>NC_143064.1:10155000-11405000 GCF_052426305.1 Pelodiscus sinensis | reverse complement strand
CCGCAGGTCAAGCTGTGCATGGCCCCTGGTCAGTTCCTTCAGCACTTGTACCAGGAAGTTGTTCCAGTGTTCTCCAAAAACTTCCTGTATTGTCTGTGTGCTGTTGTATTGGTCTCTCAATAGATGTCAGGGTGATTTCATGTCCCCTATGAGAACTAGGGCCTGTAATCTGGAAACCTATTAGTAGTCTGAAAAAAGCCTTGTCTACCTCATCCACCTGATCTGGTCATCTATAGCAGACATCACCCACTACATTACCTCTATTGCTTCTGCCGCTAAACTTATCCCAAAGACTCTCAACAGACTTTATACTGGCGCTCTGAGCAGTCATACTGCTCTCTTAGGATATGTCTACACTAGCCCCCTAGTTCGAACTAGGGAGGCTAATTTACGCATTCGAAGTTGCAAATGAAGCCCGGGATTTAAATATCCCGGGCTTTATTTGCATCTTCCCGTCCGGGCTCCATTTTTAAATCCCCTTAGTCCGAACGAACTGCCTGCGGCTACAGGCAGCAGTCAAACGTTAACTCAAACTAAGGACTTAGTTCGAGTTAACATTTGACTGCTGCCTGTAGCTGCAGGCAGTTCGTTCGGACTAAGGGGATTTAAAAATGGAGCCCGGACGGAAAGGTGCAAATAAAGCCCGGGATATTTAAATCCCGGGCTTCATTTGCAACTTTGAATGCCTACATTTGCCTCCCTTAGGGGGCGAGTGTAGACATACCCTTACATACAGTGCAACTCCTCTACCTTTTCTTCTTGCCTTTCCTTCTAGAACAGTTTATACCCTCTATGACAATGCTCAAGTCATGTGAGTCATCCCACTAAAGTTTCCATTATTTCTATCAAATAATAGTTATTTGTCTTTGCCAGGACTTCTAACCCTTCCTGCTTGCTTCTCAGGCTTCTCGTGTTTGTGTACAGACACCTTAGATAATTAGCTTATTGCCCTACCTTCTCCATACGAACAAGGGGACCTCCTCTGTTATACATCCTCCGTGTGTTTCTTCCTGTATCTCACTTCCCTACTTACCTCAGGTCTTAGGTCACTATTCCTCAATTAACCTAGTTTAAATCCCTCCTCACTAGGATTTCAAGCCTGCCTGTGAAGATGTTCTTCCCTCTCTTCATTAGGTGGATCCCATCTCTTCCTAGCAACACTTGTGCCCCAAATAGCGTCCCATGGTCAAAGAAACCAAAGCCCTCTCTCCAACACCACCTGTGCAACCACACATTTACTTCCATGATTCGATGATCCATACCTGGACCTTTTCCTTCAACAGAGAGGTAGACGAAAATACCACTTGGGCCTCAAACTCCTTGATCCTTCTTCCCAGCACTGCAAAATCTGTAGTGACCTGCTCAAGGTCATTCATGTCAGTACTGTTAGTTCCTACATGGAGAAATAGGAAGGGGTAGCAGTCCACAGGTTTGATCAGTTTTGGAAGACTCTCAGTCACATCCTGAATTCTAGCTCCAGGTAAGCAGCACACTTCTTGAGATTCCTTGTCTGAATGGATGACTCTGTCCCTCTTCAGAGGGAGTCCCTGACCACAACTACCCATCTCCTCTTTAGAGTGGTGGTTGTGGAACCCCCATCATTAGGACTATGCATCCCATGCCTTCTGGTCAATGGGGTCTCCATTGTGTCCATCACCTTAGATAAGTAGCTGTTTGCCTCACCTTCTCCATACAAATCAAGGGTCTTCCTCTCTTGCACCTCCTGGGTGCAACAGATATGGATGGTGGTGGTTGGGGATTCCCTCCTAAGAGAAACAGAGTCATCTCTCTACCATCAAGACCAAGAATCTCAAGGAAGGAATGGGATCCATTAAGAGAAGTGGAAAGAGGATAACCTGGTTTGTGTCTTCACAGAGTTCTTTTCTCTCTCTGAGGGTACGTCTACACTAGCCCCCTAGATTGATGTAGGGAGGCTAATGAGGGCGACCAGAATTGCAAATCAAGCCTGGGATTTAAATATCCTGCACTTGATTTGCATGTTCCTGGCTGGTCGCCATTTTAGAAATTGACTAGCCCGAAGTAACTGCCCATGTCTACACGCGACAGTGAAATGGGATTCTGGAATAAAGCCCCTAAATAGAATTAGGTGGTAAACCTCATTCCATGAGGAATACCACCTAATTCGATTTAGGGCTTTATTCCATAAGCCCGTTTCACTGCCGCCCCCAGTAGTGACTGTTCAGTATCGTGTCCCTCCAATCAGCCCCCTCCCTTTCCATGTTATGGGAAACAATCAAATTCCAGGCACAACCCCTTTTCCTGACACAACCAAACCCTGACCTTGTTTTGAGTTAGAATAAGAGGAAGCTGAATTCCTACTTTGGTGATCCTAGCTCTCACTGTTTAAGAAATACTTGAACAAATGTACTTGCAGGCAGACAGACAGTCCAACTCACAGAAAGACAGACATCTCTATCTCTATCTCTATCTCTATCTCTATCTCTATCTCTATCTCTATCTCTATCTCTATCTCTATCTCTATCTCTATCTCTATCTAATCAGTCAGTTCATGGTTTGCCCTCATATATCTGTAAAAGAGAGTAAACTATTTTTCCTCTCCCTACATTGACTCCCTTGAGCCTGGTGTTTATGGAGCAGAAGATCCTGCATGACCACTACTCCATCTTTACCAGGTGCAGGTGAGAGGGAAATGGAGGTGTGACGGGGTGAGGCAACCCCACACTAAGGGTGCCCCCCCCCCAGTGAGGCAGGTAGAAGCGGTGCGGCTTTTCTCGCCGCTGCGGAGGACGCGGTCGGCGGGTTAGCCGGGACGTGTTGCTTGGCAGGCGGCTTAGCCGGCACAGCCCCGAGAAATGTGGGGGTTGACGGGGTGAGGCAACCCCGCACTGAGGGTGCCCCTCCCAGCGGGGCAGAAAGAAACACCGCGGCTTTTCCCGCTGCCACTGAGGATGCGGTCGGCGGGACAGCCAGGACGCACCACTCGGCAGATGGCTTCATGGGCGCGGTCCCGAGCACCGCGGGGGAAGGACTCCCCCCCCACACCAGGATAGACAGGGGCAACGGGGGAGGAGCGCCTCCCCACCAGCCTCGGAGCGGGCAGCCCCGCAGACGCCCCCAGTCAGCCCTACTCCCCACTGATGCCAGCAGCAAGGAGGACGCCAGGGGTGAGTAGAGACATCTGGGGAGGAGAAGGTGGAGCCACGGGTGAACGCAGGTGCAGGCGTTCTGGATGGGCGGGGGCGGCACCCTCCCCAGGTATAAAGCCAGCAGAGTCAGGAGAAGAAGGGAGGCGAGGAGGAGGACGTCGGATGCAGGGACTGAGGGGCACGAGGAGGCAGCGGGACAAGCCAGCTGGTGAGCGGATGAGCGAGGGCATGAGGAAGCAGCCCAGGGAGGGTGCGTACTGGAGCCCGCGGACTGATGTGTTGAGGCTCTGTGCCCCATCAGACAGGTTGGGGGAGAGAGGATAGTCTCCCCCACCTTAGGGCCCTGGGCTGGGGTCTGGAGAGAGGGAGGGCCCGGACCCCCCTCACCCCCTCGCTCGAGGGATCGTCTGGGCGACCAAAGGGAGGGTCGACCGGGCACCGTTTGGTGCAGACCGGGAGTGTCTGGGACAGCGAACGGGGCGGCGGGACTGCCCGGGGTGGGGTGAGCCTGTGGACCCCGTAACAGGAGGGAATAGAGATTTAATTCTGACCCCCACAACGAGATAGCCATGGAGCTGAGCTGGAAGGAGGTAGGCATATGCAGTATTTGGTAGTGGACTCCCCAGCTGGAACAAGGGAGGAGAAGGGCTAGAATTGGGATTCTTCCAGACAAGGAGAAACTTTCTTACACTTTCTTAGGACTGTAGAGCTAGATTCCTCTAGTCATAAGCAAAATGATGTAAAAGAGGAGAATGATTGTAACCCAGACATGGCTGATGTTAGAGCACTAGTCCATACTCAGAGTTATTCAGAGGCTGATAACAATAAGTTGATCAATGCTTAGGGTCAAGTTGTGCTGTTGATTTTTTTAAAAATCAATTGCCCAAAGCCAGTTCAAAGGAAGATAAAATACAAACCAAATACAAAGTTGAAAATTTCATCTTGTTATTTGCTTAAATGAAGCACAGAAGATCTTTTATAGGGGAAAAGGCAGTATGCCACATTTATTGAGAATACAACAGTTGCATAAGCTTTTCAATCACTCACACAAACAAACGCCATACACACACAGTCCCGCCAGACGATGTCATAGTTACCAGTCCAGATTCTGAATCAGATTAGTGGCCAGCTAGCTTGAACACAGAGGGAGAGCAGGTCCTTTGTTGGTCGATCGATCCGATGCTCTTCTGGAGTTGGAGAGAAGACAAACCCAAAGTTCCATAGCAAAGCACCCTGCTTTTATAATCCTTTTCTCTGTTGAAATCAATGGATTCCGCTCTGTCAGACTGTGACTGGAATGTTATCTTGTTGAGGTCAATCATTCCCAAACATCTCTTGAGGGCTCATCCTGTCCTGGATTTAATCAGTTGTTTTCAGGGGTTTTCACCCTTTACCTTTAGAGCCATCAATTCTACCAATCTGATCAATTCTTGACCATGGGTATACACTGATGGTTTTTCTGACGCTAATATGTTTCTTTTTGCAGTCTGTCTTTTACATTTTGTCTTCACCCCACATTCTCTCCCTTCTCTCTTGACCATCTGGCTCTAATGATGAACTTC
The DNA here is from genome assembly GCF_052426305.1 of Pelodiscus sinensis. Taxonomy (NCBI): domain Eukaryota; kingdom Metazoa; phylum Chordata; order Testudines; family Trionychidae; genus Pelodiscus; species Pelodiscus sinensis. The sequence goes on along the minus strand of NC_143064.1, from coordinate 11,400,310 downwards.
ACACTGTATTTCATTCATACAAACAGTCTTTCACAATATCCTTCAAAAGTAAACAGTACTGTTTTATATTAAGCAAAAACAAAATCAAAACAATTCAAATCGAAGGCCTGAGCCTTCAATATTTCTAATCTCATTAACATAGACACAATCTGAGATCCTGTCTCTTTACTTACTAAACTTTAGAACAAGAAAATATAGGCGATATATACTTAATTAAAGGATTTGACTTACTACAGTATTAAATATGATTATATATATCACCTTACATTAGTACATTACTAAACCTAGAATACAAATATAAAAAAGAATAAAATGTTCAATCCTCACAATTAGAAGGAGATGTGTCAAAGACTAGCTGAATATGTATGCATAAGTCTACTTTATATACCTTTTTTTAGCTGAAGTGAGGTATTCCATTATTTCAGAAGGAGCACAACTAAACAAAACTAAAATATCAAGGTTTGCAACAGACGAGGCTGCCAAAAAATGTTTGAAAATGCAAAAACTTACTTAATTTCTAATTATGTTTGTTCTTCTGTATGTTGTGTCAATTAATTCCACCACTTGTGGACCTGAAGATGCCATGCTGGTTTATAACGTGTATCTCTGCATCACCTTCCCCACAAGATTTTACGTCAATAACTTCAGAGCTGTTATAATATAGGGATTTCCAGTGTATGCATACATGCCACCCACTCATAGGTCTAGTAAATCAATAAGCTAAGCCTTAAAAATAGTTAGAAATAGATCTTGACACTGGAAACCATAGTAACAGCTCCAGAAGGGCTATTAAATTTTATAGTCTCAATTCCTCTTGTAGGCACTCACTGTAACACAAAGCGGAGGTACTGATATTGCTTGAGTCATATGCAGATCTTGCCATGCTTTTTCAGATGCCAGCACCCACAATGTATTCCATAGTGAGCCAATGTTGCCATGACAATGGGAAATCTTTTGAGAGTGAACTATTTCACTTTCTCTTGATGCTCAAGGGAGAAAAAGAAACCTACCCAGCTGCTGAATGCCAAATGTCTGGACTCGATTTGCTCCAAGGGAATGGAAGACAGGACCCACCTCCTGGAGAGGGCAGAAGTGGAGCTGGTGCTACCTAACTACGTAAGAGCCTAGTTAAATATAGGGGTGTCTGTAGGCATTGTCACTGAGATGCGCCTACACAGCATCGTTATTTCAAGATGACTAGTGTTATTTCAAAATAACAGTGTAAGCATCTACACAGCCATTCCATTATTTCTAAATAATGGATTTCTGTATGTTGTGTGAAGTACTTACTTTTGTATGTTTGAAATCTGCAACCTATTAATTTTATTTGGTGACTGCTAGTTCTTATGGGAACAAGTAAATAGCTTTTCCTTATTTACTTTTTCCACACCAGTCATGATTTTATAAACCTCTATCATATTCCCCCTCCCCCCCACATTTGTCTCTTTACCAAGCTGAAAAGTCCTAGTCTTATTAATCTCTCTTCATATGGCATCCATTCCATATCCCTACTAATTTTTGTTGCCCTTTTCTGGACTTTTTCAATGCCAAGATATTTTTGAGATAAAGTGACCACATCTGCATACAGTACACAAGATGTGTGCATATCATCCATGTATATAAATGCAATATGTTATTCTCTGTCTTTGTCTATCCCTTTTAAAATGATTCCAAACATTGTTTGCTTTTTTGACTTCTGTTGCACATATAGATAACTATCCACAATGACTCCAAGACCTCTCTCTAGAATGGTAACAACTGCTTTAGTCCCCATCATTTTAAACACATAGTTGGGCTTATGTTTTCCAATAAGTATTATTTGCATTTTACCAACATTAAAATTCATCTGCGGTTTTGTTGCCAGTCACCTGGTTTTGTGAGATCCTTTTAAAGCTCTTCAGAGTCCCCTTTGGATTTAACTATCATGAGCAGTTTTATATCACCTGCAAAATTTGCCACCTCATTGTTTACCCCATTGCCTATATCATTTATGATTATGTTGAATAGTGCTGGTCTCAGTACAGACCCCTGTGGTACACCACTAGTTACCTCACCATTCTGAAAACTGATCATTTATTCCTACCCTTTGTTTCCTATCTTTTAACCAGTTATAAGTCTGTGAGAGGACCTTCCCTCTGATGCCATGATAGCTTACTTTACTTAAGAGCCTTTATTGAGGGACCTTGTCAAAAGTTTTATGGAAATCTAAGTACATTATATCCACTGGATTCCCCTTGTCTACATACTTGTTGACCCCCTCGGATAATTCTAGATTGGTGATACATGATTTCCCTTTACAAAAATCTTGTTGACTTTTCCCCAACATATTATGTTCATTGATATGTCTAACAATTCTGTTCTTTACTATAGTTTCAACCAATTTGCTCTATATTGAAGTTAGACTTACTGGCCTATAATTGCCAGGATCACCTCCACAGCCCTTTTAAAAATTGGCATCACATTAGCTATCCTCCATTTGGTATAAAAGATTATTTAAAGGACAGGTTATGCTGGAAGGGCATAACAAGTGGGGTACCACAGGGGTCTCTTTTGGAATCGATTCTGTTCAATATCTTCATCAACAATTCAGATATTGACATAGAGAATACACTTGGGGGCTACGTCTAGACTGGCCCCAAATTCCGGAAAAGGGATGCAAAGCAGGTAAGTCAGCATAGGGAAATCTGCGGGATTTCAAGTAGGAATAAGATATCCTCTGGAAAAGGGCTTTATTCCGGAGGATCACGCCAGTCTAGACGCTTTTTACCGGCTTTTCCCCAAGCCGGAAAAAAGCGGCAGACATGTTTATTTAAATCCCGTGGGGGATATTTAAATCCCCTGTGGATTTCCCTATGCTGACTTACCTGCTTTGCATCCCTTTTCCGGAATTTGGGACCAGTCTAGACATAGCCATTAAGTTTGAAGATGATACCAAGCTCGGAAGGACTGAAAGTGCTTTGGAGGATAGGGACATAATTCAAAATTATCTGGACAATCTGGAGAAATGGTGTGAGGTAGATAGGATAAAAAGTAATAAGCACAAATGTAAAAGGTCATAGTAGGCCACAAGCTAAATATGAATCAACAGTGCGACACTGTTGCCAAAAAAGAAAACATGATTCTGGAATGCATTAACAGGAGTGTTGTGAGCAAGACACGAGAAGTAATTCTTCTACTGTACTCTGCACTGATTAGGCCTCAATTTGAGTATTATGTCTAGTTCTGGGCACCGCATTTCAAGAAAAATATGGAAAAATTGCAGAAGGTCCAGAGAAGAACAACAAAAATGGTTACAGGTCTAGAAAACATGACCTATGAGTGAAGACTGAAAGAATTCGGCTTGTTTAGTTTAGAAAAGAGAAGACTGAGAGAGGACATGATAGCGGTTTTCAAGTACCTAAAAGAGTATTACAAGGGTGAGGGAGAAAAATTGTTCTCCTTGACTTCTGAGGACAGGACAAGGAGCAATTGGCTTAAACTGCAGCAAAGGAGGTTTAGGTTGGATATTAGGAAAAACTCCCTAACTGTCCAGGTGGTTAAACACTGGAATAAGTTGCCTAGGGAGATTGTGGAATCTCCATCTCTGGAGATATTTGAGAGCAGGTTAGACAGACATCTATCAGGGATGATCTAGATGGTGCTTGGGCCTGCTGTGAGGGCAGGGCACTGGACTTGATGACCTCTCGAGGTCTCTTCCAGCTCTAGTGTTCTCTGATTTAATGATTCTATGATTCTAGGTTACAAACTGCAGTACATAGTTCTGCCATTTCACATTTGAGTTCTTTTAGAACTCCTGGGTGAATGCCTTTTGGTATTGGTGATTACTGTTTAGTTTATCATTTTGTTCCAAAACCTCATTTAATAACACCTCAATCTATGACAATTCCTCAGATTTGTCACCTACAAAGAATGGCTCACTTTTGGAAATCTCCCTTATGTCCCTAAGTCATGAAAACCAACCAAAAAAAAAATCATTAGGTTTTTCTATAATGAACTTATCATTCTTGAGTGCTCCTTTTGCATCTTGATCATCCAATGGCTCCACTGGTTGCTTAGCAGGTTTTCTGCTTCTGGTATACTTTAAAAAATGCTATTACTTTTTGAGGTTTTGGCTAGCTAGCTCCTTTCTAGTTTTCTCACTAAGATTTAACTTTTTAATTCTTTCCTTTTTATCACTCACTGCTTCTTTTATCTGGTTGTTAAGCCAATCTGGTACATTTTTGGTTCTCTTCCTGTGTTTTTTTTAATTTGGGATATACAGTACATTTAAGCTGAGCCTCTATTATGGTGTCTTTGAAAAGTTTTCATATAGCTTGCATGGATTTAACTTCTGGATCTGTCCCTTTTAATTTCTGTCAAACTAACCTCCTAATTTTTGTATAGTACCCCTTTCTGAAATTAAATGCCATAGTGTTGAGCTGATGTGGTGTTTTTCACACCACAGAGATGTTAAATATTATGGTCAATATTTCCAAGTGGTCAGCTTTACTCACCTCTTGGACCAGATCCTGCTTTCCATTTACGATTAAATGAAGAATTGCTTCTCCTCTCCAGCTGCCCCAAAAAGCAGTTATTTACAGTGTCAAGAAACTTTATCTCTACATCTTGTGCTGAGGTGAGGTGACATGTATTAAGTCAATATGAGGATAGTTGAAATCCCACACTGTTACTAGAGTTTTTTTATATTATTATTATTATTATAGCCTTTCTAATCTCCCTTAGCATTTCACAGTCACTATCACCATTATATTATATCAATATCCTCATCCAATATGAGGCACTCTAATTCACCCATCTTATTATTTAAACTTCTAATATTTGATTATAAGCACTTAAAAAACTTGTCACTGCTTAGCTGTCTGTCATTTCCTGATGTGATTGAATGGGCACTTTTTCATTTGACTCTTTGTCATCAGATCTTACTCATGTTTTATCATCTTCCGTCCACACCTCTTTATTAGGACATAGAGAATCTCTATTAAAAGACTTTATCCTAAGGGCTGTCTCTACTTGATCCATGTGCTCCTCCCCAATATCAGCTTTCCCCTAGCACTTAAATTTAAGCAATTTAAAAATTGCTTCATGATCTTTTTAATTTTAGGTGGCAGCAATCTGGTTCCATTTTGGTTTAGGTGGAGCACATTCTTTCGTTATAAACTCCCCCTTTTCTAAAAAGTTTCCTCAGTTCCCAATAAATCTAAACCCTTTCAACCCTACACCAAGGCAAGAAACATTGTCACCCTAGATATTTGCAGCAGGACAGCGCACATCTTTCATGATCCATGACTTCAGGGTACTTCTCAAGGACACTTGTGTCCTCCAGTTCTGACAAACATCTGAAATAATGGAAGGGACAGTCTCTTAAAAGTTACTTTAGTCTATTTTCCTTGTCTTTGCACAGTTTTGGGGCAATTGTTGGTTGTTTGGGAATATGGCTAATTCAGATTTATAACATTCCCACGCTAAAAAATAATTGAAACCAACAAATCTTTGTGACAAAGTCTCTAAAGCCATGGCTGGATCCAACCTCTGGGATTCATTCCTTTCCCTTGGACTTAGAATCATGGGAAAGGAATAGCCCTGGACTTGGAACCTTTGATTTATTGGGAAAGGCAGGGTTAATATGAAAGGTATCTATTGGCAGTTCCACTGATTGCAATGGGACGATCCATGTGATTTGTTGCACCTTTTAGGACCAACCCAGTATTGCAGAGGTTCAGTTGATATAGGATTTGTCTGTGTGTGATGTTGCTCTAGAATAACCATTCCTGCTTGATTAATTGCTCCTGATGAATTTCATATGTGGACACTTTTCTTCCAGAATATCCAGGGACAGATAATCAAGAACAATGGCATGTGTAGACAAACCCTACAATAATCTCTTACTTATGTCACTGAAGTGTTTGATCCTAAATCAGGAAAAGTAAAATCTGTCCAAGTGCTTACAATAGGTACAATTTTTAGCCATGAGCAAATCACCCCCTCTTTTCTTGGCCTTAGATAAAGCAAAGGGAGTCTTTTCATTTTTTAAAATAGACTTGAAAGCCGCCTGTCTATCTGGGTTTGACTGAAGATGAGGTGTGCCTGTTCGTACTTTTATCTTTGTTCTGCCTTTTTTACTCTTTACAAATTTAGACCTGCTGCAGTGGATGTGGCTGCACAGCAAATGACATACTCCTGATGAGCCTCAGTAAAATGCCTACTTCATAGCAGGTTCAGTGGAGTCTTCCTATATCTTTAGGTTTGCCTAATCCTTGCTCACACTTCCTGGGGGAGAGCCAGAGCTAGCAGTCAAAGGGGCAATGAGAATATCATTAACAAAGGAAACCTATGAGCCTGATCCATTAAGGCTTTCCATTGACTTCAGCTGGCTTTGGATGAGGTCTTTCGGAGAGGAACTCTGGAGAGGCGTGTACAATTCCTAGCTTCACCGAAATTGTTCTGTAATTCACAGGGGGTGCTGATTTTCAGAAGCTGAGTGCCCACAGTTTCAGATGAAGTTAGCAGGAGTTGTGGGTGAACCTGCCAAATTCTGTAAAACTGCCTTCTTTGCATTATAGCTTCCGGTCCGTACAATGTAACTTCCTTGACTCTTTAGCTTGTAAACTTTTCAGCACACCGAGTATTTTTCACTACATTCTCAGCACAGTATGGCCTCAACCTCTATTTGTGGATGTGTTACAGCAAGATAAATATTAAAATAATAATATATGGGGAAGTTACACCTCCTTGTAGTTCCAGCTCAGTTCCCTCTGCCCAAAATTAATCTGTTAAAACCTTTTCTTCTGTTGTTTGATAAGCCACATGGCCTGTGGTGCCAATAGAAAACATTTTTACAGAGTACTGTACTTATAATCAGCAGCTTTTTTTCTACTATAATGGAGCAGTATTGCAATCTCATTTTAATTATGATAAATAAGCACTCTGGTACCTGTAAAGATTTCTTTATTAGGCAACCCAGAGATGTTTATAATGCAGTATATTGTACAAATAGTAGAGCAGTAAAACCTTTCTGCTTCTTATTTTAATAGGTCACTAATCCAAAAATTCTCAGGCACAAGCTCTGTCTCACCCCATTTCTCAGCAATAATGGAATAGCAGATATTTGTAGTGAGGTTTCTTATTAGTAAGACTCCATTCCTGGTTTTTTTAATCCACTGCAGCACATTTACAGGTGTAATATGAAGGATTATAGAAACTAAACTAGTGCAGGTTTAACATCATACAGCCTACTCCTACTTTTCTGATTGCAATTTTCTTTGGAAATGTGATAGAGGAAGTGCGTCAAGGTTCTATAATAATCATACACACACAGTTAAATCCATAGATCACCCTTTGTCTAGAAATGGGTGACAGGGGAGGGATCACTTGTTATGTTCCCTCCCTCTGGGGCATCTGGTATTGTTCACTGTTGGTAGAGAGGATACTGGGCTAGATGTACCATTGGTCTGACCAAGTATGGCCGTTCTTATGTTCTTATCACAGATTGTGGAAGAATCAAGCTTCTCAGAATTTCTATTTGGCAACCTAGCAGTGCACAAGGGTGCAGGAAGAGTTGCCAAATGAACTCACACTTGGATGGCCTGCTAGGCATGAGAACACCAAACTATCTCAACTGTACTGACTATGATTGTTACCCACTTATGGGACTTTGGTAGCATAATGGATCAACACTTCATTCTACTTCCAGGCCTGTTAGCTGACCAAAAAAGGAAGCAGTAACACAGGACAGTTGCTAAAGTTAAAAATGAGAAGTGTTAAGGTACCAAAAGAGGCAAACCATGGGAGATAAGGAACACAGCTACCTCCTACCACCGTCAATGTGAGATTCTCTTCTCTGCTTTAATAATACAAGCTGAAATGCCTCAGCATCAAAAGTGTCAAAGTTTCAAAATAAGCTCTTCTTCTCTCCTTTAATAATGTAGCTTCTCCCCCAACTTCTTCATGCTGTCAACCTGTCTGTCAAGCAGACAGCCTTTTGCAATCTACAATCCTCTTGAGCCATGGCCCACTTCCTAGGAGCACCTCAGCACTGCCCTGCACAAATGTGACCTCAGTGGGAAGTTCATAGTGAAAGCAACCTGCTGGCGACAGCACACTGTAACCTCCTAGAGGCAGGTAGTCCATGGGGACTGTCAATAGAAGAAAATCTGGCTTCAGTTAAACCATATATCCAGCCCACAGCAGAAATCTTGCCTGAGGTACAGCACTTCAAAGATGTTGCCTGCAGATACTCTCCAAAGTTAGGAAGAGGAAGAAGTAAAATCCTGGGAGAAGGTTGAAAGAAACTTTTTCTTCTTCTTTTTATGGGTGCAGGAGTATCAGTGGCAATTTAGTTGGCTCTGCTGAGTACTAATGTATATTTTTTACATAAATCCAAAGAGTTGTTCATGTAGTGATGCACTTTGCAATGTGTCTATCTTGGTCTCTTGGGATGTAGGCTGTAAATCATGAAAATAGAGTAGCATTAGCTATATTTTTAAAAAGAGAATATTAATGTAGTTATTTACAATTTTTCCCCATTATTCTACATTATTCTAAGAAAAATGCCCAGATTCATCAGCTAAATTATTTGCAATGAAAAGAAAAAAATCTATCTTTATTAGTCAACATTGCCACCAGCATTTAAAAATATTAAAGGGTATAGAAGTGTTAAGGGTTAGTATTATAACAAGGAGTCCTGTGACACATTTAAGATTAACGGATTTATTTGGATGCACCCGATGAAGTGGTTTTTACCCACGAAAGCTGATACCCATATAAATCTGTTGGTCTTTAAAGGTGCCAGAGGACTCCTTGTTGTTTTTGCAGATACAAAATAACACGGCGACCCCTCTGAGTCTTATTATAACCATATAGTTACTTTCATAACACTCTGGTATTGCATTTGAGGAATAAAGGAAGGAAAGAGCTTTATGGATCCTGATGTCATACATGGAACATCAGTGCACTGAATCCTATGCAATACTCTTTATATTTTGGTTTGAAACACTGACATCAGACATCTCTCAGGGGAAAAAAAAAAGAATGCATGCTGACTTTGTTTAATGGCTGTGCCAAATTACCAAACTTTTGCACACGGTTTATAGTAAAGATCCTGATTAGTATCACAGCTGTATTGTGTGCATCCTTGGGCTCTCCTAGGGTGGGTGCACAAACAGAAATGAAGAGACAGTCACAGTTGCCAAAAGCTTACCTTCTACAATGGGAGCTCACTGTTAGCACACTGGAAACTGATGGGGATGAAACAAATACTCATTTGTCAGAGCAACAAGCAGCCTGGTGATTAACAAACAAGGGGCCAGATGGACAGCTGGCGTATGTTGGCTTGGTTCCATCAGCTGATGATATAGCCCCTATTTTTTATTCAAAATTCATGCTCTTCCCACGGAGACAGGAAAAAGAAGCCGATTGGCCCGATTCAGAACTCTCAGCAGCAGCATAAATCAGTCAGTCAATCTAATTGTACTAGCGGCTACCTTGTCATTCATAACTATTTTAATGGACCATCTCCTGTGATAGACCATCAGGGTGCTAGTGGGGAGTATGGAGAGGAAACTATGGCCCAAGATGTACTGTGGTGGCACCAGCCATTTTATTTTAACATCGAGCAGGTCTTAGACTTAGGAAGATTCTTGCCAAGGCAAGGGGACTGTAAGAGCTGTGCATGGATTTGCTGTTTTCGTGTGTTGTTATGCTTTATTATTGAAAACAAACAACATGAATGTGAATGCAATCATACTGCCTATGTCACATTTTGTTAGTATATGTGGTAGGCCCCAGTCCTGCAATCGGATCCACACGGGTGGATCCTTGCAGCCTTTGCTCTGCAGTGAAAATCCAGCTGACCCTTACTGATCTATGAAAAGATCAGTGCATAGGGGACAGCGTCTGAGACTGATCCCAAGCCATCTGGAGCTAATGGGAGTATTGCACTTGACTTTGGTGGGCCAGTGGCCATTGGATCAGTACCATAATGAAGTTGTTCAGTAGCTTCCTAATTGTACAAATAGATTCCTGTCCCTGGCCAGTATTGAAGCATAAACTATATATTTGTGAGAAGAGATTTTATGATCCATGCCAGGCACCCTAAAAGGAGACATGAAAGAATATGAATGCCAGCATCCCTGAGAGCAGGTTTCTATTACATTGCCAAGGTGCTCACAGTAAATAACTTGGAAGGTTCTGTCTTCAGAAAATGTTCCCTTTTTTTAACCAAAGTTTTATTTTTGTTCTTCCTTCAGCTCTTCAGAGGAAGTGAAAGCAAGAATGCACGGGAGCTTTCTAGCGACCTGCAGTTGCCACGGGTATTATGCCATTGTCAGAATCCTGTACCTAGTTTCAGAAAAGCTCTGTTGTATCAGCTTGTCTTGAATCAGAAGAGCTAATAGGCCATGACATTGCACAGAAGACCCTGATCAGAAATGACAAAACAATCTGTCATATCAGGAGTTTATAAGGAGACACTCCCCCCCAAATGTGGTCATGAAATTATTTTTTAAAAAAAGCTCTATTTTGAAAAAAAAAGATCTCTGCTCGCCTGTGATTTATTAAAACACATAGGCTACGTCTAGACTATATCCTTATTTCATAGAGGGATAAGGGATCTTTTGGAAAAGGCTTTATTCTCTGCAAGATCAGCGTCTAGACTGGCGCTTTTTTCCGACAAAGCTCCGCACGGAAAAAAAGCGGCAGCCGTTTTTATGCTAATGAAGCGGGGAAGATTTAAATCCCCGCTTCATTAGCAATTGCGATATGTCTAATTTACATCCCTTTTACGAAAAAGGGATGTAGTCTAGACGTAGCCATAGTGTTACACAATAGCACTGTGAATTTATCTTGCTACACAAAGTCCAGTTAAAATCAAAGATGTGCCTGCATTGTTTATTGCAAAGAGATCAAGAGCAAAGGGACCATGGTAACTTCTCTCACCATTCCTAGTTCTTCTTTGTCTTCCTTTTTTCCACCTCTCCATCTCCTCTGAGCCACGCCAAAGCACAGGTTAAAGTCCCTGCCTGAATGGATTGCTTTCTATTAATTTAGCCCAATTCATATGCCAGAAGGACAAAGCGGAAAGAGGTATAAAAAAGCCCTTGATTTTTGGCTTTCCAGGTATCCTGAAGCAAAGTTTCCACATGACGAAAGAGTTGACAGTAATTTTTTATTTCCTCCAAGTGGAGCTCGGTGCTCTGCCTCATTTTACTACTTGAAGGTTTTTTTTGTAGGTTTATTTGCATTCTCCAGCAATGTACATACTTCTTATTTATAGAGAGAAAACAGCATCATTACAATGGCGTGTTGTAAAGGGAGGGAAAATAATGTGCTCACTAGCCACTGATATTTTTTCTTAGAGCAGAAGACGACAGGCTAGGACAGGGGAGCTGATAGCCTCCGTGGGCCCCTGGGCAAGGTGGGGGGGGGAGGCTCTGTGCTCCTAGAATAGGCAGGGCCCGAGGCAGAAGGGTATGACTGGGGCAGCCAGCCCTTAGCACTGCCCAGAGCGTGCCACACCTCCCCTCCCCCCCACCCCATCCTGAGAGCTGCCTGGAGTGTGCAGTGCAGTGCTCCAATGGTATTTTAAAGGGCTGGGGCTCCAGACACTGTCACTCCTGTGGTAGCAGCCGGGAGCCCCAGGTCCTTTTGAATTACTGGGCCCTGGCGCACCTGACCCCTTCATCCCCATCGGTGGGCCTGCCCAGAACATAAATGAACCCTCTGGTGAGACTCCATCGCTGATTCCCTCACGACAGTCCAAACATCCACACACCCTCACACCCAACGGTCAGCCCCCACCCCCGATCACCTCATCGACCCCAAACCATCGCCACACACCAGCGATAATCCCCTCATGGGATCCACCACGACCCCAAAGAACAGCCCTCAGCCCCCAGTCAAAATAGCCCCAAACACCTCCCGCCCACTAGCCCAGCGCTGTCCCTGGAACACCCTTCCCCTTCCCAGACCCACCCTACCCTTCTCCACCTTGGCAGCCCCCAGACAAAGCCAGCACCCGAGGACACTGCCAGCACATTTGCTGCAATTGCTGAAGCCTGAGTCTGTCCCCAGTCTCCTATGCCCAGCTCGGCTCCTTCCCTCTCTGACCTCCAGCCACCCCCAGGTCAGCTCTGCCCCCCGCAGTGGTCCTGTGTGCTGCTTGGCTCTTTCCCCTCTCTGCTACCCCAGCCAGCTCTGTTCTCCTCCCTCCCAATCCCCCTGGTCTGGAACACCCTGCTTTGGCTCCTTTCTTTCAGCCATGTCCGCCTACCTGTGCCTTCACCCCTCTGCACTTTTCCTTTCACATTCCAGCTCTTTCCAGCTATCCCCAGACCAGTTTCTCAGCCCCTTCACTACCCAAAGTCCCGTGCCTAGCCGTTCCTTCTCCACTCACTCATATGGTTACAAAGTAGCAACAATTGCTGTTGGAGTCAGACGGATTCCTCCCCCTGGCTCTGGCGTCTCAGCACATCTAGGGGGCTGCTGTCCCAATTCACCCTCTGGCTGCCCAGGGCCCCTCTTGTTCTGGCACTGAGTGACAGGGTGCACTACCTGAACGGAGTAGCCACTCTTCACACCGTGGAGAGCGCTGGGACTCAGGAGTACACGCACAGGATCCCTGCAGTGCACCAGGGCAATTTGAAGGGACCTGAGTTTCAGCATTGGCAGCCAGCGGACCCCAGACCCGTTTAAATTGCCCGGGCCCCTGAGCAATTGCCAATTCCCCTGCTTCCCATCAGTAAACCTGCCCTTCTTCACTCCACCCAAATTATTTCAGGCCAGTTGGATTGTTTTGTTTAGCTAAACTTGCGATATTTCATTTCACTTTTAATTTTAAAAATCAAAACCATTTCTTTTCTTTTCTTTTCTTTTCTTTTCTTTTCTTTTCTTTTCTTTTCTTTTCTTTTCTTTTCTTTTCTTTTCTTTTCTTTTTCAAAACAACTTTTCAAACTTGAGAAAACATCAAAACTGGATATTTTTAGAATTGGCAGAAACTTTTCTACCCACTGCCCTGCCCTAACTTATTCCAAAATGACGTTTTGTCTAAATCAAATGGATTTCTCCAACAAAAACAGATTTAGTCAAAATGACCTTTTGTGACGGAAAACTATTTTGACAAAAACACTCCAGCCAACTCTATTAAAGCCTCCTCCAGGTATGCACTGAGGGAGAGATGACTAGCTTAAAGGTGAGCAGGGGTTTACTTTTATGTTCCTAGAACATAAAGCATGAATAAGACAAATGGGTGTTTTATTTTTTAAAGGCCCCTATGCATGAGAATATAGTAGTGAAATTAAAAAGAAATTAAATGGAACAGCTTCTTCCACTAATCAAAAGAAAGCTATCAGGAACTATGCAAGAAGAAAGTGTGAGCAGAGGAGAGGGAAAAAACACATGCATACACACACGCTCCCTGTCCCCCACAACTGGAATTGTTTCATGTTCAAATTACAGGCCTAGATACACCACCACAACGTCTAAGGGTGTAAAGATCTATGAGTGATTTTGATTTTATTTTTTTTGCCAAGCTAGATGGCATTCCTAGTGGGATGATAATGTGAAGAGTAACTCTACTCTAATCTCATTCCTATGTAGCAAGTCATATTTATTTCAAAGTCCTGGAGCGCCAAGTGCAAAGAATACACATCAGCTCTTCCATGAATTAAGAGGTCAGAGAAAGATAATATTTATGCATCAAACCTCTGATAGCATTTGGGCCATGTGAGTTTGCAAGTGGGTTTCTGGCTTCATTTGTCCCCCTCATAGTGGCACCATAATTCTATAATATTGAATTTCACCAGTACCATACTGGTGTTCAGCATCTTTCTTCAAATCCTGATCACACTTAAAACAATATAAACTAATGTACATATTCCAAATTTTAAAGCTGTTGAATGCTGGAAATACAAACATTTTAGTTACCCTGCAGGTTTATGCCATCTTTACAGAAGAAAAAAATGTGTTTTCTACAGAAAATATGATCACCTTGGTTTTCAGCACACTCTCTATCCCAGTAATATTTGATGTCTCCATCTTTCTCCATCTAGGGAGAACTTTTTACACCAGTGACCAGCCACCAAGATCCATAATATTATTTCCCAGAGTTCATTAAACTAGTAGAAGGATTTAATAATGATTCATGGCTGCCTTGGGCCCTATAAACACCACAAGCAGTTTCAGTCTATAAAGTTAGGGGAAAGCTTCAAAGAGATTGAATGTGTCTGGTAATATCTATTAATACAAATGAGCACATTTCCCAAAGGATTGGGAGAGCTGAAAGTCATACCAGTTGAACCACTCTAGTCCAGTACCCACAGGACTTGATCTGTGCTGAACCAGAGAATTTGCAGGACCACAGGAAAGCAATAGTCCATGAAAGTCATGGAAGTCAGGAGAGATTCCAGAAGACTGAAAAAGGGCAAATATAGTGCCCATCTATAAAAAGGGATATAAGAACAACTCAGGAAACTACAGAGCATTCAGCTTAACTTCTGTGTGAGGAAACATAATTAAGGAGCAAATAATGAAGGACTTCATCTGCAAACATCTGGAAGACAATAAGGTGATAGAGAACAGCCAGCATGGATTTGTAGAGAACAAATCACATCAAACCAATCTGATATCTTTTTTTGATAGGATAACAAGTCTTGTGGATAAGGGGGAAGGAGTGGACGTGATATACCTAGACTCTAGTAAGACATTTGATACGGCCTCGCATGACTTTCTTACCAATAAACTAAAGAAATACAACCTCAATGGGGCTTCTATAAGGTGGATGCATAACTGGCCAGATAGCCATTCTCAGAGAGTAGTTTTTATGGTTCACAGTCATGATGGAAAGGCATAACAAGTGGGGTTCCGCAGGGGTCAGTTTTGGGACTGATTCTGTTCAAAATCTTCATCACCGATTAAGATATTGGCATAGAGAGTATGCTTATTACATTTGCAGATAGTGCCATGCTGTGAGGGGTTGCAAGTGCTTTGGATGATAGGGTCATAATTCAGAATGATGTGGTCAAACTGGAAAAATGGACAGAGGTAAATATGATAAAGTTTAATATGGATGAATGCAAAGTACTTCACTTAGGAAGGAACAGTCGGTTTCACACATACAGAATGGGAAGCGACTGTCTAGGAAGGAGAATTGCAGAAAGGGATCTAGGGGGTCATTGTGGATCACTAGCTAAATACAAGTCATCAGTGTGAGACTGTTGCAAAAAAAGCAAATATGATTCTGGGATGCATTAACAGGAGTTTTTCTACCAAGACCCAAGAAATAATTCTTTTGCTCTGCTCTGCACTGATTAGGCCTCAACTGGAATATTGTGTCCAGTTCTGGGTACCACATTTCAAGAAAAACGTGAAGAAATTGGAAGCAGTCCAGAGAAGAGCAGCAAAAATGATTAAAAATCTAGAAAGCATGACCTATGAGGGAAGACTGAAAGAATTGGGTTTGTTGCTAAAAGACTGAGAGGGGACATGATAGCACCTTTAAGTACCTAAAAGGGTGTTACAAAGAGGAGGGAGGAAAATATTCTCTTTAACCTCTGATGATAGGACAAGAAGCAATGGGCTTAAATTGCAGCAAAGAAGATTTAGGTTGGACATTAGGAAAAACTTCCTAACTGTCAGGGTGGTTAAACACTGGAATAAGTTGCCTAGGGAGGTTGTGGAATCTCCATCTCTGGAGATATTTAAGAGCAGGTTTGATAGACATCAATCAGGGATGGTCTAGATGGTGCTTAGTCCTGCTGTGAGGGCAGGGGACTGTACTTGATGACCTCTCGAGGTCCCTTCCAGTTCTAGTAGTCTATGATTCTAATATGGTCTAGCAGCGTTACTCTTAGAAACTCTAAAGACACAGCTCTTAAAAATATTTAAGGGTAAATTTGAGCTAAATAACCTCACAGAACATTGAGAGCCAAGACTGGTGGTTGTAAACAATCTTTATGGGACTATGGGAAATTTGGCCACATCCCTAATAAGTGGTGAACTAAAATCATGACAGACCATGGACTTTGCCAGATCTGAAAGTCCCAGACTAGAGAGGTTCAACCTGTTTTAGCTAAAGTAATGCTAAGGGAAATTACTTTTAAGAAGCATGGCCCATTTATTCTTTAGTTTGTAAATATAATAGATAATTAATTGTAGTCTCTTTTTGTTTTCATTTTTTAAAATATTGACCAAAGTCTTTGGGTGCTTGCACTGGGAGCTAACATGCCAACTCTTCTAGACTTCAAACTTCAAGAATTAATGTTCAGCCTTTTCTGTAAATGTGCATGGAAGCATGTGTAGAAAGATACACAAACATTCTAATACCCTAAATCATCCTGAATGGCATCTTAAACCACCAATAATTTCATTAACTTCTCCGGGAGTCCTTGTGGAGGATACTGGTACTCCCCTTGAGTAAGGCTAGAAACTCAAAGAGTCCATTGTGATTATTTAATTTGACCTTCTGCATCACCCAGGACATAGGACTTCCCTGTTTGATCTAGAGCAGATCCTTCAGGAAAACATCCCATCTTGATTTTAAAATGCCAGTGATGGAGAATCCATCACAAACTTTGATAAATTGTTCCAATTGTATCCGTACTAGGAACAGTTGCATCTTATTTCTAGCATGCATTTGTCTAGCTTCAGCATTCAGCTATTGGATCATGTTGTACCTTTGTCTGCTACATTGAAGAGTCCTTTTTATCAATTTTTATTCCTTTTATAACTGTAATCCAGTCATCTCTGAATCTTCTCTTTGTTAGGCAAAATATACTGAACGTCTGGAGGCTATCACTATAAAGTATGTTTTCCAGTCTTGTAATCATCCTTGTGGGTCTTCTCTGTACCCTTTCCAATTTATCAATATCCTTCTTGACTTGTGGATGCCGTAACTGGACACTGCATTTCATTAGCAGTTGCACCAGTGCCAAATACTTACACAACATAACCTCCTAAGATCACATCAACCTCTTTGAGCACAGAATCACCCTGGAAGTGTATGTTCAGGGCAACACAAGGTCCACCACAAAGAAAATGAAAGTAGTCCTGGAAAGAAAAGGACGATGGTTGACATATCTGGTTAATATGCAGATTCAGTGGCTCCTGCCTACAAAGCTGTTGCAGGCTTCTGTTGGAAATCAGAACCTCATCCTGGCACTCTTGTAAAATTACTGAAGTTGAGGGCTCTTGCTATTGCAAATGGGATCTATGCTTGATGATTTATGTTAAAAGTCTGGTTAGACAAATGAATGAAATGTAGAATTCTTAAAATATGCCCAGACCGATGGAGAATGGGAAACAATGCAACTGTCTCTGCTGCACAACTTCGATAATTGGTTCTTTTACTACATAATAAAATAAATTCTTTCTACTCTGTCTTTACTTCCAAAAGGAAAAGTAACCCCAGGGCAGAATATAAAGTGCAATACAAACACTTGCTGGGAAAGGCAAAGCAGCAATAAATGTTGTAGGGCACCATGAACAAGAAGACTTTTAAGGGAAGAAAATGGATCTGATGCATCATCAAAGATCTGGATGCTTAAGGCCTGATGCTGCTAAGATTACTCACAGGGCTACCTTTATGAAGCAAAGTCCCTCCCCTGCAGAGCTGGTCTTGCCATGTTTGAGACACACTGGTTAAAATAATGTGAGGTGTACCATCAAGTGCCAGACAGTCTCTGTCACAAGGAGAAATGGACACAAATCAGACATCAGAAATGGTAAAACACACAAACCTGTAGGGGAACATTATAATCCTACCTAGTCAGTCAATCATAGATTCAAAGATAGCCATTCTTCTTCAAGTGCTTGTTCACGTTGATTGCGATATGGTGTACAGGTGTTGTATGCACAAGTGCTGGGAACTTTTCCCTTTAGCAGCTCCCATAGGGTCGGCTATGGAGACCCCTAGTGTGGTGCTACTATATCAGCGCTTACATACCACTGCCGACCCTGTCTCTCCCTCAGTTCCTTCTTACCGTCGGTGGCAACATTGGAACTTTTAGCTGTCTTACCTAGGCAAGCTTCTAGGCCCAAACAAGGGGTTTGAAAGTATCC
Source organism: Pelodiscus sinensis (assembly GCF_052426305.1). Classification (NCBI taxonomy): domain Eukaryota; kingdom Metazoa; phylum Chordata; order Testudines; family Trionychidae; genus Pelodiscus; species Pelodiscus sinensis. Next base: position 11,382,262 of record NC_143064.1, on the reverse strand, counting down.
CCAAGGACAGAGTAGCTGTATCCCCAATCCTCTCCCTTCCATATCATGTCGGACCATTAGGTTCTCTGCACGGTTGGGGTGGGATATTCCCTGCAGTTTTCCTCATTTTCACCTTCTCACCCTCCTTCCCCATCCCTCTCACGAGCATCTTCTTTGACCGGAGGTCCAGTCACTCCTCAAATTAGGAGCGATCCAAGAGGTTCCTGAGAGGGTAAATGGCAGGGGGGTTTACTAATGTTTACTAATGTGTTATTTCCTAATCACAAAGGCAAAAGGAGCACTGAGACCCATATTAGACTTGAAAGGTGTCAATTGATATATGAGGAGACTGAAGTTCCATATGATCTCCCCAGCCACCAGTATCCGGGTGACTGGTATCCTGCCCTCGACATGAGGGACATGAATATTGTAATTCTTCAAACTAACAGGCACTGTCTCAGATTCACAGTGTTAAACAAACACTACCAATTCACAGTGCTGCCCTTTGGCCTGTCTGCCCCCCATGAATATTTACCAAGGTCATGTCAATAGTAGCGGCTTTCCTCGACAAGAAAGGTGTTCAGGTGTTTCCATACCTGGATGATTGGCTGCTAAAAGGGAATTCAAGGGAGCAACTCCAAACAGACATGGGATTGACTCTCAATTTATTCAGGACTCTGATGATCCCCCTCAATAAGAAGAAGTCAGTATTAAGCCCAGGACCAAGAATAGAGTTCATTGGGGCAACTCTAGACTTGACTCGGGTGTGGGACACCCTTTCAGAGGCCCGTTTTCAGGTGATAAAGAATATGGTGTCCTCCCTCACCCAGTGCCCTGCCACGATGGTGAGGACATGCCATCCCTGCTGGGGCACATGGCATCATGCTGCCATGTGGTCAGATACATGAGGCTGCACCTCAGATCCCTACAAGAGTGGCTGGCTTTGATCTACAGGCTGATGAGCCTAGACATGATGGTGTTGATCCCCCTAAAGGTGATGGCCACCTTGTTGTGGTGGTCAGACTCAGACAGTCTGTGTGAGGCAGTGACATTTACCCCGTAAACCCTCACGCGGACACTTGCAACAGATGCTTTGGACGTTGGGGAGAGGGGAGCCCATCTGGGAACACTGAGGAATCAAGGGGTATAGAATCCTGTGGATTCGGCTCTTTACATCAATATAATGCAGCGTAGGGTGGTCAGGCTGGCCTGCCAGGTATTCTGCCTACAGATGGAGGGTTGTTGTACATTGGTGTGCACAGACCATGTGACTGCAATGTTTTACTTAAACAAGTGTGTGGGGGGACAAAGTCATCACACCTCTTTCTCAAAGCCCAGAGTCTCAGGGTGGGAAGTTGTTTGTTTTTTGTTTTGTATAAGGCACAGGATCAAATTAGAGGCCCAGTACTTCCCAGGTCTGCAAAAAATGCTCGCATATGCCCTTAGCAGGACATTCATGATCTGTGAGTGGTCTGTCAGGGTGGACATAGTTCAATCAATCTTCCACGGGCGGGGGGGGGGAGGTTTCCCCAACTAGACTTGTTCGCCACCTGGGACAACAAAAAGTGCAAGAACTTCTATTCATTTCAGAATCTCAGTCCTGGATCCACAGCAGATGTGTTCACGATTCCGTGGGGAGGGAGGCAGTTAATATACATGTTTCCCCCATATCCTTGATCCACAGAGTCCTGCTCAAGGCACACGGGAAAGAGCATGTTTAATCCTGCTGGTACCAGCATGGCCATGCCGTTATTGGTTCTCTACCTTTCTCAAATTGTCCATGGAAGCCCCAATAGCCCTTCCTTTGTGCCTGGACCTTCTCACACAGGACCAGAGGCATCTCAGACACCCAGACTTGCAATCACTCCATGTCATGGCATGGAGGCCGGATGGCTCAACCCACTAGAGCTTCAATGCTCAGCCCAGGTGCAGGAGTATTCTTGGGTGGCAGAAAGCCCTCCACCAGAGCAACATACCTGTAGTGGTCAATTGCGGAAGAACTTTGTACGTGTTAGTTTACGGGTGGTGAGGCCTGCATTCTTTCCCCCTTTCCTGTTCCCCTATATCTGACGAGCCAGAAGCAAGTCTTTGGGAACATAGGCCATTTAAGATAATCATTGTTGCCAGCATAGCAAGAACAAGTATAAGATAAGGTTAAGAACACATAAACAACTCTGTTTACCCTAAAGTACTGATCACGTAAACAGGGCCAAAGGACAAGAAGAACCAGATCAGAACCAGATCAATAACTAACAGCTAAGCTTTACATCAGCACTAATGAGTAAGCCCTGGAAATTTCCAAACTGCCAAACAAGGCAGGAAAACTGTATTTAAAGCTGCATAAATCTGATTGGAATGCACATGAACAACACATCCAAAAGAACACCAGTTGTGTAAACAGATAACTGTCTTTTCTTCTACAGAGAGAGACTGCAGAGCTGAAATTCATCTACAAATTTCACACTGTTATCCTGGGCTTGAGTAAAGACATTAATTGGTTAATGCATTACAAAGCCAATTTGCTCTGTCTTTGACATCCACATTTTCATATAGAAAGCTATGAATGGGACACATCCAAAGCACTTAATGTGGATCTGACCCACGAAAACACATAATACTATATGTTTTTAGCCTCTATAGTGCCACAGAACTACTTGTTGTTTTTAAAGTTACAGACTAACACAGCTCTGAGATTTTTTAATTGGTCAAAGTATTTAAGAAGGATAACATGCCCATGCTAGATTGTACCTTGGGGTAATTGGAGCATCTTTTCCCTGTGAACTTCCTGATGATTAATTCACCCAGAAATACAAATAAAAAGATTTGGTTTGGCTTAGGAACCATAGAGACATACGGTACGTCTACACTGCATCCCTAGTTCGAACTAGGGATGCAAATTGAAACAATCGAAGTAGTTAATGAAGCGGGGATTTAAATATCCCGCGCTCCATTAACATGATCTCGCCGGCGCGCTAGTTCGAATTACAGCTGATTCGAACCAGGAAGTGCGCGCCGGGACACGTTAGTTCGGACTAAAGCCCTTAATCCGAACTAATGTTACCCCCTCTCTGTGACTGCTTGTAGCTGTGCTGTTGATATTGCCACTGTTAATAGGCAAAGGCAATGGTAGAAAGATATCTTCCTTGATGAAAGACAGTAGATATTGTCAAGCTACAAAACAGCAAAATCTTCATTGGTGATGCATATATATTTAAGATACAGGGCATTTTCGGCTATGCTGTTCTTGATCATACACCTGGATTAGTCTCTAAAGTATAAAAAGTGACATGAAAGATGTGGGTGGTTTTCTTTCAAAGGGAATTTATATTTTAAAACAAATATATTGGAGAACTGGACACACTCATATAAAAAAGCCAGTAAACTTCAATTATTCACTGATTTATATTCATTTGGCTGGTTATTAGAAGGATGTGTTGATAGTCTGTAGACCAATGTCTAGTTGATACACTGATTTTCTTGTAGAATTTTGTAAGTGGTCCCTGGTAAAATAGAAGGTCATATACATTATATCCTTTTCAGAGGAGCTAGCTGATTGTGATTGATGTCCTTGTGATTTGCCAAACGCCTTTAAAGCATCTCACACAGATCATAAATAACTTATTTATGAGCTAAAAGGAAACCCAAGGCTCATTACTTGGGTGAGAAAATGGTACCCTGGTTCAAAAAAAGAGCTCCCTTGAATACAAAGGGTAAACTGCAGCTGCTGGAGTTGGCTTCTGGCAATTTTACAAAATGTTCATGATTTTATTTTTTCTCTGATGTAATCTGAGGCTGTGTCTACATTGGCACCCCTTTCCAGAAAAGGGATGCTAATGAGATACTTCGGATATTTAAATATCCCCCGCAGCATTTGCATGAACATGGCTGCCGCTTTTTTCCAGCACATCCTAAGAGTATACTCAATACTGATATACCTGGGGATTAAGCTATTTATAATCTAAAACATAATTATCAGATATTACTTCTGTATTAAGTGCGATAAGGCCTCCAATGTTGTCTTTGTCAAGACATAAACAGGAAGGGAGGGGTTATCATGGGAGTTTGGCAAGAGGTGGGAGAATTCCCTTGATTAAGTCCATATTTATTGGTATTTGCAATTTCCAGATTTTGGACCAAAAATCCAAGTTTCAGCCACAGTCATGCAGCATGTGCCATGGAATACAGGACATCTGTCAATACTATGCAGCTTAAAGAAATCCAAATGTAAGGAGAAATTGGAATGTTTCAACCTCAGCTCTTCAGAACAAGGACTGTCTTTTCTGTTTGGTTGTATATACAGCTCTTAGCACAGAGGAGCCCTGATCCCTGACTGGGGTCACTTGGTGGTCCTGCTATGCATCTGAATTATAATAATAATTAATACATACTTTTTATATTCTTACATACATTATTTCCCTCTAGGGTCTTTTCTGAAATGGTGTAGGACAGCATTTCCCAAACTATGGGCCGCGACCCAGAACTGGTCCGCAGGGAAAAAATACCAGGCCTCAGCGTGGCTGCCGGGGTGTTCTGGGCTCGCAAAGTGCCCCTGCAATGCTGGGTTCCCCAAGCTCTGGGCTGGGCTGGGCGGAGGATGCAGCTGGGTGTTCCGGGCTCCCAGACTGCCCGTGCGGCACCGGATCCCCCAAGCCCTGGGCCAGGCTGGGCAGAGGATGCAGCTGGGGTTGCTGGATGGTGGTGCTCTCCGTGACTGAGTGAGTTGCACCCTGCCGCCCGCTGAATCCTCCAGGGGGCAGGCACTGAGAGCTACGAGCCTGTGCCTGAGGGCGGGCTCTCTGAACAGGCAGCACAGTGCTGGGGCACTGCCGGGCGAGTGCATGTCACTTGGCAAGGGCGGCGTTAGGCCCCGGGGAAAGGGCTTCGTCTCCCCGAAGCGCACGTGTTTTCATGCGGCCAAGCCTGTGTCATTGGTTTTCCTGTCATGTGATGCAGCAGCCTTGGCTTGTTTCTGCACGGTGAGACAACGTGCATATCTTCTTAGGTTAACTGGTTAAGTTTTCTTAGTTTATTTTCAATTAAATACCCTGTCATTTTCCTCTTCAATATGGATAAATGGCTGAAGAATGTGACTGGAAAAACTACTAAAAAATGTTCAAATGATGTGCAGCCTAATACAAGTGAGAATAAGAAGATTAAAACTCCTTGGACCTGCAATTATTCCAACGAGTATTTGAAATTTGGTTTTATAAGTGTTGGTAGTGATAATCACTTGCCATTATGTATAATCTGTCACACAGAACTATCCAATGAGTGCATGAAACCATCAAAACTGAAATGCTATTTGGAATGCAACCATACATAATATACAAGTAAACTCATAGATTTTTTCATAAATAAGATAAATGAATTATCTATGGGGAAAAAAAGCATGAAAACTGCATTTTCTATGTGCTCTTCAAATGAAAACTTTGTGTTGGCTTCATATGAAGTTTCAAAACTAATAGCCGAGACAGGTTTTCCTCATACTGTTGGCAAAAAGTTAATAAAGCCTCTCCCTGAGTTACAAACGAGTTACAGACCAAACACTTGGCTGTAACTCGATCCGTTCATAACTTGGACCGCATTGAGTTACAGGCAACCACGCTGTTTGTAAGCGCGGGTTGCATTCGTAACTCAGGGACCACCTTTTACGACCACTCCATATAGGAGCTTTGGTCGTAAATGCGAACAATTGTAATTTGACCATTCACAACTCAGGGAGCGGCTGCACTTCCTGCTTTGCATATTATTACATCCCATATTTATGGAGGCAAATAAGGAAATCAGTTGGATTCGTTGTCTTTAACCAACAATACAGTGAAACTTGGAATTTAAGATAAGGTAAAAAATATTGAAGAAACTCTCATACATCGAATACAAAATAGTCAGTTTTTTATTACAAGTGGATGAAAGCACTGATATAGCTGATGCTGCCAATTTGCTGAGTTTTGTTCGCTATGGTTACGAAAGCTCTATTCAAGCATTTTTGGAAAAGAGTGTCTAGATTGGCACGGATGCTTTTCCATAAAAGCATTTTTTGCGGAAAAGCGTTCCTGGCCAATCTAGACGCACTGTTGAGCAAAAAAGCCCCAATCGCCATTTTCGCGATCGGGGCTTTTTTGCGGAAAACAAATCTCAGCTGTCTACACTGGCCCTTTTGCTCTAAAGTTTTGCTCAAAAGGGACTTTTGCCCGAACAGGAGCAGCAAAAAGCACTGATTTCTTACAGTAGGAAGTCAGTGCTTTTGCAGAAATTCAAGTGGCCAGTGTAGACAGCTGGCAAGTTTTTCCGGAAAAGCGGCTAATTTTCTGGAAAAACTGGCCAGTCTAGACACAGCCTAACTGAATTACAAGAAAAATATGCTGAATCTAATATCTCAAATGCGATTTCTGCAGCAATCAAGAATATTTCTTGGGGCTAACATCAAGATTAAATAAATATTTTCCTCCAGTTGACGCCGGTAAAATGTGGATTAAGAACCTGTTTACTGTTGAAACCGAAAATGAAGAAATATTACAATTGAAAGCATCAGAAGTGGATTCATTAATTGAACTTACCTGTGACTCTACCTTAAAAGAGAACTTTTATAAACTCTCCTCGATTGATTTTTGGTTGAGCTGTAGAAATGAATATTCACATTTATCTGAGAAAATAGTAAAATTCTTAATGTCTTTCATCATGACATATAAGTGTGAAACTAGTTTCTCATCTTTGGTTTTCTTTAAAAATAAATATAGAAATAGATTGAATGTCGAACCAGATTTGAGGATAAAACTTCATCCTTTTGCTCCTGATATAAAGTTGCTACGTGATGCAAAACAACATCACCCTTTCCATTAGTTCTCTTTTTAGTTATTTAAAAGTTATAAAGTGCACACATAATAAATGACACATATTAAACTCATTCAATTATAAATAAATAAGCTTTATAACGGTTTAAATTCTACTGGTTAAATTGTATTTAAGGTAATAACAATAAGTTAGGCAGTATTTTATATCAAGTTTTATATTATGCACTGTTATTATTGTGAATAAATAATAAACAGTGAAAATTTATTAATTTTTCATTCTTTTTTTATATGCATTTATATTTTTGGGCTTCAAAAAACAGTACTGAAAAAAAACGAGGTTCCAACTAAGGTAAAAAGTTTGGGAAACCCTGGTCTAGCCAGCTTTCTATCCTTCTTACGGTCCATTTATCCAATCCATATTCCCTTAACTTGCTGGCAAGAATATTGTGCTAAAGCTGGCACTGAGGGGCTTTGGGAGGACCAGAAACAATGTATTTGCATAGTCATCATTTGCTTAATGAATATGCAAATTAATGTTACCAGTCCTCCAAAAGCTCGTGAATGGATTTACTGGTCCCCGTGTCAAAAAGTTTGGGAACCCCTGGTGTAGGACAATAATTTTTAAACCAAAATGTGTGATTCATGTAACCTTGATACAATACAATAGCCCAGGAGTGTCCAAACTTTTTTCAAAGAGGGCCAGATTTGAAGAAGTGGACATGCGTGAGGGCTGTCCCCGCACTCAGCCCCAAGGCGGAGGGCCCGCAGGGTCGGAGGCGGGCGGAGAGCGCAGGGCACGCCGGCCTCACGGCGGCCCGGGGGCAGGGCGAACCCGCAGCCGAGCGGGGGAGCGGGGCTGCGGACGTGCCCTACAGGGCAGGCTCTAGGACCACGGAGGCCATGGGCGGCGGCAGCGTGGCCGAAAGCGGCGCGCTGGGCGCGCCAGTTCAAAAGAGCGCCGGGGAGCCAGGAGAGGGGGAGGAAGCGGGGGCCGTATTAAATCGGAACACGGGCCGCAATTGGCCCGCGGGCCGGACTTTGGACATGCCTGCAATAGCCCAACTTAAAAACCAAGTAGGTGTTTTAGACTATCCCAGTAGATGGCTATCTAAATCTTTGGTTAAGTAGCTTAATAAATCTGCATAAAAGTGATTCATTTTTTCCCATTAGAAATGTGTTACTGCTTAACATGTTTTTCAAAGTTAGTATTAATGGTAGTATAACCCTGTGAATCTGTCTTGCTACCATAGTTATTACAATAGCTGAGCACTCAAATGGCAGTGTCATTATCACTGCAGTATTTAAAGTACTACTATATATAGGGCAAATTGCATGCAGACCACAGAATTGAGATATGTGTTATGCATCTTATGTAACATTTTTATATAGCAGTCAATGTGCTAATTACATTAACCATAAAGGAATATTGTTTCCCAATAGTGTGTGTGATTCCCCGTAACAACCACATACTTCAGTTACACAGCTAATATTAGAATTACAGTAAAATTCAGCACAGAGAAAGCTTGATTCTGAATTCCCTTTCATGGATTTTTACAATGGTATGATTCCATGGATTTCAAAGGCATTACTCAGAATTTACATCAATGTAAGTGAACCCAGCATGCTGACCAAATTCTTTTAACTTTGTGCTTTCGCACACTTTTTCAAAATAACATTTTAGTCTGGAAGACCTCCACATTTTAATCTTTCAAAGTGGAAATTAATTCATTATTTAAATGGGTAGTTCAAAGAATATTGGAGCACTGGGTAGGGGTTAAGAGGTTAATCTAAATAATCAAGATTAGGGATGGGTAGTTCTGAAAAGGGACGTAAATCTGTACCCTTTGGATCTCCAGAACTGTGCTGAATATTTCAGGAAAGCAGATTGTCTTTGGAGAATATTAATTATTCTTATGTTGAGAGACTGCAACTAAGAATGGCAGAAGTATATGAAAAAAAGGTTTCTAAACATATTCAGATTTAAAATAAAATAAGGTTGGTTTGAATTTTGGGAAAGTTTTGGATTAGTTCTTTTATCCTAACCAATTGTCTGTTCCTAACGTAGCCTCCAAAAGCTGGGCGTTTAAACATTGGTCAAAAAAAGCCTCCAAAATTTATGTTATCCAAATTATTCCTTCCTTTTTTATTCCTGTATAAGCATGTAAACACTTACAGCAGCAATCAGGATGATGACCCCATTGTGCTAGACAATTGGACAAACACACACATAGTAAAGGCATGTCTACACTAAGGAGAAGATCGACTCTCCAGCGGTCAATCTTCTAGCATTCAATTTAGCAGATCTAATGTAACCCACTGAGGGCAGCCTCTTCCGACATCCGGTACTCCTGGCTCTGCAAAGAGTAAGGGAAGCTGACAGGAATGTGTTCTCCTGTTGGTCTCCCACTGTGTGGACACTTCCATGGCTCAGTTTAAAGTAAGCCAACTCCAGCTTCACATTTTGCATAGCTGGAGTTGAGTACCTGCCTGATCTGGTGTAGACCAGACCTAAGAGGTCCTGGCCCAAAGAGTTTATAGATTCCAAAGACAAGACAGGCAAAAGATGGAAGGAATAAGTAGCAGAGAGGATATTCCAGGGAGGCAAAGCAGGTGAATTAGAGCCCTGGGAAGAGGTAATGTCTCCTGCATTAGAGGAACACATCGTGTTCATTAAGGTTGTGCCTATACTGTAAAACGAATCCTTCTGTAGATGTAGTCTACATTCCTGGGCTCATTCTATGGGGATAAGAATAGATGTGTAAACATTATGAGAAAGATAGATCTACCCAAGCTATTTTTAGCTAAAAAGTCCAACATCCACAGCCTGAATCTGTAGATCCAGCATCTGAGACTCGTTGTCTCATGGCTTTTTTAGTTTTCACTTTTTGCTGAGTGATGCACCCTGAACCACATTGCCTTCCACTTCAGTGTGGTTGCTTGGCCTCCTTTACGGCTACAGCTGTACAGTCATCCCAACCACGAATGTGAAAGTAATTAACCAGCATTGTACATGTTCAGCTCCGTTTCCTTCATAGTGTCTAACTGCGGAATTGCACTAGAACGCTCACTTGGAATGGCAGTTCACCATGTTTTTATTTCCCCATATCTGTCAAGTTATCTTTAACTGTCAAGACCGTCGTATCGGTGGGATTTGTTATTTTTTCTTGAGCCTGAAGACTTCGCCCATGTCTTCATTTTAAGAAGAATGGGTGGATCCAGAAGAAGTCCTTCCCTGACTATTCTACTTGCAGTCAGTGGGGCTGAAAACTCGTCACACCTCTGGGCAAAGTGGGGGGCATCTCCATGCCCCTGGAGGGGGCGGAGGCCTCAGGCAGAAGGAGTGTGGCTGGGGCTAGCTACCTCCAGGCAACTTCAGTGTTGCTCAGATGACGCCACCGGAGGCTCCAGACTGGTGGCAATTTAAAGGGCCCGACGCTGTGGTCACCGCTGCTGCCACTACAGCAGTAGTGGTAGCTGGGAGCCCTAAGCCCTTTTGACTGAGTATTTGCCCCTTTTCTCTCCCCCTTTGCCCAATGTCGACAGGTCTGCTTTCAGGAGATGCACAGCAGGTGCCATCAGGAAGATGGGCTCAGTATGAGATTATCTGTTTGAAAGGTGCTACATACAGAAGATCTGGCAAGATGATTGAATGGTCCCTTCTGGAATTAATTTTTCAAATTTAACTCTATGAAAAAGGCTGGCCTTGTAACAGGGTAGGTTGGAGGGGAACGCCATTGTCACCTAATGCTGGGAGCACATTCAAAGGAGTCTTTGAAGTGTCTACCATACTTTGAAGACTTTGAATATGTTCACAGTCTTACACCACAAGCGTCTAAAAGTGGCACATGGATCAGCATTCACAATGCACCGCTGGACAGTACTCAGCTCAAGCCTGAGAAGCTGGTGATCCAATTAGAGGATGTAATTCAGTGATGAATTCTGGTCACCTGATGCATATGCTAAGAAGAAGGAGAAGCATATAAAAGACAGCAAAGTCTGAAAAATCTCCCCTTTAAAATTGCCATTCATTAATTTGTTAAGGTTTTATTTCAGATAAAAGAACATTACTTGTCTGAACTGAAATGTGGATACAGGAATGGTCTAGATATGCTTGGTCCTACATCATCCTGGTGGAGGAGAGGGGGAAGAGGGAAATGGGCTCTGTGTCCCCACAAGGTGCCTTCCCGCAATACATTTCTGTGATTCCCATTGATATTTTCTTGGCACCAGGAAGAAATTAAATGGAGAAAGCATGTTGCTGACTTTCTTTTATGCCACATTTCATCTAAAATGCTAATATTATCATTATGACACCTGAGTCGAAGAGACCACTTGTCCTCAAGCTTCCGGTCAAGGACTTCTTTTGTAGGGAACAAGTGGTTTTTTCTCCATCTCACAATGCCATCTTCATAAAACAGTATTTATCTCTATTCTTTCCAATTAGATATGAAAGGGTACTCAACACAGCAACATTATTTCAAATAACTTCATCTGCATCTATGCAGCAGGTAGTTATTTTGAAATAATGTCAAAATACGGTCAAGCTGAAGGACTTAACCCTTATGGTATGAGAAGTAAGGGAAGTGGGAGGAAGAGAGCTCTATTTCGAAATAAATGCTGTGTAAAATACTCCCAATTTTGAAATAAGCTATTTCGAAATAAGCTACGCAATTGATGTAGCTCAATTTGTGTAGCTTATTTCGAGTTAACCCTGCTGTGTAGACACACCCGAAGAGATGGAGCAGAACAGAACATACTTTGTACACTTTTGGCATTTTCTTTATCTCTTGGAACAGCACTTGTTTATCATCAGACGTAGCTTTCATTGACTTAGACAATAAGCGACATGAAAAGTGAAAATGGCCTCAGCACAAAAAAATTGTTCATGCAAAAAGGGAAGCTGTTCATTGAGAAAATCCTGCAAAATGGTGTAGTTAACTGAGTATAGGTTTGATATTCAGGAACTTCTGAGGTGTAAGCTAGGCCTACCACTGCATGATGTGTAACCTTGATCTGGCCCATATCCTTCTGAAGTCGATGGCAACACTTCCACTGATCCAAAATCAATGGGAGTCTTCCCTTCAGTCTTGATCATAATACAGTGAAGCACTTCGGCGTGTGCTTAATTTTTCAAGACATAACCACTCCCATTAACTTGAATAGGATTGCTTGTGTTTTCAAAGTTAAGCACATGTTTACATGCTTTGGTGGATGAGGGACTTAGTTTCTCCATTAATAGAACAAGGTAAAACAAGTGTAGGTCTCACAGGGGCATAAGGATGACTAGTTAATATATATCATTATGAAGAGATGAAGCACTACATAAATGCTAAGTATTATTATTACTATTTTCACCCAAATGAGTACCATTTTTCATGTTTGTTGTAAAGGCACTAATATATTTGCTAAGATTTAGCTCAATGGATAAATGCTTTCCTTGGATATAATATGCCAATATACTCTCAAAATGTAGAGCTGAGTTCTGGCAGGAAATCCACAGAGACATCCACAGAACACCAGAAGTGTGGCCACATAAGAGAGAAAGTCAGCAACTCACTGAATAAAATGTGTCACAATTTTGAGGGAAAGTAATGTGTTGACAACTCTGAAGATTTTAATATGAGTCTTGTGATATTTGGTATTTTTTTTCCTTAAAGGCCGTGTTGCTAGAATCAAGAGCTTGCATAAGAATTTTAGCTTTCCTTTTTAAATCAAGTTTCTAGCCTCTTGTTGCTTTAAAACATGAAGCAAGTGTGACTAATGCCTCAGAGAGCCAGAAGGAAAATAAAAACAACTAGAATTTTTTTTTTAAACCTCATGATGGTTAAGACAGTCTCATGACCTTTTGCAGAGGTGCCTCATGAGTTTTGAATGGTTGGCAATACTGAGAAGTGAGAAGTGGCCCATGCTGGGTTCCCCAGAGAGAATGGACAAAATAGATAATCATCGAGGGTATGTCTACGTTAGTTCGAATTAACTTTGATAGGCGTAACTATCTTAGGGTATGTCTACACTACCCCGCTAGTTCGAACTAGCGGGGTAATGTATGCATACCGAACTTGCTAATGAAGCCCGGGATTTGAATTTCCCGGGCTTCATTAGCATAAAGCCGGTGCCGCCATTTTTAAAAGCCGGCTAGTGCGAACCCCGTGCCGCGCGGCTACACGCGGCACGGGGTTCGCACTAGCCGGCTTTTAAAAATGGCGGCGCTGGCTTTATGCTAATGAAGCCCAGGAAATTCAAATCCCGGGCTTCATTAGCAAGTTCGGTATGCATACATTACCCCGCTAGTTCGAACTAGCGGGGTAGTGTAGACATACCCTTAGTGTAGTTCGAACTAGGTAAACCTCATTCTACGAGGACTAAGCCTAGTTCGAACTTACTAGTTCGAATTAAGGGGTGTGTAGCCCCTTAATTTGAACTAGTGGGAGGCTAGCCCTCCCCAGCTTTCCCTGGTGGCCACTCTGGCCAACACCAGGGAAACTCTATTGCCCCCCTCCTGGCCCCGGATCCCTTAAAGGGGCACGGGCTGGCTACGATGCCAGTGCCAGGTGCAAGCCTGCCAGCACCCAGCTAGCAGACCTTGCACCTGGCACGGCTCGAGCCAGCCACCCGATGCCCCCCAGCCCTCCCCCTCTTCCCAGGACCAGGCTGGCGGCTCCTGGGAGCGTGCCCGGGACTGCAAGAGGCGGGCACCCGCCTGGTCTAGTGCGGACATCGTGAACTTTGTCCACGACCTCCGCACTAGGCACAGGAAAGTGGCCGTTTAGGGCAGGAGAGCTGCCAGCCTGGCCACCCAGGAGCAGGTGTGCATGAAAATCAAGGTGGTCCACTGAGACCCCCGACCCTGAGCCCTGAGCTTACAATGGCCATACTGGGTCAGAGCAAAGGTCCATCTAGCCCAGTAGCCTGTCTGCCGACAGCAGCCAACCCTAGGGACCCTGGAGGGGATGGACCGACGACAGTGACCAAGCCATTTGTCTTGTGCCATCCCTCTCCAACCTTCCACAAACTTTGGGCAGGGACACCACTCCTACCCCATGGCTAATACCACTCCATGGACCCAACCTCCATGACTTTATCTCACTTCTCTTTAAACTCTGTTCTAGTTCTAGCCTTCACAGCCTCCTGCAGCAAGGAGTTCCACAGGTTGACTATTTGCTTTGTGAAGAACAACTTTCTCTTACTAGTTTGAAGCCTGCTACCCATTCCTTTCCTTTGGTGCCCTCTAGTCCTTCTATTATGGGAACTAATGAAGAACTTTCTGTATGCACCCTCTCCACCCCACTCACGCTTTTATAGACCTCTATCCTATCCCCCCTCAGTCTCCTCTTTTCTAAACTGAAAAGTCCCAGTCTCTTTAGCCTCTCTTCATATGGGACCTCTTCCAAACCTCTGATCATTGTAGTTGCCCTCCCCTCTCCCACCCTCTCTCTTCCCCTCTCCCACCTCCTTTTCCCAGTCTCCCCCAGTTTTGTTCAATAAAGAGAGATTCTATTTTTGAACACGTTTTCTTTATTTTGTACATCAGGAAGGGGGGCTAGGGAAGGATAAGTGGAAGGAGGTGAGGAAGGAATGGGGTACGAGCCCCCGATGGGGAGGACTGGGCTGGCTCTGTGGGCTTCTGGGGGTGGAAGCTCTCCTGCAGCCCCCCAATTGCCCCCTCTCCCCAGATGGCAGCCTGCGGCAAGTGCATCCGGTCTGATGGCTGAGTGCTGTGATGTGCCCAGTGTGGGTAGTCCGGGCACTCCAAGCCAGGACTGCTTTGCAAGCGGGGCACCCCTGAGAACTGTCTGTCTGGGGTGGGGGTCGGGTCCCTTTAAGCACAGCCCTCGGCTAGCCTGAGACAGCAGCTCCACGCTCTAAGTCCTCCTCTGATGCCCTGCTGGCACTGCTTCCAGCCATCCTTAACCCTGGTTCAGGGTCCACTTAATGTGGACATGCTAGTTCGAATTAGCAAAACACTAATTCGAACTAGTTTTTAGTTCTAGATGCGTTAGTTCGAATTAGCTTAGTTCGAATTAGTTAATTCGAACTAAGTTAGTTTGAATTAGAGCTGTAGTGTAGACATATCCCAAGAGATCCATCCCCTGCCATCCATTCTCAGCTTCTGACAAAGGCTATGGGCACCATCTGTACCCACCATGGCTAATAAACAGTGGGGGACCTATCTTGCATCAATTTATCTAGCATTTTTGACCTGTTAAAATCCTGGCCTTCACAACATCCTTTGGCAAGGGGTTCCACAGATTGACTGAGAGTTGTAAGAAGTAGTTCCTTTTGTTTGTTGTAAACCTGCAACCTATTAATTTTATTTGGTGCCCCCTAGCTTTTATGGTATGGAAACAAGTAAATAATTTTTCCTTATATAATTTCTCTGTATCAGTCATGATTTTATAAACTTCTGTCATATACCCCCTTAGTCATCTCTTTTCCAAGCTAAAAAGTCCTAATCTAAATGATCTATCCCCATATGGCAGCTATTTCATCCCCCTAATAATTTTTGTTGTCCTTTTCTGAACTTTTTCAAATGTTAGTTCCTGTGTTTTGGTTTTGTCTTCATAGTTCATCATCCTTTCCCTGTATCTTCTTGTGAACTTTTAGTAGCTCCAGTCTTCAAATACTGGAGAACAATAATGAGTCATTTTTCATAGTTATGTGGCTGCCAGTTATAGAAAGAAAAACAGACACAACTAAATGTAACACAAGGCATACTTTGTTAGACAGAACATTTAAATGAGTTTCAATATATAAGATTTTGTAGTCTTTTAAAACTTCTTACTTCTCTTTCAACCACAACAAAAGCAGAAAAGTCCCCTGACTTTTTCTGCAAATTTCACATGAGCTATTTTTCAAGGATTAATTTGTAGAAAACAGACATTTTTCTCCACACCTTTCAGTTTTTTAGCATGCTGAAATTTTTAGAAACGGAAAAAATCTCTGCTGTGTGATGTTTTTCATAATATTTGATGCTCTTGGCTCTTTAATTAAACTATAAAACAAATCCTTATTAAAGCAAGGAATAATTACTGTGGGCCTAATTACTGTGGACCTGATTTCCAAATGATGTTCGTCATTAGAAAAGAAATAGACCTGATCGTTCCTTTATCAGCAAGACATGTAATGAAGTCTTTTCCAATATTTGCAAGCTGGACACCCATACCAAACCAGCCTGGGAAAATTATTTAAAATTACTCAGGAAATTACACATCACAGATAAGAGCTGGAGGGCTGCACTACATAATATTGAATGAATTCTAATAATGACCAGATACGGAAACCCTCAATTGCATATTGCCACCCTGGCTGTGTCATTTCTCTTTCAAATGAAAGATTACCTAATAGCAAGAGGTGTCAGTGAAATGGAATGCTGTTTTTGTAGAATAACCTTAATTGCAACAATTGTTTCGGGGGGACGATTTGGAAAAACAACTGTTCTCTCATGAACCTAAATAGAAAGTGCTAAGGTCTCAGAGGGTTCTAGAATGTGTCAGTACAGGGTCTCTCAATTTTCACCTCTCTTTCACCCATCAGAATGGAGGCTAAGAGTGTAAATAGTGGACATTTTGTCTATTTCATCTCCCTGCCCAGCAATTACTGTATAATAACCATGAAGAGTCCCATAGCACCTCATTGTTTTTGCAGATATAGTCTAACGTGGCTACCCCTTTGAGACTTGTATAATAACCAGTATTGGATCATCTGGTAAAGTATTTAGAAAATTATTGAATGTACTTTTAATGTGATATAGCACCAGGAAGCAAGGAGATAATATCAATGCATTGTGATCAGCCTGCTTTCCATGGATCATATGCTTTATGCACCTCTCCCATGAATTGTTGGCTTAGGCCCTTGGCTTTGGGTTACAAATTAAGTTGTAGCGACTCTCAGGGACACCATTCTAATCCTGAAATACTACTGCTTAAAATGCCTTGGATTAAATCTGTGTAAATGAGAGCAAGATCTGACGTTTAACTACTAAGGGCCAAGCTCGGTTCTCCGTTGCAATGGTGTCGCCCTACTGAAGTCAATAGAGTTACTGAGAGTTTATACCAGTGTGAATGAAGACAGAGGTTAGCTATTTGTGGCTTCATGTATCCATCTGTGAAACAAGAACACGACTTTCCTATCTACCCTCCCATTGACTTCAAAGGAAGATTAAGAACCTTTCAGATAAGATTCTTAGGCTTGAACATAGAAACTTATTGGGGGGCAAACCTTTAGGGTATGTCTACAGTAATAACTCCCAAAATAACTATTTTGCAATAGCATGCCCACACTACAGGGAAGCCTTAAAATTAGTCCGAGGCAGGCTCCATAGGGGTATGTCTACACTGTAGGCTAAGGACGAGTTACGATATGCAACTTCAGCTACGTTAATTTCATAGCTGAAGTTGAAGTACCTTAACTTGATTCTGGCACTGTCTACCCAGCAGAAAGTCAAAGGAAGAACACTCTTATGTTAACTTCCCTTACTCCTCATGAAATGAGGGTTACAGAAGTCAGAGTAAGAGGTCCGTTATTTCAAAATTATTTCAAAATAATTTTTTGTAGACGCACACTTTGTTATTTCAAAATAACATGAGTTATTTCGAATTAAGCGTGCAGTGTAGACATAGCCTTAATGTGGATGTACGACCTCAACTTAGAACCCCAGGAAGCTTACTTTGAATGACTCTGGGGAGTAGTTGTTTCACTATAGCAGCAGTGGAGTGTCCACACTACCGCTATTCGAAATATCTATTTTGAAATAAGCGTTATTCCTCATGGAAAGCAGAATTTATTATTTCAAAACAACCAGCCCCTTATTTTGAAATAACAGGCTTGGCAGTGTGGACATACTGCTTGTTATTTTGAAATAAGGGGAGTTATTTCAAAATAATTCCCTAGCGTAGAACAGGGCTTAGTGATTCGATGTTTTGATGTTACAAGTGTAACCCAGAGCCACTGAGACTACTAAAGAAGGAGAGTGAAGTCTGTTTTACAGCTTTAGCTAAGAGCCAGGAGGCTTTTAGCTCAGGCAGCACAGACACATGGCTTTAGTCTGTAAAGTTGAAGGTTCAGTCCCACCTGCTGATGACCAGGATCTGTCAGCTTTATAAGTGGGATTCATCCTGTGACCTTAGGAGCTAAAGCCATGAGACTATCACATAAGCTGAAAGCCAACCAGTGCTTAGTTAAGGTGGTAGAGCAGACTTCACTCTCCCTTGTTAGTGCATGAGTCACATAAGTAAAACGTTCCTGTCATCTGGCCAGAAATATTTCACAGCTTGTATTCAGGTATTTAAATTGCTCAGTTTTGCAGTTTTCCTGGGGCATTCATTTTAATAATTAGCAACTTTCAGCTGCTTTCCTGCCAGCGATCTCTTTTCCTATCTTGATGCACTCATTAATTGGATTACCATGATCTTGAAAACACTCATAAGGGCTTCCCTATTCAAATCTCCCTCTATCCATGCTGTCCTAGCTGTCTCTCCTATTCTGTACTGCCTTCACACTGAGTCGCCCAGCTCCATGCACTGCACTCAGCGTTCAGTCCTTTTTATTAGTTCGCCCTGTAAGTGTGTGAACTGCCTCTTATCTCAGCCAGTCTACCCTGTTGTCTTTTCCCACTCTCCCATTTTCTCCCTCCATCTGTATGACTTGCAGCGTATCCTGGCAATGTCCCATTTCTTGCAGGATCGCATAAGAATTTGCAAAATGATGTTGCTGCCACTAATGCACAACCCCATGTTAGGCATTTTGTTAAATGTCAAAGCCCCATCTCTAAGATTTCTGTTCTGTCCATATAACCCTCTGGGGCCCTTTGCTCCGGATCTCTCTTCTCCATTTCCCAAATAGATTGTTTCATTAGAATCTAAGGAGATTACTTGCAAAAAATGAGTTTAGTGCAGTTTTTGCATCATTTCCAGTATGAATCCTCCAACCAGACCTCCGGGGGGGAGGAAAGGGACAATTGCCCCCTGCCTGCCCGTGTTCTATGATGCTTCCAGAAGTGGCCAGCATATCCCTATGACCCCAGGGAGAGGGTGTCTGTGTGCTGCTCCTGTCCCGAATGCCGACTGCACAGTCCTATTAGCTGGGACTGGCAGCCAAAGGGAGCTGCGGAGGCAGTGCCTGTGGGCAGCATCACATGAAGACTGTGCTGCCAGAGGTGTGTGCTGGTTGCTTTCAGGAGCCACCTGAGATAAGTGTCCCCCCCCCCATTCCCTTCTGCACCCCAGTCTCCTACCCCGGTGCAGAGCCTGCACCCCACACCCCAGCTCCCTCCCGGAGCTCACATTCCTCAGCCCTTCCCCACCCAAACAGGTTTTCAACATGTTATCGGCCAAGATAAAGAATTTTTAGCAACATTTTGAGCAACAGTCATTTACACATTTCAGGAAGAACTGTACATTACTGCAACAAGTATAAATGTGTGTGGTAAATTAAAGCTGAATTACATTTTTATATCCTATATTGGGATAACATGTGCTCCTTCTATGCAACATCTATGTGAAAATTGCCATGAGCTTTGCACATCAATTGAATTAATCTTCAAGCTCCACGCTCTTATGTGTACAGAAATAATTATAGTGCTCAAAACACATGTTGCTATGCCATTATCATTTGTCAGCAGAATGCTACTGATTTCTGTCATGGAAAATTAATAAGAACATTAGTGTTTACCAGTGATCTTAATGAATTGCAACAAACAATGGCCTTAGTATGTGTAGTCCCCTTACTAAAGGGGCCTCTGTTTTTTCTGGAAAGATCCTTTATGCTGCAATCCAGACTACAATTCCCATGAGCCCTTGGGAAAAACAGGAAGGAAGGATTTTTGTGTGGGAGATCGAGGCTCTCCATGTGCATGAGAAAGAGGCCTAGCAGTCTGGAACTCTGCCTTGGAGTTTGAAACAGAAGGGGAGCCAGGCTGCTGTGGAGGAGTTTGCTCCAATCCAGGGGCCGTTGGAGTGCAGCTACAGACTGGGACTAGATACCTGTTGGAACTGGGATCTAGCAGGCTGTTTCCGATAGGCACAGCATGAGGCAGTAAGTTTGGGGCCTTGTTGGGAAAGTACTTCCTGCAGAGAACTACAGCTGCAGTTCTTCAAGCGCGCCCACTCAAGCAAGAGTCTGGGACTCTGAGTCCAGGGGTGTGCACACTCTGGGGTGGGATCAATACTGGCAATACTGCTAGATATATAAGTTCCAATTATTGTTGTGCACTTTGTTAATGCTATTCATTGCTAATCTGTTAATCCCTGTTTAATTAAGTTAAGTAAAGATTGTCTATTTTAAAGTGTTCTATTAGATGTATATGATTTGTAGTTGTTCTGGAATTAGACCCAGATTATAGTTGGAATAAGTATATTCCTGGAGGCTCTCAAGGCACACCAGTAAGTGTGTACAAGGCCAGCCAGGTGGAGGCACTGCCATTGTACATTCATTACGAGCAAGGGACTGCAGCAAGGGGAGGAAATTAAACACCATCACTATTGGGGTGCTCAGGCTCTCCTTTTGGGTTAAAACATCAGGCGCCCAGGCACACCTGTGAGTGTGACCTGCTCCCGAGTAACCCGGGGAGGAAAAAGGGGGTTACATATGTTATAAACTGCTTGATCAAGGACCAAGTCTGCTAGTGAGGAATTATGGCCAATCAGAAGCTGAAATTCTCACCTGACCACATGAATTAAGAATGAGGGAAATATTCCCCCCCCCCCATACACACACACAAATATCAGTGCATTTCTCTACATTTCAAGATTTGTTGAGGAGTAGAAAGGCATTCAGAAGCAACTTGGGCCTCGTCATTTTAGGTAGCTTGGTTTTTGAGGGCACAACTCAATTTACCTGATTTCTAAAAAAGCAAGGTGATTCATCTCTTTCTGTAAATTATGCCATATTATATTTCATGTTGGTCACCGCAAACTGAGCCACGAATTCATTAGCCACTTTTGACAATGGAGGCCATTTTGTCTAAAGAAAATAAATTCTTGGAGAATGTGCTTTGAAATCCTAAGATGAACATATAAAATGTTGTGGATTCATTCATTATATTTATTAACATTCCCTGCAGTTAATAGTGGTGTGAATTCAGTCAGAAGTCATGAGATTTTCAGTCCATGTTCCAACCAAAAATCAGATGTTAAGGTGTAGTATAATTATTTGGACACAGACTGGCTAACCTTGTGAGGAGGGCTTTAAACTAGGTTTGTCGGGGGCAGGTGAGCAAAGCCCACAGGTAAGTGCTGAATGTGCGGGACTGGGAGATGGGTTGGAAATAGGGGGGACTACGGCCTATAATGGCAAGGAGAAAGGAGGGTCAGGGCACAACAGGGAGGCAAGATCAAATCAGTATCTTAGATGCCTATATACAAATGCGAGAAGTATGGGTAATAAGCAGGAAGAACTGGAATTGCTAACCAATAAATACAACTATGATATCATTGGTATTACAGAAACCTGGTGGGATGGGACGCATGATTGGAATGTTGGTATGGAAGGGTACGGCTTGCTCAGGAAGGACAGACAGGGAAAAAAGGGAGGAGGGGTTGCCTTGTATATTAAAAATGTACACACTTGGACTGAAGTGGAGATGAATGTAGGAGATAGCTGTGTAGAGAGTCTCTGGGTTAAGCTAAAAGGGGTAAAAAACGAGGGTGATATCATGCTAGGAGTCTACTACAGGCCACCTAGCCAGGTGGAAGAGGTGGATGAGGCCTTTTTTAAACAATTAACAAAACTATCCAAAGCCCAAGATTTGGTGGTGATGGGGGACTTCAACTATCCAGACATATGTTGGGAAACTAACACAGCGGGGCACAGGCTATCCAATAAGTTTCTGGACTGCATTGGAGACAACTTTCTGTTTCAGAAGGTTGAAAAAGCTACCAGAGGAGAAGCTGTTCTGGATTTGGTTTTAACAAATAGGGAGGAACTAGTTGAGAACTTGAAAGTGGAAGACAGTATAGGGGACAGTGATCACGAAATAATAGAGTTCATGATCTTAAGGAAAGGTAGAAGGGAGACCAGCACAATTGAGGTAATGGATTTCAGGAAGGCAGATTTTGATAAGCTCAGAGAACTTGTAGGTAAGGTCCCATGGGAAGCAAGACTGAAGGGAAAAACAACTGAGGAGAGTTGGAAGTATTTCAAAGGGACGTTGTTAAGGGCCCAAAAGCAAACAATTCCGCTGTGTAGGAAAGATAGAAAATATGGCAAAAGACCAGCTTGGCTTAACAAGGAGATCTTGCACAATCTCAAAATAAAAAAGGAGTCCTATAAAAAATGGAAACTAGGACAAATAACAAAGGATGAATATAGGCAAGCAACACGGGAATGCAGGGGCAAGATTAGAAAGGCAAAGGCACAAAATGAGATCAAACTAGCTACAGGCATAAAGGGAAACAAGAAGACCTTTTATAAATACATTAGAAGCAAGAGGAAGACCAAGGACAGGGTAGGCCCACTGCTTAGTGAGGAGGGAGAAGCAGTAACAGGAAACTTGGAAATGGCGGAGATGCTCAATGACTTCTTTGTTTCGGTCTTCACCGAGAAGTCTGGAGGTGTGCCTAACGTAGTGAATACAAGCAGAGAGAGGGTAAGCTTAGAAGATAGGATACACAAAGAACAAGTTAAAAATCACTTAGGAAAGTTAGATGTCAGCAAGTCACCAGGTCCTGATGAAATGCATCCCAGGATACTCAAGGAGCTGATAGAGGAGGTATCTGAGCCTTTAGCTATGATCTTTGAAAAATCATGGCAGACAGGGGAGATTCCAGAAGACTGGAAAAGGGCAAATATTGTGCCCATCTATAAAAAGGGGAATAAGAACAACCCAGGAAACTATAGACCGGTCAGTTTAACGTCTGTCCCAGGGAAGATAATGGAGCAGGTAATTAAGGAAATCATATGCAAACACTTGGAAGGTAATAAAGTGATAGGGAATAGCCAGCATGGGTTTGTGAAGAACAAGTCATGCCAAACTAATCTGATAGCTTTCTTTGATAAGATAACGAGCCTTGTGGATAAGGGAGAAGCGGTGGATGTCATATACCTAGACTTTAGTAAGGCATTTGATACGGTCTCGCATGATATTCTTATTGATAAACTAGGCAAATATAACTTAGATAGGGCCACGATAAGGTGGGTGCATAATTGGCTGGATAACCGTAGTCAGAGAGTGGTTGTTAACGGTTCTAAATCCTGCTGGAAAGGGATAACAAGTGGAGTTCCTCAAGGGTCTGTTTTGGGACCCATACTGTTCAATATCTTCATCAATGATGTAGATATTGGAATAGAGAGTACGCTTATTAAGTTTGCAGATGATACCAAACTGGGTGGGGTTGCGACTTCTTTGGAGGATAGGGACATAATTCAGAATGACCTTAGCAAGTTAGAGAAATGGTCGGAGGTAAACAGGATGAGGTTTAATAGAGAGAAATGCAAAGTGCTCCACTTAGGAAGGAACAATCAGTTCCATACATACAAGATGGGAAGCGACTGTCTAGGAAGGAGCATGGCAGAAAGGGATCTAGGGGTCATAGTGGACCACAAGTTGAATATGAGTCAACAGTGTGATGCTGTTGCAAAAAAAGCAAATATGATTCTAGGTTGTATTAACAGGTGTGTTGTAAGCAAAACTCGTGAAGTCATTCTGCCGCTCTACTCTGCACTAGTTAGGCCTCAGCTGGAGTACTGTGTCCAGTTCTGGGCGCCACATTTCAAGAAAGATGTGGAGAAATTGGAAAGGGTACAGAGAAGAGCGACAAGAATGATTAAAGGTTTAGAGAACATGACCTATGAAGCCAGGCTTCATGAACTGGGCTTGTTTAGTTTGGAAAAAAGAAGATTAAGGGGGGACATGATAGCGGCTTTCAAATATCTAAAAGGGTGTCACAAGGAGGAAGGAGAAAATTTGTTCCTCTTGGTTTCTGAGGACAGGACAAGGAGTAATGGGCTTAAAGTGCAGCAGGGGAGGTTTAGATTGGACATTAGGAAAAAATTCCTAACTGTCAGGGTGGTCAAATATTGGAATAAATTGCCAAGGGAGGTGGTGGAATCTCCCTCTCTGGAGATATTTAAGAACAGGTTAGATAGACATCTGTCAGGGATGGTGTAGACGGAGCTTGATCCTGCCTTGAGGGCAGGGGGCTGGACTCGATGACCTCTCGAGGTCCCTTCCAGTCCTATGATTCTATGATTCTATGATTCTATGATTTGTTTATTTTGAAATTTTCTGAGGCTTTTTCGAATATGATCAGAGATCACATATGCCCGTCAATTTTTGGATGATCACTTGTAGACTCATAGGATCCTAAGTCTGGAAGAGTCCTCAGGAGGTCATTGAGTCCAGCGCTCTTCCCAAAGCAGGACCAATCCCAACTAAATCATCCCAGCCCGGACTTTGTCAAGCCGGGACTTAAAAACGTCTAGGGATGGATATTCCACCACCGCCCTAGGTAACCCATTCCAGTGCTTCACCACCCTCCTAGGGAAAATTTTTTTCCTAAGATCCAATTGAGACCTCCCCCACTGTAACGTGAGACCATTGCTTCTTGTTCTGCGATCCGTCAGTATTGAAAATAGCCTCTCTCCATCCTCTTTGGAATCTCCCTTCAGGTAGTTGAAGGCTGCTATCAAATCCCCCCTCACTCTTCACTTCTGCAGACTAAATAAGTCCAAATACATCAGTCTCTCCTTGTAGGTCATGTGCTCCAGCCTCCTAATCATTTAGGTTGCCCTCCACTGGACCCTCTCCAATACGTCCACATCCTTTCTATAGCGGGGGCTAGAACTGGACACAATACTCCAGATGTGGCCTCACCAGTGCCGAATAAAGGGGAATAATAACTTCTCTAGATCTGCTGCCAATGCTCCTCCTAATGCACCTTAATATGCCATTGGCTACAAGGGCACACTGTTGACTCATATCCAGTTTCTCATCCACTGCAATCTCCTGATACGTTTCTGCTGAACTGCTACTTAGCCAATTGGTCCCCAGTTTGTAACAATGCTTGGGATTTTTCCATCCTAAGTGCAGGACTCTGCACTTGTCCTTAATGAATGTCATCAGATTTCTTTTGGTTCAATCCTACAATTTGTCTAGGTCACTCTGCACCCTATCCCTACCCTCCAGTATATCTACTTCTCCCCCTAGCTTAGTGTCATCCGCAAACTTGCTAAGGGTGAAATCCATCCCCTCATCCAGGTCATTAATAAAGATGTTGAAGAAAACCAGCCCTAAAGATGATCCTTCAGGGCACTCTGCTAGAAACTGACCACCAGACAGACATCGAGACATTGCTCACTACCTGTTGGGCCCGACAATCTATCCAGCTTTCTATCCACTTTACTGCCCATTTATCCAATCCATACTTCTTTAACTTGCTGGCAAGAATATTGTGGGAGACTGTATCAAAAGCTTTGCTAAAGTCAAGGTATATCACATCCAGTGACGTCTCCATGTCTACAGAACCAGTTACCTCATCATAGAAGCTAATCAGATTGGTCAGGCATGACTTTCCCTTGGTGAATCCATGTTAATTATTCCTGATCATTTTCCCCTCTTCCAAGTGCTTCAAAATGGATTTCTTGAGGATCCCCTCCATGATTTTTCTGGGGACTGAGGTAAGGCTGACTGGCCTGTAGTTCCCTGGATTGTCCTTCTTCCCTTTTTTAAAGATGAGCACTATATTTGCCTTTTTCCAGTCATCCAGGAACTCTCCCAATCTCCACGAGTTTTCAAAGATAATGTCCAAAGGCTCCGCAATAACATTTGCCAACTCCCTCAGTACCCTTGTATGCATTAAATCTGGACCCATGGCTAGTTCTTATTTAATCTACACTTTCCCCCCATACCAACTTTTTATAGATTTCTTTGGGTTCATTGCTGATCTTCAAAAAGTAGCTGGCAATTCTCATTTTTGCCTCAATTCTACTTTGCACACTCACCTGTGAAGAAGCCAGTAGTGGAGAGGGGAATAAGTGAATAAAGATTTTTGCAACAACTGCAGTGTGGTTTGCATTACTGATCTTTCCTCGATCTTCCCAGACAACCACCATTAGCTAGATACCTAACAGGTGAACACTACATCAAGGATATAAATCAGCATGCTACTGGTATTCTTGCTTTTTCAGCGCAGAGAAAATCTTTGACTTGGGGCAGGTCTACTCATGGGGAGAAAGTCAATCTAAGATACTCAATTCTATCCACATGAATAACAGAATTTCTGTGGTATCCCCATTTCAGTAGGTCGATGGAAAAAAACTTTCCCATCAATTTCCTTTACTCTTCATGATCTGGTAGAGTATCAGAGTGGATGGGACAAAAGACAGGACTACGCAGTACTTTAAAGACTAACAAGATGGTTTATTAGGTGATGAGCTTTTGTGGGCCAGACCCACTTCCTCAGATCAAATTGTGGAAGAAAATTGGCATGACCATATATACCAAAGGGATACAATAAAAAAAATGAACACATATAAAATTGACAAATCGGATTTTAGAACAGAGAGGGGAAGAGGGGGGAGGTTAGTGTCTATGAGATAATGATATTAGGGGTGATACTTGGGGAAGCTATCTTTGTAATGTGTAAGATAATTAGCATCTTTGTTAAGGCCCATTTGTAAAGTGTCAAATTTAAGCATGAACGACAGTTCTGAGGCTTCCCTTTGTAGTCTGGTGTTAAAGTCTCTTTGAAGCAGGATGCATGTAGTAAGGTCATTGAGACAATGCCCAGCCTGGTTGAAATGTCAAGAAACTGTTTTTTCTTTGTGAAACTGTCTGATGTCTGTTTTGTGTGGGCATGATCAGCAGTTGATTTAGTGGGTCTTTACTAGACTTGCTAAATCAAACCCCAGGAGATCTATCTCTGGAGCATCAATCTCCCAGTAAGTGGAGACAAGCCCTACAAAAGGACTGATAGGGAACAGAGGTCTCATTTAGGGAGCAGCAGTTAAGGAAAAGACATGACTGACAAGGGGAAGGTAAGTCCTGTTTATAGGGGACTTCATGTATCTTCCTCTGACAGCCACATTTAGCTGCGGTTTAAAGAACAAAGTGATGACGGTTCCTATTTGTGAAAAATAATATGGCTTTGTACTTTGGTTTATAAACAGGAAGCTTAACTTAGTGCCTGTTCCACTGTATAGTAGTGTTCATGTTGTGTTGTCATTGATTACAAGTACATGGCATTCCAGCACAGTAGTAGAGGTTTAGAGAAATGCTGCAATGCATGCTGCTTATCAAAGATTAGATTCTGTCCCAAGGTATTCCCACAATTCATGTATTCATTTGACAGTCTAATCTTCTACAAGGATTTTGCTTTTACAAAGAGGATGGATTGGGGGTTAGTAAATATCTGTCTGTTAAAATGTTTAAACCTTCTTCTTAACATTTCCTGTTCAGCAAATGGCATATATTTCTAGCGAGGCTTGTGAGCTCCAGTTTCTCATCTTTGTGCCCCAGCAGAAGTAATTTATAATGTTTTCCTAACCCTCACCACTGCTAGGAGATCTTTTAACCTTTTAAAAAATGAGATTTAGATGCCTAAATAAATCTGATGCAAGTACATTGCCCTTCAAAAGTTTGCAAAAACAGTCCTGCAGCACCTTGCTGCACATTACATAATGTAGTCATTAAATGTGGATTATCTTTGGAAGGAGAGACAGAGATTAATGAGTCAGGCTGAAATGATGAATTAAATGGGTGTGATGAGGTGCAGATGTAGGAAATAGAATCAGAGAAGCCAGAAATATTAAAATGAAATGAATACAGCCACATCTATAGGTAAGTAAAAAGTACTACTACCCTTACTTGTCAAGAAGAAAATGCTTAAATTGTATACCTTAAACAAGTACATGTTCTCTCTTTCTACATAGCCTCTGGTAACCGTGCTCCCTTTTGCTCTTCTCTCCACCTGCCTGTAGCTTTGACCCAACACAGTCATGGTGGTTCAAGAAAGAGCAATTCATTGGGGACTTTTCCATGTGCTCTCTTTGGAATTCCTCATCTTGTGATTGAAGATGTAAATGTTCCTTCTCAAATTGTAATGGCTGGCTGAGTAACGTTCTGCTGCAGCCAGCTTGTAGATATTGGACACACGTGACAGAATCCTGTATTGTCAACTTCTGGGTTGTACAGGAGGCTTGTGACTGTAAACAATGTTTCTAGGGCAAGAAGTTGAATCCCTGAGCTGCTTTGAAGATTGTGATTTGCTGTAAGCCCAGAAATATCTGGCACTTTTTGTCTATGGCTACGTCTACACTGGCATGAATTTCTGAAAATGCTTTTAACGGAAAACTTTTCCGTTAAAAGCATTTTCGGAAAAGAACGTCTAGATTGGCAGTATGCTTTTCCGCAAAAGCACTTTTTGCGGAAAAGCGTCCGTGGCCAATCTAGACGCGGTTTTCCGCAAAAAAGCCCTGATCGCCATTTTTGCGATCGGGGCTTTTTTGCGGAAAACAACACTATGCTGTCTACACTGACCCTTTCGCGCAAAAGTCTTTCGGAAAAAGACTTTTGCCCGAACGGAAGCAGCATAGTATTTCTGGAAAAACACTGATGATTTAACAGGAGGTCGTCAGTGCTTTTTCAGAAATTCAAGCGGCCAGTGTAGACAGCTGGCAAGTTTTTCCGCAAAATCAAATGATTTTGCGGAAAAACTTGCCAGTCTAGACACAGCCATAAGTTCGGCCCCTTCTTCCAGCATGCAGGAGAAAAGTCTCAAGTTCACTCTTCTATATGAAATGCTCATATTTCCGCTGGGTGAAGTGCTTTTCCAAAGTGTTTCGCACCCCAACATGTGTCTAGGTTTTGAATATCTGCACCTTTATTTTGGTGCCTAAATGGAAACTGAGCTGCCTTGAAAATCTGGACCTAAATATTTTTTTCTAGTTATAGGGAAACCTGTATATTAGGGACACAATACTCTTCCTTCCGTATCCTGCCACCAAAAAAAGGAACCCAGCATAAGTTTGTAGCTTATGTATGTCTGATTATGTTTAAAAGGCCTCATTTGCTGAGGTCGGACAAGAGGGAAAGGGGGCCTTAAGCCTCTTGTGTTGCCTGTGTTTTGACCCAGTCTGCACACTTGACACCACATCTCAATTACAGCAGCATCTGCCAGAATGAGGCACAGGTTGGTGTGAGAGCACCTGACATGGGAACATTTTAACTTGTATATTCTGGATCTGTGAGACAGAAGTAGGAGTATGGATGAGACAGAGACCAATTCTTCATTATAATCATTCTTCCACTTAGTACTAGAAAAGTTGTATTGGTTAACTTCTTTTAATTGGATGTAACTGAATTGTTTTAGCTAATGCAAATCCTTAATACAGATATCAAACTGGTTTAACCCTCATGGAAAATGGTTTGCTTACCTAATGATTTTTTTAATGCATTTTTTCCCCTTTACCCTTTCAGTATGTGAGTTACATCATCTTAGATTTCTTTTCCAGTTAGATAAAATGGACTAAATTCAAAGGTGATGGATATAAATTGCATGTTGGTAAATGAGAGTCACTCTGAAGGGCTCTAATTGGGTGTAATGTCTAGCTAGGTGTACGGTGTATATTTTGAGAAGAACATAAGAAGGTGTGAATGAAGGTTTCATTTTGGCTCCTCTTGAGCCCTACACTAATCTCTGAACTTAATGCAAGAGATCTGAGTGGATTCAAGATCACAACCAAGTTCACCCATACCTATCGATTATTGAATTTGCTGACTTCCGTTAGAATATTCTGTCCACTACTGAGTAATTCTAGGGTTAGTTTTTGTTCACTCTTGCTAATTATTTCATGCTCATTACAGCAAGGCAACTGTTTTTCTATTATTAAGGTAAAGACCAGATTTCTGTTTTTAAAGCTTGACTCTGTGTGTTCTAAAATGTGCATGGTTACTCAGATTACCTTGAAATCTGGTATACCCATGGGGGCATGAGATTCTGTTAGGGTATGTCTACACTACCCTCCTAGTTCGAACTAGGAGGGTAATGTAGGCATACCGCACTTGCAAATGAAGCCCGGGATTTGAATTTCCCAGGCTTCATTTGCATAAGCCGGGCGCCGCCATTTTTAAATCCCGGCTCGTTCGAACCCCGTGCCACGCGGCTACACGCGGCACGGACTGGGTAGTTCGGACTAGGCGTCCTAGTCCGAACTACCGTTACTCCTCATTCCACTCACTCTTAAATTTTTGGCTCACAATAGTAATAATTACATGTGGATTATCAAGGCAGGGCTCAAATTATTGCTCGAGGATTTCAGACACGAGAGGTTTATTCCCGACAGTGTTTATGGCACTCACCAGCTCTTGGGGGAGAGGGTGAATCAAATTAAAATGTTTTTTCATTTTTTTTTGCTTCATTTAGATGTATTGCAAGCCTTGTGTGTTTATTGTTGCTGTTAATGATTATAGTGACCATATGCAGAGAGAGTTTTCCTGATAGGCAGCCTAGCTCTACCTTTTAGGCTGTGGCTGACTCTAAAGACATGCTACTCTCATTGCGTCTGGGCACTCAGTTCAAATCCAATCCAGGGTAGAAATCTGAAGTAAAATAAACTGGAAATATTGTTCCAGTTGTGGGGGAATCTGAGTAGAGCAGGAGGCACTGAAACTAATTTTTGAAATAGTAATGAACTATGTAAGCTACTGCTTGCTGGGAGCAGAGGCAAATCAGGTGTGGTATGGGGGAGAGGGGTTGGGGCCAGTAGGGATGGTGGTGGGTGACTGGGATATTGGGAAGGGTAGGGGAACCTGTCAGTCCTATATTCTGCTTCTGTGTATGTGAGCATGAATCCCATCTACAGGGGTATGATCCTTCCCCTTTCCTACCCTCCCTCATGTGATACAGATTCTGGTGAGAGCTTTCCCAGCTATGGGGGACTTCAACTTTGTCTCCCTCTCTTCTTCCTAGGGGTGCCATTTCATGCGGGTGTGAAGGGGCTACAGATACACGTAGCGGAGACACTGTTTGCTCTTCTCCTTCCCCTCACAATCAGGGAGCAAGGGAAAAGGATATAACTTGTGTCATTTACTCCTCTGCCTTCCCCTCACCAGCCAGGAGTGAGAGGAATGTCTGCAAGCTGTAGACTTTCCTCTCGCTCCCTGACAGTGAGGTGAAGGGGAAGAAAAGCAAGGAGTGTCCTGCTTCATTCAACTGTAGCCCGTCCTTCCCTTCCAAAATGGCACACTTGCTTCTTCCGTGTAAGCTGAACTGCAGAGTCCCTGAATCTTGCCCCCCATTTGTGTGCACTAAAATATGGGGGGCACTGCCCATCTGTGATGGTTCTACATGGGACTTGCTTTTCTGGGAGAGGGATCAGACCACCTCTCTCCCTGCAAACCAGGATCTGCCCTTCTGGGTGAGGAGCTTGAAATAGGTTCTTGGAGGATGCACCAAGAAAGGTGCTGAGAATGGAGTGAGGAGATGATAATGACACATGCCACATACTCTCCAGCCCTGGGGAAAAGGAAAAATCATCCTCCATTGATATGGATGGAGCAGATCACTCATCTCACAGCCATTGTTTTGGGCTGTATTCATCTCCATCGGGTATGATTTTTCTTGGAGACTGACCTCAATGAGATAAATGGGCCTCTTACCTCCTCTCTAGGCAGAAATCTGAGAATAAACTGTAATGGTTGGGAAAAATCTGCCTCTGTCAAGACTTTTTATTGTTTTTTATTGTGGAGAAAATGAATCAGAGTTCTGTAGAGTGTTCAGAAGGTGTTGAGGCTATTTCTGAAAAGAAAATGAATTGGAATGATCCCTGGGGAGGACAATAATAGGGAAAGAGGATTTGGGGTCTGCAGTGAGGGATGAGGGATTGTGTGGAGGTGAATAAATAGTGTGGGTGATAGCAGAGGGAAAAGGAGTTGGCACTCAGGTAAGAGGAAGTTTGGGGCTGAGGAATGGCTGTCATCCCTGAATTTTCCCTTGTGTGTGCTGTGATTTACTCTGCTTCCTTGCAGGGCTATGAGCCCCTTTCAATATCTAAATTAATGGAGATTGCCTATTTCCTAGAACTGGAGGGGACCTTGAAAGGTCATTGAGTCCAGCCCCTTGCCTTTGCAGCAGGACCAAGTACCATCCCTGACAAATTTTTTCCCCGACTCCCTAAATGGCCTCCAGAAGGACTGAACTTATAACGCTGGGTTTAGCAGGCTAATGCTCAAACCACTGAGCTATCCCCCCCGGTGTTCTGGGAATAGAGGATCTTCTTTTTCACTGTCCAGCTCTGCTCCCTGTCCCTTCATGTCAGATGGGAGCGGGCATGGGGAGAGAAATTGCCTCACATTTAAACATCTGAAATCCAGAAAATTAATAGTAAAACTACACATCACTCTCTGTGGGGTGCGAGCGCTGACCAGCCTGTGAGGGTGAAGGGTCCCCTTCGGAGAAGGGTAAATGGGGTGAGCATGAGAAATGGCTGGAGGAGCCTGCCTGAAGCAGGGGCAAGCTTCCTGGAAGGTGGCGAGAAATGGGTGTGGGAGGCCCAGGTCAATGTGAAGCTTGGGCTTCATAATCAAGGTAGCACATGATCCTCCCATGAACTGCAGCATGTGATATGTGTACAGACCTGTACAGAACAGGAGATGGCAAAGAGCAGCTTACTGTGTGTTAATGGCCTCTACAGAGCAGCTAATTAATGCCTTAATGGGAAGGGAGGAAGAGCTGGAAATAGTGGTGGTGCTACATGTTGTGGGGCTGGGGGTATTGGAGGTGAGAC
This sequence comes from Pelodiscus sinensis, assembly GCF_052426305.1. Lineage (NCBI taxonomy): Eukaryota > Metazoa > Chordata > Testudines > Trionychidae > Pelodiscus > Pelodiscus sinensis. Next base: position 11,349,773 of record NC_143064.1, on the reverse strand, counting down.
ATTCTAGTCTTTCCTCACGCTCCTGAACTTATTGTAACCACCATGTAATAGAATTGTCAAGGTTTGGGGCGGCTAGTATTTCTTTCAGCAAGGACTATAACTGTGGTCAGTCCTGTTAAGTAAGTATTCCAGGGAAAGAGGACCCTGACGTCTCCAAACTAGGCACACTCAGTCCAGGGCACAAAACCAACTCATAAGTTTGCTAGCACACATGTAGAAGCCCGCAGTTAGCAAGCGCCCATATTGCCAAAATACACATAAGCACTACACCCCCAGACGAAGAAAAAAACAATTGCAATGTATGAGCAATGTTTTGGTGTTCTGGGTTAGCTTTCAGCATGGTCTTAGAGGAAAAAAAATGAATGAGGATGTAGGAGATAGGCCTTAACATAACAAATGTTTACAGTGTGACAGGCTGCTGGCTAAGCTGGAGCTCTGCCACTGTAGCCTGGCTGAAAAGGCTGATTGCAGACAGCTGAGCAATCCCAGGCCTGAAGGGCTAATGGAAGCAGCTGTGGGCCTCATGAGCCAGAGGGCTATATAAGGCAGAGGAAGGAGTCCAGGGAGGAGACACAAGGGGTTAGGGTGTGGCTGAGTGTTCTCCCAGGCATAAGGGGCAGGCAGGCAGGCAGGCAGGCTACAGCTACGGCTTCTTGCACCAGAAATATGCAAATGAGGCTAAGCATGGAATATTGCTGAGCCTCCTTTGCATACCTAATGAGCCGCCATTTTTGCAGAAAAGGCTCTTGCGCCAGAAGGAGCTGTCTACACTGCCCCTTCTTGCGCGAGAAAACCCCTCTTGTGCAATGCTGTTACGCCGATTATTTTCAGGAATAATGGCATTGCGCAAGAGGGGGCAATGTAGACAGCTCCTTCTGGCACAAGAGCCTCTTTGCCATTTTTGCAGGCTAATTAGGTATGCAAATGAGGTGCAGTGATATTCCACGCTTAGCCTCATTTGCATATTTCTGGCGCAAGAAGCTGCAAGTGTAGACATAGCCAAAAGGTTTGCGGAACTCTAAAGACTCTATAAATAGAAGGTGGTAGGAAACTGACTAGGAGGGTTTCCTGGTGCCTTGTGGACCAGAAGGCATCCCAGGGCAAGGGGCTGAGCAAGGATCTTGCCACAACACTTTCTTATGATGGGGGGGAACCTGAGATAGTTTGGAGACCAGGAAATGAGATATATATGTAACCCCTCCTGTTGGCTAGCCCAGTGGGAGGTTATTCAGCATAGGGGAAGCTTATGACTTCTTACACCACTGTGGGGGGAGGGCTAGGCCTGAGACTGCTTGGTGTGCTCTGCGTTGTGTATGTGTGAGTGCACCTCAGACCAGACCCACTCCAACAAATCACCAGGAACAGGCTTTATTCTGTAATAAACATAGAACAGGAAAACAGTTCAGCAGCCCCTTCTGTGTGCTGCTTCTAGCACAGTCCTTGCTGAGACCCTGCCGGGGGCAGAGGGCACATCCTGGCAGGAACCAGGAAGTTCTCTCAACATGCTGCAGTTTGTAGTCCACAGCTTGTAGTTCCCAGGGCTGCTGCTGAAACACACTGGACCTTGGGCTACATATATTTGAACAGTTACTCGTATTTTGCCATTTTAGACCTGATTTGGGAAAGTATCTCCAGTCAGGAGAAAAGCTTGAGCACTTGCTTAACTTACCATTACGTTGAAAAAAGCTCTAGCGTCGGCTCTTCTTAAAACTCTCTTGCCAGGATCCCAGCAGAAAACTTAAGCTGCAGGTGTTGCGAGCCCACTGCTTATCATGCTGACTAGTATTCTATCATTGCTTTCTTGTATTCCCCCATCAGTCTGCGTGTCTATGTAAAAACGTACGACTGGCCATACTGGGTGAGAACAAAGGTCCATCTAGCCCAATATCCTGGCTGCCAAGACTAGCCAATGCCAGGTTCCCCCAAAGGGAATGAGCAGAACAGGGAACTATCAAGTGATTCCACCCCTGTTGCCGACTCACAGCTTCTGACAAACACATTTTGGGACACCATTCCTACCCATCCTGACTAATAGCCATTGATGGACCTATCCTCCATGAATTTATCTAGCTCTTTTTTGAGCCCTATTAAAGTCCTGGCCTTTACAACATCCGTCACTCGTTTCCTCCTTAAATTGGAAGCTGCAGGTTAGGTGGGGGAGTTTAGTTTTCCTTTGCCAGTTTTGGTTTACTCCATGAACCCCTCCTGTTTGTTAATTTAAAAAAAATTCTGTCAAAAGCTGCACAGGTCAAATAGGACAAATCAGCTGCAGACAGGAATTATTTTATGTAGTAATTAAGTAGTGCTTACCTAATTAATGTGGAAGGACCCATGCAAACGTATAGAACATTTTAATTTATGAAAATTAATACATGTGCATCCAAGCAGCTTGAAAATAATTAAGGCTGCAGTTCAGAAAGTTATTTAAACAGATGAATAGTCTTGTTCAGTATATCTACACTGCATTGAAAAATACCAGTGCCAAGTCTGAGCCTGCAACTTGTAACTGGAGCTCATGAGGCTTGGGCTGCAGCACTAATAATTGCAGTGTAGACATCTGGTTCAGATCGGAGCTTGGACACTGACCCTCCCCGTGCCACTCCTGTTGCAGGCCACAGAGGATGGGCTCCAGACACAGTTTGAACATCTACATTGCAATTTGATAGTCCTATAGAACACTTTTCTAACTTCTGTGCTAGAAATATTGGATACCCTGCTGCTTCTCTTAAAAATGTCATATAGACAGGCAAGCAGATAAAATATTTAAAACACTTTGGGCACAATGTCATATTCCAGTTCAAAAATATATGTATTAAAGATAGGTTATATCTTTTTTTGAGAGAGAACCAAGTGGACTTTGACTCAGGATAAATGACCTACACCCTCCCCCTCCCCCCTGTGTATTTACAATATGTACTGAGTTGAGTCTTGGACAGACCTGGGTATTAAATAGCAATACAAAAGCACAGTTCATGGCCATTTACTCAAGAATTATAGGAAGGTCAGTTTGTCCAGCATAGACATAGATCAGGTCCCAGTCGTGTTTAGCTTTAGACTGTTTGTGTCCCAGATTGTAAGGTTTATATGTTGTGGTGTTAATGCAGCAAGATTTTCTAACTGTAACTTGTCATATAGTTGGGCACAGGGAAGACTCTGGCACATGGGTACTGTGGTGCGTATATGGGCCCCAAATGAATCCCTCAGAAAGGTGTTGTAACAAACAGGAGGATCCCTGTGTGCTGGAGAAAAGGAGAGGTTGGAACAATTCAACTGTTAATTCATTGCACCTATCATAACCAGAAGTGCTGACCAGCACCTGGTGACTAAAGGGCTAACTAATGCCTCCTGTAACTAGCCAGGTATGGGGTGGTCAGCCAATAGCAATGCAGATAGGAATTTCAAACTGGAAAAGAGGAGTTTTCTCTCTGTTTCCATGTTTAAGATTTAGAGCAGTTTCTTCCAGGTATTAAGGGAGATGGACGACACTTCTCTCTCCAAGAACGGACTTCTTACAATGTATAAGTAGGAAAAGTTTAGCTAGTCCATCAGGTTTTCTTGTTTTTCTTGTTTGGGAATTTGGAACTAATGTTTGAGCTTCTTAAGTTTTTTTTTTCTCTCTTTTGAAACTCAAGTTTTAGCCCAGGGATTTCCCCTGAGTGTATCAATTGGTAGCTCTTCCCATCTAGCCACTTTGCTATGCTTGCAACTGTAGTTTTGTTTTGATAATAAAAAATTGTTTTCTTTTTCTAATTAACCAGAATTGGTTGATTGTTGTGTCCTTTGACTCAGTGCCTAGTTATAAGGGCAGAATACATTGTTGTCTTTTAACCCCTTCTGTTTTTCCCAACTCCGAGTAAAATGAAGGTTGGGGCAGAGAAAAGTTTTACCTTAGGGAGGAGGCTTCCCAAGTGATCTCTCCCCTGGTTTTCTTGGAATTACTTGGGTGGTGGCAGTGGATTTCTCCAAAATCTGGGTATTAGGATTTTGGGGAGAAGTTTTGGAAACAGAGCCTATAGAGACTAGGTTTTGAAAAACTCTTGCGGGCTCCCATTTCTGCATTTGTTGTGCCAGAGTGGGGAACAGCCTTGACAGCACCTTTTATAACAAAATCCAGCTTTTCTAAAGTAATTGCAGAGCATCCAACACCAAGAATCCTTTAATTCGGAGCTATTGTGAATCTAAAAAAGTTCTGTCAACTACCTAATGTGTTGATACCAAATGTGACTTTTAAGAAAAAAGTCTTTGCTGGCAGTTTGTTCTCTAACCCAATGGGGCCAAGTGTTGATAAACTCTTGTTCCAAAACTTTGTATCTTGCTGAAAGTGGTAGCAGTTTTACTAATGTGAGTGCTGAAAGCCAGCCCCTGTATCCTGTCTGGAACAGGGCCAGGACCAGAATCCTGGGGCCAGTAGCTGGGAGCAGTGGGGATGGGATTTAGCAGCCAAGGTTTAGGTGCGCAAGCCTGTTTGTAGGCCACACTGTAATCTCCCCCCCCCCCACCCCCCCCACAGATACTTGGTGTCTGCCTAAATCTCCTCAGAACCTATGTTTTCAAAGGACACGTTCTCTGGGATCCCTACATTTCTGTGTGTGCGTGTGCGTGTACATGCATGCACACTTGCAGGTAACATCTCCCACCTAACCCTCAGAGGGTATGTCTACACTACAAAGTTAATTCGAACTAACAGCTGTTAGTTCGAATTAACTTTCATAGGCGCTACACATACAAACCACCAGTTCGAACTTAATTTGAACTAGCGGAGCGCTTAATTCGAACTAGGTAAACCTCATTCTACGAGGACTAACACCTAGTTCGAATTAAGTAGTTCGAATTAAGGGCTGTGTAGCTGCTTAATTCGAACTAGTGGGAGGCTAGCCCTTCCCAGCTTGCCCTGGTGGCCACTCTGGGTCAAACCAGGAAAACTCTTCTGCCCCCCTCCCGGCACCGGAGTCCTTAAAGGGCGACGGTCTGGCTACGGTGCTTGTGCCAGGTGCAAGCCTGCCAGCACCTAGCCAGCAGACCCTGCACCTGGCACGGCTCGAGCCAGCCACCTGCTGCCACCCAGTCCTCCGCCTCTTCCCAGGACCAGGCTGGCGGCTCCCATGAGCCTGCCCGGGGCCGCAAGAGGCGGGCGCCCGCCTCGTCTAGTGCGGAGATCGTGGACCTCATCGAGATTTGGGGGAGGCAGCTAATGTCCACAACCTCCACACTAGGCACAGGAAAGTGGCCATCTAGGGCAGGATATGTGCCAGCCTGGCCACCAAAAGCCACATGCAAACCAAGGAGCAGGTTTGCATGAAAATCAATGTGGTCCAGTGAGACCCCCAACCCTGAGCCCTGAGCTTAGAACATAAGAACAGCTGTACTGGGTCAGACCAAAGGTCCATCTAGCCCAGTAGCCTGTCTGCTGACAGTGGCCAACACCAGCTACCCCAGAGGGGATGGACTGAAGACAATGAGCAAGCCATTTGTCTCGTGCCATCCATCTCCAGCCTTCTACAAACAGAGGCCAGGGACACCGTTCCTTCCCCCTGGCTAATAGCACTCCATGGACCCAACTTCCATGACTTTATCTAACTTCTCTTTAAACTCTGTTATAGTTCTAGCCTTCACAGCCTCCTGCAGCAAGAAGTTCCACAGGTTGACTATTTGCTTTGTGAAGAAGAACTTTCTGTTATTAGTTTGAAGCCTGCTACCCATTCATTTCTTTTGGTGTCCTCTAGTCCTTCTATTATGGGAACTAATGAAGAACTTTTCTTTATGCACCCTCTCCACACCACTCATGATTTTATAGACCTCTATCATATCCCCCCTCAGTCTCCTCTTTTCTAAGCTGAAAAGTCCCAGTCTTTTTAGCCTCTCTTCATATGGGACCTGTTCCAAGCCCCTGATCATTGTAGTTGCCCTTTTCTGAACCCTTTCCAAGGCCAAAACATCTCTTTTGAGGTGAAGATACCACATCTGTACGCTGTACTGAAGATATGGAGTACCGTAGTTTTATACTTCCCCTCCTCCTTCTTCCCCAGGATTCCTCCTTCCAGCTCTCTCCTCCCAGGTTTCCCCCTCCGCTCTCCCACCCTCTCTCTTCCCCTCTCCCACCTCAAGACTCAATTTCTTCCTTTGCCTGAGTAGGTGTGATGGGACGTCTGCCCTGCACTGGTCCTTAAGGGTAAATCCCAGCCCTGGGAGAGGGCTGAGAGTAAAGCCACAGCTGAGGCAGATATTGCCAATTAGGGCCCAGCTGGGGGCTGTATAAATAAGGGCTCTGGGAGGGAGGCCGTGGGAGATACATTCTTGCTCTAGTTGGGGAGCAGGAGGAGCCTGGCTGCTAGGGAAGCTGGAGGCTTCCTGAGACAGAACAGTGCTGGGGAGGTCTGGCCTGACTTCACTCCCAGGCTGCAGGGCCAACGGCAAGGCCTCAATGTACAGTACTAGGGCTGCAGGGAGACAGACAGGTTAGAAAGAGGCAGAGGATCCTACCCCCTTGCTGATGATGAGTGGCCATTTCATACTGCATTTTGCCCCTGTGGCTGGGGCTAGATGAAGATTGGCAGTGAGTCACTGAGGCAAAGTGGGTATACGGGAATTGGGAGAGTTCCCTAGGAGGAGAGGACCCCAGAGTGCAGAGACACAGGATTGCTGATAACCCCCCTATCCTGGAATGGTGATGGGAGACAACTGTATTGGGTGCTGCCGAGGGACAGTGTCCTGAAGAGGACATCATGATCCAAGAGTGATGTGGGTCCAGAACAGGAGCAAGGACACGGAGAGACACCAACCAGAAGGAGGAGTCTGGAGGGTGGATAAGAGCTAAATCCCGGTGCTACTGGCAGGACGTGGCGGTGAGCCTGCCCCATGACAGGAGGAGAGAAGATGTGAGAAAGGGGTCTCCTGCCTTTTGAATTGATGCTCTAACTTCTGGGCTGTGGGTATTATAATGGGAACTGTTCCCTGACTCCTGTTCAGGCTTCTCTTCTGTGTATACTGGAGTAGGGGGGACTGAACTCTGGGTGTCCCACCTCACAGGCTGGCGGCCTAATCACTGGGCCATTGTCATTCACTCAGCTCGTTACTGTTCATGTATTTTATGAACAGTGGAACAGCTTGGACAGGAGAGACTAGGCATTAACCCCCGGGATAAGGCTTATAAACTGGGCACAGCACCACCACCTCTTGATGCTTGTATGGAATGACTCAAGCACCTAACTCACTCGAACACATAGGTGCTTAAAATGCCTGATACAAGAGAGGGGATTTCCAGATAGGTGCCTAAGTAAGTGAAAGCGGTGGAGTGTAGCACACATCTCTATTAGTGTTTCCCATTGGTTAATCTTTGTCCTTAGCTTACTGGCTTTGGTAGGACATGTTCTTAGGTGCCCCTCTCTATATCTTCCTGTTCAGAAGTCTCGGTGCCTGACTTCAGGGATCCTATTGAGTGATTCCCTCTCTCCAGCCGCAGAGACATAAGGCATTGTTATGCTCCACATTGCAATACCCAAATCTCTTGGGATCTAGGCTTTAATATATAAATTAAAAAAACACTGTGCAGCCTCCTTCAACATTCTTCTATTTAAAAACAATGAGTGATCCTGTGGCACCCTAGAGACTAACAAAAATATATAGGATCATGAGCTTTTGTGGGTAAAACCCACTTCATCAGATGAGTTGGAGTGGAAGTAACAGAAACCAAGATATATGTAAGTGCAGAAGACGTATCTGTCAACTGTAGGACCCATGTTGATGAAGCTAATTAGGTGGGCTGCATGTGTCTCATTCATCCTCACATTTGATGTGCACTTTTCCATATTAAGTGCTCGGTCCTCCAAAGGGCACTGACCTGATCCAGAAGAACACTTAAATGTGTGCTTACCTTTAAGCATGTGAATAGTCTAATCCTCACCATTGGTTCATGTTCATTGCCATGCCTTGCTACCAGACACTATCGAGCACCTGCATATAGGTAGAACTGATGGCACTATAGACTGCTGAAGTCAATAGGATTACCCATGTGGTTAAAATTAAGCGAAGAAACGAGGGCTTTCTGGAATGGATCCAGAGTTCTCAACATGATGCAAGCTTGGGTCCCAAGTGGATTTTTTTGGGGGGTGATTCACTATATTCCTATTCTCTGTCCCACCAAGTCAATAATTCTCCCCATTATTCACGCAGAATTTACCACACCATCTTTCTGCAGCCTTTGCTTAAGGAGTGGGAAGGCCAGTACCAGATGCAGTAGCAATGCCAACCTAATGCTGGGTAACATTTCTATGGCTTAGTTGTTTTAGTGCTTGGATTATTGGAGAGTGGCAAGTGGTGTCTGCAGCAGCCAGGTGATTCTATATGCAAGCATGTGACAATTTTTGGCAGTAATAAGATATGAGACTTTTAGTTTGTGTGGGAAGTTAGGGCTGGACAATGCGGTGTAGCTGAACTCCATGATGTTTTGGGGTTGCTGATTGCCTTTATGTATCCTGAATTACATTTCTGCTTCCCATGAAACAGAACAGTGCCTGAATAAGCCAATATCTCCGTTCCACTTCTTGTGCAGGCTTATGAAACCCTCAGAAGGCTCCATATCACAGTGACTCATGACCTGTTACTTACAGCACATGTGGGAAAGCTCTGGCCAGGCTCTGAGGGTCCTACACTTCCTGGCAGTTAGTGTTGGCCTCAGAGGCTCACTGTGACCTTCCACAGACCCTCTGGCCCTTTACTAGAGGCAAAGGTCTCAGGCTACTGAGCCATCTCCATAATAGGCTAATCCATAGTTTGGGGTGAATCCTCTCCAGTCCTGGCCCCTGCTCTACAGGAGCAGACTCTGTAGTGGCATGGGGAGGGTTGGAGGGAATCCAAGCCCACCCACTATTCCAGGTTCTAGTCCAGGGATCCTAAGACAATGGCAGCTGGAAGTGTTCCCTCTACTCCCAGTCTTGCAGCCTTTCCCTGGGCCACTTTCCCAAATGATCCCTCCCAGTACCTTCTCCCTAGAACAGCTAGCACGAGTGTGGGAATGAGGGAATTTGACCCCAACTCTGTATTATATATGTAGCCTGAAGAATGGGGCACTTCATCAAAGTTGTGTGTGGTCCAAACAGAACAGTGTAAAATGTTCAGGAAGAAACATGAAATCAGATAATACTCCCTGGCTTTCAGTTTTCAAAATTGCACCAGATCTGTTAAGCTTTTTTGGGCTATTTGGGAGAACCTGAGCTAAAACTTTTTGGGGTTGAGGAGGGAAGCTTTACTCTGGAGTCATGTGAACTTAGAGAACACCATCTGTCTTCACCCTGTTAGTTTCATCTCTGGTAGAAATGGCCACGAGCTGCAAAAATGTCTGGATATAGAACCTAGCAAACACTGGGTGCCATGGAGACAGAGTAATGTTACAGGTCCTTGGAATGAAGTTCTGCAATGAAGGGAAGCGGTGAAATACAAACTCAGATCTGGATTTGGAACCTCTCCCACCCAACATTGAGATGTTCGAATCCAGCCTTTTGGTTTAGCTGCAGTATAATTCATTGTATTGCATTTACACCCAGAGACTCTAACTGTGATCAAACTCTATTGCATTGTACATGTCATAAGAGACCTCTAGGCACTGTCATTATACAGTTGCTAGAAGATTTACCCTATGTTCCTTGGGTCCTTAACTCAAATAAGTTTTGTTTTTCTTCATTTAAATCATTGTTCTGGAATGGACCTGGGGATGAGAGGTTCAGTATGCAGGCTGCCCAGGGGAGAGAGGACAACCCCAGCTCTCTCAGAAGTAGCTTGGGGCCAGGTGAGAAGTACCTCTTCATGGCTGCTGCAACTGCAGCAGGGACAGCCAGGGTGGGGTACATGTCTCCAGGCTGGGGGAGAGACAGACAAAAACTCTCTGAAATCGATAGTAGATAGCTGTCCCTTTCTCCACCCTGGCCCCCTATTGGCCCAGTTGGTTTATAGCTGTTCTGATCACCATCTCTGACCCTTGCTGATCCCCTTGTGGTCACTATACAGTATAACTATCCCTCCTACCAGACTTCTCCCTTTCCATTTTATGGGAAACAATCAAACTCTAGGCACATCCCATTGTCCTGGCACAACCAAACCCTTGCCTTGCTTTCAATTATAAGAAGAAGCTGAATACCAAGTTTGGTGATCCCACCGCTTTCTGTTTAGGAGAACTTCTTAAACAAATGGACTCACAGATGAACATGCGGACACACAAACTCTCTCTAATATATAGTAGAAGATAATGAAAATATATATTTGAACCCCCAGCATTTGAATGGGGAGGTGCAGTGTTCTAAATCTAGCTCTTGATACAAGTTTCATAGTTGTTCCCCTCATATACAATTGCCTCTGAGATCAGCCTAAACAGACATAGGCAGACAATGAGAGAGAGACTAATTCCATTTTACAGATGAGTAAACAGTATCACTGTGCCTCAAAGTGATTTATTTATGCAGAAGGAAGAAACTCCGCAGCAGGTTGTCATCTTGAGTAACTGTTTGTGTGTCTCTCATTTTGGGTCTGTCACACCCCTAGTCCCATATTTGGGTCTTTGCCATCTGAGAGGCATGACTGTTTAAGTCAGGAAGACCCTCATCCTACCATAGAACTTGTCTCCATGCACTTCACAGACCTTAAGAAAACCTTTACCAGCAGCATAATGCAGTGTTCGACCTGTTTTGCTGGTGAGCAGATTGGGGGGGAGGGGGTAGGTATATGGAGTCAGTTCACCATCTCCACAGCTTAATTTGACCCTGGAAGTTTAATGGACCTGTTCAAGACCAACTAGGTACATGTGAGAATCTGAGACCAGGAATTCTGACTCTCCATTTCTTGATCTTTAGGGTATTCAAGCTGTGTAGTGCCTTAGTCCCTACTACCAGCTTAGTTTTACTGAGTGTCACATTATGTGTCATATTCCAGCCTAGGAAATGTAAAATTCTAGTCCTGTGACTGTCCTTGCTTATATGAAATATTAACACATTGCTTTTATTGCTTTGCTTAGAAGAAAATATATGAACTAAAATTAAACAATTGAACAAGTGTTGTTTTCAAGGTCCCAAAGCTCCGAAGCTCCAGGCAGTACAGATGAGATCAATGTCTTTTCTAGTTTCTCTTCTAAATGTCTCTCACAATGGAAACTGGGAGTGATGTATATCACCATAACAACACCATAAACAATAGTTATATGCAGCAACATAAGTATAGCAACAGCCTTTTCTACACTGGCTACATTTCCCAAGAAGAACCGTGAACAAATCTAAGTACAGCTAGGTGTTCAAGTGGCTCTTTAAAGGACATGCCCTGTTGTACATTTGTGGGTATCAAATTCTAGTGTAATCAGATTGAGAGATGCTGAGCATGTTTTGTACACCAGCCAACTATCCAAGTCATTGGGATCATAGGTTTCTTGAGACCAGGTCCACAAAGATAGCTAATTGTCTAGATTCCTGTTCCAGGCTCCGTGACAATCTACTTCACTGCTGCTCTGTCACTGCCTATACTCACTCAGTGTTTTAATTGTCTAAGTTCCCAAGTGTGACGGGCCGCTGCGGGCCCACACTCCTGGGGGTCCGGCCGCCCGGGGGACTTGCGCGGTGGCAGGTGGAGCGCAGCGGCGCCGAGGCCACGGCCGTGGCGGTAGTGGCGGAATCCGGAATCTGCCTCCGCGGCTGCGCCGACGCGAGGCAGACAGCCCCCACCCTGGGGCGTCAGGGGTAGGGGCCGCGAGCACCGCTCGGGATGCCGCCAACACGCCGGCCGCGTCAGCAAGGGGGCGGGGCCGGCGGCTGACGTCAGGGCCGATGGGGCAGTTTAAAACGCTCCACTGGCACAGGGAAGAGGGCTCTCCTCCGGGGGGGCAGGCGATAGGCTGCATCCCAGGATGGACCAGGGACGCACCCGACCACGGCTGGTGGCGCAACCCCGCGCTCGGGGATCCCAGGCCAGCCCCCAGCATAGATGGGCCGCTAGCCCGGGCTCCAGTAGTGACCCGGACAGTACGCGACGCCCACGGAGGGAGCGGCTCAGCCGGGCGAGAAGACAGGGCGGACGATTGGCTCCCGGGCTCGACACGGACCAACACCCGACCCCTCCAACTGAGGCACGGTAAGCCGGGCCAATGGACGGATCGTCCGAGGGTGTGGGGTGAAGGGAGGAAGCAGCCCGGGGCGGAAGCCTTCTGGCACCCGTGGGTAGACGGGTTACGGGAGGAGTGACCCCCATCTACCGCGTTGGGGCGCGAGCAAGCCCCGACGCTTAGGGCCCTGGGCTGGGACCCGGAGAGAGGGCGGGACCGGGTCCCCATCCACCAGAGGAGCATCCAGCTCCGAGCAACGCCGGTGTAGGTGGGCGACTGAACCAAGCCCCGCACCCCCGGGAAGTAGGGTTGGGCTAAAGGGTGTGACCCCCCCGCAGGGACAGGTAACAATTACTGGGTCCGCAGACCCCCCCTCCTTCCAGGGAGGGGGGTGATCTCACCCGATCGCCCTGGCTTCCGGCCAGGAGCCCGGCCGTGAGACAAACCAAAGGAGGCAAAGGGGTCCGCCGAACCCCCGTCTCGAACTGGGAGGGGGTGATCGCACCCCGAACCCCCCACACGAAGGCACTTAAGTTTCTGTATCTAGACACCTGCACATAGGGCTGTTGATGGGGATGGAGGGCAGTTGCCTGGGGCCTGGTGATTTAAATGGGCCTGGAGCTTCCTGGCCACTGCTGCTGTGGGAAGAGCCTTGGGCCCTTTAAATCATTGCTGGAGCTCCTCACAGTGTGGACTGGGTAGTACTGTAGGGCTGGCTGGGGAAGACTAGCCCACAGCCCCACCCCTTCTTCCTGAGGCCCCGCCCCCATCTTGCACAAGGCTGAACAATTCTGTCCACAGCCCTACATGGATTGCTTAATGTGATCCTCAACCAAGGGAAATAGGTGAAGGAGAATCTATGGCCTTCTCCAGAAGGCTTGTTTGGAATATGTGTATCATATCAGTCATCACTCAAAATTCAGCCTTAAGGGGAGGCTGACTTAACTTTTAGCTCAGTAACTAGAGTATTTTTTTTCTGGAACAGTAGGAGACTCATGTTCCAAAGTCAAGTTCTCGTTTGCTTAACAGGGCAGGATGGTCCCACCCCTCGAAATGCTCTGAGTATGGGGCTAAAAGAAACATTCACCATCATCTCCCCCTCTTCTGCCATCTTGCAAGTATGGTTTAGGGACATAAACTTCCTAACTCTAGGAGGCAGGTCGTGGCTGTGTATGACAAGCAGAGATAGACAGGCACCAATCTCTGTAACAGAGGCAGGATTCAGGACTCTTTCTCCCAGTAGCCAGACAGGAACCCCCTCCCTGTAACATCAATTTTTTGCTTGCCTGGAGCATACAGGGCACACAGAGCAGTAAAATCAGCATAGTCTTTGAAGCCTTGACAGGAGGCCCGGATATGCTGGCTGCTGTGACCCTGGATGGCTGTAAAAAGAGATACGCGACTCGCTGACCAAAAGGCTGCCAAGGAGTGCCCTTGACTGAAACCTATACTGATATGATCACACACACTCGTCCTGGGGGAGGAATCTCCCGCCCAATAAAGAATGTCCAGTACTCGTAATTTAGTTATCTCTCTTACAAGTGTAAATTAAGTTGAAACTCCCTTGTAAGAACTGGCGTCACAAAGACGGACCAACACAATTTGGCATCTTAGATAAGAAAGAGGATGCTGGCCCCTATGGGTATAAAGATGGGTCCAGCAGCACACTTACTCTGGGTTTCAATCTACCATCTATCTGCTGGTCGGGTTCGGTGATTGGCCTCCCGAGGTTCCACGGGGACGCCCACCCCATATTCGTCTTTCCTAGCAATTGAGGGACTGGCCCTGGCCTGATACGCTGAAGTCGAGAGGCACAGAAGGGGGTAAAAATTGTACCTGTATGTGTCCTTTGTCTTAAGTGTACACATAGACTTAGAGCTCTTTAAAGATTAAGCTGTGACTTGGTACCATTATTTCTATTTTCTATCTTTATTTTCTTTGTAATCATTTTTAAGATCCATATTTGCTAGCAGTTAAGAAATAGAGCAATAGCCATTGTAACCATATGATTTATAAGCTTCTTTAATAAACCTGTAAGGCTGTGTCTAGACTTGCCAGTTTTTGCGGAAAATCAGCCGCTTTTCCGGAAAAACTTGTCAGCTGTCAAAACTGGCCGCTTGAATTTCCGCAAAAGCACTGACTTCCTACTGTAAGAAATCAGAGCTTTTTGCGGAAATACTATGCTGCTCCCGTTCGGCCAAAAGTCCTTTTGCGCAAAAGGGCCAGTGTAGACAGCTCAGCTTTGTTTTCCACAAAAAAGCCCCAATCGCAAAAATGGAGATCAGGGCTTTTTTGCGGAAAAGCCTGTCAAGATTGGCACAGACGCTTTTCCGCAAAAAGTGCTTTTGTGGAAAAGCATCCGTGCCAATCTAGACGCTCTTTTCTGAAAATGCTTTTAACGGAAAACTTTTCTGTTAAAAGGATTTGTGGAAAATCATGCCAGTCTAGACGTAGCCAAACTGTTTAAGCTTTAACCTGACTCCTTCAGTTGCTGTAACAGAACCAAGCACAATTTAAAAGAACTCCAGCTGGTCATAAGGGACAGATACAGGCAGAGCTGGGCATTTGGATCGTGTCGCTTCCAGAGGACAGATCCGTAGGAGCATTTCTCAGTCTTCCCTAGGCTGCCCGCTGCGAAGGGATCATGTATCCTAGCAGTCAAAATCTGAGGTGTAATAAGTTTTCCCTATAAACTCTGGGGCATCTGTCAGCCTGTTGGCTGCCCACCGCGAGGGGACCTGATCCTAGCGGTCAAGGACACAGACGTTAAACTTCTCAGGGCACCCGTTGGTCTTCCCTAAGGCTGCCCTCTGCAACGGGACCTTGTGTCCCTGCAGTTGAAGACTCAGGTGTAACACATACACACACACACACACACACACACACACTGCCCTGACCATCGGCTGACACTCCCTTCCCCCTTGGTAACTCCTATTGGCTAGTTAAGGGGAACTGCCTTTCTGTAGCTTTTGTGGGTCCCATCCTTTCTCTCGCAATTTGTAGTACTGGGAGCTTAGGCAACAGCTAGGTTTTGTGAACCCCGCTGTTCCTTGGAGTTTGTTTATTGCTGTTACTACAAGTAGTCCCTTTGTGGATCTAGGCCTAGGTACCTCACGACTGGGCCTGTCACGACTGGAAGGTACATTATATGAGCTGGATTTTATCACAACTTTACTGCAATCACAATGAAGGAATAAATCATTGTCAGTGCTTTTGATGGATTGGCACATTAGTGAAATACCTGCGTCACTTTAAACATAGGAATAGTCCAAGGGGATTTCTCAGGTACTTAGGTTCCAGCACTAAAGCAGACATATAAGTCAACTGGATTACTCACAATCCCCCTTTAAAAAGTAAATGGAAGTACTCCCAGTTAAGGTGTTTAATTGTACTATAACTTAATTAACTGTATTAATAAAACCACCTCTAGGTAGTGCTGATTTGCTCCCAGATGACAGTTATGAAGCAGCACGAAGAGCGAGGTCCTGTAATTAATTCAAGGACACAATGAAATTCAGTCACTGGGGGTGTGATAGCAATGAAAGAATGTCCTTCAGAATTCCCTCTGTTTCCAGAGTGGCTGATGGAAAGAGAGACTCAGGGGGATTAGCAAAGGAGGCATTCAGAATTGTTTTGTATTTCTTTGAACAATGACAGGGAGGTTTAGGTGTTTGAGACACCACCATCAAAGCCCAAGTGACAGAGGACTTTCTCCCTCCTCAGAAAATCTGAGTTGACACATGTTCCCCCAAAGAAGGAAGAGATAAGCCAGAGGGCTCAAAGTCTGTTGTGGCTCATACACAAGGCTGTGAACTGTAAATTTTCTATTGTAAATAAGAAAAAGTAAAGTTAATGAGAATCCCTACATTAGGGAGAGCAGTAATTGGACAGACTTGTCTTTTGGCAGTGGTGCAAAGCATCTGCCTCATTGAAATTCCTGGGAATTTGTGGGCTTTGCAAATGAGGCCATATATAGGAAAGGCCCTAATCTGTTCTGAACATACCTCTCATGAATTTGGGGTGGGAGGGAGGAGGAGTGGGCCACTGCTGCAAAGAAAGGGAAGAAGAAATGAAATTAAAATAACCAATTAAGATTGTACCTGTTAGATGACAGCTTATTAGTGCTTGTTGATTATCTTGGTGTAGCAAGGATTGTCTCCTCTGAGTCTCTGCCCCTTCTTTGTAATACAAATCCATTGTGTATGCATGAGGTGGACTGAGAAGCTGTTGGATTGATAAAATTACAGCAGGCCCCTATGAATAATTTCCGCCCTTTTCCTGGTACAACAAAATATACATCAGGCTGAATGATGTGTTGACTTCATCCCTGACATATAGCTGCAGTGTGACCAAGTATCTGAGAGGTTTCTCAGATTCCCTCGATGTTTGGTGCCTGCTAGGTGTAGCTCTACAATGGCATTAGACGCATTGTCCACGAGAAACACTGTATCACACCCCAAGAAGCACTGCTGAGTTAGAAAACCAGGACTAACCATGTCATCCATTGCTGGACAGAGAATTGCATGACTAAGGGAAACTGTGCACTAATTTCTCAGTACTGCTAGCAATTCCTCTGTCACTTGAAAAAAGAATGGCAGCAGATGGAGATTTCGTGGAATTGCCGCAAGCTAAACTCTGTTACAAATGCTTAAAAACATCCCACCCTGTAGCCCAGGGCAATAATGTCACTAATGACCTTAGTATGGCTCTGCACATCAGAATCTATTAGCTCCTGGAAGGATCAAAGAAGCAAACTGTTTTTAAGGCAAACCACATTGCCAATTGAAAGTAAAGGAAAATTGCAGATGCTTAGCAGGTACACAGCATCTCAGAGTATTTAGCCCTTAAGTAGCTATGTAGTATATCGAATCATTCAAAGTGACATTGAGCTGTTTAGAAGCTATTAAAGACTGACCCTGAGTCTCCATTTCAATTTTTCCATTGGAGGGTACGGGAGGGGGCAAGAGAAGGCACATTTCACCCAGTTCTAATGCCCATTGTAAAATGACAGCCTTTTTATAACCCATTTTTGCCTTCACTTTGTCCTGGCAGCCAATGACAGCACAGTATACAAAGCAAGAGAGACTGAGATACTGTCTTGTTCGCAGTTGGTGTCTTAATGTGACATCCTCTTCTTAGCATGTGACATTTTCCTTCATTGAGGAAACCCGTTAGAAAGCACTTTCATTGCACGGCTTTCAATGACAGTAAATGATTTATTTTAATAAGAAAAACTACAAGGTACAAATTATTGTTGGAAACGATTATACCACATGACCACATTCCAGACTTCTCAGCAGCTGCTCAACACCTACATGATTACACCTTTTGTCATTTGTGTTTCAGGGGGGCTGAATGCCTAAAATTCCCATTCAGTTATGATCTACCACTTCTGATAATTGCCCTTATATTATTCTGGTGGGTTTTTTATCACATATGTCTCTATTTCAAAAGCAAAACAAGAAAATAATATTTTTAGTTGCATATTGCTCTTGCAATCTCTCTGATTTAAGTCTGTGCTGGATCTGTCCCTGCATAAGTGCCTCTGATTTAGTGTCATTAGTATTGTGAAAATTTTACCATCATAAAAATAATGCTATAGTTGCTGAGGTACTTTCACTTCAAACTTCTATTTTCAATGACTTGTAATTATACTTTCCTCAAAGTTACTCTTTGAGATGAATTTTCACTTGCTTGGTCTCTACAGATTTGCTTTGGAAAGTTTGATAATACAAAACCAGCTGAATGTTTTTTTATGACACATGGATGTGGGAGTAAAATGTATTTTCAGCTGTTTAGAGCTGTTGGCATAGATAATGCAAACTGGTTTATTTTCAAGCACTAAGATCAGCATGAGAAATCCATACTTTGCCTTGTTGGAAGAAGCTGTTTGTTTTTTAAGTTACAGAAACCTGAGTGAAGTCTTTTCTTTGAGCTTGCAATTGTTAATTTCATAAGCTCCAGAAAGAGGCACCAAAAGAGACTGAGAACTTCCTTCTTTGTATTTTGAGGAGTGAAGTCTCATTTTTGCACCTCTAGCCAAGATTTCCAGAAGTGATTTAAATGTGGGTACATGACTAGCGACACCTAGGAAGGGGCTCGATTTTTAACAGTCGATGTCCATTTTTAGGTGCCATGTTGGACACCACAACTCTAAGGCACTGGTCACTATGGGAAGCTTCATCCATGTCTATGCCCTGTCAGAATGTTCAGTCTCCATTGAAATCCATGACAAAACTCATTGGCTTGAGTGGAGACCAAAATTCCATCAAAGGAGTCAAAGCATTTCTAGTAAGGAGGAGACAAACAGTGCTCCTTTCCTCCAATTCCAGCTTCAACCAAACCTGCAGGAGGATAAGGAAGACTGCAGAATCCTGTCTGAATGAAAGTCATCTTTGTAGGAGGGAGTTTAGCTGAAATAACTGGGTGAAAGCAACCATCATCATCTCTGCTTGCTTGCTGCTGTTCAGTTCTAGCTGAAAGTTGCTTTCTCTCTAAATCTGTCCCATCATACTCTAAAATCCATCCTTTTCTTCCTGTCTATGAGCTCACAGACACTATCCAAAATAGCTTTGCTTATCAAAAGTTATGGAACTGCTGACTCCTGGTTATACTGAACGGGACCTCAACAAACATTCTGTATTGTTCACTTCTTTGTACTGCAGTAGCTTCCACAGAACTTCATCAGAACTTGGGACCCATTCTTCTAGGTGCTACACAAAGATTTGAGAAGACAGGTTCTTTAATCCAGAAGTCTTGAAAGCCCAGGAGACATATAAGTGATTGACAAATATTAAAAGGCTAATAAATCAGACATATTTCTGATGTCTAGGGGAGGAAAAACAAAACACTGAGTACTTTGGAAAGCCTTACTACTTTCTCCATTGATGAAAAACTCCTGCAGTTAACTGTTAGCTGGCACTAATAAACATCACCTTTCAATGAGAAGCTACCAGTTGCTTTTTATAACGAATAGTCAAAGATTATAGAAGTAGCTTTTGAGAGGGCATTCTGTCATCCTGGTGTGTGTGTAAAATTTACAATTTAGATAAGAAGATTAAGTGCATGTATCAGAAATTCCTCAAGTCTACAGATGTTAAGAGAAGGACAAATTCCCCATTTTAATTCTGTTCCGCAGCAATAAAAGGCCTGATGTTGCTTTTAACCCCCAGTGGTACATATTTATTATGATAGACTCTTCCTTGGAATAAGAAGCATAGGTAGTTACATCAATAAAGCTGGGAATTGAATGCAAGCCTAGTATAGAATATGGTGAATCAATTCTCTATACAGATACTCTAAAAACAAAAGTTATTTGTACTACTTATGGTGGGGCAAGACGTTAAGTTATAGTTTGATCCAGAATTCTATGAACACAGTGACTAGCCTTTCTAGCTATCGATATAACACTAGACTTGTGGGAATCACTATTCTTTTAAAAAGGGTCCTGTCTTCAAATCTAAGCTATGTGATCAAATTATATTTTAAATGTCTTGCTTGCCAATATATATCTTCAGTCAGCAAAAAATAATAGCTTAATCATATTTTTAATTTCCCTCTTAGCTTACCTACGCATATTTCTTCCAAGCAAACTACAATTTGAATATTCTGGTCACTAGAGAGAAAATATGATCTTCAACCAACTCATTATAACACGGCAAGACGCCAGATACTGACAGAATCCTAAATCATTCTACATTACTTGTTCTAGAATATGCTTCAGGATTCATTGCAGAAATTGCATACTCAGTGCTTAAATTAGTATGCAGTGCCTCCCTAGACTGTTCAACGGCTTAATTAACTTGTGCTTGTAAGAGTTAGACTGATCCATTTACCTTCTCCTTTTTCATACATTTTGCTAAAACACTGGTTACTTGCTGAGATGGAGAAAAATGAGAACAGGGAATTCATAGTCATGAGCAACTTGGGTTTAGTGTATGAGTGTTGATGCTGGTTGTAGCCTATGGTACACTAGATGATTTGATAGTCCCTTCCAACCTTATTCTATGACTCTTCCAGCACTTTAGGCAGTTTTCTAGTCTTTTTAGTAAGTAAACTATTTCTAAACATGAGGGCAAGAAAACACATGATGGTATTCTGGAGTATAACAATTTTTACAGCATGAGTTTGGGAGGGCTTCATTACTCAAATGAGGTGATTCCTGTATACAGACAAAGATGGGTAGAAGCTGAGATTTTTTTCAGACATATTACCTTTTTAAAAATTTTCCCAATCTTGGGAAAACTTAATCCAGGAAAACTTGCTGTGAACTCAGTGGGCATTCTTCTGAAGCAGGACTGGACCACAAAAGTGATCACGTATTTTATGAGAAGGAAACACTCAGCTCCTCAAAGGGACAGACCTTAAATAACGTTAGGAGTCAATTCAGAATATCTGCCTAATTCATAGAGTTTCTGAGAGCCCTTTGCAAACATAAATATCAGGAGTGATGCAGGTATATTAGACCTGGGAACAAGCCGAAAGATTTATGCATGTGCCCCCTGCAAATATGTTTATCTTCTGTATAGGAGAATGAATGAACTTGGTTCCAGTACATTGTGCATGTCAAAGTTATGGAAAGAATTTGCATTTTATGTTCCAAATCTCTCAAGTTTTCATTATTGAAGAATGTTTTAAGCAAAAAGATTCTTTCTGATCTCCATACATCCATTCTTTCTGATCTTTGCTTTGTTTTTTAATTTGTAAATAATTAGTGGATGTAAATGTTGACTTAATCGGGATAATGCGTACTTAGACCATAATCCAGCCATATTTGGTTTTGGATTTTATCTTTTATCTTTGGATAGAAGCACAAGACAGTTGTTTATATTAAATGTATCTTACATAGCAAGACGTAGAGGACAATAAGCAAAAGCATCGACATTATCTAAAATAAATGATCGAGTTTATCACTCAAACTGACATCTGTAGCTTAACTCTTAGCTGGTTGCTTGCATCTCTGTCTTTAATAATCCATGCTGTCTTTATTGCTATCATTTTCCCAAAGATAGAGTCTCTGCAACTAACAGACTCAGAATGATCTCATAATAATCATTTCTACTACTTCCTAGATGTTACACTTTTAGGATGGAAGTCACAGTGGAGGGTCAGTGGGTGTTAGTAGGATAACTATGAAGAAATAAATAAGTGGAATGGCAAAGATTTAAAACTAAAGAATAGAAAATGAACAAGATATCTGTTTCAGTGGATCCTACCAGTCTAAGGTTATGTCTACACTGCACAACACACATGGCTAACCCATGTCAGCTGACCTGGACTTGGGCTAGGGGGGATGTTTTCAATTGTAGTGTACCTCTGAAATTTCTACCCTACAGTGTCCAAGAGCCTTATCTCAGGCCAGCCCTCAATGTCTACACCATAAACAGACTGTTAGCCCCACCAACCTGTGTCTTTCATTGCAAAGCCGACATATCTCAGGGTCCAATCTTGTGCACAACTCTGCCGATGTTAGGTCTCTCATTGTCTTCAATGGATACTGGATTGGTCCCCCTGAAATTTCAAGAAAACAAGATGCTTTGGATTCTTTTCCTAGAGAAATGGCAGTTGCTATCCTAGGTGAGACCAGTATTTTGTCTCAAGATGGGTAGTATCAGCTGCTTCAAAGGAAGGTGCATACAAGCAACCCTGCAGCAGACCCTTATGTACAACATGTTCCCATGGATTTTCTTCCGACACTTGAATAGCTAGTAGTTGGTTTATGACCTACAATATTAGGGCTTGATTGTTTTCTAAATAAAATGGAGGGATTTCTGCTAGGTGAGCAGGAAAGATGTGCAGAGAAAGCATTGCGACTAAGACCAAAATAGGCAACCCTATTGAATAGATTAGGCCATCATTACTGTAATAACAGAGTGAAACAGCTTCATCATAACATTACTGCTGTCTTTACTATGCATTTCCAACATGATCCACAGAAATTGAATTTGGGACATAAGATCTGAAGTAACGGTATGAGTTCGCTGTGAATAACTGGCTACCTAGGCAAATCTGACTGTGAAAGAAGATGGATGATGCCTGGTTAAATTGGAAACTCTGTAATTCGCAGAATAACTCAGTCAGAATGACTAAAAAGCAGGAAACCTTAAAGCAAGGCTGAAAACATGCCCGCCCCCCCCAAAAAAAGATGAACAACAAAGATTTTAGAATAGAAACCATGGAATGTCTGGCCGTTAGTCGGATGATTCATCACCAAGCTTTAATGCTGTGAATGGTTTATTAATGCACACAGTAGAGATGGAAGCTAATATGGAGGGGAAAAAAACCACAGGAGAATAAATCTAAAAAGTGATGTGTTTTTGAATATATTTGAAGCACCATAACAATATCAGTAAATCCTCCAAATAAAGTATGCCATGTAATTCGGCCAAAAATAAAACTTGCCCCAGCACCAAGTATGAGGTATGAGAAGAAATTGCTCTTGAAGGTATTCCATTCCTCCAGGGGATATTGATTTCAAATACTTCTGCAGATTGTATTGTGTGTTGTTCCTGATCCTTGCATAATAAATGGAATTATCTTCTTCAACTAGTGATTATCTAATTAGCATTTTGCAATTTCGGTCGCACTGCGGTTGTGCTAAAATGGTGAAGCACTGTTAAATGATTTACATAGAAATTGCATCAATATGTTTACATATCTCCTATTTAAACCACATGCAGTTCAGGATGGAATGTTGCAAAGAAAATGACTAGACCATTTTATTTTAGAAACTATATTTAGCTATCTTAAAGGTGGCTCTTCATATGTCATAATTCTACAATAAAAGTTAAAAATGACTATGTAGGATTCAATATCCATTAAAAGAGAATTGCATTTTCCCCTTTCATATGATTTATGTCTAGATGTTGTTTGCATTTCGTACATAAGGTGCATTCAGAGTGGATTTACAAAATGATGAATTTACACTTCAGAGTGCTGCGAGGTAAAAAAGTTGAGTGTTGCCAATCAACCACTAAATGTGCTAATTTGGTGTAATTTTAAGACGAAAACAGCACTTTTTATTTCCTGAGTGTGCGTGTCAGCACAATAGAGAGAGCATAAGTATACAGTGAAGAACTTCAAAAAGATCTAACCAAATGAAGGGATTGGGAAACAAAATCACAAATGAAATGTAATGTTGATGAATGTAGAGTAATGAACATTGGAAAGAATAATCCCAACTATACATACAATATGATGGAGACTAATTTAGCTACAACCACTCCAAGAAAGATCTTGGAGTCATTGTGGATAGTTCATGGAAAACATCCACTCAATGGGGAGTGGCTGTCAAAAAAGCAAACAGAATGTTAGGACTATATCATTGCCTTTATAAAAAACCATGGTATACCCACATCTTGAATACTGAATACAGATGTGGTCACCTCATCTCAAAAAATATATATTGGCTTTGGAAAAGGTTCAGAAAAGGGCAACAAAATGATTAGAGGTTTGGAACAGGTCTCAAATGAAGAGAGATGAGAGAGCCTGGGACTTTTCAGCTTAAAAAAGAGGAGACTAAGGGGGGATATGATAGATGTATATAAAATAATGACTGAGATTTAAAAAGTGAATTAAGAAAAGTTATTTACTTGTTCCTATAATATAAGAACTAGGAGTCACCAAATGAAATTAATTGGCAGCAGGTTTAAAATAAAAGAAAGTTCTTCATAAAAGGAACCTGTGGAACTCCTTGCCAGCAGATGTGAGGACTAGGACTATAACAGGGCTCAAAAAAGAGCTATATAAATCCATGCATGTTAGGTCCATCAATGGCTATTAGCCAGGATAGGTAGGAATGGTGTCCCTAGCCTCTGTTTGTCAGAAGTTGGAAACTGATGACAGGAGAGGGATCACTTGTTGATTATCTGATCTTTTCAATCCCTCTGGGGCATCTGGCATTGGCCAATGTCATCAGACAGGATATTGAGCTAGATGAACCTTTGGTCTGACCCAGTATGGCCATTCTTATGTTCTTATCAACAAGTCAAATACCAGCATCCTAGGAAATCTCTTTTTCATGGTTAGTTCCACAGAATGTAGCGCTCTAGGGTGGTATAGGTCTCCTCCAATTGAAGTTCATGGGAGTCTCACTATTAAATACAGTGGTAGCAAAGCACAGTCAAATCTCACCACTGTTGAAAATTCTACCTTAGATGCTGGAAAAATTAGAATGCCTAGTTTCCCAAAAAACACTTAAGCGTATGCTTAAATTCCATTTACGCCAATTGGACATAAGTATGTGCCTATTCCCTTGTTTCCTATGTATATGGGTTGAACCTCTCTAGTTTGGCACCTTTGGGACATGAGTGGTGCCGAATCAGAGAATTTGTTGAACCACAAGATGTCAATATTGTTTAGTAGAATCACCAACATTTCCACTGCTTACTGGGCTTTTAGAAAACATTTAGGGGTAATTTAGAGCTAAATAAGTGCACAGAACTCTGAGAAGCAGGATTGGTGGCTGTAAAACTTAATGGGACTGCAGTAACTTGACCAAACCTAAATCATGATGGATCATAGATGTTGCCAAACCAGAGAATTCCAGACTAGAGAGGTTGAACTCGTAGTAAATGACTGGCCCGGGGACAGGGGCAGCAAAGGACCCACATCTGAAGGCCTTGTTTTACTGTAATTACTTCCTGTTAATCCACTCATCCTTGTTAAGATAATAAGAATGCTTGATTTGACTTGAGAGGTCCTTCGCCATACCTTTCGGCAGTTCCTGCCCATAATCTAGCTATTCTTTCCTAGATATATCACGCAGAAAGGGGTGAGTAAAGCAGTCTCTCAAGCAGTGATGTTTTGTGTTCCTTCATGTTTTCAAGCACGAGTATGGGAAAGAGGGATTGGCTAGACATAATCGAATGCTCAGCTTAATCAGAACATTTGATCTTTGGTTTTTTGAACACAAATCCACATTTAAACTAGAGTTTAGAAGGGAGACTAAAATAAATCAGTCATTTACCACTCTGGTCAAGATATGTAGTTCCCCTGTGTGGTGCATAATTACAGAGGCACATTTGGCCCAAATCATCTGCTATGGAATTCTATTTGTGTCAATGACATTGTACCAGAAAAGAATCTGGCAAACCAAACCTAGGGATAGATTCCATGGTCTGGAAGAATCTTTCCTCAAGGCTTCTGGACTGATCCTCCTTGGGCTAGACAGACAATATGGGGGCTAAAAAAGCACATTTCAGCAATGCTTCAGACAGAAGGACCATGTTAAATGACAGTAAACTGCTAGCTAAGCTTGCTCAGAGTTCTTCAGACTCATTTCTTCTATAACATTCCTAAATGGTCACTTACTGTCCCATTGAAGTAGGGACACCCCACTAAACAAAATCCCTGATCCTGCATGGGCTAACCCCAATGACAGATGTTTGGCTGTATGTGTTATTTCTGCATATTGTCCTGATTCTAGCCAAATAGCCTATACAACAGGATCTGACTGAACTTCCCAATACATCTGCAGACTCAATGTGTTCCTGTTACCTTTGTAGAATGTGTTTTGTATGTGTTTGAATATCTGTCCTCTTCTTGCCCGATTCCGAGAGCCAGGCTTGCCTTTTGCTCCCTACTTAATTTTGCTTTATAGCTGTAAAATTTTGACTGCTTTAGCTCAGGCCTATTCTCAGGCCAGCATCCTAGGCCCTCTCTCTACTCCACCCAGCAACTGCATAAAACCCCGTTAAAGTCAGTGAAGGTATAGCCCTGTGCAATGGGACATGGTCATAGAGTCTTAAGACCTGCTCCTTTTGATGGATGACTCAATGCACATTGCATGGTCTGTCTACTTAAATCCAAGTTCATTGGGATAAGACCTCTCTTTTTTTCTGTCATATACCTCTTCCCGGTTAAAATAATGAGCAGTCCTGTGGAACTTAGAGACTAATTAATTTATTAGGCCATGAGCTTTTGTGGGTAAAATCCACTCTACCAGATGAGTTAGAGTGGAAATTACAGAGTTCGGGCTCAATATAACAGCAAAAGAAGTTACCTCTCAATTGTAGGACCAGTGTTAATGAAGTTAATTAAGTCAGCGTGTGTCACGTGGAGATGTGAATATCAAAGGTAAAACAATTGCCTTTGTAGTGCACTAATCAGTTAAGATCTTTATTCAAGCCTAAGCTGATAGTTTTGAGTTTGTAAATGAACTCCCGTTCAGCTGTCTCCCTCTGTAATTGGTTGCAAAAGGATGGCAACTTTTAAATCCATTGTTGAATGTCCAGGGAGGTTAAAATGTTCCCCTACAGGTTTATGTGTGTTACCATTCCTGATGTCTGATTTGTACTCATTTACCCTGGCATGCAATGAGTTTTAATTGATGGTGAAGTGTATTCCACAAGCTGTAATTGCTGAAGGACTGCAATCAGAGTTGAAAGTTGAATATTAGCTGAGAGGTTTCTCATTTCTAGTTACTTGGAAGGAGCTGAAGGCTGGATTATACATTAAAGCTTTGATACCTGAAGCCAGACTAGCTGAAACCTGAATTCTTTCTGCTTGGTACCATTACAAAAAGGATAAGTAGAGCCAGATTTGAATGTGTGCACTGAAGAGCAGATGGCCTAAGTGTTAAATGTATTAATTTCCTGTTGTCATACCAGCCAAGGTATAATTGAATTTCAAATAAAAGTAGGGACATCATTAAGAAAGCTTCCTCTGAAAGACTCTTTATGTAGGCAATGTAAAATTAATGCCTTTTGTGATAGAAACATGAAAAGGGGATCATGTGTTGTATATTTAGAAGTTCCTTGGCCATATGTACAGAGTATTCTCATTAAAAATTAACGTACTTTACTTGCATGAGATCATAAATGTCTGGTGTCTAACAACTGTATACTTGTCACAATAAGTCAAAAGTCAGACTATAAATTGGTCAGCCCCTCCTCATGGTCAGGGGAAGAGGAGCGAAAGAGCATCCTTTTCCTTTTCTTCTGTTACGTAAATCTGGCCAATTTTGTGTACTCTTCCATGGGGAGCTGTTTGGTTAGTAAAACTATAAACTAGAACAGCCTCATATAAAACTAGAACAGCCTGAAAAGGAGAAGAATTCCCGTCCTGAAGTAAACTGTATAGCCAGATTTATAAGCTCTTTGGAGTAGTGTCTGCCACTTGCAGTGCTTCCATAGCACCTAGCACAAGGGGTTCTTGACATGGCCAATCATGCAATATAAACATACACAGTAAGTTAATGTAAGCTTCCAAGCTCTTGTTATAAAAGAGTGATAGAAATGTAGCCGTGTTAGTCTGGTGTAGCTGAAACAAAATACGGGACTATGTAGCACTTTAAAGACTAACAAGATGGTTTATTAGGTGATGAGCTTTCGTGGGCCAAGTGGGTCTGGCTCATGAAAGCTCATCACCTAATAAACCATCTTGTTAGTCTTTAAAGTGCTACATAGTCCTGTATATTTTTTTTTGTTATAAAAGAGTCTGACTAAAAATATAAGGACAGCCGCCTGAAAGGAGAACTTTGAGCTCTCCACATGGCTGGATGTAGTACAAGTCAGCACATGAGTGGGCAAATTCCGGCCCATGGGCTGGATTCGGTCTGCAGGGTTAGTCCCTGGAGTGCCCCCACCTCTATTTACCTGCACCTCCATAGGTATTGGGCAAGTGCAGCTATTGCTGGCTGCAGTTCGTAGCCAATGGGGATGGCAGGAAGTAGTGTCCCAGTCCATGCCACTTCCCACCATTTCCATTGGCTGTGAACAGCAATCCGAAGGTGAGTGCTCCAATCACCTGAAACCCGGGAAGGGTAGGTAAATATAGGGGTGGCAGCCCACCAGCCACTAACCCTGGCAGGTGGCAGGTTTATTGGCTATCCCTGGGTTAACATATTTTCCCAAAACTATAAGTTGTCCTTTATTGTCGGAAAGAGTGAGATATAATGAAAGAGGAACAGGATGATAGTGAAGTGTAACATCATGGATTCCATTATGACAAAACCCCATCTGCTTTCCATTGATCGCTTTTCCTGCCATCTACTGGCCTATTGAGCAAAATCTTGTGAATGCACTGTGTACGGAACTCGTGATAAGTTTAATGGGCTTTGGATCAGGCTCATGGAACATGATGATACAACATGAAAAGTTTGAGTTTATTTTTTGTTTAATGGCTTGAAACAAACATTTTTTTTTTTGTCACTAGAAGGGGAAAATGATCTACCTATGGAAATTATTGGTCTGGTTCCTTCCATTTGTATTGTTAATTAGTGCCTCTGGTATTATAACATGCTGTAGACACCAGTCATTGAGTACACCATGTTTTAAATGGGCTGAATTTTTGCCAGAGAAATTGGCAGGCGTTCCAGAAAATAGAATTGTTATTCCCAGTTGCAAAGACGGCTAATTATTGCCTCAGGCCTCAAATGCCAGTGTAATCAATAATAGCTAAGACGGAAAATATCCTGAAAGGAGAAAAAAATCCAGCTGTTCTATTGCAGTGCAGATATACTGATGCTCTGATATAAGAAAATCCCAATTAATATGCAAGCAAATTCTGGGCTGCCTTTCCCCCTCTCCATTTATACTGGAGGAGGAGATCGAAACCAAGCAGAAATTGAGCATAAAACATGGAGGTTCCATAGTATATTTCTTCTCTATCCTCTACTTTGAAGCTACCAAAGACTCCCATGGTCATGCTATTTCATGGGGGTTCCACGAGCTGTCTGGGGATTCCTGTTGGAGTGAGAAGAGGTGGAGGAAGACAGCATGTTTAATTATTTTTAAAGTGCTGGTAATATACTAAGGGGTTGCATAAGACAAATATAAAGATTGCCCATGCCTAACAGTTTTAAATACCACCACATTTAAAGTTAAATGTACCAGGAGACCTAGTGGAAAATGCTTGGCTTTTCTACATCACCATTTATTTTTTATGTCGGGGTGCACCAGGTATGGATTCATGTAAGCCTCACACATTCCGAGCAGAGATTTGGATGAAGAAAAATTGGGGGCCTAAAGGACTGGGAGGACACTGCATACAGAGAGGCTATCCTGGAAGAAGCCAGAAGAGGGTTGGGGCATGCCAGAAATCTGATTCAAAAGAGGCTGAAGGAGACAGTTGAAGAAAATAGGACTTGCGTGTAGGCAGAGTGGGCTGCAAGGTTCTCTACACTACACTGTCTCCTAACAAAGCAGGTCTATGTACATGGTAGCACTGCCTTAGTTAGAACAAAGTCCTCCTGGTGTTTTCCACCCCTTACTGGGGGGAGATGATGTTGTGTATAGGGGGAAGGGCAAGCAGTTAGCAGAGGCATGCCAAGTAGAGAGAGCCCAGAGGTTGACTTACTATGTTACTGCCCCACTGATCTGTGAACACGTGGCCTGTTTTTTCTGCGGAGCATTAGGTTCTCTGGGCTTTGCAGATCACATGGAAAAATGAGTCACAATTAAGGCAACTTATTTGGTGGTTGGGAGGAAGAGCTGCTTAGCAGTGATGGGACGTAGAGAAATCTCTGGGAATGACTGGTGCAAGCTGGATGGCATGCACAGCACTGTAGACACTAAAGGTCTCTAGGACAACTTGGCTGCAACTGCTTGCCCTTCTATGCAGCAGGGTAGACGAAGTAGCGAGTAAGCAGAGCTTGCGGATCCCTTTTCTCTTACCCCTGCTGCTGGGCCAGTGCAGAGAGGTAAGTGAAAGGAGTAGTGCAAACTTATTACTCCCTGACATAATGGGGGATTCAGGGACCATGCTGTGACAGAGCTGATCTGGCTCATGTTCTGTTCCTGAGTTCCTCTTTAAATGGTTGGCATCTCTCTCGACAGCTCCTATCATAGCTCCTCTTGAATTGATTGGCTTGCAAGGTTACAACCTAACCCTTTCTATCAACTGTTTTGTCCCCCAAAGGGTAGACATTAAATATACAGTAGCTTCTTTTGCTAGCCTTCTCATAGAACAAGATGTGTGCCAGGTTCTTTACAGACAAATCAGAAGGGAATGGTCCTGCCCTCAAAGGTCTTACGAAATCAACTGCACCGTTCTCATGGGACTTGCTGACAGAGTGCTCTGTGTGTTGCCGCTGTAATGACCTTTTACTTCCAATTATTGCAATTTAGTAGCATGGATTTTTAACTGTGCTGAGCAAGTCACTTGTAAAATTGCACTAATTTGTGTAATGATCTTAGAAACACTAAGCAGCATGGTGTGACTCTGGTGCAGTAGCAGCAGCGTGTGTACACTGGTAGTGCAAGTAGAACATGTAGAAAGAGGTCCAAGGAGCTCCTAAATTATGTTGAACAGTCAGAATCTCAGCATTCATAGCTATTTGGTTCACTTTTGCATGGTAGAAATAAACCCTCATTCTTCATGACACAGGTAAAAGAGAGTGCAGTGGTTTTTTTCCCAAAGAGTCTTAGACGTCAGTGCCTGTACCATAAATTTGTATGCTGACACATTCAATATGCTGTACAATATACATCAAATGAATGCTCATTTTTTCTCGTAATGGTGCTTGTTTGTTTTTCTCTCCACATTCTGTAATGGAGGACATGAAAAATACATAAATGAGATCCTTTATCAGGGAGAAGAACATCTACAATCATTGTTTATTCTTTTCCACATTATATCACTCATGCATATTTTCATGTATCAAGAACTAAAGAACTGCTGTAGAAATGCTCACCTTTTTGCTTTTCTTATTGAAACAGATTCCTGCATCTTGACAGACCATTTAAGATAGCCTTTTCTTTACAATCTTATCTCAAGCTTTTAACCAAGAGTTAAAAATGAATTATTGTTTAGGAAGACAGGGTCCAGTGGACTCACTAGGTGTACATCTACACAGCGGTGCTATTTCTGTGCATTCTGTGCATCTTAACAGCAAGCCTGTTATTTAGAAATACATTCTTATTCTGGCTTCCTGTAAGCCTCATTGCATGAGAATTAAAGAAGATGCTGGAATAGCAATTTATTTTGAAATCAGCGCTGTGTAGACAGCACCAAATTTCAAAATAAGCTATGCAATTTGTGTAGCTCAAACTGCATAGCTTATTTCGAGGTATACACTACTGTGTAGACGTACCCTAGGGGTACGTCTACACAGTGGCACTATTTCAGGATAATGTCCGTTATCTCAAAATATCATTCTGCGCATCTTAACAGCAAACCCATTACTTCTAAATACATTCGAAATTACAGGCTTGTTATTCCAACGTCTCATAAACCTTTTTGCATGGAGATTAAAGGACTCATCAGAATAGCACACTAATTTGAAATTAGCACTGTTCAGACAGCCTATTTCGAAATTGGGCACTATCTCAAAATAAGCTATGTATTTGCATAGCTCAAATTGCATCGCTTATTTCAAGGTATGTTCTGTTTTATAGATGTAACCTGGGAGTCCTTCTCATTTTGGTCAGATCCTTAATTTTTCTATAACACTTACCACAATTTGTTTTAAAAGAACCTCCCCTCCCCCCCAAAAGATCATGCATTCTACCAAGTAAATTCAAAATTTTGCGTTCTGTTTAAAAGAGAAAAAATATATAATGAATATACAGGGGAAATATCTAGGCACAGTCAGTGTGTGCTACATTCAAAGTGATACAAGGACAATCAGCATTTCTGAACAGGTTGAGAGAATAGTTCCATATGGTTATGAGGAACATCAATGACATGTTTTTCTCCATGACATTCACTGTCAAGGGTGGGCCAAAATTAATAGATCATATGTAAGGAGTCCAATTTCTAAAGTAAGCTTGAGAGACCAGATAATAAGAGTGAAAAATCAGGATGAGATGGTAGTAAACACATGCATTAAAAAACCCTTTAATATGTGGACTATTCCTGTAAAATTGGGAAATCCTAACTTAACCCACCCTATTTGATCTTCTTTGTGCTTCCCCCATCTCTCTGTTACTTTTATTCTTCTTGACAACTTTTCCGGTCTCCTCTGATCTTCCTCAAACTTTCACTCTTCCTATCAACTGCTACCCTTCCATCTCTTTGAGCAAGACAGAAACAGATACCCAAATATCCTAGTTTTTAATTATTTCACTACTGAAAATCTGGGCAAGAACTCTTAGATCTAAGGCCTTCTGTTCCATTCCACTCAGATCTCAAAACACACAAAAATTCTCTCCCCTTGGCCTTCTCATCAGTAACTGAAGGATTAAAATCCCACAGGGGTTTCATGAAATCACAATTGGACAAATTGGAGAGGACAGTGGTCAACATGACATTTACGTTTTAAGACAAAACGTTGTGATCCAAATAAAAAATGATTTGCAGCTCCACTCTGAAGGCATTAATTTAGTCCTGCAGCCACCCATAATTGTGGATTGCTTTAATAGACACATGATAGTTAAAAAGGTTTAAGAAAGCTGTAAATTCTGTCAAACAGTGAAAGGGAAAATGTCTCGTTCATAATTAATCGGTGCTGTTTTAATTTTTATATTAATATCAATGTACCTTTTTTGTAGTACATTTCACCCTTCTGGTACCAAAGCACTTTTACATAAATAATATGAAGTAATCAAGTAATCACTGAGCCACTTCTAGGATAGAAAGGCAGCAAATGTATTGAGCAAGCAATACACAAATAATGGGATGAATGCAGAACATTCTCAGCTTGGAAGGAGCTCATTGTTCAACATGAATGGGTTTGATAAATGCCTTGAACCTGTGGGGAGGATGTTTGTGTAATGGAAACATCCACAGATCCGCTGGCCTGCTTCTCTTCCTTCCATAGCGCATAGTCATCATAAGTACTTGGTGGCTGTTCCCCTTCCTAGTCTGTCTTT
Source organism: Pelodiscus sinensis (assembly GCF_052426305.1). Taxonomy (NCBI): domain Eukaryota; kingdom Metazoa; phylum Chordata; order Testudines; family Trionychidae; genus Pelodiscus; species Pelodiscus sinensis. The sequence goes on along the minus strand of NC_143064.1, from coordinate 11,316,947 downwards.
CTTTGACTGGTCTTCATGGGCTGCTTGTGGAATTTATGAAGCCGCCAATAGTCATTGTACTGATGTCTTTATTTAGTCTTTGCCTAGTTTTATGTTTCAGTGCTTGCAGCTTTTTGGACTCTCCTGGCATAACCCAGTACACATACTTGGGAGTGGGGATGCTGCGAGCCAATTATGATCACTTTCAGAGACATTTGCCCCATACTAGAATGCTGTTAGAGTTCCATCTCTTATCCCAGTTACAAATGCACAGTTTGCAACTCTAGCCATTTCTTCTTGCTGTCCTGTTAGCATACATGTAATATTGCTTGGCCAACCCCTGGCCTCCACAGAGGACACCCACAGCAGAGACAGGGCTAATGGCATTTGTTTTCTCCTAGCAGCTGGCAAAAGAACAGAACTCGACATGCGATCAACAACAACATCAATTTTCTTCTTCATGCTCTTTGCACTTAGGACAATAAGAAATGAAATAAATTGAACAAGGCACATGTGAAGGAATTGAGTTGAAGGCCAGCAGTGCGGGGTAGCTGTCCATTTACGCTGTACCTTATAATACCCTCCCCTAATAAAAGACAGATCTCAACAGTAAACTGCCCAGATAGATGTGTTTGGGAGATAGATGTGTTTAGAATTCTGACTCGAAAGTTCACCCAACCTCATTAGTGAGTATGAAATAATTGGACTGAATCAAAAGCCCCCCCTTTTATGACTTAAAACCCAAAAATGGACAAAAGGGGAGGGGCAGAAAGAAGGGGGGAAACCCTAATTGTTTTTTACTTTTAAAGTCAATACACACTAAATAACAGGAATTATTTGTTTCAGTGGGTGAATAATCCTTGCTATGTATCACTTCTGAGTCAACAGACTACAGGCAGTCCCCGGGTTACGTACAAGATAGGGACTGTAGGTTTGTTCTTAAGTTGAATCTGTATGTAAGTCGGAACTGGCGTCCAGATTCAGCCACTGATGAAACTGATCAGTTTCAACAGCGGCTGAATCTGGACGCCAGTTCCAACTTACATACAGATTCAACTTAAGAACCCCAGGCATCCCCAAGTCAGCTACTGCTGAAACTGATCAGAGGCTGATTCCAGGAAGCCCGGGACAGGGGCTTCCTGTAGTCAGCCGCTGGTCAGTTTCAGCAGCGGCTGACTTGGGGACGCCTGGGGCAGAGCAGCTGAGGTGCTGCTGGGTTGGTCCAGTAGCACCGCCGCTCCTCGGCGCTACTGGACCAACCCAGCAGCACCCTAGCTGCTCTGCCCCAGGTGTCCTGATTCAGCCGCTGCTGAAACTGATCAGCAGCGGCTGAATCAGGACTCCTGGGGCAGAGCAGCTGGGGTGCTGCCGGGTTGGTCCAGTAGCGCCAAGGAGCGGTGCTGCGGGACCGCACCTGCTCTACCTCAGGCCCGGGGCTTTGCTCCACGTCTCCCTAGTCTGCTGGGGGGGGGCGCACTAGCTGCGTCCCCCCACAGCAGACCAGGGAGACGCTGAGCAAAGCGGAGGAGGACCCGGGTGGGATCGCGGCACTTCCAGATCAGCGCCGCGGTCCCGCCCAGGTCCTCCGCCGCTTTGCTCAGTCTCTCCCTGGTCTGCAGACCAGGGAGACGCTCAGCAAAGTGAGGAGGACCCGGGCGGGACCGCGCGGCTGATCTGGCTCCTCTACCCCCTCCCCCCCAGCAGACCAGGGAGAGGCAGAGCAGCTTTTCTCGCCCTGGAGAACGGGGGCGGCGGGACCGGGCGTCCGCCGCTCCCGTCAACCGGGGTGAGAAAATCCCCGTTCGTATCTGCGGATCCGACATAAGTTGGATCTGCGTAACTCGGGGACTGCCTGTATGAATAAGAATAATTTTAAAATGGAAAAAAAAAAGTTACTCAACTGGAAAAGAAAAAGATCTGGAGAATCTTTGGATTAGAGGTGTATGTGTTAACGCATGTGAAGAGAAGAGACAAAAACTATTTGGTCTACAAACTGGAGTGAGAGGAGACATCATAAAGCTGTATAAGATGTTTGGTGTAAATAGCTCAAGAAGGAGCCCTTTTCATTTTCTTTTCATTCATCCCTCTACCCCTCAAAAAAACCCGCCAACATTTTTAATGAGATTTGTGTTTTGTACTTTTTTAAATGAAGTTCAGGGGTGTATGTATGAACTTCCCTTAAATTGATTGGGGTGTAAGGAAGGAAACTTGCCTGATAAGTATGTTTTCTTTCTATACGTCTCAAATTTTCCTGCAGGGGAGATTTTTTTTCCTCTTCTTGTTTTAATCCGAGGAGAGAGGAGACCATTCTTAAGTTTCATCTCATAATGAACCACACCACCTCCTGCCCCCAACCAGATAAACAATACTCAGCTCTGAAAGTAAACATTTACCAAGGTGGAAAAAAAAGAATTTGATATTTGCAGCTTTTTTGAGGTCCTGTTGAAAGCCGCCTGATGGTGGTTCTGCATTGATTTCCGTATTCACTTCGTCTGCTCCAGTCATTCTTGCTGTGAGACTGGTGGCATGAATTCATTGCTGCAATAAGGAACCTGCAATAGTTGCTAGCCCTGTAACTTGGCAGATAGCACATCATGCTGTTCTATGGCCTTGTCCTGAGGCATTCACATCTTACAAGCTCCAGAGGAAAGCTCCATGCTGTCATATTCATGAGTACCCCAATAACACTATAAAGCAAGGCAATAGCATCTGTGATATTTAGTGATTTTTTTTCACTAACTATGTTAGGCTGTGAAGGGCAGGTTCATGAAATACAGTGACAGAAAATGAACACCTAGAATAATAGTGAATTGCAATTTTACTTCAACCTGCCTAAATGTCACATCCCTGCTTAATGGAAGCTTGAGATTCCCGGACACATATTTGGGCAAAACCCAAATTCAAGCATCTGCTTCTACCATCAACGTACAATGCAAAACAAAAGACAGCTACATTTTCAGCACACAGTTTTTATGTAATCAGGATGGGCATGTTTACACTAGGAAATTATTTCAAAATAACTAAGCTTGAAATAATAACTCCTGAAATAACTATTTTGAAATAAGCTTATTCACCAAGGAAAAGAGTACAGATTTCGAAATAACCAGCCTGTTATTTCGAAATAACAGGCTTGATTGTGTGGACACTCCACTTACATCGAAATAAGGAGGGTTATTCCAAAATAACTCCCTAGAGTAGACCAGGGCTATCTGTGCAATTCTTAAAGTCTGTGTGAATCAGGAAAAGCCCCTGACTTATAAAAACATGTCTCACTGTCTTCCAAACTCTTCATCCAATATATGCCTAACTAGTCTGATACAAGTCTGCTGTCTTAAAAATGGGATACGCATAAATGCATTTATCTGTCATTACTGGTGAAGAGTCACAGGTGCAAATGTGGATACACGTTCTGCATCCAGAACCCTGCAAATTTGCAGATATCCACTTTATATTCATGGGTCCCCACATTCACGGATGTCAACATGGATATCCGTGGCTCATTGTTGCAGTTACAGATGCACATGCAGATACAGGAGACCTACCTATGAATGAAGTATAAATCTACATAGCAGGGGTGGGAACCTAAGGCCTGACAGCTGGATGACACCCCTGGCTTGCCTGGACCAACCCCCAAGCCAGCTTTGGTACTCCAGTCCCATGCCATCCACCTATGGAGCTGGAGCACACAAAATCTAGTACCCTTGTCCGCCCCCTCTCCCTCTCAAGGCTCTACTGTGTGACAAACATGTGGAGAATGTATTTCTCCTTCTCTGTTGGGGTGGTTTTTGTTTTTGCTTCTTACTTGTGTGTGGTCCCGACTGATTTTTCTGTGGGTCAGCAGCCCCCAACCCAAAGAAGGTTCCCCACCCCTGTTATGCAGTATATATGATAAAAATATTTTAGATAAGATCCCTTATGTTTAAGAGAATGGCAATAATATATTAAAGTTCCAATAGTGGTTTGCTTGTTTTCTAGAAAAATGGAAGTTATGCCATTTTCTTAAAATAATTACATAAAACATTCCGGAGTTACTGAAATTTGAAACAAAAAACCCTTCTCAGTCTCACTTCTAATTTCCACATTTGCCAAAAAGTGTCTGCACTTGGTAACATAATTGTACTTGGCTCAGTGTGAGTAATAGTGGAGACAGCTTTTTTACAGATAAGTGAACTGATCTGTAACAATTCGAGTATAATGATTTATCTACAGCTAAACTATCTTTTAACCTTAAAACAATACAATAATTTCCTTTACAAACTTACTCTCTAAAGTGGTAGGGTGAGGGAGTGATCACTACAAAGTATGTAAGACAAAGCCTAACCAATAGAATCTATGTGGATATTAATGTATGGATACATTAATCTTATGGATACAAATGTATTACAGGTGGATGGCATGGGACTGGAGTACCAAAGCTGGCTTGGGGGGTTGGTCCAGGCAAGCCAGGGGTGTCATCCAGCTGTCAGGCCTTAGGTTCCCACCCCTGCTATGTAGATTTATACTTCATTCATAGGTAGGTCTCCTGTATCTGCATGTGCATCTGTAACTGCAACAATGAGCCACGGATATCCATGTTGACATCCGTGAATGTGGGTACCCATGAATATAAAGTGGATATCTGCAAATTTGCAGGGTTCTGGATGCAGAACGTGTATCCACATTTGCACCCATATCAGCAAAAATGAGCTGTTGATATTTGCATCCAAATCCACGAGTGTGGATACATGAGGATATAAAGTGGATATCCAATGATTTGCAGGACTCTACCTTTGAGTAACCTAATCCAACACACCTGATAGAGCTGAGTGTGTCCATTTTCAATGTTTCATTCAAATTCTAAGTGAATATTTTTTTATTTGTTGCAATAAAATGTTTCAATTAACATTTTTCATTATTATACTAATGTAAACATTTATTTTAAAATATTACAATATCTCATACTTAATTGAGATATTGGAATTCTGGAGGGAAACACTGCCTTTCAGTGGACCAGCTAGCAAAGATGGAGTACTAATTATTTAAATAATGATGAATAGTTAGCGTTCTTTTGCCCTGAAAGAACATTTGTATCATTGTCCTATTGTGATATGTATATGCTGGCCAAAGAACAAGGACTCATGATGTCACTTACAAATCCAAGCTTCCTGCATGCTGAGGCCATCGTGCTAGCTAAAGATCATACTCTTAGGGTACGTATACACAGAAACATTATTTCAAAGTAACTAGTGTTATTTAGAAATAACTTAGTCTGCATCTACACAGCAGGCAGTTATTTTGAAATAATGTTGAAATACTGTCATGCTGGAGGACGTCTTACTCCGACTCTTGTAAACCTCATTGTATGAGGAATAAAGGAAGTCAGATGAAGAGTGTTCTATTTCGAAATGAGTGCTGTTTAGATGCTCCCAATTTTTCAACAAGCTATTTTCAGACATGCTGTGAAGATGCACCCTTATAGATGAGCAGTAGTTTTGTTGTCAGCTATTAGAGACAGAGGAAAACTAACATTTCCATTCTGTACAAAATGGACACTTTGATATTGTTTTTGATCAGAATCAAAAGAAAAAGCTAAAATTCTGAAGTATCAGACAAAATAATTAGCAACAAATTATTTGGGGCTCTCAAAACCTGATATAAATAATACTTTTTAAAAATTTTGTTTTGTTACGATACTAAAGCAATTGAGGTATTTTTCCCCATAATTTCTTTTTCCCATGTCAGTAGAAGGCAGAATATTGTTGTCACTTATTAACTCAACTATAGTCCTTGAACCAATTTCTAAGTCAAGAATAGCCTTTCCTTTTATGTGCTTTTAATGCCAGCTGTCCCAAAAGCAATCCATTTAATATACAGGAGATTACTTCTGCCATCCTTGTCCTATTGTGGCATTTGACCAGTTTATATACATGCAGTTGAAGTCTTGCATTAATGTTTTATTAGATTTAGTTGCCTCTTTGTTCTTTCTCAACATTGTGCAGGAGATAACATTTTGTGAGTCTGGAGTCCAGAGGTATAAAACTGCTAGTACATTTGTATCCATTTGATGAGGAATTTATATCCACAAAGATTCTATTGCTTAGGCTTTGCCTACACTACCAAGTTTTGTCACTGCAATGCAACTTTTGTCAAGGAAAACATTCAGTTTTGCAGACAAAATCTTCCACCCTTATGAGAGACTTTTCTTTTCTTTTCCCCTCCCTTTATTGTTAATGAAGAGCCAGTGTAGACTTTTTGTTGTTGACAGAACTGGCTTCCTCCAGTATCCCACAATGCCTGTTGTGATGGCTTTGCTCAGTGTTTTCATAGAATCATAGAAGCATAGAATCATAGAGCTGGAAAAGAGTTCAGAAGGTCATCAAGTCCAGCCCTCTGCTCTAGGCAGGACCAATCCCAACTAAATAAACCCGGCCAGGGCTTTGTCAAGCTGAGACTTAAACATCTCTAGGGATGGAGACTCTACTATTTCCCTAGGTAACCCATTCCAGTGCTTCACCACTCTCCTAGTGAAATAGTTTTTCCTAATATCTAACCTGGACCTCTCCCACCGCAACTTGAGACCATTGCTCCTTGTTCTGCCATCTGTCACCATTGAGAACAGTCTTTCTCCATCCTCTTTGGAAGCTCCTTTCAAGAAGTTGAAGGCTGCTATCAAATCCTCCCTCACTCTTCGCTTCTGCAGACTAAACAGGGACTGACCCAAGTGTGGTGCCCTCAGTTTTGATCTCTGTTGTCCTGTAGGCATGAGCTCCTCTGCTTTCAAAGGTGCAAGAAAATCCGACAGCTGAGTGAGCTGCTCCATTTGGAGGACAAACACAGAGCAAATCATTGGAATGCTCCTGTTCTGTCCTGCACTATACACACAGCGGCCGTCAGATGGCTGCTGCAGGGGCAGAGGGACAGGCTGCTGTGCTGCTTTGACATTCCTCAGCCAGAGCTGCTCATGATGCCATTCCCCACAGCTCAGGAGGCAATGGGCGAACTGGGAGGGAATCCCAAAAAGCGCAGAGATCAGCCCTGTCTTCCCACACCACTGCACTGTAGGGTGCATCCCCGCCGTGCATTGCTCACACAGTCAGTGATGGTGCCCTCCGTGTGGACATGATCTGTTGACAGAGAGAATAAGTGAATATACCCTCTGGTGATTTTTTTGTTGATTTTTGGGCCTTTACATAAGTTTTGTCAACAAAACTTGGTTGTATAAACATACCCTCATTCTTCCAACCATTGATCCCTTACATATGTTATGACACCAAACCTGTCTTTCCTGTATTTCATTCATTTGTGCTTCTTGCATAACGGTCTTCTTTTACGGCCAAGTTTTGCACTATCTAGCATCTCACACTGGTCTATAGACCTTCACAGGTCTTTTTAAACTTTTGACATTGTGTCTAATTCTATCGAATCTTCCAAGTCAGGTTAACAATGCACAGAAGAAACTCTGTCAGAGCCAAGAACAGAACTGGATTTCCTGACTTCCAGTCCTGTTCTTTAATTCTCTGCCATACTTCCTCCTTGGGATTAATGGAAAGTACTGGAAGTCTTATGACAAAGTCTGTGCTTATGTGCTCTCCAGAATAAAGAGTTTGGAAAAAATTTCAGTTTCACTCAGGACGAATGGTACCCTCTGTTCCCAGAGCTCAGTCTGCCTTTCCTGCCATGAGCTGAGGGCGGTTGTGGTATTTGATGGAACTGAAACTTGATTCTCCACAAATTAAATTGTGATTTGGTCTTCTGTGCCATGGACAGTGGAGGTTGCATGCCCACTTATTTAATCAAAGTACAAGTCAGCATACAGGGACAGAGTCTTGACTCCACTCCCGCCCCTCCTCCCCCAGGTGTGCTGGTCAGCATAGTTTAGCAGTTACTCAGGGTTTTCAGAACTCAAAGCTGTGATAACTTCACTGTTCCTCTCCAGGCAGTATCAGGAACAAAGCCATGAGGGTACAGCTTCTCTGTCTGATAAATGATGGATACAAACAATAATACTTTCATTTTAAATTACTTTTTTATTAGGTCTCACACATGCGCACTGTAGCAGTAGGTTCAGGGCATTCCAAATATTTTTAAATATTATTCAGAAAGGTAGCTGAGTTAGTCTGTACGGGTACACAGCACAGTTATTTTGAAATAACTAACAATGCAAGGATCTACACAGAAATTCTGTTGTTTTGAAATAATTTTGAAATAACAGATGGCTTATTTCGAAATCTGTAAACTTTGTTCCACGAGCAATAACACTTATTCCAAAATAGCTATTTTGAAATAGCAGTAGTGTGAAGAAAAGAAAATTTGTATTTGACTGAGTTTTTGGACTCCCTGAGCCAAGCCCTGCAGCGTTTTATACTGAAGGATTTGAATCAGGCCCATCTGTGCAAGGAGAAGCAAGAGACACCAGCAAGTTCCGACCCTTCTTCATGCTGCCACAGGAGTGGTTCACTACAAGCTGTTTGAATTGTGGCTCAGAACCTAAGGCAGTACAGAGATGGCTGCTTGCTTATTATTTCCAACCATGAGGAAGTCTGTGGGAGGAGAAGAGCCTCGGCTGAGTCCAGGCTCCTCACCAGTGTAGCTGGCGTCAATTATAGGAGGCAGGAGGGAAAGATAAAACACTCCACAAAAAGAAGTGACGTAGCTTAGGCCTGGATTTTCAAAGGTATATATTCATCACTGGAGTTAGACACCAAACCTTCTTCAGCAGGAAAATGAAAATCCACTAGGTGTCAGTTTGCTTCTTTAGGTACTAAACACGGCTGTGTCTACACTGGCCACTTTAATTTCCGCAAGAACACTGACGATCTCACGTAAGAAATCAGTGCTTCTTGCGGAAATACTATGCTGCTCCCATTCAGGCAAAAGTCCTTTTGCACAAAAGGGCCAGTGTAGACAGCTCAGATTTGTTTTGCGCAAAAAAGTCCCGATCGCGAAAATGGCGATCAGGGCTTTTTTTGCGCAAAAGCGCGTCTAGATTGGCACAGACACTTTTCCTCAAAAAGTGCTTTTGCGGAAAAGCATCCATCCCAATCTAGACACTCTTTTCCGCAAATGCTTTTGACAGAAAACTTTTCCATTAAAAGCTTTTTCGGAAATCAAGCCAGTCTAGACGTAGCCAGTTGAGAATCCCTCCCCAGAGCAGAGAAAGCAAGAATAGGGTTGTAACTCTGCTTCTGGGAGAGGGTGGCCAGGGTCCATTCCTTATTCAAGCTGGATTATAAAGCTGTCTAGCCCATAGGTTTTATTTATACTTGTTTAATTTACTCCCCCTTTCACAGTGTCTTTATTTTTATTCTTTGCACAGTGATAAAGGGAGGTGACATATTCAGAGTGATAAAGAATGATGGCAACAGTAATAAAGGGAGTGAAAGGGGAGCCACTTTGCGGCACCACTTTCTTGTGTTCTATGACACACCAGTCTCTGCAGCTGTGTTGTGATCCAAACATTTATCAAGATTTTTTTTATCCTGCCTTGGGGCTGGAGGACACAAAATCTACTAGCCTGGGTCCCTAAGACTCTGGTGCACAAGGGGAATATGGAAAATGTCTTTCTCCTTCTCAGTCGGGAACCATCTTACTGAGGGATTTTGTTGTTTTTTTGTTTCTCACTTGTGTCTGGCCCCCGACTCATTTTCTGTGGATCAGTGGCCCCCAGCCCAAAAAAAGTTCCCCACTCCTGCTTTTAGAGAGACCCTGTTTGAATGAATGACTTGCTGTTCCTGAGACCACTCTGCTCATTAGCGAAGGGTTTGGATCTGGTTGCAGAAGGATGGTTGTCTTGCTGACTGGGTCATGCCTATTTCTTCTTCCTCTGCCTTGACAAGCTGTCTGTCTTGTGTGCTGATGTCTTTATTTAGTCTCTGCCTAGTTTTCTGTTTCAGTGCTTGTTCTGCCAGGTCATTCCTCTATCGCAGCTCACTTTCGGACCGTTGTTTTTTTTTTAATGAAGAAAACAACAGTTTGGTGTGATAGAAAAATAGTAAGTATATATTTTCTTGCCTGTTTTTGGATACATCAACAATATTTAGGAATTTCACATAGCATTGTATGTCCAGAGCACTGGACAGATATTGTTTAACTCTCCTAACCCTTGCTGAGGAAAGTAGGGAAGCATTACCTCCTTTATGAATTAGGGGGAACTGGGACAGAAAGAGGAACTAACTTACCTTAAGCAACAGAATGAGGCAGAAGTAGATCTAGGATCAGAGTTTGTGACATATGCTCATTCCTCCACACTACACTGCTGTTATGGTGATCCAGAGAAATAAAATAAAATAAAATAAAATAAAATAGTGTGTATTTGACAGACCCAGACCAGCTGACTGCCTCACTCTGAAGGAGGGTAGGTATGCTGAGCTCTAAATGAACAGTTTCTTTTTCCCTAAGTAAACAGGGCTGAGTCTTGTGCAGCATAATCAGGTAGGCACTTGGGTTCAATTAAGAGCTTGCTGGAAGCAGAAGGATAATCAGAGCACCTGCAGCCCATTAAGGCTTGATGGGGCTTGTTTATAAGGCCTCCCTGCAGAGTTACCCAAGATCTGAGAGTGAGAGGTGTCTGAATGTGAGCTGAGGATGCGAGAAAGGCTGAGTGCTAAGGAGGAGCAGCACAGGCTTACTCTGGTACCAGAGGCAAGGTACTGAGTGGGATCATTTGGGGAAGTGGCCCAGGGAAGAAGCTGCCAGACTGGGAGCAGAAGAAACCCTGTTTGTTGCAGCTGCCTTAGACCCTGAGCCAGAACCTGGAATAACAGGCAGGTCCAGGTTCCCCCCTAACTTCCCCATGCTACTATAGAGTCTACCCCAGCACTATGGAGCGGTTTTACATATAGTAATATTCTTAGAATGGGAAGAAACCTTCTGTAAACTATAGTGATGTTACCTGGGATTCACTTAAGAGGGTTGCTGAAAAAATTTGGGAATGGGTACTTATGATACACTAGGCTACATTAAAATAGCTTTTAGTCCTTTCATCACCACTACTATTTTAATCAAGTATAAACATTTAATGAATTGTGAGCAAAGGAAGCTAATTTAAGGAGAGCATTTAATGAACAAAAAGTGGGCGATTTCATGCGGATCATTTTGACAGTGACTTTACTATAGTAAACATGGGATTAAAATCCACTGAAGTCCATAGACTTCATATGAGGTCCTATATAGATGGTGTGTGGAAGGTAGATAAAACAGCTATTTTACAAGGCAAATTTAATTAGCTAGAAGCAAGATAGATAAGCTCCCATTAGATGGCTTGGTGTGGTAGCCTAATATCTGAATTACCTGTGGGTAGTTTGGCACAATGGTATATCTTTGCCTATTTATCACCTTTCTGCTTTCATCATTCTCCATTACATGTGTGTTGTGTAAAAAGTTGTCTGCTAAGGATCAAATCCATTTCTATGCAGAAGGCCGACAAAGTATATATGCACCACTTACAGGAAATCCTACTTAAACTACTAAAATAAGGCTCTGTTGAGACACAGACGATGCACAGAATATATGTTAGCACCCTGGATCATAGGAATTGCCCTTCTTGACCTATGGTTATCTAGTCCAGGATCCTGCCTCTGACAATGCCCAGCTTCAGCTATATCAGTGGAAGGGAAAAACAAAATCTGCAGTAGGCCTGTATTAAATCTTCCCCCAGAGAAGGTTTCACCATAGTCTCTAAGGCCTGTTCTACACTAAACCCGGCAGGTTGGCTTAAGGTAAGCAACTTACCTTAGCTAGAGTCAGCTTACCTTAAGCCGAGCCATGGCAGCATCCAGACAGTGGGAGGATGATGGAAGCACACACTCCTGTTGGCTTCCCTTACTCTTCATTCTGTGAGGAATATCAGATGACAGTGTGGGCTGCCCTCAAAGATCGATTACGGATCTACCTTAGATCTGCAAAATTGAACGCTAGAAGATCGACCTCTGGAGAGTCACACTTCTCCCTAGTGTAGACATGCCCTAAGGTAGGAGTGGGGAACCTAAGGCCCGGGGGCCAGATGTGGCCCCTGGATTGCCCGGATCTGGCCCCTGAGGCTTAAGGCCTCCCCCAGCATTTAGGGAGCCTTCACTGGAACCCCTACAGTGCCCAGCCCCAGACTGATTTTTCTGTAGGTCAGCAGCCCCAACCCAAAAAAGATTCTCCACACCTGCCTTGGGTCTAGAAATTGGCTTAAGCTCCAACAGATGAAGTTATACATCCACTTTAAAAGGTGGGCTTCCATTTCTTTTGACACAAGCAAGAGCATGAGGTGTGGTTCTATATTGTGTTTTATATGCAGAAAGAATGCATATCTCTTTGAGTGGGCTTTTATTTCAGATGCTTTCTGTATCTCTCAATTTAGACTACCCATTTGTTACCATGGATTTTCATGATTGCTCAATTTTCCATGCTTGTACCACCGCCTCCCCCTCCCCCTCTGTTGCCAGTTTCTAATCATTTCCCATACAATATGTGATGCATCATTTTCATGTAATAGTAGCGGACAGCGTCTGCAGTGTTCCAAAGAATCCCAGCAACTCTTTTTGGAACAATCAGAATCCTCAAGGAGAATTTGTTTGCCACTGAAAGTGACTCTGCAGAGTTCAAGATATCTTCTAAAAAGTATAAGTAATCAGACTCTGCATTGAGTGTTCTCCAGATGCAAAGAAAATCCATCTGGCTCTAAAATCAGGGTAATTTTTTTAATTTATTTTTTTATGATTTTACCTGAAGTTTTAAGACAAGTCTAATGGTTTGGGGGTTGGAGTTATGTCCATGTACAAACTTGCTCCTGCTATATCCGTGAACATTTCAATTAAAAATAGAGGACTAGATTAGTTCCCTTTTAGGTAATTTCCCTGTTCAAGGAGATCCTGCTATAAACTTCACTACCTCACGTGCAGCTGAGAGAAGAGGTTAGTGATACAATTGCTCCCTCCTGGAACAAAAAGGGGAAGTGATTGACTCTAACCCTGAAAAGTTCCAACTAGCCTCACTGTAAGTTGGTGGGTGAAGGTTGCAATGAGTCTTGTCTCCATCCACTTGCCCTTCAGGGGTAGCAGCAGCAAAACCAACGGCATGACTGTGCATAGGACACAGGACACAGCTCGTGGATGAGGGTAGTTCAGTTGGGAATGTTTCCCTGTCCCAGATGTTCCTCGATAGTTATGCAGAGGGCTAGCAATGGTCTCCATGGGTTCCCAAATTGGGGGGCATGCCCCCTGTGGGGATGAAGAAATTCCGGGGGGGGGGGCGCGAGGCAACCCAGCCACACAAACACCCCATCAATCCCACCCCAAGTTTTGCTGCTATTTTTTTGGGAGGAGGGGAGTGTGAGGGTTTCTCAAATCAAAGAGGAGGGAAGGATGCCGAAAAGTTTGGGAAGCACTGGAATCCAAAATAACAAATGGAGTCATCAGGCTTTAGTAACTGACTGCTTTGACTGGGTCATTCCATTGGCGTGCAAAGTACCTATTTTGATTGACAACATTACCTGTTTCTCTCTTGTTCTCTACCTGTGGCACACAGCCTAGTTTCCTGAGGGCTGCAATATTTTTGATCTAATTCTGGCTATTGGCTTTGTGTAGGGGTGGTTGGATGGTGTTTGATGTCCTCTGACATTTAGGTGGTCAGACCAGATAATCTAGTGATCCCTTTTGGCTTAAATAGTACCACTCTAAAAATATCCAGGTCTGAATAGAACCTAATCTTGTAATAAGCACTGTGCAGACAAACCTCAGCATCCGTATGGAATTCCACAGAGGTCAGAGTTATGCTGTTTAGGAGTCCCTCCAAACCAAGCAGTCAGAGGTCTGCTTCCTTCGGTGTGCAGGTTCAGACTGACCAGCATTGAGTAACCTATGTCTTTGTGTAAGTGGTTCCCATAAGCTCCTGCCAAAACCTCTTAAAGGTATAGTTACCTAAAGGAATGGCCCTTACTTGTTATATTATGCCTGCATTTAGATGGTTGGTTTTTAAATTGAGAATACAATGTTGCTCTTTAGTGGGACAGAAAAGGACTAGGGAAAGGCAAGCTATTACATTTGATTTCAGGAAGACATACAACATTCCAGTAGAGCAAAGTTGTGGATGCGAGCTTGTCATATAGCACATCTTTGAATATTGTGCATCCTTCACCCAGCAGTGTAGCTATATCAATATTTACAAATAAAGGTGCACCACATTGCATCTAAATCATTACGTAAATACGGCCACTGCCATTTATCATTGATCAAGTGACCCTCAGGAAGCGTGTGTGTGTTTTTATAGACGGAAATACTATCTGAATCTCTGATATGGATTCCAAACGGAGTGCTGAGACTGACATCCTGTATTTCTATAGAATGCACTAGGTCCTCAGCTACTTTACTATGTCCTCAAAACACTATCTGTATTCCTCCAACAAGTGTTGTTTCAAAAGGGTAAAATAGAAGTGTTGCATCAACCGGACCATCCTTAGGATTTATGGAGCCCTGCACAGCGTTATTACATTGGTGCTCTTATATTCAATGGCAGCTGGGAGTGGGGAATGACCTATTTTTAGAGATGTGATTTTTATAATCTTCAGCAACACACTAACGAAATAATTTTCTAACAAATTTTAAACTAAGGTCCTGTTGACTAACACTGTAAAATTCAAAAACTGACAGTCTATATCTGGAGTTGGCAAATGCCTGAAATGGCTTCATTACCACCTGAAGGGCTTTTTCACAGGTGCTAGTGGGTCTGGCACGCCTTTTCACTTTTAAGTTAGCTAGATCCTTTCTGGAGTAAGCAGTGTTACATACAGAACAAGGATAGAAAGAGGCAGGTGAATGGACATTACAACCTAGTGATGCCACAAATTTTCAGGTGCCCTACACAACTGCATATTCTGTATATAGGTAAGGACAGCTTTGTGCTCCATGCTTCAATTTACCTCTCTAAAGACAAGCTTTTACTTAAACGAACCACAGACTTTTTACCATATGGGAAAGTCAGATAGAATTGAATAATGAAGTCACAGGATCCATAGAATCTTGAGAAGAATTCATAGACTAGTTGACCTGCGCCCAGTGCCTTGTACGGGAGAAGTAGTATACAGCCGGTCCCTGACTTACGAATGAGTTACGTTCCAAGCACTTGGTCGTAACTTGATGTGTTCGTAAGTTGGATTACATTCACTGACGTATGGCCGCACTGTTCGTAAGTGCAGATTTTGTTCGTAACTTGAGTTCCGGCTGTATACAAGGTTGGTCGTAAATACTGTCGTAAATCGATGCTTTCATAACTCAGGACTGGCTGTAGTGGCTACTCAATCAGTGCTGCTTCCTTCCTTCCCTGATCACCCAAACATCCCTGGATGACAGCATTCATTTGGAAGGGAGTCAAATTGAGAGGGTGCATCTACCAGGGTTCTTCTGAGGTCAGTCCTGGTCCAGTATTATTCAATACTTTTCATTAATGATTTCGATAATGGAGAAGAGAGTATGTGCTTATCACAGTGGTGGCTGATGCCAAGAAAGGAGGGATTGCAAGCACCTTGGAGGGCCTAATTAGAATTCAAAACTCTTGATCAATTGAAGAATTGAGCTGAAATCAACTAGATGAAATTTAGTAAAGTCAAATCCTAAGTACTATACTTGTGCATTTGATTTTTCTCCTCCTTCCCAATAGGGAATAACTGTCCAAATGAAAGTACTGTTAAAAAATGTGAAGGATGGAGTAGCAGTTCGAATGAGTCAATGTGACACAATTGTGGGGGAAAAAAGGCTAATTGTCTGGGGTGTATTAAAAGTAGTGTCATTGTATGGGGAATAATTTATCCCACTCTAGCCAACGCTCAGTAGGACTCAGTTGAAGAACTGTGTCCAAGTTGGTGTCATCCTTTAAAGAAGATGTAGAAAAATGGGATCAAGTCCAAAGGAGAGCAACGAAATGATAAAAGGGTTAGAAAATCTGACCTATAAGGAAAGGTGGAAAAATCTGGGAGAAAAGAAGACTGAGAGGAGACCTGATAAGTGTTCACATATGTTAAGGACTGTGATCAATCATTCATGAATGCTGAAGGTAGGACAAGAAGCACATGACTTAATCTACAACCCAGGAGACATAGGATAGATATTAGTGAAAAGAAAACTTTCTAACTATAACAGTTTAGCTCTGAAACAGACTTCCAAAAGACCTAACCCATCCCTGGGGAGAGGTTAAAAACAGGTGAGAGAAACACTTTTAAGGGCTTGTCCAGGTTTACTTGATCCTGCCTCGGAGGATGATTGGACCTCATGACCTCTAAAGGTTACAAGGAACAGCAATCCACAGACCTCCAGTGCTACATTTCTGAGTTGCCCCTATGACACCCTCAATTCCCACCCCACCTCAGATACAAGCTGGACTGTGAGGCCGTTGGATCAGGAAACACTCCATGCAGCTAAATAGTGACAAGCAGTCTCTTTCGGCTTTGCGCTCTCACAGCTGTTAGCATGGCATGGCACACTCAGCGTTACAGCTTCTCTCATGAGCTACACAAGGGAGACACCAGCAACCCCCTTCCCCCCAACCTCAGAAATGTACCATCTCACAATGCTCAAGGCCTGGTCTTGCACAATGCAGGCTCATTAGTTTGGTCCATTATCCTTTGTAGTGGCCGCCTTGGGAATGTGAGCCGATTCCTCAAGCGCTTCAGACAAATCACTGGTAAAACATTAAAATAAGCCTAATTACAGGGAAAAAAGGGGATGTAAGTGATAAGTGTTCGGCATATAGGTGAGAGTTCCTTATATAATCAATAAAAAGGCAAAGTAGCTGTCTAAATCCTAAACTTCATCAGAATAAGCATGGTTTGAATAAAGCAGTTTTTCTTATCTCTCTAGGCCAGAGATAGGCAATAAAATGGAGACAGTTCAGCTGGATAAGCCCTTGGCTTGCCACTGCTGCTTTATTTACCTGTGCCTCTGCAGGTACAAGTGCTTGTGGCTTCCGTTGGTCGTGGGAGCTGCAGGAGCAGTGTGGATTGGGACACTACTCCCCACAGATCCCATTAGCTGGGAACAGCAATCCGCAGCCAACAGGAGCTGCAAGCATCTGTCCATGCAGCGGTGAAGGTAAATACAGTGGCGGCTGCCTGCCAGGAGCTTACCCAGGTGTGTTGCAACCACTTCTCTGAAGCCCTGCACATCCTGAAGCCCTGCTCAGCCGGGGACTAGTTTCCCAGATGTTTTCTTCCAAACTGTTCAGTAAACATGCAGCAAAATCTCAACATTCCATAGGCAATGATGAGATGGTTATTGACAGAACAATGACTTTCAGCACATCATGGCTTTGCATAGGCTACCGTACAAGGCCTTCTTCGGGCAAAATGTGTCTGCGACTCCACGCAGCAACGGATCTGCAGCTTTCGATACTAGCTTTAGCTCTGGAAGCAGCTCCAGGGGCAGCCCCATATAAGGCTCACTACAGAATGCAAATCTTGAAGTGCTACAGGCATGGATGAGCGTGACGTTCACAGCAGAGACAAGAGATCTCACTTGTCTTGCCAGAGAGGAAAGAAAGTGTTCTTGGCTAGAGCCACTTGCTTGGCATCCATAAAAATATACGAATGGCCATACTGGGTCAGACCAAAGGCCCATCTAGACCAGTATCCTGTCTGCCAACAGTGGCCAATGCCAGATGCCCCAGAGCGGAGGCACCCTTTAGTGGGGTCTATGGGAGGTGGTTCTGAGTTTGAACCCCTGGATTTCATGCCTGAGGTCTGCTTAAAGCCCATGCTCTGACACCAGAGGCAATTCTTCAGTGCAATAGTTTGGGCTGCTTGCAGCTTTGCCTTTGGGCAGAGGTGTTTGTTATAAAAAGAGGGAGCATCAGGGTGATTAAGAAAAACAAAAGGCTGGTTAATTCAGGTAATCATATATATAGTAGCTCAATGTCTGTGACTCTGTAACGCTGAAACGCTGGCTGTTCCCTCTGGGCGGTGCTGTTGCCTCCCGCCATGGAGCTTGGCTGACTTTTGCATGGGAATAAATACATAACTTCCTTGTTCACTTTCTCCATTCCTGTCATGATTTTATAGACCTCTATCATATCCTCCCTTAGTCTCCTCTTTTCTAAGCTGAAAAGTCCAAATCTTTTAAATCTCTCTTCATATGGCACCCTTTCCAAACCCCTAATCATTTTTGTTGCCCTTTTCTCAACCTTTTCCAATGACAATATATCTTTTTTGACATGAGGTGACCACATCTGCGTGCAGTATTCAAGATGTGGGTGTACCATGGAATTATACAGAAGCAATAAGATATTCATTGTCTTATTCTCTATCCCTTTTTTTAATGATTCCTAACATTCTGTTTGCTTTTTTGACTGCCACTGCATATTGAGTGGATGTTTTCAGAGAACTTTCCACAATGACTCCAAAATATGTCTCTTGTAGCCAAATTGGTCCCCATCATATTGTGTATATATAATTGGGATTATTTTTTCCAATATGATGTATTTTGCATTTATCAACATAAAATTTCATTTGCCATTCTTGTTGTCCAGTTTTGTGAAATCTTTTTTAAGCTCTTCAGTCTACTTTCTTCTTAACTATCTTGAGCAGTTTAGCATCATCTGCAAATTTTGCCACTTCACTGTTGACCCCTTTCTCCAGATCACTTATGAATAGGTTACATAGGATTGTTCTCAGGACGGACCCTTGGGAGACATCATTAGTTAACTCTCTCCAATCTGAAAACTGACCATTTATTCCTACTCTTTGTTTCCTGTTCTTTGACCAGTCCATAAGAGGACCTTCTCTTTTACCCCATGACAACAAATTTTATTTAAGAGCCTTTGGTGAGGGATCTTGTCAAAGGCTTTCTGGAAATCTAAATACACTATATCCACTGGTTTCCCTTTGTCCACATGCTTGTTGTCTCTCTCAAAGAACTCTAGCAGATTAGTAAGGCATGGTTTCCCTTTTGTAGAATCCATGTTGACTTTTCCCGAACAAATTTTGTTCATCTATGTATCTGACAATTCTATTCTTCACTATAGGTTCAACTAATTTGCCCGGTACTGACGTTAGACTTTCCGGTCTGTAATTGCCAGGATCACCTTGAGAGCCCTTTTTAAATATTGGCATCACATTAGCTATCTTCCAGTCATTAGGTACAGAAGCTGATTTAAAGGCTAGGTTACGATCAACAGTTAGTACTTCCACAATTTCCCATTTCAAGTTTTCAGAACTCTTGGGTGTATGCCATCTGGTCCTGGTGACTTGTTATTATTAAGTTTATCTGCATGTTCCAAAACTTCCTCTAATGACACCACAGTCTGGGACAATTCCTCAGATTTGTCATCTAAAAAGAATGGCTCAGGTTTGGGAATCTCCCTAACAACCTCAGCCATGAAGACAGAAGCAAAGAATTCATTTAGTTTCTCCACAGTAACCTTACCTTCTCTGAGTGCTCCTTTAGCATCTCAATGGTCCTGTGGCCCCACTGGTTGTTTCACCAGCTTCCTGCTTCTGATGTACTTAAAAAACATTTTGCTATTACTTTTTGAGTTTTTGGCTAGCTGTTCCAGGCACATCCCAAGTTCCAACACCACCTAAAAGCCAGGCACCTATGTTAAATGTTGCTGGCCAAAGGTGCTAATGGGGCGGGGGAGAGGCAAAAAGTGCAATTGTCCCGAGACCCAGTGATTAAAAGGGGCCCGTGGTTCCACCCACTGCCATTGAAGAACTGCAAGTCCTTTAAATCACCACCGGAGCACTGCTGTTACAATCTGGGTGGCTCTTAGGGCTGCCTAGAGGGGCAGGAGCACCTCAGTCTGGGCAGGGCTGAGAGCCATCTGCCCTCGCTTCCCCTCCCCCATCTGCCTGAGGCTCTGCCCCTTTCAGGAGCATGAAGCCAGCCTCCCTACCACCTTGCCCAAGGATCTGGCGTAGCTGTCAGGATCTGGCGTAGCTGTCAGCTCCCCTAGTGCTGGAACTCCTATGAAGGATGCAGATATAAGTTCTGCCAGCTCTTCTAACTCCATCCCAGCAATGTTTCAGTTTGATAGGCTGAGTCACAGCTGTGTCTCTGTCCTACAAGCTCCAAGATAATCTAGGCCCCGGGTAATTCATTCCAGTCCCCCAGCTCGGTCAAATGTGTTAGAGGTATAGAGTGGGGTGTCATCAGCATACCGAGTTTACTGAAGTCACGTCTCCTAGGTAACCATCCTAGCAATATCATGAACATATGGCTTGAGAGGTGACAATACCCCCCCCACCCTAAATTCATGTTAGAGCAGGTAGAATAATTAAAGAAAGCTGTTTACGAATACTTCTTTTGAATAAAAGAACGTGTCTATGCTGTATCATGTTACCTCGTACAGCATGTTTCCCTTGTCCCCTTTCTCCTAACTTCTGTCTACTTGTTTCTGTGTTTACACACGGAGCCTTCATTCTTCTAGGTCTGCAAAGCCCGGAGCACACTCTAGCTGGCACCATAGACAGATATTTTAAATCCTCAACATCTTTGTCTTTTATTGGAATAATCTCAGCATTCCAATTGTTGTTATGAAAATTCCTGTAAAAGTAGGAGCTGTTACTATTTGTGTCAACGTTAATAACCTAGGCAAAGTTTTTAGCAATGCCTAAGGCTTAGGCCAGATTCTGACTTCTGTGGCATTTAGGGCCAGATTTTAAAAAGCATTTAGAGGCCTAAAGATCTAATTGGAAAACTAGAAGGATTTTCAAACATTCCTAGGCATCCAGTGGTTTCTTAATATGGGGTTTACGTGCCCAAGTCACTTGTGTGGTTTTGAAAATATGGCTTTTGCTAATTAAAAGATTTTTGTTCTTTCAAGGTAAAAAAGAGAGGTGTGTACAACACCCATAATATTTCTGCCAATAAATTAATTTTGCTATATCTATACCTTCTGTCAAACGTTGTTAGTTAAAAAGACAAACACATTGACTTTATTTTTAAAAAACAGTAGCTTTTGGGGACCACATTTTGTTTAAAAATAGCCAAGATTTCAAATTGCCAAGATTTCACATCAATTAGAAAAGTGTTTAAAAATTACCAAAACCAGGATTTCATTCTTTAAAAAATAATGACAGGAGAATCTAAACTATGTAGTGGTCCTATCCTAACACTATATTAATCTCACACACGCCATTGGGAAATATTTGTGTTGAATAACGAAAGCCAAAAGGACAAAAGCTGATATATTATGAGAGACAGTATTTATGCCTCATTAGACAAAGCCACAATGAAGTCCAATGTTCAAACCCATGTCACTGCTGGGGAATAGGAGTATAATTAATTAGGTTATATAGGATGAGACAGATTTAATTAAAGAGAGCTAAAGTTCTATGGTAAAATGAGAGAAGTTTAGCTGGGCAAATACTATAATACATTTTACCCTTGCTATATAGGTAACAATTTGGCGAATAGGAAGTAGTGTATATGAGCTATTGGGGTGTGTGTGTGTGTGTGGGGAAACAGGTTTACCAAAATCCTCTCATATCACATTGTTATAGATTAGTTTACATTTATTGGTGGTGTATCTGTGTCTTCTTCCAAGATCTAGACCCCATTGTGCCAGTTACTGTACAAACCCATAGCCAATGAATCTACCTGACCCTGAAAGCTTACTGTCTACCTAGACAAAGCAGGAAAGGAAGATCCAGTGGCAGAGTAAGTTATAAACATAAATCTCTGAAGCCATGTCTATACTTACATGCTAGAGATGGATCTTCTGACATTCGATTTACCGGGTCTAGTTAAGACTTGCTAAATTGAATGCTGAGGGCGCCTCGGGGGCCGAGCCACAGTGGTGTTTGGGCCACTTCATCTTGCCTCAGGTGTGGGCCTAGAGTGCCTGTGCAGTGCTAACTAGGCAGATGTACAGCCACACAGCTACAAAGAGCTTAGCTTGAGAGGAAGTGGAACTGAAAGATATACAGCCTCTTCCTACCTATTCCCCACAAGTTTGCCCTGGAAGAGGATGTCATTTTAGGCTTTTGTGCAGCTGGAGCTGAGATCCCAATAGACCATAGAGAGGCGTAAGGGAGGTTTGAGTGGGTGTTTAGTCCTGGTCAGTCTAGTTCAAAGTTTGTCACAACTGCTTCCCTGCCTACTGGTATTCACCAACCTATTTTGTAAACAATGACTCTGAGAGTTTCTCCAAGTTTTGTGCAACACAACACAGACCCCACCTTGCCCACTGCCTCTATTGCTAGTTCATACTGCACTCCCCTCTCCCGACATTGTGAATCTCTTCTGTCCTACTATTAACATAACATCCCATAATTAAATTACTCTATTTTGATTTAGAGGTGCTGTTTTCTTCAGGCTTCTAGTTTTCCAGAATCATTAAGAAAGGGATAGAGAATAAGGCAAAGAATATCTCGCTCCCTTGAATATTGTGACCACCCAGCTTGAATATTGCATGAAGGTGCGGTCATCTCATCTCAAAAAAGATGCATTGGATTTGGAAACGATTCATAAAAGGGGAAAAATGACTGGAGGCAAAGAACGGTGGTCCTATGAGGAGAAATAAATAAGACTGGGTTTTTTTCAGCATGGAAAAGAGACCACTATTGAGGGATATGACAGAGGCCTTCAAAATCATGGCTTGTGTAGAGAAAATAGATAAAGAAGAGTTATTTACTCCCTCCCATAACACAAGAACTGGGAGCCACCCAGTGAAATTAATAGGTAGGAGATTGAAAACAAACAAAGGAAGCATTTCTTCATAGTGTACAGTCAACCTTGTGGAACTCCTTGCCAGAGGATGTTGTGAAAGCCAAGTCTATGACAGAGTTAAAAAAAAGAGCTGGATACATTCATGGAGATTAGATCCATCAATGGCTATTAGCCAGGATGTGTAGGGATGATGTCCCTAGCTTCTGTTTGCCAGAAGTTGGGACTGGGAAAACAGTCACTTGATTCTCTGTTCTGTTCATTCCCTCTGGGGCATTTGGCATTAGCTACTGTCAGCAAACAAACTACCGGGCTAGGTGGACCCGGGCTAGGTGGACCCAGTTTGGCCGATCTTATTTTCTAACTTTGATCACAGAATTATGTGAATTGGCAGAATAGAGCAGGAAGATTCCTGTGGCACAGGTGTGAGGAACCTTTTTTGGGTTTGGGGGGCCGCAGACCCACAAAAAATCAGTCAGGGTCTGCACACAAGTGAGAAACAAAACAAAAGCCCCAACCTCTCACTGGCCCCCCCAATTGAGGAGAGAGACACCCTCCACATTCCCCTCACACACCAGATCATGAGGAGGCCCAGCCTAGTGGATTTTGTATGCTCCAGCCCTGCGGTAGAGCAGTGGTGAGGTGGGTATGCTGGAGCACCAGTGCAGGCTCCCCAATGCTGGGGGAGGGGGGGGGCTGAAACTTGGGGCCAGATTGGGGACCACACGTGCTGGGAGCCTTGGGGGCCAGATTCACACATGCCCATGGGCTTGAGGTTCCGCATCCCTACTGTAGCAACCTTGGTGGTGTCGTTCTTTAGCAGCACACAAGGATATGTGATCTTTCCTTTTCTGAGAGTCATTTCCCACGGATGCTCTGACCTTTTGTCATTTTCAAACATATTCCCAGCATGGCTTGTTGTGTGTGAATTTCTAGTATGGCCCTGTGTTATGTTGCACAGAAAAATGCTGGAGTCCAATCTGAGGCTGGGGGGTGGTATTCAATATGGTTGTGTCTAGACTACATGGCTCCGACGACGGAGCCATGTAGATTAGACAGAAAGGCAAAGGCAAATGAAGCCGCAATTTAAATGATCGCAGCTTCATTTACATTTACATGGCTGCCGCGCTGAGCCGACAAACAGCTGATCAGCTGTTTGTCGGCTCAGCGAGCTAGTCTGGACGCTCCCCTGCCGACATCAAAGCCCTTTGTCGGCATCCCCGTTATTCCTCGTGGGATGAGATTTACCGGGGCTGCCGACAAAGGTCTTTGATGTCGGCAGGGGAGCGTCCAGACTAGCGCGCTGAGCGGACAAACAGCTGATCAGTTGTTTGTCGGCTCAGCGCGGCAGCCATGTAAATGTAAATGAAGTTGCGATCATTTAAATCGCGGCTTCATTTGCCTTTGCCAAAACAACAAATCTACATGGCTCCATCGAGGGAGCCATGTAGTTTAGACGTACCCTATGACAGTGCTTGTATGTGAAGCAGGATTGGTAGGTTGCATTGCAATGTAAGCACAATATGGTGTTCTGTTGTCATTATCAAGTGATGAGAAGTGGGAATTCAATACTGTGAAATGGGGAGGGGGCCATGACTCCGAATAGCATCATATCAATAGAATTATCACAACGTGTAATTCCTGTGAGATCACTGGCATAATATAATGGGCAACTTGATACGATACAATTATTTGAAAATACACTCAGTGCAATCTGACATGAATGATGACTCAGAGCGGCAATGGAACCTGGGAAATGATTACTGCCTTGTGATTGTGAACTCACATTGGTGGCAAATGCTGTGGGTAGGGAGATGGGAAAATATTGTAAAGGGAAAAACACCAAGGTCTAGTAAATGAGGACAACTTTGCGGCACAGGAAACATTTACAAAAAGAATTGTTCCTCTTCAGCATGATTTTAATGAAGCCATAATATGCTGGGGAACAGCAATTCATGGTAGAATCTGCATAACGGGAACTTACAAGCTACGTTAAATATGTACTCAGTATAAATGAAGACACAGGTGTACTTAGACATAATCTAGAAGTAGTTCAGATATAGTACACTATCATTAGTTCATTTACAGCCCTTGAGAGAAAACATTCACCAACATATTTATCCTCTAATCAATTCCTGGGGTCAGGGAGGGAATTTTACACAAAGGATCATGGAAAAAAATGAAAAATCAATTTCTTTGAAGAAAAATTTGAAGGCTTTACTCCAAATATATCTTGGATCTTTTAGCTGATTTGCAAATTGAGAAGTTACTTTAAAAATATGTTGCATAGTTGCCTACTCTTTCAGGGTATGTCTACACTACCCTCCTATTTCGAAATAGGAGGGTAATGTAGGCATACCGCAATTGCAAATGAAGCCTAGGATTTGAATTTCCCGGGCTTCATTTGCATAAGCGGGGCGCCGCCATTTTTAAATCCCCGCTCGTTCGAACCCCGTGCCACGCAGCTACACGCGGCACGAACTAGGTAGTTCGACCTAGGCTTCCTAGTTCGAACTACCGTTACTCCTCGTGGAATGAGGAGTAACGGTAGTTCGAACTAGGAAGCCTAGGTCGAACTACCTAGTTCGTGCCGCGTGTAGCCGCGCGGCACGGGGTTCGAACGAGCGGGGATTTAAAAATGGCGGTGCCCCGCTTATACAAATGAAGCCCGGGAAATTCAAATCCCGGGCTTCATTTGCAATTGCGGTATGCCTACATTACCCCGCTAGTTCGAACTAGTGGGGTAGTATAGACATACAGTCATTCAACTGAGGGTATCACAACAGTTGGCCTCTTTTCTTGGATCAGAACCATCCAGGAATGGAAAACAACTGTTGCATGAAACAGGTGCAATGTATATTATAAGCTTTTATGCTATGCATTAAACATTCATGCAACCAAAATAAATATGCAATTGAAGTGCAATTTTTAACTGAAAACCTAAGCTGCCTCTTGCATTTATCCCTCATACACTCCATGCTGTGTTTAAACTTTCCAAGGTAATTGTCAGAATTGTCTGTCTTCTGACAGGCTTTCTGGATAATTAGTCAATTATAAAGGACATTTTTCTGATAGTCTGCACTCTAGTTTGAAACTATTGTTTTTAGAGCGTGGATTAGGAACATTCCATGACATTACCCACAACAACCCTACAGAAAATGGACTGTAAGATTTTTTTCTTAATATCTAGGAAAGATGTTTTCAAAAATTCAGAGTTGTTCTTTTCCAATGAAAAGCTTTTCCATAAGAATTTCCAAACTAAACTGGCAATCACCTTTAACAATGCAATCTGAGACACTTATTTCTCCTAAAAATGCAGAGAGTTATGGGTAATTCCAACTCCCCAACCACTCTGTGCTTGATATACACAGTTTGGATGTCTTTCTGTAGATGAACTGGTCTTTGATTCTCTTGCATACAAAGAAGCATGCTCTCTAAGCCAATCAGAAAGCAGTAGAGTGGTTAAATCCAGGAAACTATCATTCTACTCTGAGAACAGCATGAACAGTTTAGTTTGGAAAAGAGAAGACTGAGGGTATATGATAGAAGTTTTCAAGTACCTGAAAGGGTGTTATAAGCAGGAGGGAGCAAAATTGTTCTCCTTGACCTCTAATGGTATGATAAGAAGCAATGGGCTTTAATTATAGCACGGGAGGTTTACGTTGGACATTAGGAAAAACTTCCTAACTGGTTTAAACACTGGGATAAATTATCTAGGGAGGTTGTGGAATCTCCATCACTGGAGATATTTAAGAGCAGGCTAGACAGGCATCTATCGGGGATGATCTAGATGGTGCTTGGTCCTGCTGGGATTGCAGGGGACTCGACTTGATGACCTTTTGAGGTCCCTTCCAGTTCTAGTGTTCTGTAGCTCTATGTTGGAGTTTTATCAATCCATTCTTGGACTATTAAACAAGGAGAGCACTAACGATAAGAGTTTAAAGATTTTGACTTCTAAACTGAGATGAGAGTTCAGAAAATTCAGCTCCTACCCATTTACTGCTTTACATCACTAATGCTCTCTGTGCTCATCAGCTGTCCCTCTGCCTCCCATCAGACATCATGGAAATGAGACAACTCCCATTGAAAACAAGGGAGTTTTTCCTTTGACTTCTATGAGGCAAAGATTTAACCGCAGATCCATAACAGGGGTGTATTCTCCAATAAGTTGCATGGTTCCCCAGCCTTACTCTAGGTGTATCTTACTCCACATAATATTTCCATTGACATTTAATGTGCTATATTTCGATCCCCTTAGTCATAGTGAGCAGCATGTTGCTACCATGAGCAGTCCAATTAAAATCTATATGGGTATGTCTACACTAGTCCCCTAGTTTGAACTAGGAAGGCTAATGTAGGCATTCGAAGTTGCAAATGAAGCCCGGGATTTAAATATCCCGGGCTTTATTTGTGTGTTCCCGTCCGGTCGCCATTTTGAAATTCCACTAGCCTGAAGTAACTGCCCGCGGCTACACGCGGCAGTGAAACGGCAATTCGAACTAAGTTCTTAGTTCGAATTAACTGTTACACCTCATTCCAGGAGGAGTAACAGTTAATTCAAACTAAGGACTTAGTTCGAATTGCCGTTTCACTGCCTCATGTAGCCGTGGGCAGTTACTTCAGGCTAGTGGAATTTCAAAATGGCGACCAGACGGGAACATGCAAATAAAGCCCGGGATATTTAAATCCTGGGCTTCATTTGCAACTTCGAATGCCTACATTAGCCTCCCTAGTTCAAACTAGGGGGCTAGCATAGACATACTCTATGGAACTACTCATATAGAAAGATACTACTAAATGGAAACAGAAATAATTTCCACTGAAATAATTTGCAGGATAATATGCTATCTGAATAACGGCAGCAGAGATACATCAATCATTGCTGGATCATATATTCAATCATTCCTCCACCAAATTACCCATTTTTAAGCTGTGTGCGTGCTCTCTTCGCCCTCTCCCTCCCCCTCCTGTTGTTCTTCCTCTGCCATTTCACATGTATTGCCTGCCCCTATGCCTGGTGAATAATCCATCCTGACGTGTATTGACGCTATGAGTGATTCTATTTTTTTTTTCTATTTTTTGCTCTGGGAAAGTCACATTTCCTTAGTTTTGCCAACTGGCTGAAGCAAAAACTCAGCTGAGATATAGAAGTCTCTTTCAATACCAGGCCTGGGGAATTCTCTTGAGTTATTTTTAAAATGCTGACTGTCCCCTTATTTATTTATTTTTTTTGTCTGGAATATCTAGTACGTAGTCCTACAACTGAGGTTTTTAATGTGTGATTCTACTGTGTGGTTTATACCGCAATTATTGAGTCTATAAAAATGGTGACTTTATATTGTCAGTATCTTCCCCAGGTCTACCCTTAGGCTACATCCACTCCTGCATCTATGGGTCTGATTTTCAGCTCACACAGACACACATGTGCCAGTTCTCATCAAGCTGGCGTGCTAAAAATAATGGTGTGAAAACAGTAGCAATGGGATTGGCTGCACAAATCTGGATCCAGGCATGTTTGTACCCAGGGCAGCTAGTTCATGACTCCACTCACCTCTGCCTATGCTAACATGGCTATGATGCTGTTTTTAATGCATTAGCTGGTGGGAGTACAGTAAAACCTGTGCTATCCGGAACTTAAGCATTCAGAAAACTGTAGAAACCAGCACATTTCTGACACTGGGAAAAGCAAAAAAAGGAAAGTGGCCCTTTAAGTGCTAGGACGCTCCTCAGATGAGAGTGAAGCACGTACCTGGGGGAGGGGCTAATGGCAGCCCCTCCCCCAGTTTGTCTGCAGACAGTAGCTAATGCTCCCCCCCCCGGCTTCCACCCCTCCTCACCAGGCCGCATCCTGCCTCCCCAACCCCCGTGACTCATGCACCCCCTTCCCCAGGCACATCCCAGCTCCCACACCACTCCAATGCCCCCCGCCGTAGGCCCTGCATGGCTCTTGCTACCTCCCCCCCCCAGATAACCAGAATTTTTAGGTTACTGGCATGCCCACCCTAATCCCCGGGCATACCAGATAACACAGGGTTTACTATTTATTTCAGTGATCTGACCATTGCGCCTGCTAGCTTGTAGTGTAGACGTAGACATAATTGCTTATTTTGTGTCCAAAAAAGTTTTGGTTCCTTTATACCTTCCAGATCTGCAGAGGCACCGTAGCTAAGGGTGAGTCAGTTGGAATCTATTTGTTACTTGCCATTAAGAGAATACTTCAGTCCAGCAGGTGTGACTTGTGCTTGGCTTGCTCTGGCTAAGTTCTTGGGAGTTCCTGGAGACTGTCTCAGACCCACACTGTGCTTCCTTGGAGTCACAGGTCTTTAAAACAAGGGACCACAGCTCCACTCAGGGAATCCAAGGCCCATGTAAGGCATTTGCAAATCTCCCTCTGATTTCAGATGGAGGCACTTGATTGAGAGCTATGAGCAAGGAACATAGGTTGGAAACTGCAGAGTGTTTCCTGAAAGGAACCACAATATCAATCAGTGAAACAGAGTGCTTTGCCTTGAACAGCAACACTCTGTGTAATTGGTCATTTCTAAAGAGAAAGGGTTTGATATTTGAAGCTCTAAAGGTGTGTCTAGACTACATGGCTCCGTTGACGGAGCCATGTAGTCTAGACATACCCTCTGAAATGTAGTAAATCTAGTTGCAGCAACAAGAGTTGATTACAAACAATAGAAACCAAGACTTACCTATTACTTGAGTACATGACAAGTGTCATCTGTCAATTAAGTTAATAGACACTAGCACAATAGTCAAAGGTGCTCAAAGACCACACTGCATTTCTTATCCTTTGGTGGGTTACAGAAGTGTGCCCACGATGGGTAAGTAGATGTGTAGTAGCAATGAAAAAAAGAGATGTGATTGAGAGTGAATAAGAAGTGAAGAGGGGGGAGTAAGTAGAAAGACGTAGTGGAAAATACTTTTGGGGCATGATTTGGTAAATAGCTACTCTAATCAAAATCTTTGAAGTTTCATTGTCTTTGAAGTCAAAAGAAGAAACAAATTGATTTTGAACATAAGAACGACCACATTGAGTCAGACCAAAAGTCCATCTAGCCCCTGTATGCCATCTTCCAACAGTGGCCAATGTTCAGTTCAGAGGGAGTAAACAGAACATGTAGCCATCCAGTAAGTCTTTCCCTGTCATTCGTGCCTATTTTCTGGCAAACAGACACAAACACTGAGCTATATTTCCTTGAAAATTAGTTTGCTTTTGCTTGACATGGGTGAAATATTCAGCCCCTTGCCACCAGACTAATAATAGAGAAAGCCAAAAATGCTGAGGAATTGTTGACAGTACAGAAAAGTAGCTAAAGAAACTAGGGAAGAATGAATTCATTCTTTTCTCCTGAGAGAAACCAACTTCCATTGATATTACGGGGGTTGCAGACATGTACGGCGAAAGGAATAGACATATTGCAGGGGATAATAGTTCTAAAGAATAGAAAGGATTCTTCGGTTCTACAAAGGCAGTAACAAGAAAAGAGAATCCAGCCGTTCTGATTTAACTGGGGTCTTAAACACAAATTAATGTTACAGGTTGCTGTACAAATGTGTATATTGTAGCATTTACACCAACAGAAAATGTAGCATATAGAGCTGAAGTTTAAACTATTAAAGGTCAGGCAGTGTATGTGATTTGGTATACAGAATACAGTTGCCATGAATCAAAATAAAAAAGGAAACAATTACCTCTTCATGAAGTGAAAGGAATTGGACTGATCTTCTAGGTTCGGTAGAAATTGACCATTTTAGTAATTGGAAACACCAACAATGTATTGATCCCAAACAAAGTGCATCAGATAACAAATCCAATGTTTTAACTGGTAAATAACTTAGTCTGTAAATAAAATAAAATATTGTATCAGAGCATCATCTTTGAAAATTCCATCTGTGAGAAAAAATTCGACTCAAACAATGGAAATAGAGCCGAAGGGCTGGAGGATATCTATCTGGGGAAGAGAGGCAAGGAGTCCCAATAAAAGAAACAATCTGGAAGAAAACACATCTAGTAGTAGATTTTTGGTATCCAGCCCAAGACTGTCATGGACTCAGCTACGATTGTGGTGCTTACCAGGCCATAGTAAGATACATCTCCAAAGGCATTTGGGGTTTGTTTTTTGTTTTAATTTGTTTGTTTGGTCTCCTGGACCCTCAGAGATTTTGTTTATACTCCTCCCTCCTTCTCTGGCTGCAACTTGCTGCTATGTCCACAGCCTGACAGCCCTAATGCAAATGATGGAGGGAGAATACGGACCTTCCTTTTTTCCTTTCTTCCAACCCATGCTTGGTGGCCACATGCTGGTGTCTCAGCAGCAGTAGATGACAGAACACCTAGAGCACAAGTAATGAGGTGAGCATTTAAGAGAAATAGCAAACTCTACGATATCCTGAGTTACAGTTTATGCAACATCTACTCAAGACTCTTTTGGGATATCCTAGAGTCCATAAATGACCCAGCTCAATGAACAGGGCCTGAATCCCTTTCAGTATCAGACTGATCCTTGTAATGATAAGTTTGCCTCATGACTTCAATGCCTTAGTCATCAGGTGCCTACATAAAACATCAGGGTGTTTTACAATACATAAACTGAGTGCAGTTGCCTACATTTAATTAAAGAGAAAATAATTTCAGCTAGAGGTGTGGGTCTTAAGTTAGTTCTTTTTCAGGCTAATCTCAATATTGTAGGAATTTAGAATTAAAATGTATGGAGGCCTTTTTCCTTATTATTTCTCCTTTGATACCTCTCCTCTAATAGAGATGGTTAGGCAATAGTAACAGTCTGGAATATGTGAATAAGATACACTACACAAAATAAATGAGACAAAAATCTCTGTCCTGGCCTCTCAGGCCAAAAATCCATCTCTTTCTCCAAAATGCTGAGGCCCAAATCCAATATCCACCAGAATCACTCAAAAGGCTTCTGAGTGCAATGAGCGTTAGAGGAGGCCCTGGTAGCTGTACTTGTCCCATCAACAGAGAACCACTAAGGCCATGTTTTCACTCCAGCTAAGAACGATGCTGCTGCTATCGATCTTCTGGAGTTTGATTTGACAGGTCTAGTAAAGACCGACTAAATCAAACTCAGAGGGTTCCCCCATTGGCATCCAGTACTCTTCTTCAATCTAGAGGAAACACATTGTAATCATAGTCCCTCAGTTCTGTCTCTTAAGACTTCTCCACATATTACATATATGCCCTATTGAGTTATTACAACTCTTCTTGCATAACACTCATCCAGTGGATCTTGTCTCCATGTTTTATTTCTCTCCATTTTACCCCTCATCTCATATGAAAGGTACCTCCTTGCTCCAAGCTGGAAGTTTAATGGGTACTTCTATGCTCTGAGCTGGAAGTGTAACCTCTTCAACTGCTCCCCGTCCATAGTAACACACTATTTTTAGCAGTTTGCTTGATCTCTGAAAGTCAGGTATGTCTCCGCCAGCTGAAAGTTTATATCTCTGGCTAAAAGCATAGACATACCCATCAAAAATGGTGGTTATAGTCTCCTAACTTTTCATACACATGTGATGTCCCCTTTTAAACCTGCAATTACTAAACAAACTAGCTCAAGCCACCTCTTTCTTAATCCATAAACATGGCAAAATCTGAATTATAATGCAGTAATTTATATCTAGTGTGGGATTAGGAATGAGGACAAAGGGCACTGCCATTGACTGTACCATGCCTGCATTACAACATCATCATTCAAAAGCTGAAACATTTCCTATGCTCATAATATGATCATTTTTAAAATGAATAAAAGAGTAGTTCTGATCTGTGTAATATAGATATATTTATTATACTGAACAGGGAAATATGGATTATAGTTGCTGTAGCAATTTCTTTCATTTTAGAAATAAAGAGTGTATTATTTCTATTTGTGGAAATTAAATTACACCATGTTTGAGAAATAGCTGCATTGGAGAGCATGGGTTCAGGCAGTAATTTTTCATTTCTATGTGGTATGTGAAGATAGTTCTAATTCTCAGTAATCTGACAGGAGACAACTTAAAATGGCAATTACATGCTTGGGGCAAGAGGGATATAAAGACACTTTATATCATAAGTAGATATTGAAGGAGGTTTTTTGTTAAATATATGTGCAGTAAAAGAAATATTAAAAAAATTCAGAGAAACTAGGAAGTAAAAAAGATGGCAACCATTGTAAAGGGGCTTCAACATTGTGGTAATGCAGACTGTGCAAGAACTCAGAGGCTGTGTCTACACTGGGCCACTTATTCTTGAAAAGCCGTTTTTCCGGAAAAGCAATGACGATCTACTGTAAAATTGTCAGTGTTTTTCTGGAAAAACTATGCTGCTCCCGTTTGAGCAAAAGTCCTTTTCTGGAAAAACCATTTCGGAAAAGGGCCAGTGTAGACAGCACAGTAGTCTTTTCCGCAAAAAAGCCCCGATCGCGAAAATGATGATCGGGGCTCTTTTCCGGAAAGCGCGTGTACTTTGGCCATGGACGCTTTTCCAGAAAAAGTGCTTTTCCAGAAAAGCATCCTGCCAATGTAGACGTGCTTTTTCCGGAAATACTTATTACGGAAAACTGTTTCGTTTTAAGCATTTCCGGAAAAGGATGCCAGTGTAGACGTAGCCAGACAGATTATGCATAATGGTGATTCTATAGGCTCCAATGCAGAAAACCCTTTACGCATTTGCTTAATATTAGTCACCTTTCTAGATGCTATTGGAGCTTAAGGCACGTAGAAAAGTACTTGAGTGCTCTGCTAAACAGGAATGGACTGTTGAATCACAGCCATGTTTCCAGTTATTGGCACCAGTTTAAAATCATATGCTCAAATCTTGGAGGGAGGTGGCGGGAGGTAGAGGCACATTCATAGTTTAAGTTGTGACTAGTCTGCACTCAGCAGGAATTCTTGTGAGTAACATTACTCAAGTATATGGAGAACTTTTGCAAGATTGAGCCATAATTTATTACTTTAAAACCAGTGATATGCAAAGTTACAAGTCACGGGTGTTTTCATTGATGTCCTCCCCTATTTCTCTGAAATGGTCCGTATTCCCCAATAGTTTGACATTTGCAGAACACAGTATCATATTTATGCATTACACATTTCTGCCACAACTCAAAGGCCTTTTAAGACTACACTTGAAAGAGAATCCTCTGAACTCTCGTTCATGCTTAAATTCGACACTTTACGCTTAAATTTGAATAAAGTCTCTAATTATCTTACCCATTACAAAGATAGCTTCCCCAATTATCACCTCTAATATCATTAGCTCACAGACATTTACCTCCCCCCCATCCCCCTTCTGTTTTGAAATTTGATTTGTCCTTTTCATATGTGTTCATTTTTTTAAATTATATCCTTTGGTATATATGGTTGTGGCAATTTTCTTCCACTACTTGATCTGAGGAAGTGGGTCTGGCCCACGAAAGCTCATCACCTAATAAACCATCTTGTTAGTCTTTAAAGTGCTACATAGTCCTGTTTTTTGTTTCAATAATGATTGGTTTGGGTTTTTTAGTTTAATTTGCATATCTGAATTTTCTTTCACATTTGGTAAATCTCTCACCAATAATTATTGGTTTGGGTTTTTTAGTTTAATACAGTTTGCATTTTTAAGGATATCATCATTCAAAAGTAGTGCCCTCTATCATTTTGAGCAGGTCTACAAGCAAACATTTACAACTTTCACTAGATCTTATTAAATAGAGTGTCAGCCAATGATCGGGATGTGTAATGTAAATCAATGTGTGGAGTGGTGGTTGTTGGACAGTATCAAGCTTGGCTGCTGTAGCATACATCTGACCTGGTAATGATGGCACAGTACTCCAAATCACTGCCATGGGAAGGGTCAGCAAGATAACAGTTTGCATCAGAGCTCTCCAAGGGTATGTCTACACTACAGCGTTATTTCCAAATATCTTATTTTGAAATAGTTAATTCGAAATAAGTTATTTCAAAATAACGTGTCTACACACAAAATGCATTTTGAAATAGTGTTTTGCGATTTTGAAATAGCGTGTCCAATTGGATGCTGAGTAGCATTTAAGGGCAGCTGAAACTGGTTCCAGCAGGGCATCAGGTCAGTAGTTGCTTTGTGTGGCTGCTGCCTAAGGCTATCTGAGGCTTGTGCTTAAAGGGACCCCTCTGGATAGCCAGTTTTCAGCTTTCCCTGCTTGCTTGCTGACCTTGCTGAGGGACAGCAAAGCATTTTTGTCTCTGTCTGCTTTGGTTGCCCTGACTCGGGACACCACAGCACTCGGCACCATGAAGCCAGAGCTGCCCCTGGACACACTCGCAGAGCTCCAGGAAGGTGTCCTTCTTCATCCTGAAGTTCTGGGTCCATTGTTGGTCTCCCCAGCGCTCCAGGATGATGTGGTCCCACCAGTCACTGCTGGTGTCCAGATGCCAGATGTGGCAGGGCACGCTGGCATCCGGGCACTGCTGCTGCTCCTCCCTGGCCCCCAGAGGGGTTGGGAAGAGGGCCTGGGGGTCGGGCTGCAGCAGATGCTGCCAGGCAGTCTCCTGCAATTGGAGCCAGGCTTGCAGCGACTCATCCAAAATGAGCACCAGAATGGCTCGCCCCTGCTCTGCGGCGATGGGACACGCACATGAGGCCCACAAGCCCCCATGCACATGAGGCCCATTCCCCTACACGAGCATGTGGCCATCACCCTCTGGAAGCTCTACACACTGGATAGCTACCAATCCATGGTGAACCAGTTCGGCGTGGGGAGATCCACCATCAGTGCAGTGCTCATGCAGGTATGGCAATCTCCGGCCACTGTGCCAGGAGGGGAGGTGTGAGGAGGGGAGGGGATGGGCTGCCCTAGGGTAAAAGGGGGGGAGGTGGTGAAAGTCCCCTCCTCAGGAGGGTTTGGTCTGTCCCAGCTGCACTATGGACTGCCCGCGGTGGCCAGGATTACCGGGAGGGGGTTGCTCCTGGGAGTGGGGGTGCGGGGCAGTGGTGGGGAAAGAGCACCCTCAACCACCCTGGCATCCCAATGACTCTCAGTTTTGTGTGTCCCTCTGCAGGTGGTCAAGGCCATCAATAGAATGCTGCACTGCAGAGTAATCTGCCTTCCTGATTTGGATGCAGTGATCGAGGGGTTTGGCACCCTGGGCTTCCCCAAATGCAGGGGGGCCATCAACGGGACGCACATCCCCATCCGTGCCCCAGACCACCAGGCCTCCCTCTACATCAACTGGAAGGGATACTTCTCAGTCATCCTGCAGGCCGTGTCTGACTACTGGGGCCAGTTCATGGACATAAACATAGGCTGGTCTGGCAAAGCACACAATGCGCAGGTGTACCGCAACTCCTCCATGTGCCAGAAGCTGCAGGCTGGGAGCTTCTTCCCCGACCGCCACGTCAGGGCAGGGACGTGGATATGCTTGTGTGCCTGGTGGGGGATGCGGCCTCTCCAAGCAGAATATTCTGCACGTGGTGGCAGAGTGTTGTGTGCTGCATAATTTGTGTGAGCAGAAGGGGAAGGCTTTCCTACCAGCCTGGATAGCAGAGGCTGATCACTTGGCTGGCCTCTACATGCAGCCCTGCATGGCTGCCAGCTGAGAGGCCTATCCAGGGGCTGGCCGTATCTGGGAGGCCCTGCGGGAGAGCTTCGACCCAGAGGAGGACTGAAGTCTCCCTGGTGTGCCCCACTGGGGGCTTGTGCCTCATTTCACCCTCACATCCTTCCACTTTCCCCTTCCTAACCTCTCTTCCTGATGTACAATAAAAACATGTGTGTTGCCAAAAACAAACTCTCTTTATTGACCATAACTGGGGTGATGGAGGAATGACGGTGGGAGCGGGGAGGAGGAAACCTAGGAGGAGGGAGCTGGTAGGGGGAGACAAGGGGAGGAAGGGGGAGGAGAAGCTCAGGGTTGGGGTCTTGCTGGTCCACCTGTTTCCCAGCACTGCGGGTGCATGGGCCTCAGCATCCCTGGGGGGCTGGTGGGGAGCAGGGGGAGGAAGAAGCAGAAGGGGGAGCAGGAGTGGGAGGAGGAGCTGGGGCGGTTGCAGGGGCTGGAGCAGCATCAGGCAGAAATCTCTGCACCAGGGTCTGCAGCTGGTCACGGATGGCACGCCCCAGGTCAAGAAGCTCCCGCAAGCTCCCCCACCGCAGCTGCAGGTCTTTCTGCACCCAGTGCTCCTGGCAATGGACTTGCCTTCTCAGGAGCTTCAGGTGCTGCTGCTGGCACTCCTCCTGGTCAGCCTGCTGAGGGCCCGGGCGTGGGAGGATGTCCTGGGTGGTGCGGTGCGCCCTGCACTCGCAGCTGCTGCAGCTGTGGAGAAACACGAGAAGTGGTCAGTTCTCCCTGGGGACACAGTGGGTGAAGGCCGGCCCTTCTCTGCGTGGCAAGGATGGCAGGTATCTGCACCATCATGTCCTGCTATCCCCAGGAGTCTGAGCTGGCCCCGTGCTGTATCTAGTGTGTGTGCGGGGGGTAAGGGGAGATGTGCCCTGCCTCTGCATAGAGGGGGCTCGTGGAGGGAGGGCATCGTGCAGTGTTCCTCCCCGGGGTCAGGAGCATGTCATGTGCCATCATACATACAAACATACATGTGGGTAACAGGCCAGGGCCCTTGTGTGGCAGCCAGCCAGGGCCACATGCCCAGGGTGGAATGGTACATGCCCAAGTTGCTGCATGCTCTGTGGTCATCAAGGCCCATGGGCGCAGTCCCTGGTCTCCCTCTCCCCCCAGCCGCACATAAGGAGACAGTGATGGCACTCACATGTTGAGGCCTCCCCGGCCTCAGATGACACCGGCGACAGGCTTGCTGGGATGGCTCAGGGGTCCTGGGTGTGGGGCATGCTCCCTCCAGGCTCCTGAGGCTCCTGGCCATCCTCCTCCTCCTCTTCCTCCTAGGTGTCATGGGCTGGGCCCTCTGCCCCAGGGTCGATGATCACCTGGGAGGCACAGACCATCTGTCCCCCCAGGATGCGGTCCAGGGCATCGTAATAGGGGCAGGAGTCCGGGTCAGCCCCTGGTTGGGAGCTGCCCCCTGAGGCCCTGGCATAGGCCTGCCACAGCTCTTTGATTTTCAAGCGCACCTGCTCCTGGGTGCACGTGTGGTCTTTGGTGGCCAGGCTGTCAGCCATCCGCCTGTAGATGGCCACGTTCCTGTGTCTAGTGTGGAGATTGTGGACATTGGAGGCCTCCCCCCAAACTTCAATGAGGTCCATGATCTCCGCATTAGACCAGGAAGGTGCCCACATTTTGCAGCACCTGGCAGGCTCCTGGGGAGTGGTGGAGGGCTGGGTGCCACTGGGTTGCTGGCTCATGCTGGGCCAGGTGTACAGACTGCTGGCTCTGTGTTGGCAGGCTTGCAGCTGGCACAGGCCCTGTGGCCAGAGTCTACCCCTTTACGGGCTCCGGGGCTCAGGGGGGAGCAGAAGAGTTTTCCTGGTTGCACCCAGAGTGGCCACCAGGGCACCCTGGGAAGGGCTGGAGGCCCCCTATTTTGAAATAAGCATCTACCTAGCGCTTATTTCAATTTAACTATTTCAAATTTGGCATTATTCCCCATAGAACAAGGTTTAGCAAATTCAAAATAAGCGCCCTGCTATTTCAAATTTATTTCAAAATAGTGGTTTGCCTGTGTAGATGCTATTAAAGTTAATTCGAAATAATGGTTGTTATTTCGAATTAATTTTGATGTGTAGACATACCCCAAGGCATCAGGGGGTATGTCTACACTATCCTATTTTGAAATAGGAGGGTAATGTAGGCATACCGCAATTGCAAATGAAGCCCGGGATTTGAATTTCCCGGGCTTCATTTGCATAAGCGGGGCGCCGCCATTTTTAAATCCCCGCTCGTTCGAACCCCGTGCCACGCGGCTACACGCGGCACGAACTAGGTAGTTCGAACTAGGCTTCCTAGTTCGAACTACCGTTACTCCTCATTCCAAGAGGAGTAACAGTAGTTCGAACTAGGAAGCCTAGTTCGAACTACCTAGTTCGTGCCGCGTGTAGCCGCGCGGCACGGGGTTCGAACGAGCGGGGATTTAAAAATGGCGGCGCCCCACTTATGCAAATGAAGCCCGGGAAATTCAAATCCCGGGCTTCATTTGCAAGTGCGGTATGCCTACATTACCCTCCTATTTCGAAATAGGAGGGTAGTGTAGACATACCCAAGGAGAGTCCAAATTACAAAAACTACAGTTATGACCTCTGTATTGATGCTAAGCAGAGAGAAGGTCACTTGTGGTCTCTCTCCTCCAGTGGACACACACTCATGAGACAACGTCTATCTCATTCTGATGTGATCAATTCAAAAGGCTTGGAGAGCTCTTGGATTGTAGTATTATCCCTAAAACTTGGATACTAAACTCAATATTTTTAGGTTGCTTTCTTCTGGTTAAAAGTCTCAGAGGTAGCCATGTTAGTCTGTAACTTAAAAAAATGAAACAAAACAAAACAATGAATAATCCAGTAGCACCTTAGACACTTATTTATATGTAGTACCATGAGCTACATGGGCAAAACCCACATCTTCAGATGAATTCACATAAGCTCATGATACTACATATGGATTTTTGTTAGTCTCTAAGATGCTAATGGGCTACTCGTTCTTCTGGTTAGATAACAAAATAAAGCTTTGTTGGGTGAGAATTTCAAAGCTTCCATTTCAAAATAAATGGAAGAATACTTTTTTCAAGTTGTAAAAAGTGAGAGTTACAGAACCGTTGAGATTATTTTGTCATGCATATTCTATGCATGTTGGTTTATTAATATTGTAACATAAATTGTTAGGCCTTGACTTAATCATATGCTGAACTTTAAGCATGTGCTGAATTCTTATGCACATTAGGAAAGCACCTAAGCACAGAAGAGGGAGACCTTCTTGATGCTGGCCCTTAGGTAGGACTTCATAATTGTCACTATGTAACATATTATGATCATGTGGAACTGCATTGTGACACTAGAGAGAGGAATATTGCTTTTGCTCAAAACCCACAAGCCCTCTGTCACAGAGCTAAAGCAGAATCACCTTTAGCTGTTAGAATGAGCATCCTATAAAGAATGGTGAAACCTGGACTCATGAAATGGATCAGTACTTCACTTCAAAGACAAAGAGAAATTAATGAGGCTGATTTTTTTCTCTGCTGTAAATCAAGAGTTAAGTTGGTGAAGATGAGAGAAAATGTTCACTCCGTTCGTTTACGTGGCTGATAGGCAAGATTGCCCCAGACTTGTTATTTTAATATCCAAAGGAAATGTACTTTTTACTGCAGGTAATTGGAAATCCACATTTGCCTGGTTGTTTATTGATCTTTTCAATAGTGGACCATCTCAATTACTATCTCAAATCTGCTGCGAGGCAAAAGAACACTGAGACATTAGATGTGATATTGTCTTTCTTTCTGGCCATGACATAAAAACTTATGAATCATATTTATTTCCTGTTGTTTTGCATGAATAGTCTTCTTGGCTTGAACTCATTTTTCCTCAATGTTGATTTTCCCCCTAAATTATTGTTTTGTTTTTGTCTTCAAGAAATGCCAAGGATCACACTTGTGTTTTTCTTTTCCACTCAGAGAGTGTTTACTAGGCTGTAATCTTGTAATATCCTACTAGCTAAACAGGTCTGTCTGCTATTTGAATAGTAGAGCTCTAGGGAAATGCATGTTGGGTAATTGATGGTGCAGTTAATTTGGGAGAAACCATCTTAGTCCCAATCCGATACTCTTGCAATTATTTAATATTGCATTATTTCACATCAGACAGCATCTCTTTAAAGAGGCACAAAACTGAGGTCACACTTATTGACTGATCCAGTACCATTTTTGAAGAGAAGAAAGCATTTTGCTTCCGTCTTCTGTCTATTATTCAGTTTTGCAAATTGCATTGTATCTGCCTGAAGTTATCCCTCTACCTGGATACTATGTTCTTTCACTTACTTGAAAAACAAAGGGAAAAAAACCTGAGTCTAGCAGCTGTCATTGGTACAGAATTCCCAAAGGTGGTGAATTTCAGTGGTGGATGAAAGAGCTTATGGTTTCCAACTTATATCTGCCTTCAGTTTCCCCTTCAGCATATTGAAACTCTGCAATGCAACCACCCTTAATAATTTTTTACAAGTACAATATCACTTTTTCTAGGCTGCAAATAACATAACCTGTCTATCCCATTTATCATGTACATTGCCTTTTCCAGACCTTTTCCATCTTCTCAATATCTTGTGTATTTTAGAGGGATGTGTATTTTCTAGAAAGAATAATTTATATCAATTGAAAACTGGCTATTTTCAGATTTAACTGCTGAGTGCACTTTAATGAACGTCTTTAATTTTTGTGGTGTATGGAAGCATCTTGGTAGTGTATGGCTCCCTCTGTTCATCCCAGAATGCATTGTTCTATGACATAATTGTTACCATCAGATGCATGGTTTAAGACGTTTCCCAAATTTTTGAAAAGCGAAGTCCCCCTTCTGGAAAAATGAACCTGATTTTCCCCTTGCACCCATCTCCTCCTGTTAACTGTAGCATGAACAAGTAAGAGCTGTCCCATCTTTCTATAGAGCTCTGTCTGGCCAAACACTTCGGCTATTCCTTTTTGCCTACCACAGTTTGCAAAATGCTGGTTTAACACTGCAGGGCCAGATCCTCAGCTCACGAAAGCTAGTGTAGCTCCATTGAAGTCAGTAGAGAAATCCCAAAGGACACCACTTAAGACTCTAGCCCAGGATGCATTATAGAGATCCCCTAAAAGACAGGGAGCACCAAGATTATCTCAAGTGGAATGAGCATGGGGCAGGCCCACCAATGGGAGAACAAATGGGGAAAATTGCTCAGGGGCCTGGCAATTTAAAAGGCCTGGGGGCATTGGTTGCTGCTGCAGTAGTTCTACTGGAATGCATCTCTTGATTAAAAGATGATTTTGATGTGCCCCACCCAGGTTCTGGGGCTGGGTTACTCACCCCTGGAACTTGCACAGGACATATCAAAACCATCTTTCAATCAAGAGATGCTGTTGCAGCTTTCCCTAGAGCAGGCAGGTTGGCTCCAGGGAGAGGGGGATGGGGATGGGCCCGCCCAGAGCTCCTATGACAAAGTGGGGGGCACTTCAGGCTTCTCTGGGTGTGGGATTGGGGCGTTGTAGCCCCAGGGGCAAAGGAGAAGGACAGGGAGCTCATTGATTTCTTCTCCGGAGAATTACTGTCAGTGGCCCTGGTGTTGGGAGAGAGGCTAGTTTTAAAATGTACTAGTATGCTGGCTATTTCCACAGCCAGGTTTGTGGTAACACACAGACTATGAATCTGTGCTTACTCAGCATTTGTTTTGGGAGGAACTTTACACCTGGACCATACCTAGGATGAGGAAACAGAGTTCCCATCCCCCCACTATTTCCTCCACCTGTTGACCAGGCACAATGGCTGCATTTGGATTCAAGACCTTTAAGGGTTGTTTGAAGCTCTTGCTATTGTGGAGAAGAGCATCTTCCTAAGGGCTGGAAGGGACAGAAGGAGGGATTAGGGCAGGGTAACGGTGCACAGATGTTGGGAGGGGGTAGAGGAGCTATAATTGCAACTTCAAGGTTAGCGCCCCCTTTATACCTTCTCCAAGCCCAGTTGTGGTTGTGTTTGTTTCAAGTTCCAAGTTTCCAGATGCTGCACCTTTATTCTGCCCCAAGACAAAACTACTCCTCAAAGGTGGAAAGAGCCCTAAGTCTGCAGTTCACCTGTATTTGGTGTAGCCAGAATCTAAGAGCAAGTTCATTTTAAGAAAACTGCACATTTTGCACACAGCACTGTTTAATCTGGTGCATGAAGGGTGGCATAATTTGAACCTTGCCAGTGTAATTAAATGATAAGCACCTTGTGACAGAAAGTGTTATCTGCTTCATGAGTTAATTTGTATTGATCCAGAAAAAAGTATCTGTGGAAGCTGGTGTTGCAAAATTCATATAACCAAAAACTGCTGATAAATGCGTACGTCAAGCCTTCCACAGATGATCAGGTAGGAAACAAAAATACATAACTCAGCAACTTAAAGTTCTTTTGATCCAACCAAGTATATCAAAATGATCTAAGTAAGTAAGTTAGTGGATATTGATATAAAAGGCAATAAAACTTCAGAAAGAACGTCTGTCTGTCTATCCTACGTTTTAAGTTGCATTGATGTTATATTCTATTCTGAAAAGATAAGAGAAAAAACTAGAATGTATTGAAGAAAAGCTTTCTTTATAATCCTTTCACCATTTTAAGCAACTCTTATACAAAGCAAGAGAAAGTGTCACAATGGATAATGTTATGTTTCTATTTTACTGAAAGTATATCTAAATATAATCACCAGTTTCCGAGCAACTAGGAAAACATAATGCGTCACATTCATTTTTCTAAAGTATGCCTATGTGCTCTTTAATTCATGTTACGGCTACTTGGACTATAAAATCATCAAGAACAT
The DNA here is from genome assembly GCF_052426305.1 of Pelodiscus sinensis. NCBI lineage: Eukaryota > Metazoa > Chordata > Testudines > Trionychidae > Pelodiscus > Pelodiscus sinensis. The sequence continues at coordinate 11,273,949 of NC_143064.1, read as the reverse complement.
GGAGGAAAATTTACCATGGAGAAAATGTACAGCATTGGTTTCCAAATTAGCAGGTGGATTAAAGAAAGCTGTGGGATTGCATTTGGATATTTATTCCACGTATTTGCTTTCAACTGCTTTTGCTGGTATCCATGCTCTTTCCTTGCAAACAAAAATCTAGGTGCCACTTGTAAAGAAGGGTAACATCCACTACATGTCTCCCCTAGTAGCTGTGCTAAATAGGAGGAGGAGGTGCATTCAAAGAAAAAAAGAAGGTGCTCAAATCCACCACATTGTGTTTTCACAATGGACTCTTCCATTAAATGAGATGAGGAATGTTAGGAAGCCTTTACTAGGAAAATCCGCCTTTCATGTTAGAGGAATAACTCTCCTAAAGTAAATCAGTTACTCTTGTGACTAAGTCTACTGGAATGAGTCCAGATTTTCCTCACTTACACCCATGCAACTATGCTGAAGTCAGTGCAGTTATGCTAGTGTGAAATGGGCATATGTCAAATCAGACTCGAGCATCTGAACTTGTCTAAATATTGCCAAGTTGGATTTTGGCTTAGGGGATATCAGAATGTAATATATAATACAAATAGCAAAAGGTCTGCGGGAAAAAATGGAAGCTAAAAACTCCGAGTTGCTCTTCAATAAATGGAAGTCCAGACTTGTATTGCAAGTAGTCTTAACACAAGGTAAAGGAAATTAAAAGCAAAGGTCATATGCTGCAAGTTTAAAAGTCTTCTAATTTCATGCTTAAACAATGGAAAAAATGATATTTCTACTCTTCTAGATATGGCTATCCAAAACCTACTAAGTCCAAGGGAAGATTCCCACCTGACTTCAATCACATTTTTTTAAAAAAATAATTAACTTCATAACAAATATAGGGAAGGGAAATCAGAATGAAAGGCCATCAGGAAAAAATGTCATGCACCATATTAGAATCATAGAACACTAGAACTGGTAGGAACCTTGAGAGGTCATCAGATCCAGTCCCCTACCCTTACGGCAGGACCAAGCACCATCTAGATCATCCCTGATAGATGTCTATTTAACCAGTTCTTAAATATCTCCAGTGATGGAGATTCCACAACCACCCAAGGCAATTTATTCCAGTGTTTAACCACCCGGACAGGTAGGAAGTGTTTCCTAATTGCCCAAAAGAGAGAGGAGGAGGCATGAGGAGTTAAACCTCCTGGCTCTTTTATACAAGCACTGTAAAGTCTTGACTGAATGGTGATAAGTGAAAAGTACGGATTGATTATTTGCTTAGCTATTTATTTATTAAATTATAAATAATTTGAAAATTGGATCCAAACGGAATTTAGCAGAAAGTTAATTGCTCTAACAATAAAATACAAATTACTTTTTAATGAATACCACCCTAATGGAGGGAGGCAGCATGCTTAAGTGTGCACTGTAGCAGTTGTGCAATTTTCTATTTTTGAAGTTGTAAAACAGTCTCATTCCTTTGTTTAATATACTGTATCATGCATCTCCAGGAGGTGCAATCAGTAAGATAAAATGATGGGCTATGTAAAACCAATACATACAGGCTGTGTCTACACTGGGCCACTTACTCCAGTAAAGCAGCCGCTTTTCCAGAATAAGCTGCGAGCTGTCTACACTGGTCCCTTGAATTTCCGGAAAAGCACTGATGATCTACTGTAAGAAATCAGCTGCTTTTCCAGAAAAACTATGCTGCTCCCGCTCAGGCAAAAGTCCTTTTTCCAGAAAACTGTTCCGGAAAAGGGCCAGTGTAGACAGCCCAGTAGTCTTTTCCGCAAAAAAGCCCCGATCGCGAAAATGACGATCAGGGCTTTTTTCCAGAAAAGCGCGTCTACATTGGCCACGGACGCGGAGTGTGAAGAGAGATGGCATTCCACAGGTCACCTCTCAGGGACCAGCTGCATTCGGCAAATGTATTCAGCAAAAAACAGGAGGGTCAGTTAATGATACTAGTGGGGTAACACACCCTAAGAAGGCAGCATATGCAAATGAGTAGGGAATGGGCACAATCTCTATCTCCTCAGCACCAATTAGTTCTCAGAGGGCAATGTGATGAGGTAAGCTGGTCAAGTGACAAGTGGTCCAATGATGAGAGAAAGAAGAGACACTGCTGAGGTCGATGTTTGACTCTGTATCTCTTATTGGCATGGGTTCTTCAATGTATCTCTTGCATGCCGATGGTGTGCCCAGGTGCCCTGGAGGCATGAACTTTGCCATAAATCTCCACATTTAAATAAAACACATTCTGGCCCGTTTTCTGTCAGACATAATGTGTGACGTCCATGAGATTTGGAAGTGTTTAAACACCAGGTTTTATTTGGGCCCTATTGCTTCATACACCCTGAGATATTTTTAAGCACCTAAACTGCGCACACAACTTTAATGTACAATTAGATTCAAAAGCTCTATCTGCAGCAAGATTGTGTTGCATGCCTACCACGCAGTACTAGTGTGAGATACAGAGAAAAGATAGGAAATGATACAACTAAAAGCTCTGCAACAAAGACACTTTTGATTTTGTAGACTAACTATGCTGTCTTTCCTCCTCTCGGCCTTCATTTTTACACTGCGAATGTCAATTGTTCAGTCTGCAGATAAACATTCAGCAATTTATTTTCTGATTTGTTTTTTTGCACGTCTTGGACAGATAATCCCATCGGGTCCTTCTTTATTATGGATTATCCCCACAGAATGCCCTGGCTCCGAGCACTCCATGACAACAAGGTTATTGTAAAATGGCTTTTTTTCCCTTCCCTTTGAAGTAGAGCTGTAACAAGAGAATAACTTTTATGAGGCCTTGCAGGGATCTTGTTCTTTATGAAATTTGCTGATTATGTACAGAGGGTAGAATAAGTGGGGGTGAGGAGATTTTTTTAAAATTAAAAGAAAGGCAGAGAAGGAATGAGTGTCTGCTGCTTTGCAATTGCCACACAGAGGAGCAGCCTCTCTGCTGTGCCCAGCCTCCTGGGTTCTCTGCCCTACCTCCAGCCTCAGACCCTCGGCCATCTGAGAATTACTGCAAAGCATCATGGTCCAGGGATTCCTCCTTCTTGCCTGCATGCTGAAAGGAGGGAGGCATACAAGCTGGCATAGGGTATCCCTCCAGTCCTCAGTGGGGAGGTGTCTGCTCTCTTGCTGCTCCACGAGCAGAGCAAGAGACCAGAGCGGGGCTCAGAATTGAGTCCCTACATGCTTAAAATACACGTCCGTGTATTGAACAGCTTCACATCAACAACTTCATTCATTGGTCATTTTAAACTTCACAAAGCTTGTCATTTTTAGGGCTGCTAATGAAGGGGAACACCCTCCCTTGAGAGCAGGAGTGGGGAGCCTTTTCTGGGTGGGGGGAGCCGCTGACCCACAGCAAAATCAGTCAGGGGCAGCACACAAGTGAGAAGCCCCTGACGGAGAAGGAGAAAACTCTCTGCACGTTCCTTTTGCACACCAGAGCCTTGAGGGGCCCAGGCTAGTAGATTTTGAGTGCTCCAGCCCTGTGGGTGGCTGTGGGGGAGTTGGAGCACCAGCCCAGCCTCCCCAAGGTTGAGCCTTGGGGGCCTGATTCACGCAAACCAGGGGCCACATCTAGCCCCGGGGTCTGAGGTTCTCTACCCCTGTGTTAGAGGCACAGAAAAAAAGAAGACAAACACGTACATCTTGAGTCACTGCCTCTCCACTGAATCGGCCCTGGGTTACATGTGAAGCAGTGGCCAAAACCAGCATGGGGTGGGGGGGAAGGGCAATGTTCCTTGCTGCAAACCAAGCCACCTGCTGGGTCTGGATCAACCCTGTGGTTGGACAGACACTCTGGCTGTGTCTAGACTGGCAAGTTTTTCTACAAAAGCAGCTACTTTTGCAGAAAACCTTGCCAGCTGTCTACACTGGCCGCTTGAATTTCCACAAGAACACTGACTTCCTACTGCCTTAAATCAGTGCTTCTTGCGGAAATACTATGCTGCTCCCGTTCAGGCAGAAGTCCTTTTGCGCAAAAGGGCCAGTGTAGACAGCTCAGATTTGTTTTGCGCAAAAAAGCACCGATCGTGAAAATGGCGATCGGGGCTTTTTTGCGGAAAAGCGCGTCTAGATTGGCACGGACACTTTTCCGCAAAAAGTGCTTTTGCAGAAAAGCGTCTGTGCCAATCTAGACGCGCTTTTCCGCAAATGCTTTTAACGGAAAACTTTTCCGTTAAAAGCATTTGCAGAAAATCATGCCAGTCTAGACGTAGCTCCTCTGTATGCTGGTGAAGGGCTGTAGAAAGGGATTTACTGCTCTTCCCAGCACCTGAGTCATTTCCTTCAGTGCTCTGAACTGGAGCCCGGAGATTTAACTCTCCATTCTCTGGCCCAGCTCCTTCCCAAGTGAGCTGCAGTCATGAAGCATTTTGCCTGAATGTGGATTGAGGAAAAAGGATTTTTTTTTTTGAAGATCGAGCCAGTAAGTCTCCTCTTCCCCTGCCCCGCACATGAGGGAAATATGCACGTACAGTGCCAGTTGTGTGTCAGGAACACAGGCCTCAGCTCATAGGGGACCACTATGCAAGGCTCTGCTCAAAAGCATAGAGACAGACCTAGCTTCAGAGCATTTACAGTCTACATGGAGAAGATGTCAGAGGTAAAAAATGCACAGAACATTGAATGGACGTGCTCAGTAGCCAGTCTCCAGAGTCTGAGTCGAGTGTCCTATCCACTGAAGGATTCGCCTGACTCGTAAGAACATAAAAATGGTCATGCTGGGTCAGAGCAATGGTCCTCGTAGCCTAGTATCCTTCCGACAGTGGCCAGTGCCAAATGCTTCAGAGGGAATGAATGGAAGAGGGGATTAATTGAGAGAGCCAACTCCAGCTGCTCAATCCCAGCTTCTGACAGTCAGAGGTTTAGGGACTCCCAGAACATGGAGTTGCATCTCTGCCCACAGCCATTGATGGACGTGTCCTCCATGAACATCTGAGGGGCTGGTTGGCTTGTTTTTCACTTGTCACTTGAGTGTGGCCACTGACTGATTTTTCTGTGGGTCAGCAGCCCTTGTCCCTCCAAAAAGTTCCCCTCCCCTGCACTACAGTTTAGACATTTCTCTCCCTAGCATGGTAGCGGTAATGAAATGTGTACGTTTTTTTTTCTTTCCTCACTACCTCTGTCGCCTCAACTTATCTCCATGGAATCCAGTTAATTTCACTCCTAACTACACTCTGAAAGAATAATGCAGGGATCATGGACAACACCTTTGTACAATTCACATCCTGTGTCCCCAGCACGTACAAAAATTAGTTGGGGGACAATGACAACCTGAAGAAAAGCTGAGACCTTGAAAGGCAAGCTTTAGAAAACATAAGGTGAGCTTTAAATAAAGTAGCATTTATTCAGAGCTACATAGAATCTCGTTTTTTTGTATTGCTCATGCAGAGACCTCCCATACAGTTCCCTTCCCCAAACACCTATGCTAAAGGAGGTTTCTAAGTCTTCTCAGGTCATACCACCTGGATTTTGTTATTTCTGGAAGTGGATTTAAAAAAAAGAGAGGAAAAACTCGCCAATCTCAAGAACACTCTTGAATCCAGCAGTGAGAAGAGATATTGATGAGTCACTTGCTTCCAAGCTTGCAAAGGAAGGAATGATTCAGTACCCAGTGGCAAGTGTTTTCAGAAGTGGTATCTGAAACTCACTTTTGCACATGGGCTCTGGTCGGAGGACACTGGAGTATAGAAGTGAGGATGTCAGTAAAAGCTGCTTTTTGCTCAGGGAAAAAAATGCATCACAGAAGAGAAGGGAATCAAAACATCAATAGGTAAATGAAGCATGCTGTGTCTGTAGATTCAATCTGGATGTTGCCTAGAGTATTTGATCAGCAGGTTTCACTGTCACAGAAGAGAGAATTTAGAAGAGAAGGGATGTCTCAAACAAGCATCGGAAAGAAAAAAAATCCAACCCTGCAAAGATTTGCCACAAATAAGAAGGAAAAATATCCCCCGTTTTCTATTTTGTCTGCTGTTAAACAACTAATATCATGGGCCAGTCTCTGTCATGCTAGTTGAAGTTAAACATATGGGCTATGTCTAGACTGCAAGCCTCTTTCGAAAGAGAGCGTCTAGACTGCACGCGGAACTTTCGAAAGAGCAAGCCACTTTTTCGAAAGAAAGCACCCAGTGAGTCTGGATGCTCTCTTTCGAAGAAGCCCTATTTACATTCAAGAACGCCTTCTTTCGAAAGAAGCACTTTCGAAAGAAGGCGTTTTTCCTCGTGAAATGAGGTTTACCGCCGTCGAAAGAAAAGCCGCGTTCTTTTGATTTAATTTCGAAAGAACGCGGCTGCAGTCTAGACGCAGGTGAAGTTTTTTCGGAAAAAGGCTACTTTTCCCGAAAAATCCCCTGAGTCTGGACACAGCCATGGTGAAAATTTGTAATGGTCAGGGCAGTTAAAAACTGGAACAGAACATCAGGGAATGTGGTGGATCCTCCATCATTTGGAGTCTTCAAATAAAGATGGGATTTCTTTTCAAAAAGGCTGGTCATGTTCAGGCACCAAGCTACTGGGACTTAGTGCAATCACTGGGGGCAATTTTACAGCCTGTGTTATGCGGGATGTCAAACTAATGATTGCAGTGCTTCCTTCACATCTTGAAATGTGGGAATCTCTCTTTCCAGGATCTCTTCTAGCCCACATGGCCATAGTATCATTGTGTCTTTGGTTCCATGGAAAGGCAATTCTGAAGTTGATTTCTCTGCTTTTTATTCATGTTATGTGATTACAAGATCAAGAGCCCTTATTCTATCCCCACCAGCCAGGACTTGCTGTTACTGTTACCACAGCTGAAATTTCTCACTTGATTCTGTATCTGACAATGTGGCTGTGCTGAAGGCAACGGGAGGTTTGCCATTGACTTTGAAGCAGCCCAGATTTCACCCTGTAACTTTACTTCTGTTCTGCAGAGTGAATCGAATTGCCTGTTCTCTGAGGGTATGTCTAGACTGCACATGTATTTCAGCATAAGCTATTCCAGAAGAAATACTCCAAACTAGCTTATATCAAAATAGCACATCTACACTACAGGGAAGTCTCAAAATTAGTCTGAGGCAGGCTTCCCTAATGTGGACATGCTACCTTGATTTAGAGCCCCAGGAGGCACTGAGGAGTAATTCGTTTGAATGGCCTTGGGGAGGAATTATTTTGAAATAGCAGCAGTGGCGTGTCCACACTACAGCTATTTTGAAATAGCTATTTCAGGTTAGGCATTATTCCTCATGGAAAGAGGCTTGCAGAAGTTGGAATAAGCCGTCCATTATTTCAAATTTATTTTGAAATAACGAAATTGCTGTGTAGATGCTCGCATTATTTCAAATTAATGTCATTTATTTTGAAATAACTGTGCAGTGTAGACGCTCCCTGAGACTTGTATATTCCTACCCTTGCCTGTACCTAACCTCTCTTTTAACCGTCTTCTGTCAGCCCCCCTCACATATCCAACCTTGCTTTTGTAATTCACTGACATTAGGTATGTTTGTGGTGGGGCAGAGCGACCCTATGCCAACAGAGAAAGGCTAAGGGCCTGTGAACCCAGCTAGTTCCACCTGCTATATCTGCAACCAATGCCAAGCTTGGAGGGGCAATAAAATGAGAGAGTCTGGCTTAGTTTAGGAACAAGTGGACGGGAATGGGGCTGGAGCTCTCCCTCAAGAGAATTTCTGCTGCGGAACGAAGGAGGAAAAAGCCACTGAGAGGAGCAGTCAGACACCCAGGAGTGAGCAAGACAGTGTTTAGGAAAGAAACGCTAGAAATCTGGAAAGAAAGGACAGGAACCCCCCAGAGGAAGATGAACAGGGCCGCCATTTCAGATTTTGGTGGGAAGGTGGTGACCTGTGCATGCCATGATGGGAGGGACTGAAGTCAGAAGCTTCAGCAGAGTTACTGAGTATGTTAAGTACAAGCCAGGCACTAAATATGGAGGGAACCACCCCCACCCTCCGCTCCCCCCCCCACACACATCATATCTATCCAGAGTCTACTAAGGCGCTGGAAAACTCTTTTTTTGACAGACAACTTAGTAGTTATCTGACAGGAGCACTGATCTAGTTCCTATATAAAAGAAAGAAAATTAAATAAATATTAGACCCACTCAACTTTAACACTAGCATATTCTGACACCTTGTGGCAAGTCACTTAAGGGACACTGGTTAGCCTTAACGTTTGAATATATATTTTTACTTTGTTACTAACTCTGTGGAGAGAGAGACAGCCCGTCAGGACTCCTGAGCTCTATTTTGGCTCTGGAAGGAGAGTGTAGTCTAGTGAGTTACAGCAGGGGGCAGATACATATCAGCTCTATATAAGAACATCAGAATGGCCATACTGGATCAGACCAATGGTCCTTCTAGCCCTGTGTCCTGTCTTCCAACAGTAGCCAAAGCCAGGTGCTTCAGAAGGAATAAACAGAAGAGGCAATCGTCATGATCCATCCCCTGTTGCCAATTTTGTTTGTTTTAAATGTGCTGCCTACAAATTTAATTGGGTCAGCTTCTTGTTATGTTAGTGAAGGAATGAATAGCATTTCCTTATTTGATTTTTCCACACCATTCATGATTTTCTAGACCTCTAACATACCCTCCCACCCTTCAGTCAGTCCTTTTCCAAGCTGAAAAGTCCCAGTCTTGTTGATCTCTTCTCATATGGAAGCTGTTCCTTACCCCTAATCATTTCTGGTGCCTTTTCTGTACCTTTTCCAAATCCAAGATATCTTTTTTTTAGATGGGGTGACCAGATCTGCATACAGTATTCAAGTTGTGGGCATACAATGACTTTATATAGAGGCAATATGGTATTTTCTCTTCTTATCTATTGCTTTCCTAATGATTCCCAATATTCTGTTAGCTTTTTAGTTTTTAGATTGCCATTGCATATTGAATAGATGTTTTCAGTGAACTATCCGCAACAGTTCCAAGATCTCTTTCTTGAGAGGTAACAGCTATTTTAGACCCACGTCTATAGTTAGGATTATATTTCTCAATATGCATTACTTTGCACTTATCAACACTGAATTCCATCTGCCCTTGTGTTGCCCAATCACCTAGTTCTATAAGATTCCTTTGTAACTCTTTGCAGTCAATTTTGGATTATTCACTTTTTCAAGAACATTTAAAAGTTTAACAGCAGTGGTCCATATGCAAATCCCAGCAGCACAACACTCATTACTATTCTTCCCCCCCCCCCCCCCCCATCTTTTAAGTGGAGTACCCGGCAAAGTTTTCATGATGATCTAACTATCCTTCAATCACTTGAATGCCCAGACTTTTGTGATTCTTAATTACCCTGCCTCCCTCTTTTTATAACAAACTCCCTGTCCCAAAGGCAAAGCAGCTCAAACTCTGTTGCATTTAAGAACTGCCTCAGAAGTAAGGGAGTGGGAATGGAGCAGACCTCATTTATGAAATCAGGGGTTCCAATTCCTGGGGGGGAGGTACTGTCCCCCTAACCACCCATAAATGGTGCCTTTGTAGATGAAGGGGCAGCCCAGTATTGAGTTGGTTTTATTTATTTTATTTTAGACTACACGGTGGATAGGCACCTTCAGTCCCCGCCAAAAGGGACAAGACTGAAGGGACACTTACCGATTAATCAGAGTCTACCTCAATGGGTACTGGAGACAAAAACTTCTTTCCTCTGGGGAGACCCTTGATCATATTGGGGTGCCTAGAAGGGCCACAAGGGGTCACTGCTTTCACTATGCCGCTGCAGAGTCAGCATGGAAACATTTTGGCTGTGTCTAGACTACAGAGTTTTTTTCGAAAAAAGTGGCCTTTTTTCGAAAAAACTTCCCCTGCGTCTAGACTGCTGCCGCACTCTTTTGAAAGTAAATTGAGAGAACGCAGCAGTTTTTTCGACCGCTGAAATGCTCGTTTTACAAAGAATAACGCCTTTTTTCGAAAGTGCTCTTTTGAAAAAAGGCACTTCGCAATGCAAACTGTCCTTTTTCAAAAGAGAGCATCCAGACTGCCTGGATGCTCTCTTTTGAAAAAGCGGCTTGCTTTTTCGAAAGTACTGGTTGTAGTCCAGATGCTCTTTTTCGAAAGAGGCTTTTTCAAAAGTATCTTTCGAACGAGCCTCTTTTGAAAGAGGCTTACAGTCTAGACATAGCCTAAGTCATGGTGAGGAAAGATTTTGGACTCTCCTCTTCAGAACCTGATTTCTTCTGCACATCCACCAAATGTGGATAGCAGTAGGCCAAGCTTCCATTCATTGCTCTACCAGAGATCCTGCATCAAGTAGGCATTTAAGGTATGTTTAAGGCCCATGAAAGTTGTAGAAATGTCACATGAGTTAAGTATATATCTAAAAGCTTTGCTAAATAGGGATGGGCTATCACATGTGTTTCAATTCTTCCTCGAAGTGTCTCATGCTACCTGGTAGAGGAAAGGGGTCCACCCCTCCTTTATCTCCTTAAAGGACTAATCTGCACAGTTGGCCCTTACGTCATACTTAAATGGTTGCTAACCTGTTCCCTGGACACAAGGCTACAGCTAGAGGAGCCTAACAATCCGCTGAAGCCCTGTACCACTGAGCAGCTGACTCGTCTGCTACTCCTGAGCAATACTAGAGCAGACCTTTCCCTGGATGCTCTTGCGTCACATGCCCTTAGGAAGCAAATGGGTATTATGTGGGGTTTATTCCTACGTACATGTGAGACAAGAAAAGTCTGTCCAGGTAGCAATGCAAAGGAGATCCAGGCTAATGGTCCTATCCAACTGATTCCATTACAAGGGTGATAAGGCAAAATAGTCCCTATATTATCTGCTAATACATGCTGCTCCCGGCACTAAGAGGATGCATCAGTGGTCCCCCTCTGCATCTTCCTATTTGAGAGCAGACGAGGCCCTAATGCACAGAGTGCTCAAGAGAGACTCACCAGTGCAGAAAATGACTAAATTCTACCATTTGCTTGACGGCACTAGAGCCCTGTCTGGGGATTTTCTGTAGGGGAAAAAATAAAGCCAGGGCGAGAAAAAATACTTGTAAGCAAAGGCAGGGGAGTTCCAAAGTAAGTGGACTTTTTTACACTGACTCTAAGTAGGGCGAGACAGCAGTGAACGTAAGTAGGTTTTTGCCTTAACATGAGTCACATTTTTTTGCAAGAAGAGGCTGTACTTGTGCTTATTTCCTCAGTGATGCTGTCAGTATAGGAGACAGATTCAGGTCTATGCTGAGTTAATGTGAAGCATGCAAGCTAGATGCTTGTACTCAATACTTGAAGAGAATCACCTCATTTTTTTGCATCTGTATATCCCTGTAATTGTGCACATCTTTTGTTTCCCAGGCAAATAGAGCAAAAGCTTTATTACCCAGCACTCATGGGAATGGGGGTGGCCAGTTAATTGAATGTGCTAGATCACAAAGCTCATTACTCTGCCCTGTCCCCTGTCGGCAGATCCAGTTCCCAGCAGTTCAAGGCAGGTTGAAGGAGAAGGAGGTGCCTGCTTATGAGGTCAGCCAGCAGTGGTGGCTGTCAGAAGCCCCACAGTGACGGGCTGGACAGGCAGGAGTCAGGCACATGTGCCTGAAAACCAAGCAGTACTGTTGCTGGGGGCAATGCCAGTTAACAAAGTTTTCTGGTTAACAGAATTCTGGATAATAAATCTGTCATTGTACTCCAGTATTCATAATATTTCACTGTCTAGTATTTAAGCCCTTCCCAACTATTTGCATGGCCCTCCTTATACCCTTCCATTCGCACTGTCTCTGATTTTTGATGACCAAAAGTAAACACAGTCATCAAGGCATAGGATTGGCACAGATGTGAATGTCATAACTTTGCTCTGCATAGTCCAGAATTCCCCTTGCATAGACCATAGCATTCTCTTTGCTTTTTGTGCAACCTCCGCAGTGAGCTAAATGTTTGCAAGGCAGCTACCTCCGTACACGTTAACGTTTAGTAACATTACAGTCTACCTCCATCAGATACAAAATACACACTGGTGGGGAATATCATTAACGTCATTTCAGGATGGTTTTGTTTGTTTGTTTGTTTTGCTATTAAGGAGAGAGAGCTGTTGGCCTTTGATGGCCTCAATTTGTATATCCAGGTTTGGAATCACTTACAAATGAAGTAACCCAATCATTACCATTCTTTTAGTATTCACTGAAAAACCATTAATCACAATAATATCATCTGATGGATAGAATGTGTATCTCATTAGGAATTCTATTTGTCCAGCCAGCAGAGAGTGCGGAATTTGTGTTGAAATACATTTCCCTAATCTCTTAATCACAACAAGGTGCCTCTTTCATACACCGTCGCATGTTTAAAATGGCCTTTTTACTATGGGTCTTCAGATACTATGTGGTATTAGACCGTTGCTCATTTTCATTAAGTGCAAAGGTAACGTACTCTTTTTGCAAACTGCTACTACACTTGCAACATTTCTAATCAGTTGGTGCATTTGATTTACCAAAGGTTGTGTGCTTAGAATCGCTTTACATTTTAATTGGAGCTGCAGCATTCTGTTCGCTAGAGGTGAACTCTGCTGAATAAGAGTCTCTAGGCAAGTTTGGAAAAGCTCATGAATTCTCTGCCGTTTGCCTAATGAACTGTCGGAAAGGTTCCATCATTAGTGTCAGACATTTGTTTAAGGCCCCTCCAGACATGTTAAAGAAGCTAGACGTGGACAAGGGCTAATACTAAATAGATGCCACCCGGTTAAATAGTTAAGGGAAAGTCTCTTTGTGCTGTTATAAGGAGAATTAAAAGTCATTCCAACTGGAGCATTTACCTGTGGAGAGATGTTTGTGAAAGGGGAACAATAAAAGCCAACTTCTCCATAACTTTAACTAAGGCTTTTCTGGAGCCTATTGTACTGTTCCAGGGTGGGTAGAAGGTACACATGGCCAATATGCTTGCACTCAAGGAATCAGTCTAATAACTTCCTAGTTGTATTCATCCACTGAATTTGACCCTAGGAATCTGAGGACATCTTCACTAAACAAGTAGCAGAAGTGTTTTCCATTGTGTTACACAAAAACTGTGGAAGACCCTTGGCACTTAACTCTCCAATGAAGTTTAAATGTATTAGGAGCAGAAGGACTAAAACATGTTGGTCAATATTCTGTTAGGGTATGTCTACACTACCCCGCTAGTTCGAACTAGCGGGGTAATGTAGGCATACCGCAATTGCAAATGAAGCCCGGGATTTGAATTTCCCGGGCTTCATTTGCATAAGCCGGGTTCCGCCATTTTTAAATCCCGGCTGGTTCGAACCCCGTGCCGCGCGGCTACACGCAGCACGAACTAGGTAGTTCGAACTAGGCTTCCTAGTTCGAACTACCGTTACTCCTCATTCCACATACCCTTACTGAATAGAAATGAAATAACTTTCAGTAATGATGCAGAAAGGGCAGAAGTATTTGATGAAAGGTTTCTATTCATGGAAAATGATGTAGTATTATAATATTTTACCTTCCACTTAAACAGCAGCTACTAAAGTTAGACATTTTTAAATTAGCAGGTCCTGATAACTCGTATCCTAGAGTTTTTAAGGAGCTGGCCAAGGAGATCACTGAACTGTTACTTTTGATTGTCCTTAAATCTGGGAACACCATGGAAGTTTCAGAAGACTGGAAGAAAGCTAATGTAGTGCCAATGTTAAAAATAGCAACTGTGATGACCTGGTAATGTATAGGCCAGTAAGCATATAAAATTGATCCCAAGCAAGATAATGGAATGGCTGTTACAGGACTTGCATTAGAGGAATATAATATAATTAATGCTTATCAGCATGGGTTTGTAGAAAATTGGTTCTCTCAAACTAGCTTAATATTTTTATAAGATTACAATTTTAGTTGATATGGGAATGGTGTTAATGTAATATTTTTGGACTGCTGTAAGGTATTTGATTTGGTACGTGACATTTTGATTTAATTAAGTTACTGGAACAATATGAAATTAACATGGCACACATTGAATGGATTAAAAGCTGTCTAACTGATAAGGGCACCGTTTATTAAACCATCTTATTTCATTTTTTTCCTTCCTACCCAACTACCGAGAAAATTATGTTCTGGAGACCAAGGGCAATCATCAAGACTTGTGTCTTATATATTTATTGAGACAATCAAAGCATGCATCACTATTAAAATGAGATTCTAACTAACCTGTGAGGATTTATAGACAATTGTGAAACCAATATGTTACCCTTATGATAGGGAGCAGAGATGAAAAGTTGCAACAGCTTTATGTTTGGGGATTTTGCCAGCATCATTTTGCTAAATCATATTCATGTTTTTTCCTTAGGACTAATAAGTTACTAGAAAATTAAAAAAGACCTCACCGCTTCTCATGCTGTGGAAGTAATGCTCTCAGTTTAACATGGTAAAGGTATCATGCAAGGCTGCCTCCAAGGTTCACAACTGTTACCCTTTTAATTCATGGGGCATTGTGTGGCTGTTGTAACTCAGGACTCTATAGGAAAGCAACAGCTCAAGTGGCAAATACATTTTGATATTGGCTGCGTAGACAAATTTATATCATAATGATAACAGAATTATAAACATTAATTCTGATTCGGGTGGGTAAAAAAGCTAAGAGTGGAATTTCATACTTCATCTACAAATAAGTTAGTGGGATTGAACTCATAAGTAACTGAGTATACAGATTTCTAGTTAGATACATAATCAGCTAGTTCCATGAGCAACTTTACCTAATATTTTCAGAAGTCCAACAAATTTAAGTTCAAATTAGGCATGTGCCTATTTTTTTTTACAATAAGACCTTAAAAATCAATGCAGAACATGCAAAGACACACTAGCTGTGTCTACATTGGCATGATTTTGCACAAAAGCACCCACTTCTGCGCAAAAACATGCTGCCTGTCTACGCTGGTGGGGAGTTCTTGCACAAGAACACTGACGTTCTAATGTGTGAAATCAGTACTTCTTGTGCAAGAACTATGATGCTCCTGCTCAGGAATAAGCCCTCTTGTGCAACTGTTCTTGTGCAAGAGGCCAGTGTAGACAGGCAACATGAATTTCTTGCGCAAGAAAGCCCGATGGCTAAAATGGCCATCGGAGCTTTCTTGTGCAAGAGAGCGTCTACACTGGCACGGATGCTCTTGCGCAAAAGCACATCTCTTGCGCAAAAGCACATGCCAGTGTAGACGCTTTCTTGTGCAAATACTTTAACGCAAAAACTCTTGCATTAAAAGTATTTGTGCAAAATCTTGCCAATGTAGACGAAGCCACTGTGTCATGCCACAATGAAGAAGTTCTTTGTAGAAGAGAAATACACATTAGAGGTAGATTTCATAAATTTAAATGTTGGTTGCATGCCTATCTCATATTGAAGATCATTTTGGAGTTACGTACCTACTTGCTATTTATGCTTATGAACATTTCCCCGTAGTGTCCCACTAAATCCAGAACCTTTCTAAAACACCTCAGTGTACAGCAAATCCTTGGATGGAGTTTCTTTAGGCCTGTACACTAGACCAGGAAGTTTGGGTTAAGGTACTCTACTCAAGCTACACAAAATGTATAACTGGAAGTGACTTACCTTAAGCCGAGGTTGACAGCATCCACATAGCGGGAGGCCAATGAAAGCAAATGCTCCCATCGGCTTCCTTACTCCTCGCAAAAGGAGGAGTATTGGACACCAGTGGGAACTGCCTTCAGCATTTGGTTTGGGAGTCTACACGAAACCCTCTAAATCCAAAACCAAAGATTGACCTCCAGAGCTTGGATCTTTCGGTAAATATAGACATGTCCTTAGTGCTGAACGCCAGGTATGTTAATGTCCCATTTAAATAGGGAGTGAACACTTCAAAATTTCTGAGCATAAACAGACAATGAAATTTCATCCACAGTAATAAGAGGATACACTTTTGTCAACTAAGACCTTAGAATAGATGCAAATCTCAGGTTTAGCATCCGAGTTCATTTGCAAACTCTCCTGTGCTGATTGCAATGTGAGGTTGGGCATAAGAAATAATGGTTTGATTTAGTTCTTTTGCATATCAAACAATGTAATCACCATTCTTTAGGTAAATTGGATTATTGGAAACTTTGTAAAAGGATGAAATAGACTATGTATGTACACTGCACACTTTGGGCCAAAATCTGCTTTGAGAAAGCCTATTCATGTTGACCCAAATATAAAAACAAATACTTCATGAACATGTGCATCATATGGTATAAAAAGTTATAGCATTAGACCCACATGACTAATTTGGACTGCCTTAGTTTTGGATGATCATTTTTCAACACCAACAAAAGCATAATTTTTCAGAAAGAGTTGAGCGCTTGCTCTCTGAAAATCAGTCTTAGGTGCAAATTGGGCACTCAGAACCACAGATGGGGGTTGAAAATTTTTTTGGCTAGCGTATCTATATTATATATATAATAGGCATGTAGGTAACACATTAGGGCTGAGGTTTAAAAGCCACTGATGCTCAGTTCTCCTTAACAGGAATAAAAAATCTCAAACTGAGCATAAAAATAAATATGAAATACAGACTCCATCAATTGTAACTCCTGTGGTTACAATGGATCCAAATTTTCCATGTCACTATAGATTTCTGTTATGTTATGCTGTCTGAAGAGGAGATGAACAGATCTCTTACAGGGAGGTTCTCAAAATGTCAGAGCATCTGAACATGATGGAGAAACAACATATATTGACTGTTTCCAGCTACATAGGATGGCTTATGACCTGCTTGATCTTTCTGAAGAGGTGGAAAACATCACTAGGGATCCTCATGCTAAACACGTTTTTAAAGCAGTTGTCAGCATGGGTTTCATAAGATAAACAAAACTAGCTAAGGATGTGGAGATTCCTGTCAGTCAGACAAGGTGCTATATTTTCTTCCTTTAAGCAAGCCATCATTTGCCATTTGTATATTTCAAAGTGGGATTTCCTTTGCCAGTAGATGTCTAGACCAATTATGGGAAAACGTTTGCTAAAATACACCTTTGTTTTTCTTTACAATGTATTTGCATACAAATAATAAATCACTTCATACACACACACACACACACACACACACACACACACTGTAAAATTTCACTTAAAATCCATATGGAATATTAGGATAGAAAGATAAAATGTATAAGCATTCTACAAATTGCAGTGGTCATTTTTTTTTATCTTGTTACTTCTCTTGGTTTCTATTTAACCTTGTTGCCTTTTTTAGGATGATGTAAAGATTTTTCTTCCTTTGCTATAAATGACAGAGATACATTAATGTGATGAATGGCTTTAATTTCAATAAGAGTCTATAGTCAGATCTGACAAAGGCAAATGGAATATTCAGCTACACGATGCATGCAAATACTTTGGTAAGCAGAGAATCAATGTATTGGAGACCCCCAAATGGAATCAGTTGTTTTTTTCTGTGAACTATTTTATAGTTCTTTCACTTATTCCAGTTAGCCCAGAATCACAACAATCTCCCCCCTGAAAACATTTTAACGGGACCTAGTTCTCTATTGTTATATATCTCCTGTAGTCACGTATGCCACAGTAAAGTGGATGTGTGAATTACTCATCATTCTGATTTATAGTGAGTCTTCTCCCACACACTTTACAGTGATGTACACAATTGTATAAAATGTACAGAAGAAACTGTCCTTCATGCTCTTGGTCTGTTTAACACAGCCTGCCAAATTCCTGTTAGATTGTATAAAATGCTGCTGAAGTGCTCACCAATTTTACTAATTAACACTCTTCAGCACTCATGTTGTGCCACTGATTAATCCTCCTCCACTTTTATGTGGGAGGTTTCACCCTCTGACTTGAAGGGCCTGACCATCCTCTCAGATATGCCGAACAAATTGCAGTATCTCCTAAGGGCTCTCTCGTACTATGTTGACTCATTGCAAATGCACACCAGGAGAGAGTTACTTAAACTCCTTTCTTGGATGTACCACATCTCAGTTTTTCATTCATCCCCACAGAAGGATGTGTAATGAATTTGGTTACAGTGATGGAAACTCTAAGGGTGCATCTACACGCACTGTTATTTCGAGACAGCTAGCGTTATTTCAAAATAACAATGCGAACATCTACACAACCATATTGTTAGTTTGAAATTATTTCAAAATAATGGATGGCTTATTCCAAAATCTATAAACCTCATTCTATGAGGAATAACGCCTCTTCTGAAATAGCTATTTTTAAATAAGGCGTGTGTAGAAGCTACACTGCTGCTACTTCAAAATAGCCTCTCACTAGGGCCATTCTAAGTTGTTATTCCTCCCCAGTGCCTCCTGGGGCTCTAAATTGAGATAGCACATCTACATTAGGGAAGCCTGCCTCAGACTAATGTTGAGGCTTTCCTGCAGTGTAGACGTGATATTTTGAAATAAGCTATTTCGGAATAAGCATTCTGGAATAGCTTATTTTGAAATAAGCGTGCAGTGTAGACATACCCTAAGTTCACAATGTTTGTAAAAGTATTACAGTTATTGTTCTTAGGGGGAGGAGTAGGCTAATATGTAGCACATAAAACTAGAGAGAGGATGAAATATGAAAGGACATGTGGGGATAAGGAAGAAAGAGGATATGCTAACTTTTTACTAATACAAAACACTATTAGGGCAAATAATTTACTCTAGGGAATTTTATTTTCTGTGTTGTCATTCTCCTCTCCCCTCCTCCCCCCATCCTCACGTTTTTATTCCCCCAGCTAGACCTGGTAAAAATACTTTTGAGGGAAAAGCTTCTTTGAATCATGGATTTGTCAAAAACAAAAATTTGCAATGATGTTCTATGGTTTTACAATGAAAACCTGAAGATGGAAGGTGAAGTTCTGTTTCCAGAAGAGTCCAATGGAGTTTTTCCATTGATATGAATGGGAACACAGAATATCGTCAAGCATTTTGATTGAAAACAAAAGATTTTTAAAAAACAAAAATTTGTGGAAAACACTTCAATTTTTAGTTTTCAAAAACTAAGGTTAAAAGCATTTTGGTACAATAGTAAACTATCTTTTCAGTCAGCTGTATCTCAGCCAATTTGGTTTTCCTCTCTGGAAATATCAACATTCCTATAACTTGTTCAGGTATGCCTCCTATAAATAGAGCTTTGATCAAGTATCCTGTAACTTAGCTGCTAAATCATGCCACCCAAACAATTACAGGTTGAATCTCTCTAGTCCAGCATTCTCTGGTCTGACAACATCCTTGATCCGGCATGATTTGAATTAGCTGATGTCCACTTTATATGGGTGTGGCCAAGTTTCCCGGGGTCTCATAACGTTTTTTCACAGCCATGAGTCCTGGTTCTCAGTGTTCTGTGCTATTGTTTAGCTCTCATTTACCCCTATATGTCTTCTAAGAGCCCAATAAGCAGTGAAAGTATTGGTAATGGTGCTGGACAATATTGACCTCCCACGGTCCGGAAAATTCTCTGCTTCAGCACTGGTCAGGTCCCAAAGTTGCTGGACTAGACAGGTTCAACCTATAATACTGAAGAATGATATATTGCAGTCCTTTCATGGACAACCCAAAATCTTAAATTGTTCATTCAAACCTTCTGGTCTGCAAATAATGTGCAACTGTAGCCATTCCTGAAATATTTCAGAACAAAAGGAAGGACTACTTTCACTGGATAAGCTGTTCTTAGTGAACAATTAGACCAGCATGGAAGCCACTATAATGAAAAGCAATTTTACATGCCTTACACCTCCTCTGATCTCAAACAAGCTAATTGGAGCCACTGGGGAAAGGTTACATCTACGAGTAGGTGGATATATAATGTTTATATAGACCTGCAAAAGTACAGTTTCCATTTTGTGCATCAGTCAAAATGCATTCCAGCCCATGAAAGCTAGGCCCACATCAATGTGGTAGTCTTTAAGGTGCCACAGGACTCCTCATTGTTTTTGCTGAAATAGAATAACACGGCTTCCCCTCTAAAGCTAATAACTTAATTTAATTCATCGGGGTAAGTACAGGTATAATGTGTGATTTGTGCTAACATTTTGCTGTGGAATACCTGTACAACTCACACGTGCAAATTTATAAAAAATCAATATCCTGAAGTGGTGTTTCATTATGTTACCATTTTCAATGCACAACAAATTAAGGCAGAGACTATCCTGAGGACAGTTAGCTAAGCTAAAAGCTTTTGAAGAAAACTGTTCCTGTCAAATATAATTACAGGTTGGACCTCCCTGGCCCAGCACCGTCAGGACCTCAGCTGCCTCCAACTGGGGAGTTTGCCAGACCAGGGGAGGTCAATGATGCACTGCTGGCTACCCTGCTGCCGGCTTCTCTCCCTGGGGCTCTCAAGGATAGGGGTCCCCACCCTGCTGCTGCCCCGCTAATTCTGGTCCAACCGAGGCTCCCTGCCTGCTGCTGCTAGGGGTTCCCTAGCTAAGGCCACCCGGCTGCCGCCAGCCCCATTCAGCCACTGCTGGCCCTGGTACACCTGGGGGTTCCCTCGGGGTTTCCTGGTCCTGAGGGGGTTCCTCAGGGTTTCTGGCTCCGCTGCCCCAGGGGGTTCCCAGCCAGGGCTGCCCAGCTGTCATCGAACCTGCTGCCACCAAGAGATTCCTGGGGTTTTCTGGCCAGGGCCTCCAGGCCAGCCCCCCTGCCACCAGAGATTCCCTTGCTGGGGCCAGGACTCCTGGCTGCCACCTGGTCCCACCACCGGGATTCCTTGGCCAGGGCTCCTGGGCCACTGGATGGTCCCATTCTCAGGGTTCCCTAGCCATGGCCGCCTGACCCCACTGACACAGGGAATTCCCTGGCTGGGGCGGAGGCTCCCAGATGCTATCTGGTCAGCCTGACACTGGAGTTCTCCTGCCTAGCCACTTCTAGCCCAGCTGGGACTCTGAAGTCCCCACTTTCCCGGGGCTCTTTGCTCCAGCAACATCCGTGGCCTTGCCAGACCATGGATGTTGCTGGACCAGAGAGCCCCGGATTTGGAAGCCTCTCTTCTGCCTCAGACTAGTTTTTCATAGTAAGCCAGCCAGGCCATCTAGGAGAACTCCTGAGTAAATGGTTACTCCGTTGTTGGATAGTTACACACATTCTGCCTTGATGACTAATAGTCACAAGACCAGCAGTTTATTGGTGAGAGAGTGTTGGAATGGTCTGCTTCCCCTAACAGTCTAATTCCTCACCTCCAAAGTCAAACGCCATGCACCACAATTTGCAGTGTAGCTCCATATCCATGACTGAGATCCTCCCCTCTGCTACCAGACAAGCCAGGATTCCCCATCTACCACTGTTTTCCCGGCTGCTGCTTAACCCCCTGGCACCAGCTCTGCTGCAGCTGACCTGCCAACCCCCTGACACTGGACTCCAAGCAAGTCCTGCTCCCAGCTGCCAGGTTCTTTGGTCAGCAATATCCATGTTTTATAGATGTTGGTGGACCAGTTTTGGAGGTGCAACCTGTACGCATTGTGACATACAGATTTCACAAGGCCATGTGTGGCATTACAAATATTCCTGATGTTATGCTTTAAAGTCTGTGACTAAAAAGTCTTTAAACCAGGCATGTCAGGGGAGTTGACCATGAAGCTTTCTCTGGATAAAGACAAAAGGCCAATACCTCAAACCAGATGCGGCCAAATTCAATTTTTTGTTTAAATTTGTAATGGCAGTTATAGCAGGAAGAGAGAATCTGCCCTGGAAAAATCACCAGTACGGGAGATAGCATCATGATGGCCTCACCAGCTAGCCTAGTATGCATGCTGGGCAGGGAAAAAGAACTATATCTGGGGATACATTTCAGAAGAATGCATCTCCCACGATTTATTGGACTAGAGAAAGAAGGGGCATGAACCACTGAAGTTATCCTTCACCTGCGGAGACAAAGAAGGCCAGTACCTTAAAACTCTGGGGGATTGTGGTTAAGAGCTAGCCAGCAATGCTGAAAGGACTGTGGTGAGAAAATGACTTTGAACAAAACTCTCTAGTTTTAGTCTTAGGAGTGTATTTTGACCTTTTTGTTGTAACCTTTTCTACCTTTATTCCATCTTTCTATTGCTTAAGCCTCTGGCTTTTATGTGATAAGTTTATTTATACTTTTACTAGGAACCAGTTCAGTACTACGTTTGAAGGCAAAGGTGTATTTACCCCAGTTAAAACTGTCATGCACTGACTCTCTAAGGGTATGTCTACACTACCCCGCTAGTTCGAACTAGCGGGGGTAATGTAGTCATCCGCAATTGCAAATGAAGCCCAGGATTTGAATTTCCCGGGCTTCATTTGCATGAAGCCGGCCGGCGCCATTTTTAAATGCCGGCTAGTTCGAACCCCGTGCCACGCGGCTACACGCGGCACGGAGTAGCTAGTTCGGATTAGGCTTCCGCGCGGCACGGGGTTCGAACTAGCCGGCATTTAAAAATGGCGCCGGCCGGCTTCATGCAAATGAAGCCCGGGAAATTCAAATCCCGGGCTTCATTTGCAATTGCGGAAGACTACATTACCCCCGCTAGTTCGAACTAGTGGGGTAGTGTAGACATACCCTAACAGAGCAGCAAAGAACGCAATACCTTCTGTGAATGTACAACTGTAAAGTTGCGCATGTAACGAAACATCTGCGAGACGCTCAGGGACTTCATGCATTTTTACATGCGAGGTGAGGTTTGGGCTCAGATATCCTGGTGAGGCAGGGAGCTGACATGCAGTCTAAGCTCCATCAAAACTCACTCTTGATGAGTCAGGAAGATAACACTGTGGCTCTCAGCTCTGCAAACCGCCAACAGTTATATCCCTGCAGGAATATTTTAGCTCCCTTCCGCCATTGCTCATCCTTTCCTTTAAAACACTAATTACGGTTTTTTCCACGGGCCTAAAAATATTCTGGTATGATACATACTAGTATACCTGTTGAAATCCACATTAAATAACATGAAAGGTATTTGGGGGGCAATATTAAATTGAGGACCCTTTGAATTGCTTAGAGCTCTAAGCAATTGCTTAATCTGCATATACCTAGTTCCACCACTGTGCATACATCAATGCAAATTGTAAATTGTACCCTAAGGTCAACTGTAGATGTTTGTAGAGAACATAATGATGTATTCAAGCACCCTTCCTGAACACATGTGCTTTCCTGAACCAGGTCCCTACAAAGACTTGTGCTATTACATATCCTAGTATATTTCCTTTTAAAAATCCTGTGACAAGTGAACATCTTTTAGGCACCATTTACCACTGAATTGGTAGAAAGGTGGTCTTTACTGACTGACTTATTTTTGTTTGGCAGTGCAGATACTTTGCTTGCAGTACAAGCTATCGCTGATTTTAAGTGCTTCTCGGATCTCTGTGTTATTAGGAAAACACAATCTCAGTTTGTTTTTTCACTTTGTAAAGTTCTTTCCACAAATGTTTCCAGATTGTATTAAAGGCCATTTACATTTTAATAACTTTCACTTTATTTTGATTTCCATATGAATAAATTCACCATGGTGATAAGTTTGTTGTTAGTGCTTTCATATTTTCATTTCAAATTTTTATTAATAAACATGCAAATACCTGATGTATTATTTATATTGGCAGTAAATGTACTATTCCTATCTCCATTTCAGCGCTCCTCTCAAAACATGCTCATTTGAAAAAGCAACCTTTCTAGTTTAGGTTCACAATGGTTATGGCTAACTAACCAATACAGCGAAGGAGGAAATTATTCCCCTATGCATTTTCATGCAAAACTATCTCTGAAGCATACTAAGGTGCTTCAGGATGGTTTTGGGTCTAAGTACACTCAGAGTTGTGATGGAGGCAAATTCCAAATAATGTGACATTCCTCAAAACAACATAGCTGATTTTTTCCCCATTTTGTATTTCCATTTGCTGTTAGATCAAATATGGCATCCCAACACCATCTTCCCCCACCTGAATATTTATAGCAGCCAGGTACAATATACTCTGATACTTACATCCAGCAGCAGGTAGCTGTACTGGGCTGTGAAATGTTGGCCAGAAGTGAAAATGTGAGTTAAGGATTCAGCTTATTCACTGGTTCCACAGGCCATGTGGCAGAATCTAACTGAAGAAATACAAATGATCTAGTGCAGAATAAAGGTGTGTGTGTGTGTGTGTGTGTGTGTGTGTGTGTGTGTGTGTGTGTGTACACGCGTGTGCTGTGGCAAAGCTCCTGCTGTGCCTCGTGGGTCCTTCTGGAAAATAGTGTGTGCCTCAGAGGCTTGTTGTGGCCCTTCACACAGCCTCTTTCTCTTCACTAGTGGCAGGGGCCATAGTCCACTGAGCCCTTTTCATCACAGGTTAGTTCACAGAGTTAAGGTAAAAACCCCTTTGTAGTTCTGGCTTCCTCTTCTCAGGGCAGATTCTGTAGTGGTGTGGGGCAAGATGGGGGGACCCAACCCACCCAGTACTCCAGGTTCTAGCCCAGGGATCCTAAGGCGGCAGCAACAGACACGGTTAATTCCGCTTCCAGTCTGCAAGCTTTTCCCTAGGTCACTTGCCCAAACAATCCCTCTCAGCACCTTTCCTCTGGTACCTGCTAGTCAGTCCTCATCTCTCTCCCTCTCTCTCACACCCACACCCACTCACACTTCTTCTATACCGCACTCCCTCCTTTCAATCCCTCACTCTTTTTTCATCCCCTTTCCTTACCTAAGGGAAACCTTGTAAAGCAACTCCATAGGCCTTCATTAGCTGCAGGCATCTAATTAGCCTGTACTTCCAGCAAACACTAATTGACTCCAGGTGCCTGCTTGATTATGCAGCATTAGGCTCAGCCCTGTTTACTTGGGGAAGATAAAGTGATTCACCCAGGCTCCAGCATGTCTTCCCTCCATTAGTGTGCGGCAGCCAGCTGGTCTGGGTCTCTCACAGTACACAGTGCATGTTTTTTGACAGGCCATGCACAAATCACAAGGTTATTTCTACTCCTGTGTAATACATGTTTTAGTAGCTGTTACAAGCTTACTTTGTTTATAGTGAAGAAGAAGCAGGTAAATCTAGGGGCTGGGGCTCCTGCCACTACTATCACTGGGCTGATAGAGGGGAGCAGAGAATAAGGTGCTCCTGGGGTGTGTTGATTTCTCCTTGTGTGTACACATAGGGCCTACCCTGTAGAAGAGAGAAACAGAGAGGCACAAGATGCAGATTCCAGCCTGTCCCAACGCAAATTCCCTGCAGCCCTGGCTTAGTCGCTACAGTTCTGCCATGATCTCCCTCAACAGTGGTCATAATGCTCTTATAAAATGACTCCTGGGCATGGTAAATGTCTCGAGTAACAAGGCAGCATCCTGAGGTACTATTACCTATGCTAAAATGTGAGTGTCACACAGAACTACATTCTTTGAACTTTGTATTTTTGTTCCTGGAGTTGTGATATTTAAAATCAAATCTGTATGTACCCATGAAATAAAAATAGACTATGCAAAATGTAAATTGTAGCATTTGGGGATTCTTGTTTAGGCTGGGGATTCTTGCCTGAACTGACAAGCCACATCTGATATAGTTCGGTAGGCTGTTCTTGTTCACGGGAAATAGCTCTTCCACGGAGAAGGCTCCCACAAATTCTGTGTACCACTTGAGAACCAGCTAGTCCTTTTTCTGAGAACTTAAGTACCACATTGGCCTTGTGGAGACCAGCTGTGCAGGGGTGAATTACGTTCTCTAGGAATCTGCAGCTGGGAACCAACCTCCCAGCCTGGGTGAACACCCAAACCCATGCTATTTTCAGTGCATTAGCTCAAACCCTGCTGTGCATTCATTATCCATACTAACAGGTTTTCTACTTGCTGCAGTGTAGACATACCTCATACATGGAAGTCCCAGTCATTTCAGAGGAATGCTGTCTGTATCAAGTGAAGCAGAGTCCCTATAGAACTGAGTATTGACCATGCATTTTGCAATGAATGACTACCCTTTTCTAATGGGAACTGTGATCAGAATGGCACTGATTGGGTTGAGTTCCAGTGAAGAACTGCTAGGCCCTGACCCAGCAGCATCTTTATACCAGCTTGCTGGGCCCTGATTGGATGCAGCATAAGTGGATGCTCTAGCTTGCCTGGAGGACCTATCTTCTGCTCTTTTCCCTAGGGTGGGGTGCAGCAAGGCTACAGCCTCCAGCATGGGGCTTCAGGGCTAGTCCACCCTGTCACACTACCCCAGAAAAGGGTCATAGACAAGTCCTCCAGGAGGCTATAGCAACCGTGGAAGAATAGGCCAATTAGGGGCTAGGAAGGCTGCAAAAGGAGCCTCAAAGGAGAGCAGCAGTCAGTTGCAGTACAGACCTCAAGGAGAGAAGACCATGGGTGACTGGCTGGCTGAGGGAGTGGCAGCACCATGGAGACTTTCAAGTGGAGAGCTGGGTAGGAAGTGTAGGCTATGGAGAAACTGATGAATTATGAGAAATCCCTGAGCTACTGGTCTCCTGGAGGGAAAGCCCCGGAGGCACCACTCTCATCTGGAGTGAGGAAACAGACTGAGGGACATTATGCAGAGGGCACCAAGACGGACCCCTGTTAAATGTGTACCCTGGAATTGGTTTGTGTTGATTGACTCCCACAGGGTGTGCTTTGGCTGGCGGGTTGAGTAGCCGAAAAGGCTGATGAACAGAGAGAGTGCAGACTCATGACCTCAGCCAGACGGAGGCACTCGCAGAAGGTGAGTGTTGCCCCATTACAGGAGGGTTGAAACATTGCATGTTGTCCTTTGAAAAACCTGGGCATGGGAATGTTTCAACAGGAGGACTAGCTTTTGTTCTCCTTCATAAAACGAGTCGCCTCCAGTGTCAACCCTGAATACTAAGTTCATGTCAAAATATCCATTTACCATCAGCTGTAAAATTTGCTCCAAACTCTTTAAAAATCCTGTTAAGAACGATGAAACAAAGCACGGTCACCATGTCCTTATCAGCCCTGGCTACTCATATTTATTAGCACTAAAGTGTTTCCATCAGTGAGTCACTTCACACTACATTATGGGAGCCTGCCAGAGTACATACTGTACACTGTACTGTATTACCATTTATTGTCAGCTTTAGAGGACAGCTTTATAGCTACACCACAAGAAGCTGAATGTGGTTCTACTTTTTTCTACAGAGGGGTCTTACGTGATAATGCTCTTTGCTGAAACAATTTCTTTAAAAAGTAGAATATGTTCTTTTGGATTTAAGCTAGGCAGAGACACATGACTTAATGACAGCTTATATTTCACATGATGTGGTGCAATCCTTTATAAACATAATAATTGTCCATGTGTTATACAGAAGGCTGTCAAATTGGAAAAAATTGTTAGCCACGTCAACTCAAGATGAAAGAAAAATGCTTAGTGGGGGCAGGTCAAATAGCCCAACTATTTAGATAATAAGCATTGTATACAAACATTGGGAAGCTACTTCACATCTTTGTGTGGGATACCACCCAGAAATCAGATGCTCAGGCTTTAGAGATGATTTACAAGCTGCAGAGCTGACTGCGCATAAGAAAAGCAACCTAGAAGTGTTAATACAGTGATGTAAAGTCCACGTTCCTACTGACATTTGAGAAATACTGAATATGAAGAATGGTACTTGATTAGTGAGAAAGGATTGGCCAGGTCATGATGAACCCTAAAAGTATTTTTCCTTCCAAATTCTGTTATGAAATAAAATTTGACCTTCTTGTACCTGCAACGAAAAACTTTGCAGTAGGCAATGGTCTCAATTATAATTGTGTTTTAGGAATGTTACGGTGGTTGATATTTGTTGCAACATACTTGTATCATAATAGCTCATTTTGAAAATGCAAACAAATGGACTCATGGACAGACAGACACACACAAAATCTCTAATATATAGAGACGAATAACTCTTTACTCTTAATAATCCAAAACAAGGAAGCTTGTACCAATATAAGCAGAAGGAAAAGATCATAACATGTCAGCACTGGAAAGGACCCTATCTGATTTATACTGCCAAGTAATTGAAGAAGCAGAACCATCCAATGCTAGAGACATCAAGAGCACTCTAAATGAAAGTAACAAAAGCATACCATACATATTAGGCTGTCCTCAAGCCACCTTCACTCCCACTGAAGTAAAAGTTCCATATGAAATTCACAAGAAGAGAAGAATTTGGCTGAAAGCCTGAATCTAGACAGTTCTAAAAGGCCTGTTTAATGTAATCAAAGTTTTAAGTTACCAAAGCCACCCGTACAATAAAGTAAAAGCACAATGAAAGAAATTGAATAGGATGATTTCCCCTTTCACAGGGTTAAAACTCACCAGCTCACCAGCAGTGTCTCAGTGCTTCTTCCACCGCCAGAAGAGAGAGAATGTGAAGGTTCAGCTATGATTAAACGAGACATATTTTGATGTAACATCCTACCTGCTCCTTTCTTTTTTTAAACTTGTAAATGAATTTAACTGGAATGAATACTCCATATTAATTAAGAAAGGTATTAACTGACTCTATAAAATAATTCTCTCTAAACTATTCTATTCATATGTGATATCAATGATAGTCCAAAAAAACCCCTTTTCATCAATTTTAATATATTGGCATAAATATTAACAAGCTTATGATATTTTTCTCCTGGCTTTTGTTTCATTACTTGCTGTCAAATTTGGGAGTTGAAAAGGATTTTACTTCATGATAGAATGAAAGTTGTGTTAAAATCTTGGATTAACCATGCTAATAGAAGATCTTTTATTACCTGTAGTTTCTTTTTTGTCTTTGCCTCTACAGTGTACAGAGTAAGAACTTCAGATAGTATACCAAGACTTATTTAGATGTCCACTGCAAGAAGACTGAGAAGAGAAAGTTAAAGCAGCAGTTTCCCCCCTTAACCTAGAATATAAATTTCTTACTTTGTGAAGAGATGAAACACTATGCTGTAAATATATTACACTTCAGGATTTTAATTTGTAGGATCTTATAAATAGAAGATGTATAGACATCCATTACAGTAAAAACAATTTTCAGCAAATGGTTACAGCTAACTGGTGACTATATTAAAAAGAAAATCCTACAGGGATTTACAGGTGGTCAATATTTTATTAATGAGTCTCATTTTCTCTGCACGACCAAAAAAATCTTTTGAACAGAATAAAAAGCCACATAATCCTCTAGCCTGTAGAAACATTGGCAACATTCAAATATCCTTCCTATTTTGGGATTCATTTGCATTATCTGCTTCCAAAGAGAGCAAATGAAGTCATAGGTAAATCTAAAAGAACAATCTGACATTGCTCTTTCATGCACATAGACACGCTTATTTATTTACTGGCTAATCATTGAAGTCCCCTCCCTCAGCACCTGGGCATTTTAGGTTAATTAAAAGTAAATACAAAATAAGCATGTCTGAAAAGATACACTCCTGATTTCAGAACAGTTCCAAGTCAATGAAAGTTAGACCATGAAAATTTGCTAAGTTGAAATGAGTGGATTCTTTTTACCTCAGTCCCCTTTTTGGCATACACATCCTTAAGGCCTGAAACAGATGAAAGGGGAAGAAATTTTAAGGCAAATTCTTGTTAAAATATTGGTAGTACATCAATGCCATTACGAGATAATAGTGTATAGCTTACCTTTGATCCAGATCCTGAAGGCCTAATTCCCATTGGAATCAATGAGACTTAGGCACCTAAGTACCCTTTAAAGAGATGGGTCTCTGCTGCCCATCTTCTCTGGGGTCTCTCTGATGGCCAACCAGTTCAACCTAATTTTCAGACCTAATTTTAAAAAAGCCACAAGCTTCTGATCGTTTCAATTTGCGGAATTTTGAAGATTGTTAAGGTTTTACAAGCTCCAGTCCGTTTCCTGCATACTGTATGCCTGCTAAAATGCACACTATGTCCACTCAGGGGCGAGTAGCCTGATGAATCTGGCTAATATTTGCCCCTTGTAGCATAGCCCTGATGCTTGAAAGCTTTCATTTCCCCAAAAGAAAAACTGGAAAAGACAATAGGCAGGTGCATCTTGTGCTGAGTCCCTTGTGGCTTCATAGCCATCATCACACTGCCAGGCACCATATTTTCCTTGGGTGCCTTTGGTAGGCTGTCTAACTTCAAGGCTGATAGGTAATAAATGTGACATCAATTTCCATTTGTTGCCTGAAATTATTTATTATTTTCTCTGAGAACTGAGCTTCCCAAATAACCTTGGCTATGTCTAGACTGCAGGCTTCTTTCGAAAGAGGCTCTTTCGAAAGCATCTTTCGAAAGAGCCTCTTTCGAAAGATCGCGTCTAGACTGCAGGCGGATCTTTCGAAAGAAAAATCCGCTTTTTCGAAAGAGAGCACTCAGCGAGTCTGGATGCTCTCTTTCAAAGACGGCCTATTTACATTGAAGAATGCCTTCTTTCGAAAGAGGAACTTTCGAAAGAAGGCGTTCTTCTTCGTAAATTGAGGTTTACCGCCATCGAAAGAAAAGCCGTGTTCTTTCGAATTAATTTCGAAAGAACGCGGCTTGAGTCTGGACGCAGGGGAAGTTTTTTCGGGAAAAGGCTACTTTTCCTGAAAAAACCCCTGAGTCTGGACACGGCAGTGCAAGCTTACTGAACGGATTTTTATTTTGGATAGCTTATTGGATATTTGGCCAGTGCTGGTTTTTCTTTGCTTGCTCACCTCGCTGACTACACGAGTGTATAAATGAACTGAATCTCTCTAAAAACACCTTATTTTCAGCTCAGCTGTCTGCATGATCTTTTGCTGACACATGAGTTTTCTGTTCATACTCTCATCTAATGTAAGAGACATTCCACGAATTAAGCAGCAGCCATGCAGCTGGGTAAGGAAGGATGGAAGTCTCCTGTAAGTGCTTTCTTGTACAGTGGTAAGAACTCATTTAAAAGAAGTAAGATTTATAGGTAGGACTCTACTAAATTCACAGTCCCTCTGGGTCAATTTCATGCTCGTAGGATGTTAAAAATGGTACATTTCATGATTTTAACTATGTGCATTTCAAATTTTACAGTGTTGTAATTGTAGGGGTCCTGACCCAAAAAGTCATTGCGTGGTCACAGATTATTGTGGGGGAGGGGGTTGCAGTACTACCAGCCTTATTTCTGCACTGCTCCTAGTAGCATTGCCTTCAGAGCTGGGCAACTGGAGCCTGGAAGCTGCCGGCAGGGAGCCCAGGTCTGCTGGCAGAGCTGCCACCAGTAGCAGCAGGGACGAAATAAGGAGGACAAGCGATGGTATTGCCACCTTTACATCTGCACTGCTGCCTGCCTTCAATGAGCACCCAGTTCTGAAGGCAGTGCTAAAATAAGGGTGTGCAACTTCCCTTTTGGGCTAGGCCCCCTAATTTGAGAAATTTGGTTTCCCCCATGAAATCTTTATATAGGATAAAAGCATACCCATGACCAGATTTCACCAGGGGAGACTAAATTTCATGGTCTGTGATGCATTTTTGATAGCAGGGCCCTATTTATAGAAAGTGATAACTCCAAGGCATGCCTTGCTTTAAGCACGTGGTTTGTACCATTGACTATGATCACAAATATGAAGGTCCGCTAATATCCACATGAAAAAATGTTTTGAAAGGGTTGGGGGAATATCAGTGGGTTGTGTGGCAACTGAGTGAAAAGCTTCAACTTTTGCTCTGTATTAAGAACCCAAAAGCATTTAGGCAGCTGTAAAATATGATGGAGTCTGATTTGCTTATTGCAGTCCAGCCATTAAAATCATATGATTCAAAATCATATCCACCTATCTGCTGGCTGCTATGAGAAGAAATCTTCCTCTTAAATTACTTTAAAATGTTCTTTGATGTAAAGTGCTTTGATGCCCAGAAATAAGGGACTGTTCAAATAATTGAAACCATCCAAACACAAATTTGTCTGCTACGAGGCAGTATTGACTAGATCATGGGTGTTGGACCCCACCCCGAATACCTGGGTTCTACTCCTGGGCTACGTCTACACTGGCCCCTTTTCCGGAAGGGGCATGTAAATTTCACCAGTCGTCGTAGGGAAATCCGCGGGGGATTTAAATATCCCCCGCGGCATTTAAATAAAAATGTCCGCCGCTTTTTTCCGGCTTTTAAAAAAGCCGGAAAAGAGCGTCTACACTGGCCCCGATCCTCCGGAAAAAGTGCCCTTTTCCGGAGGGTCTTATTCCTACTTCAAAGTAGGAATAAAACCCTCCGGAAAAGGGCACTTTTTCCGGAGGATCGGGGCCAGTGTAGACGCTCTTTTCCGGCTTTTTTAAAAGCCGGAAAAAAGCGGCGGACATTTTTATTTAAATGCCGCGGGGGATATTTAAATCCCCCGCGGATTTCCCTACGACGACTGGTGAAATTTACATGCCCCTTCTGGAAAAGGGGCCAGTGTAGACGTAGCCCACGATTAGCAGCTTAGTGACAACTGGCAAGTCACGTCATCTGTTTCCACCTTATTTGTCTACTTAGCTCGTGAGCTGTCAGGGCAACTGTTGTACTTAAAGTACTACACAGGGTCTTTTCAGGGGAATAAGGCAAAACACCACGTATATTGATAATACATATAGCAATCAACACTTACCATTTGCATATGATATATTACACTCTCTCTATCGCACACACACACACTCTATCTTCTTGTTGTTACTAACAGTTGCTCCCCCTAGCTGCACTGGCCAGGTGAGTTAGATGGGGCAGGGGTGGAGCTAGGCTTCTGCCGATCCGGATCGGTGCTCCCTTGTTGACAAGACGAAAACCTGGGGTCCTCCTGCAAGATGCCTTAGATTTATAGTAGCTCCCCTCTCATGCAAACCTATCATCTCATGCATATGCAAAATCTGTGAGCGTCATCATATGCGTATGCAGTTAGTCATCTGTGGCACCTTCTTCTGGGTGTTGTCTTAATGCTGCCACATTCGCCTTCAAAAAGGGTGCTTCCAAAAGCAGGCACTTGCTGCTGACTCTCAAGGCATCCATATGTCCAGTCTTCTTTCAATGAGCCCACTTCACAGAGGTCTCATTATCCTTGGATCTGGTTTACAACCCCTCTTGCAACTGCCCTGAGGTGCTTGTCTTTCTCGCCTTATCTATTCACACTTCATTCATTCAACAGGGACATTCTCTTCATCTTACTCTTTTTAGGGACCATTCTACCAAGACTTAATACAGAAGACTTAATACAAAGTTTCTATGTTCTCTATGAAAAGGTATGAAGTTTCTCTGTAAAAGGACTTAATACAAAGCTATATAAAAGGACTTGATACAAAGTTAAAAGCTTAATACAGAGATTATATGATGATCCACACTGATATGAAAATGATTAATACAGAGATTTATGATTAATACAGAGATGTATCTACATAGGGACTGTCTCATTGCATTTGGGGGACTTAGGGAAAGGTGGTGTACAATCTATCAACAGCTGTAAAACCGAAACTAATGAAGAAGAGAGAGAAAATTCCTGCTTCTTTTGTTCTCTGCCATTATTCTTTCTCCCCTATTGGTATCTGTGTGGAGCAAGAGAGAAGAACCTTACAAAGTTTGAAAATCCACAAGTAGGCTTATGAAGAAAGGTTCATTCAATGGCCAGAATCTTTTCTAAACTAGCAAGAAACAGATCATTTTTTCACAGAGCCCTGTCCATCAAGCCTGCCTACAAGGATACTAAATAACAAGCAAGGTATCTGCAATAGGGCAATTTTCTGTAATGTCCTTGGGAGATTTTATTGAATTAAGTTTCTGTATCTTAGAGTGTATTGTACTAAATTAATTTCTTATGCATTAAGGCAGGCTGGGATAGCATGTGATCTTTGAAGGGGAATCTGGGGATTCAAAAGACTATATCAAACAATATGCCAGACAAGAATGGATTTTTGGAACAAGTAGTTTTTCCTGAATAATAATTGTATGCAAAACACCCTTCTTCTTCCTTTTGTAGTGATGTTCTGAGGACTAGGCTATAATCAGCTGTTACCCGAGGCCAAGATGGAAGGCTCAAGATTTGTAAAGGAAGACTGAATTATTCCTGGTTGTTCTGGTTATCACTCTGAAAGATTCATTAATTTGTAAGCATAGGGAAATACCCATTTGTGAGTTTTGAGGGACTAAATTTTACCAGTGTCGAAACTGGTATTGGGGTGATCTCTGGTAAAGTTTGTGGCAAGTGTGTAGGTTGTTTTAATGTTTTCCTCCATAATGCTTTCACCTTCAGAATAAATGTGCTTACCTAGAAAGAGCTGTGTGATAATTTGCAACTGCAGGTAAATATACCATTCCTAATCTTTGGCAAATGCAGAGGATGGCTTTTAAGGCAGTCTGGCATGCTGGGGATATTATAGCGCAAGCAGAAAACTGTACAGCCTGGAAAAGCTCCCTCCAGGAAGGAAAGAGACACGTGTCTTCCCAAAATAAGTGGTGGCTGAGGAGCTGGCAGTACGGACTGGGTCCCCTCAAGGAACCATGGAAGGAAAATTATAGGGGCAGTTGTTCTGAACTGTGACAATATCAGCAGAGCAAACTTTGTTCATTCAGTGAATCTGTGGACAAAGCATATAAAAAATATTCAGTTACCATTTTTATGTATTGACTCTTTAATGGAGGTCACATTTGTCATAGTGTCAGTTATTTTCCCCAGAAAAGCTGAAATCACTTTAATCTCCTAGCAAAACATACATGTTCTCTCTTCTAAACCCTGGTATGGTGTATAGTTTGTCTTCTTTGCACAGAGAATGCATTATACTCCAGACAGCCTGGTATGAGATCTAAGGGGAGTTGGGAAGAAAATGGAATATACACATCTGCACCTCATCTTGTCTCTAAATTTGTACCTGGAAGAATTTTTATCCACCATTTTTTGACCACGATCAATTGCATGTGGAAATTATACAACACAGAATTTTAACCACCTGATCTGAGGCACACGTGTGGAGAGGTAAAAATTGAAGGTATGGATTTAGAAGTAGTCTCTGCAAATATTAGCCCAGGTGTTCATCTGAAGTCACCCTTCACAGCTGCACATTTAAACTAAAACTCTGACTTGGGTAGCACTTCAAAAATGGTATTAACTGCATCTTTTACATTCAGTTGATTCAGCAACTAATGATTTAAATGAGTTCTAAACTTTGATCAAGTAGAGAGTTACCTGGAATATGGATAAGACAATGGAGGCTTTTTTTATTGTATTGAGTGATATTTTTTTTTACTAATGTGACCTGTATTTTTATTCTTACACCTTTTAAAAAAAACTTAGAAACAGGTGTTTTGTGGGACATGTCTAAAGCAAATATATTTCTACTCATAAATTCCTCCCCTTTCCATTGTTCCACTTACAAACCTCCCTACTGCTTCTTCAGGTTTCCTTTCATTTTCAGCTTTGCTGTTCTTCTAGGTAAACACCCTCTTGCCAACTGGGGAAAGATTAGTCAGGTGAGTTCCCTGGAGAGTAGAGCATAAAAATGTTAGAAACTACCACCCATAGCATCGTGAAATTGACAATACACAAAGTACTGTCAAATGCGCCAACATGAGCAAACTGCAAAAGTAAAGTGTGTGTGTAATATAATGTCTGTAATCTTTCTTTTCCAGTAATGATAGGAATTATTTATAAGAATACAGGGTGAATGCATTTCAAATGGTAATGTGAGTCTTAAGTTGGTGTCCCTTTCTTTGGATCAAAAGGTAACTAGTGTATTTCTGTTAGCTGGAAATGGCTGGGATCAAAAGGTGAATACTGTTTACTTAGTTTGCACCTGCTTAATTAATACACCGTCTGTTCAATATAAAGCTGCTGATGGCGCTGTCTGCCAGCTTGTTAGACTGATTGTTTGATCTCTCTCACCCTGGAATCCTCTCCTAATATAGGAAGCAGGCAATGCATGTTATTAAGGAAATCCAAGTAAGTGCTTTTGATTTGTCAGTGTACAAAGAATCATTAGAACCAACAATACATTGTTCTTACACTGTCTTTAAAGGCCACTCTCTTATAAACCTGTATGCCAGAAACTAATGTGGTTTGGTGGTGATATAGTACGTTTCCCTGGCTTAAATCCTCAAAGGTATTTATGGTCCTAATTTCCTTGAAATCAATTGAATTTGGGAGCCTAAGTGCTTTTGATGATCTGAACCTCTCTGCTTAATTCTTTGCCTAGAATAAATAAGATTTCCAAGTAAGCATCTTTTCAAATGTGGCCAAATAAAGGGTGAGAGGGTAAAACTTTGCTGTAACTTGACTAGGGTGCTAGGAGCAGTGTTGTCTTCAAGTCGTCATTGTCAAGTCCAAATCGAGTCTCATGTCACTACAGTTCAAGTCTCAAGTCGAGTCTCGAGTCCCTAAAGTCACTTTCGAGTCAAGTCCCAAGTCGAGTCTCAAGTCTTAATTTAAAAAATGTCAAGCCACTTTTGTACAAGCCATCAATATCGGCATTTTTGGACAATTTTTTCACCAAGTCGATTTAACAAAATTAGCAAGTCTCAAGTCGATTCTCAAGTTACAAACAATGAACCCAAGTAGAGTCTCAAGTCGAGTCACCTAGGTGACTTAAGTCGAACTCGATTTCAAGTCGTGGGACTCGAGTCAACAACTCTGCCTAGGAGACATTCTTGATTTAGTAAAATATACTTGCATCAGAACAGGGCTGGTTAATTATTTGCAGGGCCTAGTTTGAATGTGCCACCAGAGCATTGGCCACAAACTGAGCCTGGGGACGTCCCAGCTCTGTCTGTGAGAGGCTGCAGCAGCTGTTCTCCCATGGGCTATGGGTGGCAGGGCCACCACCGCCATGCACAGCTATTGGCTTTGGGATGTACCTCAGATAGGATGTGCTGCCCGGGCAGGTGGGGCCAATAATAAAGCGCGGGACCATGTGCGGGAGAACCAGCTGCACATACCTCACACTGGCTCTGTTCCAAAAGACCTCTTTTCCCTAATAAATATGAAGGATTCCTCCTAAAACCTACCTAATATTTATTTGGAGACTGAGTTAGTTCCCTACATTTCTACTTGTAGTGTGATTCCCATGCAGATGAATTCTTGTCTTACCCTGGAAAATATACCCATGTTCCCTGGATTCGAACAGCACCCTATGATCTCTGCCTTAGCATTGCAACAATCTTTTCTTTGTGCCATCCGGGCCTCTATAATGAAGCTTCCCTTAAAGAAATCCACTCCCTTCAGGCCTTTGCAGCAGCTACAAAAATGGCAGCTTAGTTGAGCTGACCCTAAATAATGGAAGCTGCTGGGCCAGATGGGCAGCTCCCACAAACCTAAGTGAACCCAAGTGTACCATGCCCCATAGCACTCAGAAATATATTGCTGCTTCCCTCTGTTTTATTACTCTAGAAAACAAAACTTTAATATAATAAGATAAGCAGAGGAGTGAAAACACATCAGACCAATCCCCACTCCAAGGTCCTGGCCTTGCCGGTAAAGCCTTGTTAAACAAACATGCCAGAAGCCACCTCTCGCTCCACATTGTTTTGTGGCAACTTCACTCAGGAGGAGGCTGTGGATGAGAAAGTCTAGGCCTGAACGTGCAGGGGCATGGACAGGATATTCACAGCAGAGGATTTAGATGCGGAGTGGACTGCAGCCTGTTATGAAGATGAGCCCAAGTCTTTGAGACTAGGGAGTTGTCCATTTTGCCATATTAAACACCTGGATACTCCAGCAGGAATCCAGAATTTCATCTGGCTTACATCTTCCCACAAGGCCCAGCTCCCATTTACCCTCCTTTGTCCTTTCTGCTTGCATCTCTCCTTCACCTGGGTGGGGAGAGAGCTACAGTCACCTGACGCAGGTAGAAGGAGACCTCAGCTAAGTAAAGACTTTAATGGGTGATGACCCAGTGCCTTCCCTGCCCATAGTATCTGGACTTTGTGTGTCTGGTCAGTAGATCTGACTGGACTCTGATGGGTCCCATTTTGACTGGAGTTTCCTGTTTAAGACCCAACACCTGGCCAAGCTACTTGCACTCTTACAGGCACCTAAGACTGATCTTTCAGCAGCTCTTAATAAATATCTGAGCTACGAAGAGTCCTGAGGCTGCTTCTCTTCTAAGCAACACCTTTGGATTTATTGTAAGTGGCTTGTAGCCGGAGGAGTTGAGGGGAGAGTTTGATTTCTTGCTCAGGAAGTCAGGAAAATAATTTTGAACATAATAATATCTAGTCCCAGATTAATTAGGTGTCAAGAGCCATTGAAATACTTATCATAACAATTACTAGTGGAGGATTTAGTAACCTGCTCCCTGCTCACCGCACTCGCCAACCCCCGTTCCGTTGGCTGCTTTTGCTACTCCTTTTCCTGGAGCTCCATGGCTCACAGCCCACTCCCCTCCTTCCATCCCTACTCCCACTTCCATCCTCCATCCAACACCCCCATCTCCCTGCCTCCATTCCTACACCAAACCATCCCTCCTAACCCTTCCCCCTCACACTGCCCATCCCCCTCTTTCCATCCCTACCCCCACCTCCATTCTTACACCCATCTATCCTCCCTAACTCCCCTCCCTCTCCACCCCACACTGCCTATCCCTACCCTTCCTCCATTCCTACAGCCCCATCCTTCCCATACCCTTCCTACTCCCCATCCCACACTGCCCATCCCGCTGCTTCCATTCCAATATCCCCCTCACACCCACATCCTCCCTTACCGCATTGCCTATCCCTACATACTCTCTTATCCCCCTTCCTCACTCCCTACACTCACCCTACCCCTTCCCACAAATTCATTGAGCTGTGCGACCCTCCCCACCAGCAGCACCAGAAGGGCATGCAGCACAGCCCCTGCCACCGCAGCAGGAGCCACAGGCCACCCCCAGCACAGCCTTTCTGAATGGGCCTGTTGGGCAGCTTTTCTCTGTGGTGAGCCCGGAGCACAGAAAGGCCGCTCCAAATATCCGGGGAAGCGGCCAGGGTTCACCGTAACCATGCAGTCCCCAAAAGGCGGGGTGTATGGTGTGGCCAAAACTTTCCCTGCTTGTGGTGGGCCCAGGAGAGCACACCTGAGCCAGGGGCCTGGCCCCGGGTCACTGGCACACGACCTACTGCGTGGCCCCCAAGAGTTGTGACCAGGCCCAGGCTGCACAGAGCAAAGCTGTGCCGCAGGTGTGTGGGCCGGGCAGGCTGGAGGTGGGGCCCAAGGGCAGGTAGACGCTGCTCCAGAGGGTGCGGGAGGATGGATCCGCTGTACCCCCATCCACATTTCATGGAGCAGTCATGTGGTCCGGGCCTGCCCAGTTCACGGCAGGCCCAGGAGAGCATGCCTGAGACAGCGGCCTGGCCATGAGTCACTGGCACACACCTGTGCCACTTGCTTGGGCCAGGGGGGGGAGACCTGTAGAGTGGACCCCAAGTGCTGTGGCTGGGCAACACAGAGGGAAGCTGCGTGGCAGGCGCATGGGCCTGGCAGGATGAGGGCATGATCCAGAGGCTGGTGGACACTGCTCCAGGGGGTGTGTGGGCAAGGAGCCGCCACCCTCCTCATTTCACGGAGGCTAGTCAGTGGGAAAGCCTGTGGGCAGCACTGGTAATGTAGCAAGAAGCTGGGAGGCAGGCACTGGAAGGGCAGTGTTTGAGCAGGCTGGGGGGGGGGGGGTGTCAGTGAGGGGGCTGGAGGGTATGCATCCAGTAGGGCTGCGGGTGAAGAGGTTGGTCAGCAGGGAAGCCTGCCAGCAGCACTGGTGATGGAGCGAGAGGCTGTTTTCGGGGGGGAAGGGAGCAGAAGGGGTGATGTTCTGGGCTTGGCGTTGGGGGTGTGGCGATGCAGTGATGTGATGATGTCACTCTATTGTCCCACAGGGAAACGTTTTTGAATAGAGAGAGAGAGAGTGTGAGAATTATTACTTCTTTGCTAGTTAGTTTATTTATTACTAGAAGACTTACCTGGTGTTGCCTGCGTCCGGCCCGGGAATGGGGAAAGTAGCACAGGCCTCTTGCCAGTGCTCCCCGAGCCCCGCCTGGCACTGTGGCAGGCAGGGAGGGAAGCCTGGCCCAGGGCTGGAGTGGGGGTCTGGGGCCGGGCTGTGGAGGACAGCAGGCCTTACACTGGCTTTCCACGGGACTGGCCTGGGGGCAAATGGGGCTGCAGAGGTTTCCTACCAGTGCTCGCCTGGCCTGGGGCCAGGAGGGGTACGTGCTGGGCAGCCAGGGGTGGGTGGCTGTGGCTCCTGCAGTGGGGTCAGGGCCTGCGCTGCCTGGCCTCAGTGTGTTCCTGGGAGGGGTGCTGGTGGTGAGGCTGGGGGGGGGGGTTGTTCCTCCCTGGTCTGATGCTAGGGCTGAGGGCCAGGGGATAGGGGTTTGGGCCTCAGGGTCACTTACCTGGGCCGTTAGCTGATAAGATGGCAGGCCCTGTCCCCCACTGTCTACTCCCTTGGTGGTCTCGCTGTTCCCAGAGTTTGTGCTGCAGTATCACTGTCCCCTGCACTTGCTCCCCCCCACCCCCATGGTGACTGAGTATTACATTCCTCCTCGCTCTGCTCCCTCCCTTTCCTTTTATGGAAAACAATTGAATTCCAGGCACATCCCATTTTCCTGCCTCAACCAAACCCTGACCTTGCTGTAATTTAGGATAAGAGGCAGCTGCATACCTAATTGGGTCCTAGCTTTTACCATTTTGGAGATGTTCTTGATCAAATGGACTCAGAGATAGACAGATGACTCACAGGCAGACACACAAATCTCTCTCTCTCTCTCCCTCTCTCTCTCTTTCTCTCTCTCAAAACTCTGTCTATCCATTTCCCTTAATCCCATGTTCTGTGGTTTGGGCGCCATCTCCTAAAGCACCTCTTGAGTGCATGTGCCTAATGGATATTTGCTACTTGTGTCAAGTATGCTCTTCCCTAGCAGCTAGCAGTAAATAACAGGAGAGCAATTCAAGAGAGGGTATAATAGGGAAGGGCCACACTAATGTGACTTCACCCCAAAATATAGGCAGAGGATTCAGAATCCTGCAGGGAGTCAGGGTTTTTGGTGTCCAAAGGAGAGGGTCTAAAAATGAGTGTCATCCTGAAGCATGTTACGGTAGCATGGGAATTAGACAGTAGCATTTAGATAGCAGTAGCTATTTCTAATGAAATGTTGAAGTTGTTGTGCAAAATGTGTCATAGCTGACAATGATTTAGGTTACACAATAAGCTTTGCCCCATATGTTGGCTATTCCTTACATATTCCCTATAGTGCAGCCAATACTGATTCAGCCTGCTTTGGTTATACAAGGGAGAACTTGCAATTTTGGGGTGATCACTGGATAGTGACCATTTCAAGACAATTATTCATGGGAGAGGTGGCTGCCTTGACCCTCCCTCTTTCCCCCAACATATTCAGGGCAAAGGGAGATATTTTTGAGGGTGCCCAGGCAGGTTGGAATGTTGCCTTCCAGCCCATCTCTATTTTACAGTAATGAAAAGAGCTACAAGAAATTGTACCTGTCAGATCTGTCAGTGGCTAAAAGCAAGGAGAGATTGTTCTGACAGCTCTTGGCAGCGGCTCCACTGATAGCCCATGTTGCTACGCGGCTGTGCTCCTGAGGAAGTGATGGACGAGCTGCGAATTGGGTGTTTCAGAATGATCACAAGGTTGCGTTTTGTTCTCTTTTCTCCCCAAAATTGATTTGTTTAGTTTCAGTTTGGTCTGAGAAACTTTGCATGAGAGTTCCGCACTGCTTTGAATAGGGGAACAAAGAGAGAAGCAGGGAGGGAGTGTGGTGGAGTTTGTATCTTGCTGAATATGTAGTGTGAATGTAAAACGTGAGTGTTAACCTTCTTCTCTCTTTCTCCCTGTTACTTGAGCTTTGTTGCATGAATTGGGCTGTTTGGTTCCCTTATATTATGTGTTTAAGGCAGCATGGGTGATTTTTAAAAGGCAAAGCTGTCTTCTAGCGAAGAGGGCACGATTTTGGGATTCTGTTTCTAGTTCTGCCGTGGATCGGCCATGAAACCTTGGGCAAGTCTCTTCTCTCCATGCCTCTGTTTCTCCTCCCTCTCAACCTTTTGCCTGTCTAGTCTGTTTTGGCTTGAAGCTATTCTGGGCAGCAATTATCCTTTCCTGTGTATCCGTACAATGTCTAGTGCAGGGGGTATTTAGGATCTAGAGCAAATAAATCATTAGGAGTGTATGATCTTGAGCTATGCAAATGTGCTCTAGGATCTCTCCGAACAATGTATCTGTGGGATGGCAGGGGAGGGGATAGGACTGTATGGAAGAGCTAAACCATTATATTGATTGACTGTTGGACAAGCATGGCCAGACATCTCTCATTCTAAAGCACAAGAGGGTTGTTGTCAGGAGGCAGTAAGTGATGACAACAGGATGGCGGCTGAAGAAGTGCTTAAATCAGTGGTTGTGGTTCACAACAGTGACTGCTGCACTTGCATGAAGCCCACTCATGTCACCTCTGTTGATTGTTCATGGGGACAAGAAAGGGCTTAGAGGGGGAGGCTTTTGAGTTACTACAAAGAATTCTGTCCCAGATGTCGGGCTGCTGGATCTCCCTTGCATACTCAGGGTCATGATTGTCATATCTGAAGCTGGGAAGGAATCCCTCCTACATTCAAATTGGCAGAGATCCTTATTTTTTTCCCACCTTCCCCTGCATATAGGGCATGGGTCACTTGCTGGTTTTGAACTAAAATAAATGGTGGATTGTCAGTCTTTAAATCAAGATCTGAAGACTTCCATAACTCAGCCACAGGTTATGGGCCTGTTACTGCTGTGGGAGGGTGCGCTTTTATGGCTGATGATGTGCAGGAAGTCAGACCAGATGATTATGAGGGTCCCATCTGGTCTTAAAATCTTTGAGGTCTGTAATGAACCAGCTAGCATCTTCTCAAACACAGAGTAAGTAAGAATTTGTTGCTGAATTTCATTAGAGATTCAATTTTGCCTATCTCTTCTATACAATTGTGCAATATGTTTCCCTATTAAAAACAATCATGTGTTTAAAAGACAGACCAGCTGCTTTGAAATTTTGATGGTAAAAGGATTTTCTCCCTGCATTGCCTGGTCTCTCTGGTCCTCTGTGGCTATTGCTCTGCTTCAGTAATGCCACTGAAAGAGCGCACTGAGAGACAATTGTTAGAGAAGAAGCAGGCGACTAAGGAGCAATGGGATAAACAGAACTGCTTTACTGCCCACACATGTTAACCTTAGACCCCTACCACATCATTCCGAGTGGCACCAGTTTGGCACCAATTACACCCTTTTATTTATTTTAGTAATTCACACGTCTATCACTACTTTCCCTAAAACCTTATTTAGTGATGTTAACTTCCATCCCATGAATATTAATAAGCAGGTGATGAATACAATTATACCCGCCCCTGTTTCTTGTTTACTGGATTTTAGTTGAATCAGCATTACATGCTGTCTTCAGCAGCCGCTTAAAGGGAGGGGGAAAGCGCTTTGACCCTGAAAAGAGTTTTACAGAATGAGGGCGAAGACAAAACAAGACACTGTTCAGTGCAACCATCTTTCAAGGCTGCCAGGACAAAGGGGGAAAACATGTTTAAAGGGCAATGCCTGCTGTGGCAGACCCCTTACCTCTATCCCAGACCCTATTCATTTGTATATATCTCAACAGCAATATGTCACCCAGCTCAGTAGGTGCAGTCTGTGCCATACAGGATCCATCTGGCAGCAGTTTAGAGGCTTAAAGGATACACCCACAAGGGACCATTAAATGAATGCAACGACTCAGGAGCCCAGCTGTGACATGGATAAGCAGAGGCCCCAACAGCTTCTGCAGACCCCTGGGAAAGGTACAGGAGTGGCCTCGGGTGGAAGGAGTTGGGCTGGGGGCAGGTGCTCTCAGTGCTGCCTGGACCATGGTGCTGGGCT
Organism: Pelodiscus sinensis; assembly: GCF_052426305.1. Classification (NCBI taxonomy): domain Eukaryota; kingdom Metazoa; phylum Chordata; order Testudines; family Trionychidae; genus Pelodiscus; species Pelodiscus sinensis. The sequence goes on along the minus strand of NC_143064.1, from coordinate 11,230,302 downwards.
TCCCTCGGAGGGCCATGGAACGGCACTCTGGTGGTGATTTAAAGGGCCCAGAGAGCCAGCTGCCACAGTAGTAGTGAGAGCAGCCAGAAGCCCCGGGCCCTTGTGAATCACTGGGCCCCAGGGCAACTGTCCTTTTGCCTCCCCCCATCAGCAAGCCTGTGGATAGGAAAAGTGTTTATCCTAGAAATACAATGGAAATGTGAACAATCGCTGACAGGCAGGCAAGGGAAATGCAGACTGATTTCAGACAGAATAGACAATAAAATGAGCAGGTGCTTGTGATGTCAGTCATCACCAAGGAAACATTCAACAAATACAATATGTCTCCAGCCAGAAAACGGCAGCCATGGAAAAAAGTTTCTGGAGGGTAAAATACAGGATTGCAGTAAGAGAGAAAAAATGATGGCACTTCGGACGCTGTGTGCCAAGCGAGTTGGCATCGCAATCCAATTCCCAGTGGAAGTGTCCACATCATAAAATGTCACTATAATTGGGAGACGAAGGCCTTGTCTGCACACGGGTAATTGATGAGCATAACTATTCCGGAAAACCAGGGCTTGCCAAACAGCGGCGAGCCGCGCTCACCAGCCACATTGTCTGGCGATCTGTGCATGCGCAGATTGTTCTGCTCATGCGCAGATCGCCCGAACCCGGCTCTTCTGGGTTGTAATCTACTCACTACGGACAAGTAGATTGCATTATTTGTCGAGCCCTGGGAATAACTATTCTGGTAGATGCATTATACTGGAAGGTTACGTCTACACTGCAGCTTTCTTCTGCAAGAACTGTTTTGCGCTAGAGTTCTTGTGTAAAAGGTCTTCCACAAGAGCGTGTCCACACTACCATGTACTTTTGCGCAAGAGCGTCCATGGTAGTGTGAATGCTCTCTTGCGCAAGAAAGCTCTGATGGCCATTTTAGCCATAGGGCTTTCTTGTGCAAGAAATTCATGTTGCCTGTCTACACTGCCTTCTTGTGGAAGAGCTCTTGCGCAAGAGGGCTTATTCCTCACGGGGAGAGGAATAACTCTTCCAGAAGAAGCCCTGTTTTCCTACGCTGTACTGTAAATTTACTTGCACAAGAACGTGTGTGCAGTGTAGATGCTCTGAAAGTTTTTGCTCAAGAACAGCCGTTCTTGCGCAAGAAGTCTGAAGTGTAGACATAGCTGAATAGTTCTACATCAGAAGAATTCTTCTGTGTGGAATGAAAATGGCTTGATTCTGGAATAACTACTCTGCTCATAAGGTGCAGAAATTATTCCAGAATGAGAAGTCACTTTGGTTTCAGAGAAAGGGTCCACCTGGGTGGCTCTTTTAGAACAGCTATTCTCCTCCATTTCCCCATTAGACACGCTGGTGTTGAAACAATTTTTAAAGTTAAGTGTGCTGATGGCAGAAACCATGTATTTGAGTTGTTATTACCACTTCAAGCCAAGGGTGTGGTATTACCCTCAGCACCTCTAGTTCCAGCACCTATGAGTACACAAGTCTTGAATGACCTTCTCTGTGCTAATGGTGGTCTCTCTAGGACTAAGTATTGGCACGTTGGTATGCCCTGGTAAGGAAGCTTGTACTCCTACCACTTAGTCTATGCCTTCTCTGTAGGCATTAAGAAGACTTTAAACACTACAGCTAACATTTCCTATAATTCATGAGACATACATTTATGTAAACACGTAAAATGAGCTCTGTTGCTTTTCAAAGGTGGTAACATTATATAGATATGGTAATGCACATGGCATGCAAACCCTAGTGCATTAGTACATAAATCAGCTATTAACTGATGGAGGTAAGGAGGAAATCCATGGGGTAATAAAGCTATATCTGTCTTCTAAAGTGTTTCTTGTCAGGGATGAGACACTGCTCTACAGGAGGACTGGTCTGATAGAATTTGGCTTTTACTGTGTTCAAAGACATAAAGTAATTGACCAGTGCATTTTCTATGATGAGTCAGGCGAGAGGTTCTCTCCAAAGTAATGTACGCATTAACTGAGCATACGGTTGTCTTGCACGCACCTTCCATTCAGATGAGCATTGACAAAGCCTTGGATTGTTCCTTTTAAACACTCCCCTTTAAGAATAAGGAAGGGACAGTGAAACACATTTTTATTATAAGCAATTTTTCAAAGCAAAATGAAACTGTGGTTTGCTTTTACGAAAAGTACAACCAGCAGTTGGGTAGGAAATCCCTTTTGAATAATTTTTCTTTCTTTCTTTATTCAGAGAAACTACCCAAACAAACAACATGACTAAATTCACTACTTAGACCACTGGCAAAGCGAAATATGTAGGAAATCTGGATCCATTAAAACAATGTGATTGTCATACAAAGAACCCTGTTAAAAAGAGTGGCTATAGACTTATACAGAAAGAATGAGTTGCCCTGTGGGAAGAATAAAAATAATCATATAAAACCTGTACCCGATAGAATTGGTTATTGCCACTAATCTTCTTTGGTTCTGTTTATGGTAGATAAGCCTCATTTTATTCAGGAGCTGTATGAAGAGGTTTCTCAGCCTGATTTTCAACATTAGCCTTGATCTACTGCCTTCTTTATTCTATCCACTCTAGGCACCACAAGAATAATAACAGGGTTCTTATTAGGGGACAGGAAGGCCATGTCTACACCAGGAGGTTAATCCAAATTTACTAAGTTCAACTTCTGGGCATCCAATTTTACAAATTTCAAGTTCCATGTCCTCTTCACGGGGAAGTATTGAATGTAGTCCAAGGCAGGCTCCATTAATGTGGACATGCTACCTCTGACTCAGAGCCCCAGAAAGCACTCTGGGGAATGGTGAGGAGGCCTCCCAGGGCCAATAAGTTCAACTTAGCAGCACTGGAGCCTCCACACTAATGTTATTTTGGATTTACAAGTTTGGGAATAGCATCATTCCTTCTGAAAAGTGAGACTTCAGAATTCAAATTCTGTGGCCCCTTAGTCTAGAGCAGTTTCCCCCAATTGCTGCTCCATGGAACCCTACGGTTCTACGAAGTGAAAGTAAGGGTTTTGCGAGAACACAGCACTCACCTGTCCCCTGTTAAAGAGACAGAGTCTTTTTTTTTTCCTCGACAAATTCTGGTGGATCTTTTTCTTTTCTTTTTTGCTTGACATATTTTACCCTGGCAATCCTGAGGGTTCCTTGAAATTCTTTTAAACTGAAAAGGGTTCTGTGGCCAAACAAAATTGGGAAACACTGGTATAGAGCAAGCAATACACAAATAATGGGATGAATGCAGAACATTCTCACCTTGGGAGGAGCTCGTTGTTCAGCATAAATGGGTTTGATAAATGCCTTGAACGTGTGGGGAGGGAAGATGTCTATATAATGGAAACATCCACAGATTCTCTGGCCTGCTTCTCTTCCTTCCATAGCCCATAGTCATCATAAGTGCTTGGTGGCTGTTCCCCTTCCTAGTCTGTCTTCCTTTGACTGGTCTTCATGGGCTGCTTGTGGAATTTATGAAGCCGCCAACAGTCATTGCAGCTGTGATGGCTCTTCCTTTGTTAGCCCTTCTTGCAGTTTTTTGGACTCTCCTGGCATAACCCAGTACACATACTTGGAGGTGAGGAAGCTGCGAGCCAGTTATGATCACTTTCAAACAGACATTTGCCCCATACTAGAATGCTGTTAGAGATCAATCTCTTATCCCAATTACAAATGCATGGTTTGCAACTCTAGCCATTTCTTCTTGCTGTCCTGTCGGCATATGTGTAATATTGCTTGGCCAACCCCTGGCCTCCACAGAAGACACCCACAGCAGAGACAGAGCTAATGGCATTTGTTTTCTCCTAGCAGCTGGCAAAAGAACAGAACTCGACATGCGATCAACAACAACATCAATTTTCATCTCGCTCTTTGCACCAGAGTAACAGGCTTAGTAGTGGGAATGCATCGCTTACAAATTCGACCTCAGGGGGCTAATTTAAGACTAAAGTCCTAGTATAGATCTGACCGAAGTGATGATTACAGTCTGGCAACAGGGGATGTGCTTAAGACTTTAGTTTTGGTTTATCAAGGTGTCTGTAAAATGTGTTCCTCTTGGACCACATAGCTTCTCACTCTTTGGGTTAGGCTTTGAGTTTCTCAAGTTTCAACCAATTTCATAGCTGAACAGTCCAAATCAACAAGGTTTGCCTCATTTCAGGTCATTTCAGAAATCTCCCCTCAAGCTCAGAGCAAGCTCAACCAAAAAAAGTTTGCATGCTTCATTCCACCCTGTTAGGAACCTTCAGGTTCTTGGAGAGTTAGAAGTATAATCTACACCTTTATATGATGACGAAAGAAATGAGACAGGGATTCATTTTGTGGCCTCTTGGTGGGTGGGTGTTAGGACTCTGTTTAAGATCCTACAATATTGTCTCTGCAGCTGTTACTTCTCATGTCTCTGATTAGTTCATCCAGGCTAAATTTCCAACTTTTCTCGGATGATCTCCATATTTCTACTTCTTTTCCATCTCTCTGACATTTTCCCTACATATTTATATATGCTTGGCTGACATTTCATTTTGGATAAGAATGAACTTTTTTGTGCTTAATATGGGCAGTTATGGAAGTTATTAGTTTCTCTGACACTCACAATTACCTCTTTAAGTCTGCTTATTGAATTGAATTAATTCCTTCTATTGTACCTCTTAGCTGTTCACTTAGAAGTGTGTGTGTTATAAGAATTTTTTTCTGTTGAAGCAACTGTAGCACATCAATCCCAACTAACCCATTTACATCATGATTATGAAATTTATGGTAGCCCCTTAAGAAGGGATAGTCCAACGGTTAGTGCTTTAGACTACCACTTGGAAGACCCTAATTCAACTCCCTATTCTACCATGGACTTCTGCAATCTTTGGTAAGTCACTCTGAGGTTGTCTAGCTCCCCAAAACAGATTTGTCCAAAATACAAAAACTAGTATTTAAAATGTATTTTTTTGGGGGGGGATCTATATATTATTCTAATTTTGTATCTTCAATATTGGATAAGGCAATAGGTATAACTTTTTAACAGTCAGTGCAATAAACCTATGCTGTTCTTACATTTTATAGGGCCCTATGCAAGATACCTGAGGAGTTTCCTCTTCTCTGACTTGGGCCTTGGGGCTTCCCTGTAGCCATTGTGGATCCGAAAAGGCTGTGAGCCCCTCTCTTCCCCCAGTGTGGCAAGAGGGAGCCCTCAGTTCACCAACTGGGCTGGCTAATAGGTGCATGTGGGCAGGGAGAGGGGTTGGAGAGAAGGCAGCTCTGTTCCCAGCCAAGAGAACAGCCAGGGAGGAGGGACCAGTGAGGAACCAGCAGATGGCGGTCTGGGATGGCACTAGGCACACAAGCATATACAGCAGCATAGGGACACTCAAAATGTTGTGCCCCAAATTTTTGGGTGTCCTATGCAGCTGCATGTGCTGCTTATGCCTACGGTAGGCCTCATAATCCACCACCGGCCCAATTTATGAAGGAATGTGGTAAATCCTCCATCACTGACAATTTTTTAATCAAAGTTGGATGTTTTTCTAAAAGACCTACTCTGGGAATAATTGAAGCAAGTTCTGTGGCCTGACAGGAGGTCAAACTAGAAACTAGATGATCACAAGGGTCCCTTCTGGCCTTAAAATCTATTAATAATGTGAAAGATTTTGAATAGCACTGAAAGTTTTGTTCCAATATTGAACCTCAGAGCGTGTCAACTTTCCTTCTGTCAGGGGAGGGATAGCTCAGTGGTTTGAGCATTGGCCTGCTAAACCAAGGGTTGTGAGTTCAATCCTTGCAGAGGCCATTTAGAGATTTGGGGCAAAAATTTGTCAGGGTTGGTACTTGGTCCTGCTTTGAAGGTATGGGACTGGACTCAATGACTTTTCAAGGTCCCTTCCAGTTTTAGGAGATAGGCAATCTCCAATAACTTATTTATTAGATCACACCACCTCTTAATCATCCTCAATCAATTCAGTAAAAATCTTCATATAGAAAACATGAGGCACTACAGATTTATTAGTCTTCCCTATGTATGTCACACTTGGTGCTATGTCCGTGGTAATGCTGTATGAAATCTGTTGGTTTCAGTTGCACAAGTTGTCAATTTTTCAAATGGGATTGGTTTAAGACTCCTGACTTCAAAAATCCGGAAAATTCTAGAAGCAATTCTAAGGAAACCAGTCTTTTATCAGATCTAGTGCAAAAATAATCAATATTTGCCTGTCATGCAAAGATTTGTTAGGTGAGCAATGAAGCCTCAGTGATTCATGTTAGCCCCAGAAAACTTTTTCCACATCCCAAAGTTCTGTTGTCTGAAATCCATACTTTGGCCAGATGCTGCCAGGTGCTGAGTGGTCCCTGAGCAGTGGGCAGTTTTCTCAACAATCACTGATTGACTTCCATGGGAGCTGCAGGCAATCAGCACAGTACAGGATAAGGTTCTTTGTCAGTACCTCTAAGCTTGATCTAAATTGGGCATCAAAGGGTCACCCAGCTCACTGATAAGGCTGATGTTATGCCATTAATATTTTTAATCTTCCCTTAGATAACTTGCAAGCACCATGAGTGATGTGTTTATCCTGAAAGTATGGAAGTGCTCACACTAATCTTCAGGTGCTGATACACATCTCCATAGAGGTCAACCAGTCCGAAGTCTTAGGTCAGAGTCTGCCAGGGATTGGATAGACTCGCTCAATTTCTATAGCCGGTGCTGTATTGATGGGAGGCGGAGAGTGGCCAGTTTGATTGCTTCTTCATTATGCAGTCCTAATTCTGTCATTTATGCAGGGGAAGGGAGAGGTGGTCCCTGGGGGTCATCTCTTTCTAATGCATCTGGTGGTACAAGCTGTCTCCTGTGTTTGAGGAGTGTTGGTTGTGGTATTAGGGATACTTCCTGCATGATAAAGTAGAGTAGAGAAAGTATGTCCCCCTTTATTATCTTTTCTCCCACTGAAGCCCCCACCATCAAGCAGCAGCAATTCTTTTAAATTGTGAATGTTGTGCATGAGTCTAAACACTAGCGATGAATTGCCAACAAGCACTGCCACCTGATAAACATGCAGTTCATTTTGTTCATTCATACTGTTTAGCAAAGGGTAACATAACTGGTTAGATCTCACTGTATTTCTTTCCCTAAGCACGTACAAAAATGTTTATTCCAGAATAAAAAGTTTGGCAGTTGGTAGATGGCTTCTGGCAGACCGTTTTGGATTTGGTCCATGACTGAGGCTCCTAGGAGCTACAATAATAATAATAATAATAATAATAATAATAATAAATAACCACCTCTATTGGATAAGCACAGTCCAACTGACACATAGAAAATTAGAGAATAAAACCAATTTCCTTTATTTAACACTTGACCAACTGTAAATCTCTTTGTACTACTGAACTAGTAGAAATGTGTTGGAATCTATTACGTTAGCCATGTTTCAGTCAGCCCCTGTGGGGGAGTTATTTGCTGTTCTCTTTAATAATTTAGATGCTGCTGTCTTGATTTTAATCCCTCTTGTTCCTCCAAGTTTCTTGCTGAACAATGTGTTTAGTGCAGCAGATTGACTAGAAAGGCTCTGGAACCTGGGTTCTCAACACTGTACCTCTTAGCATCAACAAATGGCAATGCAGAGGACTTTTGCTTTGGCTTTGTGAAAATGTAGCCTCTGCTATTTTGTTGTTGTTTTATTTGTGATGCAGTCTAAAATCTTCTATGGTAAGGGTGACCAAAATGTTCTATTTGTGTCAAAGTGTGTCTAAATATTAAAGAATATTTTAAAAGCATTTCAAAGTTGGAAGCTCAGCAACATATCTAGAAAGACAACCCAAGGGATCAGTAGAACAATTAATCAGAATTTCCGATTAAGATTTCCTCATTTGCAGCAAGAAATTATAAAACTAGGCAAAGTTTGGGGCTGATGGTAGTGAAAGTGAAGATTCTACATTAATTGATGGATACTGTTAGGCTACGTCTACACTGTAGGTTTCTTGCGGAAGAAGCCTTTTGCGCAAGAGTTTTTGCTCAAAAACTTCTTGCACAAGAGCACTTCCACACATCAAAGCACATCGCAAAAGTGATGTGCTTTTGCATAAGAGAGCATCCACACTGCACGGATGCTCTTGTGTAAGAAAGCTCTGATGACTATTCACAGAATGGCCATCAGAGCACTTGTACTTTTTCCCCATAGGGGTTTCTTGAACAAGAAACCCCTGCAGAGCAGCCACATTTGCCTTTTTGTGCAAGAACTCTTGCACAAAAAAGGAGTTATGCCTTGTAAAAGGAGGTTTACCTACGCCGGGAAAAGCACTCTGTTCTGATATTTTACTGTCGATTTACTTGCACAAAAGCACATTTGAGGTGTGGACGCTCCACAGGTTTTTGTGCAAAAACACCCATTTTTGTGCAAAAACCTTGCAGTGGAGACGTAGCCTCAGAGCTGTAAAGACAACCCAGCAAATGTGTAAAAAGTTGGGAACTGAAACACAGTTGTGTTGTGTCCTGCTTTGTTTGCTGAAACATAAAAGCTAATTTTTCTCTTTCAGGTTGGTTGTTGGAACTGCATGCATGTCAAAACAACCTGATGGTGCCAACTCTAGATGGAAAATCTGGTATGTTCCAGATAAAGAATGTGCAGATAATTTTGTGTGTAACTAATCTTTATTTGTAAAGATACACTAATTGCTAAAATGTAAGTCAGAAGCGTAATATTCCTATCATGGACATAGACTCATAGAAGCATAGGACTGGAAGGGACCTTAATAGGTCATTTATTCCAGTTGTCTCCACTCCACTATGGAATAAATAGACTTCCATTTGCTCTTATGGTCTAGTTCTTATAGCTTATACAGCCAGAAGGAACCACAGGCCTGAGGATTTCTGTGGATTAAATTCTCTTTGAACTAGAGCAGTGTCCCGTGGAGTACTGACCATTTCCCACTGGAAGAATGGTCCACTCCTATTAATTTCCCAGGAAACTTAAGATGCTCAGCTCCTCACTAAGGGTCTGTCTAGAATAAATGGCTCCGTCGACGGAGCCATGTAGATGAGGTCTCTAGACATAGGGAAATGAAGCGGCGATTTAAATAATCACCACTTCATTTACATCAAAATGGCTGCCGCACTGTGCCAATCAGCTGTTTGGCAGCACAGCGTGGCAGTCTGGACGCTTCATGGTCGACAAGGGAAGCCCTTGTGGAATGAGGTTTACCAGGGCAGTTGACAAGGGCTTCCCTTGTCTACCGCAGTGCGTCCAGACTACCGTGCTGTGCCGCCAAACAGCTGATCGGCATAGCGCGGCAGCCATTTTGATGTAAATGAAGCATCGCCGCTTCATTTCCCTTTTTTGAGTACACTAATCTATATGGCTCCATCGACAGAGCCATGTAGTTTAGCCGTACCCTAAAGATGCTCATATCAGTGAGTTGTCATGCTCAGAAAGCCCAAAACGGAGAGCCTCTCTGTTAGCACTCTGCCTCAACAAGTGTGATAGCTTTCCAGCAGCTGTCAGTTCCCTGCCATGGTGAATACTTACCTTTCATTTTAGTGCTCACCACTGAGAGCTTTGTAATAAAGCATGAATAAGTTTATCAACAAAGAAGAGTTTTAAGAGATATTGAGCAGACAGAGGTGTTGTTTGCAAGCAATACGAAATAAAACATACTGCTTTCTGGTGACTAAAACTTGATCTAAGCAAGGTACAATCTTCATCTAAGCAGTTTTCGTACAAGTTAACAGTTTTCGTACAAGATCTAACATTCACAGGCTCAATGGGCGCTGTATCCTCTGTCCCCTTATTGGTGAATAACAACATGGTCTTTTTGCTCAAGAACCAGGAAGGCTTCCTAGGGTGCAGATTCTGTCCCCTGGCGTGGTTATTAAATGGTATTCTCCAACGTTCCTTCTAATCTTTTCCCAACCATGTGTGGACTTTTCCATCCATGTGCAGAATAAATGTTTATGTTCACTGTGACATGTGTGAATATGCACCACGAGAAGAAATATAACAAACCTAGCTGTGGGTGTTCTGGTAACTGCTGGGTGGCATTTGTACCTCTCCTGAGTGGCTACACAATCACACAGCTTACCGGGAACACTGCTTTTCTCCCATGTTTGTTTAGTTTCCGTAATTGTACTTTAATTGTCCTCTCTCCACACCTCGCTGAAGGACAAACACACATTCCTGTGGCTAGGGAAGGCAAAACACATTTTACAGAACCTATTGCTAGCACACAGCTTTAACACTTTGTACACAACCCACCCAATGATATTTGGAACCATTGTGTCACTACTTTACATATGACATGAAGCCTGATCTGACACCCATTAAATTAGGGTGGCCAAGAGCTTCTGTGGGCTCCCAGGCAAGGTGTGTATGGGGGGGGTGCATCTCCATGTGCCCCCCAGAAGAGGTGGGGCCTCGAGTAGAAGGGGTAGTACTGGGGCAGCCAGCCCTCTGTGCTACCTGCACTGCAGCGCCGCTGCCTTCAGATCCACACACAGAGCATGCGGTCAGACAGTCTGTCTGTGATTTAAAGAGCCTGGGACTTCAGCCACAACTACTGTTGCAAGAGCGATGTTGGTAGTCGAGAGTCCTGGGCCCCTTTGAACCGCTGGATCCTGGGGCAACTGCCCCCCCTTCACATCCCTTGGCGTGTTGGGGCAAAGGGTGTGTCATCCTTGGTGAGAGTTACAGGATGGGGGACCCTCAGCTACTGAAGGCCTCCCATGGCCAATGAGGGATAACATTTTTCAGCAGTGTGAGAACTGAGACAGGAGATGCTTTGACGGGAAACGATTTCTTTCCTCACCCTTTATTTGGAAATATGAAATGGCAGGAGGATTATTTCACAGAGCAAACCTCTGCTGCATGGGTTGGAAAGAATGGCTACCTTAGTTATATCACATTAGCATATTGGTTGGACATTAGGAAAAACGTCCTAACTATCAGGGTGGTTAAGCACTGGAATAAATTGCCTAGGGAGGTTGTGGAATCTCCATCACTGGGGATATTTACGAGCAGGTTAGATAAACATCTATCAGGGATGATCCGATGGTGCTTGGTCCTGCCGTGAGGGCAGGAGACTGGATCTGAAGACCTCTTGAGATCCCTTCCAGTTCTAGTGTTCTATGATTGTTATACTAATTGATCTGGCCCAAAGCTGTATTCTCGTTAAACAAATTACATGTCCTTATTCAAGTCACAGTCCTTTTAGGTAGCTCATGCACCACTGTGCCTAGCACACCATCTGTATTACTACATTACACATAGGGTCTTTGGAACCGTCTGGGGTGCATCTACACAGCATCCTAAACTCGAAATAAGGTACATAGTTTGTGCTATGCAAAGTGCATATTTTATTTCGAAACTATTTTGAAATTTGAAGTTTTTTGTGTCTACACAGCACCACATTTCAAAATCACACTCTACTTTGAGCCATCCCTTATCCCTCGTGCAATGAGGTTTACCGGGATGGTGAATAGTGTGCCCATTACTTCAAAAATATTTCAAAATAATGGGTGGCTTGTGTAGATGCAGGGTAGCTATTTCAGGATACCTCCCATATCCCGAAATAGCCGTGCAGTGTAGACCTACCCTTGGATAGTGAGGGTTCTGAGAGCCCTTGAAACAAACTATGCACCCTGTATATGATCTAAACCAGAATAAACCCAGGTATGCATCAGTACAGCTAGTTCCAGCACCTGTGGGGCCTCAGGCCAAGAAAACATTTCAGCACATACTCAAATCACACAACCCCTAAGAGGTGTGACTCCATAGCTCAATGGTTCAAGCACTTGCCTTATAAACCCAGGGGGTGAGTTCAAATGTCACAGGGCCCTCATGCAACTTTTAGATTCCACATCAGTCTTCCAATAAGAGTTGTGGGGGGAAACGCCTTAATTATTTTTAAGATGGAGCTTGTATGAATCAGAATGGGGTTATATGACAGGGTTGCCTGTGACTGCAGCGGACTGGGCTTGATGACCTGGGAGGTCTTTTCCATTCCTTTACCCCTCTGGTTTAAGCACATGCTTAAATGCTTCTCTCCTTCAGGGCTGTGGAGAGAGGAGCTGTGTCCTGCTTTCTTCTCATAAATAGATAAACTGTGTACTACATGTCAGAGGGCATGTCCGAGCTCCAAGTTGCCCGTCACCTTGAAATACCACACAGCAATTAGTAGGAGATTGCGGTGCAATCAATTGAGTTTACGATAATCTGTATTATATTTCAGTGTGATACCTCATTAACTATTGTGCACTCGGAAATACTTTCATAACAGGAAACTACCATACTGTGGCTTTATTTTTCTAATTTCATAATGTATAAAAATGATATAGCACGCACACACGTTACAAAGAATAATGTGAACTTTATTAATTTCAATTACATCCACCCACCGTCGATGCTGGGATAACAAAGTCATAATGGAATTATATTGGAAAGAAAAATAAAGTAATAGAGATGTTTTCTACCTCAGACCCAAGTACAGTTATTGGAATTTAATTTAGGTGATGAATTCAGCTATTTTATTTGAAATGACTTGGATAATAAAACGAGTCAGCTTGTGGCACCTTAGGGACTAACCAAAATATATAGGTTCATGAGCTTTTGTGGGTAAAACACACTTTATCAGGTGAGTGTTCATATACTTATACTCACATACTCATCTGATGAAATGGGTTTTACCTATGAAAGTTCGTGATCTTATATATTTTTGTTAGTCTCTAAGGTGCCCCAGGACTACTCATTTTTAAAATTACAGACTAACACGGTTAACTCTCTGAGACTTTTTGGAAAGTAAAATTTATAGTTAAGTGACTGCATTTGTAGTCTTTTATCTTTTTCTGAGCATTTCTGCAATTTCGCACTTTTGCTACTCTTAAATGTATTAAATACTTTTAATTGTACAAGTAACTTTTCTTGCTGCAATCCAACATTTTAACACAGGCTCCCAACTATCTTGTTTTTGGCTTAATATCAGGCTACAAATCATATGATCAAAGCAAGAGTTTACTTTACATGCATAGTGTCAGTTCTTAAAACCGACTGGATTATACCACTTTTCACCAATGTCCACTTCTCTGGCCTTAGGAGCAGTACAGATTATATTTATAGTCCCTTTGCTCTACTAAAGGGTTCTTTTCTCATATGTGTCACAGGTCAACATCTCTATTTGTTCTATCATCTATCTGCCACATCATTAAAGCGGTGGCCCTCTACCTTTCCAATGGTGCACACCTCCACCACATCTTTCACCAAAGTGCTGTAAAGTGACTTTAGTGTAAATAAAAATTGGCCCCAATGGGAATATGTTTTTTTTTTGTCAAAATAGTTTTCTGTGTTTTTTCTAATTAAGTCTAACCCTTTCTACTCTTCCCCTCCACTGGCATAATGGAAGGTAAAAGAGGATGTGTCCTAAATTCCTTTGGGTTGGAGTTCTGCCATCCATAATTCATTGGGTTGACCCTGGCCATCACAAATTGCCAGAGTGGGCTTCTACTGTCCTGAACATTGGATCACCCTTAGTCTTCCATCGCTCTACAAGCATTTTCAAGCCAAGAGATCACGCTTCTTGGAATTCTTTGCTGCAGTGTTAATCCAAGCTGTTAATCCAAGATGTTAACTGGCTATTGATCTCTCTCTCTCACACACACACATACACACACAGAGTTTGGTAATGCTTTCAGCCTGGACTAGCTGGCTCATCTTTGGAAGAGGCTTTCACTTTGGCTGCTAACCCTAACACTTTGAGGATGCAGGCTAACCTACTCACAGGTTTGTAGTCCTCTAGTACTTTCCCACAATTCCCTCTGTGTGCTCTGTAACAGTCACTTTCTCCTGTGACCACTGGGAGAGACTAATAGAGTGGCTGAGTTTAATGTGGCATAAAGAACCATGGTATTATGCTCCGAGAATAAACTAGCAATATATACAGTGTATCACCATCGAGGACTCAGTAACTAGAATGCCTTTGCACTGTGGTTGATCACCTGCATAAAAACTGCAGTGAAGACATTGTCTGTCTTTTCCCCTCAATATCTTCAAAATTTTGCAATGAATAAGTCCATATTACTCAGTTAAATCTTTTTTTCCCTTTGCAGACACTCAGACTTCTGAACATTAGCTCCATCAGGCCTGTATCCATAACAGACCTATACTGAATATTGAGCTGCCCTGTATTAACACATTAATACTGTATGTTGGCAAACTTCTCTGTGTGAAATATACTGGTTTAACTGGCTGGGGGTTCTTCTTCATGACAGAAAGGAAGTAGGAGGTTGTTCAAGATACCAAGTATCAGCTGTCACTTAAGAACATAAGAACATAAGAATGGCCATACTGGGTCAGACCAAAGGTCCATCCAGCCCACTACTCTGTTTGCCCACAGTGGCCAATGCCAGGTGTCCAAGGGAGTGAACCAAACAGGTAATGATCAAATGATCTCTTTCCGGCCACCCCTCTCCAGCCTCTGACAAACAGAAGCTTCCTTACCCATCCTGGTTAATAGCCATTAATAGACTTAATCTCCTTGAATTTATCTAGTTCTCTTTTAAACCCTGTTATAGTCCTAGCCTTCACAACCTCCTCCACAGGCAAACTATGTGCTGTGTGAAGAAGAACTTCCTTTTATTTGTTTTAAACCTGCTGCCCATTAATTTCATTTGGTGGCCCCTAGTTCTTAAATTATGGGAACAAGTAAATAATTTTTTTTATTCACTTTCTCCACACCACTCATGATTTTATAAACCTCTATCATATCCTTCATGTCTCCTCTCTTCCAAGCTGAAAAATCCTAGTCTCTTTAATCTCTCCTCATATGGGACCCGTTCCAAACCCCCTAATCATTTTAGTTGCCTTCTCTAAATCTTTTCTAATGCCAATATATTTTTTTTAGATGAGGAGACCACATCTGTGTGCAGTATTCAAGATGTCGGCGTAGCATGGATTTATATAAGGACAATAAGATATTCTCCGTCTTATTCTCTATCCCTCTTTAAATGATTCCTAACATCTTGTTTGCTTTTTTGACTGCCATTGCGCATTGTGTGGACGTCTTCAGAGAACTATCCACGATGACTCCAAGATCTCTTTCCTGATTAGTTATAGCTAAATTACCCCCCATCATATTTTATGTATAACTGGGGTTGTTTTTTCCAATGTTCATTACTTTACATTTATCCACATTAAATTTAATTGGCCATTTTGTTGCCCAATCACTTAGTTTTGTGAGATCTTTTTGAAGTTCTTCACAGTCTGCTTTGCTTTTAACTACCTTGAGTAGTTTAGTATCATCTGCAAACTTTGCCACCTCACTGTTTACTCCTTTCTCCAGATCGTTTATGAATAAGTTGAATAGTATTGGTCCTAGGACTGACCCTTGGGGAACACCACTAGTTACCCTTCTCCATTCTGAAGATTTACCATTTATTCCTACCCTTTGTTTGCTGTCTTTTATCCAGTTCTCAGTCCATGAAAGGATCTTCCCTCTTATCCCATGACAACTTAATTTACGTAAGAGCCTTTGGTGAGGGACCTTGTCAAAGGCTTTCTGGAAATCTAAGTATACTATATCCACTAATCCCCCTTCTCCACATGTTTGTTGACCCCTTCAAAGAACTGTAATAGATTAGGAAACGTAAAGGGATCAGGTCAGAACTATTGGCTGTAATGAGTGGGGGTTGATTTCCTGCTCCTTCTAAAGGACAGGTTTGACAATAGGAGCCTAAACGTACCATTGCAGCAGGACAAGAATGCCTGCAGGGGTTTTAAAGGACTATTTCTCAGAGAAATGGAAAAAGGCCATTGTCAAGTCTGTTCCCCTCTCTGGCACTTCAAATGCAGAAGATGGGGGCCCGCAAGAGACATGAAAATATCCTACTATTTAAAGCTTCGGTTTAAAAATTGCCCAAGCCACAGATTCCCTGACCTTACACCATACTGCTGCTATCTCCCAAATGAAAAAGAAAAACAAAACCCTTTGAGAACAGAGAAGACACATTTGGGAATTTCTTCCTGTGGGATACCCCCAAGCTCTTTTAACCCTCTCTCTGGAGAAAGCTTGAGAAAACCTGTAACTTTCTTAATAGCTGACATTGCCATTTAGGCAAATGAACACAGAACTTCTGGCCTTCTAGAACACAGGAATCAGAACGTGGTCTTAAAAGGCTGATTTTCATAAACAAAACCAAGAAAACACACTTGATAAAACATTACTTGGTCGCTAGGTGTTGTAGAGTAACTGAAAAAAAGAAAGATTAATAGCACAGAGAATTGCTTCCCTGGAATTCAATTTAAAAGTTACAGGCTAAGGGGGCAACTTGGGCTCAGCATAGAGAAGTCCAACAAACCCCAAAATAAAGGAAATGACCTGATCACTTCTGCCTAAACATCCCGGCGGTGCCTACACTAGCCACTTATTCCGGAAAATCAGCCGCTTTTCCGGAATAACTTGCCAGCTGTCTACACTGGCCCGTTGAATTTCCGGAAAAGCACTCATGATCTACTGTAAAATCATCAGTGCTTTTCCGGAAAAATTATGCTGCTCCCGTTCGGGCAAAAGTCCTTTTCCAGAAAACTGTTCCGGAAAAGGGCCAGTGTAGACAGCACAGATTTCTTTTCCGCAAAAAAGCCCCGATCATGAAAATGACGATCGGGGCTTTTTTGCGGAAAAGTGCATCTACATTGGCATGGATGCTTTTCAGGAAAAAGTGCTTTTCCGCAAAAACCTCCTGCCAATGTAGACGCACTTTTTCCGGAAATACTTAAAACGGAAAACTGTTCCGTTTTAAGCATTTCCGGAAAAGGGTGCCAGTGTAGACGTAGGCCCCCTGTTCTTCTCACACATCTGTTGTTCCAGTGTTAGTTTCCTAGGTATAGATATCACTGAATATTCCATGCCTGGCTCCCTGGCTTAATTCATGTCTCCCAGCTCTGCTCTGGTCACACAGGCTATGTCTACACAGCAGCATTAATTCGGAATAACTCACATTATTCCAAGATAACATAGTCCACATCTACACACAAGCAGTTATTTCGACATAATGTCGAAAAAATGTTGAGCTTGAGGACTCCGTACTCTGACTCCTGTAACCCTCATTGTAAAAGGACTAAGGGTATATCTACACTACAGCGCTAATTCGAACTAACTTAGTTCGAATTAGTTAATTTGAACTAAGCTAACTCGAACTAACGCATCCAGACTAAAAAACGAGTTCGAATTAGGGGTTAAGGCTGGCTGGAAGCAGTGCCGGCATGGCATCAGATAAGGACTTGGAGCGTGGAGCTGCTGTCTCAGGCTAGCCGAGGGCTGTGCTTAAAGGGACCCGACCCCCACCCCGGACAGACAATTCTCAGGGGTGCCCCGCTTGCAAAGCAGTCCTGGCTTGGAGTGCCCGGAGTACCCACACTGGGCACATCACAGCACTCGGCCATCAGACTGGCTGCACTTGCTGCAGGCTGCCATCTGGGGAGAGGGGGCAATTGTGGGGCTGCAGGAGAGCTTCCACCCCCAGAAGCCCACAGAGCCAGCCCAGTCCTCCCCAATTGGGGGCTCGTACCCCATTCCTCCCTCACCTCCTTCCACTTACCCCTTCCTAGCCCCCCTTCCTGATGTACAAAATAAAGGACAATTGTGTTCAAAAATAGAATCTCTCTTTATTGAACAAAACTGGGGGAGACTGGGAAAAGGAGGTGGGAGAGGGGAAGAGAGAGGGTGGGAGAGGGGAGGGCAACTACAATGATGAGGGGTTTGGAACAGGTCCCATATGAAGAGAGGCTAAACAGACTGGGAATTTTCAGCTTAGAAAAGAGGAGATGGAGGGGGGATAGGATAGAGGTCTATAAAAGCATGAGTGGGGTAGAGAGGGTGCATCAAGAAAAGTTCTTCATTAGTTCCCATAATAGAAGGACTAGAGGAAACCAAAGGAAAGGAATGGGTAGCAGGCTTCAAACTAGTAACAGAAAGTTGTTCTTCACAAAGCAAAGAGTCAACCTGTTGAACTCCTTGCTGCAGGAGGCTGTGAAGGCTAGAACTAGAACAGAGTTTAAAGAGAAGTGAGATAAAGTCATGGAGGTTGGGTCCATGGAGTGCCAGGGGGTGGGAGTGGTGTCCCTGCCCAAAGTTTGTGGAAGGCTGGAGAGGGATGGCACGAGACAAATGGCTTGGTCACTGTCTTCAATCCATCCCCTCCAGGGTCCCTAGGGTTGGCCGCTGTCGGCAGACAGGCTACTGGGCTAGATGGACCTTTGGTCTGACCCAGTACGGCCATTGTAAGCTCAGGGCTCAGGGTCGGGGGTCTCAGTGGACCACCTTGATTTTCATGCACACCTGCTCCTGGGTGGCCCGGCTGGTAGCTCTTCTGCCCTAGACGGCCACTTTCCTGTGCCTAGTGCGGAGGTCATGGACAAGGTCCACGATGTCCGCACTAGACCAGGCGGGTGCCCGCCTCTTGTGGTCCCGGGCAGGCTCCCAGGAGCCGCCAGCCTGGTCGCGGGAAGAGGGGGAGGGCTGGGGGGCATCGGGTGGCTGGCTCGATCCGTGCCAGGTGCAGGGTCTGCTGGCTGGGTGCTGGCAGGCTTGCACCTGGCACGGGCATCGTAGCCAGCCCGTGCCCCTTTAAGGGGGCCGGGAGGGGGGCAAACGAGTTTCCCTGGTGTTGGCCAGAGTGGACACCAGGGAAAGCTGGGGAGGGCTAGCCTCCCACTAGTTTGAATGAAGGGGCTACACACCCCTTAATTCGAACTAGTAAGTTCGAACTAGGCTTAGTCCTCGTAGAATGAGGTTTACCTAGTTCGAACTACGCGCTCTGCTAGTTCGAATTAAGTTCGAACTAGCGGAGCGCTTGTGTAGCGCCTATCAAAGTTAATTTGAACTAACATCCGTTAGTTCGAATTAACTTTGTAGTGTAGACATACACTAAGGGAAGTTGGGGGAAGAGTGCTCTATATTGAAATAACTGTTGTGTAGACAGCGCCAAAAGTCAAAATAAGCTATTGTGACTTAAGCTATGGAATTAGTGTAGCTTGTGTTGTGTGGCTTATTTTGAGTTTTTCCCTGGTGTGTAGACTGCATACAAAGGCTATGTCTAGACTGCAAGCCTCTTTCGAAAGAGGCTCTTTCGAAAGAGAGAGTCTAGACTGCACGCGGAACTTTCGAAAGAGCAAGCCGCTTTTTCGAAAGAAAGCACCCAGTGAGTCTGGATGCTTTCTTTCGAAGAAGCTCTATTTACATTCAAGAACGCCTTCTTTCGAAAGAAGCACTTTCGAAAGAAGGCATTCTTCCTCGTGAAATGAGGTTTACCGCCGTCGAAAGAAAAGCCACGTTCTTTCGAT
Organism: Pelodiscus sinensis; assembly: GCF_052426305.1. Taxonomy (NCBI): domain Eukaryota; kingdom Metazoa; phylum Chordata; order Testudines; family Trionychidae; genus Pelodiscus; species Pelodiscus sinensis. The sequence goes on along the minus strand of NC_143064.1, from coordinate 11,211,020 downwards.
TTAATTTCGAAAGAACGCGGCTGCAGTCTAGACGCAGGTGAAGTTTTTTCGGAAAAAGGCTACTTTTCCCGAAAAAACCTCTGAGTCTGGACACAGCCAAAGACTGGCCAGGAAGATCACTGCTTCTAATTCAAAAACCCACACTCTGTTTTCATTGGTTCTCCTGGCTTCCTGCAAACACTTCCTGCCTCCCTGGCATTCCTGAAGACTCTTTAGGACCCACTGTCTATGGTTTTAACCCTTACAGTCAATTAAGAACATAGGAACAACATAAGACTGGCCATACTAGGTCAGACCAAAAGATTATCTAGCCCACTATCCTGTCTTCCCACAGTGGCCAAAGCCAGGTGCCCCAAAGGGAATGAACAGAACAGGTACTCATCAAGTGATCCCTCCTCTGGCAAGACACATTTGGGAATTTCTTCCTGTGGGATACTCCCAAGCTCTTTAACCTTCCGTCTGCTGAGAGCTTGAAAAAACCTGTAATTTTCTTAATAGCTGACATTGCCATTTAGGCATATGAACACAGAACCTCCAGCCTTCTAGGGCACAGGAATCAGAGCTTCTGACAAACAGAAGATACAGGCACCATTTCTACCTCTCCTGGCTAATAAGTATTGATGGACCTATCCTCCATTATCTAGTTCTTTTTTGACCCCTGTTAAAGTCCTGGTCTTCACAACATTCTCTGGCAAGGAATTCCACAGGTTGATTGTGTGCTGAGTGAAGAAAAATTTCCTATTGTTTGTTTTAAACCTGCTACCTATTAATTTCATTTGGTGAACCCTATTCTTGTGTTATGGGAGCAAATGCATTATTTTCACTTATCTGTATTCTCCACACCAGTCGTGGTTTTAAATTTAGTTCACTGACTAGCTGAAATGTCCAGAAAAGAGTAGAACCCCTCCCATTCATCACAATCATGCTGAAACAAGGCACTAGATTGTGTGGAGATCTCTGAAGAAGCTAGGCCCACCTAGTTTGCCATTGGAGGATAGTATGCCTTCGGGTCAGGAAGACAGAGTTGTAGGGTCTCTCTCTCTCTCTCTCTCTCTCATTCTTTGTTCCATTTAGGCAGCTTTAGTGATAATTCTAGGAGGAAGGAAGCATGCCCCAATGTAACCTTCACAGACAAAATGACATTTGCCATTATCATAGCCCCTGTTTTTTGTCCACACATTACATCGAATTGAGATTCTGGGCCCCATCATCTAATAGTGCTGATAAATTATGATGCCCTGGTCTAAAATCCACTTGACAGGACTGTCAGACTATCTTTGTTTAGGTTTGTCTACATAGAGAGGTAATGCACTTTATGGAGGCGTGATTTCTAAAGTGCACTAATGTGTCATGCATTAATTAGTTCATGTAGATCCTGCTGGTACTCACTTAAGGTTCTCTGATGAATGTTAATGTCATGCTCTTTGAAATAGTTCTGGCTTAAAGTGAATTAGGAAATACTTAGGGTCTACCTGCACAATCTGCACAAACCACCTAACGTGATAAGTTAGTGTGCTTTACAACTCACCTCTCTGCAGAGTGCATTAACCCACTGTGTAGACAAGCCCTTTAGACCATCTATAAAAGGATAGGTTTTAGGAAGCTTTCCCTCTTGATGCACCCAAGCATTCTTTGAGCCTCTGTGTATATGCTTCATTAAAAAGTTTAAGAAACACTGGTATAGACAGCGGTACTATTTTGGGATATTTCCAGTATCCTGAAATAGCTATTCTGCATTTTAAGCAAGCCCATTATTCTGAAATATAACAGGCTCACTATTCTGATGTCCCTGTAAACCTCATTCCACTAGACAGCACTAAATTACAAAATAAGCTATTTTGAAATTAACTCAAAATAAGCTACGCAATTTGTGTAGCTCAAATTGTGTGGCTTATTTTGAGCTAAGGGTTCAGTGTAGATGCACCTGTATTATAGTGTCTTATTGCCCCAGATCACTGTTTCTAAGTACTCACAATTACATTTAGGCATTGGCCAATGCTTCCTGATTTTTCTGAACTGCTTGGTAAGAGCAAATAAAAGGGTCATTTGAAAAGCCTCTCTTTCCCAAGTCCTCTTCAATCCATCAAAAATAACTTTGCCAAAGGCTGTAATTTTTGCCTTAATATTTATAATTAAATTAATCTAAGCCCCGGGCTTCTTCAACTTTTAAATAACTGTCATTGGACAACTTTCCACTTCAGCAGGATCATAAAATTGTTCAGTGTATTGCCTGCCCTAGGAAGATGAGCTCTGGTCTCAGAGATGTGACTTTCGACCATCCTCATGAGCAAATAGGTGAAGTGCGAGAGCATATTGTTCAACCAAAAGGTGAAATCTGCTCCCCTTACTCAATTAATTCTCACTGAATTCAAGAAAAAGAGAGGGGCTGTATCTACATTGACACCCCTTTCCGGAAAAGGGATGCTAATGTAGACTTCGGGATTGCAAATTCCGCGGGGGATTTAAATATCCCCCCGCGGCATTTGCATTTACATGGCATTTGCATTTACATGGCTTGGGGATAAGCCGGAGAAAAGCGCCAGTCTAGACGTGATTCTCCGGAAAATAAGCCCTTTTCCGGAGGATCTCTTATTCCTACTTTCAAGTAACTTATTTTCCGGAGAATCACGTCTAGACTGGCACTTTTCTCTGGCTTATCCCCAAGCCGGAAAAAAGCGGCAGCCATGTAAATGCAAATGCCGCGAGGGATATTTAAATCCCCCGCGGAATTTACAATTCCGAAGTCAACATTAGCATCCCTTTTCCGGAAAGGGGTGCCAATGTAGACACAGCCAGGGAGTCTTCCCTAAGATTTTGAAGTGAGTGTATTTGTGGAGATTTCTGAAAACTCATTTGGGTTTTTTTCTGAATAGGGGATAAACTTCCCAAAATTAATCTGGAACTTGTAGGTATACTTGTGTAGTCCCCTTACTAAAGGGGCCTCTGTTTTATTCTGAAAAGACCCTGTGTGCTACAATCCAGACTACAATTCCCATGAGTCCTTGGGAAAAAACAGGAAGGAAGGACTCTTGTGAGAGAGAGGACTGCTCTCTCCATGTGCATGAAGAAAGAGGCCTAGCAGTCAGACTCTGCCTTGGAGTTTGGAACCGAAGAGGGAGCCAGGCTGCTGCCAAGGACATTGACCCAGTGCAGGGGCTGTTGGATGCAGCTACTGGATGCCTCTTGGAACTGGGAGTTAGCAGGCTGCTTCCTATAGGCACAGCATGAGGCCGTAAGTTTGGGCCTTGTTGAAAAAGTTCTGCCTGGGACAGAGCTGCTGTTTAGCCTGGACCAAATCCTCACTACAGCTGCAACATCAGCGCACCAACACAAGCAAGTGTCTGGGACTGAGTCTAGGGGTGTGCACACGCTGGGGTGGAGTCACTGGTGTACAAATGTTAGCTATATAAGCTTCAATTATGGCTATGTGTTTTGTTAATGCTATTCCTTGCTAATTCTGTTAATCCCTGTTTAGTTTAGTTAAGTTAAGTAAAGATGGTTTATTTTAAAGTATTCTATTAGATGTCTATGATTTGTAGTTGTTCTGGAATTAGATCCAGCTTTATCTTGGAATGAGTGTATTTCTGGAGGCTCTCAAGGCACCAGTGTGTGTACAAGGCCAGCCAGGTGGAGGTACCACCGTTTTACATTCATTGCCAGCAAGGGACTGCAGCAAGGGGGTGGATAGGGCTTTCCCTAACTAAACCCCATCACCACTGGGGTGCTCAGGATCTCTTTTGGGTTAAAACACCAGGCGCCCAGGCACACCTATGAGTGTGACCTGCTCCCCAGTAACTCAGGGAGGAAAAGGGGGGTTACACTTGTAATATTATAACCAAACTACTGCACGTAGGCCAAGTCTATACTTACCTGTGGATTGACTCTCCAGAGGTCGATCTTTTGGTGTTTAATTTAGTGGGTCAAGTATAGAGCTATACATTGAACACTGAAGACAGCTCCGGACAGCGTCTGTACTCTTTGCAGTTGCAAAGAAGAAGGGAAACTGATGGGTAGACCAAGCCTTACTTTATAATTTCAAGTTGCTAAATAGATATGGGGCTGCACTAAGCAGAAGATTTGAACAACCTGGACTATGTGTCTTTGTGTGGGAGATTTGAGTCTGAATTAAAATTGAGGTTCAACTCTGAATTTTGTAATGGGCTTCTATCTTTATTGTAGTCTGAACCAGTAAAAAAAAAATCCAAATAGCTCTCTTAAATGGGAATGGATGTGAGGCAGGGAGCTGATTTCAAAATCTAAGATCTGCATTTTGCATCCTGAGTCCATCTTGTATAGCGCATACCAGACTCTGGCACTTCAGAGCAAATCAGAATTGTCTGTAGGGTTGCCATCTAAATCACTGGTAATTGGACCTCCGAGGCCCAGACCTACCTCTTCTCCCAAGACCCTGCCTCAGTTTCACCTGTCCCCCTTTTGTTCATTCCTTCCCTTGCTAGATCGACTCCATCTCCCTCCACCCTCTGAGTTGAGTTCCCTCAGCTCAGAGGCTGGGATGGGAGTTGCTGCAGCTTGACAAGGAGACTGTCTGCAGGTTGGGGGCAGCCCTAGCTGCCTAGAGTCTGGCATGGCTTAATGATCCGGTGCCTCTCCCTGCCTTGGGGTCACTGGACTTTTGGTGTCTGGTCAGTACATGTGACAAGATACTGTCAGGTCCCCTTTTTAATCGGACATTCTGGTTGAAAACTCTACTTAGCAACCAACATTATGGAACCTGGAAGTAAAGCAAAAAAACCTGGATTGTCCTGGTAAAACTCTGATGGGTGGCACCCCAATTGTTTGACATTGCAAAGTCATTGCTGTAAGTCCTATTCTGAGAAGCACAGCTGTTATAATTGTGGACAACCAAGCTCCCACTACCCCCTTCTTGCTTGCAGATGGGTTGGGAATGTAAAGTATCTGGCTCACTCACCATACACAATCAAATCAAGTGCCACTCTGTCAGCTCTCATCTGGGTTCCTATTCAACCCAATGTGGGTATGTTTCTACACAGCCAGTGGCCATTCATGGCCATTAGCTTCCCAGCCTGAATCAATTGACTTGGGCTTGTGGGGCTCACTCAAGCATATTAAAAATAGCTGAGAGCTTTTAATTAGCAGCTGCTGCTTTAAAGTCTTCTCTCTAGGTTTTAGAGGCTGAGGTTCTAGCCTGAGCTGAAATGTCTTTGTGGTTATTGCAGCGAGAAGTCCTGTGGCACCTTATAGACTAAGTGAAGTGTTGGAGCATATGCTTTTGTGGACAAAGACCCATTTTGTCAGATGCATGTGATTGGTGGTTATTGTTAGAGTGGTAGCACCTGCTCCAGAAGTTTGCCCTCAACTGTGTAGACATAACTTAAAAGAGTCTTACCACAACGTGTATGGTGTGAGATCAGACTGCTAGAGAAACAGGAGAGACCATGTCTGATGCAGAGGAACAGGAAAATAGGTTTATACAGAGTCCAAAGTAAGAGTTTTTGTTGTGGCTAAAACAGGATTGACTTGCCTATTAATGATGGTAGAATGAGGGTTTGAGTCTGTTCAGACACCATTTCTAAATGGGTGTAATTTTTTTAGTTCTTTGTGCCTATTTATTTTCTACACTAGTGAAAACGTGAGAAGATCAGGCTTTAACTGATAACCAATTCAGCAGGCAGTATCTATCACTGAGAGTCATGTCAAAGGGACCTTCAGGAGGAGAAAACTACATTAAGTGAGCTTTGTAATGTTCAACAAGACCATCTGAAATACAGCATTGTAGTTTTATTTTAGCACCACTAAGCTAGATCTGGGCTAACTTGCTGTTGATTGATTTCATATGAGAGTGAAGCTGGAATAGCATAAATACAGAGAATTAAGCACATATGTGACATATGCAAACAATTTAAGTGTCTTAGCTATAATGCCAACCATATTGGGAGAGATATAAATAAGTTCTGCTAAGTGTGTTTGCTTTTGTCATTTTTTAAAGGATTATCACTACTCTAGGGATAGATTATAACCATGGATTACCTGCTTCTCAGGAGAGTAAGAAGGTGTGATGGCAGGTGTCAGTAGGTAGTTCTGTTACACACACACACACACACACACAGACTTACAAGCTCTTTGCACATAAATGAGGATCTTTGAAGAAGTAGGTTTTGTGATAGAGTTCTGTTTTGGTTGTTTTATTGGGGGGAGAGCACTGTGGCAAGCAGCAAGAGCGTTTGCTCTCCGCCTTAATCATTCTGACCATAGTAAATCTTGAAACAGTTATTTTGACATTGGTGCTTTGACGAGGCATTACTTTGGCCAACCTTTCTGAAGGAGCAGATTGTGTGCAAGATGGTTAGCAGCTGTTCAAGGACTGGTGTAAATTAGTGTCAAGTAATGAGCTGTAGTAAGACTGCATGCCATTAATTCATCCTCCAACAGGAATCCAAATGGTAAGACTGCTATACTCTTCTCATAGGCTACGGTTACACTGCTGTTTTTTTTGCGGAAGAGGATATGCAAATCGTTCTCTCATTTACATATCTTCTTCCGATTCTTTTTGTGGAATAGGTTTTGCTGCTAAAAAGCCCTGTATAGATGGGGCCATTTGTCGGGGGGGCCCTTTTTCACAAGATCCCCTATTCTTCAAAAATTTAGGTTTACAGGATCTTGCAAAAAAGGGTTTTTTCTGACAAATGGCCCCATCTACACTGGGCTTTTTATTGGCAAAACCTCTTCCGCAAAAAGAAGAAATATACAAATGAGAGTGTGATTTGCATATCCTCTTTCATAAAAAAATGGCAGTGTAGCCATAGCTATACTCAGAAGAACACATGAGAAATCCTCTTATGCCTAAGAATCATAGAATCCCAGAAATGGAGTGGACCTCAAGAGGTCATCAAGTCCAGTCCCCTGTTCTCATGGCAGGACCAAGCACTTTACATGTTCTAGTCTTAAGAGTCATCAGTCTTTGTCCTGTGTAAGTCGTTGATGTGTAAACAGGCAGAAATGGTGAAAGGGTGGGGGTCCTCAGATTCACAATCTGGTTCCTGGGGCATTCCTTGGGTAGCATCAATTATACTGCCCATTACAGAAAAAGATTTTGCAAAGCCACAATTGATCACTTACCCTGGTCCACACTAAGGAGTTATTTTGAAATAATCCCTCTTATTCTGAAATAATAAGCTGAGTGTCTGGACTACCAAGCCCGTTGAAATAACGGGCTGGTTACTACAAAATCTGTAATTTTGCTTTCCTTAGGGAATAACTCTTATTTTGAAATAATAATTTTGAAATAGTGTTAGTGTGATCCCTCTGCTACTGCTATTTTGAAATAACTTCTCCCCAGAGTAATTTGAAGTAATTACTCCTTAGTGCTTTGTGGGGCTCTAAGTTGATATAGCAAGTCCACAATAACGGAGCCTGCCTTGGACTAATTTCAAGACTTCCCAGTAGTAGCGATACACTATTTTGATTTTATTATTTCAGGAGTTATAATTTCAGATTGAGTTATTTTGAAATAATTTACCAGTGTAGATATGCCCTTAAAAACTAAACTTACAACCAATATTGCAAATGAAATTCAGTATCAGTAATTGAAAAAGACTAAGGAAGAGGTGGTTGTTTTTAAAATGAATTTCTGTTGTAAAGTAGACACTAAAAAATGCACTAGGAACTCCGAGGTGGGTAGCCACAGTTACCATGTGATATCTTACTCAACTATAGAAAGCTCGTTTAAAGCATATTCAAGTATTCCAAAGCTCAAGATGCAAAGCTACAGGGGAAAAAAAGGAATCCAAGAATGATAACTTTCTTCTTTACCTTAAGAAGTATGCTAAAACATGTCATGACTAGGGATTTTAAATTGAGTTTAATCAACTAATTCACTAGTCAATGGAATTTCCTGCTGAATGGTAAGAGGTAGGGTCACCAAATTCGGTATGCAGGTTATCGTGTCTTAAAGCTACATAAAGGTTTGACTGCATCCGGAAAATGGGATATCCCTGGAATGGGATTGCTTCTCATAAAACCAAACAGGAAAGAGATACAATCACCAAATTAAGTACAGTCCTCAAAACTGGCATAACTGAGTGAATGATGAAAGAGACTGAACCAAGATGAGCCAGAAAAATAGGAAGAACCTGGAATGGGATTGCTTCTAAATAAACCTTACTGAAAAAAGAAAAAATGGAGAAATTTGGAGTAATAATTTTGTACTTCTAAATCAAAGAACAAGGTTTGAAAACTAGGAGAGACAATGTTATTGGAAGCTAAATTGATGACAGCCCTTTTTGTTAAAACACAGTGAATGGTAAGTGTTTATAAGGGTGAAGAAAAAAATACACTTGATGGAATTCCCATTTAAAAAATGTACTAACAAAAATTAAATGGAAATATGTTAACAATCCCTTTTTTAAGAAATCCAAAATAAAAATTAACTTCATAAAAATAACACTGTATTTTTGAACAATACAATCATTTCAATAAAGTATGTTAAGGACCCAAGCAAATGCCGAGTAATCTGCTAGTGTAACCATAAAGGGAAAAAAGTGTGTTCACAACTCCCTTTAAACTTCTAGGGAAAGAACCCAGCGTTTAAGTGATGTTAAAAGTATTATTACTTTAAAAGTGTGACCAAAGGTTTTAAAACACTTCCTTTTCCTGAATGTCAAGGGAATCAATGACTTGAAAGGTACCTTTTCAAAAGCAGGCCTACAGAGCAGAGAACATAAGGTACCTCTCATTGGATATTTTTTTCTGGTTTTATAATGTTGCTACCCACAGCAAATGAAAAGAAAGCATGTTACAGTTCAAAAGGTGCCCATTAGCTACGGAAAAACACATTTCAGTTCAAATACCTTTTTTTGTTTGACTTTCCACTATGAGAGTTTGTAAGTGCTTATGAATTGAGTATGTTCATGTTGTTGTTGCTATCTACACTCAACACCCATCCATCTGAAATTATTAATTTGGATGGAAAAATTAACATTAATCAAAGGTCTAAAATATTAGCTATAAGCTTTATATGGAAACTATTTCCTTTTGATTAATTCACTCTTTCCCTCCCCTTCCCCCCCAAGTTATTCTGGAATGAATTTTCTTTTCTTCCCAACTTTCTTGTCTTTCTCCGTTGTAGCACATGGAAATTTGGGGCAGATACGGGGCATTATTGTATGGATATCACTTGGTAAATTCCCCTATTTACCAAGGATTCTTCTATTCCAAATCACTCTCAGTTAAAAAGTCTGCAGTAGAAAGGGTTGTATAGAGAATATTGCAACTTCTAAGTCAAAATGCCATGTGAGGCAAAAAGTCATGCCTTTTCCTTATATAGAAGACATGGCATTTGTTGTTCATGTCATAAAATACTAGTTTCTATTAATTATGCTTTTGTCCTTACCTAAGCAGCATGGATTTAACTTTGCTTTGCATCGTAGGCATAGCAAGCATGAAACATCTGTATAAGAAAACATTAAGATCAGTTGCTCACTTGTTCTCCTCACTACATATGTACAGGCAGTCCCCAGGTTACGTACAAGATAGGGACTGTAGGTTTGTTCTTAAGTTGAATATGTATGTAAGTCGGAACTGGTACATATTGTAGGGGAAACTCTAGCCAAACATTTCTCCAGAGCTCAGTTTTATTCTCCCACACCTCACTTCCCTCAGTCCTTTATTCTCAAGCTGAGGTGTCTGCTGAGTAAAGCCACCCCGCGTCTCCCTGGTCTGCTGGGGGGGGCGCTAGTTTCGCGTCTCCCTGGTCTGCCTGGGGGAAGCAGCTAATGCGGGGTTGCCTCACCCCGTTTGTAAGTAGGGATCTGATGTAAGTCGAATCCATGTAACCCGGGGACTGCCTGTACAGTAAATGTAACTAATACTCAGTAGCTCCTAGAGTCACATTCTGGTATGGAAAACAAATTCAGATAATCAGCACAAATCTTTTCCCTTCATTTGGGATAATTGAACATTTTCATTTCAAAGCTCTTCTCCCTGATGCTTCTCATTTACTGGGACCTGTAGTACAACTTTTCATTCTTGTTAAGTAAGGGCTCACAGTTTCAACCTTTTTCTTATAAGCCGCTAAAGAATCAAGCACAGAATCAAAACATATATTCAGGCTGTCCACATTCATATCCTAATGCAGTAGATTATAATCTTGGAACACTAAACCAAGCACTGAATTGTATTCATTTTAGTTTACCTTTCCCTATGAAACAATATGGGATTTCTTTCTTTAACAAAGCTAGCAGGAAGACAACTTGTTTAGATGCAACATTCTTGTCTGTATTCTCAGAAGCCAAAGCAAATGCCTATGTTGTCACCTCATTCAAATTCATTACAGAAGGATAGTGCAATGCTTAAAACAGGTGTGTCCCTACTGTTTCAGTGATATAATGGATAAAGCTGTGGAGTGGGACTCAGGAGAGCGGGGTACTATTCTCAGCCCTACCATTGGACAGCTCGGTAACCACAGGCAAATCACCTCATCTCTCTGTGCCTCAGTTCCTCCATCAGTAAAATGAGGATAATTATACTCATCTCTTAAAAGTGCTTTTGAGATCTGCTGTGTTGCAGCCCCAGCCTTCCCCAATGACCATGGTGTGTAGGCATTTTTGGGAAGGTAATGCTTTCCCTTGCCTTCATTACCTGCCACCCATGAATGTGCTCAACTTCGTACTCTGAGAATGCTTCTGTTGAAGTCAATTAGGGTATGTCTACACTTGCCCCCTAGTTCAAACTAGGGAGGCAAATGAAGCACACCAAAGTTGCTAATGAAGCGTGGGATTTAAATATACCACGCTTGGTTAGCGTATTCGCAGCCAGTCGCCATTTTAAAAAGCCGGTAGCCCGAATTAACTCGCCGTGTGTAGACGCGCCAGTCCGATCCAAAACCCTTCCCTCAAATTAACTGTTACTCCTCGTGCAATATAGGGTTTGCAGTTTGATTCAATGGCTCTCAGCATCCCCATTGCAAAAATTGTTCCAGTAGCCCTGGCTCAATGTTTTAGGACCTTCCTCTATTTCATCTGGAAATGAAGAGGAGAGAATATGTTCTAAATAAACTGGAAATCGACTAGGATACACCATGGCTTTTCCATAAATACAGTTACTGTTTAGAACAGTGTTTCCCAATTTTATTTGGCCACAGAATCCTGTTAAACTTGAAAGAATATTGCAGAACTCCTAATAACAGTCTTATATATGGAGCTGAAAAAGTAGACTTTGTCCGATGTGGTGCTAGTATATTCGTATTCAGTCACTCACGTGATCCACGCTCTCTGAGAGTGAGTACTGGGATTTACGGTGGTATAGAACAGGTAATTGCACCACTGAGTGCACGCACAGCACAGAGTAGTAACATCATTGTCCCCACTCTCTGGCTAAGCTGCCATTACGCAGGGAAACTTATCGTGGCCAACACAAATTAAAATTGTTTTCAATCAAATTCATAAATGTTTAATATTAATTATTATTATTATTTTTAAATAATAAAATGTTATTGTAATGGATTTTTCTCACGAAACCCTTATTTTCACTTCACAGAACCCCGGGATTCTGCAGAACACCATTTGGGAAACACTGGTTTAGAGAAACCAATAACCCTTGTTAGAGTTATTTGAATGCCAATTACAAGCATGTAACATGCCGGAATATTGGGCATCAACAGACCAGTATAAAACTGTAAGCCACCTTCAGGCCAGAGCAACGTGGAATTCCTTGATTTCACTTCTGGAAAACATCCACTGCCAAATCAGTGGATGGGGGAGGGATAGCTCAGTGTTTTGAGCATTTGGCCTGCTAAACCCAGGGTTGTGAGTTCAATCCTTGCAGAGGCCATTTAGGGATTTGGGGCAAAAATTCATCAGGGATGGTACTTGGTCCTGCTGAGAAGGCAGGGGACTGGACTAGATGACCTTTCAAGGTCCCTTCTAGTTCTAGGAGATAGGCAATCTCCATTATTAAAAAAAAAAACCCACAGATTCAGAAGCATTACCTCTACATTTCTGACTTTACCTTACTTCAGATAAATAGCAACACTAGCAACCAGTGACAACCCAACATGCTTTTTTTTTTTAAGGTGTGCACAAAGAAAATACATGCCTTGCTTTAGAATATTGACTTCTGATTGTTCTTAGACCAGATTTTTCGGCTGTTGGTGGATTTATTGGTTGGAGAGTTTAGACACTGTACATTGGTATGAGGCAATGGAGCCACATTGATTTACACCAGTTGATGTTGGGTTGGTAAAAGTTTTGAAGTCAACATTCTCAGAACAAATATCCTTTAAGGCAGTGCTGCATGCTGGGCACAGGGGGCAGCCTACCAATGCCAGGTTGCTGTCCCTTGGGCCCACTACCCCTAGAGCTCTGGGCAGTAGAGCCATAGCGACGTCTTGCGAAATGGTGGATCCTTCTCTTTTACTCCTACCATTTAACAATGGCTCTCCTATTCTAGGTGCAAGAGGAGCATGAAGTCTCCCATGCACGTTTCTACAGGGGAGTGCTAGTTTCATGCAGTCCTTATGCAATGATCAAGATAGTCATTAGCACTAGGGCTTAACCTGGGGATTTCTTCAACGAGAAACAGGAGTCTCTCTTGCTGTGGCAAAAAAAAGTCAGGCTTTCAAGCTGAGAGCTGTAACCAACCAGTATCCTCTCTGGATTCAGCACTGAGGAGCAAATGCATAATGTGCACTGAGTCTGGATACCAGGTGCCAGTTGTGTCTCCTGTGCAAAAGGCACAAGGACCTTTGTGTCCCCCAATTTTGTCACATCCACCCAGAGCGGGACACAGCCTCTGAAGGAACCTCAGGAACCTCCCATGCAGTTTTCCCACTTGAAATGCAAGTGCCCTGCCCTCTCCAAGCATGTGTGACTTTTCAAATGTGCACTTATTTGTCTGCATATTCCCACTGACAAGGATAAGCCCTTCCTCTTTTGAAGTGACGAATCAGCAAGGTACAATACTTATCACAATCCAGTCATGTATGGATTAAATAGGACTTTTGGAACAAAGAGTGTCTCATTTTCAAGGTCCTTTCCTACAGCAAATCTAAGCAAACATGAATTAGATTTCCCTGTGGTGAAGCTGCAAGCAGAGATATGCTTTTTCACACTCCTTTTCTTTTGTTCCTTCAGAGTGCACCTGGGTTTTATTATTTATCAGAGTATTCATGATAACCTAATGAAAAGTTAATGTAATTTATTTCCCTTGTCTTCTCCTTGATGGCAAAGTAGCTAAGGTGTACAGTATTGTATGTATCTTGAAGGCTCTTAAAAGACTTCTTCTATGACACGGGCTGAAATCTCATTTACAGATTGTTGATTCTGATGTGACTACTCTGGCAAGGCAAAGTCATTTAAGCAGTTTTTGTGGGAATGCTTTGTTGATATAGGGTACAACTAAGCACCAATATAAAGGGGGGGGGGGGGAGTTTCACCTGGGTCGTACACAAAATTACTGTAAGTAATGGTGTCATTTGCTCACCTTAGGCTATGTCTATACTACCAGGTTATTTTGAAGTAAGTTATTTTGAAATAACTCCCAAAATAACTATTTTGAAATACGGTTATTCCTCTTCACACGCAGGAGTTATTCTTTTGAAACAACAGGCAGGGTAGTGCAAATACTCACCTTGTTATTTCAAAATAAGGGGAGTTATTTCAAAATAACTCCCCAGTGTAGACATGCCCCAAGAGGTCAGAAGGGTTTTCTTGTGCCAGGAAAGCAAGCAAGTAAGATAAGTAGTAGTAAGATAAAGCAGGAGTATCCAGACCTGTCTTTACCCATACACAGAATATAGTTGTGTAGGGCACCCAAAAATTTGGGGCACCGCTGGGTCTTAATATCTATGCACTTACATCTTCCAACGCCTATTCTGTGGCTTTGCTTCCTCAGGAGAGGATCTAGTTAACTTACAAAGTGAAAAAGCCTGCCAGACCTATTAACAGGACCTGTGAACGAGCCATTCAAGTGGTAATGAAGCCATTTAATAATCATTTGCCAACCCTGGTCAGTTTCTGCATTTACTATGTTAGTCGACCTTAGCTTAAAAATTTGTTTTAAAAATATTTCATTAGAGTCTTGTGAAGAGTATAAATTTTTATTTCTAAAAATCTTCATTCCCCTTGGCTGCCATCGGGCATAGGGGCACCAGTTTTATAGTACTGTGTAGGGCCCCCATAAATCCTAAGAGCAGTTCTGGGAGTATCTTTTAACAAAGGCCTCATAATTGGTTTTTCCTTTTACAACCCCACCATTTTGTCCTCTTGGTATCTAATTCACATTCACTGAGGCTATCCTATAAAATTAACATACCTAACGAGAGGCATCATCTCCCAGTGTCACCCATTAAGTTTCTTTATCAGATGCCCTATGAAAGCTCATGGCCTAATAAATCTCTTAGTCGCCAAGGTACCACAGAACTGCTTGTTATATTCTCCTGGTTAATGACCTGATTCAAAGGGTATAGAGGTCAATGGGAAGACTCCCATTGACTTGAAAGGGCCATGGATCAGAGAAGACCATTGGGGAAATTAAATCAGTCTTCTTTGTTTATTGTTGTAATCATTTAACTCTACTCATCCAATGTCACTGAAATGAAGATGCTATTGGAGATCAAAGAGAGATAATTGAAGAAAATGCCCTTACACCCCAAGAACTTCCACCACAAGAGATGGGGAACTTTGCAGATGACTGTTAAATTCATTTGGAGAAGGACTAGCTAATACTGATGGGTGTCATGTTCATTTACTGCTAGTAACACAAGAGTAAGAGAAAGTCCATTTTATTTTACGGTGGAAAATCAATAGAGCAAGGGTCATCCATGAAAGGCAAGGTTGTCACTGAGCTCGTGCAGTATACAATGGGCTCTAGATGCAGCCTTATTCTCAACTCTTTAAGGCAGGGACTATCTTTTCCATGTTTGTTGGGGGTGATGATTGGGGCTGTCTTTTTGTTCAGTGTTGGTGTAGCACCTGGTGCAATGAGTTCCTGACCAATGTCTGGAACTCCTGGATGTTACTAGGGAGGCACCATGGCTAAGTTCCTGCTGTGAGGGCAAGAGACTGGATTTGATGGCCTATGTAAGTCCCTTACAGTTCTAGTATTCTATGATTCTGTACAAATAATTAAATAATATCTGTGTGGGCTGGCCTCATCATGAAGAGCAGTACGTGGGATGGAAGATAGCAACCTCCATGGGCTATCACTCTTGTGCACATGGGCAGAGAGTGGGCAAGCTGTGTGGATATGGAGATATTGTTGGCTAGCAAAAGACATCCGGTAGTGTGTAGACCAAGAGCAGATCACTTCTTATCTGGAGCAAGGGGCAGGACCAGGAACCAGATTGTAGGTTTCAAAGTCACAGTCCAGTTCCTACCTTGGACTGGTTTCTGGTCACTTTGGCTTTCTGTCTCTTCTTGGTAGCTGGACCAAATACAGAGGTGGATTATCTGCTACAGCCTTTGTTTACAGAATGCAGGCATTAATAGTTCATGCTTTAAGATCTATGGCTCCCAGGCCGAATCCCCATTGCCAAAAGCCCATGCATGGGCAACCACAGTAAACAATTACATACTCTTCATTATCAGAGGGGTAGCCATGTTAGTCTGAATCTGCAAAAGCGGTGAGGGGTTCTATGGTACCTTATAGACTAACAGAAGTGTTGGAGCATAAGCTTTCGTGGGCAAAGACCCACTTCGTCAGATGCATGCATGCTTATGCTCCAACACTTCTGTTAGTCTATAAGGTACCACAGGACTCCTCGACGCTTTTACTCTCCATTACTCAGGGCAAATTTAAAAGTGATAATTGGGTCTTACAAAGTAAAAAATCCTGAAGACGTTGATAATTGTATTGGCACAGAATAGAAGTCAATCTTTTCTGGAGTTCAAAAGGCATCTGACTTCAATACTGTTCATTGGTGACATGATTCCTTTTTTGCATTTTCATCTGATAGTAGCTAAGGATTAAAGTGAACTTGCAGAAAGATGTCAATTCTGGTTGCTTTTATCTTCTTTGAAATGATGGCTTCTGTTCCTCATAAGCAGGTCTGTAGCATACAAATTAATATATCACATTTTGCCAGGAAACCACATAATGCTTGTCACCATGGCATTTCACTTGCTTAAGTGTCTCTTCTCCATTGTGCAGTCTCTCTGTTAGACTAGTGCATTGGCCAAAAGCCATTAAACAGAAAGAAATCATAAATAGAGGGCCTCTCTCCAGCATAGGAATGATTTTTAATGGAAGCAAGGAATAGTTATAAGGCCGAATGAAGCAATGTAGCAAGGGCAAACCCAGAAAGAATTTGGAGGAATTTGTGTTTTGTATTCACCCAAAAAAAACAAGTTATAGAAGAAAATTTGTTTCATTTGGGGTCCACCCAATACCCACCCTCACCCTAAATTACATTTTCTTAATTTAAAAGTAAAAGAGAGGGAATCTATGACATTCTGAATACATAGAAGAATATCAAAACAAACATACAGGATGATATTTACAAAGGCACACAACTTTGGCTTACTGCTGTTGCCAAAGAACACCAAAGACCCTTTACAACCGCTAAGGATCTGGTCCACTGACTTCAGTGACAACAGTTAATTCACTGTTGAGCCCAATTCAAAATTCTTTATCATTCATTATCTGACTAGGTGACTTATGTTGCCCACCCAACTTTAACCATTTATTCTACTGTACAATGAAAATGTATCAGAGGAGTAGCCATGTTAGTCTGAATCTGCAAAAACAACTAGAAGTCCTGTGTCACCTTATAGACTAATAGATTTATTGGAGCATAAGTTTTCATGGGCAAAGACCCACTTCGTCAGATGCGCCAATAAATCTGTTAGGGTATGTCTACACTTGCAGCCTATTTTGGAATAGGGCTGCAAATGTAGGCATTCGGAATTGCAAATCAAGCCCGGGATTTAAATATCCTGTGCTTGATTTGCATCTTTCCAAAGGGTGCCATTTTTTGAAATGTATAAGCTCGGAATAACTGCCTGTGTCTACACGCGGCAGTGAAACGGGCGTTCGAAATAAAGCCCTATTTTGAATGACCTGTTATTCCTCCTGAAATGAAGTTTAACAGGTAGTTCGAAGTAGGACTTTATTTCTAACACCCGTTTCACTGCCATGTGTAGATGCGGGCAGTTATTCCGGGGCTGTAAATTTCAAAAATGGCACCCGGATGGGAAGATGCAAATCAAGCATGGATATTTAAATCCCGGGCTTAACTTGCAATTCTGAATGCCTACATTTGCATCCCTATTCCAAAATAGGCTGCAAGTGTAGATATACGCTTAATCTCTAAAGTGCCACAGGACTTCTCGTTGTTAATGAAAATGTATTGATTTATATATAATTAAGTGTACAATGGTGAGCACAAAAAGAGTATACTTCCAGAATTCATTCAGTTCTGTTAACATTCTGTTTTTTCAGTGTGATGTGTTTGTGAAGCAGAAGGAATTTTTTTTTATAAATAGAAATGAAACAATGTTTGTGTTGGCGTTATAGAAATACAGAACTGTAGCATAGAGTGTTCCAGTTAGTATTTCATAGAATCGTAGAACTGGAAGGAACCTTGGACAGGCATTTGTCTCACCTACTCTTAAAAATCTCCAGTGGTGGAGATTCACAACCATATTATCATTTGCATCTTGCCGGGCGCCGCCATTTTTAAATGTCCGCTAGTGTGGACTCCGTGCCGCGCGGCTACACGCGGCATGAACTAGGTAGTTCGGACTAGGAAATAACGGTAGTTCCATGAGGAGTAACGGTAGTTCGGAATAGGAAGCCTAGTCCGAACTATCTAGTTCATGCCGCGTGTAGCCGTGGGCACGGAGTCCGCACTAGTGGACATTTAAAAATGGCGGCACCCGGCAAGATGCAAATGAAGCTCAGGAAATTCAAATCCCGGGCTTCATTTGCAACTCCGGTTGCCTACATTAACCACTCTAGTTCGAACTAGGGTGGTAGTGTAGATATACCCCATGTGTGTATTAACTTTATTATATGTGGAGCAGCACACAGAGGGATTCTCTGGGGTGAGTGGTTGAATGGTATATGTTACTGCATTGGATATTGAATCCTTGAATCGAAAAGGAACTTTTACAAGCCCTTCACATTTGGGTGGATGAAGTGCAAGTCAAGTGGCTTGTGCAGGAGAGTATTAGCTGGATTCCAATATGTGATGACACATGCACACATCCTTTTGCCCATAAGGGTGACAGTAAGGAACTGTGGACCGAATGTGCCCACTATAGGTGCAGCATATGCCAAGGGTGGGGAATGGACTTAGAAGGAGAAGGCCCGGTTCCCCTTGAAGATAACCAAGAAGTACAGCAGAGCTCTATTTCCCTCTCAGTGAGGGAAGCCTGAATTCAGCCTACAGTTGATGACATCTTGCTGCCTAGCTTAGCCTCATGGTGGATGGGACAACTGGGTACAGGGAGACCCACTAAAAGGACTGGCAATCTGCCATCAAGCCCAAAGTGGAAGGATGATGCCCTGCTGAAGACTTCTTCTACACATCTGCTTTTGAATGGGTAGCCTTCCTTTATTTTTGGACTCTAATATGCTGGAAGGGATGGGATTCAGGTATGCCGACAGATGGCTATGCACCATTGCACCATCTGTGTGATGCAGCAACCAATCATTAGGACTCCACACCAGAATGAGTAGTTGGGCTGTAGGTGTGAGCTATAGAGTCCTACGCTGAAGATGTTCCTTTGGCCTGGTCTACACCACTGTGGGCCATCAATACAAGTTATGCAACTTCAGCTGTGGGAATAACGTAGCTGACGTCAACAAACTTAGATTTACTTATTGTGGAGTCTTAATTGTGGTGAGTAAATGGCCGATGCTCTCCCGTCAGCTCCACCTGTGACTCATTCTGGTGGAGTACCAGAGTCAATGATTGCTCAATGGTTGATTTATTGTGTCTATACTAGACACAATAAATCAGTCCAGATGGATCGATCACTGCCTGTTGATCTGGCAGGTAGCGTAGAGATGTAACATATAGAAGGGCTAGCTCTGAAGTCATTCACTCAGCCTGCTTAGGATACCTTAATGTATGCAAAATTTTCAGGTAATTAGATATTTGAAGGGAAGAGAGGAAGGGGAAAATATAGGTGAAGATTTATAATGGGAAGTTGATTTTCACTATGAAGTGGCATGATATGGTATTGCAAAGTACACAGTGAATAATCACAGTAGTACAGTACTATAAATAATATGTTCTAAAATTTCTGGGCATGATAATGTAGCTGTAAAAAGAATGGAAAATATTAGCTCCTGGACTCCATAGGGGTTATACACTGATTTGTACATTTATCACAAAGTGACATGTGATTTGCATAGAGAAATTTCTGAATTTTCACCTCATGATTTTTCGCTTAAGGCAGGATGGCGTATTAGCTGTACACCTTTCTTCAGCCTGCTGGTGTGACTAACTGCGGACCCTGCTGTAGTATAAAAGAGGAGCAGAAATCTACTTCCTTTTGGCCAAATGAGCTTGGAGCAAAGAGTTTAGACAATAGACAAGTCTGATCTTTGTGTGATTATTGGGGTGGGGGGGGTCTACATGTCTGTGAAAGAGCTCCATACTGACTGATCATTTTTGATATTCACATGAAAAGGACCAAAATCAAACATAAATCTGAACTTTGAATCCTGTGTCCAGTACTGCCACAAAACAGCTCTGTCTAGCTACATTTTTTGATCATTATGGCAAGTCCAGATTTTAGACAGTACATTTTTGCAACATGTTCTCTGACAGAAGAGAGCTCTACCACTCTGTCTTTTTGTAGGATAGGTTTATTTAATAGTAGAGTACTGGTGATGTCTCACCAAGGGGAATTCATTCTGATAGCTCTGACACATAGGATGACTAAGAACATGTACCTACACATCCCCTGCTGTCATGGCCGAGGTTCACTGTGGGTTGAAAAATTATTTGCTTTTTTTGTGTTTTTGTTCTCTAGTGTGGAACTTCTCTTGCTATTACAAAACAAAGGAATGCTAGTGGTGCAAAAAGACATTTAAATACTTGGGTTTGCATTGTTGCACAGGATAGTGATTTGCAACACTCTCTTTCACTGTCTCAGTGGAAACATCATTGCATCTTAATTCAGGCTGTTGGTGCTGAAGGATCTATGGTTGGGAAGAAAGATGGGCCACTAAGTGCCTCTTGTCTTCTTCCCTCATCCAAGTTAAGTAGATAACAAAGCCCAACTCTCAGCAAAGCAATGAAGCAATGTGGAACTTGCACAGAAATGTTGATTTCTGGTTGCTTTGGGCTAGAATGTGTAAAAAAAAAACCCACATTGTATATTTTGTTGGGAAGAAAATATACTATCATCACTGTATAGAATCTCTTACTGTTTGGATGATATGCGGCATGCAGTTGTAGTGAGCCATCTGTGGCTCTGTGTTGAAGAAAGAACTGCTCCCAGAGGAAAGAAGAAGCAGTGCATAACTTACCTACCTGGTTCTGTGGAAACACTTCTGGTTTTACTATTATCCATAACACAGTGCGAGTGGTTTGGCTGCAGGAGAGCTGATAACCTGTGCTGGCTTTCAGGCAAGTGGTGAGGCCAGCTCTGTGCTACCATAACAAGCAGATCCTCTGGTGGAAAGGGCGGAGCTGGGGGCAACCAACCCAGAGTGCTGGTGTGCCCCACCTCCCCAGCCCTGAGAGCCACAAAGAACACAGAAGCAGTTGTGGTAATCAGGGGCCCTGAAACCCTTTGAATACCTGAGCTCTAGGGCAACTGCCCCTTGATCCCCTCTTCCCCCACTGACAGACCTGCTTGGTTGTGATGTGCTACTGCAGTGTTGAAATGAATGTTGTCTTCAACTGAACTTTTGTAAATATTTCATTTTCCCCTAGGA
The DNA here is from genome assembly GCF_052426305.1 of Pelodiscus sinensis. NCBI lineage: Eukaryota > Metazoa > Chordata > Testudines > Trionychidae > Pelodiscus > Pelodiscus sinensis. The sequence goes on along the minus strand of NC_143064.1, from coordinate 11,190,149 downwards.
CTTCCCAGTCATTGTCTACCACAAAGATCTGCAGCTCAGTGGCCCAGAAATAATGGACTGCATCAGGCCTTGTGCCTACATCATGTGGCATTGAAAGAAGCTGACAGCCACACCAGTAGAAAACACAGAAAACATTTTCCATTAGGGTCCTGATCAAAAGCTCAACGAAACCAATGGGAATCTTTCACCTGATTGCAATAGGCCTTTTTGTTCAGGCTCTATGACACAGATTCTCAATGACATTTAGGTGTCTACCTGTAATTACATCAGTGAGTGTTACATGACTAAATACCTGTGAAGATCTGGGCCATAAACTGCTACTGATTTCATCATGAGTTAAGATCAGAAATATTTTTTATGTTATTACATTTTAGAACAATCCTGGGTATTGAGAGATTGAGGTTTAGTGAAGAACTCATGGTTAGGTACAGGAATCTACTGAAATTGCTCCTTAAATACAAACCTTTTGTATAATTCTGATTACCAATCACATACCATAGCTTAAAATGATTGAAAATCGAGAATGCAGCTCACAGAAGCTTTTCAGTTCATCCACAAATTCATTTCACATGCTAATGGACTCAATGGTGATATGGTCTACCTACTTAATAACCACTGAAGGTGCTAACAACTCTGAGTGGTATCCTTCCTGTTTTAGGAATCTATCTATTGACTTTGATTTTTATCTGCTTAGGTTTAAGTACCCATTCTCCAGATACTTAATGATGCTCTGTCTCCCACTGCCCTCCCTCTTTCTTTCTCTCCCCCTTCCCCTTCCCTTCTCCTATTTATTTTGAGTTTTCATATCCCCAACTGCTAACTCCGGTCATCTGAAGAAGTGGGCTGTGCCCACGAAATCTCATGATACAGTCTACATGTTTCGTTAGTCTATAAAGTGCTACCAGACCATTAGTTGTTTTTTTTCTGTTGGGGTACATCTACACTTGCCCCCTAGTTCGAACTAGGGATACAAATGTAGGTGACCGAAATTGTTAATGAGGCTCCAATTTAAATATCCTACTCTTCATTAGCATAATCTCGCCGGTGCGTTAGTCCACTTAACAGCTGTTTTGAAAGTGAAAGTGCACGCCAGGACACGTTAGTTCAAACCAAACCTCTTGGTTCAAACTAACGTTACTCCTCAAAAAATGAGGAGTAACGTTAGTTTGAACCAAGGGGTTTGGTTCGAACTAACGCATCCTGGCGCGCACTTTCACTTTTGAAACAGGTGTTGAGCAGAATAATGCATCAGTGAGATGTAGCCAGACACGAACCCCATCTTGTTTCCCCTCCCCCCCAGAGAGCAAGAGAAAAGCAGTCAGCCTTTGATGCCCTGGGAACGCAGGTGGGCTAGCTGATGACTGGGAGGCCTCCCATCGCCGTGATGGCTAGTATCAGTAATTGACACGCCTGCACTGTCTCAGGAGAGGAAGCTTCGCCCATCACATACCAGAGGTGCCCATTGTCTGCATTTTCCCAGGTGTGAATTATGCTTTGCACCCTTCATGGGAAACTTGGCGTTCAAAGCCATTTTTCCTAATTGGCCACTTGAGACCAGGAAGGAGCCTACGTGACCCAAGGGGTATAAAGAGGGGTTTAGTAGACCACCCCATTTGAGCTCCAATCATCTATACCTGCTGGCAGGTATTGATTGTCTCCCGAGGTCTGTGGGACGCCCAACCTCGTCCTACTTCTTCCCAAGGGATTGAGAGAAAGATGCTGGCCACGCCAAGTCTGGAACTCAGGGGTGAGAATATATACCTGCTATGTGTCTATTTGCATGCATTTAATAAGAAGCTCAGAGAACCAAAGGGGTTTCATGGTACCTATAAAGTGACTTATTAGTGTAATTTCTGTCCTGTCCTTTGTAGTGACTGTGTTATCTGTAACACAGTAGTAGCATTTAACAACTAAGTTTACCCTGTAACAATAAAATAGTAACTGTTTAAGCTTTAACCTGAATCCTTCAGTTGCTGTAACAGAACCAAGCACAATTTTAAAAGAACTTCAGCCGGTCATAAGGGACAGATATAGGGAGAGCTTGGGCATTTTGGATCGTGTTGCTTCCAGGGGACAGATCCGTTGGGGCACCTCTCAGCATCCCCAGGCTGCCCGCTGTGAAGGGATTTCTGTATCCTAGCAGCTAAAATCTGAGGTGTTATAAGCTTTCCCTGTAAACTTATTGGGGCGCCCGTCAACCTCCTCCAGGTTGCCCACTGCAAGGGACCCCGGTCTCAGCAGTTGAAGTCTCGGGTGTATAACACACACGCACACACTGCCCTCACCATTGGCTGACATGAGATCATGCTAATAAAACATGGGGTATTTAAGTCCCCGCTTCATTAGCAATTTCGGTCACCTACATTTGCATCCCTAGTTCAAACTAGGAAGCAAGTGTAGACGTACCATAACAGACTAACTCGGCTACCCCCTGAAGCTCCTGCAAGATTATTAACATGCAACTCTGTAAATATAACATGTATGTGAATTTATATCAGTAACATTGCATGAGAGCTCCATTTGTCTACAGTAAAAGAGATTTACTAACTAGATAGCATATTTTGACACAAGTTGATAGATATTCTGTACCACCACTCTGGAATGTTGCAGTGTAGTGCACTCAAATACATAAGAGGATGTGCATTTTATTGCTGTAGGAAGATGCTTGGGTTATACATCATATATATTCTGTTTTATTAAGGACTTCTGGGGAACAGTGAGGAGAGAAGTACTTTAAATAATTGAAGATATGTCAGAAAGAGCCGTGCAAATTCTTCAGGGTTTGTTGAGAAGACGGGAGGAAAAAAATCCCTTAGATTTAGGTCCAAACATGCAAATTAAACCAATCAAGATGGTTCAAACATTTTGGGCCAATAAACCTTTTACTCAATGTTCAAGGAAACTCTTTGCTGCAGGATAGGCATCAAGATAGGGAAGAAAAGTGTTGTGATAACTTGGCCTCAAAATTTACCCTGCTCACCAAACTGTAAAAAGGGAGTGTAATGTCACAATAACCTAGAACCAGTATTGATGGGGAAAGGTGCAAAAAAGACAATCCAACAAAAAAGCCTCCTTTTACACACTCAAGGAGTATGTTAAGATCATGCCTGGTAAACAAACAAACAAACAAACAAAAAAGTGGGACTGGAAATTAATTAACCAAAATTGGACTGTTGCATATTAGACCTAATTGGGAGACCGGAGTGTGAGGGGACAGACTACTTAGCCTACATTTCATCTTGGGATCCTTAAAAAAAAAAGATTTGGGGAAGAAAAATGGTCTGCTGAAGTGAGCTACATCCTAATAGGTGCCATCTCCACCCTCTTCTGGGATTCCAGGCCTTTGTGGTACTGATTAGACTGCACTGGAGAAAGGGACCCAGATGACACGGTCACCTCCATCGACTCTGGGGGCATATCTATACTTAAAGAAGTGTTCAAATGTTCAGTTTAGTGGGTCAAGATTGTATATTTTGAAACATTGCTGGAACCTGTGACCAGAAAACGGCAGCCAGAAACAGTGTCTTCAACAGCCTGATGCTGGTACGAGTATCCCAGGTCTCAGAGTGCCTGATAAGCCTGTGCACTGGACCTGGTTTTCTAGCCGTGAGGTTGCTCGAGAAAGTCAGTATCGGAGACAGGCACAGGGTTTTCTGTCTTCGCTGGTCTTTACTCTCCCTTTTTTTCATGTGTTTGTCTTGTTTTGACATTTAGGAAGTGGGATCAGATTTTAATAGCAGCAACATCAACTTCAGCCCTGGTTGACTAATACCTTCTCCTTTCTCCACAGTAGGGGTGTGTCTAGACTACATGCCTCCATCGACGGAGGCATGTAGATTAGACAGATCGGCAGAGGGAAATGAAGCCGCGATTAAAATAATCGCGGCTTCATTTAAATTTAAATGGCTGCCCCGCTCTGCCGATCAGCTGTTTGTCGGCAGATCGGGGCAGTCTGGATGCGCCATGTCGACAAATAAGCCTTTCTTGATTGGCACAGGTAAACCTGGTTTCACGAGGCATACCTGTGCCGATCAAGAAAGGCTTCTTTGTCGGCACGTCGCGTCCAGACTGCCCCGATCTGCCGACAAACAGCTGATCGGCAGAGCGGGGCAGCTATTTAAATTTAAATGAAGCCGCGATTATTTTAATCGCGGCTTCATTTCCCTCTGTCGATCTGTCTAATCTACATGCCTCCATCGACGGAGGCATGTAGTTTAGACGTACCCTAGGAGAGCTGTGGTATATTTTATTCCATCTAAGGCTAGGTCCACACTACAGGCGATGGTTGGCTTAAGGTACACAATTCCAGCTACATAAAAAACATAGCTGGAGTCATTGTACCTTGAGCTGAAATTTGGTGCCATTCTAAGAACACAGGAGGTCAATGGGAGAAATGCTCCCATTGACTTCCCTCACTCCTCGCAATGAATAGGAGTTCTGGCATCAACGGGGGTGCTCTCAGAGTTTAATTTAGTGGGTCTTTACTAGACCCGCTAAATCAAACTCCAGACAGCCTGGCTGGGGAAGAGGTGGAGGGAGCCAGAGGCTGAGGGCCAGCTGGCTTGGGGCCAGTGGAAGTGGATACCTCCTGGAAAATTCTCTCGTTCAGAGCTGGTCAGGTTCCAATGGTTCAACTTGTACCTTTGACTGTGGGGTTCATATACTCCATCTAACTTACTACAACAGAGGCATAAAGAGGGAGTGTGATGTGCTCGAAGCTAAATAACACATCGGTAGCAAAACCAGGAATTAAACCCAGATGTTCTGTCTCTCTGCTCCATGCTCTATCCACTTGACCATGCTGCCTCCATTTTTTAGTTTGGTTTTATAGTGAAACTCTGAGGTTAGTACACATCCTTCCAGAGTAGGAATTTCATAGCCAGGGAGAGAGATGGTGAAAACAAAATACTTTGGAAATGCAAGGACAGATGCTGGAGTAGCAAACTGAAGGATGGACAGTATTAATAGGCTAAAATAATATTCAACCAGAATTTTTCTGATTCATATTCAGAATGGGAAAATAGTATCAGACAGGTTGATGAAGAGACAAAAATATGAGAACACTGCTGGGATATTCACTAGCAATTTATCTCCATTCTGCTCTGCTCCCGTTATTTAGAATGCAGTTTACTCTTTTGCTTAGAGTGGAATTCAGGCTAGCTAAACGGCTGTGGGCCCTTGTAAAAAGCATTAGTGAGCCTATTTTGCATTCATTGTCATCCTTGATAGCAGTGACATACATCACAATAGAATAAATGAAAATAATTCTGTAGCTAGAACACTCTTCCCAAAGAAAGACAAGCGGCGTGAGCAATGCATTATGGTAATGAGCTGGAATATTATAAAGAGCAAGGGGCTGTAACCTTCGATTAAAGAATCCTGTAGAATGTTACTTTTTTGTCATCTCAGAAAACAGCAATGTCAAATATTCTTCTATAAAAAAACAGGTGGAAGAAAATAAAGACATTCCTCATTTCTGAAATCGGATTCCTATAACTATGGGGAAAGTGTTTGGCTCTGATATCAGTGTTGTGAAGTATAACCCTAAGCGGTTGTAAAGCTGAACCTCTCTGGTCTGACAACATCTGTGGTCCCACAGGACCACGAATGTTGTTGGACCAGAGAGCCTGGGTCAGAGATTCCTGGCATCTGGGAGTGGGAGCCCACTGGGTGTCTGACAGCCTGGGGGCTGGCGGTCAGCCAGTGGTTGTCCTCTCGGGAATCAGGAGTGGTAGCAGAACCAGGCCAGCAGCCTGGGAGCAGGGAGCCCAGCAGCCTGGACTGGCACCACAGCCAGGCTGGTAGCCAAGGTGAGAGGCAGAACCTGGTGGCCAGGAGGGGAACCTGGCCAACATGGGCGGCAGGTAAATTAAGTAACATAAGGAAGGCAAGGCATTGCCTTCCCAACACTCTCCACCAGCCACTTGAAACAGCTGGAGCCACGGTGTGGTAGCCCAGCTCCCCAGCTGCCTGAGAGGGATCCTCTCCAGCTGCCCCAGGTTCTCTGCCCACCTGGAAAGAGTGGGTCCATACCACCTGTTGGGATGGGGGACACTAAGAGGGCTGGGAGCAATAACCAAGGGCAAGGGCCAGGCTTGGCTCCACAAGGATAGAAGGAGAAGGTGAGGCCTTGGGAGGAAGGGGCAGGGTTGGGACTTACCTTCTCCAGCTGGGCCTTCCCATGATGTCCAGAAGGCTGGTGACCACCCCCCCACCCAGAAGAGTCTGGAGGCCAGCAACAAAGTGCCTGGAATTGACCCATTCAGAACAGGTCAGGTTCTGAGGTTGCTGGATCCAGGAGGTCCAACTCATATGTATATAGAGCCCTATCCATGAACGGTAATTTTGTCTCTGGTAATGTCCAGTTTAGTGCTATGAATTTAAACGCTTGTAAAGTATCTCACATGAACTATGGAAGCATTATTATTGGACTGTGTAAGAATAGTGGCAAATGTAGATAAGGAGTGGAACGAACATTAGGGAACAGAAAACTCATGCTTTGAATATACATGGCATACGTTGATCTGGTCCCCAGCAAAAGGCAGAGTGGCCTAAGGTCTTCTATACATTACATCTTGCTGCCGATGGAACCATTCTGCCAACGAGGGCACACAAAGATGTCCTCATCAGTCTCCTCGTTCCCTGGTGAAAATCTGCCTCAGTGGTCAAGAAAGCTGACAGACTTGTGGGGGTCCATGTTCTCAAAAGGGGTGGGGCATCGTACAGAAAGGGCAGGGCTCGGAACAACCAGCTCTCAGCGCCACCAGAAGCAGACCATGTTGCACCACGTCCCCTCGCTGTCCCCACATTCAGCCCTTTGTCCTGACCAGAACATGGCATGCTGAGCTCCAGGAGCGATTAAAAGGGCCCAGGGCTCTGGCCTCTGCCGCTGCCTCAGTAGAAGCAGCTAGGAGTACCAAGACTTTAGCTGTCGGCAGGCCTGTCCATGGTACTCAGTGCCCGCCCAGGCCAGTTAAACAGACTTTACATTTGGTTTTGCGGCTGGAGCAGCACAAATCAATCTTAATGGGCCAGAAAATCCACCTTACTATTTTTAGTAAAGCTTAAGTGTGCATGGACATGGAGGCAATAAAAGGATTATAGGCCAGATCTTGCATTCATTTACAGCAGAGTAAATTCAGATAACTCCATCAATGGCAGTGACATTGTCCAGATTTATACAAGTGTAACTCGAAGAAGAATTTGGCCCTGTATTCAGAGCACAGGGGGTTGGTAATTCCCACAGTTTGCCTATAGAAGGTTCAGTGTACCAAGTGTTTACATTGTGTGGACAGTGTAAGAAGTCCAATACTCATGAGTCAGTCCTCCAAAATCATGAAATTTGCCTCAAATATTTTTTTTTTGCCTCAGTTCATGAAGTCATGTGATTAAGAAAATCATCTAACTTCACAAAAAATGAAATGCTGGGTTAAAGCAGTTTTCCGAGAGCTGGGTTCTCCTCTCTGATCTGCTCCTAACTCATTACATTACCGTGGGCAAATAGTTATGCAAAGCAAAATGTGTGCAACAAATCTTCCCTGCCTTTGTAACACACTTTGATGTCCTTATTAGAAAGTTGCTGTGTAAAGCATGCTTCTGTGATAAGACTCTCCTGGACTTCAGTAATGGCGGATCTAATCCCCAAGTGAGAAGCATTGTTAGTTTATAGGAGTTCAGTTATGGATTTCATGACAAGTCTCCAGAATCAGTGCCAGCTTAACAAAACAATCTGCACACATACTGATGAGGAAGGGAAAAATCCCTCTATAGGGATTTTATTTTTCCCTACTAACGAGGTTAGTTGTAAAGCACTAAAGAACTATAACATCATCAAGCATCCAAAGAATTTTAAATGATCATCTCTCTATTTGAAAATGTGTCAGTTTGAGGAAACCCAGTCATGCTTCCTTAATAAATGTGTTTTTACAGTGAGATTCAATTATTTCTGGTTAATTTAATCTGCAATAACGCAAGAACCAGAGCATCTTTCTTTTTTTTCAGTGAGAAAAAGCCAAATGACCTGTTAAGGTTGGGGGGGGGGGTATTTCTTTAATAGTTATTTATGAAAATGGATAGCCATTAATGAATACAAACGTGACTGTTTGTGTGTGATGTCATTCATGTGACCTCTGTGAACTGAGTTTGTGATTTTTAGACCTTGGCTACATCTAGACTACAAGCTTCTTTCGAAAGAGAGCGTCTAGACTGCAACCACTTCTTTCAAAAAAGCGATCCGCTTTTTCAAAAGAGAGCACCTAAGGCAGCACTTTCGAAAAAAGGCGTTCTTCCTCATAAAATGAGGTTTACCCCGTTTGAAAAAACTGCCACGATCTTTCAATTTACTTTCGAAAGAACACAGCAACAGTCTAGATGCAGGGGAAGTTTTTTTTCGAAAACAGGCCACTTTTTTCGAAAAAACCCTGTTGTCTAGACACACTAGAGAACAAGGCCTCAACTCGGCCCAGTGAAAAAGTTGCTTTGCCCCTCCCCAATCAGCAGTGCAAATCAGCCAGAAGGCTTTTCAAAAGAAACTCTTTGAGCGTGCTGTTACCAATGTATGAGTGCACTATGCCACACTACAGGGTGACGGCTAGGAAAAAGAGGAGGGAGGTCACTGCTGTACTCCAGCAATTCTCAATTGCCGAGGTAATATCTTGTTGAGCAAGTGAGTGTAACTAGACTAGAGCAACCCTGTGTCTGCTCTATTTTGTACCAGGAGCTACACAGATGTTTTGCTAGGCCCAGGATTTGGGGAACTGAAAAAACACCTTTTGCGCCATTCTCTCTACTCTGTACTTAATGTCGTTTGGGTGGATAGAAGAATCTGATCTCACATGTTCATGTTACAAAAGTCACAGATGGCAGAACTATGAAATATTTCCAAGGACAGACGTAAGACACATTCACTATGCTGGATGACGAAGCTTGCACTGATGAATGTACTATCTATATTTTATGGTGTGAGAGGGTAGCTGCCCTGCAGTTGCCTAACAAGGGTTAAACCAAGCCTTGGGAGAGGGCTGAGATTGGAGGACTGGAGATATTTAAGAGCAGGTTGGATAGACATCTCAGGGATGATCTAGATGGTGCTTGTCCTGCTGTGAGGGTAGGGGACTGGACTCAATGACCTCTTGAGGTCCCTTCCAGTTCTAATATTCTATGATTGTGGAGCCTGCAGCTGTGGCAGATAGCAGCCAATTAGGGCCCAGCTGGGGCTGTATATATAGGGGCTCCAGGAGAGAAGGAGAGCACACTCTTGCTCTAGCTGTGGAACAGAGGGAATTTAGCTGGCAGGGAAGCTACAGAAGCCTCCTGAGACAGAGAAGTGCTGGGGAGGGGAAGGCAGAGCTGGAAAGCTCTGGCCTCACCCCATTCCCAGGCTGCAGGGGCTAAGACCAGGCCTAAGGGTACTAGGACTGCAGGGAGGCTGCCAGGGCAGTAGATCCACCCCCACTTGACACTGATGAGTGTTTATTTCAGACTGCAGTTTGCCCCCAGAGGAAGGGGCTAGATGATAACTGGCAGTGGGCCACTGAGGCAAGCTGAGTATAGGGGCTTTGGGGCTCCCTGGGAGTACTGGGAGGAAAGGCACCATGGGCAGGAAGGGACATGGGGCCTGAACCAGTGCAGGGGACAGGTAACTGAGGGTGAGACACTGGCCAGCAGAAGGTGCCCCAAGGCTGAAGAGCTGATTCCCCGAGGTGACCAGCAGGAGGCACCATGGTGGTGAGTTATGTGTGGCTAAACAGGACTTCATTCTCTAGGGCTGATTTTCAATTAATAAAAGTCCGAAACAGACTAGGTCTGCTGAAAGGAATGGGCGTTTTGACTGGGCAAAGACGGTAAGATCAGAACCGAAGGATATAAACTCCGGTCATTTCTCGTGGCCTTTATCCCAAATCTTTGATGGACTTTTAATTCATACACTAGAGGGCTACGTCTAGACTGGCATGATTTTCCGCAAATGCTTTTAACGGAAAAGTTTTCCGTTAAAAGCGTTTGCGGAAAAGAGTGTCTAGATTGGCACGGATGCTTTTGCGCAAAAGCACTTTTTGCGGAAAAGCATCCGTGCCAATCTAGACGTGGTTTTGCGCAAGAAAGCCCTGATTGCCATTTTCGCTTTTTTGCGCAAAACAGTTTTTAGCTGTCTACACTGGCCCTTTTGCGCGAAAGCATTTGCGCTAGAGGGCTTTTTCCCGAATGGGAGCAGCATAGTATTTGCCCAAGAACACTGACAATCTTACATTAGACCGTCAGTGTTCTTGCACAAATTCAAGTGGCCAGTGTAGACAGCTGGCAAGTTTTTCCGCAAACTTGCCAGTCTAGACGCAGCCAAGGTGTTCTAGAAAGCGCAGAATATTTTAGTGTTATTTTGGGTTTTCATTTTGCAGTATGAGCTGAAATCCACATTTTAAAAAATCAACTGATGGAGAGAATTACTGAAATAATTATCTAAATTAGTGTATTAGCTGTGGGGAAACTTGACGAAACTTGCTTGTAGTTTTCATTAATATTAATAGGTGTGTCATGGAGCCTGTGGTGGCTGTTGTAATGGCACTTGGAATGTCCTTAGATCTTTGCCTGTCAACATCACACCAAGATTTTAGATTCTTGTCACAGTTACAAGACCAGTTGCATCTCTGTTTCCTTTCTGGTCTCTAACAGTACCCCTTCAGGCATGGGGTCTTGTGCCCTTACTTGTCTTGGGGCTGAATTTCCCAGACTAGAACTTGTGCTATAATATCCTGTCTATTAACCATCATCAGCTGGCAGTCTGACTACGATCACTCACCTGGTAGAGCAGAGCTGAAGAATTATTCTCTTGTCTCACAACACTCCTATTGATACAGCCCCGAATTATGTTGGCATTTTTTTTGTAACAATATCACATTGTTGACATATTTATCTAACCCCCCTTCCTGATAACAAATAGAATACACACATTTTCATGAACACAAACTCTCTTTATTTCACAAAACTGGGGGGGGGGGGGGAGAAGAATGAAACTCTGGTGAAAATGAGTAAAGGAGGCAGGAGAGGGGAAGAGAGAGGGTGGGAGAGGGGAGGGGGAGACCTGGGAGGAGGGAGCTGGAAGAGGAAAGCAAGGGGGAGGGGAAGCTCAGGGTTGGGGGTCTCGCTGGACCAATTTGATTTTCATGTGAACCTGCTCCTGGGTTCGCATGTGGCCTTTGGTGGCCAGGCTGGCAGCTATCCTGCCATAGACGGACGCGTTCCTCCGTCTAGTGTGGAGATCATGGACGTTGGGGGCATCTCCCCAAACCTCAATAAGGTCCATGATCTCTACCCTGGACCAGGAATGTGCCCACCTTCTCCAGGCCCTGGCAGGCTCCTGGGAGCTGGCAAACTGCTCCTGGGGAGCGGTGGAGGGCTGGCTGCCAGTGGCTTGTTGGCTCATGTTTTGGGGCCACTGGGTCAAGGGCAGTGACTGCTGACTCTCGGTTGGCAGGCTTGGAACTGGCACAGGCACTGTGGCCAGAATCTACACTTTTAAGGGCTCCGGGGAGGCAGGGAGGGAGAGGAGTGTTCATGGCTGAGGCCGGAGTGGCCACCAGGGCACCCTGGGAAGGCTGGAGGCTCCCTATTTCGAAATAAGTGTCTATACAGCATGGAATGAGGTTAATTATAATTTCAAAATAAGCCCTCCACTATTTCAATTTAATTTCAAAATAACAGAATGGCGGTGTAGACACTAGGATAGTTATTTCGAAATAACGGCTGTTATTTCGAAATAACTTTGCTGTGTAGACATACCCTGAGGGAGTGGGGGAAAGGTTCCACACGGCAGTTGTAAAGGGAACCCTAGGTAATGTTGAAATCAGTATAGTTTCCCTTCATTTATATCCTTCAAATCACCGCAGTTATAATGTCACACAAGCAAAGCAATGGTGCATCCCAACGCACTCCCAAAGTCATGACTTTAGAGGATGGTATGCCTATGAAGAGCGTCAATACTTCCCAAAGTGTTTGTGAGGTAGCAGAATACTCACTGCACACACGAACCTTATAGAGCCTTAGCCAGAATGAGTCAGCTTGTACGCACATGGAGAATAGCAGATGACTGCAAAGGTGACTATGAAGGGGAGATAGGAATGTATTTATTTCTGGACAGAATTTGGTCCAATGTTTTTAAAATTAATACTAGTAGATTTATCCGGGGTTGCCTGTGTCCTTCAGGGCAGGAGGCTGGCAGTGTGTGAGGGGGTACAGTAGTTTGGGGGTGGGCGGCATGCCAGAGTGAGGGGTAAAGAGTGGGGAGGGTTCAGGGTGGGAGGTCCCATCTGAGACGGCTTTTTCTCTTGCCCTCCCAACCCTTCCCCAGCCCTCCTGGCTTCCAGGAGTCCTTTTCTCTCCCCGCAGCCTTCCTCCTGTGGCTGCCAGGTGCCCTTTCCTCTCTCCTCCAGCCCCCCCCCCGGCCTCCAGGGGCCATTCGATGCTATGCCCAAGGCCCAGGAGCGGGGATAGGGTTTAGGGCAGGGGTGCTACTTACTCAATGTGATCACAGGCAAGACGGCGGAGCACCAGACCTGCTAGCCACTCCCTTGGTGGTGCGGCTGCCCCCAGTGGCCACTCTCATATTGCATCCCTCTGAACAGCAGCCCTTCCCTTTGCATGTCATGGAAAACAGTCCTTTTCCCAGGACTCCCGGTTCTCTTGGCACAACCAACCCCCGACCTTGCTTTTAAGTTAGAAGAGGAAGCTGCATACCAAATTTGTTGGCCCTAGCTCTTACTGTTTAGGAGGAGTTCTTGAACAAACAGATTTGCAGACAGACACACAGACAGACAGACTCTAAAACACATATAGCTATAGATGCAAAAAATACAAATGCCAGCCAAGGTCAAATTACTTATATTGAAAAAAATAGTTATTTACCCAGAAAATATGGTTCCAAAGGGTAAAATTCAAGGGAACAATATTACTCACATGCATAGGTATTTACAGGAGCAGGTTCTAAATGACAAAAAAACTACAGGATAGATACTTAGCTGCCTAAATCGGCATATCTCTATTAACATCAAAGAAACTATGTGGATTTTGTGGATTTATACTATCTGAGAATCTGGCTCAGCTTGCTCGAAACTGGCAGTTCTAAATTTCCAAGGGTATGTCTACACTACCCCGCTAGTTCGAACTAGTAATGTAGGCATACCGCACTTGCAAATGAAGCCCGGGATTTGAATTAGCATAAAGCCGGCGCCGGCGTACAGATAGTTCGGAATGGCTAGCTAGTTCGAACTATCTAGCCCGTGCCGCGTGTAGCCGCACGGCACGGGGTTCGAACAAGCCGGCTTTTAAAAATGGCAGCACCGGCTTTATGCTAATGAAGCCCGGGAAATTCAAATCCCGGGCTTCATTAGCAAGTTCGGTATGCATACATTACCCCGCTATTTCGAACTAGCGGGTTAGTGTAGACATACCCCCATTCTTCCAAAAAAAAAGAAAGACCTATCCCTTTTATAAACAACTAGATATGAAAATAGATCCTTGAAAGCTAGAGCAGAATGAGCTGGATGGTCTTGTGAAAGCTAGTTCTGAGAAATATTTGACTTAGAAGAGGCAAATATGTGCGCAGAATTCAGAAACTTCTTGATTCATGACGTGGCTAGAAAACTATTTCATCAAGATCAAGTATTTGGGAGTTCTGACATAAAGGTCACTCAAACACTATATAGGCAGCAAATCGAATAGAAATATATCAACGGTAAAAAAAAACAATTTTATCCATCATTATCAAGCATCTTTGAATTACAGCAGCAATGCTCATTCTGTGATGTCTAAATAATATTTTTCACCCACTTGTGACAGCAAAATGAACAGTCACTCAGTAAATTGCACAGCTCTCCATACATGGGGTGCTTCTTTCTCACCAGATTTGATCAACAGTAAAATAATAAACAATGCTGAGACTAAAGTTACCATCCCTCACTGAACACCTCACTGAAATCAGTGTGAGGTGAAAGCACAGCTCCCAGAACTATTTTCATTACAAAACATCAGTGATCTACTTTCTCCTTTATGCAGTCTTTTAAAACTTCTGGACCCAGATGATAGGTAGTTTATATATGACTGCAGACAGAAGATACTGCACCAATTGCCAACCAAGTGAAGTATTACCAAGAGTGTCCTCAAAAACAACTATAATTCTGCTTGATGGGTCATCAATTGTTTAGGAACAGCTCAATAATTGTATTATTATTATTAAACAGTTGTACCTCTCCTTCTTGCTATCTAGATCTCCAATCTTCATTTCCTGACTGCAGAGTTAACAAAAAGATAAAAAAATATAAAGTAAGGAACTTACTGACATATAATGGAAAAGGGAAAGATAATTGATCTAAATGTATACATATGCTACAATAAAACAGGTAGTCTGTGTCTAGACTGCATCCCTTTTCCGTAAAAGGGATGCAAATTAGACACTTCGCAATTGCAAATGAAGCGGGGATTTAAATCCCCCCACACTTCATTTGCATAAACATGGCTGCCGCTTTTTCCCGGCTCTCAGCTTTGCCGGAAAAAAGCGCCAGTCTAGACGCTGATCTTTCAGAAAATAAAGTCTTTTCCTCTTAAAATAAGGAATAAGAGATCTTTCAGAAAAGGCTTTATTTTCTGAAAGATCCGCGTCTAGACTGGCGCTTTTTTCTGGCAAAGCTCCGAGCTGGAAAAAAGCGGCAGCCATGTTTATGCAAATGAAGCGGGGGGGATTTAAATCCCCGCTTCATTTGCAATTGCGATGTGTCTAATTTGCATCCCTTTTACGGAAAAGGGATGCAGTCTAGACACAGCTGTATACTGTTCTTTCTGATACAGTGTACTTTGATTTTAAGGAACAAGAAAAGGTGTGTCCATTGAGTGCAATGTGACCATTTAAACCTCAGCTTTGTATAGAGGGGAGGTGAATGATTTTTGGCATTGTTATTTAGACTTCTATTTCATGGGCTGGCATTAGATTTTATTTGCACTCAGGCAATGTCTAGACTGCAGGTTTCTTTTTGGAAGAACCTTTTTTTGGAAGAGATCTTCCAAAAAAATTTCTTCTAAAAGAGAGCATCAACACACAAAAGCACATCGAAAAAGTGATCTGCACACTCAGTGGACACTCTCTCACCTTTAAGCTGTGATTACTATGGAAGGAGTGGCCACCAAGGCACCTGTACTTTTTCCTCTTTCCTCTTCTTTCGAAAAAACTCCCTCTTTCAATACACACCTTTTTCTGAAAGAACTCTTTTGGAAGAAGGCTTCTTCCTCATGGAATGAGGATTACCAACGCGGGAAAAACCCCTCTGTTCTTTCGATTTACTTTCAGAAGAATGCGACTGCAGTGTGGAAGTAACTCAGGTTTTGTCAGAAAAATGGCAGGTTTTGCAACAATACTCTGTAGTGTAGACATACTCTCAGGCTATGTCTAGACTGCAGGCTTCTTTCAGAAGAAGCTTTTCAAGAAGAGACCTTCCAAAATAACTTCTTCTGAAAGAAAGCATCTACACAGCAAAAGCTTATCAAAAAAGCAATTTGCTTTTTCGAAAGATAGCGACCACACTGAATGGACACGATCTCGCATTGAAGCTGTGATTACTATGGATGGAGGGGCCACCAGGACACCTGTGCTTTTTCCTCTTTCCTCTTCCTTCGTCAGAACTCCCTCTTCCTCATCCACACACGCCTTTTTCTGAAAGAGCTCTTTCGGAAAAAAGCTTCTTCCTCGTAGAAAGAGGTTTACCAATGTTGGAAATGTTTACCTCTGTTCTTTTGAATTTTTTTTGAAAGAATGCAACTTCAGTGTGGATGTAACTGGAGGGTTTTCTTTTTGGAAAATGGCAGTTTTTCTGAAAACACTTTGCAGTGTTGACTTACCTTCTGTTGCAATCTTATTTGAAAACAGTCCCATTTAAAACAGAAACAGAAAATCCATATGTAAGCCCCCACATCTCCTATTTGCCAAGGTCTAAAAATCTCCTTGTGGGTTTTTACACCACTATGGAGGACTAGGCCTGAGGTTTCTAACTGTGCTTTGTGCCAGTGCATATTCACCTCAGACAAGAACCACTCAGATGAACAAAGGAGCAAAGTTTTATTCTGTAGGGAAACATGGAACAGGATTATAGTCCTGTGGCCTCTTCTCTCTTTGCATCCTGCTCCCAGCTTTAGAGCTAAATGTTCCTGCTGGGAGCAGGGGGTACTTCTTGGCAAGAACCAGGATGATCTCCCAACTTGAGACAGATTGTAGCCTGAAACTTCTTGTTCTCAGTGCTGCTGATGAAACTCAATGGGCTACTTAGGTCTGCACAGAAAGCAGAAAAATAGAACAAAAATGGGTTTTAATTGACCTTAGGTGAATCCTGGGATATTAGAAATGCCAGTTTCTATTAGCTAATTTTCTATGATAGGTGTAAACTCCCAAAGTGTGCAGTCAGTGGATGAGGTGAAGGCTCCCAGAGCCTTCCAGAAGGAGCAATCGAAGCCTAAAGCTTACACTGTTGCAGACACAGGCAAGTTCCGAACAGCAAATAAGAAGATTAACCAGCTTTGGGCACTATTGGCACATACAGGAATTCTCCTTTGATCAGGACTTTGAATATAACAAAAAAATGAGCCACCAGTAAATCCATCCTCCTTGGAATCTCCAGCCATCTGACTGCCTATGAATACCATGTTAGCCTAGCTATACAACAGCACCAGAATTAGATCTCTTTGGTCATTCCCACCCTCCTATAATCATGCTCTGTCTAACATCAAAGGATGTCTTTCTCCTTGTCCATGTGGTCCAATTCGAAGTCCACTAAAGTCCATGTGCAATCCACACAAACTTCTGAGTGTGATGCTCTGACCCCTGTAGTGGCACTAAGTTCACTTGGGGTATGTCTGCAGTACAAGGGTATGTTGAAGTAAGTCATTTCAGAATAATAGCTTCTGAAATAACTATTTTGAAATACCATGTTCACACTACAGGGAAGCCTTGAAATTAGTCCGAGGCAGGCTCCCCTAATATGGACACGATACCTCAATTTAGAGCCCCAGGAAGTACTGGTGAGTAATGACTTTGAATAGCCCTGGGGAGGAGCTATTTCAAAATAACAGTAGCGGAGCATCTACACTACTGCTATTTTGAAATAGCAATTCTGAAATAAGTGTTATTCTTTGTGAAATGAGGGTTTATTATTCCAGAATAAGAAGCCTGTTATTTTAAAATTATTTTGAAAAAATGGGCTTGCTGTGCAGATACTCACCTTGCTATTTCGAAACAACACTGTAGATGTGCCCTTAGAGCAGGGATGGGCAATAAGTTTGATGGGGGGGTCACTCCAAGAATTTGGAAAGTGGTTGAGGGCTGCATTTTTCTATGATATTAGTGGAGGAGGTGCGGGGGTGTCTGGGATGGAGGTTGGATGCAGAAGGGAGCTTGGAGTAAGGGAGGGACTTTGGGTGAAGGAGGCAGTTGTGACCTGGGGCACTGGATTAGGGTGCAATGGGTTGGAATATGACCTAGGGCAGGGAATTGGGGTACAGGAGGAGGTGCAGGGATTTGGGTTGTGAGCTAGGGCAGGAGGGGACTGTGATCTGGGCCAAGGGATTGGGGTGCTAGATCTGGGAGGGGATATGGATACAGGAAGAGGGCAAAAGATTTGGGTATGTGTAGTAGAAGATAGGAGGGGAGGCAGAGGGTTGGAGGGAGGACCTGGAGTGCCAGAGGCAGGATCTGGTCAGCATACTTATCAGCCAGCAGCCCATTCTTGAAACAGCCTCTCTGTCAGCCAGTGTTCCCTCTAAGCCCCATCCAGTCAGTCAGCTCCATGCACAGAGTCCTAAACCTGTGACTGGGAACACTGCTGCCTACCCCGCCCCCGCACAGGCTGTAGCCATGTGCTCTGGAACCCCTTGTGCTTCCTGGCTGCCTGTTATTGAAACAGGTAGCTCCCATTGACTAGTTTCTGGCTAGAAACCAGGCAATGGGATTGTGTAGGGGGTGGGAGCAGCTCCTAAAGCTTTCCCCCTCCCCTCCGGACTTTAAAGAAAAACCACCCTGCAGCTGAGTTTCAGAGTGGTGAGCAGGTGGGGTGAGGCAAGCTGGGAGCCTGCCTAGGGCTCCCTGCAGCATCTGTGGGTCAGATCCAGTGGCTTGGCAGGCTGGATTTGGCCTTTGGGCCATATTTTGCCCAGGGCTGCCTTAGAGATTAATGAGTCTGCTATAGCCTCAGCAAACCAGCAGCTGGCTTTTGGCTCACGCATTTAACTCCAGAAGCCCCAGGTGTAATCTTACCCTCCAATAACCAAGGTTTGTCGGTTTTACACATTAAGATCACTGACTGACTTCAATGGAATGTAGATTATGCCCATCTCCTGCAGATCTGCTTATTTCTGTAATCTGATTCCTAAAAGAAGGTTCCAAAAGGCCATGAGACCCATTGTGATTTCCCCTTGTTTTACCAGTATCAATATCCTCTCCCATGCCAGGTTTGCATCCTCAGCTCTGAAATTGGAAGATGAAGGGGACACACACACACCTGGTTTTCTTTTCACCCCTTGTTCCAACTGTAGCTGCTGAGAGATCTTTTATTTTGCATATGTAACACTGCTACTTTCGGGCACAGTGCAAAATGTCTCCTTTTGTTTTGGCTAATGCTTATTATTAATGTATGTAACATGTGGTAGTGTATTATAAAGTCAATTAAATGTTAATGAACACATCTGCTCAACTTTGCTCGTATACTGATACATCAGGCTGCAAGCAAAAAATGTTACCCTTCAAGGTTTTTTTTTTTTCTCTTCCCCAAGGAGAAAGAGAGAGAAAGACGCTTTGTATCTGGACACTGGTTTGCTACAAAGATCTCTAAATTGACACTTGAAAAGAGTTAGATCAAAACAGATGACATGAAAGACACAACAGCTAAAACATTCCCTGCTAAGTCCAGAATATGAATTGCTATTTAAAGCATAAGTGACAGCCATCAGTAGAATGTGATGGGTAGCACAGCAGCATGTGGGAACAGCAGACTGAAGCAGACCCATGGACATGAATAGAAATACCTGCTATCTGTTAGGACCTGAGGTCATGCCCAGATTGTCAAGCTGCGGCATCATTCTCAGACATGCCCATGCATCCAGGTTGTTCATGAAGAGTTGCTATTAAGGGAATAAGTACAGGAGAGAAGGCATGAAAAAGTGAGGATCACCCACCGTGGCAAAGGTAGCAAAACCACCAGTATGAAATAAAGGCTTTTAATGATTGGAAGTCTGTGAGCATGTGCCTATGAGGAAGGGTCTGAGATTCATGGGTTTGGCACAGTGTGAGGTTGGAAACACCCTCTCAGCTTCTCTACTGCCTGATTCCCAGAGGCAGGAATGGATGGGGTCAGTGGTGTCACTCGGATGTTTGGGTGGTGGCATTTGGTGAGGAAGTTGGAATGTTTTGGAGACTAATTAATAGGATTAAAAACCACAATTACTAGGATTACTCAGCCTCTGCAATTTAATAGCTTTTTTTCTTATCACGCCTGAGCTTATCCCATATGAGGTCCTGCATGTGTCTGTGTTTTAAATTTGTTATAGCCTTACACTGAGGCTTCACGCCCTCACGCCAGGCAGCAATCCTTTGAAATCCTAGCGCTTAATAATTTTACTCAAATGTTTCCTAGCTCCTCTGAATAAAAATGAATACATATGTGCGGTATATTTTTATTCCAGTGCCCTAAATCCACATGGATCTCTTGGATGAATTCTCCAAGTGTGGGTGGATGCGCAAGCGTGTGCACATGCACACACACACACTCAGTGTTTACTGAAGTAGAGCTTCTATTGAGCCCATAATGTCATGCTCCAAGGGAGGAATTTTGTCCTGCTCTTTAGCCAATTTCCAATCCATTAAAATGCTTTCTCTTCTCTATAACTGTTTAATCTGGAATAGTGATAGAAATGTAGCCGTGTTAGTCTGGTGTAGCTGAAACAAAACACAGGACAATGTAGCACTTTAAAGACTAACAAGATGGTTTATTAGATGATGAGCTTTCGTGGGCCAGACCCACTTCCTCAGATCAATAGTGGAAGAAAATAGTATATGGTTGTGACTATTTTGCTTAAGAACGTCTGCCATAAACTTTCAAATCAGCAAAATAGCCATACAACCTGGATTACCATTACCCCAGTTGGTACACCTGGGAGCAGCTAAGCATTATATTCATGCATACATAGCAGGCTTACAAGTAACTTCGGCTAACCCTAGGGACTGGCATGTGTCTTCAGGATCAAATCTTTCTTCTTTGCCTTACTGTGCCATAGTATTTACTAGAGCTTATAGGATAGCAGAAAAACAAAAAAGGTTTGCCATGGTAAGTGAAAACACAAACAAATATGTGTGGTAGAGCACACTGTGAGTATGAAATAGTGAAGACTGACATGATTTTGGGTAAGATATCCTGCCCTCCACAGTCAACTCCTTTCCCCAGATTATTTCCTATTTCCTGATAAAACAAGGACTCTCAAGAATAAAATCTCAGCCAACACTGTAGAAAATGAAGCATTCCGTTCAAGTGGTGCTGCACATGAGGGTGGGATTAAGAGCATATTCAGCCTTGTATACAAGAGAAGGAGGTAGGCAAAAAAAAATCGCCTTATTTACAGCTCCACCGTGTTTCCCTGCATTTGTTCTTGAAAAGTTTTCATTCCCGCAATGCACATTTCAATGTGCTCCTAAAATACAATTGTGACAATAGATAAATCCATCTGGCAGATATGCGCTTACTACAGGAAAAAAGTCTAATGTACTATTGGCACTTTAAAGTTTTCCTTTTTTGACGTATATTAGATTATATTATATCACTATAAATAATGGCATCCTAAAATTCAGTTATTGTTCTTCTCATGTGTATCTGATTGAAAAACCTAACTTGAAAATTGAGTTTTCTGGATTATTTGTAAGTAGATCCAAAGCAAATCAGCACCGCTTCATGCTTTTTGCCTACTGATAAATTGAATCGACTTGAGCAGAAGCACATTAAAATGTAACATGAGAGGACTATAGGAAAAGAGTGGCATGATAATTACCACAGACACATTTTATTGACCTGGCTATTAGTTTTTTATATCACTTACAAAACCGAAAACGAATATCATCAGAAAAAAAGCAGACTTATTTAGATACTACTGTTATTTTGTACTTATCCAGAGCTTGACAAAGTTACATAATTTTATGCATTTGAAACTTACTATTTAGGTGATTAAAGTCAGAGGAAGGACAACAGAAAGAAACCCCAGGTTCCTAATAGGTACCTAATAAATATCAGGATCAACATAAATCACTTGAACTTCATACCTAAAACATTTCCATCTTTACATTAATTAGATGTTTTCATCTCACCATGGGACAGATCCAAAGCTCACTGAAGTCAATTACAATGTTCAGTAATCTTTGAATCTGAGCCTAGCTGCAGTTTGCATACTCATACAAAATGGGAAGCGAATGTCTAGTAAGGAATATTGCTGAAAGGGATCTTGGGGTCATAGTGGACCACAAGTTAAATACGAGTCAACAGTATGACACTATTGCAAAAAAAGCAAACATGATTCTGGGATGCATTAACAGGAGCAGCTGTGGCCAACCCACAGCTCGTGAGCCGCATTCGTCTCTTGCCCCCCAAAAGTGCAGCTCACGAAGCTACTCTTGTACCCCCCCATTGCTCCCGCCCCCAGCCGGCTCGCCTCTGCCCTCTAGCTTCCCTGTGCTTACCAGGTCGGAGCTGTGGGGTTTTAAATATGGTGCCCAAGATGGCAGCCGTCTTAAAGAGGCAGCCTCCTTTTATTTATTTTTTTAATTTACATTTTTTTGGTTTTGTTCCACAATTCTGTTCTGGGAGGCTTTTTTTCTTTTGCTTGATGATTCTGGTGTGGCTCTTTGCATTTTTTTCCTCTGCTGTTTTGGCTCTCTTTGCTAAATGGGTTGGCTACCCCTGAACAAGAGTGTTATGAGAGACACAAGAAGTCATTCTTCTGCTGTTCTCTGTGCTGATTACGCCTCAGTTGAAGTATCATGTCCAGTTCTGGGCACCATATTTCAAAAAAGATGTGGTGAAACTGAAGAGGGTCCAGAAAAGAGAAACAAAAATGATGAAAGGTCTAGAACATGACCTATGAGGGAAGACTGAAAGAATTGTGTTTTTTTAGTTTGGAAAGGAGAAGACTGAGAGGGGACATGATAGCAGCTTTAAGTATCTAAAAGGGAAGACGAAGGAAAAATATTCTCTTTAACCTCTGATGATAGGACAAGAAGCCATGAGCTTATATTGCAGCAAGGGTGGGTTAGGTTGGACATTAGAAAAAACTTCCTAACTGTCAGGGTGGTTAAACACTAGAATAAATTGCCTAAGGCAGCTATGGAATCTCCATCACTGGAGATATTTAAGAGGAGATTATATAAATATCTATCAGACCTAATCTATATGGTGCTTGGTCCTGCTGTGAGGGCAGGAGACTGGACTTGATGACCTCTCAAGGTCCCTTCCAGTTCTAGTATTCTGATTCTATGCCTTATACTTTTAGGAATATACATGGGATACTGCAAAGACAAATATAACAATAGTTACAATAGATAGTAGGATAGCAGAAAAAAAAAGATTTTCCAACTATTAAATTTAAAAATTTGATCAAATAATGTCATTAATAAGTTGCAGAAAAATACCAGTGAAATTACCCGAATAGCTTATTCACTCTATAGTTTTTAACAGCAATATGTAAAGTTATCTCATAGACTCATAGGGCTCGTCTACACTGGCCCCTTTTCTGGAAGGGGCATGTTAATTTCAGCTATCGTAGTAGGGAAATCCGCGGGGGATTTAAATATCCCCCGCGGCATTTAAATAAAAATGTCCGCCGCTTTTTTCCGGCTTTTAGAAAAGCCGGAAAAGAGCATCTACACTGGCCCCGATCCTCCGGAAAAAGTGCCCTTTTCCGGAGGCTCTTATTCCTCCTTCGAAGTAGGAATAAGAGCCTCCGGAAAAGGGCGCTTTTTCCGGAGGATCAGGGCCAGTGTAGACGCTCTTTTCCGGCTTTTCTAAAAGCCGGAAAAAAGCGGCGGACATTTTTATTTAAATGCCGCGGGGGATATTTAAATCCCCCGCGGATTTCCCTACTACGATAGCTGAAATTAACATGCCCCTTCCGGAAAAGGGGCCAGTGTAGACGTAGCCATAGACTTTAATGTCAGAAGGGACCATTATGATCATCTAGTCTGACCCCCTGCACAGTGCTGGCCACAGAATCTCACCCACCGTTCCCAGAATAATCCTCTCACCTATATCTCAGATATTGAAGCTTTCAAATACTTTGAAGACCCCAAGATGCAGAGAATCCTCCAGCTGTGATCTGTACCCCATGCTACAGAAGAAGGCGAAAAACCTCCAGGGCCTCTGCCAATCTACCCTGGAGGAAAATTCCTTCCCGACCCCAAATATGGCGATCAGCTAAACCCTAAGCATGTGGGCTAGACTCATCAGCCAGACACCCAGAAAGTTCTCTATAGTAACTCCTATCATCCCTCCATTGACCTATTTCCCACTGATAATGAATGGTCAATTAGTTACCAAGATCATGTTATCCCATCAAACCATCCCCTTCATAAACCCATCTAGTTTAATCTTGAAACCAGATAGATCTTTTGCCCCCACTACTTCCCTTGGAAGGCCGTTCCAGAACCTCACTCCTCTAATGGTTAGAAACCTTCGTCTAATCTCAAGTCTAAACTTCCTACTAGCCAGCTTATGTCCATTTGTTCTTTTGTCCACATTGGTATTAAGCTTAAATAATTTTTCTCCCTCCCTGGTATTTATCCCTCTAATATATTTTAAAAGTGCAATCATGTCCCCCTTCAGCCTTCTTTTGGTTACGGTAAACAAGCCAAGCTCCTTGAGTCTCCTTTCATAAGACAGGTTTTCCATTCCTCGGATCATCCTAGTGGCCCTTCTTTGTACCTGTTCCAGTTTGAATTCATCCTTCTCAGGCAACTGGGAAGTATTTTCTTAATATAAACTCTATAGCTAGCTTGTTCTGAACATTAAAAATCATTAATATGTCAGGAACATTTTTTTCCTTAACAAAACATCAAGTAAAATGCTATTGTTTGGATTCAAAGTACAGTATCAGAAAAATTTGAAGAGCTCTATCTATAAAAGATGAGGAAATCAATTATATTGGGAAACTACCATTCTGAAAATGATACCTGTGAAAAATTACTTTAGCACCATCTGATACTGATTATTTGACAAACAGATGCATCTTTCCCCATTAGTACTTTATTTTGGGGCATATTGAAAGCATATGAAATATAGAGGTGCAGAAATCTGTCTGCCAGAATTTAAGTCTTGTGAAGTCTTTCAGAAAATGTGCACACCCACTGCTATTCACCTGCTAGGCTCAAGATGAAAAACATTTTTTTTATGCTTTGATTTGTTTTAGAGTGTGCATTGAGATACAGAATGTGTAACTTCAGAACACGAAAGCAACATTACAAATCCACCTTCCAGGAATTCTCCCTTTCCCCAGGTCACATACCAAACCACTGCTGCCAATACTGGACTTTGGCAGTTGACTAGAACAATATGAATGATCGTGCTAGTGCTTCTATCAAGTGCTCTGCTGGCAGCCATTTTAAGATATTTTGTGGCTGCAGAGTTCCAGGAGCTGGATAGATCATCAGGAATGTGGAAGCTATTTCAGCTTATCCCTAAAACTAGCCTGTTAAATTAACCAATAAATTGCATGAGCTTTCGTGGCTAAAACCCACTTCATCAGATGAGTTGGAGTGGCAATAACAGAATCATATATATATATATATACACACATATACATACACACACTTATGTAGCCAAATATTACTGTTACTGACCAGAAAGAGATAAGCGGGCCACTTTGCCACACATGCTTTCTCCAGAAAGTCACTTTAAATGTAGTGGGCATGAAACAAACAATGTCTGACAGCGATGTAACAGAGCCTCATCATGCTAAAACGTATCCTGTTTCATTAGACATCATCTACTTTCCACTGGGGTTTTGAACCATCCTATGAAATTCGGTAGTAGTGATTTAAGAGTGAGATGTTCAGAAATGCTTAGCATTGGCCTAATTCTGCCTACACTGAAGTCTACTGTAAAACTCCAGTTGACATCAATAGAAACAAAGTTAGCTTAATGCTGAGCATTTCCTCAAATCTGTCCCTTAGTTTTCTACTATGATTCAAAAAGACCTGCAGAAAGATTATTAGGATACTCACTAAATTCTAGAAGATCAAAGCCCAGAGCATAGATTGATGTAAATCCAACCTGTCTCTATTTAGGTATTTATGTGGCTTCTCCAACACCACATTATCTGAACACAAAAGCAATTAGTGTTTAAGAATTAATGTTTTTCTTGACAGGAGTGTTGTCATGGATACTAGGCCTATATATAATTTATTAGACAATATACACTAGTCACATAAATTTCGTGGATCCTAGAGTGGTATATTTAGATATACATAGGAGAACCAGTAGATAGTGACATATATTTAACATATTTACATTCAGTTCAGCAGGTGATATTCCTGACTCAACAGCAGACAAATTTCGTTCAGTGGATGATGTCTGGAATGAATTAGGTTAATATAGCTATTTCAATAGGTGATTTTTCCCCACTTAGGCCGTGTCCAGACTCAGGGTTTTTTTCGGGAAAAGTAGCCTTTTCCCGAAAAAACTTCCCCTGCGTCCAGACTCAAGCCGCGTTCTTTTGAAATTATTTCGAAAGAACGCGGCTTTTCTTTCGATGGCGGTAAACCTCAATTTACGAGGAAGAACGCCTTCTTTTGAAAGTTCCTCTTTCGAAAGAAGGTGTTCTTCAATGTAAATAGGCCATCTTCGAAAGAGAGCATCCAGACTCGCTGGGTGCTTTCTTTCGAAAAAGCGGATTTCTCTTTCGAAAGATCCGCCTGCAGTCTAGACGCGATCTTTCGAAAGAGGCTCTTTCGAAAGATGCTTTCGAAAGAGCCTCTTTCAAAAGAAGCCTGCAGTCTAGACATAGCCTTAGTGATTAATTATTTTTCAATGTCTAATTAATGCATTTGGATATGGAATTATCAAAGCCATCATTTAGCATATTTATTTCAGTGTCTGATGCTGTGTAAACTGCTGCATTAATGCATATTAAAATAAAACATATGATTGTATTACTCTGTTCACACATGATTTTGATTTTGGACTGAATGGTTCAGCCTTCCTTTCAACTTCAAACATTACTAATGCTAATCATATTAATTAATAGAAATCTAAGTGTATTGGACCTGATCCAATACTCAATAAAATTAATATGCACACTATTGACAATGTAAATGGCCCATTTTAGTAACATCAAGGCAAGAATTTTGTTTGTTAGTGTGACGGGGCGGTCCAATCCGGACTGGCCAAGGGAGGAGCAAACTGGCCTGCTGGGCTACGCAGGTCCCGCCTCCGCAGCAGTGCTGGGCATGCTCCAACTGCGGGCCAGGTATAAAGGCCAGGGAGACAGCTCAGTTGTGGGTGTCCTCTGGAGAGAGAGGAACTCCTGCCCAACCTCCAGACCCACAGTCAGACCTGCTGCCAGAGCAAGAGCCGCTGCATCAGCCACCGGAGCAAGAGACACCGGGCCTGCCGCCTCCACTGCTACAGTCCCCGGGCCAAATGCGACCGCAATGCCGACCACAGTGGGCAGCACGCCCAGACACCATGGATGCCCCCATCGCTGCTGCCCCAGACGTCGGGCCTGACAACGTCATGGCTGCCGCTAGCCCGGCACCTGCAGGTGGGATCTCCATAGACCAGGGGGCTGGGGTAGGAAGCAACCCAGGGGCAGGGAAACCCCCGGTGGGCTTGGCATGTTTCGAGGAGAACTCCCTGCCGAGCCAATGGTGGGAACCGCCTACCACTGATAGGGCCCTGGGTTGGGGCCCGGTGGAGAGGGAGGGCCCTGGCCCCCTATCCCCTCTTCCCAGAGCATGGGCTCAGGGCCTGTGTGTGCCATGGACTAGGCCTCAGGGCCTGCAGGTGTAAAGGCTCGACCCCAGGGCCAAACTGTGCGGGGTGG
Organism: Pelodiscus sinensis; assembly: GCF_052426305.1. Taxonomy (NCBI): domain Eukaryota; kingdom Metazoa; phylum Chordata; order Testudines; family Trionychidae; genus Pelodiscus; species Pelodiscus sinensis. The sequence continues at coordinate 11,163,053 of NC_143064.1, read as the reverse complement.
GGCACCCCGCCACCAGTGTGCCTTAATAAAGCTAGTTAAGCATGCGCGCGCGCACACACACACACTTAATTACTTTTGGATATTATTCATGTACAAATACTTTATTTGCACCTTGTGTATGTATGTCAGAAATCATATTTTCCTAACCATACAAATGAGGCCAAGGTTTCTCAGGCATAGATGTTAATATTATATGTCTAGCAATCTGTCTTGTTTATCTTCATTATATAACTTTTACAATTAATCCATATATAGCTTAAGTGTGGTTGGTCCTGCCTGAGCATAGATGAAGTGACTAGACACTTCTAAAGGTTCCTTCTAGCCCCACATTTCTATGATTCTAAAAGGCAAGTGCAATTTTTATTGATAAATAATTTATTTTAGTTCTAATAGCACCAACATTTTATAGATAGAATAATGTAAAAATCTATTTATAAGATAATAGTCTGGTCCAAAGAAGCAATGATTTAAAAACAGAAAATTCCTTGTTAAAAACAGAATTTCCCACTTAAACAAAAATAAGTAAAATAACTTAAAATTAAGAATATTGGCCTAATTTTTTGTCTAGAGATTCTAGATATCATTATTTCTCAGTGTGGGAAATAATTTAAAATCAAATGTATGGTACGCAGTGTTAGGGCTTTTAACGGTAGTATCAAAAAAGGCACAAATTATTACCCTCCGTGTCTTTCATCATATACAAAAGGAAAGACTGCAGAATAAAAATGGATCTGGGTTAAAAGCAATGCAAGGACGCTCTTTAAGCTGTAAATATTAATGGATAGAACAATCTAGTCATTATGTAGACAAGTTTTTTACATATAGTAGAGAGGACAGATGTCAGAAAAATGCCTTGAGTCCAAGTATTATATCTTAGTCATATTTTGCCAAGTTTTTGACAGTAGCCATTTTTAAGGCAAAGCATTGTGTATCAGGTGACAATTTGATTCCATATCATAAAAGAGGGAAACTGTAGGAATGAAAGTTTAGTTAACTTTTTTTTATTCTTTTAATTATTCTCTCCAGCCTCCAGTATTAAGTAATACTCTCAAAGTTAAGATTATTGTCAAACATGCAGACTCAAGTTTCACTTTCTTTGTTAAATTAAATGGTATTTTTTTATTCACTGCTCAACATATTATACTTGCCTTTATTTTTATAACCCCTGTCGCCCCATATTGCTTCATATTTTAGTCTGTCATTTGCAATATATCAGTGTTTCTCAACCTTTTTTTATAAAGTACCCCTTTAAAAAAATTATAAGCACCCTCAGTACCTATAGTTTTCAGACACACAAATAGTTTTTTCTACCATTGCAACATACTTGTTTAAACAACTTAATTGCAGCTGGGCAGGTGATGAAACTTTGGGGTGTGAAAAGTACAAAAATAATAAAGCGCTGTAAAACTTAAAACAAAAATTCAGTCTTCTCCAAATTTCAGTTATGTTGACTGACGTATCCCCCAGACTTCTCTCAAGTACCCTTCAGGATACTCGTACCACTGGTTGAGAAACATTGCAATATATTATAAAGAACAATGTCAAATGTAATTAAATCTTGGTAGCTACTTACCTTTTCATTAGGTCTCTCAACCTTCTATTCCCTAACTAAAATGACCTTTTCAAAGATTAGTTTGCTGTATTTTAACTGAACTTTAGAAAACAAGATGTTGCATGATTTGTACTTTATGCTGAAGATGATCAGCAGTCCTAATTAATGTAACTCCCCTCGAGCATCTACAGATTCAAAAGGCTGGACAACATCTTTGTCCAATTCTGCACATAAATCATAGGATGATTTCTGGGTCATATTCCGCCTCATCGAATAGTTCTCCTATAATACTTTATACAAGCACATTCCTAGAAGAAGGGGATGGCTTAGTAAATATATAGAATGCCTGTTATGGTGGCTCATATGAGTTTTCTGATGATACTGTGGCATGCAGAATTTTTAGCTCTTTTTCGCTCTCGGAGCATTATAGTGAGGATAATCCATAACAGCTAATGCCTACGCAGACTTCACTGATTATTCACGCTCATGGAGACATATAGCAAACTTGTGATCAAGTTTTTTCCTTATTTTCATTTGTGGACTTTTGACCAGTGTGTCGATCAGCTCAGATTTCTGATGCTATAGATCAGAGGTGGGCAATAATGTTTGGTGGCGGGCGGGGGGGGGGGGGGGGGGGGGGGGGGGGGAGCCACTCCAAGATTTTGGAAAGTGGTCAAAGGCTGAACTTTTCTGTGGAAGAGATGTGGGGTCTAGGATGGAGGTTGGGTGCAGAAGGGCACATAGGGTAAGGGACTGGGGTTCAGTAGAGTTTGGGTGAAGAAGGGGGTTGTGTCCTGGATCAGGAAATGGGGGTGTAGAGTCATGGAGGGAGTGGGGGTGCAGGAGAGGATTCTGGCCTGGGCGAGGAGTGAATGAGGGGGTGCAGAGTCTGGGAGGGAATTGTGACCTGAGGTTGGGGGGGTGCAGAGGGTTTGGAAGGTGACGCAGGGGAGGGAGTTGGGGTGCAGGAGGGGCAGGGCTGCCAGAATCAGGCTCTGGCTGGGAGGCACTTACCTAAGCATCTCCTGCCCAGAAGCAGCCCAAAGGCAGGCTAAGCTCTCTGCCTGCACCTTCAGAGCACTGAAAAGGCAGCCTGCTCCCTCCACGTGGCTCTCAGCTCTGGGAGTGGGGAGAGGCTTGTGCCGCCCCCATCCCCCAGGCCAATCTCTCAGTTCCCATTGGCTGGCTGTTTCTGGCCAATAGGAGCTGAGGATTGGGCTGGGGGTGGGGAGAGATCATGTGAAGCCTTCCCCTCCCTCTGGAGTAGAGAGTCACATGGAGCAGCCCGGCATTTCAAACAGGGGCTGCTGCATGCCTGGGGGTACCGGGAGGGGTGTTTGTGGACCAGATCTGGTGGCTTGGTGGGCCACATCTGGCCTACGAGAGGTATCTTGCCCACCCCTGCTATAGATACTGAACAGTTGTATTTAAAGTTGGACACCAGACACATTCTCTTTGCAAGTCCCAAAGCTCTACTACAGTGGTTCTCAAACTTTAGCAACCCAGGACCACATTTTGATTTAACATTTTTGGGGACCCTCCCGCTCTGTCCCTTCACTGAGGTCCCACCCTCCCTTCATCCATCCCCCCTTCCTCTGATGCTTGCTCTCCCCTACCACCACTCACATTCACTCGAGTAGGGTAGGGGTTGCAGGCACTGGGGTGGAGCCATGGGTGATGGGTTTGGGGATCAGGTTCTGGTCTGGGGCGGAGAGTTAAGGTGGGGCGTGGGGTGAGATTTAGGCTCCAGAAGGGAGTTTGGATGTGGAAGGAGACTCTGGATTAGGGCATGGGAGGGGGTGCGGGTGGGAGCTTTGGGTGCTGGCAGCACTTACTGTGGCTTCAGGATGTGGCCATCAGGTCCTTGCAGTCCCTAGATTCCTTGGCAGCCAGTGAGGCTCTGTGCACTACCTTGGCACCAGCAGGTTCCACATCTGCAGTTCCCATTGATTATGGTTCCCTGTCAAAGGGAGCTGTGGAGTGGCACTCAGGTGGAAGTAGCATGCAGAGCCTTCCTGTTTGCCCATGGGCCTAGGAGATGCAGGGATCTGGCAGCCAGAGATGTGTGCAACCAGGATAAGGAAGCCTGCTTTAACCCCATGCCACAGAACCCAGAAGTCACTGGGAGAGAGGAGGAGGAGTTGATTAACAGGGCCTGTAGACCTCCAGAGTTCCCTCACATACTCCAGCTTGAGAAATGCTACTCTAACATATTCCCAGAGCAAGGCAGGAGCTAGAGAACAAATTGTGACTTCACCATTGTGACTTAAGGCAGCACAGTTATGTCTTGCTCATTACTAGGGGTTGAGATTAAACTCTTGACCTAGGCATTAGGCCTCATTCCAACACGGCGCAGTAGCATTCAAAGTCAATGGGACTACTTGTGTGATTAAAGTTAAGCCTGTGGTGAAGCAGTATGCTGGATCGAGGGCTTATATCAGTGTGAGTCCAGAATGAATCTCTAGTTCAGTTGGTGTATTTTTGTTCTACAGCAGGCTTTCTGTGAGGAATCCATCAGATTCCGACAGTCAGATGTATTTCATGCTGCTGTTGAAACAGCCACACACTAGGTTGAAATGTAAAGGTAAACTAGAGGATTTCATTTGAAAATATTTTAGATTGCAAAAAATAATTCAGAAATCATCTCTGGGCTTCATATCTTTGTTTTTGATACAAAGATCTTATTGTATTGCAATCTACCCTATTTTCTAGAAAATAATTGTTCTTCTTAAATATGGAACAATGTTTGGTTTTATACTCTACAGAGCTAACAACAGTGGTTAATAACAACAGTGAGGTTTACTATCATTGTCTGAAATATTTCCATTGTAAATTACACTTGAAATATATTTTAGTGTGTTTGTTTTCAGCTCATGCAGCTTTTTTTTTTCATTATGTTTATTTTCAGGTGTAAATGTAACTAGAGCAGCTTGCAATAAAGAATGTGAGCTAGATCCTGAACTGCTGTAAATCAGCAAATTCCAGTAACGTCAAGGGAGGGGCCATTTTAACAGGTAGGTTTCAGTACTGGACCATGTTGGCGATAACCTTTTTTTTTTTTTTTTTTAACATTAAAGCCACCTGCTGAAGCTTGACTGTTTTCTCAGGCTATTACTGGAAGCATGATCTGGGAGTACATTTCTGTTCTGTTATGCCTCCTAAAATAGCCTGCTTTGCTCAGGTTCTATTACATTTTGAATTTTGATTCATCGTTTGAATCTGTCCATATGCCTAGTGATTTAGGCCCAGATTCACTAAAGCATTAGGAATGTGTGAAAGTGATTAAGAGAAACAAGGTGGGTGGGTAAAATGTTGTATTGGACAATCTTCTGATGAGTTCACACAAATCTCTTCTTCAGGTCTCCTCTGCTCTGTATAGATGTGAAAACTTGTCTTTTTCATTAACAAAAGTTGCTTCAATGAAAGATATTACCTCACCAGTTCTATTTCCTTAACAGAAGTTGCACCAATAAAAGATATAACCTCACTTGTCTTATCTCTCTAAAATCCTGTGACTAGAAGAAGTTCAAATCTGTTCGTCCTTATACAATTGCCATTCACACTGATGGGACTGTTGCTTGAGTAAGAGTCCAAAATGTGGCTGGTAGTGAAATCGAAATACAAACAAATACTGTCACGTCCATTTGTGAAAAGTTATATCCTAAATGACACAAACTCCTGTTGGGCTGATTTCCACTTCCTATCTTCATTTAATGCAATTTTAGTGCCTTTGCTAAATTGCTCTTCATTTGACTGCCTGTGCGTAAGAGCTCATTGTCACCGGATCTATTTGAATGCTAATTTTTAATACTGATCGCTGTGAGTGCAGGTTGTACTATCCACTGCATAGCAAGTAAACTCTGTTGATTAATAGAGTTGCTATGCACATAATCCGCAAGAGGCAAATTACATGGATTTACAAGCAAATTACCTGACTATTCCAATGTAACTATTGCATACGTTGTTCAAGAAGAAAACAATATTAATTGCAAGTATGTAATACAGTAATAGCTTTGTGTGGAAAATACTGTATCATCATCCAGGTTAAGGATGATAGTCTTGGCTTAGGTACTGGGTCATTTTAGTGGAATTATATTCCTATTGGTATCCTATTGGTATCCTATCCTATTATATTCCTATTGGTATCCTATTGGTATTCTTTACAGATTCCAGTATTTCTTAAATCAAAAAGAACTTTATTGAATTTAGATTGGCACTCGTGAGGGCCACAGTGGAGGCCAAGAGTCTCTGTCACTTCTTTTCTGAATTATAGCCTCATGGACCAGAGTAGGGGGTTGATTTTGGTTGAGGTGAAATGGACATGAAGGGTGTCACTGGTGTGAGCCTCTAGAATTTACGAATATTTGGAATCAATTACAATTACACACCGGGGGCGGGGGCGAGATCTGGCTATATTGTGGTGTATAAGAAGTGCGGCAGATAGGACAAGCAGGTGCATCAACTGAGATTAGGGAAATGAAGGGAAATGAAGATCTAAAGGTGAAATAATCTTAAGGCCAATATGATCCTCCTTCTACAGATTCTCCTGTACCACTGTGGAAGGCACAAATATTGTCATTGTCCTCTCCTACCTCCAGGCCCTAGGAGGATCCATGAATGAGGAGGGGTCTAGGTTTGTGAGATGGCCTGCACATTGTCCTCACACCATCCCCACAGGGAATCTGCAGGAAATCTAATGCAGCCTCTCCCTTGAAGGGCAGATCCATGGTTGTCGATGAGCTATGTAGTGAGATGAGGGTCTGCAATAGAAAATCAGCAGCCTGAAACCTAGTGAGCTAGGCTTTTGCTCAGTGAAGCTTCAAGCAGGAAAGAGGCATGGCCAACAAGGAATAGTACAAGCAGGGTCAAGCATAAAGAACACGAAAAGGTGCTGGGCAAAGACTGTAAAATACATTCCAGAGGGGTCATAACAGAACACCTCATTAAGAAACACCTGGGTACCAACCGCCTCCCCACAAACATACATATCGACCCAGGTTCAGGATCAGGCTAAATTGACAGCATGATGAATAATACTAATAATAACAGGCTACGTCTATATTACAAGGTTTTTTAGCAAAAACTCGTGGCACATCCACACCTCAAGTGCATTTTTGTGCAAGTAAATTTATAGTAAATCAAAAGAACAGAAGGTTTTTTTCAGTGTAGGTATTTCTCTTTCTATGAGGAATAACTCCTTTTTGCACAAGAATTCTTGCACAAAAAGGTGTATGTGGATGGGCAACAGGGTTTTTTTGCACAAAAAGAGCCAATTGAAAAAAGCACAGGTGCTCTGGTGGCTATTCTGAGAATAGCAATCAGAGCTTTCTTTTGAGAGAGTGTCCATGCAGTCTGGACGCTCTGTTGTGCAAAAGCACATGCTTTTGTGATGCACTTTTGCAGTGTGGACGCACTCTTGTGCAAGAAGTTTTTGTGGAAGATCTCTTCCGCAAAAAGCTTCTTGCTCAAGAAGCCTGAAGTGTAGAAGTAGCCAAAATGGAAACCCCCTTTTCTGCGCAGTAAGGGGTGGTAACTAAGTAGCAGACAGTAGCAATCTGACACGTCAGCAGTGATGTGCAACTTGTATAGATGTATGTATAAAAGTGCACCCCAAAGGGTGGTCGTTGGTTGACCATGGAGGACAATGCTGAATCCATAGTATTGATTGGGTATTAGTACATTGTCACAGCGTACATAGATGTATTGGCACAGTGGTGAGTCTGTTCACTGGCAACTATTATTGTACCTCATTTGGCAACAAACCTGATCCGTTGCTTTTGATCCTTGGCTGATTAGTAGTCTTTGGGGACTCTCTCGGAGTCTGTCATGTTGACTAATTATGCACGGTTAACTCATTAGACAGGGGAGCACACCCACCAGCAGCTGAAAGTTTATCATCATTTAAAGAGCAGAAGACCTGTCAGGAATCCATCGGGATGCCTGACTGACAACAAGATGCAGAGCCCCGGCAGTGGAACTCCATTTAAGAAGATCCAATAGGGTAGCTGAGGGCTTTAGGGTCAGTGCCAAAGAAAAGGTTCTTTCCATGAGTATCCCTGTGGAACCACTAAGATTTTCCTGGATTCAGAGCCATATCCTTTATTGCTTCCATGGGTTGAGGCAGTCTCTCCACTGACATCCCAAATGGAAGGGTAATGCTAACATGTGGAACCAAACCTAAGACTTCTGGAGCTTAGTGCATGAGCCTCTACTGCTTGAGCTAAAAGCCAGCTGGCTCTCAGCTATGGCTATAGAGCAAACTCATTCTCTCTCTGGCTGTGTCTAGACTGGCCAGTTTTTTCTGGAAAATCATCCGCTTTTCCGGAAAAACTTGCCAGCTGTCTACACTGGCTGCTTGAATTTCTGCAAAAGCACTGACTTCCTACTGTAAAAAATCAGTGCTTTTTGTGGAAATATTATGCTGCTCCCGTTCGGGAAAAAGCTGTGTAGACAGCTGAGATTTGTTTTGCGCAAAAAAGCCCCGATCGCGAAAAGGGCGATAGGGGCTTTTTTACGCAAAAGCAAACAGTGCTTGTGCGGAAAAGCATCTGTGCCAATCTAGATGCTCTTTTCCGAAAATGCTTTTAACGGAAAAGTTTTCCATTAAAAGCATTTCTGGAAAATCATGCCAGTCTAGACGTAGCCTCTAAGTATATAAGTGGTCTAAGTTCCACTACATGGGACAGTGAATCATACCCAGTAGGTGTGTGGGTTTCAGAAGCATTCATAGGTCACCCTGCATTGGATCCATGGAGATTTCCTTTCCTTGTTGCACTCTAATCTTCCCCTCAGTGGAGAGTTTGATTGTCTGGAGAAACCATTTCTTATAGTTAATTCAATTCAAATTAAAATAATATTCAACACTTTAAATAAAGCATAAACCAAGGGGGGAAATAACTAGAGCATAAAGAGGGAGATACAAGAAAACTTGACTAGCTTGTCAGAGGATGGCTGAACACTATGGCTACGTCTACACTGGCCCCTTTTCCGGAAGGGGCATGTAAATTTCACTAGTCGTCGTAGGGAAATCCGCGGGGGATTTAAATATCCCCCGCGGCATTTAAATAAAAATGTCCGCCGCTTTTTTCTGGCTTTTAAAAAAGCCGGAAAAGAGCGTCTAGACTGGCCCCGATCCTCCGGAAAAAGTGCCCTTTTCCGGAGGCTCTTATTCCTACTTCAAAGCTTCAAAGTAGGAATAAGAGCCTCCGGAAAAGGGCACTTTTTCCGGAGGATCGGGGCCAGTCTAGACGCTCTTTTCCGGCTTTTTTAAAAGCCGGAAAAAAGCGGCGGACATTTTTATTTAAATGCCGCGGGGGATATTTAAATCCCCCGCGGATTTCCCTACGACGACTAGTGAAATTTACATGCCCCTTCCGGAAAAGGGGCCAGTGTAGATGTAGCCTATGAATACAGCAGATCTAACTCTCCAGAGCCAGAGCAGATGTTCCCATTTTAGGCAATTAAGAGGATGGAACAGCACTCAGGGCTATAACGGTGCATCTACACTGCACCTGTAGCTAGAAATAAGATACACAATTTGAGCTATGCAAATTGTGTAGCTTATTTCGAGTGTATTTCAAAATAGCTTATTTTCAAATTTGGCGCTATCTACACAATGCCAAATTTTGAAATAGAGCACTATTTCAAAACGTCCCTTCATCCTCGTGGAACGAGGTTTCTAGGGATGTTGGAATAGCACACTCATTATTTCAAAAGCTATTTCAAAATAATGGGCATGTTGTCAAGATGCAGAAAACACTATTTCAGGATACTGGAAGTATCCCAAAATAGCACTGCTGCCTAGACACACCCTAAAAGATTATGGAAGCCACAGACAGGGGGATAGGAAAAGAAAGACCAGGTGAGAGTTGGTCAGGAAAGTCAGGAGACTTTTCTCTGTTGTGTATGAATATCTTTATCCTAGCCACCTTCAGATGTCATCTCACATTCTCAATAGCAAAACTCTTCTACCTGTTTGAGTTCCTTTCCATCCACTGCAACAGGCTGCTGGCTAAGCCAGAGCTCTGCCACTACAGCCTAGCTGAAAAGGGCAATCAAAGCCACCTGAGCAAGCCCAGGCCTGAGGGGCAAATGGCACACAGCTGTGGGCCTCATTAGCAGGGGGTAGATAAGGCAGGGAGAGGGGACGTGGAAGAGGAAGAGCCAGAGAGCGGCCGAGTGTGCTCCCCAGCCATTTGGAGAGGTTAGCTGAGTTTGCCGCAAACAAAAAGCTCTGTAAATAGAAGGTGGTGGGAAAATTGGCTCGGTCAATCAAAGGAACGGGTGATTGCACAAGAAAGGGTCTCCAGTTGATTTGTGACCGAAGAAGGGGTCCCAGTCCGAGGGGCCTGTGCGAGGACCTTGCCACACCACAAACACCTTTATATTTGTAATTCATTGCCCTAACTTCATAATCTTGTGGGGTTTCATCCTTTTTTGCTGTTTTTTGCCCTCCCTCTGAAGTAAGCACAATCATTCCATTCCACAACATACTTAGTGAAACAATGTTATTGGTAAATACAATGTTGTGTCTGTGTTTTTGGCTAATCCATTTCACACCATCCATTATGCTTTATGTCACCCATTTCATCACCCAATCTATAGCCAATGTACAGAAAATTGGTAATAACACATTCCCTTGTCCAGTTCTATACATGATACAGAATCACTCACCCATTCCTATAGATGAGAAAATATTGATTTCCATCATACAAATTCCTTATTATGTTGATCAGCTTCTCTGGTATCTCATAATTTATCATTTCAAAAACTTAAACAGTTGTTTAAAATGAAAAAGTAAAGAAAATCATCAAAACCATCCTTTTTCCCCCCTATAATAAGCTCTGGTCTTAACAAATCATTGTTTTCCAAACAAAAAACAGTATCAAACATTTTCCAGCATCTTCTAGAGATTAATTCTTTCCAGGTTTGTTTCCTTGTGATCCTTATTTTACTTTCTTACTCACATAGGAAAGAAGAGATCCTGATGGAAGTTTTAAAGACCTCGCACATAGATGAGACAAACAACTCTCTGTGCTCAGCAAAAACATAACAAGTTTCTACAAGAAAGAGGGTTTTTTTTTTATCTTGTTCCAAACTTATTTATTCAATTTCTAAATGTGCATAGGACCAGATGGTACATTAAGAAAATGCATTACTCTTAAAAATGAGGATAGCTCTGCTATTATTTTATCTTCAAACTCCATAAATTTAGAACTCTGTGTAAATCATGCCGCCTTGCCAACTAAATAAATTACAATGATTATTATTGCTGAAGATTGTGGAGAGGAATTAATGACAACAAAAGGATTAACAACATAATTCCTCAATTGCTCTATGGTGGTTGGTCATGCTTCCTCCTCTATAGGAACTCAGATTAAAATGAATAACTTAAGTAAATAAGTTCTGTTGCCTAAAATCGTTAGCCATTGCTTAACCTATGTCGGCAATTAAAAACCTGTGGCATTTGGTTGTCAGATCCTGGACTCCAGCCCAACATCGACACTGAAAATTTATAGCCCCACAGATCACGCCCCAAGAGCATGAGTGAACTGCTCCAAGTTCTGAAACTTGGGGTCAATCTTTTTTTATTGGAATACAGACATATCCTTAAAAGCTCTGCCTAATACCTCTCTTGTAGTGGACAGAAGTCTTCAGGAAGGGATGAGGGGCAAGGAAGTTTTAAGCTGGACATTAAGGAAAAAAAACAACTTCCTAACTTTCAGGGTGGTTAAGCACTGTAATAAATTGCCTAGAGAGGTTGTGGAATCTCCATCACTGGAGATTTTTAGGAACAGGTTAGATAGATATCTATCAGGGATGAGTCTAGAACATAGGTGGGCAATAAGTGACAAGTGGGTTGAACATGGCTTGCCAGGCTTAGCCCCTGTAGGCTGATAGGCACTTTATTCACCTGCATGTGAGCAAGTATGGCCTCTCACAGCTGCCGATAGCCACAGCTCACCTTTCCTGGCCAATGGGAGCTGCAGGAAATGCCATGGACCAGGCCACCACTTGATTAGGGGATGAAAGGTGATATAAGGGAGACATTATTTATTTATTAGTACTGTGATATAACTAGGTGCTCCAGTAAGGATGGCCCAGAACTCCATGGTACTAGACGCTATGCAAACTCTGCCCCAAAGAGATTACAGCCTTAACAATCCCTGGGGATTGGAAGTCAAAGTTGAAAAACAAACACACTCTGTATCCCCTAAAATAAGCACAGATTTCCTTTCCTCTGAGCAACCTACAGAATGAGCTGGGTGTCCCTAAACGGTAGTCAAAATCCAGGGCTGTTTCATGCCTCAGAACAAGTATTTTTGTGGCTCTAGGCTGAAGATCCTTATTAAATTATAGGACATGCTTGAGTTCTGAGACGTATGCACGACAGCTGTATTGATGACCAGAATTCAGATACAAGCTCAAAAACATTCATAATATTACCAACTAAGTTGTGCGGTAGAATGGCCCCGCAGCAGTTTTATAAGCTCCACCCAGCTAGGGGCTCAGGACTCGCACATGGAGCTGTCTGGCTGGGGGAGGGGCACTTCTTTTTTAGCAACAGCAGCAGCTCCCTGCTGAGAACAGAGCAGCGAGTCTTTCCTGGCTGGTATGGACATGCCCTCTCCCTACCAGCTGAGGGGAGGGAGAAGTGCCCTTCCCACAGCTAAGCAGATCCATGTCTGGAGCCCTGAGCCCTTGGGCAGCTGCAGGGCTGTGCTACAAGGTAGCTTAGAGGCAGCCTTGACTAAGACCAAATCCTGGTGCCATTGAACTGACCGGGAGGTTTGCCCTGTCTGTATGAGCAATGTGCAGACCTTTATTGGCTGACACAGAAATGAAAATACCTCTCTTTAGACATAGAAACTATAGGCTTTTTGTGACTTCAGGAGCCGTTATTTTGGTGGCATTTCTAAAATTTCCCGGAAAGCTCAGGGCCTTTTGAACTTCTGTCCATTTTGTGACATGCTGCAGAAAAACCAAGCACAACTGGAAAAAATAAAAGGGGTGGGGGTGAGGGTGGGAAGCCAAAAGGAGAGAAATGCAAAGGCCGACATCAATTAAATAGAAAATAAACAGATTTCAAATAAAGAAAATGGAGGTAAAAAAGCAAGAAGTGTATGAGGGTACGTCTATACTTGCTCCCTAGTTTGGACTAGGGATGCAAATGTAGCCAACCGAAATTGCTAATGAAGCGGGGATTTAAATATCCCACACTTCATTAGCATAAACTCGCCTGCACGTTACTCCACTCAACAGCTCATTCGAACCAGGAAGTGCGCTCTGGGATGCGTTAGTTCAAATCAAACCCTTTGGTTCGAACTAACGTTACTCCTCATTTAACATTACTCCTGAAATCCCCACTTCATTAGCAATTTCGGTCGGCTACATTTGCATCCCTAGTCCGAACTAGGGAGCAAGTGTAGTCGTACCCTAGAGTGAAAAGGTGACTCTATATTTGTGCATGTTCACACACGTGTGCATAGGTAGGAAGATGAGTAAGAACATTTATAATTTTCTCTTCAAAGTCTAATGTCATCTCCAAGCATAGCTAAGGCTGCTACAAAGTGGGGAAAAAGGTAAAAAGGTAAAAGGCCTGCTAATTAGGGGCAAAGGACTATGGGAACAGTAGGAGCAGCTGGCAGGGGCCAGCTGACTCCATTTCAGATCTGCTGGAGGCCTTTAAAAGTGTCCCCAGTTAGAAGGTGGGGGAAAGAGTGAGGCTACGTCTACACTGGCCCCTTTTCCAGAAGGGGCATGTTAATTTCAGAAGCCGTAACAGGGAAATCCGCGGGGGATTTAAATATCCCCCGCGGCATTTAAATAAAAATGTCCGCCGCTTTTTTCCGGCTTTTAAAAAAGCCGGAAAAGAGCGTCTACACTGGCCCCGATCCTCCGGAAAAAAAGCCCTTTGAAGTAGGAATAAGATCCTCTGGAAAAGGGCTTTTTTTCCGGAGGATCGGGGCCAGTGTAGACGCTCTTTTCCGGCTTTTTTAAAAGCCGGAAAAAAGCGGCGGACATTTTTATTTAAATGCCGCGGGGGATATTTAAATCCCCCGCGGATTTCCCTGTTACGGCTTCTGAAATTAACATGCCCCTTCCGGAAAAGGGGCCAGTGTAGACGTAGCCAGAGAGGAGAGAAAGAGTTAGAGACAAAGTACCAATAGTTATAGAGCTAGAGACAGCAGGGGAAGGAGTCCCATAAAGGGTAGCTGGGATCCCTATCCCAGAAACCAGCTGTAAGCCTAATCCCAAGCAAAGGGGGAAAGGCTTCCGGCCCAGATGCTGGCCAGAGAAAGAGGGGCCCTTGCCACAAAAAAAAAAAAAAAAAAAAGGGTACATTCACAGGCTTCTTCCAAATATTATTCCTGAATATTATTCCCCCTAGTAATTAAATAATTTAGTTGCATGGTTGTTATTCACTATTATACAAGAGCAAGGAAACCACAGTGCAGTCAAATCTATGTAGCAAAATGACTTGATGCTTGAGAGACTCCACCTGAATAAAAGTACAGGGAAAAGTTTGACACGTCAAATGACCTGAATTTGTCAGTACTGTGCAACTACAGCAGTCCTACTGATTAGCCAGGCATTTTATTTTTAATTAAAAAGATAAATCAGGAGCCTAATATTCTGCAATTCAGCTTCACAGAAAGTAATAGAAGTTGCTGTCGCCATGCATAAGAATAATTGAAAGCTCCAAATGGCCAGCAGTTTCAGGAGAGATCTGAACAGGGGAACAAGAGGAAGAAGGCTAAGAGACAGTAAAGAGGTTGTGATGTTTCTGCTGGAGAGAGGCAAACAGTGGGATTTAAGCCTAGAAAGAGGAGTGGAAAGTATCAACAGAACAGAAGACTGGACCCACAGTTGGGCTATGTCTACACTCGCGGTTTCTTGCGTGAGAAATATGTAAATGAGGCTAAGCATGAAATACCACTGAGCCTCATTTGCATACCTAATGAGCCTCCATTTTTGCATGAGAGACTCTTGCACCTGAAGGGGCTGTCTATACTGCCCCATCTTGAGAAAGAAAAATCCTCTTGTACAATGCAGTTACACCGATTACTTTCAGGAACAACGGCATTGCTCAAGAGGGTTTTTCTTGCACAAGAAGGGGTAGTGTAGACAGCTCCTTGTGGCACAAGAGCCTCTTCTGCAAAAATGGTGGCTTATTAGGTATGCAAATGAGGCTCAGCGATATTTCACGCCTAGCCTCATTTGTATATTTCTCACGCAAGAAGCTGCGAGTGTAGACCCTGTAATAGCAGCTGTCTGGAATATTTCTAATAACATTAGCATGACAGCTACAAATCTCTGTCCCACTTCCCCACAGCCATCCCTAGCTTCTTCCTTGCCACAGAATCTTCCTATTAGTATCTGCTTGCACTTTCTTCTCCTAGTTTCCCCACCGCACTTTCTCTCAACAGCTCCTTCCTCACACACTGAGCTAACAGAAGGGAAGCCTTTTAAAACTATTCTTAACCAGTTCTTAATTGTCCAAGTGCCCTGAGTAACCTTGAATCTGAAAGCCTCCTGATTGGTTCCAGACATTTTAATTGACCTGATTGTTTTGATTGATTCTAGCAGGTTTCTGTTGGTTCTGGGTGAGCTCTTGCTAGTTAAGCCTGGGAATAGGGACCTACTTAATCTGGAGCTGATATATTTCCTCTCCAATTCCCCTCTGGCCTGACCCTGTCACAGTCCCTTGTAACATTTGCAATGCAGGTTCATTCATTTTCTCCTATTTTGTCTCTTCAACTCAACTTTGGCTCAGCAGAAATGGAGAAGTTGCCTAATGGCCATAACACCGTCTCTTGTTTTTAAATCCCAACACAATCTCTATTATATATAAAAAACTGCCTCTTATTCCCCTGACCTCTAGTCACATTTGTCAGCACTCTATTCTGTTTGCGAGTCCCTCAGAGCAGGGACAGTCCTCATGTGTTTCAAAAACACCTAGCGGGTGCTACTGCAAATCAATAACAACAATAATAAATGTTCTCCTAATACACAGAAACAACTGAGCACCTCATTCTATTTAGTATCAGAGAACAACTGATTGACATAGGTTTTTTGTGTGTGAACTACAAGGAGAGAAATATAACTTTACCACCAGGCTAGAATTTGACCAGCCTTGATGCTTTTTTTTTTCTTTTATTAAATGGATTTGCCAGTTCCCAGAAAAAAAAACATACTCTTTTTTTTAAAAAAAATGTGTGTCTAAAGATTTGCATGGTCATCATCACAATATCCTGGTATATCTAATGTTAAAAGTTTCTGAGTCCAGATAAAGAGTCTGCAGTGTTCCTACCCCTTCAGTTTAAGCAAGATAGATGAAAACTGTTGAAAATTCAGCAGCTGTCTGTGTACATGTGTGAGAGAGGGTTTGAGTCACACAGGCATGAGAAGATGTGCGAGGCATGTTAAATGATGGAGGATCAAGGTGATGGTGCGAGTGATCCTACTACATGCCAGGAAAGAAAAAGCTGACTTCAGAAACTGCACCTTTAGTGACAACTGGCCAAACAAAACAGAATACGAAGACTGGCTGGCAAAATGTGCTGATAAAAGAAATGCCTGTTTGTTATCAATTATGTTATCAACCTTATCTATATGTGCTCTCTCTCTGGATACTATAAGCAGCTGTTGCAGTATTGCCTTATGGTTAGGGTTGCAGCGGGCTTGCCTTGGAGAGATGTTTGTATTTAAATGTTGTAATCCTAAGTAGGGCTTATTAGCTTTTCATCGGGATCTTAATTTGTAGTGCATTGCTTCTGTTGGCAGCAACAAGGGCTGAGTTCAGATAGAAAGGGGTATCTCTTAAAGCCCACAAACATCACTGGCTTACCCCCCCAACAGAAATTATAGGTCACCAAACATCTTCCGTGGGTGCCTTAATAGGCAATATTTCCTCTCTTGCAAGAGTCAAAAAATATTCCAGACAGCTGCTATTACAGGGTCCCTGGGCAGGAACATAGCGGATGGACCTGGGTTCCCACCTCACACCAGTGCCCCATTTCAGTACTAGAAAGAGACTGGTTTTAGTACAAGCGTTTGTCCTACCCTGTACCACTGGGAGGGATTATGAAGTTTGGTTTCCCCTCTTTTCCCCATGCTGGCTAATGATGAAAGTGGCTCAACAAACAGCAAGCTAGAGTCAAAACTGCTTTTGTGATAGAATCATAGACTACTAGGACTGGAATGGAACTCATGGCAGGACCAAATACTGTCTAGACCATCCCTGATAGACATTTATCTAACCTGCTCTTAAATATCTCCAGAGATGGAGATTCCACAACCTCCCTGGGCAATTTATTCCCGTGTTTGACCACCCTGACAGTTAGGAACTTTTTCCTAATGTCCAACCTAAACCTCCCTTGCTGCAGTTTAAGCCCATTGCTTCTTGTACTATCCTCAGAGGCCAAGATGAACAAGTTTTCTCCCTCCTTCTTATGACACCCTTTTAGATACCTGAAAACTGCTATCATGTCCCCCCTCAATCTTCTCTTTTCTAAACTAAACAAACCCAATTCCTTCAGCCTTCCCTCATAGGTCATGTTCTCTAGACCTTTAATCATTCTTGTTGCTCTTCTCTGGACCCTCTCCAATTTATCCACATCTTTCTTGAAATGCAGTGCCCAGAACTAGACACAATACTCCAACTGAGGCCTAACAAGCGCATAGTAGAGCGGAAGAATGACTTCTTGTGTCTTGCTCACAACACACCTGTTAATACATCCCAGAATCATGTTTGCTTTCTTTGCAACAGCATCACACTGCTGACTCATATTTAACTTGTGGTCCACTATAACTCCTAGATCCTTTTCTGCCGTACTCCTTTCCAGACTGTCGCTTCCCATTCTGTATGCGTGAAACTGATTGTTCCTTCCTAAGTGGAGCACTTTGCATTTGTCTTTATCAAACTTCATCCTATTTATCTCAGACCATTTCTCCAATTTGGCCAGGTCATTTTGACTTAAACCCACCTGAAACCACAGGGATCGCGAGGGTTAAGGAGGACCTTTGTCACAGGACATACGTGGAAAATAACTGCCTTGTGGTGAAGGGGTGCCTGGCTACTGCATATATCAGTTCGGGATCAGACCCTGGAGAAATCCTCTTCTTCCAAGCTATTTTTAAAGTTTCTGTATGGTGACTACCCAGTATCTGTTTGTTTGTTGTCCTGTCCCTTCTCCACCCTCTGTCTCCAGGAGAGGGGAGTGCTGTTCTGACCATATTCTGAGCCAGCCAAGAATGACTGGAAACCTGATACACCCATATCCTGGAGGGAAGTGGCATTTGCTACCCCTGCCTCCTGTTTGTACAGGCAGATTAAGGGTGTTTACTCTCAGCTGCAGAAGTGTGGGCCCAGGATGCAGAAAGGAGGCCACTGCCAAGATTAGTGGCTTCTTTAACAGCTTCATCCAAAGTCTACTGAAGTCAAAGACAAGACTGAACTGACCTCAGTGGACCTTAGATTAAGGTTTAAGAGCTGTACAGGGACTGGTGGGGAGGTCCTTTCATTGTCCCCAGCTGGGACCACTACCAAAGGCTTGATTCTCTCTCTAGTTCCTCTCTACCCACACTATTATTTGACCCTGGTAGTGCCTAAAAGACCCACCTGAAATGGGCCTCTAGCAAGGTAGGCACTGTACACAAACCCAAGTGAGAACAGTTGCTGTCTCAATATTGTAGCTTCAGTAAACAAGATTGTGAGAGAACGGGAGGGGAAAACCGAAGTGTGGAGAGTGGCAGTGACTGACTCCAGGCCTAACGAGTCAGTGATTAGGGACAGGCATAAGACCCAAATCTCATGAGTTTCTGGCCTGCATGCTAGCTGCTAGATCACATAGCTTTTCCATCTGTAAGTGTGGTTATGTTCCCATCCTCTGTCATTTCTGATGGCACTCAAAGGACTTCTGTAGGCAGTAACAGAAGAAGAACCTTCTGGACTTAGTAAGGAGTGGGGAGGAGGGGAGGGAAACAAGTTTCTGGAATAGGAAGCCAGAAGTCTGTGCTGATGAAAATGAGGGGATAAGAAGGTCTTTGCTTAGAAGATGAGAGGGTCCCCATCTCCTGGAGTGCTGAAAACACTCTCCCAGTTTACTTAATATTTCCCTTCCCCTCATTTTCTTGAATAACTCTGTTTATAGTTCCTTGTGGCCCTCTCTGGCAGTATATACCTCCTGGCTTAAATCATCCATCCATGTCTGGTTCCTCTCATTTCCCCACTTTAATTCAGATTCCCTAGAAGAGATGCTTTCAGATGCCCTCAGTCCTTTGACAGGAGGCAGGAGTTGTAAATAGCTGTGCACTGATTCTATGGACAAACGGAGGGGCGGGATGTAACTAGGTTATATAATGTGGTGCTGCCATATGCAGATGTGTAAGTGGAAACTAGTAGAGCAATAACAAGGCAATGCCAAAGCCCTGGAGATGCTACTGAGAGAGCCTAAGAGGGTCCATGCTGGGAAAAAAGAGAGAAGTGGGTAATACAAAATTGGTGCAAGGAAATTCACAATGTTACTGTTGTAAAGGAACAAGTGATGACCCCCTAGAGACCCACAGTTCACCATGCCCAGGTCATTGTGGATGAAAGGACAGTTTTATTTCCAGGACTCTTGCCACATTTCAGTTCCATCTGTGCTCCTTTTCCAAAAACCGTCCCAGTTCCTTTCCTCGGGAGACTCCTCTGTGTCAGCCCTTGCTCTGCGAAGATCTGCCACTCTCAATCATGTCACGGAAATGTTAATTCCACTTCATAAAACAGTTTAGGAACAAAATTGCCCAAGACACTGGGCACACAATGAATAGCAATGTTCGCTTAACAACGGGAGGAAATACAAGGCTGTCTGACTTAGATGAATTTTCCATAAGGTCTGATGGTAACTGTGTATCTATTCAGAGGGGTTGCTGGGTTTCAGGTTATGGCTGAGGACTCATTCTTCTGCCTAATGTACTAACATTCTTTGAATTTTAAGGCTGAATTTAAACAGCCCGGCTACGTCTACACTGGCCCCTTTTCCGGAAGGGGCATATTAATTTCAGAGATCGTAATAGGGAAATCCGCGGGGGATTTAAATATCCCCC
Source organism: Pelodiscus sinensis (assembly GCF_052426305.1). Lineage (NCBI taxonomy): Eukaryota > Metazoa > Chordata > Testudines > Trionychidae > Pelodiscus > Pelodiscus sinensis. The sequence goes on along the minus strand of NC_143064.1, from coordinate 11,143,408 downwards.
GCGGCATTTAAATAAAAATGTCCGCCGCTTTTTTCCGGCTTTTAGAAAAGCCGGAAAAGAGCGTCTACACTGGCCGGAAAAGAGCGTCTACTTCAAAGTAGGAATAAGATCCTCCGGAAAAGGGCGCTTTTTCCAGAGGATTGGGGCCAGTGTAGACGCTCTTTTCCGGCTTTTCTAAAAGCCGGAAAAAAGCGGCGGACATTTTTATTTAAATGCCGCGGGGGATATTTAAATCCCCCGCGGATTTCCCTATTACGATCTCTGAAATTAACATGCCCCTTCCGGAAAAGGGGCCAGTGTAGACGAGCCCCCCATGTTACATGTAAAACTTACATGGTCTCCTCTATTGTAGTCTAGCTAGCTGTGCCTTTAAGTACAAGGACTGTAATTCTGTCCTCTTCCCCCCACCACACCACCCTCCGCAGAAGCTACAGTACTCAAAGCAGAAGCCCAGGGGAGTTCGGCACTAAGGTGACTTTGTCTCTCACTACAGCCCCAAATCCCAGGGGTGCAAAAAAAAAAAAAAAAAAAAAAAAAGGATCCAATGAGGCCTCTGGCTTAAAATGTCCATGAGCTCAAACTTATGGCAGCTTCTTAGTGTGTGTCTATACTACATGGCTCTGTTAACAGAGCCACATAGATGAGTTTACTAGACATAGCAAAATGAAGCAGCAATTTAAATAATTGCGCTTCATTTACATTAAAATGGCTGCCGCGCTGTGCCGATGATCAGCTGATCCGGCACAGCGGGGCAGTCTAGACACGCTGCAGTCAATACAGGCTTCCCTTGTTGACCGTGGCGTGTCTATACTGCCCCGCTGTGCCAGATCAGCTGATCATCGGCACAGCACGGCGGCTATTTTAATGTAAATGAAGCGCGATTATTTAAATTGCCACTTCATTTTGCTATGTCTAGTAAACTCATCCACATGGCTCCATTGACACCCTTAAAGACTGCTCCATACTGGTGTATATATTTTTGGCATTGTAAGGCCTGATTGATACTGCACTGGTATGACTAAAACAAAGTAGGTGCACCAGAGCAAACCCAGAGACATGCTACACCAGTGTAAGATCAGCCTTGTGTTGCTGAAACTTAAGTTGGCAGGATAAGTCATCTTTCTGCACTAGCTTAGTGTGTCTAAACAAATGGGCTGTGTCTACACTGGCACCCTTTTCCGTAAAAGGGATGCTAATGAGACACTTCGGAATTGCAAATTCTGCGGGGGATTTAAATATCCCCCGTGGCATTTGCATGAACATGGCTGCCGCTTTTTTCCGGCTCGGGGTTTTGCCAGAGAAACGCGCCAGTCTAGACGGGATCTTGCGGAAAATAAGCCCTTTTCCGGAAGATCCCTTATTCCCACTTGCAAGGGCTTATTTTCCGCAAGATCCCGTCTAAACTGGCGCTTTTCTCTGGCAAAACCCCGAGCCAGAAAAAAGCGGCAGCCATGTTCATGCAAATGCCGCGGGGGATATTTAAATCCCCCGCGGCATTTGCAATTCCGACTGGTCTCATTAGCATCCCTTTTCAGGAAAGGGGTGCCAATGTAGACACAGCCATGGTGTTCAGCAGTGTGACTAGTTTCACTAATATAGACAGTCCCTCATTTATCCACTCACCAGAAGTAGATAGTGATGTTCCACTATTCCTTTATCACAAGCACTTGTTTACAAATCCTCAGCATATTTATTATGCCTATTACTTATTTTGTCACAAATAGCTCATCATTAATGAAGATAAAATTAGTATAAAAAACACTTCATTGTGGACATTGGGACAAGATACAATAATAGCCTCAATTCATGTCCAAATATTTATTTTCTAATTAATAATGGGATGATGAATTTACTCTTTTATGCAACATGAAATATAGTTAGCACAAAACTCTGTAAAAATGACACAAGAATGTTTAATGATCTGCAATGAGACATTCTCTTCATTCTAATCATTCCCTAACAGTTGAGTCACAAATACACAGCTTGTTTTGCATTAAATTGAGTAATCATATGTTTAGAATATTTCCTCAAACTCTGGAAAGAAAAATGTATCTGTTAGGCAAAAATACCCAGAAAGCCAAGGAAAAAAAGAACTTATTAAAATTGTGAACTAAATGTGCCTGTTATTCTGGAACTTAATAATTATTAACTTCTGTGCAAATATACAGATGGTTCCGAATAATAATTTCACACTTCTAAAAACAATCTGATAAATGACAATTTTGAGAAGTTTGTTTCCCTTCTGTAAGAAGGAAGCCAGGGAAAGGACTAGAGAAGGAAGCATGCCTGATTGGCCTTGCATTCTTCTATGTGCAAAGAGATGAGGAAGTTCAATATGGCCTATTCTGCCAAAAGACCTTCTGGACACTGCACAGCCAATAGCAATTATGCTCATCACTTTGAATCCACTGACTGCTTGCTATTTTAGAAAGGTTTTCATAGGAGATGCTGCTGCACAGAGGGTTCAAGTAATTTGCTCAGGACTGCACTTTGTTGTGCAGTTGAGTTTATGTAACCAATGCACCTTCTGGGTGTGGCTCACTGTCCCATCTAGTGGCACTGAGATTATTTATGGTGAGAATAATGAGTTTGCTCTACTGCCTTATCTGAGGGACAGCTGGCTTTTAGCTCATGGGGCAGAAGTTCATGCACTAAGCTCCAGAGGTTCCAGGTTCCAATCCACCTGCTGGGCATTACATGGAGCTGTAGCAGGGTGCTTGTACAAGATCACCTAATTAGGCCCTGCCACATTTGCTCTAATTGAGGGGAAGAGATTGGGGCTGATGAAAAGGTCTGATGCTGGCTTGGGGATTGGCAATAGCTGCCGGGCTAAGGAGCCAAGGGCTATAAAGGCTGGGAAGGAGCAGGAAAGTAGTGAGGAAGTGGTCAGTCAGGGAGGGAGTTAGATGGAGGTGCCTAGCTGAAGATGGGCTCTGCCTGGAAGAAGAGAAGATCCTTTAAAACTGTATATCGGCACTAGTGTTGGGTGAAGTTTGTCTAAAATAAAGGCACTAAAGTCTCTCCAAATCTGATTTGGGAAGGCAGCCAGTGCCCAGGAAGGAGGGCTGGTCATGCATCTAGTTACAATAGTCTAGTGGCTAGACCACTGGATGGAGAGGAGAGCTGGGTTCTGCCAAGCGCCTGCTAGGTGACAGTGGGCAAATAATTTCCCTGTCCCATGCCTCAGTTTCTCCATCTGTAAATGCAGATAATAGTACTGACCACTCAGGCCAATGGAAGTTAGGTACCCAAATAGTTTTGAGGAGCTGAGCCTTTGAGATCTAAAGATCTCTACATAAGTGCTAGTTGTTCTTACAGAATCCAAGGCTAGGTCTATACTGTAGCACAGTATGAACCACGGGATATCTAATTTCTAAGAGTACTAATGGAAAGATGACCACGTTCATGCAAACTAGGTGCCTCTTAGTTTGTGCCACCAGGGTCAAAAAGGGGCTGTTAGATAGTAACTCTTTTGTGTGCTTTGTAGTTCACAGCCCTCTAGTCTGCATCTCAAGGCAGTAGAGATGAACCCCTGACAATGACTCTGCAGTTCTAGCTACATCAGACTGCCGCTCACTGATCATGCATGCTGGGTCTGCAAGCTTAACGGGAAAAAAAGATGCAGCTGTTAGCTGACCTGCCAAAAATAAGTCTGATTATCCAGCCTGACTCAATTCCTTGTGATTACTTGGGGCCTGACATCCCTCTCCCTCTCATGGCATTCAGCAGCCAAAACAAGTGAATTACCTGCTAAGTGCAAAAGTACTCCAAATACTAGTGCTGGGATGCTGCTCAGATCCATTTCTGGCAATGGTGCACACATGTGCAAAAGGGGTAAAATGGCATGTGATGACACAGAAAAGGTAGGCATGGTCACAGGAGTCCAATAAGCAGGAATGGTTGCCTCCATTGGAGAGAGAGGCCTGTAGCATGAACAGTCAGTAAGCCAGTCTGATGCAAATAAAAACTAGTGTCCAGAACACACATGGCCTATACATAGCATAGTGGGTTGTTGGTTTAATCTCTGGGACTCATGGTCTCCCTTCTGTTAACAGTGGAGTGATCTTGCTACATTCACCATTGGCTTTTGGCTCAACCCTTCTTTGCGAGCTTCCCCTACATATTGTGGGAGATAGATTAGGTCTTTATGTGGACAATCACCTCCAATTGTATTGCTTGGCTGATTTCACTGCCTTTTTTTCACCTTCACACAGCCCACTCTTCTGACTCAGGATTTTTGGTGCTCATGTCCATATCCAGTATTGTGAGCATTTTGATCTGGGGAAGCCTCCTCTCCTCCAATCCCAATTTATTCTGTGCTTCATTAGATCCTGCCAACCTTGGGAATTTGCAGGAGAAAGGGAGGAGATTTCTTCCCTGCTGTGAATCAGCTGAACTACTCCTGTTTATATCTACTAGGGGTCTGCCCCAATTGTCTAAATCCATTTCTATTGAGAAATATTCATTACAATGAGACGCAGTCCCTATCAAGGGTATCAAGCAAAATATAGGACGTTGTCCTGGCTGAATCTGAATTCTTCCTGTGCCTTCAGACATGGTTTAAGCAGTGATTCTCAACCATGGGCCATATGGCTCCCCAGGGGCCACACCCTACCTCTGGGGGGCCACATGGAAAAAAGGTAAATTATGTACCTTTTTTTCCAACTAACAGTGACTATAAGGGGGGCCACAGAGGTAAATGAGGCTCAGAAGGGGGCCATGAGCAAAAAAAGGTTGAGAAACACTTTTAATGTACAAACAAGTCTCTCTCATCCTATCTATCCTAGTGTTTACCAAAATGGCTTCCTTGGTGTGTAACCATAACCTGAGTATGTTACAAACAGGCCCACCAACAAAGGGGCCAATTGTCCTAGGGCCCAGCAATTCAAAGGGGTTCGGGGCTCCCATTTGCCACTCTGAAGGCTGAGGGGGAGCCCAGTATCACTGTCCTGGTCCCTACCCTTTGATCTGACTGGCTTGGATGGCCTAATTCAGAGTTAGAGCCCCTGCAACAGGGCTGTCACGGTCCCTGAAGCACTGTCTGTCACGGCATCACACTGCAGCCACGAGGGAAGGCCTCTTTCGTTTACTTCATTTCAGATATGAAATCTGTGGAAAATATGATCCCTTTAAATAATATTTTACTTAGAAGATTATCTGATTATCACCCGAAAGTCTATGCCGTTTTTAATTTATCCTTCTGCATTTTTAACATGACAGCTGGAGTGCAGCATGCATATGGCATACTAATCAAGAGCAAGGCTAATAAGCGGCTCTCACTATCTGCCATTGCAGGGGGAAAGATTGGAAATAAGCAAAAATGTTTTAATTTAAAGGCTATTGGGTAAAGCAACAAGCCGCTGAGATGATGAACTGAAATAATGTTTGAAAATTAGTCCTTTATTAAACCTACTGCTTGTTTTTCAGAGAGATACTGGCTTCTTTGTTTGTTTTCAGTTAAATTGCTACAGCTTATATTGAAATCTCTCTCTCTCTCTCTCTCTCTCTTTTTTTTTTAAAATCAAACAGAAAGCGAAGTTGAAAAGGCAACTTCCACCAGAAACTGACTTTTCAGTTACTCCTCACCTCATAAGCAAATGTCTCTTGGGATGGAGTTTCCCAGGCTTCATCCCAAAGATTTTTGCAGTTGCTTTTTCAGCAAAATCAATTTCAGAGCTCTATTTTTTTTTTAAAAGAACATGCAAAGGTGCAGAAGGTATGAAACAGACATAAGGAAGTATTACTTCATACTACAGTCAAACTGTGACCCTTGTTGCTATGGGATGCTGTGAAGGCCAAAATAGTACTGACTCCTTTTGTAAAGTGCTTTGGCCAGTAGGAGTTAGATGCCTAAATAGATTTGAGGAGCTGAGATTTTGAGATCTAAAGTTCTCTATAGAAGCGCTAGTTTTTTTTCTTATAGAATCTGAGGTTATGTCTGCACTGTGCCATAGGGTTGACTGTGGAATACCTAATTTGCGATAACATAGTACTGATCGAAGAATGACCACATTAATACAAACTAGGTGCCTTTTAGCATCCAGAGGGGGCTGTTAGTTAGCAACTCTTTTGTGTGCTCTGCTGTTCACAGCCCTGGAGCTTGCATCTCAGTGACGTTTAGATGAGTCTCAAGTCTCCCGACAACCACTTTGCTGTTGTAATGTAATATAACTTGATTAAAGTGTAATTGGATTAACAAAGCAAATTAGAGAAGTTCATGGAGGATGGCTCCATCTATGGCTATTTGCCAAGATGGTCAGACGTGCAACCCTATATTCTTGCTGTCCTTAAGCTTCTGATTCCCACAAACTAAGACTGGGTAATAGGGGATGGAGTATTTGATAAGTGTCCTGTTCTGTTACACCTAGCTGGGAGAGGGATAGCTCAGTGGTTTGAGCATTGGCTTGGTAAACCTAGGTTTGTGAGTTCAGTCTTTCAGTGGGCCTATAGTCAGCAAGAGTAAGTCTCAGGTTCAACACTGGGCTCTCAAAGTACAAAGGAGGCTACATGGGCATCTATCAAACACAAGTAGTTTATTTCCTAACAGCTGTGCCCCATAACTGGAAGAACAATATAACAAAGAAGCAGCGTATCTTATGTCCCTGCCTGGAACCCCAGGTAGGCTGCAGATGAAGTGGGAGGTTGTCTCAGCTTCCAAGATGCTGGTACCCAAAGCCCATCGGTGAGATCCAAATTGCTGTGCTTTGGTGCAGCCTTAAATACTGTTCTCTTGCCTTGTTTTGTAGTTCGGAAATTTCCAGGAGTTACTCATTACGTGCTGATGTAGGGCTCAGCTGTTAGTTATCAATCTGGTTCTGATCTAGTTCTACTTGTTCTTTGGCCTTGTTTACATGATCAGTATGTTAGGGTAAACAGAACTGTTTATGCAACCCGGCCCTTTACCCTTATCTTAAACTTCTTCTTGCTATACTGGCAACAATGCTTATCTTAAATGGTGTATGTTCCCAAAGACTTTCTTCTGGCTCATCGGAAAAAGGGAAAGGGGGGAAAGAATGCAGGACTCACTACCCCTAAACTTGCATGTATTAAGTTCTTCCGCAATTAACCCCTATAGGGCCATTTAGGGATCTGGGGCAAATCTGTCAGGGATGGTACTTGGCCTTGCCATGAGGGCAGGGGATTGGATTCAATGACCTCTCAAGGTCCCTTCCAGCTCTATGAGATGGTATATCTCCATTTGAAGCATCAAGCACTGGCCCCTGTTGGAAGACAAGTTATTGGGCTTGGTAGACCATTGGTCTGACTCAGCCTGGCCATTCTAAGGTTCCTTGTTCTTAAACAAATGCACTAAACAATTAATCAAACACTGAACCTGTTTGATCTCGTGCCAACATTTTGTTCCCCATTGGCTTGTATTATGGCTCTCACTAGATTCTCAGGAACAAGTTATGTCTGAAGCAAATAGGCTCTGGAGTTTTAAAATTATGCACACCGAACTTCCTTTTCAGACATTCTTAGTGGAATTTGCTGATAAGTTTCTTTGCTTGTTCTGGGCCTTAATATTTGAGTTCTAGAGGTGACAGAGTTTGATTTATTGTTGGGGTTTTACTTGTTTGATGTGATGAACTGAGTGTCAGTGTATAATGCAATATAGACAAACATTGTATGTGAAATTGTCAATTTCATTCAAAACTTCAAGCACTAAAGAAACGTAAAAGATGAGAATGAAACAACTCTAAAATTGCAGGAAGGACATCGTGATTATATAAGAATTTTCTTTGTTTCAGTGTTAAGAAATCTTTGTGAGGAATCAACCACGCATTCCAAAATCAGGAAATGCAGAGTAAAATTTAATAAATAATAAGTTTGGATGCTCAAATTCAGTTTAACAGGCACATGTCACTGTACTTTCTATTGGAATACTTTTTGTACTATTTATTAAATAATAGGCAATGCAATAAAAATAACCTGTAATTTCATATTCACAATTACATTTATGTGCAGGGCTAAATTCTGCCATTAAAGTAGAAGTTATTCCTTTGAGATATTTTTTAGGCAATTTTATGTGGGTTTCAGTGTTCTGACACATTTCCATTAGAAGACCACAGACTCTGACTCCCCCTCATTTTGTTCTTACCCTGATGAATCCACTCCATTTCCTCCTTGATGTCTTTCCCTTACTCCTGGAATAGCGATAATCACATCCAAGAAAATCAGACTCCTAATTTTTCTGTGGAAAATCAATGAATGGGTCTGAATCTCATTCAGACCAAGTCCTTCACCATTCTGGTACTGTAAAGGGATCATAAAGTAAAATCAGGTTAGGCCCAATACCTTTTTTCCACACAAGCATATTGTTAAAACATGAATAAAGGCAACAGCACCACTACCACCTACGTATTATGGAACTACTATCAGAGGACTACATACATACAATCTGAATAATCTTTCAGTGTAAATTGTTAGTGCTCAAAGCAACCCTTCAAACCACTCGTATATGTATAAGTCCTGGTCTACACTAGGACGTTATTTCAAAATAATTCCCTTTATTCTGAAATAACAAGCAGAACGTCCACACTACAAGCCTGTTTTGAAATAAGGGGCTGGTTGTTTCAAACTAATAACTCTTGGGCTTTCTGCAAAGAATAACACTTATTTAAAAATAGATATTTTGTGAGTTATTTCAAAATACGTTGTTTCAAAATAATTTCCTGGTGTAGACCTGCCCTAAGTGGATGAGCAATATTTATTTATTTATTTGTGGGTTCATGTTGCATAGCTGAAATGTAATACTTAATGAATCAACATTTGGTATTTTAAAGCAGAAGAAATCCTTGTCGAGGTGGAATACTTTAAACACCTATTGACATTCTGAAGGAGTTTAGTTTGTGACCTTTCATGACAGAATGAGTTCAGCCAGCAACCAGGAGAATGTCAAAATCTGCTGTGGAAACTGACTGGGCTTATGAGAGCAGAAGAGCAAACAAATGGCGTAAGCGATATTTGTAGGTTTAAGAAATACTGAAAGATGACAGTTACCATACTTAACAATAGTGGGATGATGTGGCGGTGGCTTCCCACAGCATCATTCTCTTCCCATTCTGAAAGAGCCTTGCTTTCTGTTGGTGGAAGTCTCCTTGTTTCTCTACTATTTCCTACACATGATGGAGGGCACCCTATTCCTTTTGTGACATTCCTAACAGAACAAGATCTGGAATCTACTGGGGGATGGGATATATGTCTTGTGGGAAAGGAAAATCAGAAATGTATTGGTCCTAGTGATTTCTTGCTGTTATTTCTTACGAGATTCTGTCACACATAAGAAAACGGAGTGGCCGAGGGGGAGGAAAGGATCATTCTCCACCCCCGGGGGCAGGGCTAGCTGGGCTGAACCAGACCCTCATGCTCTAACTGGAAATGTAGGAAGCGGGGCCTTCACTTCAGTTTGGGGCAGAACCACAAAAGGAGTCAGAAGCCCCTGCCGTCTCGCCATCCCTGAAATAGTGAGTAGGCCACGTCAGTCCCTGCCCCCGGAGAAGTACCCTGAGGAGACAGGACACGCTTGGACTATGGAATCCTATCCCTGGACTATGGTAAGCCATGGAAAGAAGAGTTTAGTCTTGTTTTGTTGCCAAAGTGTGCGTTGTTGAGTTTCAGTAGGGCCCTGCTGATTCAATGGCTGACCTCTCCACCCTGGGCTCTGGGCTGAAACCCAATGGAGTTCGGGAGACCTAAGCCCGTCCAACTCTTGTTGACAATCCCACTTCAGGGTGGCAGACTACCTGACGTAGTGGAATGGCGTGTGTGTGTTTGCCCAGCAGGCAGTTGGACGCTTGACCAGTGCTACTCTGCCCCCATCCCAAGGCTGAACTTGTTCTGTTCGGTCCTGTCCACAGGACCCATGTACCTGGCTGTATTTGCGGTCTGCCCTAGCCAGCCATCTTTGAGAAGAATATATTCCTTTGCCCTGCCCTGCTCAGGTGTACAAAACACCCCACTGTGTGCTGTCTGGCCTTGTCAGGAGGCTGGGCAAAGACCAATTGTTGCAAGGCCCCACCCAAAGGACCAAAGCAATAGACTGGGGATTTGCTAATTCCCCTGCAAATTGATTTTTTTTGAGGTGTGCTGTGGTGAGGCAGCATCGTCTCCCTTCTAGTCTTTGGGAGAGGGAGGACTGCCAACCCACTGCAACACCTTATAACCCAACAAAATTAGATCTTCAGCTGCTGTAAATTGACTGGGTTGATATTAGTGCTGCTGTGTGGATCAGCCCCATTCACTCTGAGGGCTTGTCTAGATGAGATATCAGTACCCATCAGGGGCTAATTGTAGAGCGCTCCAACGTATTATACTTTAACTGGCCCATGGAGGCCTGCTGACCGGGGGGCAAAAGGGATAACGGCACAGGGGCCAAGTGTTTAAAGGGGCCTAGACCCCCTCCCCCAGATGCAGCCACTGCCGCAGTGGTAGCAGGTGGGAGCTCTGGGCCCCTTTGAAACACTGTGGGAGCACTGCTGTGCTGCTCTGCAGGGCTCTGAGGAGGGCGAGGAGAGGACCTAGCACCATGCACTAAGGGCTGATTGCCTCAGCCCCACCTCTTTTGCCCAAAGATCCACCCCTTCTGGAGGTGCAGAGCTGCCTCCACACTTCTTGCCCCCCAAGACTGTGTTGGCCTCACTGAGTCTCTATACACCCCACTGGCAGGGCCGTCCTTCCCCAATGCAGAATATGCAGTTGCACAGGGTAGCCAAAAATTTGGGGCACCACTGGATCTTAATGTTCTCACGTTCCCCTCTTCCTATCCATTGTCTGTGGCTCTGCTTCCTCTGGAGAGGATCTGGTTACCATAGACATGAAAGCCTGCCCCATCTCCTAGCAGACATTGAAGCTGTGAAAGAGCCATTCAAGTGGAAATGAAGCCATTTAACAGGTATTTGCCAACCTAAGGTACATACTGTCACTTTCTGAATTGACTGTGTTAGTCGACAGGACCTCAGTTGAAAAACTGCTTTAAAATATTCCATGAATATATTGCTGGAGATTACATAATCACATCTCTAAAAAATCTTCATCCCCACCCCTGGGTGCTGTTGGGGAAAAGGGAGTCAGTTTAATAGGACTGTGTAGGGCCCCATAAATCCTAAAGACGTTCCACAGTGCACGCCGATGTAGTCTCATTTGAAATGGGACAATTTATACCTTCTGGAGCAAACTGCCACACTTGTGTCTTGCTTCTCTTTCTAAAAGAATATTCTGAAGCAGGTATTTCCAAATCTTCCTGCATGTATGTGCAGAAGATCAGTTCAAAGATTTGAGCAAAGCTTTCCAAAATGGCCTCTAATCACCTCAAGCCTGATTTTTTTTAAAGAAATTCTAAGCACCTACAGTTTCCATTATAATTGTGAGGCCTCAGCATTTCTAAAAATGATATCCTAAGAATCTTAGGCCCCGCAGGCAAAATCAGAGACCCCCCCCTTCTGGTTTAGCTTCCCTGCAGTCATCTTCCTTGCTTTGGGCTTGGTCCAAATACTGTAGAAGCGAATGGGCGCCTTTGAATGGGCATTGGATCAGGCCCTGTAAGCAGTGTTCCCTGTAAGCTGAGCACTTGGGCAGCTGCCCAGGAGTGATTCAGGTGCCACCCAACTGATTAGTAGAGCACTCACATCTCCCACAGTTGGCAGCATGTGTTTCTAGTGGTGGTGCACATCTGCTCATGCCACAGCGCACAACAATATTTATTCCACCCATGGATGGAAAAAATTAAAGGGAGCACTGCCTGTAAGTGTCTTCTTTCCAGGGTGCTAACATACCTACCTAATCCAGGGTATGTCTAGACTACACTGCTTTTCCGGGATACCGGAAGTCCCCTGGAAAAGCTCTGCCATGTCCAAGGAACACATCTGTTTTTTGCAAAAAAAAATTTGGAAAAGCAGACGCATTTTTTTAGCATCCTTGTAAATCTCGTTGTATGAGGAAGAAGGAATGTTCCAAAAGAGGGTTTTTTCTGACATTTGGCCCCATGTAGATGGGCCAAATGTCGGAAAAGACTTTTTTGGAAGAAAAATAGGAAAAAGATACACAAATTGCGGTTTGCAATTTGCGTATTATTTTTTTCAACTTTTCTTTGCAGTGTAGACACAGCCCTAGCTACCTTTCTTGTCTGTTCCTGCTCTTGGCATATCAGAGAATCAGGTGACTCTATTATTTTTATTTTTGCATTTTTATTGATTTGTTATTACAGAAATGCCTTACCAGATGAATATCAGATCTTTTATAACTTTACACTGACTTTTTTTTTTTTGTGGTGCAGTGTTGTAATTGAAAAAAAAAAATCCTACCAAATAGCTGTCAGAGCCTCTTCATTTTCAATCAGACACTGAGAAATGTATCCTCTTTTGGTTTTATGGATGTCTGTGCTATGGAGGCTTGTCTTGCTGTTGCATGATTAGACGCTAAATCATTGATTTGCTGAGGCTTTCCTCAGCATCCTAGTTTCGACTACTGCTGATTGTGATTTGCCCTTAAGGACAACCCCATTGTGAATGCAGATCCTGAGCCATAGCAGTTCAGTTCAGTAGAATTCCTCAGTAAAATATCATTCTAAGGAGAGCAGCAAATTCATGACATTCACACACAAAATCTTCACTTGTTTTATTATTTTTGAATTGCCTCTGCTCTGTGAAATACTCCTCTTGGATGTATAAGGCTAACCAGAACACAGAAACCTCACTTTCCCTACAGATGTTAAGGCTAATTAAACAAAGGCATTCCACCGCAGCAATTCAGAATTTCTTTACCTAGGTGATGAACACATGAGGACTTTTATAGGCTTCTAGAACTGCCAAAAACCCACAACAAACCCATAGGTTTCAAACATTCAGCTAATGTAAATCAGTAATGCTACCTTCCTGAGTATAAAAGCATTCACACTCCGGAGAACAACTGAAGTCAACAAATGGAAGGCCTGAAATAATTTTTTTCCTTTCTGATTGACTTTGAATTATATTATCCTCATGGAAATAATCTCCCATAAATATGGGGCTCTGGACATTTTCTTTATATATTTTTTCCTACTAATCTCTCTTTCAGAACAGTAATAAATCTCTCCAGGCAATGCATTCATTATCTGGGGGGAGGGAGATTATTTCACTCTTCCAGTGGCTGAAAGTACTTGACTTTCAGTCTCATGAGGGACAGCATACCTGAAGAATGGACTTAATCCTCTGTAAATGCACTACCTATTGTCTAATTCCTTGGTGATCAACTGCCTGTCTGGTTGTGACAGAATAACAAACTCAAATGCTTGCTGCCAGACAGAGTACACTTAACTCCTGGTTTGCAAAAAGCAATGGCCCATATCGCCACAATATCTAATGCAATTGTTTTTTGACCCAGTACAGAAGAGCTTGGGGTGGTTGCTTTGATGGTGATTAAAGAAGGAAATAAATGGTGATTGTTCGAAAACTGTGAGAGAATCTGCTGGTGGTGTCTCCTACCTCCGCTGTCCTACTTCTCATCCAGACAAATAATTTACCCTCACTCTGATTTTTTATACTCTTTGTTGCAAATGGCCAACTACATTGAAACATGGCCTCAAGGTGATAGCTTGAAATGCAGACTTAAGTGTTAATGGGAAGTCTGAGAGGAATATTTGGATTGAAAGGCAATGGCAGGACAGCACTGATATTCTGACAAGTTTGTGTATCAATTTCTACATCATACAGGCTTGTCTCTGTGACTTTCTAATGTGCTCTTTTGAGCTGTTAGGGGGAGAATAGATACCAAAGGCTAACGTTAGAGAGGTTTAAGGCTTTTCCATATTTCTTCAGAGGAAGATTGTACATCCAAATAGAGGAATCACAAATGCTCTGAGCACAACCTGTGCACTAGGAATCAGTGAAGAAGAAGGCTGGCTTTCTCTGCTATCTGATTATTTTGATTATCCTCCCCCCCTCCCTTTTCTTCCAAAGTGCTCTTCGCTATTGCACACAAATAGCTCACTTTAGCGGGAAAGGTGTGAGCAACCTGGACAAGGGAACTTTCCCCGATGCTGCTTAATATCAAAGGCAAAAGCTGCCACTTTTTTCCTATCAGACTTTTGAAGATAAACTGTCCAACTCTGTTTCTGATGCAGAAAAAATAGGCCGAAATAAACAGAACCACAAGTAACCGATGAGGGTCCAAAAACATATTAACAGTCTAGAACCACCATCCTAGAATGTTTCTGTACAATGCACATGCATGCCTTTTGACTAATCAACTGGTAAGTGGGCATGTGTACCACTGCCCTCTACTGGATAGTTTTTGTACTGATCAAATATGTGGCGCAGAATCAACCATACCTTCACAGATACTGAAGAATGCCTTTCAGCTTGAGTGGGTAGAGGTCTGTGGTTTCCCAACATTGTGAATGCAGATCCTGAGCCATAGCAGTTCAGTTCAGTAGAATTCCTCAGTAAAATATCTGAGGAGTTTTTATTGTGAAGTTTTTATTGGCTGTAGTGTGCAGTATACTGTAACTGGGTAGCTAAAGATGACATCTTAGATACCTTGATATCTATCAGCATTAAGGGCCTCGATAGTGGAGCTTGAGGCCTTAATCCTTTAGCCATGGCTGTAGATGCTTATACTCTCAACATAGGAAGCTGCAGGTTCAATCCCAAGTGATCAGTCACAATGACCATTGTTACATGTGCACAGTGTCAGTTGCTAATTTAGCAAGCTATCAGCACACATAGGGTGTGTCTCCACTGCAGGCTTATTTCGGAATAGAAATTCCAAAATAGTTTATTTCAAAATAGCACCTCTACACAGCTAACGCCCATCAAAATAGCGCTGGGCTACGTCTAGACTACAGGCTTTTGTTAACAGAGGCTTTGTTGACAGATACTGTCGACAAAGCCTCTGTCAAAAGAGTATCTAGACTACAGCCAGTTCTGTCAACAAATCAAGCTGCTTTTTTGACAGAGAGTCTAGACATGCTCTTTTGAAACAGCACAGTGTGGATGCAATAGCGCCTTTTGTTGACAGAACTCTGTCTTTGTTGATGCTATTTGTCATTTCGGAATGACATCAGTTATTCCGAAATAACGCTGCTGTGTAGACATACCCCTAGGCTACGTCTACACTGGCCCCTCTTCCGGAAGGGGCATGTAAATTTCAGCAGTCGTCGTAGGGAAATCCGCGGGGGATTTAAAGTAAGACTTTGAAGTAAGAATAAGAGCCTCCGGAAAAGGGCACTTTTTCCGGAGGATCGGGGCCAGTCTAGACGCTCTTTTCCGGCTTTTTTAAAAGCCGGAAAAAAGCGGCGGACATTTTTATTTAAATGCCGCGGGGGATATTTAAATCCCCCGCGGATTTCCCTACGACGACTGCTGAAATTTACATGCCCCTTCCGGAAGAGGGGCCAGTGTAGACGTAGCCCTAAAGAATAGAAAGGAAAACCTGAGCTTAACTCAGTATTTATTCATAGTTATGGAAGGCACTAGACAGAAATGAAGTAGGTCAAATCTCCTGCCATAAAAGTTCACGATCTAAGGAGCAAATCCTGCAGGTTTCTGAGTACATCTTGCGAGAGGCTCAGCAATGTCCCCTCTAATGTTTTTTCATCTATGTGTGGAAATTTTTTTTATGTGCACTGAGGCATGTGCACTATGAGTAGAAAGAAAAGAACCTGAGCTGCTGGTGGTCTGCTCCTCAACTGGGCAGCAATTGAATCTCCCCTGTGCCACCACATAAGTGCACAGCTGGTGCACAACAATATCACTTGGAGGCACTTGGAACGTTACAGAGATAACACCTTTTTACCTCCAGTCTTACTTTAGGATTATACAGTCTAAACCTAATCCAGAAGCCAGGATGCAGAGTATTCTGCCATTTTGCCTTCACTTTGAAATGATGAGTGGCCTGCATAAATCCACTAATACGGTAGTAAAGATTAAATGGCTTCATGAATTGACAATACAGGTTGCACACTGTCAGCAGCCTTGTTGAAAGGCTGCTGGGTCAAGATGCATTGCTTTCTGACGTGTGACTGCAAAGATTGCTCAGGCTAAAGGGAGAGATGAGCTTGAAGAAGAGAGGTTTTTATTAAACCGTTTTCAGAGGTCTGGGAACGCATCCTCGGGAGCAATTGGGACTTTGAATAATTCATTTGATCTCTGCCGGTTTCTGTATTGGGTGATAGTATGGAGCAAGTGTAAACAGGGTGGTAATCAATAATGCTGCTGATAATCACAAACCAATTAATTAATTTAAAGTGTAACTGTGTTATGTGGAGTGAGAGGGGTTTTCACAAGTCTGAATAAGTTTAATAATAACAAACCTTGGAGAAATCAGCTTTGATGGGATTTACTGAGTAAGGCAGCACATATGTAGGCAGGCATACAGTTACCAACTGCCCCCATGTATTGTGACAGTTGGTTGCAGATGCTCCAACTCTTTCCATGGTTCAGGCAAAAGTTTATCCAGGTTACCTTGTGTAGCATTTTGGTTCCTCTTTTTGGAGCACACTTCTTATCTTAGCCTAATTCCAAGGTTACCTATTTCATTGTAACTTGCCAATTGTTTTGACTCATGCTGGGTAGTCATTACTTAGGAAGAGAGGATGTTTAATTCCTCAAATGAAGCAAACTTTCCCTGTTGCTGGCTGTTGGCCACTGAAATGGATCCACCTGACAATGGGTGAGGTTCAGGCATTTCTGGAAACTGAGAATGGAACATATTTTTACCTCTCATCTCAATTATCCAAAATCCCAGCTCCTCCACTGGTGAAAATCAATGATATTCCCTGGACTTCAGAAGAGCTATTCAAGTGTACAACAGCAGAGGATTTGATCCCCAGTTTTATTGTTCCTCAAGATGGCCTCTGTATATTTCTCTGTTGGGGTTGTATATTGTAGAACTTGATGGACTTCAGAAACCTTTTAAAAAGCAGCAAATAAGTGTCCCATCACTAGTTGCCCATCAACAATTGATGTAGTTGTTTTGATGCTGACCTCTGAGTGAAGACAAAGGAAAGAGGTACAAGTTAACCTTGATTAGTTCAATCAGTACAAACTCTGAGTTGTTTCCCTAAATTGTCTAGGGAGGTTGTGGAATCTCCATCACTGGAGATATTTAAGATCAGCTTAAAGAAACACCAGTCAGGGATGATCTAGATGGTGCTATGTCCTGCCATTGAGGGCAAGGGACTGGACTCGATGACCTCTTGAGGTCCCTTCCAGTTCCAGTATTCTATGATTGTATTAATCACATTTGATAAAATGTAATTACATTTAAGGGGATATATTCTTTTCCCAGAGCAGAGGCATAATGTACATTAGTGTTAAATGTAGATAGTAATTTACTTCTGTGCTGTACATTTTACTAAGGTAATTACATTTTGGCTAACCTACATTTCCCTTGCAGTTTCAACTGGATACGTTACTCTGCACATCCTGCCCAGACTGTTCCCAGGACTAGAAAATTGTGTGTCAGATTCTGCTTACAGAGATGGTTGCATTTCAGTGGTTAGTGAAATGAAGTGGTTTTCCTCTTCTGTGTGTACTCTGCTTGAAAACAATGTTAAAGCTGAGAAGGCAAGCAGCCAGTCAGGAAATGCCAACTTTGAAGTAGAAAGCTTATGCTCCTCTGCCCTTGTTTTACAATGTAGCATTTCAGCACTCAGTTCACTTAAGCATGTGGTTAAGTCAGAGTGACTGAAGCACACATTGGAAACTAAGCATGTGCTTAAGCTCTTTGCTGAATCACGGCTTCAATAAAAGCATTTGTCAATTGATACACGTACATAAAAGGTACAAGCTTAAGATATTTCTCTCAATGTAATCTATAAAACAAGCCAATCTCTAGTCAGAAACTGTTTAAAACAGCCAACTTCCCCATCCCCCGGCCTGATTATTTAATTATAAATAGAATAGTGTTGTAAGTGGTGGGAGAAATATTTCAAATAGCGACTTTCAACTCTGCATGACCCATGTTTTGTGGAGCAATATCACAAAGGTACAGTGAGGACATGACATATCCACGGTGGAAGATGTGTCAAATAACAAATGATGGGGAACAGTTTCCAGTGGGTATGAAGTTTGAATTCATCCACTGAACTGGAGGAGGGAGCGACGCACAGTTGGTGTGGGAAGGGTAGGTCTCTGGGGTGCAGGGTTGGATGGTGACACACAGTTCAGCAGGTCCCAATGACTTCAGTGGGTTTTGAATGAGTCTCTTAGAAGAAACAGATGGCAGACTAGTGCTGGGATTAAAGGGAATACCTGCTCCTCATGGTACATGGCCAGTTTAAGACTCTGAATCTATTTTAAATGGGATGATATTGGCATTAAAAAAATGTCAGCCAAATGGCCTAATTTGTATACAAACTGAACTACAATTGAGGATCCTGAGAAAGATGTTGCCTTCTAGGTACTGCACATTCCAGGAACTTTATAAATTCTCCCAGTTTAGTGCCCAGGGTTCCTTTCTGTGAAGCAGTTGGTACTGGCCATGGTTGATGTTAGTATAGAGGACTAGATGGACCACTGGTCTAATCCAATTAGGCAGTTATCTTTTCCAAGCCAGTACTACTTAGAAAAAAAGTAAGTGTATGCTCTGGAAGCTGGCAGACAAAGCTGTATAGGTTTGTGTAGTCTTTAGTCTCTGATGCTGTGAGCACATATGCACATACTTAACGCTAAGCACAAGGAGTCTTGTTGCAATCAGTGGGATCCTCTCATTCCAAAAGCTAAGCACCCCACAGGATCAGAGCGATACACAACATAATCCCGTGACACCAATTAAAACAGCGCAAAAATATGCCATCTCTTCCTAACAGGAGGGATTTTTGTACTGGAATCAGACATTGTAAAACCTGCATAAAAGGCTGTAGTTTCTTGTTAGTTAGAGTGCTGCATGCTGAGAGAGAAGTAGGTTGTCGCAGGTCAGCGAGCATGGCAGGATGTTGTCAGATTTCCCGTGCCTGCTGTGAAGGGGGCTGTGTCTTTGTTCAAGAAATACGCACGTATCTCTGACTTCCATGGGAGAAGGACTGGAACCCAAATGGTCTCATGGATGATGCTAAGATTCTCCCAGAACTTTACTGCAAATAGATCATTTCAATTTTTAAGTGCTTTTACCTGGGAAATTACTCAGGTTCTCAGGGGGTGGGGACAAGAGGTCACAAATAGGTAATGGGACATTTTAATTACTTGTATTTTAATATCTTTTTTAAAAAATTGTGCTTTTATTTTATTTTATTTTATTTTATTTTATTGCTTCTCTTAACCTGACTTTCAGAACTCACTATCCAGACCCTTCCATCCCCAGTTACTAAATTCAGATATTCTCTTTCAGTTATTCTTCACAAACACTCCCATCTACAGGCAGGTATAATGTGTATTATTATTTGTATTCTGATGGACCTATGGCCTCCTACATGAGAACATTAGAACAGTTGTACTGGGTCAGACCAAAGATTCATCTAGCCCAGTATCCTGCCTTCCAACAGTGGCCAATGCCGGGTGCCCCAGAGGGAATGAACAGAGCAGGCAACCATCAGGTGATTCCCATCTCCAGACAAACAGGCTAGGGACACCATTCCTACCCATTCTGACTAATAGCCATTGATGAACCTATTCTATTGTGTTAGGTCAGGAGTGAGCCAGACATGGTTTGCGAGGATTGGCCCCTGACAGGCTAGTGGTGCTTTATTTAACTGAGTGTCTGAAGATACAACCACTTCCACCTCTTGTTGGCCATGATTCATTGTTCCTGGCCAATGGGAACTGAAGTGGTGTCCCAGTCCCTGTCGCTTCTCACAGCTCTCAATGGCTGGGAACAGTAATCTATGGCCAACCAGGGGTTCAAGTGGCCTTACCTGTGGATGTGCAAGTAAATAAAGCACTGGTGGCCAGCCATGGGCTAACCCTAGTGAACAACATCTGGGCAGCAGGTGGCTTATTGCCCATCCCTGTGTTAGGTGCTGTACAAACACATACTCTAAAGATGCCCTCTGCTCCAAAAAAGCATACATTCTTGCTCCTTTGTGGTCTACTCTAAGTCAGTGTTTCTCAACCAGTGGTATGAGTACCCTCAGGGGTACTCGAGAGAAATCTGGGGGGGTGCGTCAACATAACTGGAATTTGGAGAAAACTGAATTTTTGTTTTAAGTTTTATAGCGGTTTATTATTATTATATTTTTTACACCCAAAAATTTAATCACTTGCTCTGCTAGCATTAAGTTGTTTAAACAAATGTGTTGCAATGGTAGAAAAAAATGTTGTGTGTCTGAGAACTGTAGGTACTGGGGGTACTTACAATTTTTTTAAAGGGGTACTTTATAAAAAGGGTTAAGAAACACTGCTCTAAGTTGAGTTTGAACTTAATTTTTTCACCTAATTATTTCCTTTTTTACTGTATAGAGGTTTTATGGTGCCTTTCTTTATTTTTGTTTCATCCAGTCTCCCTCGTTTACATACTCATATCAAGTAAGGCCTAAGTGAGTGTAAAAACTGCTGTCTACTCTAGTGCAATTTGGCTGCCGCTCGTAATGTTAGTGCAAAAGATCTGAGCACTAGCTTCCACTGGTATCAATTGTCATAGCTCCATTGTAACAAGCATTGATTTTATAGCAGCCGGCGATCTCTCCCTTTGACTGCAATGTGACATTTCCTTGTGGAAAGACTACAGGATCGGGCCCTTCCCCCTCCCCCCTACCTTGCATGTTTCCCATAAAGAGGTTGTTCTCTTTGCAGATGTTTCCTTTGGGCTGGTATGTTTTTTGTGCCATTAGCGCCAGTGGCACACATTAACACAGAGAAGCCAGACAGTCTGCATCAGATATGTTTTCAGCAATTCTATGGAAACGGGTTGGGGATGGAAGGTTTCCGCTGAGCTGCAGATTGATATGTAAAGAAAACAAATCATATATTTCAGAGTCAACAAATAGTTATCATCCAATAAACGGTCTTGTGGGGAAAGGCAATTAGAATGCCAGCAGATAAGAGTTATTTATAGTGGCTTTGCAAAGGTCAACTGCAAGCGAAAGGTCATCTTCTATCTTCTCTCCCTGAGATGATAAAGGTTTCAAGTCTAAATCCTCTTGGCTTCATCAATATCAAGAAAAAATATATCTCCATTCAGTGCTTTCTTTCAGACCTCCTGTGTACTCAGGCTTTAGCAACTCAAATTTACACCACCTGGGCTGAGTTACAAGAGAGACGTCGGTGAACATATGGCTGTATCTCCCTCAGATGAGGAGGGGGGCAGGAGGAGGCTTTTAGTTTGTCCTCTGAAGGAGAGAAAAGAGAGGAGAGTTTGAAGCACAATCTGGGGCCACTTGCTCATGTAGTTCAGAGCAGCTGTGCCCATACTGCTTCCTCTGTAATCCTTCAAGGGCTCCCACTTAAACATTTCCAGCTCCCAGCCATCAACTCTCTTGGGCAGAGACCCACATCTCCTGACCAGGGTTTATCCAGATTGCACAGTTCTCTGACTTAAACTGTGGTAGTCTCAGCAAGCCAGATTGCCTAAGCAGCCTGGGCTCTTTAATTATGGCATGATTATAGCATAATTATGGCATGATTGTGACTCCACTATGAACCTCAAAAAGTAGCTTGGTTCCACCCACACTCCGCCCCCAGAACGCCTATTGTAGGTGTTGGGGAGGCGGGCTTGGCTCCTGGAGGGTATCTTCGGCATAAGAGGTGGGACTGGAGGCAGGATACCTTCATTCACCACCTATGTTAAGCAGGACAGCATTGGCACTTTTTTTCTTTCTCCCGCGGCTATGCCCAGTATGTCGTCTGCAGTAACAACTTACCGCAGAGCTTGTGTTAAGCCAACACGTTGCTACTTCAGATGGTAGCACTACAGAGGAAATATTTTCAAAACAATAAAAGAACTTACACACTCCAAAGCTTACCAGAGGACACCCCAACTCCAATCTGGAGCTCAAGTAGGTGTCACACAACTGGGTTTTCCCCATGGTTACAAGTGTACAACTGGTTCTGAATCTGACAGAACAACCAGCAAGAGTTCAGTCTTTCCTTGATAGAGATTGGAGCTTTGATCTTGGCTTCATCAGCAACAGACAATGGCTCATCTTCAAAGTGTAATTTGAAAAGGGTGACTTTGGTTTTTGGTTGATAGTTGGTTGCATAACTGAGAGCTGGAGAATATACATTCATGTTCCCCTAGATATTAACCAGGAAAATGACTTAATACTCTTATTCCAAAATCCTGTTCTTGTCTGGCACATTGAACAATACTGTCCTTTGAAACATCTAGTCTCACAAGTGTCACCTCTCTTTTTCAATAGGTTACATAGACTCTTGGCCCACAATAATACATAAATCATTCATTTAACACGTTGGAATACAAAGATACTGAAGCCTAATTAAAAAAGGTCTCCTAAGGGCACTTTCATGTTAGCTTCTTTGTGTCACACCAATGTACGCAGTAATGAAACAAAAAGTCCTGTTAACTGCACATGGAATCCTAAAGCTCAAAACACATAAAGAGCTGTATTGCTCTAATTACCAAGAGTCCAAGCATGCCATCTCCTTCCGCGTGTATATTGCTGTGGGATGAAATTTTGATTTCTCTGGTATTCTCTTCCCCTTGGGGCATAAGGGTTTTCTTTAATTATAGCTCTTTAATTATGACTATGGCATGATTGTGACTCCACTATGAACCTCAAAAATTATGGAATTTTCACTGTGTGCTTAGCTAAGCCTTGAAATGTCCTGATTTTTCTTGGCGATGTCACTATCCCATATGGATTTTTATAGACTTACTCATCTCCACAGGAACCATTCATAGGATGAGGGATGCAGATTAGGCAGGTCAACATTGCAAATGAAGCGGGGATTT
Organism: Pelodiscus sinensis; assembly: GCF_052426305.1. Classification (NCBI taxonomy): domain Eukaryota; kingdom Metazoa; phylum Chordata; order Testudines; family Trionychidae; genus Pelodiscus; species Pelodiscus sinensis. The sequence goes on along the minus strand of NC_143064.1, from coordinate 11,120,587 downwards.
AAATATCCTGTGCTTAATTTGCATAAAAATGGCCACTGTTTTTGCCGATTCAGCACTTTGTCGGCAAAAAGAGGCAGTCTAGGGGAGGATCTGTCGAGAAAGAAAGCCTTTTTCGACAGATCCTGTAAATCTCCTTGCAGGAAGCATAAGGACATACCCCCAGTGTCAGTCCTCCTCCTCCCCCCCCCCCCCCACAAATCGGGGGAATAAATTTCCTGAGTAAAATCAGTTTTCAAACAAGAGCAAACAGAACTACAAAGGGAAAGATGAAAAAAATGGCTTTGGGAAGATGGCATCTATTGGATACTTTATATGTTAAACCCTTGAAAGGGACTAGTTACAAATGTTAACAGGTAATTAATATGAGTGAAGCAAAACAAAAAGGATGTTGTCAATTTAGCTTACCTAAATATGACTTCTCAGCCACTGAAATGCTGGTATGAGTTGTGGAAAACAATTAAGTTTATCATCAGGCATGGTAAATAATATGCTAATTATTTCAATTGTTACATTTAACCAAATGGTATTAATTAGGCTAAACACTTTTAATTACATCTTTTCACATGGCAGCATATAGAAATCATCTCTCTTTTATAAGGAACATGATACCTTTAGAAGCACTGGCCTATTAAAATAAGGGTCTAATTCATTAGTCTAGCCTGCAGAAGACTCATATATATATATGCTGTGACAGGAACTAACCCATGATCCATACTGCAAAGCAGAGGCATTATGCAGCTGGTGACTCAGAAAGGTTTTCCCCCTGATGAATTCTCAAATTACAAGTCACCTGATGCAGGGCTGGATTAAGTCTTCTGGGAGCTAGTGGATTTTGTGGAGACCCCCTAGGCTACAGATAGGGGGCCAGAATAAGGAATTCAGGGTATGTCTACACTACAATGTTAATTCGAACTAACTTAGTTCGAATTAGTTAATTCGAACTAAGCTAGTTCGAACTAACGGATCCAGACTAAAAAACTAGTTCGAATTAGCGTTTTGCTAATTCGAACTAGCATGTCCACATTAAGTGGACCCTGAACCGGGCTTAAGGATGGCCGGAAGCAGTGCCGGCAGGGCATCAGAGGAGGACTTAGAGCGTGGAGATACTATCTCAGGCTAGCCGAGGGCTGTGCTTAAAGGGTCCCGACCCCCACCCAGGACAGACAGTTCTCAGGGGTGCCCCGCTTGCAAAGCAGTCCTGGCTTGGAGTGCCCGGACTGCCCACACTGGGCACATCACAGCACTCGGCCATCAGCCCGGCTGCACTTGCCGCAGGCTGCCATCTGGGGAGAGGGGACAAGTGGGGGGCTGCAGGAGAGCTTCCACCCCCAGAAGCCCGCAGAGCCAGCCCAGTCCTCCCCATCAGGGGCTCGTGCCCCATTCCTCTCTCACCTCCTTCCACTTACCCTTCCCTAGCCCCTCTTCTTGTTGTACAAAATAAAGATAACGTGTCTTCCAAAATGGAATCTGTCTTTATTGAACAAAACTCGGGGAGACTGGGAAAAGGAGGTGGGAGAGGGGAAGAGAGAGGCTGGGAGAGGGGAGGGCAACTAAAATGATCAAGGGTTGGGAACAGGTCCCATATGAAGAGAGGCTAAAGAGACTGGGACTTTTCAGCTTAGAAAAGAGGAGACGGAGGGGGGACAGGATAGAGGTCTCTAAAAGCATGAGTGGGGTGGAGAGGGTGCATACAGAAAAGTTCTTCATTAGTTTCCATAAAAAAGGACTAGAGGACACCAAAGGAAAGGAATGGATAGCAGGCTTCAAAGTAGTAACAGAAAGTTGTTCTTCACAAAGCAAAGAGTCAACTTGTGGAACTCCTTGCTGCAGGAGACTGTGAAGGCTAGAACTAGAACAGAGTTTAAAGAGAAGTGAGATAAAGTGATGGAGGTTGGGTCCATGGAGTGGTATTAGCCAGGGAGTAGGAGTGGTGTCCCTGCCCAAAGTTTGTGGAAGGCTGGAGAGGGATGGCATGAGACAAATGGCTTGGTCACTGTCTTCGGTCCATCCCATCCTGGGTCCCTAGGGTTGGCCGCTGTTGGAAGACAGGCTACTGGGCTAGATGGACCTTTGGTCTGACCCAGGACGGCCATTGTAAGCTCAGGGCTCAGGGTCGGAGGTCTCACTGGACCCCCTTGATTCTCTTGCACACCTGCTCCTTGGTGGCTGGGCTGGCAGCTCTCCTGCCCTAGATGGCCACTTTCCTGTGCCTAGTGTGGAGATCGTGGATGAGGTCAATGATGTCCACACTAGCCCAGGCGGGTGCCCGCCTCTTGCGGTCCCGGGCAAGCTCCTGGGAGCCGCCAGCCTGGTCCCAGGAAGAGGGGTAGGGCTGGGGGGCATCGGGTGGGTGGCTCGATCTGTGCCAGGTGCAGGGTCTGCTGGCTGGGTGCTGGAAGGTGTGCACCTGGCACGGGCACCGTAGCCAGCCCATGCCCCTTTAAGGGGTCCGGGACCGGGAGCGGGGCAGAAGAGTTTCCCTGGTGTTGGCCAGAGTGGCCACCAGGGAAACCTGGGGAGGGCTAGCCTCCCACTAGTTCGAATTAAGGGGCTACACACCCCTTAATTCGAATTAGCTAGTTCGAACTAGGCTTAATCCTCGTAAAACTTCCAGGGGACAGACAATGTGGCGCTTTGAAAGCTTTGGCCTTCCCACTCACTGAGCACTCAGACCACTCAGTTCTAAAGGAAGCCTTCATTTTTCCTCAGCTGAAGGAGATATGCTTAGGGGAGAGTATAGTAGGCAGAAGCAGAGGTTGTTGCAAGGCATTTAATATGGCAACCAATAGCATTAAAAAGAGCAGGTGGCTCTGAAGCACTCCACCTTCCTAAGGGGCCTTGATATGATTGGAAGATGGAGTGGGGTGGAGCAACTGAGGAGCCAGGCTCCAGTAGGCCCCAGAAGAGCAATCACAAGCCAAGAGGAAATTGAAGCAAGACAAGCAGACAGGGGCTCTCTCAGAACAGGTAGGGTATGTCTACAACTAGCCCCCTAGTTCGACCTAGGGAGGCTAATGAGGGCGACCGAAATTGCTAATGAAGTGCGGGATTTAAATATCCCGTACTTGATTCCCAACCGGTCGCCATTTTGGAAACTGACTATCCCGAAGTAACTCCCTGCGTCTACACGCGGCAGAGAAGCGGGATTCTGTGATAAACCCCTTAGTTCGAGATTCCATGTGGTTGAATTGTTATTTCAAACTAAGTGGTTTATCTCGGTATCCTGCTTCTCTGCCGTGTGTAGAAGCGGGCAGTTACTTCGGGCTAGTCAGTTTCCAAAATGGCGACCGGCCGGGAATATGCTACTCAAGCATGGGATATTTAAATCCCGCGCTTCATTAGCAATTTCGGTCACCCTCATTAGCCTCCCTAGTTCGAACTAGGGGGCTAGTGTAGACGTACCCGTAATAACCATGAACCAGTAAATGAGCAACAGTTCGGACAATGACAGTCCAAATGGCAGGCTATGTACCGCATGGCAGCAGGCCTTGAGTCTCTGCATGTACCCACCACTAAATGTGTATACACCCAGGGCTGAAGAATGAAACCACCCTTGTAAGGCATTATATCAGCCAATTGCCGATTGAAATTGCTGTACTGAAACCACCTTTTATTATTAATGAAATTGTCTACCAATGTGACATTATGCAAACTCATGAACTGCAAACTAATTTTCTGAATGGGATTTTATAAATGAAACCGTGTTAACCGCCTTTGTATAGATTGCGTGTTGGTAGCTTAAGAATTGCCTTTGAAAAATCTGTTATTATAACTCCCATTTAATATATTGTAACTAAATTGACTTCTTATTGTACCTGAAACCCCAATTTAAATTTTGTATCGCATTAGCTCTGTATAAATATCGGTGTGTGTGTGTGTGTGTGTGTGTGTGTGTGCGCGCGCGGGTGCCCTCACACACAATCTCATTTACAAGTGTGAGTGGGGGAGTGTGTAACAGGATCCGTTCCTGATGCCAGTCCATCTAGATGACCAGCTGACAGCAACACCTTGAAGGCTGAAGAATAGCAACAAGTCCTGCAACAAAACCCACAAGAAGATCAGACTTGCGTCAATTGTTAAGTGATGACTCATGAGCATACAGTGCCCTGGGCAGTAGAACAGGGAAGTAGCTATGGACTAAAACATATTAAAAAAATGGTGCTAACAAATTTTATGGGGCCATGGGAAACTTGGCCATATCCATGAAAAGCAGACATCCGGCTAACTCAAATCATTCCAGACCACACGTTTCCAAACTAGAAAGGTTCAACCTGTACCAGTTTTTGAATCTCACAAATGGATCATGCTTCCTTTCCAAGACCCCACAATTTACTCAGACTATAGAGGTGGAGCAATAGTAATAGCCTTCACCTTTTGCAAAGCCTTAAGAGAAAAGCAAATAAAAACGAGCATTATCTGGTGGCCAGTCGCAGATCCTTTGATATGTTGATGGCCCTTTCCCAGTGGCAGGTATGGGAAATGAATGCACCTTCCTCAGTTCTCACACAGCTGGAGCGCATGGCACGGCTCTTCTTATGGCTGCGCTTTGCATATTGGTACAAATGGCTGTGCAGTAAAAGGCTGGTCACCATCTCCGTAACTACAGTGTTCATCTCTGGCTATGGGTTGGGCGGGAGAAAGTTTAGCTAGACCCCAGCAACCAGTTCAACAGCTGTGCCTCACTGGCTGTGCAACAGGTAAGGGCCGGAGTATGAAAGGGGTGTGCTTCATTCCGGGTCAGCTCTGCCTGGCGGGGGGTAGAGAGGTGGCTCCATCTGCTGCAGTTGTCCCTTGCCACGTCACCATGAGCGCAGGGAAGCTCTGTCCCTGAGCTTGCCTCCAGGCTTTTCCCCAGCTGCTCTCGTTGTTCAGGAATGGTGGCGAATGGGCGGGTGGAGGGCAATGCCAGCAAGTGCCGGGTGGCACAGAATCACCTGTTCCCTCTGCCAAATGGGAGCTGTACCAATGAAGTGCCCCAATCCCTTGTCCCCTCTTGCCCTCCCTAATCCCACACTCCAGCCCAGCCCTCTCCTGCACCCTACCTCCTTCCCAGACCCCGCACTCCCAGCTCAACCTCCTCCTGCACCCTACCTTCCACCCAAACCCCAATCCCACCACACTCCTGCTACTCTGCTTCCTGATCAGACCTGACACCTCCCCACACCCTACCTCCTGTCCAGACCCAGCACTGAGGGTATGTCTACACTACAAAGTTAGTTCGAACTAACGGACGTTAGTTCGAACTAACTTTCATAGGCGCTACACTAGCGCTCCGTTAGTTCGAATTTAATTTGCTTCTGCGACGGCCAAGGTGCACCCTGTAAAGTGGCAGATCTGTGCCTGGGGGAGCAGCAAGGAGGCAGGAAACACTTATCGCTGGCAAAGTTCCCTGAATTCATGGTCAGACACAACTACCCAGACACACGCCCTGTGTTTAGTCAGCTGAGGGGGAGGAGGGGTAAGCTAATGGTGAGAAAACTAAGTCTCAGGTCCCATAGGGCTCTGTGCTGATTATGTGATATGACATATCCCTACTTCCCAGTTCCCTTGGTGCTGATTAGTAGACAACACTCCCGAAGAACTGGAGTTAGGAACAGAATCAAGGAGTCCTGACTTTTAGCCACTCAGACCTTGCTTCTGTCCCGAACATGGATGCCTTCAGTCAGTGTCTTTTGGTGGGGCTGGGGCATCAGTTCTCTTACACGGGCTGCTGCATTTTTGGGTGTCCTGCTACAGCACTGAGAAGATTTGTGGGGAACATGGGGCTTCCTGTATCAACTGCTGTAACCTTTTGGCCTGCCCTTGTGCTTTCGACAGAGCTAACAGAACTAGCCCATTATATGAAGGCAAGGTACAAAACCCAGCCTCAGTTGTGACAGGGTATTTGCCAAAAACCCAGGTTTCCTGCGGTTGACCACTCATGCTGGAAGAAATCTGACTGAAAGTCGCTTGGTTCCTTATTTAGTCCATTCCTTCCTATGTGCAGTTATCAGTCTCCAGCTGTAGCTCACTCTCCCAGCCAACAGTGCTGTAACTCTAGGAGGCGACGGGACAGGCAGTGAAGAAACCTACTGTCCTACTGCTTTACCATGTTCCTAATGCTATTGTGTGTTTGGGAGGAGAAGAAGAAAAATGGGAGCTGGCAAATTAGTTAGAGGACCAAATTCTTCCTGGCTATAATCCCACGGATCACACCAATTGTTTATTTGGCTCAGTGTGTGGTGTTGAGAGAATTCACGGGCTTCTAAGATAATTAATGCACTGGCACTTCATTGGGGTTAAAACAGAAAATTAATACAGGAAAGTGTAAGGAAGTTGGGAACCTATAGCAAGAATTTTTATCCCAGATTTCATGCAAGATATAAAACGTGACTGAAAAGGCTTTAACTATTTACATTTCTTGAACAACTGGTGTGCTGTGTATGAGACTTAGGCTATGGCCATGCAGTTTCTCTTCATAGAGGTCTTGCATTTTAAGGAAAGTGGGGCAGGAATTTAATTTAAAAAGCAGATAGGTATATAGCAGTGTTATATTTTGCTGCTGTTCGTGCATAATATCTGTTTAATTCCTTTATTCCTTTAATTCCTTAAGATGTCCTTGCAACTAAAGGTCTGACATTCACAATATTTTATTAGACAAGATTATACTGGTAAAATGGTCCCTTTTAGAACTGTATACTGTAAATCAGTATATCCATTTGTTTTAGCAGCCGGCATTATAGAGGGATTTTTACTGTGATGTCCTCCATTTGTCCTCTGCTGAAAACCAAACTATCATGCTGAGGGATGGAATACAAAAGGTAATTTTCAGATAGCTACAGCTCAGGAAACCTTAGGAAAAAAATGCCTTCAGGTTTCAAATATTAGTTTGCCAGATCTATAACCTTAAAACACTTAGTGGCACTGTAGCAGGAACAAAGTGGCTATTTCTATTTGTGATGTGCTGCCAGTGCATAAATAAATGAGAAGTCATTTCTTGTATTATTGCTCTTTTTTCTAAACAAAATGAAGACATCATTTTAGTCTTCAGTACACTTCTGCCTAATGATTATATAATCTGGGAGGGAATGAACTGCAAACCAGCCATTTTCCTGTATGAATACATTTAGCTTCCCATATAGTTGTAACTGTCATACAGTGCTTTGGGGCAATTTGCAAATCAGAGTGAAAAGTTCATGACATTTTACAAAAGAATAAGGTACTGGATTATTTTTTGTTTAATTTTAGAAATGAGACAACATTGCAGCTTTTACTACTTTAGAGTGAAGGCTGAGTTTATGAAAGGTGCCAGAGTGAGGGTCCACTTGACTGAAGTTCTTTGTTTTTACATAGACCAAGTAGTAGCAGTGCTGCCGCAGGACAGGTATCCCAAGGCTGCGTCCCAGGTTGACTTGGCAATGTCTGTTAGGGACCTCTTTTAGAAGGAACAATCACTTCACTCTGTGATTTCGTTACTGTTGTCTTTTTGTTTAAACCTCTTGTCCATGAGTACCTGAATAGTGGCACCATGTTGTGCAAGTGGCACAACAATGTTTCTTAAACTGTGTTCTGTGGCACACCGGTGTGCCGCAAGGAAGTCGGAGGTGTGCCGTGGAGAACAGAATTCAAAATGGCTGCCCTTAAAGGGGCAGGTGACTTTTTTTCCTCAATAACTTTCCTTCTGACCCGTTTTTCCCACCAACCTTTCTTTGGTATTTATTCCTCATAAAAATATTGTGTGGTGTTCCTTGGTCTTAAAAAGTTTAAGAAACACTGATGTACAGCCATGAGACTGTGGATATCACCTACCACCTCACTGTCATTTGGTGTTACCAAACATAGGAATTGCTGTACTAGATCAAACCATTGATTGGTCTAGTCCAGTGGTTTTCCCACCCCACTCAACACAAGCCTTTTCGGGGAACTGCTGCCAACCACTCATGATGACAAAACAGGGTGCAGGAATGGGTGGAAATGTGGGCTCTGGCCAGGAGGTAGAGTGCAGGAGAAGACTGAGGGCATTAGGGGCATGGGTGGCTTACTTGGTTCTGTGCCTCCCGCTGCTACCAAGCACTGCCCCCTGCTGCTCCCATTGGCCATGATTCCAGCCACTGGGAGTAGCAGAGAAAGCCTCCAAACCTCCGAGTGAGTGATTTCCTGTGCTGCCAGTCCCCCAGGTGGGGGGTGGAAGAGTGGCAGCATGCACAGTAGCTTCCTTCCCTCACAAGCTGGATTTGGCTTACAAGGCTTGTCCTCTTACCCCCCCCCCCCCCGCAGTGGAAAGCCGGTGATGGTGCTACAACTTAGCAGAGGAGGTCGGGGGGCAGTGGGGGGCGGGGAGGGGGCTGGAATGCCAGTGTGGGCTCATGCTGCAAGGAGGGGTAAGCCTGAGCCTACAAACCACCTGCAAGACTGTCAGTGAACCTCATTGTGAGAACCATTGGTCTAATCCAGCAGCATGTCTCCAGCAGTGGTCAGAGGAAGATGTAAAAAGGAAGATGAAAACAGCAACAGTGGAATAACCTGTCTACCAGGATAGTTTCATCCTAATCTCTAGTAGTTATTGTTTAGCTTAAGTTCTGCAACATGTGGGTCTCTAGTTTTGCTCTTTCCAAAAGCATTTCCTCCATAAGAATGTGTCAGGGACTGAGTCGTAGGCAGAATGACTAATGGTTGGAGTAAAGTTAGTTAGAGCTGAATCTGGACAGGGTGGATCCAGGAGGGAGGGCAAAGATAGTAACCGAGCATCAGAGATCTCTTCCAGTTCTATGATTCTGTGATAAGGGGATGGTTTGATGAGATAATGTGATCTTGGTAACTAATTGATCATTCATTTTCAGTGGGAAATAGGTCAATGGAGGGATGATAGGAGTTACTATAGAGAACTTTCTGGGTGTCTGGCTGGCGAGTCTTGCCCACATGCTCAGGGTTTAGCTGATCGCCATATTTGGGGTCAGGAAGGAATTTTCCTCCAGGGTAGATTGGCAGAGGCCCTGGAGGTTTTTCGCCTTCCTCTGTAGCATGGGGCGCAGATCACAGCTGGAGGATTCTCTGCATCTTGGGACCTTCAAAGTATTTGAAGGCTTCAATATCTGAGATATAGGTGAGAGGATTATTCTGGGAGGGGTGGGTGAGATTCTGTGGCCTGCACTGTGCAGGGGGTCAGACTAGATGATCATAATGGTCCCTTCTGACCTTAAAGTCTATGAGTCTATGAGACCAAAGCCAGTTGAAGGCAGAAGGCAAAAGCTGAGGTTCTGAGATGGGAATCAGAAATCAGGGAGAAGCCGGAGCAGAAGTAGGTACCGGCTGGGGCTGGAGCAAGGCTAGAAACAATAGGGGCAGAGAATGCATCAAGCAGCCACTGAACTGCTGATATTTCAGAGCTGACGTATCAGCCTGCTGACTCCTATAAGCGATTAGGTGGTGCAGTCATTCCGACAACTTCTATCAGAACCCGATCTGCTCCTTTTGTAGCCAGGAGACTGACAGCATGACATTCATAATATGGATCTCTGCTTCAATACACCTAATCCCTCCTCCTCCAAAAGAAATTCCCCCAAGCACAGTTTTTATTGCATAAAGGGAGAATTAACAGAGACTCCATGAATCCATTTCCCTAGTGCTATTGGTCGAATGTTTAATGTGAGATTCTGTGGCAATAAATGGCGGTACAAAACACAAAGATATGCCTTCCGGAATTCTTGCCTTTGGAATCATATAACTCTGGATATTCTGGTTATGTATGTGTGTGGTAGGCAAGATAGAATTTTAATAAGCAGCAGAACACGTTAATATGTGAACTGCAGCTATTTTATTCTGGGCTTGATCCCGACACGTAGGGGTTTCTGACAACATCCACTGGCTTTCATTAGCGAGTGCTCATAACTTCTCAAGCTACTGAACATGGCAGTTGCATCGGAGCCTGAATCAAAGACCTGGTAAATGAACTTTCAGTCCTATGAGCTTCAATTCAGGCTTTTGGTGAGACATCTCTGCTAGAGTTAGAGCTAGTGTCCGTGCCGTGTATGTTAATAACTTGTTTGGAGTGTAAAGTTGAACTCTTTGTGGGGGTGTTTCTGTCTTTTGAACCTATACTTCCTTGTTTCACTAGAAAAATAAATCAATCTTTTGATATGGGATTATGTTGGGTAAACCATCCAATCAGAGTCTTATCAAAGGACAAAAGAAATGTGCTCATCTCCGGGAGCATGGATCAGTCTTCATGTGCAGTACCCAGCCTTAGCTAGGGAAGATCATGGGCCAATCAGCAAGCCAAATTTGGTGACAAATCTGGTCACAAGCCACCTGAGACACATTGCGCATACGCTAAGAAGCGCAAATAGCAACCCCTGTTGTAATGACAGAATTCTACACTTTGGCAGACCTAGAGCACCTGGCTACAATAATTTGCGGGGGTGGCAAATATACAGGGAACTGGGTAAATATGGCCTTGAGTGAAATGGCCTTGTTGTCAAGGCAGGCAGGCACCTGGGGCAAAATAAGAGCTTGCCTGAAGCAGCAGGCTAATCAGGGCCCCTGCAGCTCAGTCAGTCCTGCTGGGGCTAGTTTAAAAGACTTCCCCTCAGGAAAGGCAAAGGGGAGGAGAAAAGCCAAGGGCTGGAGAGTAAGAGGGATGCTTCAGGAGAGCTGAGGACTGTGAGGAGGAATGTGTGCTGTGCAGGAGCTGGAGAGATTCACTCAAGTACCAGGGAGAAGGTACTGAAGAGTGCTTTTAGGGAAGTGACTCAGGAAAAGGCTGCAAGACTGAAATGCTGTCTTAGGGTCCTTGGGCCAGAACCCAGAGTAGTGAGCTGGCCTGGGTTCCCCTCAAGCCACCCCACACCACTAAAGAGTCTGCCCCTGATAGGGAAAACCAGGACTACAGAGGGCTTCACCCCAATCCTTGGATTAGCCTATGATGAGGATGGCTTTGTAGGCTGTGACACTTGCCTCTTGTAAAGACCTAGAGGCAGTGTGGAGCGTCACAGCGAGCCTCTGAGGCAAACACTAACAATCTACAAGCGCAGGACCCTCAGGGCATGACCAGAGGTTTTCCACAATACTCACATGTTGGAAAGAGAATGTACTCCCAGAAATATATCTGAACCATTGACATTGCCTTTCTGCTGCTAGAACCATAAAAAGACAAATGTATTCTTATGGTGATCAGATTACCGTTATACACTGTGGCAAGGTGCTCAGGGCCAATAGGCAATAGAATTACAGTTTGTTCCTTGACACATTGCACTTTAATAAATGTGTATTTATATGTTACCATGAATACTATTGTTCACAGCACTGTCAGCTTGCATTGCCAATTGTAACATTCCTTACTGTAATGATGTACACTGTACCATATCCATGTCCCAAACACAATGATGTGATACCATGCTAATTTCATTCCTAGACTACTTTGCCAAGGAAATTGCAAAACAAAAGAAAGCAATTTAAAAGCTTTACAAAGTCTCAAATGTGAGGCTTATTCTAGAATGTAATGAAAAGTGCATCAATAAGGCAAACTATCTTCATCGGATTCCCAGAAGGAAGTAAATATGGGTTATTTAACAAAACTACATCAGTGTTCAATAATTAATTACCCAGAATATTTACACTGGTGTGGCATGTGTTTATTTTATTTTCAAACAATCCTAAATCTCTTCCTGTAAGACAATGTCTACACTACAGATAAGATCAAAGCAGGTACAGTTGATCTTCCGGGGCTTGAATTAGTGGGTCTAGTAAAGACACATAATTCGAACTGAGAGTGTGCACCCATCGATGCCTGTAGTCCTGCTTCTATGAGGAGTAAGGGAAGTTTAAGGGAGAGTGTGCATCGTTTGACTTTCTGCATTGTGGATGGCACCAAAATTCAAGTTAAGGTTCCTCAACTTAAGCTACGCCAATAAAGTATCTTAATTTGAACTTATCCCCTAGTGTAGACCCGGGGTTAGATTCTTCTCTATGCTTTAAAGACCCAGCTGCAGCAGAGCTGTCTGCACTGACCAACGTGGAAGACCCCACCCTAGCATAGAGAAACTGGACCTGTTTCATTTCCAGGAGCCAGACACCCTGTAAAACATGCCTCTGTTGGGACTAGGCACATGAGCAGTTCAAACAGAATAAGTTTGTGGCCTTATGCCGTGGTCTTCTTTTTATAACAGCTTTTACAGATGTGCATGTTGCAAGCCACAGCATTTTTTCTGACCTTAAGTGTACAGTCAACAAATTTATTTCTAATTCCTCACCTATGGATTTCTAGCACCCGTTGTGGAAATGTCTATAAGTCAGTGTGGCTTCAGGTAAGGACACAGGACCATAGTCATGGTATTTGCAGCTCATCGACTTCAGGAGAAATGCCAGGAACAGAACTCCAACCTGTCTATGCATTTTATGGACCTGACAAAAGCATTTGAGACAGGCAGCCAGGAGGGTCTTTGGCAGCTTATGCCAAAATTTGTCTGTCCATAAAAATTCATTGCAATGGCTCATCATTCCCAGAATAGCACGTTCTCTTGCATTATGGAAGACGGTGAGTCATCAGAACCATTCCTGGTCACGAATGGAGTCAAGCGGGGCTGTGTGTTGGCCCCAACCCTCTTCTGCATGATGTTTTGTGCCATGCTAACAGATGACTTTCATGACTGTGACACTACGACTGGCATCAGATACCAGACAGATGGCAAGCTTTTCAATTTGAGGAGACTACAAGCAAAGATGAAGGTATGGAAAGTGACTGTTCATGATTTTCCATTTGCTGATGCCTGTTCCCTGAATGCCAAATCTGAGTCTGACATGCAGTGGAGTATGGTCTATTTTTATGACAATTTTTGTCTCACAATCAACATCAAGAAGACAGAAGAAATGTACCAGCCTGCACCAGGAAAGTCTTATGTAGAGTCTGCTATCACAAAGACTGACCACTGTCACAGAGGGATGTAGATTAGGCACATCGCTATTGCAAATGAAGCGGGGCTTTAAATATCCCGCACTTCGTTTGAATAGAAAGGGCCACCACTTTTTGCCGACGCAGCACTTTGCCAGCAAAAAGCGGCAATCTAGACAGGGATCGGTCGACAAGGAAAGCCTTTTTCGACCGATTCTGTAAACCTTGTTGCACAAGGCATAATGGATAGGTCAGAAAAGGCTTTCCTTGTTGACCAATCCCCTTCTAGACTGCCACTTTTTGCCGGCAAAGTGCCGCATCGGCAAAAAGCAGTGGCCATTTCTATGCAAATGAAGCACAGGATATTTAAATCCCTGCTTCATTTGCAATAGCAATGTGCCTCATCTACATCCCTATGTTGGCAGAGGGGTGTAGTTTAGACACACTCATGGAGTTTGCATTGCTGATGAAACCAATGCACAACAGCAAAAGCAAGGATGGCCTTTGGCAGACGACCTGCAAATATGTGGGAGTGCAGAGGCATTCGTCCAAAACCAAAACTGACTCCCTACAAAGCCATCATGCTGCCAACTTTGCTGTGTGCATATGAAACCCAGACAGGGTACAGACACCGTGGGATGTAGCTGAGTCACTTTCGCATGGGCTGTCTGAGGAAACTGAGGAGAAAGTGGCAGAACCAGGTTCCTGTGCAGATTCTCATAGTGGCAGGTATCCCGAGCATCCGTACTCTGTTGGTGAAATCACAAAGGAGATGGGTGGGCCACATCGCCAGAACATCAGATTAGTGACAACAAAAGAAGATCTTTTAGGATGGATTAAAAGAGGGAAAGTGGCTCTGAAGGAGGCCAGAAGAAACATTTCACAGACTCCCTCAAGTTATCCTTGAGTCATTTCAACATAAAGCCAGAGTTTTGGGAATCACAGAATTATAGCACAGGAAGGAACCTTGAGAGATCATGAAGTCCCATCCCCTGTATTCATGACAGGATTAAGCACCATCTAGATCAGGGGTTGGCAACCTTTCTGAAGTGGCATGCCAAGATTTAACCCTCCTGACCTGTGCCACTCTCCCAAAGCAGAAGGGGCTCTCTCCATCACACACCCCACTTGGTGTCCTGCCCTGGGCTCCACTCTGGCTTTTCCCATGGGGAGAGGAGCAGCACATACTTGCTTCCCACCAGTTGGATCCAGCATGGAGCCTCGGGGCTTCCCTCCCCCCACCACAGGAAGCTGGCGCTGGCTCCAATCTTGCAGGGGGCACAATGCTGGATCCCCAGCATGGGCTCCCTGTTGTGGCTGGAGAGGAACGAGGGGGAGCCCGTTCATTGCACATGCCACTGAAAATCATCTTGTGTGTCACTTACCGCACGTGCGCCATACGTTGCCGACCCCTGATCTAGACCATCCCTGACACATGTTTGTCTAACCTGCTCCAAAAAAAATCACCAATGATGGAGATTCTACAACCTCCCTGGGCAATTTATTCCACTCTGACAGTTAGGAAATTTTTCCTGATTTCCAACCTAAGCCTCCCTTGTTGCAATTTAAACCCATTGCTTCTTCTAACATCAGAGGTTAAGAAGACTAATTAGTCTCCTTCCTTCTTGTAACAACCTTTTAGAAAAATACTGTTTCCGTAACATTATGTGAATTTTTGATAATTTCACCAAATTTTTTCAGTCAAAAAAAGTAACAACTTTACATTTCCAAATTTCCTTTCATGTTATTTTTTAAACTATTAAAGGCTCAAAATCAAAACAAAATGTTTTCTTCTGAGTTTAAGAAAACTTTTTTCAACCTTTCCATTTGCCAGATTTTTTAAAAAAAATTGTTTTTAGTTCAACTGAAATTAATGTTTTCATAAATTCATAGATTAGAAGGCCCGAAATGACCACTGTGATCTTCCAATATGATGTACTGTAAAACACAGGCCATTTGTCTGGCTTTAACCTGGTGTTCTACTGTTCTCTACTAGACTGAAGAGCCTATGACTAAATCAACATGAATGGTCTAGCAAGTCCCTCAGCTAGCTCTTCTAAAACTCTTGAATAAAAGTTATTCAGACCTGCTGATTAAAATAGTTCCAACTTCAGTAGCTGTTGCTTCATATCCTCTTGAGTTACTAGTGGACCAGAAAGAGTGTCAACATATAATATGTCTACATCATCTAGTTTTTTCCTCAAATACAGGGATTTTTTTTCCAGAGTTACCACCAAACTGAAAAATTTAGCTCTATCCCTTCTTCACATGGCTTCAGAAAGTAGTTATTAATGCCTGCTGGAAAGGTATAACAGGTGAGGTTCCACAGGGGTCTGTTTTGGGACTGTCTCTGTTCAATATCTTCATCAGCGATTTAGATATTGGCATAGGAAGTACGCTTATTAACTTTACAGATGATACCAAGCTGGGAGGGGTTGCGACTGCTCTGGAGGATAGGGTCATAATTCAAAATGATCTGGACAAATTGGAGAAATAGTCTGAGGTAAACAGGATGAAGTTTAATAAAGACAAATGTAAAGTGCTCCACTTAGGAAGGAACAATACGTTTCACACCTACAGAATGGGAAGTGACTGTCTAGGAAGGAGTACGGCAGAAACGGATCTAGGGGTTATAGTGGACCACAAGCTGAATATGAGTCAGCAGTGTGATGCCGTTGCAAAAAAAGCAAACATGATTCTGGGATGCATTAACAGGTGTGTTGTGAGCAAGACACGAGAAGTCATTCTTCCACTCTACTCTGCGTTGGTTAGGCCTCAGTTAGAGTATTGTGTCCAGTTCTGGGCACCGCATTTCAAGAAAGATGTGGAGAAATTGGAGAGGGTCCAGAGAAGAGCAACAAAAATGATTAAAGGTCTAGAGAGCATGACCTATGAAGGAAGGCTGAAAGAATTGGGTTTGTTTAGTGTAGAAAAGAGAAGATTGAGGGGGGACATGATAGCAGTTTTCAGGTATCTAAAAGGGTGTCATAAAGAGGAGGGAGAAAACTTGTTCATCTTGGCCTCTGAGGATAGGACAAGAAGCAATGGGCTTAAACTGCAGCAAGGGAGGTTTAGGTTGGACATTAGGAAAAAGTTCCTAACTGTCAGGGTAGTTAAACACGGGAAAAAATTGCCCAGGGAGGTTGTGGAATCCCCATCTCTGGAGATATTTAAGAATAAGTTAGATAAATGTCTATCAGAGATGGTCTTGACAGTATTTGATCCTGCCATGGGGGCAGGGGACTGGACTCAATGACCTTTTGAGGTCCCTTCCAGTCCTAGTATTCTATGATTCTATGATAATATCCTGTTGAACAAGTGGTCACATGAGAATCACTGGGGATCATATGTGGGACAAGATGCTACCTCTAGTGATTAAAGGAATTAGAACTGTGCCCTAATTAACAGATTTAAATTAGCTGTATAAATTGTTCATTACAAATTGATAATAAACATTACAGTGAACACCAGTTGCCTGTGGTATTTGAAGATGTTTCTGTTAAATTTAAGCCTAATCTAAGAGCTCTGTCAATAACTGTAGTCTGAATTTTTTTCAGGCAGTCCTTTTTTCCTCTACAAATTCTAAGTGACAGCAGCAGAAGCCAGAACAGTTTGCTTTCATTTTTGATATACAGCCATATGAAGTAATAAAACTCATGCCAAACAGACAACTAAGCCTTGACAAAGTCATCAAGTGAAGAACGGACATGTAGCCAGGTCTTGTGTGCTACTTCCAGAATTATGAACCACACGACTCCGAAGTGGAATTAATTTGTGAACATGCACGGAATGATGGCGCCAAGTTAATATTCGGTTTTTTCACAACATGTGCCCAAGGGTCTCCATAAATTAAAATCACAGGTACAGACCAGACAGGCAGCTTCCAGAGATCCGTGCCAAAGAGTCCAGATTTATGCTAGTCATTTGCAAAACCCAGGAGCAGCAAAAGGTTTGCTTATGTAGTCAGTGTTGGACGCTCCTGTCAGGTTCCATCAAAACAAAATATCTTTGCGATGCATGTACTTCGGTGGGAATATGTCTAAATAGAGGCACTGCAGATGTCACCATAGAGACAGATGTTTTCGGGGGAAGCACATCTGGCACAGGTGGCAATGGTTGCTGCACCACACCATCCAGGAATGCAAGGGGGAGGCAGGAGCAGAGCTTTGGCTGAGCAGATGTGGAGGTTGCAGTGAGCTGTGCCAGGAAAAGGGATCGGGTATGATTAAAAACTAGCCCATAACCACCTGCAGAACCATCCTGGTTACACTTACAAGCTGAAGTGCCTATCTGCCATGTTGGGCACCTAAAGCCCAGAATCAGGCCCGCGTGGGATTCATAGCTCTTCTTTGTCGCACTCAGCTGTCCTGATACCTTGTGGGCACCTACAATTGATTAGTGTCTAACTTTTTGAGGTAAAATCTCCCTCATGCCTCTGTTTCTCCTCTGATCATGTGCCCTTCAGCAGCACGCCATGTGTCTGGACAACAGAGCCCCAGGGCACTTCATGAATGTGGGGGAGATAGACATTCTTCCACCAAACTTGGCTGATATGCCTGATGTCTAGGAATTGTGAGAGACGACTTACTGGATTGGGGCCCAACAGGCAAGCTTGCATAAAATGGTGGTGTGGAGGAGAAGGAGCTCCCTTATAACAGTTTACCCAGTGAGTGGCCTGAGTGCTGGACGTGATTCACCAGGGTTAGGTCTTAGCTAGGTACCAGCGCTTTATTTACCCGTGTGTCCTCAGGTATGGCCACTTACAGCTCCCATTAGACACAGATTGTTATTTCTAGCCAATGGGAGCTGCAGAAGTGGTATCTTGGTCTGTACAATTTCCCGCAGCGCCCATTGGCCAGGAACAGCGATTTTCAGCCAATCAAAGCTGCAAGTGCCTGTAACTGTGGATGCACAGGGAAATAAAGGGCTGGTAGTCTACCAGGGGCTAAGCCTGGTGAACTGCATCAGGCCTGCAGGTTGCTTACTGCCTATCCTTGGGTTAGGTACTCCCTTGGGTATAGGGGACACCTCGTTGAAGTCCCCACTGTTTAACTGGGCAAAGTAATTTGAACTGGACTCTGCCACCTCTCAGGTTAGCATAGCATGAACAGGTAGCAAGAGTGAAAAAGTGAGACCCTTTATCTGGGGGTGGGGTTCAGATAGTTGCCTATATAAGTCAAAGTCCTTAATATTGGACTAGGTGAACATCCTAGCTACCAGCCTATGAGATGCAACTTGACTCAATCTCTG
This sequence comes from Pelodiscus sinensis, assembly GCF_052426305.1. Lineage (NCBI taxonomy): Eukaryota > Metazoa > Chordata > Testudines > Trionychidae > Pelodiscus > Pelodiscus sinensis. The sequence continues at coordinate 11,102,472 of NC_143064.1, read as the reverse complement.
CTATCAAAGCTGTTCTATTGGGGATAATTTTTTTTAAAGTCATGGGAGCAGAGAGACAGGATCCTGGTTCTGCCACATGAAAGCTCTAACCTCTAGCTATCTCAGCAGTCACTTGATAACGAGTAGGACATCTTCCTGTCAGCCTCCTATTTGTGGATCTGTAGATGGCTGACCAGCCCGGTTCTGGGGCCACAGGTCTTATCGCAGAAGGGGCAGGTGCTGGTGGCTATTGGAGGGAGGCGGGGCAGTTTTTGCTGCTCTTTTCTCCTTCTCCGCCTCTCCTCATCTGTGCTGCAGTGGGACCTCCCAAATTGCCACCCCCTCACTGATTACTGCTCTCCACTGAGGACGGTCCTGGGCAAGGTTCTCCCAAGTGTCAACATCAATTCTCTCTTTTTCATGTTTGCCTTCAACATGTCCTTAAATTGCTTCCTCTGGCCCCCAACGCTCCTCCATCCGTCCTTCAGCTTGGAGAACAGAATCTGGTTTGGGAGGCGCTGATTAGATATCTGGACCACATGACCAGTCCAGTGAAGTTATTGGTAGATGATGATAGCTTCAATGCTGGTCATGTTCAACTCTCCCAGTGTTCATGCACCTGTCTTCCCAAGGGATATTTAGGATTCTCCTGAGGCAGCATTGATCATATTGTTCAAGTGCTTTCAGGTGACACTTATATGTTGTCCAGATTTCACATGCATAGAGCAGTGTTGGAACCACCCCTCTAACCACTTGGCTACAGAATCTTTCTCATCTTTCTAATCTCTCTCTTTCTCTTTGGCCTAAGGATTCGTACATTGTTTATCTGCAGTGGAACAGCTTCCATAGGAGAGACCGAGAGTTCTGCATCAAACTACCCATAGTGCAGAAGTCAGGGCATTCACCTGAGAGACAGCAGATCCTTCCTACCCTGCACTGGAGAGTCTTTGCATCCAGCCTCCAATTAAAACAATGTTAGTGCCTAACCCACTTGATAATGATTTCCACATTTGCAATAACATTTTCAGACTGATCAGTTAGCCAGTTTTTAATCCATTTAATAAGTTCCATGCTAAGTTTGGGTTGCTCTAGTTGTTTAATCAAAATGTTGCATGGTACCAAATCAGATTCTTTACAGAAATCGACAGACATTGCACCAGCAAGGTTACCTCTAGCAAACTGTAATCTCTTACAAAATATATCAAGTGAGTTTGAGAGGCTCTATTTTCCATAATCCAGCTGTGTCTGGCATTAATTATATGACCCTCCTTAAACTTTTTATTAATAGAATCTTGTATTTGCTACTCCATTATCTTTCTGGGGTTTAATGTTAGACTGACAGGTCTTTAATATCCCCACTCATCCCATTTAATAGCAGAAGGTCTGGCCATGTTAAGTACTCGATAACGAGTAGGATGTCTTCCTGTCACCCTCCTATTTGTGGATCCATAGATGGCTGATTCTGGAACTGCAGGTCCATCCTTCCTACCACCAGCCTATGGGATGTGGTTCAAACAGAGAATCACAAACAAAGGGAAGTGACTCCTTCCTGTAGGGACTTAGGTGCACATCTGAATGTACAAGGGCTTATCACACACCCCGCGGCGTGGCCAGTGGGAGATGTCTGAATAGGCCAGGAGCCAGCTAGTATGCTAGCTTTTGTAAATCCCATCTCATGTGTCCTTCTCTCCCTGTTAGTTGTGTAGGGGTCCTGCATGCCTAATGTGTCTTTGCGAATTCCAGTGTTGTTTTAGGTGCTTAGCTAGATGTAAGGTGTAGTGATACTCAGTGTCACCACACCTGTGTTCCTTTGTGAATCTAACCCAATGTGGTTTAGGCAAATCTGTCATTGATAACACAGTGCAAATCAATGGATGAAATAGTTTTGGGTCAGTTCGCAGGTTACCCCGCAGGTAACTTAGAATCCTTACACTCACGGGCTACTAGGTCACATTGTTTTCTTCAGTTGGCTACTAGCTTAGTGGCATGTTTTATTAAAGCACATTAAGCTTGGATGTAATTGGTAGAGCCCTGTGTGCAGATGCAAATTTGCACTCCCAGACGCAGATATCTGTGGATAGAAATCAGAATCTGCAGAACTTCTGGGCTCTCCCGCTAACTGCAGCAGCGAAAGGAACAGAACCTGGATCTGCCATGCCTAGAAGCCATCTTTGCTGGTGCAGTTGTACTGCCCCCAGCTTTACCTCTATCCATCTCATGCAGCTATCTGTGTCTCCTGTCCAGGGGCATGCTGGTGAGCCTGGTGCCCACCCCAGAGCGTGGGGCTCAAAGGCCTGTCAATGACGGAGGGAACAAAGGGACAATCTCCCTGGGGCCCAGCAATTCAAAGAGTCTAAGGCTTCCAGCCACCACTGCTGTGGCAGCAGCACAAGTTGGAACCCCTGGCCCTTTAAATCACCACAGGAGTGCCACACAGAATGCTTTGCACAGCTCCGAGGGCTGTCTAAGGAGGCAGGAGTGCTGCATTGCATGCTCTGTGCACTCTGTGTGGCTGTGAGGGTGGGAGGGGTGCAGCATGGCCCCAGGGGCACTGAGGGCTGGCTGCCCCCAACCCTGCTTCTTCTGTCTGAGGCCCTAACTTTTCTAGGGATATGGAGCTGCCCTTCCCCCCACCACACACACACACCTTGCCTGGGGACCTGTGGGGGCAGCTGGCTTCCCTGATTGGGCTGATAGCACCACAGCTATGCTGGAGGAAATGCCTCTGCAAGGGTTGGCTCCTGGGAGAAGTGACTATGTTCTGCTCTTTTCATCGCTGTGGTTCCTGGGAGAGCCCTGCAGATCCGTGGACATCAAATTATATCTGCATCCGTAGATATAAATGTATGTCTGTTCAAGGTTCTAATAATGTTGTCAGCTGCCTGCCAAGTTCAGGAAACGTGTGTCACATTCACAAGTACCTATATGGCCTGGCAATTAGCTCTTGCGCACTCTGCCAACTTATGAGTGTGATTGTCTGCAAACTGTGTTTATTCACAAAGGCATAAAAGAGCAGTTTTCACAAGTAAGTTGAAAGCATTGTGAAAAAAATAAAGAGGTTCAGTTACCATTACCCAAAGTAAAGCTCACATCTTTAAAGATGGCTGTTGAAAATGCTAGCTGCAGATAGTGATGGATTATGAAACATTTAGGAATCAGGGCAAGAAGCTCCATCAAAGAGAGTCCACACCAGATGGTGGAACGACTGGGAAATGGATGAGTTCCTGATCATTGGGCTGGCATTGGTTCCTCAAAATATGTAGAAATTGGGACTACATGGGCTTGGTGCCATTTCACAGTTTCCCAGCCTCCGTGGGATCACTGTTCCTACAGGAGTTGTACTTCCAGCTAGAAGCTGTCTCAGGATCTCTTCAAAATGGTGTTGGGTTTGGGGAGGGTTTATTCAGCTGAGGGCAACAGTGGGTGTGTAACCGTGTGGCTGGGGATTAGCACTGTTTTAGCTCACACTTCTGAATCATTATTTCTGGCTCCCGGCAGACTTAGAAAGCCAGAATCACTTCTGCTTGTTTCACATTTGGACAGTTTGGTTTTGTTTTCTTGCAAACGGGAAGGACAGAAACATTGCTTATTCTTTTTAATGAGGATTCTTATAAGAATATAAGAACAGCCATATGTCCAACAATGGCGAACATCAGGTGCTTCAGAGTGAATGAACAGAACAAGTAATCATGAAGAGATCCTTCTCCGATCATCCATTTCCAGACTGACAAACAGAGGCCAGGGATCCAATTCCTGCCCATCCTGGCTAATAAGTATTGAACATGCATCAATCAGTCTGCGTTCAGCTCATGGAGTGTTTGAAACCCTATCCAGTGGTCTCATTTTTATTTTCAAAGTGAACCCATCACACCAACTATATAATGAACTATATGCTTTGTCTGATGTCTTTCTTTCCTCCATATCTCATCCTCAGCATGGTTGAATAATCTTCTATTCCCATTGCACTACCGAAATTCCAATAATTAATAGTAATGTCAATGAGCATTCTTGAATTACAACTATATGGAGTGATAATAGACTTCACAATTTGGCCCCTATGTTTTACAAACAAAACCAGAATAAATAAGTAATAAGAAGAAATCTCCATGCAGTAATTATATTTATTTCAGTGGAGAAAATCGAGTTTGTGGTGAAATAACATCCAAAAGCCTTTGAAGTGAATAAGGCTGATTGACAACTGAAGAAATGTCTGAATTACTCATATAAAATACAGTAGTTATGAGTATTGGTCTTTCATGATAATTTTCAAATGTCATACATATTTTATTTTGTAATGAATTTTAGTTCTTGAGTAAAAATGCATGGTTGAGAATCCTGGGAGCTGAATGCATAATTTAAGATAACCCCAGCACAAGTAATGGAAGCCTCCAAATATTTCCCTGCCAATGTTAAAATATTCCCTATTCTGATCTATAGATAAGAGGCAAATATGGAGTTGGCAGACTTGTTTAAAAATTCCAGCTAATATTTATTCAACTAAAAACTCATTTTGCATTGGACGGTGCTAGTCTTCTTTGTGTAGTCATTTCCCATGACCGATATTCTAGTCATTGAGTTTGCTGGCAGGAACGTCTGCAGAAATAGCAGATACAAAAAAGTATTGTGGCTGGATCAGTCTCCAGACATAGCAAACATTTTGAGAATTCTGATATATCTTTTTTTAGATGGAGCCACCCCATTTTTATACACTTTCAAGATGTGGGTATGCTATGGATTTATATAGCGGCAATATGATATATTTCCTGTGTTATTCATGGGTGTGTGTGTGTGTGTGTGTATGGAATGGATGTGTACCATTTGTCAGCTCTCCTTATTAAATAAATAAGTGAATGGTTGGCTGGGGGAGGTGAGTCCCTAGGGCTTTGTCTACACTGCAGGGTTTTTGCGCAAGAAGCTTTTTGCGGAAGAGTTCTTGAGTGTCCGCAAAAACTTCTTGCGCAAAAGCGTGTCCACACTACAAAATCACATTGCAAAAGCCATGTGCTTTTGCGCAAGAGAACGTCCACACTGCAGGGACACTCTTGCGCAAGAAGGTTCTGATTGCCGTTCACAGAATGGCCATCAGAGCACCTGTGCTTTTTCTGATAGGCTCCGTTTGCACAAGAAACCCCTGATGAGTGTCCACACACACCGTTTTGCCCACGAACCCTTCCTCATAGAAAGTGGTATACCTACACTGCAAAAAGCCCTCTGTTCTGCTGTTTTACTGTCAATTTTCTTGTGCAAAAACGTGCTTGAGCTGTGGATGCTCGGCGGGTTTTTGCGCAAAAACGGCTGGTTTTGCGCAAATACACTGTAGTGTAGACATACCTAGGTGAAATGTACATAATGTGCACACTGAATCAAATCCTCAATGCTCTTTGGGCCAAATGCATCCCTACCTATAATACCACAGACTTTAGAATGGAATTATATTAAGGCTTTTGTCCAATATTTTAAATCAGACCACTCATCAGACAAATAGTCTGTAACCCACCATTTTAATATGAGCTGATCTGTTTTGAATAATTGCTCCTGCATTTACCTACTCTTTAGAAGTAGACTATTTGAAGGGAAAATAGCAGGAAGTTAGCCTATCCTTTTTGGCTTGATCTCAACATGATCTATAAGCCTGAGGGTAAAGATGAAAAAAAGGGTTATATCTGATAGTCAGGAAAGAAACAAAAGCTACATAGAAATTAAAAGAAAATAATTAAAAATAAATGAATGACCTATTTAGAATGCTCACCAATTCTGTTTATAAACATGAATCAATGAACTGAATATGTCAGTTGGGTTTTTTTTTCTTACAAGAAAGGGGAGTTACATAAGTCATATTTAATAGGCTGAAATGCAGTGGAATACGCTCTATATAACTTGCAAACAGAGTAACAGTAGATTTCTAGATAATCTTGAAATATGTAACCATTACAGTGATTAAATGTTGTGTTTATTTCTCTCTTGGTGGTCAGACTCCATTCTGAAGAGCATGCACTTGTAGACAGGGGGTAAATCAAACTTGTTAAATGAAGAGAAATATCTCTAATGCAAAATCAAATGAGTCAAGAGAAATTACTTGTTTTTCAAATATTCTAATTTAACTGAAAGCCCAAGGAGATGGAAAAGTCTCCATCCACATTTGTGCAGAGAAGGGGGAAATCATCTCATTTTTATTTGATATATACACGCATATCACACGGAACTTGAACTTTCCTGACTTTTTCCTGTTAAGATATTGACTTAACTTGTATGAAAGTATTCACTTACTCAAGGGTGCTATGACATTTGCAAGACCACCACTGAGGACACTGAATACCTCTGGGGGAAGGGGGAATTCCTTTTATACTAATTTATAAGCTAATCATAATGATACATTGATCAAAGAACATGTGTTGAGATATGCAACTAGTCAAAATTTAGTGCTGTACCAGATGAGCTGAAGCAGAAACTAAACAGAGGCATTTAGGTATGAATATAGAATTTTCTATACTTTTTTTTTAATTTCACGTTGGTATAGTTGGGAAAACTTCTTCCACTGCAATTTCCCTCAGCACCCTTCTTGATCTTCTAAACAGAGTGTTTTAAAGTTCTTGGAGAGAACTTCAGAAAATTTAATGGTGCAGTTACAGTGGAAGAGAAAAGAGAAATTAACCACTGAAGTGAGTGTCTTTCTTTGTTCTTTCTTTATGATGAATGTTACTGTCAGAAAAAATTGAATCTCCCAAATATAAATATATAAATATTGGCAGCCTTCAGGCTTCTCTCTCATCCAAAGTCTGACAGACAAGCAGAGGAGATTGATTTTAGTCTTTTTCAAGGCAACCTGGAGAGCTTTCTTCATAAGAGTTGACATCTCTGGCCAATAGGACACAGAATAGGTTACCTACAACTCCCTGTGCATTGTAGACAGCACCATACCAAAATATGTTTTAATTGAAGTGTTTGGATTTTCAGTCTGCTAATCTCTAAAAGCTACCATGTGCAGAAACATTCATTCTTATCACTAGACATGGACTTTGTGTAAATGTTACTGCACTAAAAGAGTTGGATTCAATCTGTGCTTTAACCGTTTTCATAGCAACTCCTCAAAACACGAGTGTGTTTATCACAATTGTTTTTTCTTTTGTGGTCATTGACTTTGCTCCTTTCACTCTGCATTTTCTGTGTTATGAAGAAACCCCATGTCAATAACAACATACTTTAGAAAGACAAGAAAGTAACACTAGGGAACTTTTGGCTAGTTCTGCACTCTCTGGCCCTAATTCTCTGTTTCTCAGGAATTGAAACCTTCCAGCCAAATCTGTGGAAGTCTGGCATTCAGAAAGAATGCAGAATCAGGGCCTTGATGATTTTCAGTATGTTCAGGGCTAGAATATGGTTGATCCTGCCTGGAAGGCACAAGGAGACCAAGAGGCCCTCTCTTAACATCTGCTTCAACAGTAACTCAATGGAGACCTTTCCATTAACCGCGGCCCCCTTACTGTGCTCCATACAAAGCATGCAGAATGCTGGTGCTTGTGCTTCCAGTGTATAACCCAGGGGTGTAGCCAAAGGTGGGTCTGAGTGGGCCGAGGTCCACCACTCTGCATCCAGGCCCACCCACCACCACCAGCCCACCCAGTGATGCAGCCGGGGAGTGAGGTAGGGGCACCAGGTCTTACCTCAGCCTGCTCCATCCAGTACTCCAGCCACAGAGTGGGGAGCAGGCACCGGGGTTTAACCCACCTCAGCCACAGTCAGGGTGTGGGGGCCTAATCCCACCCCTCATCATTCCCCACCCACCTGAAGTAGGGGCCTACCCAAGTGGGCCATTGTGGCTACTCCACGGGCATAAGCAGGTGCTGGCTAGTGCAGCATTTCAAAAGGGTGCAACCGGGCACTTTGGACCATCACCTCCTGCGCATGAACTAGCATGGGTGGCAAGTATCATAGGTCGGGGGAGGCCGAGCCTCTCCAAACAGCCTAGCATGGCCCTGCCCTGGCTTCGCCTCCAGATTCCATTCTCTCTGCTTCCAGGTCCCATCCTTCTATGGCCCAGGTTGGAGCTGGGGTGGGCTGGCCTACCATGGGGACTGGAGAAGACTGGGGCTCTTAAGCCCAGGGCTGCAGGCAGCTGGGGTGAGTGTTGTGACTGGGGATGCTACTGCCAGGTGCTTTGTATCTGGGGTTGCTTGGCCTGCCCAAGGCTCAGGCGGGGGGGCTGTTGGTTGTGGTGGGCATGCTCTGACTCCGATGAGAAGGGGGTAGGAGGGTAAGCCTGGGGCAAAAGGAGATGGGTTTGAGGCCAGCCCCTCCCCCCCACACACATGTCAGTTCACCTGCTTGCTGTGTTTATGGGGCAGAGGAGGACACGGGTTGTAACGGTTTTTAAAGCTTCAAAGCACCATGCAGGACATGTTTTGACTGTGTGGACAGGAAAGCCACAAGGATGTCAGTTTGGGTAGTCCCACATCAGGACTAGATGGCCATGATAGATACTATAAAAAAGCAAAGTGTCTCTAACCTTCCATGTCTGACGAGAGGGAGGCGATTTTGGGAATGTCCCAAGAGCCGGCACTGTAGGTAAGAGGTCACTGGAGTGTGGAAGAGGGTTAGTGGTGGCTTCTGTTCTGACAAGGCAGCAGCAAATACTGCTGAACGAGTGCATCCGGTGAACAGGAGGGTTTTCTTCAAAGGCAATCATTCTGGGGCTTAGGTCAGTACCACACACATCAGCTTCCTGCGTTATTGAAGCCCAAAGGAAAACAGAGATTAAGGATTGCTGACATGTGGCAGACAGGTGATATATTTTTACATGGAACCCTTAATAATGAAAGTGGCAGAATAAGTGGTGTCCCCTGCGCGTTGCCTCCAAAAGGAGACAGGAAACAACTTGAGAAGAATAATTGTCTTATTAATTCCATTTTAATCATCTTCAATCAGACATCGCACAGATGTGATATTCGGGGTCCTGCTTTGATGAGGTGCTCAGGATCTCCTACCTTAGGGTATGTCTAGACTGCATCCCTCTGTCAGCAGAGGGATGCAGATTAGGCAGGTCGACATTGCAAATGAGGCAGAGATTTAAATATCCTGTGCCTAATTTGCATAAAATGGTCGCCGCGTTTTGTGGACTCAGTGCTTTGTTGGCAAAAAGCAGCAGCCTAGAGGGGGATCTGTCGAGAAAGAAAGACTTTTTCGACAGATCTTGAAAACTTCCTTGCAGGAGGCATAAGGGATCTGTCAAAAAAGGCTTTCTTTCTCTATGTGGTACATGCTGGGGGGTTCTTTTTTCCTACAGTGGGCTGGGCTAGGTGGCAGCAGGCATGAAGTATTCTGAACCTCCCCCAGCATGACAAACCAGGAACTCCTCCCTTCTCCTTTCATGGAGCCCCAGGAGAGAACAACGCTGAGACTCTAGTGATCACCAAGTGGTGTCACAGCTGTGCACAATTCCCCAGCGGGGAGAAAGGCCATTGCAAGGACCTTGCGGGATGAGTGAGGGGCTGCACAGCCAGCTCTCAGCTGAGCTCCTTTGGGCACTAGAAGATATGCTGATTTCATAGACAACTTTGTCATTTGCTAGAAGTGCCTCCTTCTCCTCCTGCGTCATTACCTTCGGGATGCTGCTGCTCCTTCCCCATCCTATTAGCTCCTCTGTCTCCTGCTGCCTCTCACCCATTTACCCCTCAGGTTTTGCTACTCCTCTCCCCCCGCTTCTCTTGGGACCCCTCTAATTTTCATCCTTCCTGCTGCTGCTGCTGCTGCTGCTGCTACCCCTGCCCTTTCACACTTCTGCTGTTGCTTCCTCCTACTCTTTTCTGATCCCCACCATCAATTCTCCTCTTCTCCTTGCTGCTGCTACCACCCTTGGTCACTGTCCTCTCCCCTCCTGACTACCCTGTGATCTTGTCCTGGTACTGGGGGGCGGGGGGCAAAATTGGGGTCTGATGAGAAAGAGTTGGTCCAGCTGCTGTGGCAAGTGGTAGATCTGGCCAGCAAGAAGGTATTTCCCGGAATGCAGCCCCCAGAGCCTCAGGAGGAGAGGCAAGGCTGCTTGCGTGGATTGCCCCTGTGTATTCAGCAGGGAGTTCCAGGACAGGGGTCGGGATTATGACCAAACCGGCTGCCAAGGGGAGTTAGGGCTGGTGCTTGTGAGCATTGAGGAGAAAGCGCTGCCTCAGCTGGGAGCACAGATGGAGCTGAACAACAGCCCAGACCACCTCATTCCTTGTCTAACCTTCCATGTCTGACGAGAGGGAGGCGATTTTGGGAATGTCCCAAGAGCCGGCACTGTAGGTAAGAGGTCACTGGAGTGTGGAAGAGGGTTAGTGGTGGCTTCTGTTCTGACAAGGGCTTGTGGTCAAGCAAACTCCACCAAGCCCTGTGGTGTGTCCACCCACGCAAGCTTTTCCCTTGGGCCCCCAGCTTGAGAGGCAGCTGTTCTGCACGCCAGGGGCACTGAGGGGGGAATGTAAAAGCCCTGCTTCCCATGAGCATTCAGGCTTATTTTTCTTGGCCTGGGTGCATGTTCAGCACCCGGCACCTCCTCCTACACCCCAACATTCTGCCCCAGGCTGGAGTCTCCTCCCAGAGAGAACCTGCTCGCCCCTTACACCTCAACATTCTGCCCCAGCCTGGAGTCTTCTCTGGCACCCAAATTCCCTCCCAGAGCTTACACCTCTCACCCCCTCCTGCTCCCAGATCCCCCAGTCCCAGCCCAGAGTCCACAACCCATGTTCTAGCCCAGTGAAAGTGAGTGAGGACAGGGGAGAGCAAGTGATGGGAGTGGGGAATGGAGCGGATGGGGCCTCAGGGAAGGGGCGGGGTAGATCCTAGGTTGTCCTGACATTTGAAAAGTGCTTTCAGATGTAAAAAGTTTGGAGAGCACTGCTCTAAATATTCTTACCCAGACGTCACAGACAGTCCTTGCCTCATCCTGCCAACCAGGCAAAAATGATAAATGGCCATACAAAAAGTCACACAACCTTCAGATTGTTTCTAGGTTATTTAGTACCTTAGATCTTCCATCAAAGACAATGTCTCTAGCCAATCCTGTAATAAATGACCTAATGGTTTAATAACTAGGCGAAGGAAATGGATGTTATTTATAGGTCTTAGAAGGGTCACCATGCTAGTCTGTAACTGCAAAAACAGCAGAGAGTCCTGTGGCACCTTCAAGAAGGGAGTTGCTTATCAAGTGTGGGACCAGTGTTAACAAGTCCAATTCAGTAAGGGTATGTCTACACTACAAAGTTAATTTGAACTAACAGACGTTAGTTCGAATTAACTTTAATAGCGTTTATACATACAAACCGCTAGTTCGAATTTAAATTGAACTAGTGGAGCGCTTAATTTGAACTAGGTAAACCTCATTCCACGAGGAGTAATGCCTAGTTTGAATTAAGTAGTTCGAATTAAGGGCTGTGTAGTCATTTAGTTTGAACTAGCTGGAGGCTAGCCCTTCCCAGGTTCACCCTGGTGGCCACTCTGGGCCAAACCAGGAAAAGTCCTCTCCTCTCCCCCAGCCCTGGGGCCCTTAAAGGGGTAGACTCTGGCCAGACGGCACTTGCCAGAGACAGCCCTGCCAGCCCCTGGCCCAGTGGCCCCAGAATGAGCCAGGGAGACAGTGACAGCCAGCCGTCCCCCGCCCAGTCCCCCAGAACCCAGGGGCCAGCCAGGGGCCGTAGATGGCATGCACCCTCCTAGACTGGTGCGGAGGTCATGGACCTCATTGAGGTTTGGGGGCAGGCCCCCAACATCCATGATCTCCGCACTAGGAGGAGGAACGCGGCTGTCTACGGCCACGTTGCGGCCACCATGGCCCAAGAAGGACACAGGCGCACCCAGGAGCAGGTGCGCCTGAAAGTTAAACAGCTGTGGCAGGTGTACACCAGGGCCACCAGGGGTGGCGTCGCAGCAAAGGCTGCCACCTGTCCCTACTGCCCCGCCCTCGACCAACTCAGGAGTACTGGGACCAGCACATGGGGGGCCTTTGAGCCCTGCACCACACTGTCGAGGCCTGGATGCGGGAAGACCTGCAGCTCCGCCGGTAGCAACTGGCTGAGGACCGAGCCAGAAACTCTAACCTGCAGGCCCTGCTGCAGAGCATGGTGTCCTGTGACGGTCCTGCGCCTGCTGCCCCCCCAACAACTGTCCCTCCTCCCACTCCTGCCCCCCTCCCACCTCTTCTTCAACCTCCACACCCTCCTCCTCAATGTTCACACCCCCACCTCAACCTCCGCACCCTCCACCCCATCCTCCCAGAGATGCCAACACCCCCTCCCTCGCCGTGCTGGGAGGTGGTTGGCCCGGCATGACCCCCACCTCTGATCCATGAGTTTCCCCTCCCCCTTCTTCCCCTTGCTTCCCCCTTCCAGCTCCCTCCTCCCAGTTTTCCCCCTCCCCTCTCCCATCCTCTCTCCTGCCCTCTCCCGCCTCCTTTCCCCTGTCTCCCCACAGTTTCATTTCCCCTCCCCAGTTGTGTTGAATAAAGAGAGTTGTTATTTTTGAAAATACGTGTCTTTTATTTGACATCAGGAAGGGGGGCTTGGGATGGGTAAGTAGAAGGATGAGAGGGAGGAATGGGGCACAAGCTCTCAGTGGGGCAGACTGGGGAGACTGTTAGTGCTCCTCAGGGTGGAAGCTCTCCCTCAGGGCCCCCTGGATCCTGACATCCCTTTGACGGTCCTCCTGGATGGCAGCCTGCAGACAGTGCAGCCAGGCTGCCGGCAACATGTCCACGAGACGCAGCGGAGTCCCATGGGGCAGGTCTGGTTCCATGTTGCAGAGAGCCGTGGTGTCCCGAGTGAGGGCAAGCAGAGCACTCCGAGACACAAATGCTTTGCTGTCCCTCAGCGAGGTAGACCAGCAAGCAGAGAAACCTGAGTACTGTCTATCTAAGATGGGGGGTTTGACCCCTTTAAGCACAGCCCTCGGCTAGCCTGAGGCAGCAGCTCCACACTCTAAGTCCTAACCTGATGCTCTGCGGCACTGGTTCCGGCCAGCTTTAACTTCGGTTCAGGGTCCACTCAGTGTGGACATGCTATTTCGAATTAGCCAAACGCTAATTTGAATTAGTTTTTAGGTCTAGATGCACTAATTCGAATTAGCTTAGTTCGAATTAACTAATTTGAATTAAGTTAGTTCGAATTAGTGCTGTAGTGTAGACATACCCTAAGGGTGGATGTGGCTCACTCCCAGCAGTTGATGGAGAGGGGGAAATACCAAGAGAGGGAAAATTGCCTTTGTAGTGAGAGAACCATTCTAAATCCTTATTTGGTCCTAATTTGGTTAATTTGATTATGTTAAATTTGCAAATGAATTGCAACGCTGCTGTTTCTCTTTGTAATCTGGTTTTGAAGTTTTTTAGTACAAGAATGGAGACTTTTAACCCCATTACTGAGTGTCCAGGAAGGTTAACATATTCTCCTACTGATTTGTATATGGTATTCCTTGCAGTTATGTAGAGGTTAAAGCAAGGAAATATCCTCCCCGCACACACAAGTCACCATCTAACTTCTAAGAGTGACAGAGTTGTAGTTGTCTGTCAATGCAAGTGTCTTTCAAGATGAGCTGAGAAGGTAATTTGATACTTGTCGCCCTGTCAGAGTTTCAGTGGCAAAGAGATGGACAATTTTCTTATGGCCTTGCATTATTTCCTTCATTCAGCTTCCAACTCCATAGGATGAACTTCCCTGCACATCACGTTTACAAGATGTCATAATGTCATTCACCATTCCTTTGTATTGCAATGTTCCTTGATCCCTCTGGTTTTGATCATCCTTCTGCCTCAGGGGGAAGGCAATTTCCATGCCTGGGTTCACAGGTTCACAACAAACAAAGTTATAATGAAAAATGTATATATTTTCTTATAGAATGGACTGCTGACATTACAAGTGAGATCAATGTAGCCAGCAATTTACAAGCATTTCATAGCATCCAAATACACAATATATTTTTATAGAACTAGTACCTACTTTGAGCAAAACTAATACTGTATATGGGTAATCTGGTCTGGTTTCTAGATATGTATTTGTCAGTTCATAGCTAATGACTACAGGACAGGCAAGAATTAATATTTGGCCTGCCCATGTCATACCTACTGTTGTTCTTTAGAGTAGTTGATTATGCACGATGTTGAAGAAAAAAGTAGTATATAATTGAATTTGCTAATATCAAGTGTTAGAGGGAAGTGATGTATGTGTGTAATACATTCCATCTGGAGGGATATGATTTTGTCGTACTAAGAATGCTCTAGTAGTTTGTCCTGCATGAGCCCAATTTTCAAATTAGCTCAGTACTCTCACCTCCAGCTAAGTTAATAGGAGCTTTGGGTGCTCAGCACTTCTGAAAATCAGAGCCCAGCTCTCCCTAGAAATCTCATCCTATGTTGCAGATGGCTCATCATGATAAAATTGAACAAACATGTCTACCTGTTGTTGAATTGAAGCTGAAATTTAGTTTTCCCTCTAGAATGGATGCCTTTGTGATTCGTGGCTAAATGTTCATAAATCCCATAATTTCATAAATGTTATGAAGTGGCTCAGTTTTATATGTACAAAGTGGTTTTTGTCAGGTAATGTTATTTTATGTTACTGTGAAAGGGTTGGTATTATCTTCTTGGAAATTTCATACTCTTTATTCCAGACATGATTTCCCCCATTTTCCCATCCCTATGGAAAGGTGATACAATATTTGATATCCCCCTTTACCTTTCTCTGTGAAGTCACCTTTGTGTTAGGAATGACCTTTAAAATGTCTGATAGTGATTTGACATTTCCCGTAACATTTTCTTGACCTTCTCCACTGGCCTTCTTAATGTTAAGCACCTGGGATTTTACATACATACAGAGTTTCTGAATTAATCATTATGTTTTGTAAATAATATGTAGGTATTTCTCTCTGTTCACTTTAACAGGATGGAATTTGATCATTTGATAATAATGAATTCATTCTTCAGGTTCAAAAGATTTTTTATTCAAATTAGAATTGCTAGTATATTTTTCAATCATTGTCGACAGAGGTCAGATTTAGAGGAGTAACCCTAAAGTGAAAGGTTCCAGATTCAATTATAACTGCCTCATAACTGTCTATTTTCCTGGACTAACACTTTTAACTAGGTCCTTCTTCAAGATAAGAAGAGCGATGTTGTGTCATGAATATTTAAGAATATTAATTTCACTTGAGATGACCTCAAAGTAGTTAAATTAAGTTATAATGATACTGTTTTTGTAAACCTGAATAATTATTGAGTCATATTTTGTCTCTGGAAGTGAAATTTGGTCTCCATTAGTATTCAGCTCTTCATGGATCTGAAACTCCCCAGCTCCATCTAGACTGGCATGATTTTGTGCAAATACTTTTAACGGAAAAGTTTTTCCATTAAAAGTATTTGCACAAGAGAGCGTCTATACTGGCAAGTGCCTTTACACAAAAGATTTGCTTTTGCGCAAAAGCATCCGTCCCAGTGTAGACGCTCTCTTGTGCAAGAAAGCTCCAATGGCCATTTTAGCCATTGGGCTTTCTTGCGCAAGAAATTAACATTGCTGTCTACATTGGCCCTCCCGCGCAAGAATACTTGCGCAAGAGGGCTTATCCCTGAGCAGGAGCATAAGAGTATTTGCGCAAGAACCACTAATTTTGTACTTTACAAAGTCAGTGTTCTTACGCAAATACTCACGTCCAGTGTAGACAGGCGGCAAGATTTTGCGCAAAAGTGGTTGCTTTTGCGCAAAATCATGCAAGTCTAGATGCAGCCCCCAATTATAAATGTTCCCAGATGTACTAGATTCCTCAAGCCCTGTAAGTCCATCATTTACTTTTAAAAAGGCCATGCACTTTATATTTGCAATTGACTGCCCTTTTCACACAGCTCTGAAGACTGAATAGTGCAACTCACACTCAGTCCTGTTTCAAGGTAAAACTCTCTTTGACTTCAATTGGAGCGTAGCCACAGTAAAGGCTTTGCTTCAGAACAGCCTGGCTACGTCTAGACTGGCATGATTTTCCGCAAATGCTTTTAATGGAAAAGTTTTCCGTTAAAAGCATTTGTGGAAACAGTGTCTAGATTGGCACGGACGCTTTTCCATAAAAGCACTTTTTGCGGAAAAGCATCCGTGCCAATCTAAACGCACTTTTGTGCAAGAAAGCCCCGATCGCCATTTTCGCGATTGGGGCTTTTTTGCGCAAAACAAAACTGAGCTGTCTACACTGGCCCTTTTGCGCAAAAGCTTTTGCGCAAAAGACTTTTGCCCGAAAGGGAGCAGCATAGTATTTCCTCAAGAAGCACTGATTTCTTACATGAGATCGTCAGTGTTCTTGCGGAAATTCAAGTGGCCATTGTAGACAGCTGGCAAGTTTTTCTGCAAAAGCAAGTGCTTTTGCGGAAAAACTTGCCAGTCTAGACACAGCCCCTAGGAAAGAACCTGTAGGAAAGGCTTCTGAGGTAGGAAATACGCATGAGGATTCCCTTGTGCCATTCTTCCCAGATGAGTCCATCATGCCAAATAAGGGATGGGCCTTTCCACACACTTGGAAGTGCTCCTGGGAACCATTTGGATCCCCGGTCATCTTCAGGAGCTACATGATATTCATGGGCAATTTCTAATCTTTATTCCTTTAATACACTCCCCTCCCAATGCTACATAACCTGAGAGATGATCTAAACCATGGTGGAGACTAACCATTTTGCAGTAAACAGATACAATCCTCAGCAAGCAACACAGGAAGCATGGCCCAAAATACATTATACCTTAACACAATGATATACAAAGGAAAGATAACTTATTCATTTATCATAACTACATGAACTGTGTACATAACCCACAAAATCATATCTGAGTTAGTTTCTCCACTGCTACAATAATAATATGTAATATTTTATTCTGCCTCATCTTACCTATTCATTTAAATATTTTGTAGCATGACCGAATACCAACATTTTAGACATCCTGATCAACTCTAGTCCATAAAAGAGACATTGGAGGTACTCTCCAATTGTGCTTAGCACAACAGGATTAGGTAAGAGAATTACTGAATGCTTACATTATGGTAGGATAAAATGATTTGCAAGAGATATTTAAATGCACATTACTATTAGATGTTATGTGATTCTTTTCTTGTTTATATCCCCTGCTGATCTACTAATTTTGCTAAAAGGAGAAATCTGCTAGAATTAGTGTCACAATGAAAAATTCCATGCAAAATTAATTTTTTGATTACACCAATATTTGACTGATCTCAGAAGACTATTCCACTGCCTATGAAGCAAATCATTTTTATTTGTCTACAGCATCCCATGTGTGATTTGGTGAAAGTCTTCAAGTTAATAGCATTATTTAGATCTATCTATACTCGGTCATTTTTGCTTATCCTCAGATCCACCCCTGAGCAATAATTTAAGTAAAGATGAGGGAGCTCAGAAAGCAGGCTTCCCCAGGGAGAAAGGTCTATTCCAGCCCTCTTTCACTGCAGCATCTTGGGGACAGGTGAGAAGCACCTCTCCATGGCTGCTTCAGCTCCAGTGGTCACAGCAGGGGGAGGGTGCATATTCCCCAGCTGAGGCAGGCCCAGGTTCATCTGTCCCATGTGCTCACAAGAGTAAGGAGTGAAGCCAACTGGGCACTTTATTCCCTGATGAAGAGGAACAACCAGCAATGTTCCCAGATGAATGGGTGGGGATTTGCATCCCCCTCCATCCTAACATGCCTGAGCAGTGGGAGACTCAGGGATAAAGCAGTCCTGGACAGAAGAGAGAGGTGTGGCCCCAGACAGTCCCTTTTCACCTGCCTGGTGGTTCTGTCTCTTTTCTGTATGGCTTTATGTATCGCCGTATGCATGGGGGAGCTCTTCTCCCCCACCCCCCACACAATCAAACCATACTTTATTTTAATTTATGCTAAGAAGCTGCATACAAAATTTGGTGGATCTAGCTCTTATGGTATAGGAGGAATTCTTGAACAAACAGATGGATGCACAGACAAACTCTCTTGCTCTTGTAACCCACACACCTACTGTGGAGAAAGTTTCAAAGGGGTAGTCATGTTAGTCTGTAACTGGAAGAACTTAAAAAAACAACAAATAGTCTTGCAGCACCTTAGAAACTAACAAAACATGTAGATGGTATCATGAGCTTTTGTGGGCACAACTCACTTCTTCAGATGAAACATCTAGTGTGGTTCACTGTCCAATGTAGTGACACTTAGACCACTTATAGTGAGAAATAAGAATGAGTGAGCTCTATAACCTAAGCTGAAAGCCAGGTGGCTTTTTAGCTCAAGCAGTAGAGGCTCCTACACTAAGCTCCACAGGTCCCAAGTTCAAATCCACCTAGTGGCCATTACACTCATTCATTCAGACAAATTCTCTAATCTGTGTATATATATATATATATATATATATTAGAAATGTCTGTCTGTTAGCTAGCTTCTTCAAGAACTTCTTCTAAACTGTAAGAACTAGGAGCACCACATTTGGCAGGCAGCTTCCTCTTAGTATAACTTAAAGCAACGTCAGGGTTTGGTTATTCCAGAAAAACCAGAAGAGCCTAGAATGAGAATGTTTTCTCTAGCATGGAAAGGGAGGGAGCAGAAAGAGGATGGACACTGAGAGTAGCCAATGGGGGCAATGAGTGTGAGGGAGAACTACACTGCAGAATGGGGGCAGCCGTAGCAGGAAGAGTGTGGCCAACTGGGGATGGGGCTCCATATCTAGATAAGTAGACCCTCTGCACCAAATCCCTCCCCCCACCCTTCAACTGCAGAACCACATGGGGGGAGCCCCAAAGGCCAACCACCCCACTGAGGCCTCCCAGGAACACACAAAAGATAGGTGGGGTGAGGGAGGGGCCCAGTGACCTCCCCAATCCCAGGACATGTTTGGGGTCCATGAACTATGGCTCAGCAGCCCCTCCTCCTGCAGAAGATGCTGGGGGTGGGGCATGAGTTACAGATTGGCATTTCCCTGGCCATTCCCATTCTCTGGAGATGCCAGAGGAGCAGTGGTCTAGCAGACCCCCTTACCTCAGGACAAACTGAAGGAGCCATGAATTGCAGCTTGGCAACCCCCACCCACCCTCAGGAGATGCTGGGGGGCTGGGAACTGTGGGCTAGCAGCACCCCTATCACGATGAGATAGTGGTTCACCGGAGGGCCAGAAACCACCACCTTCCACCCCCAGGAGGAGACACCAGGGCCACTCAGGCAGCTGGCCCAGGGTGCACCTGAGAAGCCACCCCTGGCACAGCAATGTGGCTACAAGCACCCTGGTTTTACCCCTCTGCACTTCCCCACTTCCAGGTTGGACACAGGCAATGATGGGTAAGTCAGCTATTATATATATATATATATATACTAGAAGATTTACCCAGCATTTCTTGGGTCCTTGAGGGCATAGGACTGGGGTGTGGAGGGTGTAGAAGTCAGGGCAGGGGCTTGGGGATAGGTGTGGGGGGATAGGTGTGGGGATAGGTGAGACAGTAGGGAGCTAGCAGGAGTTGGAGGTGGCCGGCAGCTGCTCCCTGGGACCAGTCTGGAATGACAAGGGATGCCGCTACCCAGCCACTGGCTGCTCCCTGGAATGCTGGGGATGCAAAGTTGGTCCATTGGCTGCTCCCTGGGGTCAGACCAGCTTGGTGGAGGTTGCACTTGCCAAACAGTGGTTGCTACCAAGGCTAGGCCACGGTGGCAGAGGCTGCACTGTCCCCTCACCCTGTGGTCATTCAGGAGTATGTCCCCCATGCCTGCCCTCTCCTGGGGTCATTTGGGAATACACCTGTCCCTACTATCACAGTCCTCTCTTTCCATGTGATGAGAAACAATCACATTCCACCCACATCCCATTGTCCTGGCGCAATTACCTGTCTGTCTATCTTTCTGGTACATTAGATGCACAAGCTTTATACACACACACACACACACACACACACACACACACACACACACACACACACACACACTGGAAGACAAATTAAACATGTGGGTTGAAAGGATTCATGTTACTTAGCTTGATCTTAGGAAACTAGCCAATTAGACGGGATTTTCAGGTCTTCTCTCCTGAGCTCTCTCGCTCTGGGTGTGTCTAGACTACCGAGTTTTGTCGACAAAAGTGGACTTTTGTCGACAAAACTATACTAGCGTCCACACTACTGCTGAGTTCTGTCGACATAACGTCGACAGAACTCAGCAGTTTTGTCGACGCTGGTATACCTCATTTTACGAGGCATAACACCTTCTGTCGACAGAGTTCTGTCGACAGAAGGTGTTATTGCCTGTAGGGTTGCGTCCAGACTACGGGGTTCTGTCGACAAAGCAGCTTGCTTTGTCGACAGAACTCAATGTGTCTGGACGCTCTTTGTCGATGGAAGTTTTGTCGACAGATACTGTCGACAAAACTTCCGTCAACAAAACGCGGTAGTCTAGATGTACCCTCTGTCTCTCTCTCTCTCCTCCTACTGCCTCCCTGCCCCCAGCTCTCCTCCGTTTCCTGCCTCTCTCTCCATCTCTTTCTTTCTCTTCTCCCTCTCCTGCCTCTCACTCTCCCTTTCTCTTCTCCTCCTCCTCCTGCCTCTCCCTCCCCTCCGTCTCTCCCTGCCCCCTTTCCCCTTCCCTCCCGCCGTGGTGTTTGGCTGAGTGCTGCCTGCTCAGCCGGGCTGCTGTGAGGGAAGGGGGTGGGGTGGTGATGTACACGGCCAGGGGGAGGGGCTGTGTACGTCACCACCCTCCCTTTCCCTCCCACCCTGGGGGAGCCCAAACAGCCCCTTGTGCTGCTGGCTCCCCTGGCGGCCCGGCTCAGGGGCGCAGCACTCAGTTGAGTTTCACAGCAGGAGAGGAAGGGGAGCGGTAGATGGCCCCACCCCCTGGCCATGTACGTCACCGCCCCGCCCTCTTCCCCTCCTTCCATGGTGGCTTGGCTGAGTGTTGTGTGCTCAGTCGGGCCGTCGCAGGGGAGGAAGAGTGGAGCGGTGACATACATGGGCAGTGGGCGGGGCTGTCTACATTACCGCCCACCCCCACGGCGACCCAGCTGAGGGGTGCACTACTCAGTGCCACAGCGGGAGGAGGAAGGGGGGGTAGTGATGTACATGGCCCCCCCTGGCTGTGTCCATCACTGCCCTGCCCCCCTTCCTGTCCCACCGGGGCTCAGCTGAGTGGTGCAGCGCCAGCGCCATTCAGCTGGGCCGCGGGCGGGGAGCAAGCGGCGGCAAGTGGCCATTTGGGGTCCAGCTGTGGCCAATGGCTTCCCGCCCCCCTCGCCAGCCCCACGGCCCCCGATCCCCCGCCAGCTCTGCTTCCCACCCCCTCTTCCTGCTGGCCAGCCCCAAGGCCCCCCAGACACCCCTCTGTTCTTCCCCACCAGCACTGCTTCCCTCCCCCTTCTTCCGGGCCCCCCCATCCTCCCCTCCAGCCCCCGATCCGCCCCAACTCTGCTTCCTGCCCTCCTTCCAGCCAGCTCCGCCCCCCTTCCCCTCCCTGTGTGGATCCCTGCCTCCTTCCCCTCCCTCTCCCTCTTCCTCTTCCTCTCCTTCCATGGCATGCTGCGCCGCTCAGCTGGCCCCAGCTGAGCAGCGGACGCTTGCCGCCCCGGGCCCAGCTGAGCGGTGCTCTTGCCGGGGTCCAGCTGAGTGGCGCCCCACTCGGCCAAACCACCATGGAGAGAGGGGAAGGAGGGCGGAGCGCTGATGTACACGGCCAGGGGGTATGGCCATGTACGTCAGCGTTACAGACTCACAGACAATGGGCTACTATCTTAGGAAATGAGTGCATAATTATAATTGATCTCAAATTAACCAATTTTCAGTATAAATATCATTCACTATGGCTGAAATTAGTATTATAATCATTTAGATTCAATAGGTCTGACATGTTATTCAACTCAGTGGGATAGTTTCTCCATAATAAACACAAGAAAATAAATGTGAGATAAGTAAATCTGATATAAGGGAAAGAAAGGAGTACAGTAAAATATTTACAAGTTAACAGATGTTCAGTTAAAAAACAAATGATGATGGACATGTATATCAACTGGCAACTCACAAAACAAACTGATGAACTGAATTTTGAAAGTAAATGCTGGCAGACAAATTAAATAATAAGTGGGTTGAAAGGATTCATGTTACTTAGCGTGATCTTGGGAAATGAGTGCGTCATTTTAATTGACCACAATTTAACCCATTTGCAGTTCACTGTTGAGTGAACATTTTGAAGATGTGTAATTTCAGTTTTAAAAGTGAAATGAGATAAATGTGACATTGCCAGCCTCAGTGATATCTGAAGCAGAAGGTTTCTGCCTTCAACCTATAACCTCCTGAAAATGGAGTTAATGTAAATGAACAAGGTGCCATTCATTAGCGTGTCAATGGTGAATCTCTAACATGGTGCCATTAAATTATTGTGGTGATAATTGAGACATTAAAAAGAGACAGCTGCTAGGCCTATTTCGAAGCTCTTATAGCCAGTTAGCAATTAAATTTCAATGAGCTAACATAATTTCACTATAGCAAACATTAGCAGTTGGGAATAATTTTTCTTTAAGGTTGCAGTTCTCTAACCAGATTAATAGCTTGTTAGGGGCAGATTCTCAGTCCTGATTCTGCATATCGCAGAAAAGCAGGCGGAGATCTGACCTCAAAGGGGCAATGTGAGGATTCCTATAATAGAGGAACATCCTTGGATGGCAAAAAGTCATCCCAGTCCCCGAATGAGGGGCAGGGAATGGGTGAGGTTCTGCTGGAACAGGGAGAAGCAAAGGAGAGTGTTTCAGTTGCAGAGACAGCAACAAATCAGGCATTGGCGATGGGTACCATAGGCAGGGGGAAACCCTGCCTTCCCAACCTCCCAGCCTGGCCCTGCTGCCTACACTCCACCTTCAGAACACCCACTGTAGGTATACGGGGGGGGGGGGGGGGGGAGGAGCAGTACATTGGTGCCCCCAGTACCCACCCTCCCTGAGCTCTGGGATCAGGATGACTGAGAACCCACCTGCATTCCCTGTGCTTCTGGTCCAAGGGGGCTGGGCTTGGGGAAGCTAGCTCCACCTCCTTGTGTGGGGCAGTGGGGCCTGGGAAGAAAGGGTGGGATCTAGGCAGAAGGAGCAGGGCTGGAGGCTTGTCTCCCCCAATTGTACTTTCACCCACTGCCAATGAAATCAGGAGCGTGGAAAGATGGCTTAGAGACACCTTTCTCCCTGGCTCTCTGCAGTTTTGCCTGGAATCTGGCCCTACGGATGCTGTATTAGGAGTAATAGTAAGACGCTGTGGAAAGAAGCACACTGTGGCAACACAGGCTTTTGCTTGGGTATCAAAGAATGGGAAGCCCTGACAACTGGAGGGAACTGCTTGGTTTGACCCCTCTGTCTCCTCCCCATTTCCTAGAGTGATCCCTCTGTTGGTCTGATCTTCCAAGCCAGACTACACTTCAAGGGCCGTAGACACATGAGTGCCAAACCCAAGGTTCCAGGTCAGACATTGCTACTAGGGTCAGTGACGTCACCCTGCCTCATTCTGAATCTCAGGCTATGCCTGGGATAATGCCTATTTTTAGAGGAGAGAGAATATCCTTAAGCTTCCAACCTTTGGGAGACAAGCATGCACTTACCCCACAAAACATACACAGAAAACCGGGTACAGCTATCAGCAGTGGCTGTTAGGTAGCATCTCCCACCACTAACTTTACACATAGCTTGTGTCCTCCGGTCTTATATTCCAATCACTTTTCCAGCCAGTACTGGAAATCCAGTCAATGATGCCCATCTTAATGAGATACAGTTCAAAATTCCTGCAGTAACTTGCAACACTTATTCAATAAAAATTTTCTCTTATCACATGATGTTGTGCTTCAGAATGGAAGAAACCTAAACTTCCTTAATTTGCAACAGAGTGCTTTTTGGTTCTTTGGTAACTGATTCAAATGATAGAGAACTAAATGTACTTTCTAGAAACTAGAACCGTACAGGCTAACTCTTGATATTAAAGTTTGATTCCATGCAAACCTGGTTTGAGTTTGGGACTGAACATGTTTTGAGAATTTTTAGAAAGGAAGTGCTCAAATTTGTACAATAGTGAAATCCATTAACTTTCTACCAGCCAGCTCAGCATCATCATCCCAAGACAATTATCAGAACTGAATAGAATCTTTCAGGCGAAACATGCCGTGGAAAAGGTAGATGATGGTGAATCAACTTGCATGGAACTGAGAAGGAGGAGCACAGGTTGCAGGAGGGAGGATTTTGGAGGGCACACCAGAATGGCAGTCTGTGTGCATATGACTGGAATGCTAGCTGCAGTTATAACACTGCTGTCAGCAGTTCTTAGTACAGAACAAGTTTAGGTTTATAAACATGGAATACTCCGATGTTGTTGTCTAGCACACGGAACATGAAACATAGAGTATCCTTGTATCTTCTCCCACCCACTTTGTTCATCCCAGCCCTCCTGTGATCACACGTAAAAGTCTTTCACTGATCAGGCAATGTTGGAAATTCTTTAACTCTAACATTGTTAAAGTTGGGATTGTGTATGATCTAATTATGAAGGCTGGGAGTTCAAAAAGGGAAGTGGCATACTAGTCATATGCATTGTGACAGGGCAGGCGAGAGGGCTAGATTGGAGAGAGAGGCAGCTCTAATAAGCAGAAATGGCCCTAATGAGGAGAGGGTTACTTCAGGGAAGCTAGGAGCAGCTGACCTATTGGGGCAGAATGGAAGCAGCTGGGATGGGGCTGCTATAAATCAATGAAGGGCCAGCTGATCTGACTTCAGCCAGCCAAGGAACCTTGTAAAAAGCCTTTCCTGCTGGGAGGGTGGAAGAGGAGTTTGGAGTTCGGCAGAGAAAAGCTATAACTGTTAGGGAAAGGATCAGAGCAGTGGACAGGGAGAACAGCAGTGTTGCTGGAGGCAACAGGAAAGGTGAGGGAATGTTTGGACTCCCTTACCCAAGTAGCCGGAGTCCATCCAATTGCTGGGGAGGACTGGTTAAGCAGCACAGAGGCATTGGCCCCAACACACTTTTAGCCAAGGGACAAAAGCCCAAATACTGACAAAGACAAGCAGGACCCTTTAGACTGTGGACTGATCAGGGATCTAGGCCCCTGGAGTGGGACTGACCTTGCCACAGCATATGCATCATGGTTACTTCTGAGAAATAGTGAAATTCTCTCACACTGCATCTATATATTATGGAGAACAACACTCAACCCACTGAGCTAGCCCTCCCCATCAACTGTTAGCATCTGAATTGAACAAAACATAGTTTTAAATCTATGGCCAGGGTCCCCTTTGATAAAGTGGGGACTGTATTCACCTTGTTCTGGTGTATGTGAGTTCTACTGTCCTGCAGTAACCCCATGTGTGTGCCTCATTTTCCCAGGGTAGTGTGCCAATATCTAGGTGGCAATGGGAATTTCAGGAGTGACTCTCACTGAGGGAGGCTGCCTCAGCCCTGGCAGGTACACAATGGCCGACGCCCTTCGCATCCTGAGCAGGGAAGAAGTGCAGCTAGGTGACACCTTTGGCCTGGGAAGCAAAACAAAGGCCAGAGGAGGGGCTTGGGGCTAGGCTGCTAGGCCTGGGAGTTCGTCTTGGCTGTTTCGGGGTCTCCCCTTCCCCAAGACTGCTTCTGCATTTCTGTGCCTACAAATTTGTTGTACGCTGTGTCCTAGTCAACTAATAAACCTTTCTATCTGCTCTCTGAGAGTCTCCTCTCACTGTGGATGGGGGTACAGGGCAAAGTGACTCCCCACATTTCAATGGCAGCACCTATAGCCTAGGATGAGCTCTCGGTACGTAGTTAAAGAACGTATCAATGAATAAATAACATACGGCATGTCTTGCAGAAGAGCCATTTGTGAATAGTTCCTTAGTTTTCATTAATATGTTATAAAATATCCAGGAGCTACTGGTTACTAACCATGGGCCCTATGTCCTGAGCTCATGTAAATTGGCATAATCCCATTGGAGCGATGCCCGTTTACACCAGTCAAGGATCTGGCATTATATACTTAACAGTGACAGCATAAAAGATTTCAAAGATCCATACTGCCATATGTTTAAGGACAGAGGGATCATGAACATCTCAGAAAACATCAGGGCATGGATTGAATCATATAATAATATCCTTAATATGGCACCACCTGGATCAACCAGAGCTTGAAGGCTCAAGTGACTATATGATCATGAAGCCGCCGAACACTTTTCAAATGTTTGTAGCAAATAATGAAGGACATCATTGGGGAAGGGGGCGGGGGGGAGGGAGAGGAGAGAAGAACAGCAACCTGTGTTCAAAAGACAAGAAGGGAAGGTGGAGGAAAAACCTGAACATGTTAAGGCTTTGAATCTGCCTATTCACGGTGTGTGGGGTGGGGAGGGCAGGGTTATAGTAGAATTTTAAATAACAGCCAGACATCAACTTGGACACAATGGACAGCTGTTCACATTTCTTCAGAGGCTGGCCCAAGGATTAGCAAAGAATCCAAGCAGCATGGAGTAACATCTGGGTGTATCAGCCCCTTTATTAACACTCTGGGACAAATTTTCTCTGTGGCCCAGAGGAGCTGTGCACCATCTATGCCCCATGTGAAAGACTTAACTGGGAGCATGAGACCTTAGACAATCCTGCATAGGGCTGAAAGCTATTCCATGCACAGGTGACCGTATGTGTAAATGTGTGCTGTGTGCATGTGGACTGCAGGTATGCACTGGGAGGAAAGGTGCGGTTCACATTTCTGCTGTTACTTGTAGCATGAAGTCCTAACTCCGTGGCTCCTGCCACCCTCGTGTAGGATGCATGCATAGCACTGGCCATGTGACAAGTGACCACTACACTAGTTGCAGTGCCTGAGGAGGGGACAGTTGTACATGAAGAGCCAAGAACTCCAAGCAAATGTCACAAGATACTATAGAAACTTTTATGGTTTCTTAGAACCTGCATAGTGTCCCTTTGTAGTTTTATTATTTGTGTTCTTCTTCTGGGAGTTTCACGCTATTTAGCCCTGGGTGTTTGACACTATGTGGGGTGCATTAGAAATGGTCTGACCATATTCATCTCATTGTTTTTTTGGAGGCTGGGGTCTTTTATAACTCAGCCTCCTTTTGGCTTAATCCATATTATACTGAATTCCCTTAGGTTTCAACTATGTAAGCACCAGGATTGCAGTGGGCCGGCATGTGATGGGTTTGCTATTTATTTTTGGGCTGAGCAACGGTTTAACTGAATCTTTCCCTGTCAGCACATCTAAAAAATCTCTTGTTGGGTCTGTCATGTAATGCTGTAGGGACTGGACATTCCGAATTTAGACAATACAGCTTCATTTACCTCATCCCAAATGCTTTCACTAGTGCAGATGGTCAAAACAAACAACCTGTACGAAGCATATTTGTTTGTAATAGTACAGTTCTATTAAGCGCACACTAGTAGTAACAATTCTTCAAGTCACTCTTCAAGTCCAAAGTGTAAGAACCCTCTCTCACTGTGAATACCCTGAGAAGTATCTTTCCAAATAAAGCGTTTGAGTGGAAATCACAACCTAGACATGGTTACAATCCCCAAGTCCCACATATGCACACTTGCACAATCCACAGAGCTGGTCATGGTAGCGAAGTTAAGCAAATGCCTATTTTGCAGGCTCGGAGTCTTAGGGTATGTCTAGACTACATGGCTCCGTAGATGGAGTCATGTTAAGTAGTTTACCCAACATAGTCAATGAAGCGGGGATTTAAATAATCCCCGCTTCATTAAAATAAAAATGGCTGCCATGCTGTGCCAACAATCAGCTGAACCGTGAAACGAGGTCTACAGGAACAGTAGACAAAGGCTTCCCTTGTCGACTGATCTGCGTCTAGACTGCTGCGATGTGCCGGATCAGCTGATCGTCGGCACAGTGCTTTGGCCATTTTTATTTTAATGAAGTGGGGGTTATTTAAATCCCTGCTTCATTGACTATGTTGGGTAAACTAGTTTACATGGCTCTGTCGACGGAGCCATGTAGTCTAGACATACCCTTAATGAATTGCCCCCACTTACATCAGTCATGGTGTGTCTGAAAATCTATTCCTGTGTTTCACAGTGTATTCCTGCTGGGAAGCACTCCGTAATATAGATCAGGGTGACCAACGTTGTCTATTTCCTTAGACTCCCACCTGTGTGTCTTTGTCCATCTGTTGACTCTTGTCTTATACAGGTTGCATCTCTATAAACCAGGACTCTCTGGTCTGGCAGCATCCATGGAAGACCACAGATATTGCAGGATCAGAGAGTCCCAGTGTGCTGCAGGGAATGGGGGGGCCCAGGAGCCTGGTATGATGTGGGGGAGGGGCAGGTGTCTGGCCCAACACAGGAGGGTCTAGAGTCCAGCACATGGCTCAACTGGACTGTCCAGTTGGAGCGGGCAGGAGCTGGGCAGCCCAGCATGTGGCTCAGCTGGGCTGGGTGGGTGGGAATCCAGGAAGCCCAGTGCGGCATCCCGATGGGCTGCCAGGGGGAGGGGCGGGAGCTGGGAGCCTGGAGCATGACCAGCTGAGCTGAGCTGGGGCTGGGATGAAAGGGGGGCAGGAAGCCCGGTGCAGGACCCTGCTGGGTTTCCGAGGGATCCAGAGAGCCAGTGGGGCCACAGGGCAGGGGATGGAGCTGGCAGCAGGTGGAGGCCAGAAATGACCTCCCCTTGGTCTGGCAAAATCCCTCATCCAGGACCAGTCAGGTTCCAAGGGTGCAGGACCAGGGAAATCCACCCTGTACTTTGATCCCTTTAAAGCAGGGTCCATTTTTGGTTTTGTGTTTGTACAGTGCCTAGCACAATGGGGTCCCGAATCATGGTTAGAAATCCACTGCAGAAGTATAAATGATTGAGAAGCACACATCCTCACCATTAATATGCTGAACTGCATGTGCTAATAAAGCCTGCTAACCAAATTCATTGCTTGTCTAAGGGGGTGGAAGGCTTAAATCCAAGCTTTTAAAATGCAATTAGAAATGTCCAGTTTCCTTCCCTTTTGATGGTAGCCATTTGGCTGGAGAATGCTCATCAGCTGGGATATCAATAATGCAGAAGGCCAATGCTGGGCACATTAGTTTCTGATTGGCTTTACTACCAGTTAAATAATCTGAGGGAAAGAAAGACTTATCTTTCTATGATGCTTTTCATCAGAGGGTCATCAGAAAGATTGGATGGATATTCCTTTGCTGGTGGGGACTTAATGACTGTTGTACCAAGAAAACCCAAGCTTCTGAGCTAGCACAGTAAACCGATCTCAAATCACCTCCCACAGTCTGTGCAAAAACTGCCTTGGAATGTGATTTTGTTCTGATCCCTCTGGAAGAGAAGACTTCCCTGCTGGCAGCGTAACAAGGCTGAAAGACAACTGGCTCTGCAGACAGAGGCTGTGTCTAGACTACAGAGTTTTGTCGACAAAAGTGGACTTTTGTCGACAAAACTATACCTTCGTCTACACTACCGCTGAGGTCTGTCGACATAACGTCGACAGAACTCAGCAGTTTTGTCGACGCTGGTAAACCTCATTTTATGAGGCATAACGCCTTTTGTCGACAGAGTTCTGTCGACAGAAGGTGTTATTGCATCTAGGGTTGTGTCTAGACTACAGGGTTTTGTCGACAAAGCAAGCTGCTTTGTCGACAGAACTGAATGTAGTCTAGACGCTCTTTGTCGACAGAAGCTTTGTCGACAGTATCTGTCGACAAAACTTCTGTCGACAAAAGCCTGTAGTCTAGACGTACCCAGAGAGTGCTCTGAGAAATTTAAAGGTGCCATACACAGAAAACAAAGGCACAAAAAAACTTGGCAGTACTGCACTGTCTAATATCTTTGTAGCTAGGATGTGTTTGTGGACAGAGAAATGTGTCATTTATTTTGGCATTTTCCAGTGTCTGCTGGAGATTTATAGATATTTTAAAGTTCACACATCTTTACGACAGGTGCAAAAAGAAGACTTCATCTTGCCATCAGTCAGTGAACATAAAGCTTGGCAGAAGAGAACAAAAATGCTATGTGGATTGGTGGCAGGACTGGTTGGCAACTACCAAATTTCAGTTTGAAACTGATTTCAATTAGCTTTTCATTTGGATGCTTTTGATATCTCAGAACTCTTGAAGATTATACATACTAACAACAGTCTATTGGGACAGATTCTGACCTGGGTTTAGAAGCCATATGCCTGTTTTATGTTTAATGAATGAGATAAATTTTCAGGTGCAAATAGTTTTTAGCCTGTAAGAACTTCATAGTTAGACCGGTTGTCAGGGGCTTTTGAAGTTCCAGGTCTGAGGCTTATTTATGAGGGTTTGTACTAGTTCCTCTGAGAATCCATATGCTGTATTGTCCAAGTCTACTCAACTATTTAAAGTACTAGACTACCAGCAGAAATGAAAACCTTATTTCTGTTAGGCAGTGAAAGAAAATGATACATTCAGCTAGGGAGATGTTAAAGTCAAGTGAAAATCCAAAAATAATTGTGCAAAAATTGTTGTATTAAAAGTAGCACAATGCTTCCAATTTCTGTTCAAAAGCAGGATACATATTTTTATGTCCGCATAAATTCATAAGCTTTCATGGGTTTTGACTTTGAAAAAGGCTGGAACTCAAATGCATCTCCCCTCCCTCCACCCCCTGTTAAAATCTGATAATGAATCCAGAGGCAAAGGTTGGGGTTGTTGACTTTTTCCCTGCAACCAGAGATGCGGTTTAGTGGCATACCTAATGGAAAATATATCTTACAATGAAGGTGCATCTACACAGCAGCATTATTTCGGCATAACAACCGTTATGCCAAAATAACAATGTGAGCATGTACACAGCAATTCCATTATTTCGAAATGAATTCGAAATAACGGATGGTTTATTCCAACTTCTATAATCCTCACTCCACAAGGAATAATACCTATTCTGAAATAGCTATTTCAGAAGAGCAGTCATGTGAATGCTCCACTGCTGCTATTTCAAAATAGCTCCTCCCTAGGACCATTCAAAGTAATTTCTCCCTAGTGCCTCCTGGAGCTGTAAATTGAGGTAGCATGTCTACATTAGGGAAATCTGCATCAGATTAATTTTGAGGCTTCCCTGTAGTGTAGATGTGCTATTTTGAAATAAGCTATTTTGGAAAAAAATCTGAAATAGCTTATTTCGAAATAAGCGTGCTGAGTAGACATATCCTGAGAGACTAAAGAGCACTCACTCTATTTAAGTCATCAAAGAGACAGGTAAGGTTAAGGATGATATACAGGAGAAACATAATCATAGTCTGGCTAAATACACAGGGGCTACATCTACACTGGCATGATTTTTTTGGAAATGCTTTTAACGGAAAAGTTTTCTGTTAAAAGTATTTTCGGAAAAAGCACGTCTAGATTGGCAGGATGCTTTTCCGGAAAAGCACTTTTGGCGGAAAAGCGCCCATGCCAATCTAGACGCGCTTTTCTGCAAAAAAGCCCCGATTGTCATTTTCGTGATCGGGGTTTTTTTGCGGAAAACAAATCTCTGCTGTCTACACTGGCCCTTTTCCGGAACAGTTTTCCGGAAAAAGACTTTTGCCTGAACGGGAGCAGCATAGTTTTTCTGGAAAAGCACTGATGATTTTACATTAGATCGTCAGTGCTTTTCCGGAAATTCAAGCGGCCAGTGTAGACAGCTGGCATGTTATTCTGGAAAAGCGGCTGATTTTCCGGAATAACTGGCCAGTGTAGACACAGCCAGGGAGTTAAACTGACTAAGTTAGCATGTGACACAAAAATTGGGGGAGTAGGAAATAAGGTCCCTGATTCAGAGCAATATGGCTAGCTTGGTAAACTGAGCTCAGGTAAACCAGCCTGCTGGGGAGGAGGGTGGAAGCGAGCAGTTTCCCGGGATCCAACAATTCAAAAGAGCCGAGACTCCTACTGCTGTAGGCTTCACTTACAAGATGGGAGACTCTGTCCTGGGAAACAGTGACTCTGTACTAGCTTTGTGTGTTGTGGTGGATAATCAGTTGAAAATAAGATTCCAGAATAACACTGTGGCCAAAAGAGCTAGTGGGATCCTAGGGTGAATAACAGGGAACTCTTGAGCAGGAGTAAAGAAGTTATTTTACTTCTGTATTTGACTTCTGCCAGAATCCTGGGTCCATTTCTGAAGGCCATGAGTCAAAAAGAGTCTTGATCAATGGGATATGGCTCAGAGAAGAGTCACAAGAATGATGAAAGAGTTAGAAAACATGCCTTTATAGCACTGTTTCTTAAACTTTTTAAGACCAAGGAACACCAAACAATATTTTTTTATGAGGAACACCAAGGATTTTTTGTTGAGGGGGAAAAAAAGGTATTGGGGGAAAGTTATTGAGCAAAAAAAAAAAAAAAAAAAAAAAAGTCACCTGCCCCTTTAAAGGTGGTCATTTTGAACTCTGTTGTTCTCTGCGGCACACCTCCGACTGCCTCGCTGCACACCCATGTACCACGGATCACAGTTTAAGAAACACTGCTTTATAGTGTCAGCCTGAAAGAACTCAGTCTATGTAGCTTACCAAAGAGAATATTAAAGACTTGATTATAGACTTTAACCTAACAGGTTCTCCAGTCTAACAGAGAAAGGTATAAAATGATCCAATAGCTGGAAGTTGAAGCTAGACCGATTCGGATGGGGTATAACAATTTAAAGAGGCTTGCAGTGCATTCTACATCAGTGACTATTTTTAAAATCAAGCTTGGATGTTTTTCTAAAAAATCTGTCCTTGGAATTATCTTGGGGAAGTCATATGGCCCATTTAATAAAGGAAGTCACTCCAGATCAGCGATGGGTAGGGAGTGGGCCATGTGAGTGGCTCTACTTCATCTCAGTGGGCACAAGATGTAATAACCGAGATGGTCTGTCAGGATAAGGTAGTTGTGCTAACTGTTTTTGCCTACCTAGAATTTGTGGGACGTGCTGACTGAACCACAACAGAGGGAGCGCACGGCTCTCATAGTCAGCGTTGTCCATAATCAGAACATATCTTACTTCATGTGCCTTTGCTTTATGTACATGTCATTTGAATAATACCGGTAGGAAAAAATGCAGATGGAAACCAGTGGAATCTGGTAACCCCAGGCATCGGCAACTGTAAACAAAATGTCTTGTGGGCCCCAAGTTGTTCACAGCTGCTCTTGATCACAATGGTCACTTTTGGACTTGGAATCTATGAAAACAAAGGCATAATGAGATCCAGGGCTTGAAAGGTGTAGTTAGAAAATTCCAAATTGGAAACAAGATACATTGTGAGGACAATTAGCCATTTGCTCATCAAAGGCTGTGGTAGATTTATCAGAGCCCAAAGTCTTTACTTTTTAGATGCATTTCTAAAAAGTATGCTCTACTTCAGCCATAAGTTACTGTGCCAGATAGTGGTCACTTACATAGTCAGGAAGAGTAATTCCCTCCATGGCAAGAATTATTGGGTGAAATCCTATCACTTATTCCATAGGAGGCTAGATTTGCTAGTTGTAATGGTTCTCGCTGGGTCTTTAAATTATGACTCTATTGTGGCAAAGTTCTGTCTGTGCCCCATGAATCTCATGCAACTGGTGGATAATATTAGCCTCAGAGACTTGGCTATGGTCCTATACACAGCCCTTTTCTCTTTACAGTAGGCAGGGTCCACCGTGCAGTGAGCCAGACTCATCACAGGCTAGTCTATGGTTTTGGGGCAAAAACCCCTTGATAGTCCTAGTCTCCCTTCTTGGGCCAGGCTCTGTGTTGGCATGGGGGAAGGTTTGGGGGGAACCCAGGCCCGCACATTACTCTGGGTTCTGGCCTAGGGACCCTAAAGTAGCAGTAGCAGCCACCAACGTTGATTTTCCTTCCGACTTGGCAGCTTTTTTTCCTGGGCCACTTTCCCAAACAAACACTCCAAAATGTCTCCTTCTGGTCGCTGTTTAGCAGCTACCAGCACACACGCAGCTTCTTCTTATTCTTCTCTTTCTCCTTCCGGTCCATCACCCTTGGTCTTCCCCCTCTCCTTACCTTGGGGCTGCCTTTTAAAGCAACTCCACCGGCTATAATTGACTGTGGGTGTTGTGTGATTTGCCTAAGGGAGCAATCTAGCTAATTAGACGCAGGTGTTTTCCTGCCTTTTATTGCAGCAGGCTCTAATAATTTACTCTGGAAAGAGAAAACCACTTATCCAGTGCCCTGTATACCTGCCTTCCATCAGAGTGTGGCAGGCAGCTGGCTTAGCTCTGTTACACTATATATTAAGTGCTCTTTCCCAGGAAAAGTGCTCTGGACTCGAAATGCACCAGTGCATATATAAAATGTTTGCAGAACTCTGTTGTTAGCTAAAAAGATAATATCTGGCTTTGAGTGAAAGTTCTCCAGAACAAAATTCATGAAAACCACTCCAACTGCAAGCTGAACTCCAGCCAATACTGATTTTGAGTGCATTAGAATCTTAAGCTGATTGTGGACTTCAAAATAACACTTGTCTCCTAGCGTATGTCTACACAGCAGCTGAATACATGCCCAGTGTTGATAAATGGACAAACACTAGCTCTCCACAGCATGCTAACAATAGCAGTAGACCCAGCTGGTGTTCAGGTATGTAACCCTGGGATTCAGTGGGCTTGTATTTGCAAGGCTAGCCTTTGCCATTTCATCTATACTGCTATTAGAAGCATACACCAAACGGCTGTGTGGGCAAACATATCCCTTAGGTAACTGTCAATCAATCAAAAAGGTAAACAATCTGTCTGCCTTCCTATGTCCCTATGTGATTGTCATTGCCATAGACTGTAAACTCCTATAGTCAGTTTTCTGAAAGTAGCCACCTTATAATGAAAAATGTATAAGCACAAATGCAGTCTCTCCAGCCTGGTATAAACTAAAAGAAGTTGATTTATCACTTGGCAAAGAGTTTCCTAGGATACGCTCTACCGGATGGTACTATACTGCCGTGTCTTTACTTCAGTGTTTATTTTTATGACATTGCTATGGAAAGCTTTCATGGCACCATGATGACCAAGTCATGTTTTGTCAAAACATTGATATTTCTGTTGCTGCTCTGCTGCAACACGTCCTTGACAAATATGACAAACATTGGTAAAATGTCAAGAACATGTACAATCATTCTGTCAGCTGTTGAGTATGAAAATCCAAGAGAAGTGAAACGGTCATTGACATGGTTTTTTTTTTTTAAATTCCATCCAGCCTGTTCGAAAACCACATTTAAGTCTATAGTATATTTTATAAAGTGGACAAGAATCCTGTTTTTTATTAACACAAAAACATATTCCTCTACTTGATCATTTTCTCCATGCGTTGTCATACAGTCATGCTATGATTTAAGCAACTGTAATGACAGTGTGAGGTGCAATTTACTAGATAATCAGACCCAATAAACCACAAATATATGCACAAGTGGAAGCTTTTGTCTGCTAGTACTAAAGGGAAGTTTCTGTTAATGTTAATGTCGCTTGTTTGGCCATCCAGGAGAGATTCAAGCTGATTAGAAGAGCTCTAAGTTTTTCTTGATTTGCTAAAAATATTGACAAAATTCAGCCCCAAACAATTTTCCCCACAGTTTGGAATTGCCAGCAAACTGAAAAATCGGTTAATTGCCCACCTTTATTCCTATGATCTTGGGTCTAAAATTCATGTAGCATATGAAAGGGCTTTTTAGTCCTTTGGATAGTAGGTGTAGTTCAAGACACAAACTGGACCATAGATTGTAAAGTTTTATTATAGGATTGTACATGTATGTGCATGTACATTGCATTTTGAGAAGTAGTATTAAATCACTTTGATTTTCCATCTCAGTCTTGTATACAGTCAGATGTGTACTAAAGGGACAGGTTCAGAGGGAATAGATCAAAGAATATATACCAAGAAGTGTGAGAAATGCAATGGGCTTCTACAGAATGGCCTGTCCCAAAATGGGGGCCAATTCTGAATGATTTGTTGCAATAAAGCAAAGTGAAATTGACAAGGAAAGCTTGCTGGTGACAATAAAATAATTTATTTGATCAGATCTCGAACAAGGATGTATGGGTACATCTACACTAGCCCCCTACTTCGAACTAAGGAGGCTAATGAGGGCGACCGAAATTGCTAATGAAGCACGGAATTTAAATATCCTGCGCTTGATTAGCATATTCCCGGCCAGTCGTCATTTTTGGAAACTGACTAGCTGAAAGTAACTGCCCGCGTCTACACGAGGCAGAGAAGCGTGATTCTGAGATAAACCCCTTACTTCGAATTAACAATTAAACCATTGGAATGAGGTTTAACTGTTAATTCGAACTAAGGGGTTTATCTTGGAATCACGCTTCTCTGCCACGTGTAGATGCGGGCAGTTACTTTGGGCTAGTCAGTTTCCAAAATGGCGACCGGCCGGAAATATGCTAATAAAGTGCAGGATATTTAAATTCTGCACTTCATTAGCAATCTCAGTCACCCTCATTAGCCTCCCTAGTTCGAACTAGGGGGCTAGTGTAGATGTACCCTCTGTATTCTGCATGCTTTTTTAATTAAAGTACATATACATATATTTTAAAGTGACATTTGTATATTTTAAATGAAACCACAATTTTGCAATATGTGCTCTATGTTTCTGTAATGCAATACTATTGTACTAGTGTATATCTCACTTGAAAAGCCAATTAACGGATACTGTATACCAATAACTGTGGGTGTATATTTCTTAAGCAACTAAGCAAACTTCAAGACCTTTCAGCTGCCACCCAACGGCAATGTGCTAAAGACATTTCTCAGATATCTTTACAGTGGCAGCATGCAATTTAACACTGGCAGGCAGCCACAATGTTCCTTTCCCCCTCAATTATAAACATCTGATGATGCTATCTTTGTTTCTAAACAAGTACTGAAACTCCATGGTACAATAAATTTAAAATCTGTTTACAATACAATTTCCAGAATCTCTTGCATCTTATAATTATAGAATCTGTTAAACACAGATTCTATTGACCTTGTATGGTGGAAAGAGACCTTTAAATTCCTACAGGAATAATAATTTCAAATCACAAGGGTTGACAGTAATGCTGTCTGACATATATATGTTTCCATGCCTTTTCTTCTGTTCCCAACACTAGTACTTCAAACAACATGAAATCTCTAGGAATCCTTTACCAATGTATAATTGCGTACACTACACTCAGTATAGGTTGCACCTCTCTAGTCCGGCACTCTCTGATCTGGCAACATCTATGGTCTGGCATGATTTTAGTTAGCTGGATGTTCATTTATTATGGGTGTGGTCAAGTTTCCTGTAGTCCCATAAAGTTTGTTTATAGCCACCAGTCCTGGTTCTCAGTGTTCCGTGCTGTTAATTAGCTCTAATTTATCCCAAAATGTTTCGTAAGAGCCTGGTCAGTGAGCAGTGGAAGTGTTGGTGATGCTGCTAGATACTATTGGCCTCCCCTGGTCTGGCAAATTCTCTGATACGGCACCAGTGAGATCCCTAGGGTGCCAGAGTAGAGAGGTTCAACCGGTAGGAAACTATGCTATAGGCAATGTTGTCACCTCACTAGGGTCCCAATCCATAGCCTCTTGTGGTCAATAGTAAGCATTCTATTGAACACAATGGCTACATCTATACTGGCATGATTTTCCGCAAATGCTTTTAACGGAAAAGTTTTTCTGTGAAAAGCATTTGTGGAAAAGAGCGCCTAGATTGGCATGGACGCTTTTGCGCAAAAGCACTTTTTGCGCAAAAGCATCCATGGCAATCTAGACGCGGTTTTGTGCAAGAAAGCCCCGATCGCCATTTTCACCATCGGGTTTTTTTTGCGCTAAACGGTTCTCGGCTGTCTACACTGGCCCTCCTGCTCAAAAGCATTTGCGCAAGAGGGCTTTTTCCCGAACGGGAGAGTCATTGTATTTGCGGAAGAACACTGACAATCTTACATTAGATCGTCAGTGTTCTTGCGCAAATTCAAAGCGGCCAGTGTAGACAGCTGGCAAGTTTTCCGCAAAAGCAGAAAGCAGAAACTTGCCAGTCTAGATGCAGCCAATGTTTTAGGCTACAGTAGTGTTCCAAGCCAAAATTATGGGTATGTTTTCTGGTGAGTCAAACCTATATATGAAGGGAAGGAAACAAGCCACACACATACAAAGATTCTGTTCTTGCAACTTACTTCATACTTGATAGTAGGTCCCACAATCCTAGTAACTACCATGTTTAAACAACTGCGATGGGTAGGATTGAAGAATTGATTCAGTGCAGTTCCCTGAAATTTCCTCATGAAAAAATACTGCTTTACTTCAGGCCCTTGAATGCTCATAAACTCACAGGATTATGCGTAGTGAGCCTCTCAATTCTCTAATTAACTCTGACTCTCAGTTTAGACACATGAAGGATAATTTTGCATATTTCAAAGCACTCCCTTTGGAAATGATTGGTATTTGTTAATGCTCTGTGAAATTCAGGCCCTAAATGACATCAAGGCAAAACTTCCCCTGATGTCTATGGTACTAGGATTTCACCGTCTGTGTTCAAATATTGTTCCAGAGGTGCCAAAGAAACCCAAAATAGATGACATGGACAAATACAGCATGCTGTCTCATTGTCGATGCTTCCTTGAAAGGCCCCTGTTGGGTCTCTATATGGTATATCCTAATCATAGCTCAATGTGATGATTATATTACTCCTCTTTTAAACATCTCACACAGTCTGAGCCATCCATCCCAGATTGGTGTTTTCATCTTTCTAATGTAACCCAGAGACACTGGGACTTCTGACAAGAGAGAGTGAAGTCAGCTTTGTTGCCTTAGCTGAGAAAAAGTTGGCTTTTAGCTCATGCAGGAGAAGCATGTGGTTTTAACCCCTAAGGTTGCAGGTTAAATCCCTCATGCTGATGACCAGCATCCATCGGCTCTACGCTACAATACAGAGAAATCTGTGGCAGATACCAAGGCCAGCCTTTCCTCAGTCACCTCTGTTAATAGCTCTTTTGTTGGGGAGTGAAAATCCATTAAACTAGACTTCCACTGTTCATTGTGCTGTCTTTTCTCTCTTACGGTTCTTGGCCAGTGCCCCAATGCTCCTTAACCTCATTTCTTTCCTGTCACCCACTTTCATTGCTTGCTGGTTCTTCTGTTATTGTTTCCCTTTGTTTTTCCTTCAAGTCCTACCAAGACTCAAATTGTATAAATCAGCCTCTGGTATGTGACTCTTTCTCCCTCTGCCACCAATAAATGGATCATGGTTCATTTCACAAGTCATTCCTACAAGTGTGGCTTGTTTCCTTCCAACAGATATACAGTAGAGACAAGAGAGAGAGATGGTTCCTTTACAATATATAAACATACAGGCTGTGTCTAGACTGGCCAGTTTTTCCAGAAAATCAGCCACTTTTGCAGAAAAACTTGCCAGCTGTCTACACTGGCCGCTTGAATTTCCGCAAAAGCACTGACGATCTCATGTAAGAAATCAGTGCTTCTTGCAGAAATACTATGCTGCTCTCATTCAGGCAAAAATCCTTTTGCGCAAAAGTTTTGCGCAAAAGGGCCAGTGTAGACAGCCCAGATTTGTTTTGCGCAAAAACGCCCCAATGGCGAAAATGGCAATCGGGGCTTTCCTGCACAAAACCGCGTCTAGATTGGCACGGATGCTTTTCCGCAAAATGTGCTTTTGCGCAAAAGCATCCGTGCCAATCTAGACGCTCTTTTCCACAAATGCTTTTAATGGAAAAACTTTTCTGTTAAAAGCATTTGTGGAAAATCATACCAGCCTAGACATAGCCACAGTGTTCAAGAAATACCACTCATCTGAATCTGGCCATAAAGGGCTATGAGAACACAAGTGGGAAAGATAAAAGTACAACGGTTCTTGCAATATATATTCCAAAACACTGGTGATATCAATTTGCATGTTAGTGCTGCTTCCACTTAACAGTTGTAATGCTAATTTCAAGAGGTTAATTTTCCCTGCTGATATTTTCTTCCCTTAAATAATATATTAATGAAGTTAAATGAAAACATATGGCACAGGAGATAAAATGTGTGTTCGCATAAAATATGTGTTACAAAACAGCTGCATGCAAAGAGAAAGTTACAGAATATATAATGTATAAAAACAACTATAATTTCATGGTGCAGTTGTCAGCATTTTTATGGCATCTCATTCCCAATGCTAATATAAGCAATACCTTCATCGATTATTCCTCTACATATTCAAGGGAATGTGCAAGCACTTATTTATGTTTGCCAGTGAGGTAAAACCATCACATTTTTTTACTGTTTGTGTTCCATGAGCTTTCATAAATCAACTGTGACTGCACAATCTTTGTTAGGGAGATTTGATGTTAGAGTAAAGCTGTCTATTGTTAAAAAAATCAATTAGAGTTTACAGTAGGTACACAGAACACTCATGAGAGCCATGGGCAATTGATTTTATGGATCTTTTCATTTCATTGGGGAAATATTAATTGTTGGTTTTAGGCACCCTCCATGCATAAACTTGCCTCTAAAGACAATTGTAGTCTTGTCCCATCCCTTATTTGGCTAACGACAACGAAGAGTGCTAAGGTTCACTAATTTTGGAATTAATCGACACTTTCCTTAGGGAACACTCCCACTCGTTATCCTGAAAAATATGATGATTAGAGCCCCAGCAAACCCTCAGATATCCACTTTATATCTGTGGGTATCCAGGGCTTATTTTTGTGGAGGCAGATGCAGATACGGATAGAAATTCTGTATCCACACAGGGCTCTAATGATAGTGTGTCCACACCTCAAAAAATTATCTCTTGGTGTTAATTTCATCCTGCCATCGCCGTGTCTCTAATCTATAATCAATATGGTGGTGGTGGACCAATTCTGGTAGGGTATATCTACACTACAGCACTAATTCGAACTAACTTAATTCGAATTAGTTAATTCAAACTAAGCTAATTCGAATTAGTGCATCTAGACCTAAAAACTAGTTCGAATTAGCATTTTCCTAATTTGAACTAGCATGTCCACATTGAGTGGACCCTGAACTGAGGTTAAGGATGGCCAGAAGCAGTGCCGGCAGGGCATCAGATTAGGACTTAGAGCGTGGAGCTGCTGTCTCAGGCTAGCCGAGGGCTGTGCTTAAAGGGTCCCGACCCCCACCCCGGACAAATAGTTCTCAGGGGTTCCCCGCCTGCAAAGCAGTCCTGGCTTGGAGTGCCCTGAGTGCCCACACTGGGCACATCACACCACTCGGCCATCAGCCCAGCTGCACTTGCCACAGGCTGCCATCCAGGGGGAGGGGGTCAATCGGGGGGCTGCAGGAGAGCTTCCACCCCGAGGAGCCCGCAGAGCCACCCCAGTCCTCCCCATCGGGGGCTCGTACCCCATTCCTCCCTCACCTTCTTCCACTTACCCTTCCCTAGCCCCCCTTCCTGATGTACAAAATAAAGGACACGTGTTCAAAAATAGAAACTCTCTTTATTGAACAAAACTGGGGGAGACTGGGAAAAGGAGGTGGGAGAGGGGAAGAGAGAGGGTGGGATCAGGGGTTTGGAACAGGTCCCATATGAAGAGAGGCTAAAGAGACTGGGACTTTTCAGCTTAGAAAAGAGGAGACTGAGGGGGGGATATGATAGAGGTCTGTAAAAGCACGAGTGGTGTGGAGAGGGTGCATAAAGAAAAGTTCTTCATTAGTTCCCATAATAGAAGGACTAGAGGACACCAAATGAAATGAATGGGTAGCAGCCTTCAAACTAATAACAGAAAGTTGTTCTTCACAAAGCAAATAGTCAACCTGTGGAACTCCTTGCTGAGGAGGCTGTGAAGGCTAGAACTAGAACAGAGTTTAAAGAGAAGTTAGATAAAGTCATGGAGGTTGGGTCCATGGAGTGGTATTAGCCAGGGGGTAGAAATGGTGTCCCAGGCCTCTGTTTGTGGAAGGCTGGAGATGGATGGCACGAGACAAATGGCTTGGTCATTGTTTCGGTCCATCCCCTCCAGGGTCCCTAGTGTTGGCTGCTGTCGGCAGACAGTCTACTGGGCTAGATGGACCTTTGGTCTGACCCAGTACGGCCATTCTAAGCTCAGGGCTCAGGGTCGGGGGTCTCACTGGACCACCCTGATTTTCATGCAAACCTGCTCCTGGGTGGCCAGGCTGGCAGCTCTCCTGCCCAAGCCGGCCACTTTCCTGTGCCTAATGCGGACGTCGTGGATGAGGTCCACGATGTCCACACTAGACCAGGTGAGTGCCCGCCTCTTGCGGACCCGGGCAGGCTCCCGGGAGCCGCCA
This sequence comes from Pelodiscus sinensis, assembly GCF_052426305.1. Lineage (NCBI taxonomy): Eukaryota > Metazoa > Chordata > Testudines > Trionychidae > Pelodiscus > Pelodiscus sinensis. Next base: position 11,060,323 of record NC_143064.1, on the reverse strand, counting down.
GCCTGGTCCCGGGAAGAGGCGGAGGGCGGGGTGGCAGCAGGTGGCTGGTTCGTGCCGTGCCAGGTGCAGGGTCTGCTGGCTGGGTGCTGAAAGACTTGCACCTGGCACGGGCACCGTAGCCAGCCCATGCCCCTTTAAGGGCTCCGGGGCCGGACAAACGAGTTTCCTTGGTGGTGCCCAGAGTGGCCGCCAGGGAAAGCTGGGGAGGGCTAGCCTCCCACTAGTTCGAATTAAGTGGCCACACAGCCCTTAATTCGAACTACTTAATTCGAACTAGGTGTTAGTCCTCGTAGAATGAGGTTTACCTAGTTCGAATTAAGCGCTCTGCTAGTTCGAATTAAGATCGAACTAGCGGTTTGCATGTGTAGCGCCAAAGTTAATTCTAACTAACGTCTGTTATTTCGAATTAACTTTGTAGTGTAGACATACCTGTAGTAATTGTCAGGGTGGTTAAGCACTGGAATGAATTGCCTAGGGAGGCTGTGGAGATATTTAAGAGCAGGTTAGATAGGCATCTATCAGGGATGATTTAGATCAGGGATTCTTAAACTTTTTACCATCACACCTCCCCTGAAAGTGAACTTCATATTCACACCCCCCCCGGGAGCCATTTTGTGCACAGCCTAGCCCCACCCCCTCACCTGACAGGAAGCTAAGGGGCGTGGCTAGGACTATAAGAACTCTGGACTATAAGAACTATAAGAGACAGAGGCCTGCCTAGAGCTGCTGGCTGATGAAGCTGAGACCTAGCCCGGGCCTCCCACAGTTGCCTTCCCACTGAGGCCTGGCTAAGCTGGCCAGCAGGGCTACCCTCTGACCTAGAGGAACCCAAGGCTCTGCTGGAGCCTGGCAATTCAGAAGTCCGGCCTGAGCTGAAGACCCAGCTCGAAGCCTGCCTGAACCCTGGAACCTGGCGAACCAGCTGGACACTGGACACAGCCATCCGAGTTAATTTCCAAGTCTGATGGCTGGTGGTGCGGTGGGGTGAGTGACCCCCGTTACAATGCCTAAATGAATAATATGAGCTTTTTACTTTGAACATTTTCCTAACAAGTTTACGTAATATTTGCAGATGAAAGTCGGCAATGCTCACGTACTGTTATTGTAGTGTGTCGTCACATAGGCTTGATTGATTCACACTGCTATTGTAGTGTGCCGATCTCTAGAAGTTAATAAGAAATTAATGTTTATAATTTTAATTCATAATATTAATTATGAAGAAATCTAAACTTTAGAATTTTATCCAGTGAGAAGGCAATTGCGATACATTTTCTGGGAGGCACCTTGCAGCAGCCCTGTATCTCCTTCACACCTCACTGGTTAAGAACCCCTGATTAAGATGAGACTTGGTCCTACCATGAGGGCAGGGGACTGGATTTGATGATCGATCGAGGTCCCCTTCCAGTTCTAGTATTCTATGATTCTATGATGCACTCTGACTCTGTTTCCATAATAATGCTACTATTTTTAGCATGGCAGCTGCAGCAGAGCTGATGCAATTCTGTCTCTGTAAGATGGGAATTGCATGTCTAACTCCAAAGGCAGGCCTTGCCCATAAGGTGCCCCAATTAAATGAATGGGGTTACTTGCAACTTGCAGGGCTATTCGGTAAAAAAAATGTGCAAGATTTGGGGCTTTGTATGTCAAGAATTCATCCTTTAAAAAATGAAACAAAACATTATCAGCAAGAAAATCATTGAGCTAATGTTAAGGGGTTTGATTGATGTTCTATTGGCCCAAGTCACCCGCCGATGCTAAGACGGGAGTGTTCCTCAGTGGGCTGTGAATGTGGCTTTGCAGCAGCCATGTGTTATCACTGAAATACATGTGGCAGGATAGTCACTGAACAAGCTTTAGCTCCACAATGGTTAGAAAAGAAATGGTAATGGACAAGAAAGAAAAAACAAGTTGTATTTACCTGAGAAACAATGGGAGTCCAGATTAGTTGTGCTCCTCTCAGGGGAGAGAGAGTGTGAGCATTGGGGTGATATTACAGGCCCTGGCAGCCATGATGTCATGATTCAAAAAGCTGGTACACGATCATGCTCATCCAGGGCTGGACTGAGGCATGGGTGCGCCAGGCAGCTGTTTGGGGCGCCAACTGATGGGGGGGATGCCTAATGGCAGCTGGAAGGGTTGCACGGTGTCCCTTACAGCTGCCATCAGGCGCCACACACCCAGATCCCGCAGCGTCTGCCAGCAGTGCCCTTCCCCCTCACAGCCACGGGGCCCTGCACGGCCCGGCATGCGCACATGTGCTGTGCGCCCCGGGGGCAGGCCTTGGGCTGTGCATCAGCGGCCATAGCCGACCCGTGCATGCGCCGTGTGTTTGGGGGGTGGTGCCATGCACCTGGGCCCAGGGTGCCAAAAGGGCTTGGGCCAGCCCTGTGCTCATCCCTGTGAGCTGGAGCCACATTGGGGCTGCTCTAAGTTATGCCAGTGGTGTATGTTTGCTAAGGAAGATACATGGGGCCCATATACCAGTTGAGAGTTGGCCGGGCAGAGTGGGGCTTTATGGGGTGGCTGGTGTCAGACTTTCAGCTGGCGAGCTATAACTAGAACAAAGCTCTCAACAATGAAAAAATGGATCATATTTGAGAATCTGTCTTTAGATATTTAGGGCTCAACCCAAATGCCATGGAAGTCAGTGCAAAAACATCCATTGACTTTAGTGTGTTGTCAGTTAGACCCTAAGAAGATGAGGGTGGGGAACCAAACAAGGACGGAAAGCGTCTCATAGATCTTTTTCCCGTGGTCCCTCAGCTCAGCTAAAAATCCATTTTATAGCACTCTTAATAATTAATACTCAACTCCTTTCTTGGCAGGCTGAGGAGAGACCTCTGTGACTGAGACTCAAGGACCCACTCACTCCTCATTGTATCCCCTCTAGACCATGGAAGAAGGTTGTTCAGGAAGCTGGCCCTGCTACTGCCCAATGTGTTACTCATTTTAAAGCTAAACAGATACTTTACACATTTGTGTGGGTACTTCTATGTTCACCTCTCCCTCCTTACCATAGTATTTGAGCATCTCACAGTCTATAATTATTGTATTGTGGCAAACTATGAGGGTAAGGAACTGGTATCATTGCTGTCATACAATGGGGGAAGGGAAACACAAAAAGGAAAGTGATGTGACCAAGATCACTCAAGAATACAGCTGTAGAAGAGGGGCTTGACACCACACTTACCAACTAGTAGGCAAGGGCCCCTATTCAATGGAACATCCTGTCTCTTCAGGACTTCCAATCCAGTACCTTTCAGAAGAGTTGTATTTACAGGTGTACATGCATGTGTGTGTGCGCGCACACACACACACACACACACACACACACAAATATAAGAACGGCCTTACTGGGTTAGGACAAAGGTCCATCTAGCCCAGTATCCTGTCTGCTGACAGTGGCCAGGTGCCCCAGAGGGAATGAACAGAAGAGAAGATGATCCAGTCATCCATCCCCCTGTTGGCCATTCCCATTTTCTGACAAACAGAGGCCAGAAAGACCATTCCTGCCTGTCCTGGCTAATAGCCATCGATGGACCTAACCTTCCTGAACTTACCTAGTTCTTTTTTAACCTTGTTTGAACCACATATATTAATAAAGGAGAGGAGCGGGAATCCAAATTAACAGATTTCTGTATAGAAACTCGAGAACTTATCATGTGACTGAAATGTTTGGAGGAACTGGATTGCTCAGGATTTGTGATAACAAAGAAAGAACATGGGGTTGCGGGGAGGAATGAAGAGGGGGCATAAAGAGATCAGATTGTTTCATGTGACGTCTCATGCATGTTGCTTGAGTGATTTGGCTGTATAGGGTCCTTCCTGCACAGCATTACAAAAGGCCCATATAGATCAACATTATTCACAAAAGTAGCAGGAGTCAGATTATACTGTTAATTATACTGTGCACTCTGGCACATTTTTTTGAGCAAGTCCCTTAGTTTAAGCTGTTTCTAAGTGGCATTTAAATTACAGAATCCAAATCCACTATCTCAGATCAAATACAGCTTCTTCTTATCATAACTTAAAGCAAGGTCAGGGTTTGGTTGTGTGGGGGTGGAAGGGCAGAATCTCCCTCCCCCCCCCCATGTGTATGGGGAAATATAAAACTACACAGAAAAGGGACAGAATCACCAGGCAGGTGAAAAGGACTGGTACGAGCACATCTCCCCCTCTTCAGCCATGACCTTAGCCCCAAACCTCCCACTTCCAGGTGCCCTTTAGGGATGGGGGGGCTGCAGCTGCCCCCATTTGATGGGATCATTGCTGTCCATTCCCCTTTGTCAGGGAGCCAAAGGAAAGTGCATAGTTTGCTGCATCCCTCTCTCTGGCAAGGGAGTGCAGGGTGCAGATGAACCTGGACCTGCTCTGCCAGGAGACATACACCTCTCCCCAGTCTGTGCCCCCTAGAGTTGCAGCAGCCATGAAGAGGTGCTTCTCACCTATCCCCAAACTGTTATAGGGAGAGAGGGCCTTCATACTGAATCTGACATCTCCAGCCCCACCCCAGAGCAATGGGAAGGAAGAAAAGCATCAACAACAACAAAAGAGTTAAGGACCGAAGCGACAACGGGTAAATCTTGTAGTAGAAGATAATCCACAGTAGATCTGAAGACAATAGAAAATACACGCTTTCTTATTACCACAGTCAGTTCTAATTACATTTGAGATATAATGGACATCTTTTATCTGATAGTTTATTATATTTGGGCTGCGTAATTTTTCTGTCTGGGAAAAAGAGTCTATTTTTTTTGTCATCGACAGGATATGGCAGTCTGTAGCAATCAGTAAGCACAAGAGAATTGTGTGCAGCCTTTCAAGTACAATTGCTTTGTTCTCAGCCTTTGCTTAACTGCTCTTCAGAATACCAGCAAAGTGGGAGATGGGGGTGTTGTTAGTTTGCATAAGAAATGTTAAAAGGAAGTCAGGGACTCGGAAAGCCTGTGTAACTGGACGGCTGATAAAGATGTTGTAAAATCAGGAGCAACTGTGCGTGCGTTAGTGGAGTAGTTCATGTTGAAAGAAACCAAACTGGAAAGGAGCACATTTTGTGAGATACATGAGCAAAAGGGAGTCTGCTAGGTCCGGGCATTTTCATTTATTTGATCGTTTCTGATGGCATTTGAGAATCATAACTGTCCATGGAGTAAATACAGAATATACAGCACAGGGAGATGGGGTGAAAAAGAGAAGAAAAAAAGAAGAATGGCCATAGAGTTAGACCAAAAGTCCATCTAGTCCAGTGTCCTATCTTCTGACAGGACCAAATTCCAGCTGTCCCAGAAGGAAAGAACAGAACAGGGAATCATGAAGTGATCCATCCTTTGTCATTCATTCTGAGCCCTACAAACAGAAGCTAGGGACACCATTCCTGCCAACCTGGCTAATAGCCCATTAATGGACCTATCCTCTATGAATGTATTTAGCTCTTTTTTGAATCCTGTTAAAGTCTTGGCCTTCACAACATCCTCTGGCAAGGAGTTCCATAGGTTAACTGTGTGTTCTGTGAAAAAATACTTCCTTTTGTTTGTTTAAAACCTGATGTCTATTAAGTTCATTTGCCTATTAAGTTCACCAACCAAGGCCATATGGCAAGTCCAATCAAAAGCTAACCTGTGTGAACTGGGGAGTTTCTTTGGGGTGAGTTGCAAATAATGGTGCAAGAGGACTGACTGGTCACAGATGTGTGTCTGTATGTTAGAACCTGGAAGTGAAAAGAAGCAAGAGGCAGGGATGTGTATGAATCTGTGAGGAAGCTGAGATACAGAACTTCTTTTGGGGTGTGGTACTTGTAAGGAAGGTAGGTGTGGGCTTCTGAGCAAATAAATGATCTGGTATTGTTTATTTCTGCCATGATCAGGAAACAGGACTTTGCATATGTTCATTGTAAAGAAACAGGATGGCAGTCAAGAAATATTTGGCTCATGAAATTAATTTCTCTTTCCACTCAAAACAACAGAACAAGATCCTGAATACTGAGGTCATAAAAAGCAATGATATCATCTCTCCACACAGGACAGAAGAAAAGGAGGTAAAAGGCATGTGTTTACTGAATCTTGTCAAGGATATCAATCCCCCATCTTGTTCAGAAGACTTAATACTTGTATGAGACAAAACATTTGGGCTATGTCTAGATTGCAAGCCTATTTCAAAAAAGAGCCTCTTTCGAAAATCTTTCAAAAAAGCCTCTTTGGAAAAAGAATGTCTAGACTACAACCAGTACTTTCGAAAAAGCAAAGCCGCTTTTTCGAAAGAGAGAGCCCATGCAGTCTGGATGGTCTCTTTCAAAAAAGCACAGTTTGCATTACATGCGCCTTTTTTTGAAAGAGCACTTTTGAAAAAAGGCGTTCTTTCTCGTAAAATGAGGTTTTCCATGGTCGAAAAAACTGCCACGTTCTTTTGATTTGCTTTCGAAAGAACATGGCAGCAGTCTAGACACAGGGGACTTTTTTTTGAAAAAAGGCCACTTTTTTTTGAAAAAACCCTGTAGTCTAGACACACCCTTGTTGTTGGGACACTTTTGTGTGAAAACACCAGTGTAGCCTCTACAAACAGCTTAAAGACGTCTCCTGAGGGTCCCAAACATGTTAAAAGAAACCCTGAGCTGATTTAGGGCAGGTTGCAGCACATACCTTATCTGTTTGCACATCCCTAGTCTTCACCCTGAAATGGAAGACCAGTTGTATAGGTCAGAGGCTAATTCAGTCAGTCTTTGTGCTCATATAATCATTGCTCTCCCACTTGAGACTATCCAGTAGTATCCTAAGAACAGTGATGTGTATCATGATATGGAAGAATGTCTGCTAAACTGGATTTGGACCGGACAATTCATTTCCAAACGTAGAGGCCTCTGTAGACATTAGCAATGCCAACCTCAACTCACTTTCACTGAGAAACTCAAACTCATCTGAGCCATGCAGATGTGACATTTTAAAGTTTCTTGATATTGTGTATGGTACATGAATACTGTGGAGAAGTCTGCTTATTGCGCCTCAGGGATTCTGCTTCCCATTGAACCTCTCTAGTCTGGCACTCTGTAGTCCTGCAACATCCAAGATCCAGAACGATTTTAGTTAGCTGGATGTCCAATTGTCATGGGTATGGCCAAGTTTCCTCCAAACCTGTAATACTTGTTTATAGCAACCACTCCTGGCTCACAGTGTTCTGTGCTGTTGTTTAGCTCTAATTTATCACTAAATGACTTCTAAGAGCCCAGCAAGCAGAGGAAGTGTTGGAAAGGCTGCTAGACGTTGACCTCCCATGGTTCAGCAAATTCTCTGGTTCAACACAGGTCAGGTCCTGAGGGTGCCAGACTAGAGAGGTTCAACTTGTATCAAATGCAATAAGTTAACAGAGGATAATGATTTTTTTTTCTTACCAGGTTCAGTAGTGCTGCTTGAATTCTGAAAGTCAACCTGGTTTAATTTGTTTGTTCTGTTCTTTTCATTCCCGTATATTATCATCAATCATAATTATTCTGCTGCACAAATCTGTACATTCCCATCTCCATCTAGTTTAGTTGGTAACACATGTAGTTCCTTTGCCTTAATTGTGTTAGGACAGATCTCCAGGACTGGAAATGAGTTAAATACAGAAGAAGGAACAGAATCCAGCTTGTTCTCTCATGGGTTATGTTGGTTCCACAGTGCTAACAAGTAGCGGTGGTTAGGAACTTTCTATATGACTGGTTTTCCTGGAATGGACAAACAAAATGATTTTTTTTCCATTGGGAAAATGGAAATGATAGCTGCCCAGACATAATCTTGTCAATTTCACTTATAGTCCTCTTCCTCCCTCTTGCCCCCCAAAAAGTGCACTTAAGAGCCTTTCAGGGAGGCAGCAATAAGCAAAACATTGTATTTCCATTCTCCTGAAACAGAATCCCTTCCCATGAAAAATGCTATGCAGGTGACTCTTGGCCTGATTTGGAATTAAAGAAAAAAAAAAACTTTAGAAAATTTTCACCAGAAAATGTTTCCATTTTTATGGCCAACTTTACTTATAAGAGATAAAGCAGCAGCAAAACCCTTTAAAAACACTAAAGATGTCATCTTTTAATCTGCATACATAAAAAGAAGTGAGAAGATGATATTTTTACACAGTGACATTGTAGGGAAGATCCACACCTTATGTGCCAGTAGACTTGTACGAAAGTACCTGTTAATTATGAGACTGTTCCAGAACCCATATGGAAAATGCCTAGTACTCCTGTTACTGTTTAACTCCAGCACCAAGCAAATGCAAGTAGTTTAGCTTTCATCAAATTAGAAGAAGCAACTGATGCTAATAATCTTTGAATGGACTGACTCTTAGGGTATGTCTACATTGCACCACTATTTCTAAATATTTATATTTATTGTATTTATTTAAATATTTTTACCCTGCCTTTCTATTTAAAATATTCAAGGCAGAATATTCGGAATGACTTGTGCTATTTTCATTCAGAAATATCCCCCATTTGGAATAACTAGTGCTATTCCGAAATAACTTAGTCCGTGTCTACCCAGCAGGCAGTTATTTTGAAATAGTATCAAAATACTGTCAAGCTGGAGGACTTCTTACTCCGACTGCTGTAACCCTTATTGTATGAAGAATAAAGGAACATAAGAACATAAGAATGGCCATACTGGGTCAGACCAAAGGTCTGTCCAGGCCAGTACCCTGTCTGCCGACAGTGGCCAATGCCAGGTGTCCCAGGGGGAGTGAATCAAACAGGTATGATGAAGCGATCTCTCTCCTGCCATCCATTTCCACCCTCTGACAAACAGAGGCTAAGAACACCATTCCTTCCTTATACTGGTTAATAGCCATTTATGGACTTAACCTCCATGAATTTATCTAGTTCTCTTTTAAACTCTGTTATAGTCCTAGCCTTCACAACCTCATCAGGCAGGGAGTTCCACAGATTGAGTATACCAGATTGAAGTCATAGGAAGTGTTCTCTATTTTGAAATAAGTGCTGTGTAGATGCTCCCTCTTTGGAAATAAGCTACACAACTGATGTAGCTCAATTTGCATAGCTTATTTTGAGTTAAGCCCTGCAGTGTAAATGCACCCCTAGTCTTGTTTTTTTAGTGAAGCATTTTTTATATTCTGTTTACATTCACTCGCAATTGTTTCCCCCTCCCTCCAATGTTTTTTGCATTCAACATCTTTTCCGAACCTTTCTTTGAGAAACCTGAAAATTAAGTAACATCTAAAATTCTGTGGGTGTCCAATGCATCTACAATTTAGCTATTTGAAACATTTATCTGATAACCTTAGAAAAACATCAGAGGGGTAGCCAGTTATACTGTAACTGGAAAAACTTAAAAAACAACTAATAGTCTTGCAGCACAATAGAGACTAACAAAACACGTAGATGGTCTCATGAGCTTTAATGGGCACAACCCACTCATCTACATGTTTTGTTAGTCTCTAAGGTGCTGCAAGACTATTCATCATCTAAGTTTTTCTTTAAAAAAGTTCATGTAAAAAAATAATTCCAAGTTCACTTTTAATCTCTCCTCCTCTCACCTCCTCCAGCCTGTATTACAAGGACTTTGTTAGCTGTAGGGATGGAAAGAGTTACATCAATTGTTGTAGAATAGTGATAGAAATGTAGCCGTGTTAGTCTGGGGTAGTTGAAGCAAAATGCAGGACAATGTAGCACTTTAAAGACTAACAAGATGGTTTATTAGATGATGAGCTTTCGTGGGCCAGACCCACTTCCTCAGATCAAATAGTGGAAGAAAGTAGTCACAACCATATATACCAAAGGATACAATTTAAAAAAAATGAACAAATATGAAAAGGACAAATCACATTGCAGAACAGAAGGGGGATGCGGGGGGGTGGGAAGGGGGAGGAAGGAAGGTAAGTGTCTGTGAATTGCTGATATTAAAGGTAGGGAGAGTGGGATGTTTGTGAGTTAATGGTATTACAGGTGATAATTGGGGAAACTGTCTTGGTAATGGGTGAGAAAGTTCGACACTTACCAACAAGGACTTAACAAGTCTTTGAACTTTCTCACCCATTACCAAGACAGTTTCCCCAATTATCACCTGTAATACCATTAACTCACAAACATCCCACTCTCCCTACCTTTAATATCAGCAATTCACAGACACTTACCTTCCTTCCTCCCCCTTCCCACCCCCCCGCATCCCCCTTCTGTTCTGCAATGTGATTTGTCCTTTTCATATTTGTTCATTTTTTTTAAATTGTATCCTTTGGTATATATGGTTGTGACTACTTTCTTCCACTATTTGATCTGAGGAAGTGGGTCTGGCCCACGAAAGCTCATCATCTAATAAACCATCTTGTTAGTCTTTAAAGTGCTACATTGTCCTGCATTTTGCATCATTTGTTGTGTGAGACTTGCCATCATCCCATTTCCCCGTAGATATAACAGCTATTATAATGGAGTGTATAGCGACTATTTTTTCGACAGGACAGAGTAGCTTACATTCCATCAATTTTTTTAACAATCACCCACCTACCTTGGCATATCTTCAAATAATCGTGTGCAATAAATAATGTTTATATTTCTTTTTCAATGGTCAATATACTTCGATGAAAAGTCTGTGTGTCCGTCCATCCGTTTGTGAGTCTGTTCAAGAACTCCTAAGTGGTAAGAGCTAGGACCACCAAATTGCTATGCAGTTTCCTCTTATCATAACTTAAAGCAAAGTCAGGAGTTGGATGTTCTTCAGCTGTGATTGTGTCTCATCAAACCGAAAGGGAAGGCTGTTATAGCAGGGAAAGTTATACTCCCAAGTGACCACAAGGGGGCAGCAAGCATGAGGAACAGTTATACTTGCAACTGACCACAGAGGAGGAGCAAGGGCTCCCGCCTCAGGGAACAGCTGCCGGCTGGGCAGTGTGGCCCTACCAACTTCTCCGGGGAGCAGCTGGCAGGCAGGCTGCGCAGACTCTGTCACCCCAGGCTGACTCTGGGGAGTAGCTGCCAGTCATCCCCGCTTCTACTGTGACTCCTGCATCCCCCATACCCTCAGCCCCCTGCCCTGAAGGACTTGAGCAACACCAAGTAAATACTCTAGTTTAATATAGATATGCATCATCTACCGCCATGCAGTTGCAGCATCAACAATACTGACTCCTATTGGAATCCAGAGGTCACTTGGTTAAGTGAAAGGGCTGTAGGTATAAAACAAACAAAAGGAAATGCTTCTTCACACAACACCCAGTCAACCTGCCAGGGGCTATTGAACAGGCCAAAAGTATAACTGGGTCTAAAAAAGAATTAGAAAATGAGATACAGCCCTCCATGGTTATTACCCAAGATGGCTACACCTCTGACTTCCAGAAGCTGGAACTGGACAGTGGATGGAATATTGAATAATTACTCTGTTTGTTCACTCCCACTGAAGCACCTGTCACAAAACAGTGTTGGAAGATGAGATACTGGGATAGATGGTCTGACTTATTACAGCTGTTCTTATATTCTTGTTTGATTAAAAGAGGTTTGCACGTAAGAATAAATATGGAGCTAGGTGAATTATTTACATCGGAGCCTTTTTCTGGTCTGATTTTTCCATGCATAGATCAAAATCTTCCTGAAAGTGTTTAGTGTTCAGAGTTATTCAGTGAAGACTTAAGCTCTGCAGTGTAGATGCACCCTAACTCAAAATAAGCTATGCAAATTGGGCTATGTCTTATTTTGTATTTCGTAACTTATTTCGAAATAGGGAGCATCTACCCAGCACTTATTTCGAAATACAGCACTCTTCCTCTTACATAAGAATGGCCGTACTGGGTCAGACCAAAGGTCCATCTAGCCCAGTAGCCTGTCTGCCGACAGTGGCCAGCACCAGGTGCCCCAGAGCAGGTGGACCGAAGACAATGATTAAGTGATTTGTCTCCTACCATCCTTCTCCAGCCTCTGACAGAGGCCAGGGACAGCATTTCTATCCCCTGGCTAATAGCCTTTTATGGACCTAACCTCCACGAATTATCTAGCTTCTCTTTAAACTCTGTTATAGTCCTAGCCTTCACAGCTTCCTCTGGCAAGGAGTTCCACAGGTTGACTACGTGCTGTGTGAAGAACTTTTGCTTATTAGTTTTAAACTTTATTAGGTTTAAACTTTTGCTTATTAGTTTAGCTACCCATTAACTTCATTTGGTGTCCTCTAGTTCTCCTATTATGGGAACTAATAAATAACTTTTCTTTATTCACTCTCTCCACACCACTCATGATTTTATATACCTTTATCAAATCCCCCTTAGTCTCCTCTTTTGTAAACTGAAAAGTCCCAGTCACTTTAGCTTTATATGGGACCTGCTCCAAACCCCTAATCATTTGCCCTTTTCTGAACCCTTTCCAAGGCCAAAATATCTTTTTTGAGGTGAGGAGACCACATCTGTACACAGTATTCAAGATGTGGGAGTGTCATGGTTTTATACAGGGGCAGTAAGATATTCTGTGTCTTATTTTCTATCCCTTTCTTAATAATTCCTAACATCCTATTTGCCTTTTTTACCGCCGCTGCATTTACACTGTAACATTGGAAGTTTTCAGAGAACTATCCATGATAACTCTAAGATCTCTTTCCTGATTTTTCATATCCAAATTAGCCCCCATCATAATGTACTCTTACTTCTCTTACTCATCATACAATGAGGATTACAGGAGCTGGAGTAAGAAGTCCTCCAGCTTGACAGTATTTTGACTCTATTTTGGAATAACTGCCTGCTGTGTAGACGCAGACTGTTATTTCGGAATAATGCTATTTTTTTTCGAAATAATGTTACAGTGCAGACGTACCCTTAATGTAAACATGAAAAGCTAGTTAGCCAGAATTAGTCAGTCATTTTGGAACTTTACACACTATAGCTCTGTTGTTTTCACCTGTTAGCAAGCTCAGAACAGTTTGGCTACATTGATATGTGTGTCTGTTGTTTGCTGTGAGTATCCTTGTCAACAGCTGATAGTTATAAAATGAGAGCTATTTTGATTAGACAATAGGTGGTATCGTATTTGGTTTTATTGGACAATACGTATCTGTATCCTGATTGGACAATATAATGTTAAATTCAGTCCCTAGGTGCGAATACTTACAGTTTATAAAAAGAAAAAATAATTTCATGTACATTGCACAGTATACACTGAAATGTTACTGTCTTGATGAAATGTCTCTCTACTTGTCTTTCCATCCATCCAAGATCACTTCCTTCTACCACAGAAACTTCTTCGCTAGAATATTTGTGAAAACTAAACATGAAATTGGTACAATCACAGTGGAGCTAAATTAATGTAGTTTTTTTTCCCTTTTGAACTATTTGCCCAAAGTAATTATTGAAAAAAATTGCACTTTTTTCCCAAAATGACAGCGCGTGAAGTATGAGGAAAACATCTCTTTAATTTCAAGCATAATAATTCAAAGGTCACAAAAGCAGTTTTTAAAAAGTGACATCTCTTGTTCTTCATTAAGACTAGTAGGGAGATAAGGGTAAAGGTTCATCACCATGAATGTAGAATAGCTATGCAACCCCCGTAAATTAAGGAACTGACCACCAAATGTCAATTGCATGTCACTGAAAATGTTACTTCTGAGTTACGCGGAATGAGTAGAAGGTTCAGTAAGTGAAAGTCAATGTTCCTCTTACATTACCAAACTATAATCTTGGCTGACACCAAAGATTCATTACACTTTGGAAAACCTTTAAAGTTTAAAAAATTCATTACACCTTGCCTATTTTGTATCATTTATGGTTCTCGGGTCCTTTACATGCTGTAACTGTAACTTGCAAGTAACGGTGCAATTAAGATGATTAATTATTAAAGCACCCAAACTGGGTCTGAATTCACTCCGATGAGGTCTATAATAGCTACTAGTGTTTATCCTCTTGTGGCATTGCAGCTAATTAGAAGACAATAATCCAACAGCATCTCCTGTCATTAGTAATCAAAAGGACAAAAAGGTCTAATTTCAATTAAGCCCAAAACAATGGGGGAGGGAGCAACCCCTGATGCAAAACATTTCCACTGAGTCTTTAATGGGAAAAATATGTTAGTCTAAAATTCAGTTTTGTGCCTTGTTTAAATCTAATAGGTGTCTGCTTCATGATTTAGTGTTTGTCCCTGGAGAAAATCCATTGTGTTTTATAGAGATTAACTGGATAGTTTTGTTGCACAACTTGCCTCCCTTTGCCCCAAGAAGCAGTAGGTTGTTGAAGACTGTCACCTGCTGATGTTGAGACAAGGTCTGTCAGAGCAGCTGCCCTGTGGATGGAGGCATGCTGTGCGTAGTGCCCAAGCTACGCTCCCTTGTGAATGGGAATTCAACATGAAAAACGTTACCGTAATGTTAAAGCTCCACTTCACATGAACAAATGGGATCCAAGTCAAGGGTAAAGTGGCACCGTTCCAAAGGGGCTTCAAGTGAGCAATCTCTGTCCTGAATCTGTCCTGCTGTATTTACAGGTAACATCTCCCTCCTGTCCCGGATCCTCAGGCAGCAGACTGCTTCAGTTGTAGTATTAACAAGGGAAGTGAAGGACAGATTTACAGATCTCATGTTGCATTAAAAATCAAGTGCACGTCTTCTGCTAACTCATTCCCACTCCGATTACTCCCTCTAACAGGATGTATCAGTGCACTGTAGTACATGGGGCATTCACTTGACTGTTACAGATTCAAAGTTTGGCCAGCAACCAAAGCAGCTGAAGAGAAGTGGAAGGGCATTGAGGCCCAGATCCAGCTGTAAACCTAATGTGCCAAAGCTCTAGAGCAGTGATGGGATACCCAGAATAGGGAGCGGGCCTCATGAATGGCCCTCCTTCATCTCAGTGGGCCACAGCAGCCCATGGCCCACTACAGTTCTACCTGAGGCCCTCATCCTTGTCTTCCCCCTCCCCCACATGTCTCTCGTGCACTGTGACACCAGATCCCTGCATTTCTCTGCTCCTCCCCCCTCCCTCCCAGTACTTTTGGAGTGTCACAAATCTGCTGATATGTGCTCCATCCCCACCCCGCCCTCCCTCTCAGAGCTTGAACAGCCACGGACTGCTGGTTCGCAGCACTCCAAAAGTGCTGGGAGGGAGAGGAGTAGAAAGTGTGGGGCTCTAGCACCCCAGTGAGCAAGAGGTGCATGGGGGAGGAGGGAGCAGTCGGGATCTGCGAGCCACAGGTGGAAACCTAGTGGGCTGCATGCCACCCGTGGTCCATCGTTTGCCCACCAGTGATCTGGAAGGTCAGAGCTCTCTGCTCCTGCTATTGAAACAGATATTCCTGTTGTGAGCAGCTTAATTTAGAATGTTTAAGCATAATTCCATCTACTGAGGGTTTTTGATTCGGTTGGAATCTGTTCACATTGTGGTGTGTAAACGCGCGACTCGTTTATTGTCAGGGCTGGACTCCTGAAAAGACATAGAAATTATACAGAATTTTCCCTTTGTTGAGGAGTCTCCATGAGTGGCTTAGAACAGAGTGTGAGTGGCTAACGACTTGGTCGCAGTAAAGAGAAAGGGCTCTGTTGTGGAGAGGAGGACCTTTGCTTGAAGTGACAGGATATCGGTACACGGCTCCTGCTTTCCTCTTGATTCCTTGGTGGAGATTCAGCCCTCTGTGTGGACGACTCTTTGAAACTGGCAGAAAAGTGGAGCAGAGCGGACTCCACAACACGAGACTGCCCGCAAGGAATGAACGTGGGGCAAGATGGCAACTACAGCAGTGGCACTGTCGAAATGACTTCGCAGTGCCCTGGCTCCTGGAAGCAGATGTGAAATCACAGAATTCAATTAAGCAGAGATTCATCAGCATGGGACCCGCTGTAGTGGTTCTATCAGGGCTAGACCAGGCCAACTCTGGACATCTCTTGGCTACCACTAAGGCTGACTTGACTCATGGGTGGGATTAATGATGAAAGACGATTCTCATCCTCTATCACTCAGACATTTATTTTTTGAGATAGTGAGTGGCTGGCCAAACTCAGAGGTGTTTTGTTTGTACAATTTGTTATACGCAAACAGACAATCTGTGTTTGACTGCTTTCCCCACCTTAATCAAAAGATCTGCCGTGTTCCTTGAAGACTTGTAAGTGTTCATCAGTTTAGAGGATAAATGGCTGCAAAGGTGCCCTGGGAGGTTTTGTTTAATTTCTCAGAGTCAGACGTGTGTTACACTTTATAACAGACCCCAGGCATGCTGAGAACAACTCTTGCTGCTATGATTGATGTGGGGCAGAAAATTACGCAATGTCCATTGAGACCAATGGGAGTCTTTACCTTTAATTGAACAGACATTATGCGAAGACCCTATTTGGATCATCCCAGTTTAATAAAGACACATTTTCTTTTGGTGATGGGATGCAACAAAGGAAGTGAATCCAGAGGAGTTCATTGGCCCACAGTCAGACAAATAAAGATGGATGGGCATGTGGAATGATAATTTTAGGGCTAGGAGAGGCACATCCCTGGTGCTACCTAAACCAGAATTGAGAAGTGTCACTGTTCCCCTTCTGCCTAATAAACTCTAAACAACACTACCACCTCCAAAGGACATCAATAACATCTTTTTATTTTTTCTCCACAACAGGGAGAAGTGCCACAGTCTCTGTGAAGTTCACTAGGGACTTCTCTATTGCCACTGAGTTTAGTTGAAAGGTTCCCAGACATTATAGTGATGGACACCAGGATAGAACCTAAGTTGGATAAGGACCTTTAAAATGAAAAGCTTCAGCCACATCTGTATTTACCTGCCTTTTTCCCAGAGAGGGCTTGTGGGAGTTCCTACCATCCTCCTTCTCCTCTGCTTCCATAAAGGAGAACAGAGGCAGCAGAGATTGTCTCTGTTCTTGTCTCCCTATCTAAGTGCAGAGGAGCTGTCCAAGTGGCAGATGTTCACTCAGGCCATGTCTTCATGAAATGGAAGATTGATGCTACCACAATAAATTTTCCAGAGTTCAATTTAGTGAGTCTAAGGGAAGTTGATGGGAGCATTTGCTTCCATCGGGCTCCCACTGTGGGAACGGTGATGAAACTTGAAACAATGTACTCTGAAGCCAGATACACAATTCCAGCTATGTTAAATATATATGGTTATGTCTACACTAGCCCCCTAGTTCGAACTAGGGAGGGTAATGTGGCATTCAAAGTTGCAAATCAAGCCCGGGATTTAAATATCCCATGCTTGATTTACATCTTCCCGGCCAGTCACCGTTTTTTGAAATTTACAAGTCCAGATTAACTGCCTGCGTCTACACATGGCAGGGACCCGGTAGTTCGAATTAAAGCCCTAGTTCGAACTACCTGTTATTCCTCCTACTAGGAGGTTTAACAGGTAGTTCGAAGTAGGGGCTTTAATTCAAACTACTGGGTTCCTGCCATGTGTAGACGCGGGCAGTTAGTCCGGACTTGTAAATTTCAAAAAACGGCGACTGGACGGGAAGATGCAAATCAAGCATGGGATATTTAAATCGCGGGCTTGATTTGCAACTTTGAATGCCTACATTAGCCGCCGTAGTTCGAACTTGGGGGCTAGTGTAGACATATCCTATGATATGATTCTATGATATATCTTGATTTGACCTTCCACTTTAGAACATAAGAACATAAGAACGGCCGTACTGGGTCAGACCAAAGGTCCATCTAGCCCAGTATCCTGTCTACTGACAGTGGCCAGCACCAGGTACCCCAGAGAGGGTTGACCGAAGACAATGATCAAGCGATTTGTCTCCTGCCATCCCTCTCCAGCCTCTGACAAACAGAGGCCAAGGACACCATTTTATCCCCTGGCTAATAGCCTTTTATGGACCTAACCTCCATGAATTTATCCAGCTTCTCTTTAAACTCTATTATAGTCTTAGCCTTCACCGCCTCCTCTGGCAAGGAGTTCCACAGGTTGACAACACGCTGTGTGAAGAAGAACTTCCTTTTATTAGTTTTAAACCTGCTACCCATTAATTTCATTTGGTGTCCTCTAGTTCTTCTATTATGGGAACTAATAAATAACTTTTCTTTATCAGCCCTCTCCACACTACTCATGATTTTATAGATCTCTATCATATCCCCCCTCAGTCTTCTCTTTTCTAAACTGAAAAGTCCCAGTCTCTTTAGCCTCTCCTCATATGGGACCCGTTCCAAACCCCTAATCATTTTAGTTGCCCTTTTCTGAACCCTTTCCAAGGCCAAAATATCTTTTTTGAGGTGAGGAGACCACATCTGTACACAGTATTCAAGATGTGGGCGTACCATAGTTTTATACAGGGGCAGTAAGATATTCTGGGTCTTATTTTCTATCCCTTTCCTAATAATTCCTAGTGTAGTGTAGACTTGGTCTCAGAGAAGAGGAATTGACACTGTTTCCATCAAGTGTAGTTGTTGTTCCACCAGGGAAGGAAAACACTGAAAGCGTGTGAACTCTCTAGTCACGCATTAGCTCCTTGTCCCATTTCTGCTCCTATGTCCAGCTTTCCCAAACTGTCAAATCCCACTTCACCAGGCTGTGAGGAGAGTTCTCCTAAGGAAAAGGGGCAAATCTCCCTGGGGAGAAGGGACTTGGAAGAAGGGGAGCCTATGAATTTCTCCCTCCCACCTTTGCACCCCTTACCATAATCCCTGCATTTAAGCTATCAAAAATATTTGGAGCTACACTCTTCACTTAATGCTGGCTCCCCTTAGTGTTATGTCTGCCATGCAAGAGGAATCTGAGTCTTAGGGGGAGTCTCAGAGTATTTCTATACAGCAGTGTTATTTCGGAATAACTGACATTATTCTGAAATAACAAAGAGCATCTCTTCACAGCAAGCCATTATTTTGAAATAATGTCAAGCTGGAGGATTTCTTACTCTGATTCCTGTAACCCTCACTTTACGAGGAGTGAGGGAAGTCGAAGGAAGAGTGGCGTAATTGACGTAGCTGAAATTGCCTAGCTTAATTTGACTTTTGCCCTGCTGTGTAGACGTGCCTTCAGAGAGGTGTGCAGGGAAGCTAAGACTACTCTGGAGAAGACTGACAGCTCCAAGTCATTTTGTGTGATGCTTTTGAGGACTATATGAAAACTTTTGTCTCAGTAGACTTGGATGCAGCACTGAGAAGCGCCGACATGAACTAGATTGGAAAAATCTTCTATAAGTCTCTTGGACACATTGTCACAAAGCTTACCCGAGCTTTGTCAGTTAGATAGCAAGGGTTCTCCGGGGAATCCTTCGGAGAGTGCCACACAGTGACAACAACTGAAAAAAAAATAGACTGCTTTACTAATGGTAGGCAATTCTCACAGGGTACATGTTTTCCCAGCTTGTTCTCAGACCAGTGAGGTAGGAATCTTCTCTGACAGTGGTCACAAATAGGTAGCTACATTTTCTTATAGTGAAAAATGGTCCGTGTCAGTGTTACTTAAACAGCATCAAACAGAATTAACTTTAACTCAAGGGAAGATTGTAATCTCTTACTGGAAAATCAATGCAATCTCCTAGGTGGCCTACTAAGAAAAGATCCTCATACACCAAGCAGAACTCTGTGCCAGTGAACACATTCCTTCATGTAGATCAAACCAAGGTCTCTTTAAACCTCACATCTCTGGTGAAAAGAGACTTTTCTTCACAACAGGGAAAACTTCTTGCTATCTGTCACCGACTTCAAATTTCAAATCACAGTTCATTGCATTGTGTCTCAGCCATTTTTCTGGGGTCAGATCATTCTTTCAGTTGCAAATATGTTACTCACACAGATTTCAGGGGGCAGATTGCCCTGATACGGGCTTTAACATTTAGCCCACAGGAACAGAGAAAGAACCAATATGTTACAGGCGACTTAAGTCCACGGCCTGACTGAATGATGACTGTCTGTCACTTTAGCACTCCATAAGTACACAATCCAAATGTTCTTTGTGCAATGAGGCAAGCAGGAAATGTAACGTTTTTTCTCCAGGCTGTATATAGCATCATGACATTCAGAAATCACTTCAGTGTGAAATCCATAATTCGGTATCATTTTAAGATGAAATAAATAGGTAATTATAACATCAACTACATAATCACAAAGCTGCCTCAAGTAAGTTTTCAGTGATTCATATAAGAGCTGGGCAAACAATTTGCTAAGAATAATATACTCCTAATCATGCATCTTTCATGCCATGAATGTTTCCTGGATCAAATTGCCCCCATCTCAGTGCCTGGGCTATCTGATCAGATTGGCTGGGGAAATGTAATCTGTGGGTCCCTGATGGAGAAGGTAGGGACAGATTTAACTGTTTCTGAAGGCCTCTGCCCCCTTTTATGTGGAGATCATGTCTGGGTTCAGAGTGGAAAGGAAAGAGATTTCCTTGCCTCAGTTTGTGTTGCCATTTGGCTGGGTTAGAGCAGGTGTGTGTGTGTGTGTGTGTGTGTGTGTCAGGAGGGGTTGATTGTATTTTCACCTCCTGCTTTTCATATATTAAGACTTCTTTGCATACAGCATCCAATGTCCGGCAATAGAAACACAGTGTGAACTGTTTTCCAATCCCGTGAATCTGATCACTCATCAGTTTTGGGGATCAGGAAAGAATTTGACTCCCAGGGCAAAATTGGCAAAGTCTTGTGGGTTCTTTTGCCTTCTTCAGAACATCCAGAAGACCCAGTTTTATGTTAATAAGGAATAAGAATGGGGGCTAAGGTGAAGGAGACCCAGGAGATAACTGGTGTGTCCTGTTACAGGCTGATACACCTTTCATATCACTTTCTGAGGGAAGATGGCGGTGGACTGAATCCTAGGGTTAGGCTGAAGATGGCCAGCCCTCAATATTTGGCTTGGAGATCACTTAATACCATGCTGGACCCAAATGAAGGCCTGATAGTCGAGGGTGTCAGGATTTTCTTCCCTCATGAAAGTTAAAAGTTGTGCCTTCTCCTTTAAACTCCATCACTTTCTCTGTGTTTCATTCTCCAGAATCATAGAATCATAGAATACTAGAACTGGAAAGGACCTCAAGAGGTCATTGAGTTCAGTCCCCTGCCCTCATGGCAGAACAGAGCACCTTCTAGATCATCCCTGATAAATTTCTATCCAGACTGCCTCTTAAAGATCTCCAGCGATGGGGACTCCACAACCTCCCTAGGCAATTTATTCCAGTGTTTAACCACCCTGACAGGCAGGAAGTTTTTCCTAATGTCCAGCCTAAACCTCCCTTGCTACAATTTAAACCCATTGCTTTTTGTCCTATCCTCAGAGGCTAAGGAGAATAATTTTTCTCCCTCCTCCTTGTAACACCCTTTTAGATACCTGAAAACAGCCGTCATGTCCTCTCTCAGTCTTCACTTTTCTAAATTAAACAAGCCCAATTCTTGTAGCTTTCCCTCTTAGCTCATGTTTTCTAGCCCTTTTATTTTTGTTGCTTTTCTCTGACCTTCTCCAATTTCTCCACATCTTTCTTGAAAGGTGGTGCCTAGAATTGGACACAATGTGCCCAGAATGTGCCGATCAATTCAATATTTTCCAATTTATTCATTTTTTTCAGAATTATTTGCAGGGTTTTTTCCCCCCATGACTAGTAATTACTAACCATTCATAAACAGGCTCATTATGACTGTTAAGGAATGAAATTCATACCAAGTTGGTCACTTAACCAAGTCACATGGTGAATTTTTTATTCTCTATTTAGATGACTTAGAACTAACCAGCAACAGTAAGAATCGTATATTTAGGTGTAACATTCAGAAATGAAATTCAAGAATATTCAAGCATACTGTTTTGGGGGGTTGCCATTCTTTAAACTAGAACAGTTTATTTGCTAGAGTATTTGAAGACAACAAAATTCGGAGACATGAATGTGGTTACCAAACTGACTTCCGACTCCAATCTGTAGTGCTGATGGGGAAGGGGAGTCGCAAACCTTTTGAAGGACAGGATTAGAAGTCAAAACAACCTTGATAAATTAAATAATTCGGGGGGCAATAGTGGATCACAAAATGTTCACTAATATTTAGTATGTTGCAGTTGCTAGAACATTAATGTTTTTCTGTGATACATTAATGGAAGTGTTGTATGTAAAAAACAGAAAAGCAAGTCCCACTCAACTTTTCACTGGTGAGGCCTCAACTGGAGTAGTGAGTCCAGTTCTGGGAGACACATTTTTTAAAAAAGAAGTGGAAAAATTGGTGAGAGACTATAAAACAGCAACAAAAAATATAAATGATTGAGGGTATGTCTACACTACCCCGCTAGTTCGAACTAGCAGGGGTAATGTAGTCATCCGCAATTGCAAATGAAGCCCGGGATTTGAATTTCCCAGGCTTCATTTGCATAAAGCCGGCCGGCGCCATTTTTAAATGCCAGCTAGTTCGAACGCCGTGCCGCGCGGCTACATGCGGCACGAACTAGCTAGTTCGGATTAGGAAGTACAGCTAATGAGGAGTACATGGAATGAGGAGTACAGCTTGTTCGGATTAGGAAGCCTAATCCGAACTAGCTACTCTGTGCCGCGTGTAGCCGCGCGGCACGGCGTTCAAACTAGCTGGCATTTAAAAATGGCGCCGGCCGGCTTTATGCAAATGAAGCCCGGGAAATTCAAATCCCGGGCTTCATTTGCAATTGCAGATGATTACATTACCCCTGCTAGTTCGAACTAGTGGGGTAGTGTAGACATACCCTTAGAAAATCTGATCTTGGAAGACAGGTTACAAAAAATGGGTCTGCTTAGTGTTTAGTCTTCAGAAAAAGCAGGCTGAGGAAGGGGGACGTGATAGTATTCAAATATGTAAAAGGATGTAATAAGGAGGTCCGTGATGAAGAATTCTCCGTGTTCAAAGTTGGGACCAGGAGTGATGGGTTTAATTTAATATTTAGATTAAATATTAGGGCAGAGGTGGGCAATCATTTTTGATCCAGCGCCCGAGCCTTAAGTTCTCCATGCCTGTTCGAACTGGAGGCAGGAAGGTCTCTTGTGGAAGCCATGTTTCAGCTCCCTAACACTTCTAGCCACTCAGACACTCTCCTCAGGGCTCTGCCGGTCTCTACTTGGCCTGGGTTTACTCTAATCCCTGAACACCTCAGAAACATCCTCCTGTAGCATCCAGCTCCTGTCTCTGGGGAGTCACACTAATTAGCAGGTTTGCTACTCCCAAGGGAAGAGTATACACACGTCACCTTGCATGAGTCAACTGAGTGTGAGCTGCGAAGTAACATCACAGCACAGCAATCTAACTATAGTGAAAACAAATTGATTAAACAGACTAAATATTTCAGAAAGAGGAAGCAAGGGAAATAAGAAGAACAGGTTATAAATAAAACAAAAGGGTAACCTTTTCCCACTAGCTTAAAACTGTAATAGGCTTGGTCTAAAAGACATTTCCACCAAAGCCTTTTCTTGCAGCGTTTCCTGGGCATAACCGCAATGCCTCATTTATCCCTCCTCCAGCCCCTGAAGTACAGAATAAAAGAGGGTTTCTAAAGTCTTCCTCTTTTACCTCAAAATCCATTGGTTTTGTCCCACAAGTCAGAATGGCTCCCTGTGGTTTCTTTGCTGGAGTGCAGGCTCCAAGGTGTCTTCCTGTTCTCCCGTTTGTTTCACATCCATCCTCTCAAGCTCTTTGTTTCCTGTTGACTTTCCCATTAAAATTGGGCTTCCTTTATGTTGCCTTTACAATGCTTAATTTACACATAACCCGTCGGTTTCTCTGGTTAAACCAGCTTGCAACACTTCCTGGGACATAGATTCTAAAGTAGATTTTCAAGAACACTTGCAAATTCTTAAATGCTGCCTGTCCACACACCACCCAACTACTGTGAGGTTGGCACGACATAAACGTCCATTAGAAACCTCCCTGCTCCCCTTTTTGGATAAATACAATGAAAGCCGTGTGCTCGGGAAAGTGAGTTTGTCAGCCAGAACAGCGAATCCCTTGCCAGGTTGTGCTAAGGGGCTCAGAGGGTTACACCTCTGTCCAAGAAGGGACCCTGTATAGACTCTCAGCCATGAAGAACTATGAGAGTACCCCAGAAACCTGAAGGTCAAAGCTGGGCGGTGAAGCACAGTGGGAATTATGCTTGATCTCACACAGACTGACTCAGACTACACATGTGGAAGGGGTTAAATCAAGGAAAAGGCCAACTGAACAGAGCTTAGCTAACATGGCAACGATCTGGATGTACTTAGAGAATCAGAGAGGGTAGATGCCCTGCACTTAGGGTGGAATGCAAGCCCATGGGTGGTGGCCACAGCAAGAACCATCAGTAAAGGAGTTTGGCGATAGAACTGGTCATTTTTAGCAGAGTTAAAGTGTGTGCAGATTAGCTGGTTTGGGATACAGACATTTGGCAGCATATAGGGGAAAACAACCTAAATTAAATCCTCTTCAGCAAGGCCTATCTCCTGCATGGTGCTGAGCACTATTGGCCAGTTCCAAGCACACAGTGACTTTAACTGGAGTCCATCTTTCAATGAATCCTCCGTCTCTTCATGAAATCATAGCTATGGGTTGGTTGGGGTTGGTCCTGCTCTGAGGAAGGGGTAGGACTCTATGCCCTCCTGAGGTCTCTTCCCACCCTAGGATTCTATGATTTATTGACATGTTTTAAGGCAGTCTTGTGCTTGGGTACTTTGCTGGATTTAGTGCCTTCCAGGACCAGGCTCCTCAAGAAAAGTTTTGTTAGCAAAAGAAATGTGCTTTGGCCAAATGACCAACACCGATACCTTCAGGGGGCAAATAATGGTTAAATCATTCCAGCTGGGCACTTCCTGAGCAAAGGGCATGCTATACCAAGCTATGGTATACCAAGCCTCAGACACCACGAGGGATATATGGCCCAGATGATGAAGGTGCACACACCACAGAGGAATGTAGCCACAGGTGGGTTTTTTTTAATGAAACCTCTGAGCTCTCCATTACTTCAATCCTGTTCATCAGTATTTGAAACTGTGATGGCAGGTGGTTCATAAACAGGAATTATATTTCCTGAATGGGAAAAACCTAAGAAATGTTTTGTTTTTCTCTTTCCTGTTAGAAGACGATGCCTTATACAGATTGTATCAGTCATTGTATTTATATGAACAGAATGTCCAAAAAAGACGCTCTCCATGTATGTTTATATCCGGCCATCAGCAGTACAGTCTGTGCTAATCATTTGAAGAACATCATCTGTGGTGTTTGGATTCTGATTCATTTCCCTGTTATCCTTTTCCTGGGCTGAGGCTGAAATAATGAACTGTTCACTGATGTTAGCTGAAAAATTTGTCAAACACAAGCGACGGGCAACAGGCAGATTGCACCATGAGCTCTGAAATCTCTCTCTCTTTCTCTCTCTCTTTCTGCAGTCCTGCAAGCATCCCATGTGGTGCTGCAGAAACTACGCCACTGGGGGATTCCTACACATTATTGATGACTGCGTTAATGATGTATTCTATTTCCCACTGTCCACTGGAAACAAATTGCCTTTGATTTTATAAAAAGCAATTATGTTTAACTGGGGAGAATAATGGCATGTTATTTTCACTTTTGTGTTAGCACTTGTCATCTTAAAACCTGGAGTTAGATGAAGTCTCCAAGAACAGCTCAGATCTGAGAGCTTGCATTTCTTTCCTTGTCTTAATGATACTTACTCTCAGTAAGTAATGAATTAAGGTGTGGAAAACTAAGGTGCATGTAAAACACATATAGACATTTAATCTCCTAAATGCAAGTGGAGCTGTTACAGTGTCACCGTAAACTTAAATAGACTTAACAAGTGCAAACTCTGAAGGAACATGCTCTCTTCTTGACCTTGATAATGTTGAAGCAAATTGAGTATATAAAAATATCAACAATTATTTCAGCAGATAGAAGTGCTCTGAAACATATGGAAGGACTTCTCTGACACATCCAAGGGACGAAACAGGATTCTTACCTGGAGTTTGACGCCAAGAATGTAAATCACACTTGATAAACCTACAAGTGAAAAAAAAACATTTACACGATTTTGTGTTCTTAGACGTTAGAGAAATTGGAGCACTTAGCTACCATGACAATAGACAGAAATGTGACAGCCAAACAGATGTGCAAAATCATCCCAGTGTAGATGTAGCCTAAGAACTCTTTTGCAGAAGAGTTCTTGTGCAAAAACTCTTCCAGAAGAGAACGTCTACATTGGCATGTGCCTTTGCGCAAGAGATGTGCTTTTGCGCAAGAGGATCCATGCCAGCGTAGATGCTCTCTTACACAAGAAAGCTCTGATGGCCAATTTAACCATGATTTTGTGCAAAATCATGCCAATGTAGACGTAGCCATAGAGTAGCCTTCCCAGGAAGAACAAGAAGGGAGTAATTCAGGAATCCAGTGTTCCCAGGCTTATCAAGCCTCTGATCAAGGTCTTTGGAAGGACATTTCCACTGAAGGTGTGTCATCAACATGGTGCAACCCTTCATACAGGAGCAGGTAAAACAGCAAAATCTTAGGACTTAGCAAGAACCTGTGGAAGGAAAATTGCTTCCCAATTCTGCACTTCCCTGTATCTAAGCTGAGACTTCTGGTGCCCCAATGAGAGCCCAGCACAGTATTGGGCATAAAGGGAAGTCACTTACAAGAGACTTTAGAGCATTCCAGGCACCTCTGGAAAGGAGTTTCTGGACAGTGCAATAACCATGTTGACCCTTTCCTTCATGTCATCATCAATGAGAGTAGAACCACTGAAGGACATACAACAGGTTGGTATTGGTTGGAGGGAACATCGCCATGAAGCTGACAGAGACACAGTAGCTTTAATAGCAACCCTGGCTTTCCTTGTTCTTATAAAGCTTCTTCTTCAGCGGTAGAAAAAAGCAACCTTTCCAGTGCTTTTCAAAGGACATTTAGGAAGAGGAATAACTCCTCAAGACTGATGTAGCAGTCAAGAGTCAGCTACTAAAATACATTCACCTAGCCAGAAGAGACCGGCCCTATTTATGGAGGTGGGAGTGGAAGTTTCTGTGGCATGAAGGACACGGAAGGACCTGATGCCAAGAATTTGTGAGGGCACACAATCCACAAGTGAAAATAATGTGGCATTATTCCCGCACCCCCAGATAGAACCTACAGTTGCGCATTGGATTATTATTTATGACTAATCTGTCATGCATTTGAAAAATTATACATGAGGCTATATAATCATCCCACGGAACAGCTGGCAAATTGTGATGTCTGTGCATGTAGTTATATTGATGGCTCTGATTTGCTCCCTGTGCTGTCTCACTCACTCACATGTACCATTCTAATTTGGGAAGTATATAAGTCTCTGGGTTTGTTTGTTTTTCCAATTACCTCTTGCAAAAGATATTGTACCACCAAATTCACTTAAACACAGCAAAACAGCACTCCTCGTTTTGCCTCATGTTAGGTATTCCTTATCAGACCCCAAATCTAGGCTTGAGTGACTGCTGAGCTGGGAGCCGCTTACTTTTATGAACTCTGCCACGCTTTGGCATACAGCCCAGAAGGAGCTTCAAAAAAAGCTTGTCGCTTTTCCACTGAGGTCTAAAAGATGTGGGGACTCTCCTGAGGCTTTATAGAAGTAATTTACCCATCCTCTGCCAATGGTCAGTATTCCAGCCAGCACCAAAGACTTAACTATCTCAGTACTATAAGAAGAATCCAGCGGTAGCCTTCACCAGCTAGGGGCCCTCTAACTTTCTCTTTCAACTGCGCCCCCACCCCACACCACAACTTTACCATGCCACAAGTCCTTCTGTTCCCACTTTCCATCCCCCTTGTTTGTCATATCACAGGTTCCTTGGTTCTGCCCTCTTATTATGTCGTGAGTGACCCCTTTTACTTTTCTCCGCCATGTCACAGGTCCCTTTCCTGCTCAGACACACAGCGGGAGGAACATCTCCCATCGGCTTCCCTTACTCCTTGCAGAAGAAGGAGTACAGTAAAACTCCAATAGTCCGGCACTCCTGATAGTCCGGCATCAAAATGGCAAGAGCCTAGTGAGTGAGCTTCGGCAAAAAATGAGTCACAAGGTAACAGCGGCAGCAGCTGAACTGAGCAAAAAGGGTTAAAAAAACTAAAACATTACAGTATACTGTATACAGTATGTACAATAAAAAAGGTTAAGAACACTTTATATACAGTATATACTATATACAGTATATACATAAAGGCTGTGTCTACATTGGCACCCTTTTCCGTAAAAGGGATGCTAATGAGACACTTCAGAATTGCAAATGCCGCGGGGGATTTAAATATCCCCCACGGCATTTGCATGAACATGGCTGCTGCTTTTTTCCGGCTCGGGGTTTTGCCGGAGAAAAGCTCCAGTCTAGACGGGATCTTGTGGAAAATAAACCCTTTTCCGGAAGATCCCTTATTCCTACTTGCAATTCCGAAGTGTCTCATTAGCATCCCTTTTACGGAAAAGGGTGCCAATGTAGACACAGCCAAACAGTTGATAGAACCTCCTGATACTCCGGCATATCTGATAATCCGGCACCACCTAGGTCCCATAGGTTCCGGATTATCAGAAGTCTACTATATTAGATGCCGACAGGGGCGGCCCTCAGCATTCAATTTAGGGGTCTATACTAGACCTGCTACATTCAGCACTAGAAGATTGACCACTGGAGTGTCCATGCAGCACCTACCACAATGGGTCTCCCATTTTGGTTGGAACCTCTTAGTCTGAATAAGTAACGCTAGTTGCTGACATTTAATTCTGATTTATGCTCCAGTGCTGGGTAACCTGCTACTGCCTCAAACACAAAGCAATCTCCCCATCTGAAGAGAAGTCCTGATTCTGGCTCAGTATGTTTGAAAACAAGCAGATGGAAAAGCTAGAAGTGTCCTTTATTTATAATGTTGAATTTGGTTGTCTGGGCTGAGGGAATCCCTTTAGTTTTCACTGTGTGATTACATGGCAGAGTAATTCACTTAGTTTTAGAGGCAATTTCATTATAAAAATATTTGCATTCAATTGTTCCCTTTTAAATGAAGTTTGCATTAAGCTCTTAACAAAGTTTCAGAAGTGATATATTGAATGAGCTAAGATCCACAAATTCCAGTAGTCGGTGCCATGAATAAAACTGTCCAAGAAAAGCAACCAATAACTCTGTCTTGATATTATGTTCAGTATAACAAATAAATCTTTAGAATCTCCACAGACCTGGCAACTTCATTAACAGTTATGCCTAGAGCCGGGAATGAAAGAACATCAATTCATAGACTCCGACATGTTAGGGTTTCCATCAACGGGGGGTTTGCTGTTTGCAGACAAATTTTTCGGCTCATAGGTTCCCCTCACAGAAGGGAACAAATATACCGATAATTATAATAAAAACACAGTACCTTAGCCCATGGGACTGGGCGGATGTAGTTCAAGGAAAGGGTGGGGCCAAATGTGAAAAAGAAGCAAAGAACAATATGAATTTGATCCTCAGATTGGTAGACCCTGGTTAGCTTTTACTAGGAAACCGGCAAGATTTTGGAGTGCAGATACACTATGGACTCATGAACTCTTAGCTGCAGAAGACAATGCCTTGCAGAATTACCTAAGAAATCAATATAAATATATTCTTTAGAATTAAACTCTTTCAAGGGCTGCATCCTGAAAACTGTTGAACACTTGTAAGCTTCCTTAGATTTCACTGAAAATAGGAATGTGGTAATGTAGGGTAAACCTTGGAGATTCTTACTGCTCGGTTATGGTTCAGTCCTGCTTCCCTTGACGTCAATGAGAAAAACTCCATGAGATGGCTTCAGTTCACCCCAAATAGGGGACATCTCTAGCAGGCAGTGTCTGGAGGGAGGGTACATTAGGTATGGGCTGATATACATTATAAAGGAAGACCACTCCTGGGTTCTAGAATTAACTCTTAAATCTTTTGCCTCAGAAGAAACTTAGTCACACTTGCACTTTACAGAGCTGAGTTGTATCACAGTTCCCTTTATAAAGTTTAAACCCAGTGGCTGCGTCTAGACTGGCAAGTTTTTCCGCAAAAGCAGTCTACACTGGCCGCTTGCATTTCCGCAAGAACGCTGACGATCTCATGTAAGATTGTCAGTGTTCTTGCAGAAATACTATGCTGCTCCCGTTCGGGCAAAAGCCCTCTTGCGCAAATGCTTTTGCTCAAGAGGACCAGTGTAGACAACGCGGTATTGTTTTGCGCAAAAAAGCCCCAATCGCGAAAATGGCAATCAGGGCTTTCTTGTGCAAAACTGCGTCTAGATTGGCATGGATGCTTTTCTGCAAAAAGTGCTTTTGTGGAAAAGCGTCCGTGCCAATCTAGATGCTCTTTTCCGCAAATGCTTTTAACGGAAAAACTTTTCCATTAAAAGCATTTGCGGAAAATCATGCCAGTCTAGACGTAGCCAGTGAATACATCAAATGTAGCATTTTCTGGACATTGCGTTCATGCTTTATTATTAGTTTCAATGCCCAGTGGTATTTCAGTAACCATTGTAAGTGCTGAAAAAAATTTAAAAAACAGCAAATAGTGCTGCAGCACCTTAGAGACTAACAAAAAATGTAGATGATACCATAAGTTTTTGTGGGCACGACTCACTTCACAACCCACAAAAGCTCACGATACCATCTACATTTTTATTAGTCTCTAAGGTGCTGCAGAACTGTTAGCTGGTTTTTAAGATTTTTCAGTTACAATCGCACCAGGCTACCCCTCTGAATCACTATAAATGCTGTTCATGTGTTAAAAAATCCATTGTACTGTATAATATAGTGTTAAATCAAAAGTACTGTACAACTGCAGTTAACTGCTACACATCCAATCTAGTCCTTTGGACTTAGACCACTTTAAGCCACACATGTACCTGCAGTCGGCAAGAAAGCAAATTGGTTAAGATTAGCAGATAACTGATAAAGGAAAATATGATTTGACTCTCTTCATTTTTCAAACACATTATATGGTCAGGAAATCAGATTTCCTGCATTTAAAAGTATCTATAAAATGGGTCAGGTTTTGTCTTCTCAGTTTCAGTAATAGTGGAGTGCTTGAAAATCCTGACCTGGAGAAGGGAGAAAAGAAAATATAAGAAGGAATATACTTTTAAACACAATTGAGATACGAAGACAGAAGATCAGGATTTGTACTGGCTATGCACCCAAAAAAGTGTGTTAAAGTCTTCAATATAGCAAGTAAAAATAGATATTTTAAAATAGCAAAATCACTTAAATGGCCATAATTGAGTAGGATTTTTTCCTTAGTATCATAAGCTGTGATCCAAAGCACTAAACCCTCTGCTTAATTTTAATCAAGCAAGTAGTACTACTGAAATCACAAGTACTATTGATTTCAAGTTGATTTCAAGTGTTTGTGACTTGAATAGAACTATTCACCTGCCAAAGGTTAAGCATGTGCTTAAGTACTTTGCTGGATCAGGGCCATAATATGTCAATGTTTAAGCAATCACAGTCAAGTGGCATGAATGATTTATTTCCAGGTAACTGAAAGCAGAATCCCTGTTAAAATTTGACTTTCCTATTCGTTATGTGGCTTCTCCTCCTTTGTTGGAAACTCATCTTATTGTATTTAGGTCAGACACAAACCTGTTCAGAGATCAATTCCTCCTTACCACACACCCACCAGTAGTCAGTGAGACTATTCATGAATTTATAGGTGAGCAGAATTTGGACCAAGATTGGTCATTTCTGGTTTGTTTGCTCTACAGCCTTTTTCCACATTATGTTATTAGAAAAACATCTTCTTAAAGGTTTAGGGCAATGTAAGTAAGTATGAGCTTAGCTTTTAATACGTGAGTACCCCTGTAACAGAGTGACTTGCCTCAGGGGCTGGGGCTAAGCCAAACCTGATTATGGAATGATCCCCACCTGAGGAGAATCAGGCAAGTCCCTATAAAGAAGCAGAAGGGGGCTGTTGCAGAAAGGAAAAATCTGGGGGAGTTGAATTGTATTGCAGTGTTAGTCCTAGCCCTGCTCAAAAAAAGAAAAAAAATCCCTAATGCTGCAGAGCTGCATGAATTCCCTCGCAAGAAGCGGGGTGAAGATGAGAAACCTGAAAGGGGATTAGCTCCTGTGAGGGGTAACAGGGGAGACTGGCTGGGAGATCAGACTGGAAAGGGAACAAGCTCTGAGAGTGAAAGAGAATAAGAAAAGTACAGACCCTTTTTCTTTCTGTTGCTAGACTGGACTTTACTTTGGGACTCCTGGTTGTTTTAAAATACTTCTAGTGTTAAACAAGATCCAAGCAGAAGTTATTGTTAACCAGAGGGACTCTCTGTGAATTCTTAAAATCCCTGAAGAAAGTGAAACCAGAAGTGTGGGGCCTAAAGAGATGCTTCTTGGCTAGAAGGGGTGTGCTCAGTAAGCAGCAGTTTTCTTACACGCCATTAAAGTCCATGAGACTAGTTGCCTTTCAAATTAGGCATGTCCATAAGTGGTTGCAGGCCTAAATAATGGATTAGTAGTTCAGAATACAGGCTGGCTCAGGGGACTCATAATGGAAAATATGTAGCCTTTTGATTTTAGAAATTGACTTTCTGCTGTGCTTGTGTTGAAAAATCCAGTGAGAGTGTCAAGAAATGAATGGAAGTCTAACCATTTAGGGGCAAATGTTCAGGTGGTATAACCTAGCATAGCCCCACTAACATCTATGGAAATGTATCTGGTCATAGTGATTCACACTAATGAGAACAGTGGGATTAGCTGTTCCAAATTTCCTTTTGATTAATATAAATATATTATCAGTATTGATAATTAACTTTTTAATTTAGTGCATGTCTTAATTATGATGCATAATGAACAGACAAAATCCACTCAAAACAATCTGTTTGGCTAAATTAAATGCACAGAAATCCATTTGCTTTCTTTTCATTATTGGAATGAAATAACACTATTTTGGGGCTTGGATTTATAGCAAAATATGGCTCAAAATATAGCCTGTTTTCTTCAAAGCACCCAGTTATGATTCGTGCATAGTATACGCTGTACTGCTATGCACAATGTCCAGTGAATTTTCACTTGGTGTGAAACTATGGGGTAGTGTACAACAACTCAGGAAGCAAGACCTGATAATTAGGCAGTGGGGGGAAAAAAACCTTTTAAAGCATCAGTGTGATTCACCAGCAAAAACTAATTGTTATGCTCAAATGGCTACGTGATATTCCTCTTTGTCACAGGTGGAGATTAATTTCTAGATTACTGGTGTTGTCTTAAACATACCATAATGTGCACCCTGATAGCATAAAACATTTGTCGGTGTTTTTCCTAGTAAAATACTTTCAATTTCACAGTAATAGCATGACCCAGCATGTTTTTGTGATATCTTTCTTAGTATGCTTGTGATCATTGGGGATCATTGGGGATACCCAATGGAAAATATTTTCAGATAACACTTCCATTAAAATACAGTTCATGTTCTCTTGGCATAGCATTCTTTCCCTGTAATCCTAATGTTTCTACCTGGTTCTCCATTGGGCTCAATTTATGCTCATGTTGGAGGATAGCTTCTATTTGTTCGGCTAATGACTTCACAATAATGGTGCATTTAGTTTTTATATATGTGGTAAATAGAGACCAGTACTTTCTTGGTGAAGTGACTAATGAGTCAAGATGTCTGCTTGTGATTCACCTTCTACAGCTCTGTTTTTTCAGTACATTCTGACAATCAAGCCCTTTTAAGGTGTGTGTCAGATGGACACTTAGAAACATGAATCACTATTCATGTCAGACCAAACTTTTCTTTCCTTGCTTGAATTTTTCCCCTTGTATGGGAATGAGCAATCCTGTAAGCTTTACCTCAGAGCAATTTCCGATGGAGCAATCCACAGTGGTCAGAGGAACTTTTTTTTATTTTTATTTTTCTTCTCTCACATAGAACCACTAAGATGGGCAATGGCCCTACTGACTTATGAGAATCCACCAAAAGCTTGCCCTACATAGACTCTGATTGCCTGGTTCTAGGCCGTGCAGTCTGACTCTATCACCTGCCGGTGCTTTGTCTTCCCTCCTGAAGTGCAGGTTTCATTCAGTGCTGAAGACTTGGTGGAGACAAATCATACCCTTGCATGCCAGCAGGACTACAAATGTGGGAGAGCAATAAGTGATACAGCAGGTAGAGTTCTAGGAAAGAGATTTATTGATTTAGTCTAGAAAAGAGAAGATTGAGAGGGGACATGACGACAGTTTCCAAGTATCTAAAAGGTTGTAACAAGCAGGAGGGAGAAAAATTATTTTCCTTAACCTTTGCTGATAGGACAATAAGCAATTAAACTGCAGGGAGGGAGGTTTAGGTTGGACATTAGAAGAAACATCTTAACTGTCAGGGTGGTTGAACACTGGAATAAATTACCTCAGGAGGCTGTGGAGTCTCCAACACTAACTATCTGTAAGAGCAGGTTGGACAGACCTCTCAGGGATGTTCTAGATGGTGGTTGGCCCTGCCGTGAGTGCAGGAGATGGACTCAATGATGCGGTTGTATGATTCTACGATTGTGCATTCTTAGAGGCTAGTGTTATATGCTGTTTGTCGGGCAGCATGTCCCCAATTTGCACTCCTAAACCTTGTTGTCCATTAAAGTCCTTCTCAAACCTGCCATCTCCAGTTTCACTTAATATACTAGGCTGTGTATAGCAGAGTCTGTTCCCTGGTTTTATCCCACGTAAAGGAGTGATACGCACAGGATCAGGAAAAAGGAGAAATCATGTCACAGAATTGGCAAACTCTATTTCTTGGCCTCCATATCCAACTCAGATGGAACTTAACTGCAAGAAGAAAGAAGCCTAGTTAGTCATGCTCCAGAGTGAGGGGTGTATGATTAATTGCCGCCTTAGCAGAGGTTGTAGAGCTAGGCTTTGTAAGATCGAGAGCTCAGTTGTTCACAGGCAACTGAGAAGACAGGCAGAGGAAAGCCTTGGGATAGAGTTTAACAGACTGAAATGTAAAGGAAGAACCCTACAAATGCAAGGTCCTGCAGGGGAAGTCATGAGTTAGGGCCAACAAGGGAACTAAAGAAGATCTTGAAAGGGATGTTGGTTTGAAGACTTGTTGGGACTGTCATTTGGACTTGTCTACGTCTTACCCTGGAAGGGGTTTAGACTATCAAGTGAACTGACTGTGGGGCCGGTCAGGAGAAAGATAGAAGCTAGCAAAGGCCATTGCAAGGCCAAGTACCACCCCGTAGGGGATGTCAGACAAAGATTCCATTCAATATTCTGACCAAGAGAAGAGTGCCCATCCTCCCATAAACAGGTTTTTTCTACAGAAATGAAGAAAAAAATGTGGGCCTGTGGGCACAATCCAGCCCCCAGTGAAGTCAATGTGAGTCTCTGTTTAGGTAGGACCTGGTCCAGAAGTTGGCATTCTGTGTGCCAAGTTGAATGTAAAAAAATTGTTCTTATTAGACATGCAATGTTATGGAAACCCCAGTGTTAAGAAATACTACTGCTGTCTATTTCATTTATGGCTTATCTACAATTCTTGTGGAGAAGTCAAACCGTTACAGGACATCCTGGTTTTTAATGTTATCCTTGAAAGTATTTCACCCAGAAGTCATGAATGACTTCATTTCTCTGGCTAGTTCTACTAGGAATTATTTCATTCAGAAATAAGAGCAAATTATGTTACTAGTCATGGAGGGCCAGATCTAAGGCTGGTATAATTAGAATAGTCCAATTGTCTCCAATTAAAATATGCCAGGTTACACAAGCTCATAATGTGGTAAAAAGTTGGCTGTAATTTTTATCAATACACTCTGCCCACCTAAGATTGCATTAGCACTTTATAGTGTATGGAGAGGTCTTTGGATCACTTTTATTCATCTCCTGTTGATGCCCTAAACACTTTGTTTTCTACTAAATTGGGGGTTAAAAAAGGCAGATACCATTGACCTTAAATTTTTAGTTGAGGCACAGAAAGATAGAAAAAATAAATCAATGACAGTAGAGATGAGCAATGCACACAAGGATAAGTTTATATATACTTGAAGTTATTACAAAAAATCTGTTCTAGACCCTGAGACCACAACATGGAGTGAATGGGCTACCGCTTTAATTTCAGGCATTTGTCCAAAATACCATTTGAATCATCTGAATTCTGTTTTACTCTTTACCTGACTATTACATACAGTAATTAAAACATGTCTTTTAAATACATTTAATTTCCTTCATGAAAAGGCATGTCTAACTTTCTCTTACTTTCACTGGGGACATGGTCACTTCTCAGTTTTATGCTAGACACAGGTTTTCTTTCTTGGCGGACTTAATTTCAGCTCTGGCTGCTGGGCATTGTGTACTGGAGTGGCAGAACTCTCCCTTCCCTTCAACTCTCTGTTTCTCCAGCTCTGAACTCAAAGACATGATGGATGACATTACTGTGATAATGTTATGCTGATTGTTACTCCTGATTTTAGTAAGGGAGGAGAGTGGAGTTCTGATTTTGTTGATCAGAAAAAGACCTGGTGACAGAATTAATTACTTGGACTCTTCTGTGCGTCTGACGATTCTGCCACTGAGGTGACTGAGTTTTGCCATTAAACATGTTCAGACCAAAAGAGGCTAAAAGAAAAATTGACTGGTTAGGCCTGCCTTTCCTCTCACCCATGTAGACAAGCAATGATTCCACGGATGCCTGTTGAATGGCTTTGGTATGAGTGAGAGGAGGATCAGACCCATTGCCTATAAAAGTAGAATAGGAGTCACTTCACCAGAAAAAAAGAATAAACTTAAAGTTATGGGCAAGATCCTGAGCTGCTGTTGTAAATCAGTATTGTGCCTTTGACATCAATGAAACTAGGCCACTTTTCTCAAGGCCTGGTTTTGACCTATTTTTGTTGCTGACTGGCAGTGTAGACCCAGGGCTTAAATTCAACTGGAGCCATTTGGAGCATAGTTCAGGTGAATACTTTCAAACTTGTGGTGCTCCAGTTCCTCCTCTGAGGCTGAAAGATTGAACCCCAAATGGGGAGGGGAGGTCCAGGAAATAATCTGAGAATTTAAACCCTGCATGCACCTAACAGCTGTTTCTTTTTTAGAGAACTTGAGAATTTTTTCTAGCTCTGTCCCATTCGCATTAATAGAAGTTTTTCCGTGGTCTTGAATGGTAAGGGGATCAGGCCAATTCTTAAGACTTCTGGGAAATCTCATTCTTACTTAATTCAGTATTGGCTAATATCTCTGGAAGAACAGGGGAAAAGTTCCACATGGATGGAATGCTTTAGGGTCTAGACTTGTTTCTGTGTCCAATAGATGCTACAGGCAAAAATGCAAGGAATTATTCTCAAAAAAGGAGAATATGAAATATAGTTATTATCCAAAAGAGAAATCTAGTTGTCAGCTAACTAACTGTCAGCTAATTACAGGAATCATACATGAATAATTGCTGTCTTTTAATACATTAAAATTATAAGAGATGTTTAATTATGTCATTGGTATTATCAAAACAGTATATTGGCTATCAATTAACACACTTAAACATCACTGAAATATGCAGTATTTAATGAAATGAGTAAAGGAGATCTCGTTAAATGTTTTAAAATATCCCAAAGAAATAAAGGGTGAAGCTACTTATCTAAAGTTCCAAACACTGCATGAATTCTGCCCAAGTATCTTCTCTTCCTACATAACAGAGTTCTTTGAAGGGGTTAATAAACATGCGAACATGGGGGATCCAGTAGATATAGTATACTTAGATTTTCAGAAAGCCTTTGACAAGGTCCCTCACCAAAGACTCTTGTGTAAATTACATTTTCAGGGGATAAGAGGGAAGGTCCTTTCATGGACTGAGAATTGGTTAAAAGACAGGAAACAAAGGGTAGGAATAAATGGTAAATTTTCAGAATGGAGAGGGGTAACTAGTGGTGTACCCCAAGGGTCAGTCCTGGGACCAATCCTTTTCAACTTATTCATAAATAATCTGGAGAAAGGGGTAAGCAGTGAGGTGGTAAAGTTGCAGATGATACTAAACTTTTTAAGATAGTCAAGAGAGAAGCAGACTGTGAAGAACTTCAAAAAGATCTCACAAAACTGAGTGATTGGGCAACAAAATGGCAAATGAAATTTAATGTGGATAAGTGTAAAGTAATGCACATTGAAAAAATAACCCCAAATATGTACAGTAAGATGGGGGCTAATTTGGCTATGACAAATCAGGAAAGAGATCTTGGAGTTATTGCGGATAGTTTTCTGAAAACTTCCACACAGTGTGTAGCGGCGGTCAAAAAGGCAAATAGGATGTTAGGAATTATTAAGAAAGGGATAGAAAATAAGACACAGAATATCTTACTGCCCCTGTATAAAACTATGGTACTCCCACATCTTGAATACTGTGTACAGATGTGGTCTACTCACCTCAAAAAAGATATTTTGGCCTTGGAAAGGGTTCAGAAAAGGGCAACTAAAATGATTAGGGGTTTGGAACGGGTCCCATATGAGGAGAGGTTAAAGTGACTGGGACTTTTCAGTTTAGAAAAGAGGTGACTGAGAGGGGATATGATAGAGGTATATAAAATCATGAGTGGTGTGGAGAGGGCCGATAAAGAGAAGTTATTTATTAGTTCCCTAAATAGAAGAACTAGAGGACACCAAATGAAATTAATGGGTAGCAGGTTTAAAACTAATAAAAGGAAGTTCTTCTTCACACAGCGTGTTGTCAACCTGTGGAACTCCTTGCCAGAGGAGGCTGTGAAGGCTAAGACTATAATAGAGTTTAAAGAGAAGCTGGATAAATTCATGGAGGTTAGGTCCATAAAAGGCTATTAGCCAGGGGATAAAATGGTGTCCTTGGCCTCTGTTTGTCAGAGGCTGGAGAGGGATGGCAGGAGACAAATCGCTTGATCATTGTCTTCGGTCCACTCCCTCTGGGGTACGTTGTACTGACCACTGTCGGCAGACAGGCTACTGGGCTAGGTGGACCTTTGGTCTGACCCAGTATGGCCATTCTTATGTTGTTATGATCTTAAATTACCTGACAAACATAAATTCATTACTTTTTACCTTTAATTTTGTTGTTTTATGTGCTAAACAAATAATAAAAAAAGGTTAGTTTTATGACATTACAGAGCTCAGCTAAATTCTCTACATTATACATCTGCCGTCCTCCGTCTATATATTAGTGACTATTGACAGTGCTGGGTTTTAGCCAGCATTGGCAGAGGGGATGTCTGTATAATTTACTCCATAAGACTTTGACCTGCATTCTTCCAGTAAAACTCCAGAACTCAGTGCCTAGAGCCATGTGCCTCTTCAATTCAAACTAGAATCTTTGCCTTCCCATGTCAATAAGGGTGTGTCTACGCTGCACCGTAGATTGAAATAAGATATGCAGTTTGAGCTATGCAAATTGCATATCTTATTTTGCTGTTATTTCAAAATAGTTTATTTTGAATTTTGGCCCTGTCTACACAGCACTTATTTTGAAGTAAATAGCTATTCTGAAATGTGTCTTAGTCCTCATGGAGTGATGTTTACAGTGATGTCGGAATAGCAAGCCTGTTATATTTTGAAATAACGGGAGTGCTCAGAGGATGTGAAATAGCTATTTTGGGATACCTCTAGTATCCTGAAATACCACTGCAGTGAAGATGTAGCCTAAGACTTTTGCAGACCCGAAAAAAATTCATATGGCACCTGCTTTGTTTCCATGTTCAAACCAGCTGGTGAGATTTCATGTGCCATAGGAAGGGTCACACATCTCTCTCTGTATCCAGGCAAGCAGTCTTTCCCTTAACTCAAAAATAAAATGTACTGGATTAAATCCTCTTAGTTTTCTACCGTATAATTACAGCAAAGGAATATTTCAGCTGGTATGGCTTGTGTGTCCTAGATACTTGAATAGAAGGATGAAAACCTAGATGGAGAGGACATCCTAATGTGAACATCACCATGACCTCCTTAATGCAAGGTTTTAAGCACACTGGTCTCTATTGGTCAAAACTTTAATAAACATCCTTAATTTTAAATGTGTGATTGGTCTAATTTGAACTCAGTGGGACTATTCATGCTTAAAATTAGGTATTTGTGTAGGTGTTAGGCTGGATCAGAGCCAAATTACTCAGCAAAATGCAGGATGTAGGTCTTAGGGGGTTTTCCCTATGAGGACTATTATACTGGTTTATACCTTAATTTCAGAAAATCAATGGTATGGCTTCATCTTGGATACTATATACAGGTGCAGTTGCCTCATATAAAAAAATACGGGAATTGGAAAAGGTTCAGAAAAGAGCCACCAAAATGATTAGGAGCATGGAACAGCTGCCATAGGATAAGTTAAGAAGACTGTGACTTTTCATCTTGGAAAAGAGATAACTAAGGAAGGATATGGTGGAGGTCTATAAAATCATGACTGGTGTGGGGAAAGTAAGTAAGAAAAAAGTTATTTATTTCTTCCCATAACATAAAACTCGGGGTCACCAAATCAAGTTGAGTAGGCAGCAGCTTTAAAACAATAACACATATTTCTTCACACAACACAAAGTCTATCTGGGAAACTCCCTTCCAAAGGATGTTGTGAAGGGCAGGAATTTAACAGGGTTGAGAAAAAAAACTAGATAAATTAATGGAGGAAATTCATTAATGGCAATTAGACTGGATGAGCAAGGCTGGTGTCCCTAGCCTCTGATTGTCAAGGCTGGGAATGAGCGACAGGGTATGCATCCTTCTGTGATTCCCTGTTCTGTTCATTCCCTGAGTGATACTTGGCATTGGCCATGGTTGGAAGTCAGGAAACTGCGCTAGATGGACTTTTGCTCTGCCTCAATGTGGCCGTTCTTTTGTTCTTAATTGCATTGCAGGTGGCCTTTATGGACAATTATATCTTAATGAATGTCTCAATTGAGCCATTTCCCACAAGCATTACCATAACTTAGGTATTTAATGAGAAGCACCATGATTTTTTCCCACCAGTAAAGTAATAAAGTTTAGATATTCCTCTCTATTTACTGAACAGCAATTCATAATGCTACAGTATTTATCCAACATTCCCCACCCTTAGGGCTCCAGATACTCTTTATTACCAAAGGCAGGGGGAACAATTCAAGGGCACAAAGTAGGGACTGGGCTCCTGCTTCTATTGACCTTGGATGTTCAGCACTTCAGGGCGTATCTGAGGTGGAAATTCTAGTGTGTCATGTAGTAAGTGGCCTGCTGGTGGACACTAAGAGTACATCTAGACTACATGGCTCCATCGACGGAGCCATGTAGATTTGTTTGTTCGGCAAAGGGAAATGAAGCCACGATTTAAATAATCGCGGCTTCATTTAAATTTAAATGGCTGCCCCGCTCTGCCGATCAGCTGTTGGTCGGCAGATCGGGGCAGTCTGGACGCTCCCCTGCTGACATGAAAGTCCTTTATCGACCTCCCTGGTAAACCTCATCCTACGAGGCATAACGGGGAGGTCGATAAAGGGCTTTCAGTTCAGTGCGGGAGCGTCCAGACTAGCGCGCTGAGCCGACAAACATCTGATCAGCTGTTTGTCAGCTCAGCTCAGCAGCCATTTAAATTTAAATGAAGCCGCGATTATTTAAATCGCGTCTTCATTTCCCTCTGCCGATCAGCCTAATCTACATGCTCCATTGATGGAGCCATGTAGTTTAGACACACCCTAAATGTTTCCTCAGGTTCATTAATGTAGTACCATTGGAAAAGAGACTGTTTTAATGTGTGCTAGGGCAATGTTAGTGTAAACTGGCAGCATCCACACAGGCCAGCTTGTGCACAGTCTGACACTCCATGTCTTTTCAACCTTTGAAAATCTCCCTCTCCAGGGAGTTTTAAATTAGAAACAGCACTAAAATTCTGGGACTTCCCCTCGTGCCTGAGTGACTTAGGAGCAGGGGCAGATGACCGTTTTGTGGGGCCCTGGGCAGCATAATTACGCGGGGCCCCTCTTTGCCACGGCGCATGCGCAATGATGCCATGCGCATGCGCATGCGCAGCGGCGCATGAGCGGGGCTTTCTGAAGCGTGGGGCCCGGGGCGGCCGCCCCGTTCGCCCTGCCGTATATCCGCCCCTGCTTAGGAGGACAAGTCCCCTTAACTTTAAATGAGATGGTGATGCTCCCCGTTAATATACAAGGGGTTGAAGTACTCCTCTTCCAGCTGCCTTTAGTGGGAGGGGGCCTTGTTTGTGCTAATGGGTGGCTCACTGCTGCTCCCCTCTCAGCTCACACTAGCTCCTCTGTCCCTCCATAGGCAAAACAGATGTACAGTCAGTCCTCCCTGCAATGTTCAGCCCCTTCTTCGTGGTCCACTCTTTGAATGAAATTCCCGGACTTTGTGTTCACAGACCAATCCTCTGCAGCTTCCTGGGTACACTGTAGCCTTCAAGTCTGTTTAACACACAGCACTCTCACACACAGCTATGTGTATAGTGAAAACAAGGAAGGGTGGCTTTTTTTAAATGGATGTTCAAATGGCAGTGAGTCGGGCTAATGGAAACTAATCTAGAGTGAAAAAATAATAATTTGCACTCTAGAGCCTAAAAACACTGAATGAAGTGTCCTCTTGCCTAGTACATTGATGCTTCCTGTACAGCCCTTCTTAGGGTGTTTTTCAATCAGGATGGTTCAGACCTGTCTTTCATGAGCCAAAGCCCTATTGCCTGCTCATGTGGACGGGTACTAGGGTATCTTTCCTTACCTCAGATATACTGGACTATTCCTTTTGTTCTTTACCCTTAAAACTAGGTCTCTCCACCCCTATTTGCTTTCTTCCTGTTTCTCCCTACTCCTTCTTTACAGCTCGAAAATTTTGTTAGCATTTGACTCTTTATTCTAATAGACTTCTAGTGTAAGGCAAAACCACAGTCCTCTAGGGAGATGTTTTCCACCTCCTCTCTGGAGAAGTCTGCCTCTGATCTATTTTTAATTACAAGGCCGAAGGAACATATCATCTCACATATTATCCATACTTAAATTTCATAAAGAGTATGATTGTGGGTGTGGTACAGGCATTCAGAGAAACCTCACATAACCTATTTTTGTGAACTGGAATGTACATAACTGACCCAGGCAAGCTCTGTAATCCTTATGCCTCCTCTACCATATTCCTGCTGGCATCAAGATGTCTTTGGGTCACAGAGACTGTTCCTAAATTGATTGAATTCTTTTAAAATCTTACCCTATGCCCACTGTGATTTTTCAATGGTAGCTTTCTTCTGACACAGCAGTTTTCAGCTTGGATCGATTAACTGCACTAGAAAATTAAAATTCCACAGAAATAATGGCAATTGAAAGTGGTAACTTGTTAGCTCAGGAATTTCTTTCTGCTTAAACTAAGCCAGTACTATTGGTTGGGTTTTTGTTTTTTGTTCTTGGTTAGAACAAATAGATACACATTCAGCCATAACATTGTTTAAAAATGGCACTTAATTTCTTGCCATGAACTTGATTAGCTATGAATTATTAACTATTAAATTAATAGCTTAAATTCTTTAGATATTTTCAGTAATTTGGACAAAAGAAACTGAACTGGCTTACTGCCATAATCTTTTCCTTAAATGGTTCTTCACATTGGCAAAGTGTTATAAACAGACAGCTTGTAAAAGATGAAAAAGAGCAAATAATTATTCTTTGGCCAAAGCCAGTGCAATATACATATCAGCATTAACATACAAGCTATATTTCAGAGCATTATTTAGTAGATTTATACATATTCAGTAATTCAATGATACTGAG
This sequence comes from Pelodiscus sinensis, assembly GCF_052426305.1. Classification (NCBI taxonomy): domain Eukaryota; kingdom Metazoa; phylum Chordata; order Testudines; family Trionychidae; genus Pelodiscus; species Pelodiscus sinensis. Next base: position 11,016,812 of record NC_143064.1, on the reverse strand, counting down.
AAAAGGAAACAATTTATCCAAATCCACCAGATTATCAATTTGTAACAACAAAATAGATGTCTTTGTTTGTCTAGCTGCAGTGGTATTAACTCATCTAAAACATGAAAGCATGACCATGTGAAATATAGCACTCCGAGAAAGGCTTGTACGAATACCAGATGTATCAGCCTCATTTAGCTGTTCCACAGAAAAACTCATTGACTTCAATTGGAATTCAGCATGTGCTTACATTTCAGTGCATGCTTAAGTACTTTTGGGACCTAAATGAATGAACAGAAGTCATTCTCTTTCTAAATATTCTCAAATCAGATTAGTCACAAAAGGTAAGATTTTTCAAAGTTTACTAGCAAGTCTAGGATTATTTTGGAAGTTTAGTTTTGGCCCCATATCAGGATGAAAAGTCAAATCTCAAGAATTTCACATGGAAAAGACACTTTGTTTTAATAAGGGTCAAATGATTTTGTCTCTCTTATTGTAAATTATAATGTAACAAAAGACAAAGGCTATGTCTAGACTGGCATGATTTTCCACAAATGCTTTTAACGGAAAAGTTTTTCCGTTAAAAGCATTTGTGGAAAAGAGCGTCTAGATTGGCACGGACGCTTTTGCGCAAAAGCACTTTTTGTGGAAAAGCATCCATGCCAATTTAGACGTGGTTTTGCACAAGAAAGCCCCGATCGCCATTTTTGCCATCCGGGCTTTTTTGCGCAAAACGGTTCTCAGTTGTCTACACTGGCCCTCTTGCACAAAAGCATTTGCACAAGAGGGCTTTTTCCCAAACTGGAGAGTCATTGTACTTGCGGAAGAACACTGACAATCTTACATTAGATCATCAGTGTTCTTGCGCGAATTCAAAGCAGCCAGTGTAGACAGCTGGCAAGTTTTTCCACAAGTCTAGATGCAGCTAAACTGATTAAGGCAAAACATAACATTTGAATTTTAGGGAAATATTCTGAACATTTCTTATGAACTTTATTACAGGTTGAAATGCTCTAGTCCAGCACCTTCAGGACCTGACCAGTGCCAAACCAGAGAATTTGATGTACCTTGGAAGGTCAATCTTGTCTAGCAGCATTACCAACACTTCCACTGCTTAATGGGCTCTTAGAAGACATTTAGGTGTAAATTTACAGCTAAATAAATAAATAAAATATAAGCACAGAACACTGAGAGCCAGGGCTAGTGCCTGCAAACAAACTTTGAGGCCATGAGAAACTTGGCCACGCTCATGATAAGTGGACATCCAGCTAACTAAAATCATGTCAGACTAAAGATGTTGCCGAACCAGGAAGTGCCAGACAGGAGAGGTTCGGCATGGAATTAACTCAACACTTTCCCATGAAATGTTTCAATGTTGTCAAATCAGCATTTCCTAATGGAAAAACTGATTCCTTAGAAGAAATTGGACCATCTATATCTGGAACACCTGAAACTCAAGGGGCCATGCGCTCTTAAATCAAGTAGCGTAAAAATTATAAAGATATTTAGGAAAATCACTGAAAGTTATGAGTCAGATGCCTAACTTCCATAGACACTTCTATACATCTCTTTATGTGCCTGAAGACCTTTGAAGATCTGCCCTATAACTTTTGGAAATTCCATATAATATCTACTGCCTGTTCAAATGTTATAGGTGAAGATACTATGCTGTGGTCTTTCACAAACAAGAAACTGGTGAAAATGAAACATTTCTAGTCAATAAATTATATGAACCTTGTGTAGCAGCATTTGTGCTGTCTCTGTTGCTCAAGAGATTACAACTACAATATATTCACTATAAAATGCTAGTTTTGCTTGATTGTCAATTGAGACTGGCCAGAGAAGTAAATTCTTGGGAATCTATGTGTGGGGAAGAGATTTTAACAATATAAAACATCACATCTATTCTCTGCCTCAAAGGCAAAAAAGTTATTTGAAGTGGTACTCAAAATATGCAGAAAAGTGATTTAGCCAGTAGTGGGCAAGTACCGGCCTGCAGGACAGACCCAGTTCCCTAAGATTAGCCTCTAGTGGGCTACCACCGCTATATTTGTTGGTGCCGCCACAGGTACGGGCTATTGCAGCTCCCACTGGCTACAAATTGCCACTCCTACACAATGGGAGCTATTGGAAACAGTGTCCCAATCCGCACTCTTTCCCGCAGCTCCCATTGGCCGGAAACAGCGATCCACAGCCAATGGGAGCTGTAAGTGCCCATACTTCTGGCAGCCCTGGTAAATATAGTGCCAGGGCCTAACCTTGGTGAACCTCCACAATTTTATTGCCCAGCCCTGTATTAAGCCCATATATTTTGTGATAGGTTTAATTTTTTTACATCAAATACAAAATAAGAACTTTGCTCAGTGTTTTATTAGATGTATTGTTATCTCCCTTTATTTTACATCATTGCAACAAAAATTTATAATTTTTTACTATAGCCAGAAAAATTATAGCCAGAAAGATTCCCAGAAAGCAACTTGGAATCCCCCCAAACTGTTGCATTTGTCCCTGCTTAAACCTCTTGTTTACTGTTTGTGAATGTCCATGCAACTGAGTATTTGGGGAATCTCTGCCCTTCGTATAAACATGTGAATTTAGATTTTAACAGGCATTCATGAACAAAGAAGGATATTGGTTATTCGCTGCTCATTCTTCTCTTTTCAGTTTAGAACATTTCATTTATCTGTGCAGCAAAGGGGGGTAAACATGGCTTATATTAGTAATTATATACCATCGATAACAAACAACAACCAGCCAAATGGAATAATTTGGAAACACCTAAGAGGTTGAAATTAGTTCACATAAATTGTTTGTAATTAGTTGTGCATAATGGAAACCAAGCTCAAGACCAAGACATAGTACAGCAATTTCTGAAAAATACTAATCATTCATGCCTCCCAAAATTATTTGAAAAGTATGTCTTTTATTTTATTTTATTTTATTTTATTTTATTTTATTTTATTTTATTTTATTTTATTTTATTTTATACATTTGGACTGAAACTAGAATACCAAAAAGCTAAGTGACTTATTCAAATTTATACAGCAGAACCCATCATAAACCCCAGGAGGAATTCTGATGCCTATTTTCCAGCTTTAACCACTAGATATGTATTCTATAATCTCTGGATATGAATTCTATAATCTGTACTAGAAAAATGAAATGATATAAAAGTAATGTGCTTTTGGTCAGGATACTTCATGCTGTTACTATTGCAGCCTAATAGGGTGCAGAAACCTTAATTTAAGACTAATTTTTCAAAAGCGTTAGTTAACATATTCATGTTTTCACTAGCCTTTTCCTTCCTTCTGTGTCTTAAAGACAGAATGTAACATTTATATCCGCAGATAATGGTGCAGAGTCATCTATAAAAATCTTTCACTGTCTACCTCCTCATAAACTGAAAAACCAGGATTACATTAAGCTTTTCAGTTTATGAGGAGGTAGACAGGACTTTAGGGCAAAACCGAAAATGTGGCAGTTGGTTTGACATTTACATCATGTGGATACGTAACACTCTAGTAGATAATAAAAATATAGATTAACAATATTAAATATTCATATCTGCTCTTGCTGGAAAAAAACCCATTTTTTGGAGATATTCCTTAGATGGTAGGACAAAGTGTTAAGTTACAGTTGCAATAAAAATGTGCCAAATATAGTCTTTCATAATAGAGCTTTTTTTCATGAAACACCCTGGTTTTACCTAATCTGTTGACTTTATATAAACACTATTTATGTGTCCAGTGATATTTAAATTATGTAATAAATATCTGAACATTTTTTTATTTTTAGTAGTTATTTGATTGTTCTCCCTTTTTTTCCTCTGCTTACTCAGTGATTGTGAAGTCATTAAACACAGACGTGACTTTAGGCTAAGAAAGTTGAAACAAAATGTTTTGGTAAGTTTTTAAATTTAAATTAAATCAATATGTTTTCTTGAAATGTTTCTGCTTAGTTGAATTAGCATTTTCCAAATGGGAATTGTTCCATTGGAAAATTGATAAGTTCTAATAACTAAATCAAGACAATATTTGCTGAAGAAGAGACAGATGACAAAATGTGACACTTTTATTTAAAGCAAGGCCCAACTGACTAGAACATAATTTATTTACATATTATATTATTGTTGTTTTTCCTCGAATAATTGATCAGAAATGACATACAACTGGGGATCAATGTGAAACAGTGGTGGATTTAGAGTTAGTGGGGCCCTGTGTTCAGCTTCCTTTTTGGGGGACCCCGCCTAGAAAAAGAACGTTCTCTTCCTGCCCTGCCCATTTTTCATTCTTTTTTCTTCATCCTCCTTCTAGATTATAAGTAATAAAAAGTAAACGGAAAAAAATGAGGTGCCTTGATTGTTTTTTAGTCTAACTTTATTTTCACAAGCTTCAGTTGGGCAGCCGAGTTAGTCTGAAGAAGTGCATTGCACCCATGAAAGGTCATGATACCATCTACATGTTTTGTTAGGCTTTAAGATGCTACAAGTCTATTTGGGTTTTTTTTAAGTTTTTTTTTTCACTGACCACTTGAAAATTGCCAAGGGTCTTGGAGGACCGCTTAATGATCTTTCCAAATATTGTGTGTACCATTAGCTAACTATTGTAAAGTGCTTTATATACAGGTGCTTTATTAAAAAACAACCCATAATCTCCATGGCTGTGGAGGGCAGCTTGAGGCACCCCAGTGGCCCTGAGATGTGGTCAAAGACCCACATATGCTTTACCTAAAGGTGAAGCGGCCACAGTTACAATGGCCACCATCACCATCTCTCTATCCCCCTGGCTGCTCTCCCCCTCGACCACAGGCAGCCGCCACTCACAAGGTGGCAGCCAGCAGCATGAACACGGGCTGGAAGGCTTCAGAGGAGCACTGGGTAGCCGCACAGACAGCGGCCGGAGAGAAGTGTCACATTCAAGCTCCAAAGCAATGCTTTTCTCAGGCCCCGCGATCCTCTGAAGTCTTCCAGCCTGTGCTCTCACTGATCACTGACTCCTGCCAGCTCTCCTCAGGCTGCAGCCTATAGGTGAACCTCCCTGCTCTTCTGTCCCCCTCCACAGCCCTCTCTACAGATGGACTGCTTCTCCCCTCCAGAGGCGCCACCCCCTGCACAGGAGGAGGTGCTAGACCCAGTGCTGGACTACCCAGCTATGCGGGTAGTTTCATCGTATGTTTCATCGTAAATCTACCTCTGATGTGAAATGAGTCTGATCTAAGCTCAGTCTCTGGTAGGTCAGTGTATAGACCATTAAAAATGCTGCCACCGTTAATAGGCTGTCTCAGAAAAGATCGAATAACTCTGGGGCCAGCAGTCTAGTAGGGTACCATTTTATCCAATCAGTGGATTCTTTCTGCCAATGAAATGAGGTCGTACTTCATGCCCTCACAAGGGCACTGTAAGAATGAAACCCATTAATGACTTGAGGTGCTCACCTAGGGTATGTCTACACTACAGAGGTTTTTTCAGAAAAACAGAAATTTTTCCGAAAAAACTTGAGTTACGTCCTCACTGCAATTGCATTCTTTTGAAAGAAAATCAAAAGAACAGAGGGGTTTTTCCGACATTGGTAATCCCCATTCTATGAGGGAGAAGCCTTTTTCCGAAAGACTCTTTCGGAAAAAGGCATCTGTGGATGGTGAAGAAGGAGTTCTTTTGAAAGAAGAGGAAAGAGGAAAAAGCACAGGTGCCCTGGTGGCCACTCTGCCCATAGTATTCACAGCTTTCATGTGAGATAGTGTCCATTCAGTGTGGACACACTCTTTTGAGAAAGCAGATTGCTTTTTCAATGTGCTATGGCAGTGTGGACGCTCTCTTTCAGAAGAAGTTTTTCCAGAAGATCTCTTCCGGAAAAGCTTCTTCCGAAAGAAGCCTGCAGTCTAGAAGTAGTCATACTGTGGTGATGGTGGCTTGTACCAGGCAAAGCTTGATTCATGTAGGTACCCTTACTGTCCTAGAACTGGTGCCCCTTCACTGGGTTGAGAGACATTAGAGAGAAAAACCAGGTCACTTTGACCTGCCTCTCTCTTTGCTGAACCTGTTGGGCGGACAGAAGTGCTTCATTTACATACCTCTTCTGACAGAGGGGTGTAGTTCAGACGTAGCCTCAGGATGAATGGAACATGTCAGAAGTTCTTAGTACCAAAAGGATTCATTTTAAGAGCACAACTTAAAAAGCCAGCAAAGGGAATCCCAATATCCTTGCTCAGAAAAAAGCCAATGGCAGCGTTTTTAAGAGATCTCCATCCTCTTTGTCTGAAACTGCCACATCTGAGAACCTTCAAGGGGGAGCCCTGTTGGTATAACAGAGCGGGGGCTTTTATCACAGCTTTCTCTTAGAGGGATCCTTTATTTTGAAATGATTTCACTACTTTGTCATGAAATCATGATGCAAAGTAGCGTTCATGCATTGACTTTCAGTGCAGCTACTTAGGGGGGCTACTGGAAAGGGAAATACAGCTGTGAGGGCTGATGCTTAGAAGCATGGAGGTATATCTTTGGATTTCCATTTTATCACCACATTTGGTTCCCTTCCGTTTTGACTGACTGCATTTTTAGTTGTAAGAGGTGTTGAGAGCACAAGACTTGTGTCACTTGTGCAGCTGGAAATCTAAATAAAATGTCATATCTCCTTTTTAGAAGACCAACGACATTAATTTTTCTCCAGAAGACTCTTTATTTAGACTCCACTGTAACTTCTACTATGGAAAGAGGCTTTCAAATTATTTTTGTGGTGACAGGCAATTAAACGCCTGGTGTTCTCTGAACACAACACGTCGCCTAGTAACGTCATTGTACATAATAGAGGCGTTGGGCTGTGTCACATGTGATAATTCTGAGATGTCGTCAGGCAATTTAGTTAGAAATTAATTTGTGTCTAATCTGATCAGCCACAGACAGTTTCAGGTGATTCAGTGCTTTGGAGGCTGAGCGGAAAGTCTTGAGAAGCCCATTTGGTGACTAATTTGCAGAATCTCTGAAAGATGATGGGCAGTCTTGATATCTTTATGGCAAAAAAACAGCCTTCAGATCAGAGATGTAGAATGCTTACGCCTGTCCTTGTGTGACAGTAAACATAAAGGCTAGAAATGAAAACATCATCCTAATCTGATACAGGACATCTGGGGCTAGATTTTTAGTGGCTGTGAATCTGCTTGGATCAGTTTAGTGGATTGATGATAAACATTTCATACTGTGCCTGCTTTTAAGATATACAGGTTGAAACTCTCTAGTCCAGAACTCCCTGGTCCGGAAACACCATCATCCAGAATTATTTCAGTTAGCTGGATGTCCACTTTTCATTGTTACAGCCACCAGTCCTGGCTTTCAGTGTTCTGTGCTGTTATTTAGCTCTAATTTACCCCTAAAAGTCCTGTACCAGCCCAGTAAGCAGTGGAAGTGTTGTAATTCTAAAATATAAATGTAAAATATAGACCTACTATGGTCTGGAAAATTCTCTGGTTTAGAACTGGTTAGGTCCTGAGGATGCTGAAGTAAAGAGTGTTACCCCAAAAATATTCTCACTGGAGACCACCCAGGGTTACACTAGTAAGGGTTTATTTCCACTAGGTAAAACTAAAGAGGAGAAAGCAGCCACCAAAGGTTTAAGCTAAAGAAGATAGAACTCTCTCTCTCATGGACAAACACAGACAAGCAAGCAAGTATACCCCCCTCCATTCACTCACTTATTCACACCCATTCATTCCTGCCCTCAGGCAATCACCCACTTACACAGACATATAGGTTGCAGAAGGAGCCAAAGCATGTGGATCCTGGAGGGTCTGTCTGCTCTACATGGCTGCGGAAGCTGGTCAAGAGGAAAGACAATGGAGGGGAGATTCTCAGGATCAGTGGAAGGAAAAAGAGAGAGTCTCACATGTGCTCCTTCTCTTAATATAGTGTCTGAATGGCTCCTGTGACTCATTCACCTTGTCATCAGGGAGCATGCCCAGACTTCCCTTTATCCAGCAGAGAACATGCCCAGACTTCCCTTTATCCAGCAGGGAGCATGCCCAGACTGTGATGACTCATTGCCATGTGGTCCATTGTTCCAAGCCTTCTTCAAACACACTCACACTTTCTCTCTCCATTCACTCAGGGGAGAAAGCACTTTAGGGAAAGTTACAAGCAAGGTGGCTGAGAGTTACAAAGATTACAAAGTTGCAGTTTAAAGTAAGTTTGAGAATTATACCAATTACAAAGATTGACAAAGATCACAATAAATTGCAGTTTAAAACCTTAGACCTTACAGTTTGGTGTAGCTTTAGAAAATCCATGTATATAAATCTAGTGAGCTCAGGTGGAGGCTTTTTTATGCAACAGAGAGGTTCACCTTTACCTGTATTTCCAAAACATCACCATTACTCGTTTCAGCCATGTTTTCCAATCCTGAATTCAATAGCAAAGCACAGTAAAATGTACACACTTTGAATTTTACAGTCATATCCAGATTAACATTTCAATAGGAAATTATATCTCATTTTTTCTTCCCTCTGTCACACCGTATAATCTGACATTTAGTTAGCTTTTTCCCTAATTATCTACTCTTTCTAGTAGCATTTAATAGTTTTTTTCCAAGAAGAAATGTGAAGTACAGATGAATGCATGTGTCCATTTCAGCTCTATCTATCATAGACCTCTGTTTAACTAAACTTTGGTGATGAGAAAAAATATATTGCATGTTCACAGTGACACTTTTAACCATTAATTCTGGTAATCTAATCCCCCATTCTGGATTTTTCTTCAAGGCTCGTTAAACTTCATCATTAGTGAAGAGGATGCACTTCTTTCCTCAATGATCTTGTAAGATCTGTTCTTTAAATAGCTCCCTATTTCTAAAATATTCTGAAAACGGGATACTATCAGACTGATTAATTTAGGCCTCAAAGGTAGATTTCTGTGAAGCGACAAATTCTAAGACTAAAATGCAACTCTCTCGGTGACCTTTAAAAATTCTAAAGAGAACAGTTTATTTTTAGGATTTGAAACATCCCCCATCAGTGATTGTAACCCAGGTGTTGCCAGCAAGAGTGAGTCTCAGGTCCGACACTGGGTTCTCAAAGTACAAAAAACGCTACATGGGTATCTGTCAAACAGAAGCAGTTTATTTCCTGACAGCTATCAGCTGTGGCCCTTCACTAAAAGAACAACATGATAAGAAAAGCAGCATTTCTTACATCCTTTCTGATAGCCGGGGAACCATTTTGGGCTGCGGATGAAGTGGGAGACTGTCTTAGCTTCTGAGGCGCCGGTACCCAAAGCCCATCAGTGAGGTCCGAATTGCTGTGTTCTGGTGCAGCTTTAAATATTGTGTCTCTACCTTGTTTGTGGCAGTTTGGAAATTTCCAGGGGTTGCTCATTGCTTGTTACAGTATGGTTCAGTTATACTGCTTGTCCTTTGACTTTGTTTACATGATCAGTACATTTAGGTAAACAAGATTGCTATGTTCCCGCCCTTATCTACAATTCATTCTTGCTACAATAGTGTATGTTCCTAGAGGTTTGCTTCTGGCTCATCAGTAGTAGGGAAGGGGGGAATGGGAAAAAGATGGTGGTGGGGAATGCAGCACGTACAGAGTTCTTCCACAATTGACCCCTACATTCCACCCCTGGGTGGTGGGGCACTGCATCTCACCCCGGTATGCCTCTTAATTAGGGTGTCAGCCGTTCAAGAATGACCTGGTGTTTTATTTACTGAATTTTGTTAAGGGTGTGGATCTGATCCCACACTGTTTGCTATTTTAGCCCAAGGGAAAGAGTCCAGTTTGGGGGAAATATTTTAGCCAAAACCTCAGATTGCTGATACACTGGGTTGGCATAAATGTGTCTGACAGCTTCTTAGGGCAGAGGCATTGCACCTGCATTCATGGACTGGGGGTAAACTGGGTGTTAGGTCACTCCAGGTAACAGGTATAGTAGATACCACACTGAAGCACCCCACATGATTAGTGAGTACCACAGTGGTCTGAATGAATATACCATCCATAACACACTCCAATTTCTGTTCTACAAGGGTCCATAATGTGGTGTTTAAAGGGACACATCCATTCATTCCGGGGCATTTACACAAGCATGCCTCTCTTTGGATGTCAGTCTCCAGCTCCCGATTAGCTCACAAGTTTGGATCCCGGACAAGCTCCCATATTCTGACTAGGATGCACGGGAGTGGTAACGGTGTCTTCCCGATATGTAATCGGTGTGGTCCATGTCCTGTGGCCAAAAAGTGGAACTCGCCAAAAGTGTGTACCCTCACTAATCTATGGGAAAAAGTAGGTAAAAAATGGGAATGGGCGACTGGGAAAATTAGGTAAAATAAGCATAAATGGATGAAAAGGAAATTAGATTTCTGAACATTTTTTTAAGGCTATCATGTTCATAACACAAGTGAAAGAATTTCTTGAGATATAGCTATATAGATATAGATATATTAACCTGATGCCATCCCTTATATTTATAAATCACATGTCTAGAGATATTTTTAAGAGATCTAGAGGGAAGGCAGGAGATGGGAGCAATTAGTTATCTGAGACATTTTGGCTAAGCAGACTTACAATTAGCATTCCACCCCCAGAAATTTCTGGAAGTAGATGTGGTAGTTTGGGCATGCTCGGTAGCCTCCTTGTATCTAGACTCCAGCGAAGGCAGCTGCTTTACAAAGGACCTGTCACTGGACTGCGCTGTGAGAAATACAGAAGCAGGAAGCAGCCTGTTCCCCCTCTATCTCTGAAGCATTTTACAGCGAGGTTATTTCTCTCCCTCTCCCTCTCTCTATTTAGAGAGTTTGTGCTTCTGTCTGTCTGAGAGTCCATTTGCTCCTAAAAAGGTAGGGCAAGACTACACAGCAGGGCTAAAGCCAAAATAAGCTGCACAACTTGAGCTACGTCAATTGTGTAGCTTAAGTTGAAATATCGCCAAAAGCTGAAATAAGCTGTCTGCACAGCAGGAAGTCCGAGGTAGAGCTCTCTTCCTTTGACTTCCCTTACTCCTCGTAAAATGAGGGTTACAGGAGTTGGAGTAAGAAGTCCTCCAGTTCAACATTATTTTGACATTATATCACAATAACTGCTTGTAGCGTAGACACAGACTATGTTATTTTGGGGGCAGCGAGCGCAGGGGACAGTCATACTGCAAATGACCACAGGGAGTGGCTGCACCAGGAAGAGAGTGGCCAGCTGGGGCCAGATCCCTCCATATTGCTGGGCACTGATATGGGTAAGTGTCCCCCCCCCCCCATTACAAACTCCTCCCACCACAGCTCTCAGCCATAGTTGCAGACCGGATGTGGGGGAGCCCCACCAGCAAGGTGCCACAGCCTCTCTGGGAGCACCACTGGGGTTGAGCAATGCAGCCCCCTGCACTCCATCCCCTAAGGAGATGCAGGCTAGTGCCAGATAGAGGAGCCCCAGCTCCGCTTATTCTCCAGAAGCCCTGTGTCCTACAAAGCAGTGTAGAGGTGCCCCCCCCAAGAGGTGCAGGCTGGGACCAGGCAGTGACATCACACTTCCCCCCAGCCCAGCAGCCTGGCCTCACGTGCCCCAGGGAGCGCCCCATCCTCTGCTCTGAGCCCCCACAAAGACATGAGCAATGCCCGGTAAATCATCTTGTCTACTATATATTTCAGAGAGTCTGTTTGTCTATTTGATCAGGAACTCCTCCTAACCGGTAGCTTCCACTTAACAGAATTTAAAGCAATATAAGGTTTTTGTTGTGCCAGGAAAATGGGATGTGCCCAGGATGGGATTGCTTCTCATAAAACCAAACAGAAAAGGAACAGAATCTCCACATCAAGTACAGTCTTCACAATTGACTTTATTGAGCAAATGTTGAAAGGGACAGAACCAAGATGAGCCAATAAAATAGGATGAACCTGGAATAGGATTGCTTCTTAATAAACCTTAGAGAGAAGAGATAAAACAGAGACATTTGGAGTAGTGCTCTGGTTTGGCACAGCTAAACCAATGCGTACGGTTTGAAAAGTAGAATGCAGTGTTATCGGAAACCAAATTGACTATAGCCCTTTTTTATTAAAGTACAGTGAATAAGAGTTTTTATTGGAAGGAAGAAAACACCCTTGATGGAATTCCCATTTTAAAAAATGTACTAAAATTAACTGCATAATAATATGTTTTTTTTAATTTAATCATTTCAATAAAGCCTGTACATTTTCCTTTTACAGTATTTTGAAAAGAACTGAGTTAAGGATACAAGCACTAGTGGGTAAATCTGTTATAAATGTAATACTGATTAGATGGTGAACTAGCTAGATGGCTACCTAATGGAGTGATTCAGCAGAGGAGGCCAAAGAGTTGGTATCATTTTCGACTAGCTATCTGAGCTAGCCCTTACCCCGACACAGCCCATACTTACCCCTTCCCTGTACCCTAAACTAGCCCCATGCCCACACACAGCCCATAGTTCCTCCTTTCTCCACCCCCAAAGCAGACTAAGCTTCTTTTAAACCTTCTGAGCCTATTTCCCCACACACACAAACCCACCCCACCTCTGAGTTATAACTTTGGGTTGAGCTTCCACCTCACCACAACCCAAACAGGCTGGCCAGATCTAGACTGCCCCCTCCTGCACAAGAGAATATGCAAATGAGGCAAAGTGGTGACTATCGCTGTGCCTCATTTGCATATGTAATAAGCTGCCATTTTTGTCCAAGGGGATTTTGCACAAAAAGGAGCCACCTCCACAGTTCCTTTTTGTGCAACCCCATCCTTGCGCAAGAGCCAGTCTGCCTGAAAAAAAAGCGGCAGAACAGCTCTTGCGCAAGAAGGGGTTTTTGCACAAAAGACCTTGTGCAAAAATGGTGGCTCATTAAGTATGCAAAATGAGGCACAACGATATTCACTGCTTTGCCTCATTTGCATATTCTCTTGCACAAGAGGGGGCAGTCTAGACGTAGCCGATGTGTAGCCTGCTAGGGTGAATCAGGTTAGAGGAGACACTGCCTCCCTGGTACTTCCATACAGAGCCGGCTTGAGTCTGCTGCTGCTTGCCCTCTCGCAGCCTAGATTCCCATAGTTCCCTCTTCCCACTTTGGACTCTGAAGCTTTTATAGCACATTTGAGTGGGGAGACTAATGCATGGTTCTGATTGACTGCCATTAAACTGGCTTAAATGTGAGCAATTTTTTACCAGGTGTCCCGTATGCAATGCAGGGAAATATGTTCACCCTACTTCTTTCTATTTATAACTGTGAAGATAAACTATATGGTTTATGAAGGAGCTTTGTCATGTTGTAGAAATAAATTCATATTATTTTTCATTAGCATTATGCATTGGAGAGGCTGACTCAGCAATTCTGGCTGAAAATCTTCAGTGACTGAAGTGGGCGCCTTCACAGGAACTGTGTTGTGAAGCACCAGGAGAGGGGTGGAAAAGTTAACTCTAGCCTACCCAAATATTACTTATTAATCTGACACCAAACTACAAAAACTGGATACAATCAGGTAATAGACAAATACAACCGGCCATTTTGATTTCCTTCATGGAGATCTGAACCATTCAATGGGGATACTTAGGGTGTGTCTAAACTATACCCATCTGCCGACAGAGGGATGTAGATTAGGCACATCGCTATTGCAAATGAAGCGGGGATTTAAATATCCTGTGCTTCATTTGAATAGAAATGGCCGCTGCTTTCTGCCGATGCAGCACTTTGCCAGCAAAAAGCGGCAGTCTAGACAGGGATCGGTCAAAAAGGAAACCCTTTTCCTTGTGATTCTGTAAATCTCGTTGTACGAGGCATAAGGGATCGGTCAGATAAGGCTTTCCTTGTCAACCAATCCCCGTCTAGACTGCCGCTTTTTGCTGGCAAAATGCCACATTGGCAAAAAGCAGCGGTCATTCTATTCAAATGAAGCGCGGGATATTTAAATCCCCGCTTCATTTGCAATAGCGACGTGCCTAATATACATCCCTCTGTTGGCAGAGGGGTGTAGTTTAGACACACCCGTATGGATTAAATTACTGTACAATGGTGCATGTATTCATGTTGGGTATTCTCATTCCACTGGGTGGCCTCAGTTAAATCAGCGGGACCTTTCATAGAGCAAGATGCTATTCAATACCATGGGAGACATAAGCTATGAGAGATACCTTCTAAAATTCATTCCTGGAAGCTAAAATTTTTTTTCATCTTTATAGGTATCACCATTTGTGGACTAATGTCTTGTAAAAATGAAAAGCTGAATGTACTAAATGTGAAATGGGACAAAATCTGAATCAGATACTCCACCATAATGAAGGCGATATTTTAGAAGCACATATACCTCTTTAGTGTTAAAAGCAAGTGACAATTTTCTGCACCAGGAGGTTCAGTACATATCAGGGACCTTGCTTCTCAGTAAATTGCCATGCATATCTTCAGTACACGTCTCTGCACTCTGAGATAAAGGCATTCATGGACTATGCACAAGAGAAAAGAGACCACTTGCTTTGCATTGAACAATAAGAATTTGTAAAGGCTGAGCAGTTTCAGTACCTCGGTAGGTCACTAGGTGACAAATGGGTGTCAGCTGTAGGGGGAAGTGAAGATTTATCGGCAGTGATTGAGTGAAGATTGACGTTTTGCTAAAAAGTGAGACTATTTGAAGGTTTGTCAAAGTAACTCCAGTTTTCAAACCTGTTTTCTCTGCTTGTTTTGAACCCTCCTTCCCAAGATTGATGAATGCTGGAACATCTGTGCTATGCATTAAGCATCACACTAAAGCTAAATGGAGGCAAATATTAAATGGGGGTTTCGGCACAGGTTAGATGACCTCATATGAAAACATGTCTTCTGCTTCATTTTCTGTATACTTGAGCTGGATAAAAAAATTAGCATATTTTTTGCCATTTCTTTTTGTGCATGTGTCTTTTGCACAAAAAGAAGCAGTGTGGTCCGGAGGGATTGCGCAAACACCCCTTGTGCAAAAAGAAATGGCAGAAAATATGCTAATGAGATCACAACTTATGCTAATGAATCCCTCATTAGCATATTTTCTGTGGGAAGAACTGGTAGTGTAGACCAAGCCTCGGTGTTTAAATGGCTTTGATGCTGGGCTCATTGAGGTTACCCATCCTTAAATGTAAGTGCAAATACTGGAACCTAACAAACTTTTATAAAGGAGTGTTTGTTACACCAGCAGAGTCTGCCATCAGTTTGTGCAGCCACTTGATCATGTGCTACTCCCTAGCCACACGTTGACATTTGAGCTATGACTTTCTGTCCCGCCGATTTCCAAGCCTATTGTGGGGATCATGAAGGTTCTCAGGCCGGGTCTGCTGTGTTCCCCGGAATTACTCTAGGCTTGCACCTTGGTATCTGGGGACTGAATTGTGATCAACAATTTTAAATGTAATTGTGATTTTAAATGTAATCAGTTTAGAAAAGAGGAGACTGAGGGGACTGATAGAGGTCTATAAAATCATGAGTGGTGTGGAGAGGGATGATAAAGAAAAGTTATTTATTAGTTCCCATAATAGAAGAACTAGAGGACACCAAATGAAATTAATGGGTAGCAGGTTTAAAACTAATAAAAGAAAGTTCTTCTTCACACAGCGTGTTGTCAACCTGTGGAACTCCTTGCCAGAGGAGGCTGTGAAGGCTAGGACTATAATAGAGTTTAAAGAGAAGCTGGATAAATTCCTGGAGGTTAGGTCCATAAAAGGCTATTAGCCAGGGGATAAAATGGTGTCCTTGGCCTCTGTCAGAGGCTGGAGAGGGATGGCAGGAGACAAATCGCTTGATCATTGTCTTCGGTCCATCCTCTCTGGGACACCTGGTGCTGGCCACTGTCGGCAGACAGGATACTGGGCTAGATGGACCTTTGGTCTGACCCAGTACGGCCGTTCTTATGTTCTTATGTTCTTATGTGATGTTCATGAGAGCTTGCAAGACATAACGCAAATCACAGGTCAGCGTTCTACCCGCTCTCGTGTATTTCATAAACACATGCTCTGTAAAAGCCTGCAAAGGTCATCAGCGGTGCCACCATGCATGGGGTAGGTTAATGCTTGGATTCCTTGCCAGACTGTAATGTGGTAACTGCAATCTTTCCTGTGTGCTGACAACTAATAAATCTTTCTGATCATGAGGTGAAAGTGTCACATTCATGTAAATTGCATCCAAAGGGAGGAGTAGCTGTATTTGAAATGGACTGAAAGGCTGCCCTTCTGTGCATCAGGTGACTGAGGGTGAAAATTAAAATTCTTCTGGGGCAGGAGGTAAAGGAGGAAGAGATTGCTTAAGGCAAACAGCTAGAGAGAAAAAAGGAAAAATCAGTGAGTGCCTCAATACCCATCAGGCTAGGTGAGTTTTAGTAACAGTTCCTTCTTTCATGGACTTTCTGCATGAATTGGGAATGGAATAACTTTGCAACCCCAAACATCACTCCGAGCTCACACATATATTTGGCTTTTCTGCTGCTTTGCAAGTCACCAACAATCATTAAACATTTATCATCTCTCTCAACGTGTAGCTGAATGGCAGAAGGTACACACAAAGATAAATTCAGGTGCTCTGTCAGTCATTTCTCTTCGACAATTTACCTGCTCGCTTCTGTTCACAGCTTTCTGCACCCATGTGGCTCCAAGTTTACTATTGTATTTTGTCTCCCTCCAGGGTAATGAATGTCTTCATCTTCCATAGCTAGTCTTTGTCCACAGGATGATGTTCCTGCTGGAGGGAGGTTTTTTTCCCACGGGTCATTCATTTGAACATCTCTGCGATGTATTTGCTTTTATAGTAATTCCTCATTTAACACGTGCCCGCTTAACATGTTTTCACGATAGCACCATTTATTTTTTTGGGAATGTTTTTTGAATTACACGACCGTCCCCAGAATAACACGATTTCCCCAGCTGGCCCATCACCGGCAGCTGAGCGGGGCTTCCCCCACCTCTCTGCAAAGCAGTGGAGGGCTCGCCACTTGCCGTGCCGTTTCCCGGTGACCCCCCACTCGCTGGACGCAGTGCGGGTCCTGGCAGACTTGTCACAGGGGCATACTCTAAACCGCCTCCCCTCACCTCTCCTTCCCTAGAGCCAAACACCTCCCCTCCCTGCTGTAACCCAGTCCTCTTTCTCCCCCAACTTTATGTCCCGGTCCCAACAGACACCACTGCCTGAAACACAACCTCCACCTTTTCCATTATTTTCAATGGAAAATTGACCCCTCATAACACGTTTTCACTTAACATGATCATTTTCTGAAACATATGTATACTGTTAAATGAGGAATTACTGTACTTTTAATTTCATAACTGTTGTTTGTCTTGCTTCTATGGCAACATAAAGCTGGTGTTCCTCTTCCTATACTATTTTGCTGGTGAGCTTCAACTCCATTTTACAGGGAAGTGAAAAATCATTCATACATCTGCATTTTATATATATCCTTACCTGGTGTGTGCCAGCTTACGCCAGTTCAGGAGCTGACAAGCAAGTCATAAACTATTTCCCAAGCCAGTGTGGTATTACTCTTATGATGCATTGCAGTTTTTCAGATCTCCCCCATGCTAGCCCGGTGCTGCTCTTCGTTATTTACTGTTAGACTACTACCTGAGCTAAACAGCTATTTCCTCCAGCCACTTCTTCCAGGTGAGTCCTTTCTTTTGGAACAATTTAGCACAGTCCTATTTTTCTGTATTCCCCCAAAACTGATAACATTGGTAACCATATTTCAGCTATCCCTGCTTTTAATATACACATAGCTGATGTTGGGTCACAAATTAAGATGATTTCAATGAGCAAAATACCACTCC
Source organism: Pelodiscus sinensis (assembly GCF_052426305.1). Lineage (NCBI taxonomy): Eukaryota > Metazoa > Chordata > Testudines > Trionychidae > Pelodiscus > Pelodiscus sinensis. The sequence goes on along the minus strand of NC_143064.1, from coordinate 10,999,090 downwards.
ACTGGGCCCCTTAACTCCATTCATCTGAAGAAGTGGGTTGTGTCCATGAAAGCTCATAATACCATCTACGTGTTTTGTTTATCTCGATGGTGCTACAGGACTATTAGTTGTTTTTAAAAATTTTTCACTTAAGCTACGTCTACACAGCACAGCTATTTCGGGAAACCTCCGGTATCCCGCAATAGCTCTTCCACATCTTTAAACATGCCCATTATTTCAAAATATATTTCAAAATAACAGGCATGCTATTCTGGTACCCTTGTAACCCTCATCCCAGGAGGGTGAAGGGACTTGTTGAAATAGTGCTTTATTTTGAAATTGGGCACTGTGTTAACAACACCACATTTCAAAATAACCTTGAAATTATCTACAGTGCAAATTGTATCGCTTATTTTGAGGTAAGGGTGCTGTGTAGAGTCACCCTTAGGGTACGTCTACACTGCATGGATATTTCAAAATAAGCTATTCTACAATAGTTATTCCAAAATAGCACGTCTATACTGCAGGGACGCCTCAAAATTAATCCAAGGCAGGCTTCCCTAATGTAGACGTGCTATCTTGATTTAGAGCCCCAACAGGCACTGGGAGGAATAACTTAGAATGGCCCTGGTGAGGAGCTATTTCAAAATAGCCTCTGTGGAGTGTCCACACACGCCTTAATTCAAAATAGCTATTTCAGAATAGGTGTTATCCCTCATAAAAGGAGGTTTACAGACTTCGGAATAAGCCGTCCGTTATTTTGAAATTATTTTGAAATAATGGAATGGCTGTGTAGACGCTCACATATTAATTTTGAAATAACATTAGTTATCTCGAAATAACGGTGCAGTGCAGAAGTACCATTACCAACTAACATGGCTACCCCTCTGACAGTCCATCTGCTGCATATCCAGCACATCAATGCAAAACAGGAGCAAATTGCATTTACATAGACATATTCAGGGCTTCTGTCCCATTCGAGCTAGCTGTAATGGAAGCATTGATTCAGACCCTGCTTATGCATGTTCCCTTTTCCTTTTTTTCAGCTCTCCAGTGCTCTAGGGGAACGCTCACATTTCAGTTCTCCAGGGGTTTTACTGCTAATGAAAATCCCTGAACATAGCAATTTAAAACTCGTTCCACTGGGCAAGGTCTGTAAAAAGAACAATGTATATTACCGTTAATTATCCTGGCCTTGTTAAAAGGCATTACATTTATCTAAAGAAATAGTTTAAGACTTTGATTTCTTTTGCTCTATCATCTCAAAAATATTTAAACATAATGAGCCAGATTCTGGCTTCAAATCACATGGGAGCTACATCATTTTTGCTAAATCTCCCTGAGGACGCTGGTCCATGACATATGGTCCTGATTCAGATTTTCAGTTTAAAAATCAGCACCTCCTCTATTATAAAAAAATTAATTGCTCCACCATTGCTTGTCTCAAATTTAAAACACTGGATCATACCAGATGCCATTCGCACTCATTTACATTCTAGCTGTGACTTTCATGCCTGCGTGTATGCTAGCAAGATTTTAAACCCCCCCCAAAAATCTACCATCCCATGGACTGTGAAGTCATGTGTCTTAAGGTACTTTCTACCCTGGGTCCTGCATCCCTCCAGAAAAAAACAAAAATCCCACAGCAACGAGTCTTAGAGCCCAAATTAACCAACTTGGGCTCATGGACTTTGTGCTACAAAGCTGAAAACATGTAGATGTTCCTCCTCGTGTTACAACCCAGGTTCCAAAACCAAGCAAGCAGGTGGGGTCTCAGAGCAGGGGCTATAACCCAAGTGGCAACATATACGTTGATGGGTTTTGGCCCTGTAGGATGAGCCTCAGTTACGTGACCCAGGCTCTGAGACTCACTGCTGTGTTGGGATATGTTTGCAGGGCAGATGTACCCTCCAGTACTAACACTGGTTTCTATAGCATATGTGGTTAATGCAAAGTACACCATGGTATGGAGTGATATAAAGGCTTTATCTGTACTCAGCTGGGTTAAACTGCATAAGTGCTTCATTGATGTGCTACTCATTTGTAATATGATCATTTCAGACTCATGGGGATAAAACCCATCATACCACAACGTTCTGGAGTCCATCTCTCTCTGCCTCTCCATCCATCTATTACAAAATTGGCTGTTTGTGAAATGTTTTGAAACAGTAGCACCCTCCTGACCAAGTAGGAATAAGAGATCCTTCGGAATAGGGCTTTATTCCGGAGGATCGCACCAGTCTGGACGCTCTTTTCCGGCTTTTCCCCAAGCCGGAAAAAAAGCGGCGGCCATGTTTATTTAAATCCCACGGGGGATATTTAAATCCCCTGCGGATTTCCCTATTCCAAAGTTCTAAATTAGCATGCCTATTCCGGAGAAGGGGCCAGTGTAGACGAAGCCTCAGAATTCAGGAGTCCTGAGCAAAGTTACAGTCCAACAGTAAGTCTCAGGTATTCCTGGTCATCTTTGGCACCTATTAATTTTCCTCAGCTAACACTCTTATGTCCTCTTCTGTTGCTCTCGCAAAGCCACACAGAGTTAAAACCTCCCTGCTTACCTAGCGCCTCTTCCCACCATTCTCAATGTGATGTCACAGTAGTCACAGTCCCATACAGTTCTGTGCAGTGGTGATACCCAGCACCAGTTTGTCCTTCTTTGGTGAATACTTTCTGGCCTGGTGCTCCTCCTTGCACCTGTCGGCTGCTCGGTCCCTCCTGGGCTTTAAGCTGGTTCTCCAATGCCTCACAATGTGTGGGCCAGCTGGCAGTAGCCCTGCTGTGTGTGCAATCTCTCTCTCCCCCTTCTCCTGGCACAACCAAAACTTCCCCTTTCTGGACCCACCAGCATTTCCTCTGCCTCTGGACAAAGGTTTAAGCCCAAAGGGAGTTACAGTTTGAAAGTACAGGTTGAACCTCTCATATCTGGCACCCTCAGGATCTGACTGGACCAAATGAGGGAGTCTTCTGGACCACGGGTGGACAATTCCATCCTGCTGTTGATGGACTCTGGGCGCTTCCAGGGTCCATCAGGGGAGGGCTCCCTTATCCCTCGCCACTGTCCTGGGGCTGCGGGGCTCTGCTGCTTCTGAGGGGAGCCCAGGGCACTGGGTTCCTAGGGCTCTCTGGTCCAGTAACATCTGTGGTCTAGGAGGACCACAGATGTTGCTGGACCAGAGAGCCCTAGGAACCCAATGCCCTGGGCTCCCTTCAGAAGCAACAGAGCCCCACCTCCTCGGCAGCCCCAGGGCAGGAGTACCACAGATGCTGCTGGACCAGACAGCCCCGGCTGAGAAAAGTTCAACCTGTAGGACTTAGTCAATCTATATGCAAGCAACTTATCAAATGACTATAGAAAAAAATCCTACTGTAAATCAGTAAAGAGCTTGGAGAGCAGTTGCCCCTGACCTGGCTCCTTCGCAGCCTGCATGGTCAGATTACTGCATATGGTCTTGGATGCGGTGGGAAATGGAACCTGTTCTCAAGCCAATATTCTACCACTTGTTCCGGATGATCTGCGTTCCCCTCTCCTTATGGAATGCTAGGGAAGAACCTGCCCTGGAGATGTCATTTGCTGAGGTAACCAGCAATGCCTTCTTCCAACAGAAAGGGTGGCATGTTGGGATTAGTTTATATTCCTCTTCGGAGAATGAATCCTCAAAGCCAGCCCCTCTCTCTCTTTTGAGAAGACAAATTCTTGCCTCTCTGTTGAGGTAATGTCCCTCTGGACAATGCTTATCATTTCCAAAGCATTTCTCTGCTGCAGTTGTTGTCTTTGTTATAATTACACTGTAATTAGAAATTACTGGAAAATTGGCAAAATACCATATAATTAAAGGGAAGAGCCTGATTTGATCACAACATGACGGGGAGGTTTTGGTACTTTTTAAAAATTATCCTACATTAAAATAATAATAATAATAATGATAAAAAGTTTCAGGATTAGAAATGGGATTGAATTAATCAAGCTATCTTTAATTTAATGGTGACAGCAACCTTAATGAAAATGAGGTTTATGTCTCATGAACTTCTTCCACTGAATACAATTTTATCTTGTTTGGAATCTAATAAAGGAGCAATCAACCTCTGTTCTATTATGTCTCTACACTCCCATTGACTTCCTCATATACTTCTTGTGCTTGCCTTTTGAGTCAATATTTTACTTTTACCTCTTCAAACATTCCTTAAAATAAAGTTTTCTCCCAAGCCCCAACCCTGCAAACAAGTGTTAATTTAAGACAATGAGCAGTCCCATTGTTCTTAATTGGACCGGATTCAGAGCCCTTCGAAATAAAAAACAGTCCTTCCATTACTTTCATTGGGCATTAGATGAGTGCTTACTCAGGAAAAGTTGCTTTGGCCCGGATTCTGCAAAATACTTCATCTATTCCAAGGCCAGACGGGACCATAGTGATTATTTATATATCACAAGCCAGAGAACTTTCCCAAACTACTTCCTGCAGGATATCTGTCAGTAAAACCTCAATCGAGATTTAAAAATGCTCCGCAATGGAGACTCTGCCATTAGCTTTGGTAAGTTGTTCCCATGGTTACTTCCTAATTCGGTGTTATTTCTGGTCTGAAATTGTCCAGCTTCATCTCACTGCCATTGTTATACCTTTTCCTGCACAAACTCATAAGGGGTTCTCTGTTAAGTACGTACTTCAGCGATATATTAAGATGCTTATAGGGGTGTCCTAGGTAGCAGGATTTCCACGGCATGCAAGCAATACTCTGACAATGGCTATGTCTAGACTGCAAGCCTCTTTCGAAAGAGGCTCTTTCGAAAGAGAGCGTCTAGACTGCACGTTGAACTTTCAAAAAAGCGGCTTGCTTTTTTGAAAGAAAGCATCCAGTGAGTCTGGATGCTCTCTTTTGAAGAAGCCCTATTTACATTGAAGAACGCCTTCTTTCGAAAGAGGAACTTTCGAAATAAGGTGTTCTTCCTCGTGAAATGAGGTTTACCGCCATCGAAAGAAAAGCCGCGTTCTTTCAATTTAATTTCGAAAGAACGCGGCTTGAGTCTGGACGCAGGGGAAGTTTTTTCGGAAAAAGGCTACTTTTCCCGAAAAAACCCCTGAGTCTGGACACAGCCAATATGTCTACATTGTGTTGTACAACCCGTGGTATCAAGTCACAGAGCCGAGATCTAGACCAGGGCTCATGTGCAGGTGCGAAAAATGGCTGTGAAGACTATGGTGTTACTGTAGCTTTAAGACAATGCAGTGCTACTTCTGTCTTACAGTCCCCTGGCCAATAATGGTCAAGTGCATGGATGAAAGCTGATATATTTGCAATTATTACCTGCCAGACCAGACTCTCCTGAAGAAGAAATGATTCAGTGGAGCAACTAAAGCTGCAAGAAAAATGTCATCATATAATAACAACATCAGTGGGATAACAAATATAAAAATTAGTGATTGTCTCCAAGGAGATCTGTTAAAAGACATACACAAAGCTATTAAAATTGTTCCAGCTGATATATATATATGGATGAATTTGCACGTGAAAGAAAGGCGATGTGATGTTACCGTGGCTTTAAGAGGATGACAAGCCTCCTGGGAGTGACGACTGACACATAGATGAGGCAGTTGATTTTAGGTTAAACTGGGAGATGGTCCTAAGTTAAGATGCTCTGCTTATATAACTATGTATCCCATAAAGGCTGCTATTGTTCCTAGCAATGAATTATTATTGAGATTAGTGGATTCCTTGGAGGTAAAAACACAGATATTGTGGCTCTGGTACTGACAGCCAGTCCCTCTCCCCAAATTTCAGAATCTGAGCCCAAACCTTTGTGCAGCAGTTCTCAGAGCTTGGGTCCCTCAGAGGTGTGCTAACGGCTGCTGTGGGTTTTAGAACACAGCAGAGACATGCACTTGGCTCTGGCAGTAGCAGAGCCTTGTATCTCTCCACAGTGATGCCTACTGCTAGGTAAGGAGAAACACTGATGTTTCCAAAACAAGACTTGACCACTAATGGGGGTTGCGTGGCCTGATTCTACAAGGTGCTATGTGACCATGGTTGAGTCATTTTATTAACTCCTTTCCCAGCCATTGTATCAGGGATGGTGACAGTCTTTGCTGACCTCGGCAATGTAGGGAAGGGAACAGCTCCAGGCTCCCGGAAGGGGTGGGGCATTAGGCAGCAGGGGCCACGCTAGGGGCAGCTGGCCCTCAGAGCAGTAGTGGCCCAGGTCCTTTTAAATTCTGGGCCCTGGGACAGCTGTCCTGTTCCCCTCCCCCATTAATAACCCTGCACTTTATCAATCATATTAATTTCCATTGATAACATTTTGAAAGGTCTTAGCTTCATGCTGATGCAGAGAAGGAAAAATATTTTAAATGTCAATTTTTTATTGAACAGGAAAACCATTTTCTGCCCTGGTTCTGTCTCTGAAGTTCTAACGCAGCTGTAAAGTCTGGCCGCTTAATCAGAGAGACTGCAGGGGTAGGATCTGTCCAGCAAGACTAGTCTACTTTGTGAAGACTATGCTGACATGTCCATGTAGGGTAGATGTAGCCTACACTGAAGGGAGTTTTTCAGTCTGTGTAAGAACATCACCTCCCCAAACACCTCTAGATACATTTATAGAAGCATTCTTCCATTGACATAGCTATGTTGATGCTGGAGGTCAGGTGGACAGTCAGAGGTGTGATGGAGGTGTTGGTGCTTTTTGTTGTTGTTGTTTGTTTTTTGGTTGTGTTTTTTTACATACCCCTGCCATATGTAGCAATGCTAATATAACTTTCAAGTCCAGACAAAGCGTAGGCCCATTTTAACCACTAGGAGTGCATGTTTATATGCTTTCCTGAATTGGGGAAGGAGGATCTAAAAATGCCACACCTGTATATGTAATGAGTATTCAAAGCCAAGTAACCCTAAATTGCTTTAGATCTCACCATCATAAATCCCAGGCTAGCTATCTGTGATTTAAACTTGAAGATTTCTGATTTTAATACTTCATTTTGCGTCCTTAGCGGACTATCTGTTAGTCATTGTCTCAGAACTCCTCTCTGAGGCAATGTCATATGAGGTGTTGGGTCAAGATGGCCATTGGACGTGAGCAGTTTGTGTTGTCTAACTAATGCACCAACACGTCAAAATGAAGATTCAATTTTGCTGGAAGAGCCCTGAGGTTTTCAGAGATCCATTAGCTTGTTTATCCAAGAGCAATAAAAGCACTGGAAGTCTGCAACATAAGTACATCCATCAAAAGAATTTCAATGCCTGACTTTGAAAAGAAAACATCACCAATATTGGAAGCAGAAACCAAATGGTGGGAGATGTATCATCAAGGGGATGTGTCATGGAACGGAAATGGAACTAATATTATGAGTGAGCACTGCATTTTTCTCGACTTGTATTTTATTTGCCCATAGTTGTACATTTATAAGTCCTGAGCTCTGTAGATCCTTTCAGGCTAAGATTACTCATTATTGACTCTGCTGCTTGATCTCTTAGGGTATGTCTACACTACCACCCTAGTTTGAACTAGGATGGTAATGTAGGCAACCGGAGTTGCAAATGAAGACCATGATTAGAATTTCCCGGGCTTCATTTGCATAAAGCTGGGCGCCGCCATTTTTAAATGTCCGCTGGTGCGGACTCCGTGCCGCACGGCTACATGCGGCACGGTCTAGGTAGTTTGGACTAGGCTTTCATGAGGAGTAACGGTAGTTCGGACTAGGAAGCCTAGTCCGAACTACCTAGTCCGTGCCGCGCGGCACACAGTCCGCACTAGCGGACATTTAAAAATGGCGGCGCCCGGCTTTATGCAAATGAAGCCCGGGAAATTCAAATCGCGGGCTTCATTTGCAACTCCGGTTGCCTACATTACCACCCTAGTTCTAACTAGGGTGGTAGTGTAGACATACCCTCAGAGACTTTGGGCCAGATGTTTAAATGTGTTTCAGTGCCTAAAAATGCATAAAGGCACTTAGTAGGATTTTCATACCCACCTACCTGCCTCTTTGAGCCAGATTTATGCTTAAGGCTTGCTGCACTTAGTGTTGCAATGCCTAGCTAATTTAGGAGCCTAAATCTCCTTTTTTTAAAGGGGATTTAGGCTCTCAGACTTAAAATCCCATTGACTAAGTGCTTAAACCAATTAAATTTGATTAAAGCTTCTGGATCAGCTAGCATTTAGGAGCTAGACACTTATTAGGGTGTGTCTAGACTACAGGGTTTTGTTGACAAAAGTGGACTTTTGTCGACAAAACTATACCTGCGTCTACATTACCGCTGAGTTCTGTCGACATAACGTCGACAGAACTCAGCAGTTTTGTCGACGCTGGTAAACCTCATTTTACGAGGCATAACGCCTTCTGTCGACAGAGTTCTGTCGACAGAAGGTGTTATTGCATCTAGGGTTGTGTCTAGACTACAGGGTTTTGTCGACAAAGCAAGCTGCTTTGTCGACAGAACTGAATGTAGTGTAGGCGCTCTTTGTCGACAGAAGCTTTGTCGACAGTATGGGTACGTCTAAACTACATGCCTCCGTCGACGGAGGTATGTAGATTAGCCAGATCGGCAGAGGAAAATGAAGCCACGATTAAAATAATTGCGGCTTCATTTAAATTTAAATGGCTGCCCTGCTCTGCCGATCAGCTGTTTGTCGGCAGATCGGGGCAGTCTGGACGCGCCGCGTCGACAAACATGCCTTTCTTGATCGGCACAGGTAAACCTGGTTTCACGAGACATACCTCTGCCGATCAAGAAAGGCTTCTTTGTTGACGCGGCGCGTCCAGACTGCCCCGATCTGCCGACAAACAGCTGATCGGCAGAGCGGGGCAGCCATTTAAATTTAAATGAAGCCGCGATTATTTTAATCGCGGCTTCATTTCCCTCTGCCGATCTGGCTAATCTACATGCCTCCGTCGATGGAGGCATGTAGTCTAGACGCACCCTATCTGTCGACAAAATTTCTGTCGACAAAACTCTGTAGTCTAGACGTACCCTTAGGGTGTGTCTAGACCACATAGCTCCATTGACGGAGCCGTGTAAAGTAGTTTACTTGACATAATCAATGAAGCGGGGATTTAAATAATCCCTGCTTCATTAAAATAAAAATGGCCACTGCGCTGTGCCGATAATCAGCTGATCCAGCACAGCGCGGCAGTCTAGATGTGGCACGGTCGACAAGGGAATACTTTGTCGACCGCTGCGGTAAACCTCGTGCGGTCAACAAAGTCTTCTCTTGTGGACCTCGCCGCGTCTAGACTCCTGCTTTGCCAGATCAGATGATTGTCAGCACAGTGCGGTGGCCATTTTTATTTTAATGAAGTGAGGATTATTTAAATCCCTGCTTCATTGACTATGTCGAGTAAACTACTTTACATGGCTCCATCGATGGAGCCATGTAGTCTAGACACACCCTTAAATCAGTGAAGTGTTCCTTCATTTAGAATTGCAATACCTACATTTCATTAAGTTTTGGCCTTTGTTATTAAAGTAGAAAAAGTCCATCTCTCCTAACCCCCAGAGCAGACCTTGTTCTATTTGAGCCTTGTTCTATTTGAGCCCCACCTCCATCATGCTAGGAAAACTCAGTGGCATAAAACCTGTGGCATAATAATTGTGTTGGTTTTTTTTACATATAAAAGCCTGGGTGTAGCGGGTTTTAAGGGTGCGAGCTCCACACCCCAGATCCCCCGGGCTGGGCCGACGGGGTGGGGTGGGGCTCCGCGAACCCACCGCCTTCGGAACGCCCAGTTACCCTACCCTCCGGGGTTCACGGGCGAGTCCGGGCCCGGGTGCGATCACCCCTCGCCCCGAGTAGGGCCGAGGGGGCTCGGCGGACCCGGGCCGGTAACTTCCCGGGCGGCCCCCGGCCGGGGGCCCGACCGGGGCTCTTGAGCCGTCCCTCTAGTCTTTGCGCCCTTGTCTTGCTGTCCCTCTCCGCGGGGAAGGGGAGGGGTGGTACGTGCCGGGAAGCCAGGGTGGCTGCCCGCTTGCTTCCCCATGCCTGGGCGTCTCGGCGCCCCTGTTATGGGCGCGGGCGGGTGACGTCAGGGGCGTCAGCCCCGCCCCCTCCAGGGGGTTCCCGCGCGGCTCTCGCCGGAGCGCGCCTGCGGCTTCCGCCCTGGGGGCAAACCGGGGCGCCCTCGCTGGACGTCTCCCGGGCTCCCGGGGCTTCCCCCGTTTCCTCCGGCGCGTGCCCACCCCCGCCTTTGGCCGCGGCGGAGCCGCGCCGAGCGGCTTCTGGCCATCCCTGGCCGCCGCTTTCCGCTGGGGAGGGGGGGCCTCCCCCGCTCCTAGTGCGGACCCTGCTGGGTCCGTCACACTGGGCTATCACCAGTACGTAGCAAGAAGGGCAGTTTCTTGAGGCCCCTAAAAGGCCTGGTCTACAGTAGACCAGAAGGTTCGGGTCAAGGGGCTCAATTCTAGTTACATAAAATGCGTAGCTTGAGTTAGCTATAGGGATGTTAAATAGGGAGGTGACTAATTGAATAGTCACGTAACCGCACGAATTCCTATCAATTAGTTGACTATTCTATAGTCCCCGGGAGCAGGGCCAACCGCCAGTGCATTCTGGCCCCACTCCCGAGGAGCCCCTGCCACTCTGTGCTGTTGCCTCTGTGGGGTGCCAGGCAGGAGCTGGTCCATAAGGGGAGCCAGTTTAAAAACCAGTTCCCCTTGTGGACCTGCTGCCTGTCACCCTGTGCTGCTGCCTCTGATACAGCCTCTGATACAGACCCCTCCTAGGGTGGGGTCTGAGCTCCCGGACCCAGCGCGAACTGGGCTAACTGCCCACCCACCTCCTAATATATTTTATATGCAGAGCCACAACAGGGATAGGTCCCAGACCTGGAGTGAGCCAGGGCTAAGCCGGGCTGCTGGCCAGCCTGCTAGAAAATTTACTGGCATGGAGGCAGGGGGTGGGAAATGCATGTAGTCTATAACATTAACCTATAAGGTTTTGCTTGTCAGTTCATCGGTTAATCAACTACATGATTATATCCCTAGTCGGCTTACCTTAAACTGAGCCTTGGTGGAATCCACACTGCAGGAGGCCAATGGGAGCAAACAGTCCCATTGGCTTTCTTTACTTCTTACCAAAGGAGGAGTACCAGACACTAGCAGGAGCTGCCCTCAGTGTTCGATTTAGCGGGTCTATACTAGACCCGCTAAATTGAGCACAAGAAGATGGACCTCCAGAATGTATAGATATACCCAAAGGAGTTCCATGAAGCTATGTTGCTCAGGCTTTGGCCCTGGGCATCAGCCTCATATAATGAGGCTTCATGTTTTTACCCTGGTCGCCAGGAAGTCTAGCTCCTGCCCTGCTTGGCATCTCCTCTGAAACCTGCTTGCCTCAGGAGCCCCGGATCTCTCATTGAGAACCACCAGAGGCTGTTGGAGAAGCAGCAGAAACAGTGACTAATTGCCATAGCAGCAGGGAATTGTGTGTACCCCAGATGTTCTCATCTACAACCAAGGCTTTCTGAAGCTTGTTTGCCACCTCTGTATTGTCTCTAAAGATTTCCAAAAAGGAACCCTGGCATGTGTAGAAGAGAGCATGTTAGCATATTGCACCATAAATGGACATGAGGATGATACCAAAAACTGGAGAAATAAAGTTAGTATCAGATGAAAAAGATACTTCCTGCATTCTTGGAATCACTGATAAGAACATAAGAACGGCCATACTGGGTCAGACCAAAGGTCCATCTAGCCCAATATCCTGTCTACTGACAGTGGCCAGCACCAGGTGCCCCAGAGAGGGTGGACCGAAGACAATGATCAAGCGATTTGTGTCCTGCCATCCCTCTCTAGCCTCTGACAAACAGAGGCCAGGGACACCATTTTATCCCCTGGCTAATAGCCTTTTATGGACCTAGCCTCCATGAAATTATCTAGCTTCTCTTTAAACTCTATTATAGTCCTAGCCTTCACAGCCTCCTCTGGCAAGGAGTTCCACAGGTTGACAACACGCTGTGTGAAGAAGAACTTCCTTTTATTAGTTTTAAACCTGCTACCCATTAATTTCATTTGGTGTCCTCTAGTTCTTCTATTTAGGGAACTAATAAATAACTTTTCTTTATCGGCCCTCTCCACACCACTCATGATTTTATAGACCTCTATCATATCCCCCCTCAGTCTCCTCTTTTCTAAACTGAAAAGTCCCAGGGTACGTCTACACTACAGCGCTAGTTCGAACTAACTTAGTTCGAATTAGTTAATTCGAACTAAGCTAGTTCGAACTAACGCATCTAGAACTAAAAACTAGTTCGAACTAGCGTTTTGCTAGTTCGAACTAGTAAGTCCACATTGAGTGGACTCTGAACAGGGCTTAATGATGGCCGGAAGCAGTGCCGGCAGGGCATAAAAGGAGGACTTAGAGCGTGGAGATACTGTCTCAGGCTAGCCGAGGGCTGCGCTTAAAGGGTCCCGACCCCCACCCCGGACACACAGTTCTAAGGGGTGCCCCGCTTGCAAAGAAGTTCTGGCTTGGAGTGCCCTGAGTGCCCACACTGGGCACATCACACCACTCGGCCATCAGCCCGGCTGCACTTGCCGCAGGCTGCCATCTGGGGAGAGGGAGTAATTGGGGGGCTGCAGGAGAGCTTCCACCCCCAGAAGCCCGCAGAGCCAGCCCAGTCCTCCCCATCGGGGGCTCGTGCCCCATTCCTCCCTCACCTTCTTCCACTTGCCCTTCCCTAGCCCCCCTTCTTATTGATGTACAAAATAAAGCTAATGTTTCTTCCAACATTGACTCTGTCTTTATTGAAAAAAACTGGGGGAGACTGGGAAAAGGAGGTGGGAGAGGGGAAGAGAAAGGCTGGGAGAGGGGAGGGCAACTAACATGATCAGGGGTTGGGAACAGGTCCCAGATGAAGAGAGGCTACAGAGACTGGGACTGTTCAGCTTAGAAAAGAGGAGACGGAGGGGGGACAGGATAGAGGTCTCTAAAAGCAGGGGTTGGGTGGAGAGGGTGCATTCAGAAAAGTTCTTCCTGAGTTCCCATAAAGAAGGACTAGAGGACACCAAAGGAAAGGAATGGGTAGCAGGCTTGAAACTAGTAAGAGAAAGTTGTTCTTCTTCCCAAAGCAAATAGTTAACCTGTGGAACTCCTTGCTGCAGGAGGCTGTGAAGGCTACAACTAGAACAGAGTTTAAAGGGAAGTGAGATCAAGTGATGGAGGTTGGGTCCATGGAGTCCTATTAGCCAGAGGGTAGGAGTGGTGTCCCTGCCCAAAGTTTGTGGAAGGCTGGAGAGGGATGGCACGAGACAAATGGCTTGGTCATTGTCTTCGGTCCATCCCCTCCAGGGTCCCTAGGGTTGGCCGCTGTTGGCAGAGAGGCTACTGGGCTAGATGGACCTTTGGTCTGACCCAGGACGGCCATTGTAAGCTCAGGGCTCAGGGTCGGGGGTCTCAGTGGACCCCCTTGATTTTCATGCACACCTGCTCCTGGGTGGCCAGGCTGGCAGCTCTCCTGCCCTAGACGGCCACTTTCCTGTGCCTAGTGCGGAGATCGTGGACGAGGTCCACGATGTCCGCACTAGCCCAGGAAGGTGCCCGCCTCTTGCGGTCCAGGGCAAGCTCCCGGGAGCCGCCAGCCTGGTCCCGGCAAGAGGGGGTGGGCTGGGAGGCATCGGGTGGGTGGCTCTGTGCCGTGCCAGGTGCAGGGTCTGCTAGCTGGGTGCTGGCAGGCTTGCACCTGGCACGGGCACCGTAGCCAGCCCGTGCCCCTTTAAGGGGTCCGGGGCCGGGAGGGGGGCATAGAGTTTCCCTGGTGTTGGCCAGAGTGGCCACCAGGGAAACCTGGGGAGGGCTAGCCTCCCACTAGTTCGAACTAAAGGGCTACACAGCCCTTAGTTCGAACTAGCTAGTTCGAACTAGGCGTTAGTCCTCGTAAAATGAGGTTTTCCTAGTTCGAACTAAGCGCTCCGCTAGTTCGATTCAAATTCGAACTAGCGGAGCGCTAGTGTAGCGCATAGGAAAGTTAGTTCGAACTAACGTCCGTTAGTTCGAACTAACTTTCTAGTGTAGACATACCCCCAGTCTCTTTAGCCTCTCCTCATATGGGACCCGTTCCAAACCCCTAATCATTTTAGTTGCCCTTTTCTGAACCCTTTCCAAGGCCAAAATATCTTTTTTGAGGTGAGGAGACCACATCTGTACACAGTATTCAAGATGTGGGCATACCATAGTTTTATACAGGGGCAGTAAGATATTCTGGGTCTTATTTTCTATCCCTTTCCTAATTATTCCTAGGAATGATGTGTTATAGCCCAGAATAGTGGGCCAAGGGATGGAAATTAATCTTTGTGCAGCTGTTTAGGCAAAAGGAGCACATATTTAGTTGCTAGCCAGAAGAATCCGTTGGACCAAAGAGCTATGCATTGTTGGCTATTTGGAGGGTGGGTTGGACCTAGAGACAACAGAATTGCAATATCCCGATCTAAGTAGTAGGCAGGAAGAATCGTAAGGAAGATCCACCTTGCTTACGTGCACAGAACTTTAGACAATGGGAGGTTCACTGTTCAGGAAACCTTTCTTGTCGACTGATAAAATACTTCTAATGTTCTGATTTGCATTTTAATGTGATGCTATCACAATCTTTACAGCACAGCAAGGATATCCAGCCTACACAGTTCCTCTGTGATACAACTCAAGAGACTATTCTGATTTGAACTGAACTGTAAGGTACTCATCACAGGCTAGATTATGGTAATCAGTAAAGTAGGTTCCTTGACATGTGCAAGGAAAAACTATCTATTTGTTAGAAATCCACACCTCCCATCACTTCTGTTTTATTTGTGTCCAGTAAAAAGACCCAAGATGTATACAACAATAATTTGGAGCAGATGTTTGTATGAAGAACTACTAGGAATTGTAAAAGCAAAAAATAAATAAGTAAATAAAAATAAAAATGATAAAATTGAAAAATTTACAGTAACGTTAGTTTGTACAGGTCTCTGCGTGGATAGTTGACTAACCAATACAGTCCTCTTAATCACCAATTTCCTGCTCAGTGCAAGATCTTCTGCATAAAATGCATCAAGTATATCAAATTCACAAATATCATTTTCATTCATTGATATGGTGTCAAATGGCCCTCTGACAGGACACCAATTATTCTGCTCTACATTGAAAGTCCATTTATTTATATCAATTCAGTTTGAAACTCAAAACATAATGAACATAAAAAATAAGCTCAAAACAAAACAGGCAGCATTTGCTTTCTTTATCAGCATAATAGATACAGGGTACAATTTCCAGAACTGCTATTTTGTCTTAGTCTCCATTTCCCACTCTTTGTCGGTAAAATAATCATTCATGTTACTCACACATTTGTACGAAACCTAGCACCTTCCTTCCTGAACTGCTTAGGAAATTGCACTTACATTAGATTCCTTACATATTAATTTCTGCCCATATTAATAGACATTCCTTTATTTTTACAGTAATTAAATCTGAGAGGTCACCATGCCAGTGGAATTCACATCGCTTTACTCGATTGTGTGGTCCAATATGAAAAGGCACTGTAACTAGCCAGTGAGACTACAGAGGCATTATTGAGATAAAAATCATGATCTTTCTCTCCCTGCCTCTCCGATTGGGAAATGGCTAAGGTTTCCCAGTCCTTCATAAATTGGCCAATATGCTTCAGCCCTGGAAGCAACCCCACAGCCATCTCACTGTAGCTTGGGACCCACCTCCAGAGGACAAATCAAGTGTCAGGAAATATCCTTATTCTAGCGGAAAAAACCTGAGAGTCATTCCATTTTTGAAATATTCCTAATGCATAACTCAAAGCCTATAGGATTTGCATTCTGCCTTAAATGGCACTCCTGTGTCACATGCTGTCTTCAGGGAGATACAACTGGGTATGAATTGGGGCAGAATTAGGTCCTAAATTACTCTGATCCTGCACTACATACTCAAATTTCCATCCAAGTTCCTAGGGACTGTCACTCAAATCTTGTTGAGAGCCCCATGAGAAGGGAACCAGCCCCTGGAAATGGAAGGTCAGCAAGTTAACAGAACATAATTACCTGTACTCTGGATTCAGTGCCTTGGTAGAAGCAGGCCGTTGGGTACCAATTGAATAGCTTTGTCCCCTATGGCAGCTCCCTTAGGATTTCCTTAGGAATCCAGCAAAACCAGTGACTAAGCCCCACACGGCTGCCTGCTCTGAGAGCAGAAGCTGCCGAGCAGAGAGTTGATTTGCGCTGGCAGCTATTTACTCACACAGTTAGCTCCAGGACTTATGGTAAGACTACTCATGTGAGTAAGCCCTCCCCACGCTGGAGCAAGAATTGTACATCCTCGCACTGCAGTAACTACACATGGTAAATACTCATACAAGGGCCAGAGGCAAAACTGGTCCCCATCAGCAATACTCCACTGACTTAAAAGGAGCTGCTTTATATCAACTGAGAGTCCGCCCAGGAATCTCAGATAATTGCCACACACCAACATGGATATAAAAAAGGGAGGTAGAATGAAGACTGATAAAATCACTAGCTGCACTGATGAGGAGCAAAGCATCAGACAGAAGCCTCTCTTTAAGGATCAGTCATTTCTCAGCAGTAGAGTGGGATAAAGGCAGAAGCAGCACTGACTCAGAGCACAGCCTGCATAAATGCCTTTCTTGCACATAGCACACAAAGAGAGAGAGAGAGAGAGAGAGCCTCTGCTTCTTTCCCCCGCACTGTAAGGCTCTCAGGGCAGAGACACATGGTCTGACAAGATCTAGGTTGTGGGCGAGGCTAGATTAGCTGACTCTGTCTCACAGGACTCAGGTTGCTGGGCAAAAAAGTGCAGAATAGATGTTCAGGCTTGGTCTGGACTGGCCTTTGAAACCCTGCAATTGGTGTGGGTCTTCTATTGTTAGTTCCTTAACCTGAACCCTCAGGTCTGAGTGACTGGAGTTGGGTTCATGTTTGCTTCTTTGTGATAAATGCAACATGGATTCCTCTGCCCCCCTCTGAATCGGTGGAAGGGAAGGGGGTGCTTCAGGTCTCCTCTTTCCCTTACTAAAGGAGGCTAAGGACTGGGGCAGCCCTGGACAGAGGGGCATCCCGAGACATCTCCTTTCACCTGCCTGGTGATTCTCTCTCTTTTCTGTATGGTTTTATGAGAAGCAATCCCATTCCAGGCACATCCCATTCTCCTGACACAACCAACCCTTACCTGGTTTTAAGTTATGATAAGAGGAAGCTGTGTACTGAATTTGGTGGTTCTGGCTCTTACCGTTTAGGAGGAGTTGTTGAACAACCAGACAGACAGACACACAGAAACACACAAATTCTCTCACATACCTGGTAGATAAGATGGCTAATGTGCTTTGGGGCTTTTAGAAGTCACAGCAACAACAATAAGAAGAGCACTTCAGCCGTGTCTTCATTACCTGCTGGATTGATGGGCAGAAATCAGTCCAGTAGGGGTTGATTTATCGTGTCTAATATAAATCGACTTCAAAGTGCTCTCCTGTCAACTCTGGTACTCCATCAAAATCAGAAGTATAGGTGGAGTCGACAGGGGAGAGTCAGCTGTTGACTTATTACTGTGAAGATGCTGTTGTAAGGAGACCTAAATACATCAACTTCAGCTACGTTACTCACATAGCAGAAATTGTGAAATAAAGTTTGATGTCCTGCAGTAATATAGAAAAGGCCTTAGAAGCCAAATCTGATATACTACTTCTCATGGTTGGGGCATGTAGAATGAAATTAATCACAGTGTGTGAAAAACCTGGGTAACTGGGCCCTGTGTGAGTCACTAGGCTTCAGTAGATCATTGAGCGATGGTTAGACGGGAGTGTGATTTCTACCCCATGCCTGTGTCCAGGCTTTATGACCAAATATTCTTCTACGCTATTTGCTGGAATAGAGGTGAGTGGGAGGGCTGTCTGAAATTTGCATTTTTTTAGTGAGAACCTTTGGGTTTTCAAAATGTGTGTTCACATCAGAACAGAGCCAAATTGGCCCAAATTTCTTGACCAATCAAAAATTTACCTTTTGAAAACACTGACACATGGTGGTTCCAAACGGAAACATGAAACTGATGTTATTGTGGCTACTGCGGAGAGGAAGCTGAGCAGCCACTGGACTCCAGCTGGAGCTTAGCCAGCCCAAAGAGAACCAGCTTAACCAAATCCCTCATTTTTTACAACAATTTAATCAAACCTGCAATGGAAGCAGCCAAAGAGTTTGCTCCAACAAATCGAGATCATCTAACAAAACTGTCTCTAGGGCCTCCACCCTGTCCATGATAGTGTGGTTAAAGAGGTCCCACTCTTGTCTGTGTCTGCAGTTGGTGTCCGCACTGGGCAGTACCATGACTCCTCAGTGGACCAGAGAGCCCTGGTATGTCCTATCCAGATTCAGGTGGAAACACGGCCATATAAAAAAAATGATGAAAGCATCTCATTGTGGCAGAAACTTTCAGACCCTCCCGAGTGTTGAAAATCTTCAGTAAAGACGGAAGGTGGTTTTGTTTGTTTGTCTCTGTTCCAAATGGGTCTATTTGTTGCTTTCTATTATGAATCCTCACAACACATGCAACAAGCACACCAGAAAGCTTGGGAACTGGATTTTGCTAGACACCAAAAACCATGGACTTAGCAGTGAAGCTGATTTTATGGATCATTACAGCAACTTGGAACGCACCAAACTGCCTGCTACCCTTAATTATCCTTTTCTAATCCTTTCTGCCTAAGAGTCTTGCCTCCAGTTGCCCTCTTTATTTCAAGCGTTTGCTTCCAACCGTGCAGTCACACGGTCTGGGGTGGCTCACGACCATGAATGCTTGTTCTTGGGCAGGCTGTCCAAAAACAGGGCAGACACCCAAACCTGTAGCATGTTCTATAATTATATTTCATCAATCCAGTGCCAAATGTGAAGTCCCTATACTACAATAGTCTTATAATAGAGTTCTAGATTGTCCCCTTAGACATTCCAGTCTATCTTGCCCCCATGCAAGCTGGGTTATGTGATAAATGGGTTATGTGCCCCCATGCAAGCTGGGTTATGTGATAAATTGTGCCACTTATACCAAAAATCACAAAATATCAGGCGTTACCCACTCCCAAGATACCAGTTGCACCCCCAGGTCAATGTCCATCCTCACACCAAAGACAATGTTGGTAGCCAATAAAACCTTTAGGGTACCTCTAGACAGCAGGGCTATTTGGGGATACCTTATTATTTCAAAATATTTTTCAAAATAATGGGCGCACCATTTTGGCATCCCTGTAACCCTCATTCCATGAGGGTTAAGGGATGTCTCAAAATAGTGTGTTATTTTGAAATTTGGCCCTGGTTAGATGTGTCACATTTCAAAATAAGCTATTTCAAAATAGATTAGAGCCGTGGTCACCAACCAGTCGATTGCGATTGACCAGTCAATTGCGAGGCCTCGACCAGTTGATCGCAAGGCATTTGGCACCCCCCCACAAGCCCCACTACCTACCTCCAGCATAGTGCTGGCTTCCCGCGGGGTGGATGGAAGTCCTGCCTGCAGCTTCGCGCCACTTCCGGGGGTTCCAGAAGTGTTCTGGCTGCTCCCCTCCCACAGCGCTGCAGGAAGGGTGAGTTGAGTGCAGGGGCTGGCCCTGGGACAGGCACACGCGGGGGTTTGGCTGCGCCACAGGAGGCAAGCACTGGCTTCCCTCTGGGGGGAGGGGGAGAGAATCCTGGGAGGAGGTGGGTGCAGGGGACTCTCTGCCCCTTCTTCCCACTCCTCACTTCCCACTCCCCTGCCCCCTGTTCCCTCTCCCCTGTTCCCTCTCCCCACTCCCCAGCCTGAGAAACCTGTCCCCACTGGCACTCTGTCCTCTCTCCCCAGCCACAGAACTCTGTCCCTACTGGCACCCTGTTCCCTGCCAAAGCACCCACTAGCACCCTTCCCCAGTACTATGTCCCCTGCTCCCACCAACACAGTTGGGGCCACATTAGTGAAGCTTGGGGGGGGGGTTGGAGGAGGGTTTTTTTGTATCTCACTTGTGTGGCCCCAACTGACTTTTCTGTGGGTCAGTGACCCTTGACTCAAAACAAGTTCCCTGCCATTCTCAGAAATAAAGACAACACAGAAACTTTTTGTGTTTGACCTAGTAATTTATTTAAAAATGAAGCCTGGCCAACAAACCCCCAATTGGGGCCAAGCCCCCATCTGGGTACAGCATCATAACATTCCTGCACTCCCCTTTCCCCCAGACCCTACATCTGAACCTATCATACACTGGAACCCCCTGTCCTGAGCCTTTCAACATACCCCAACCCAAATTCCTGAACCCTCAAAATCCAGTAGTCTGTGGCTTGCTTGGTACCCTAACCCTACATCTGACTCCAGCAATGCCTGGCCTGGAGCCCCCTCCCCAAGCCAGCGTTCCTTTATCCACTTCCTCCTGCATCCCATAGCTTGCACCTCTCACCCCTTCCCACACCCAAATCCCTCATTCCCACCCCAGAGCTTACACATCCTGTCTCAACCCAGCGAGGGTACGGCTAGACTGCCGGAGTTTTTCAAGATTCTGGAGATATCCCAGAAAAACTCTTCTGCATCCAGGGATGTGTTTGTTCTTTTGCTTCTTTTAGTGGAAGAGCAAACATGATCTTTCGGTCACCCCTATATTCCTCTTTCCACGAGGAATAAGGGGGCTTCCAAAAGAAGGTTTTTTTCTGACATTTGGTCCAGTTTAGACAGAAAATGTTGGAAAAACTTCTTGCTACAGAAGAATTGGGGGGGGAAAAGCAGCAATAGAAGGTTTGGGGATGGCAAGTGATGGAAAGGAGGAGACTAGAGAGGGCGGGGCTTCAAGGAAGGGGTGGGGCAGTAGACCTTGGCTTGTTCTGTCATTTAAAAAGTGATCTTGGGTGTAAAAAGGCTGGAGACCACATGATTAGAGAGAAGCTACATAATTTACATAGTGCAAATTGCATATCTTATTTCAAGCTTAGGGTGCTGTGTAGACACACCCTTAATTTGCTACAGAATTAGCTAATGAAGAAAAAAACAATGAGAGCTATTGAGAGGCTAAAACAGGTCAAATACATGTATAGCTGAATCACAGGCTGTAATTTTAAAAGGTAGCAGAAATACAGTAACCTGGCAATTTCCTAAAACGTCTCTCAGGGCTAACCAGAGTAACTCTGGGGAATTCCATGCTATTGTTCAGTTATTCTGTCCTGTTAGAATCCAAACAATCCAGGGATGAAGAATTTTAACTTGGATCCATATTTATAGCTCACAGAAATCAAGCTGGCAGGGTCACTTTCTATGTGTGCTTTTTCTTTGGTAGCAAAGAAGTAGAAATTCATTTAGGGCACGTCTACACAGCAGGGATAAAGTTGGAATAAGCTATGCAACTTCAGCTATGTCAATTGCATAGCTAACATCAAAATAGATTATTTTAGCTTGTGGTGCTGAAGTCCAAGGAAGATCACTCTTCCTTCGACTTCCCTTACTCCTTGTAAAATGAGGGTTATGAGAGTCTGAGTAAGAAGTTCTCCAGCTCAACATTATTTCAAAATAAAGGCTTGCTGTGTAGAGGCACATTTTGTTGTTTCGGAATAACGTTAGTTATTCTAAAATAATGCTAGTATGTAGACATAGCCTCACAGTATTTTGAACTCTGATAATCACAAAGACCACTTGCCTTCATGTTGGCAAGATTTAGCACTTTCTGGTTTAATGTTCTTTGCATTACATAAAGCTTCTTTCTCATTTGATAGGTTACTTAGTTACAGGGGTAGAGACAATGTAAATGTTCCAGATACTAAAACAATGCATGCAGCTGCCCATTTCTTTTCATGAAGCTTAAACACCTAGTATATTCTTATACATTTAGCTTTGATCTAGACTAATGCACAAGTAAATCAGCTTAGCTTTCATCTGTGAGTTTGTCAGTTCTCAGCTGATGCTTCGCTCTTGGCCAGAACTGAGATTTGGCTTACCAGTGTCACACACGCATTACATCTTTTGCTTAACAATCTGTTCCAAAGTGTATGTGACTGTGACACACTGCTTCCTTTCTCAGATATGAGGAGGTCTGCATGCTTTGAAAGATTTTACCTTCCACCACAGAATTTGGGGCAATTATAAGATATTGCCACGCCTACCTTGTTAGTCATGTCTTGGGACCAATACAGCTACAACAACACCTCAAACGAGTGAAACAATACTCATTCACATTGCAGTCCCTCAGATATTGCATAAAAGGGTCCAATCCTAGAACCTGTGTTCAAGGGGACAATATATTTCAGCATAGTAATCTGGTGAGTCAGGATTATTCATCATAGTAAAGGCTGCAGGACACAAGAGAGATATAAATCTTCCATCTGTCTTAAGCTGAAACCTGAATTAAAATGTTTCAAGTAACCATAAAACTTCTGCCTAAGATTTAAATTCAATCTTGCCTGATGTACTTCTTCAGCCCAGAAGACTTTTGTTTGTCTGAATGTTTGAAAATATTTCTCAATAGGCCCAACTTCCCAAGGACCATCTATAGTCATTGTTGTGCTTTAACATTATTTGATATTACAGATGGGTTACATCATGCTTTTGATATTGTTTGTATTTTGCCCTTTACTTTGTGTAGGCAACATGATTTTTCTTATCCAAAAGAAAGAAAGAACAAACTGGGAGGGGGGGGGATTAGAAAAGTTAAAGCCCTACATAACAAATTACCACATTTTATTTGTATTTTAGGGGAGCTGAATCCTTCACACAAGTGATATGCACAAAGTCTAGAGCTGTATGGAGATGAATTTTAAATTCCTGGAGAAATTCCAGCATTTCGAAATGGGACAAAGACCAAAATATCAAAAAAATTTGCAAGTAGAATCTCAGAAAATGTTGATTCAGAAATGGCAAAATGAAACATTTTAATATCATAGAATCATAGGACTGGAAGGGACCTCGAGAGGTCATCGAGTCCAGCCCCCTGCCCTCAAGGCAGGAAATATGTTCATTTGAAATTAAAAAAATGTTGACAAGTCCACTCAAAATATTTGATGTTTTTCTATTGAACAATTTAATTGAAATTCACATTTTTTACATGGAAAAAATCCATTTTGACAAAACTTGAATAAAGATTTTAACTGATTTAAGCACTACAAAGACAATTTCCCCACCCCCTGATATTCACATTTACACCTCAAAAGCTATGGCTGGGAGACATCCAGCTTGATTCATTTCACTTCATTAACGCTGATCCTGCACTTGACAGGTAATTGCTTTTGCTGTTAGATATATCCTGGATCTGTAATTTCCACTCCAACTCAATTGATGAAGTGGTTTTTCCCTGCACAACAATGACTATGAAAATTCCTTGGGAAGGTGAGTCTGTTGAGAAATATTTTCAAACATTCTGACAAACAAAAGTAAAAGTACTCTGAGCCAAAGAAGTAAGTCAGGCAAAGTTAAATTTAAGTCTTAAGCATGATATAAAATATTTTTTAGTCTCTAAGGTGCCACAGGGCTGCTCTTTTTTTAAAAAAAAAAAATCGTGTTTGTACATAGCAGGAAATGTTGGGGGACTTCTTTAAGTTTGATTCAGACCTGGATTTCACCAGTTGACATTGATTCTGCCTGGGGTAAAAAATTCTGCCTGGGGCATTATGCTGGTAGTCCAGCTTTAACTGAGAAAGCTATTGTATTGTATAAAGCATGCCAGCACTTTAAAAAATCCTACCATAGCAAACTACTTTAAAACTGTGCTTTAATTTGTTAACTGTGCAGCATGCTGGGCATACATAAAATATAGTTTGGAATTCAGCAAGAACTCCCTTTTAAATATGTTTTAACCTCCTAAGAATGTTGTTATGAGGTTATGAATCATATGATCATAGGGTTGGAAGAGACCTCAAGAGATCATGGAGTCCAGCCCCCTACTAAAAGCAGGATATAGTAAGTACATTTTGACTCATGAACATTAATAGCTGTAGTCCTGTAGAATCTTAGACATTAACAAATATAGATAGTGTCATGAGCTTTTGTTGGGACAACCCACTTCCTCAGAGGAGCTTGAGTGGAGGAAAAAAAGGGGGACACTCAGAAGATATAGCACAAAAAGAAGGGAGTGGTAAAACCCTGTCAATTGTAGTGCTGGTGCTAATGAGTCTAAGGGTATGTCTACACTTGCAGCCTATTTTGGAATAGGGCTGCAAATGTAGGCATTTGGAATTGCAAATCAAGCCCGGGATTTAAATATCCCATGCTTGATGTGCATCTTCCTGGCTGGGCGCCATTTTTGAAAATTACAAGTCCGGAATAACTGTCTGTGTCTACATGCGGCAGTGAAATGGGCGTTTGAAATAAAGCCCTATTTTGAACTACCTATTAAACCTCATTGCAGGAGGAATAACAAAAATATTCCGAAATAGGCTGCAAGGTTAGACATTCCCTAAATGAGTGCACTGGAAATGTTCCATACTTAGCATTGGATGTCAATGAGGTGTTGAATGTAAGGAAAGCTTGTTTTATAATATGCCATCCAGTTCAAGTCTTTGTCCAAGCCCAGGGAAAAGTGTCAAATTGGCATATGAAGGTCAATTGTGCACTCACCCTATAGTTGGCTTGTAAAATTACTTTGCAGAAGAGTGGCTACTTTTAAATCCATTAATGAGTGCCCAGGCAGGTTCTCCTACAGGGTTATGTGTTTAGGTCCTGTGATAGTGTATTGTAAGTAGAAGAAATGTGCCACTTCCTTGACACTCCAGACAGAAGCAAATAAGCCCCCAGCTTAACCCATCTAGCACATCACTGACCAGCTACAACAGTGGTCCCCAATGTGGTGCTCACGGGCGCCATAGCGCCTGCCAGGCCATTTCTGTGAGCTCGCTGAGTGATCGGGGCCGGCCCTGGGTGCACGGCACATGGGCAGACTCGCCCCTAGGTGCGCGGTGCATGGGCTGTGCCAGCCCCGGGCACTAACCGTTTGGGTGTCCCCACCCCTGGGCACAGGAGCGGTGCCGGCCCCAGGCGTGCAGCGTATGGGTGTCCCCGCTTCTGGGTATGCGGCACAGGAGAGGCGCCGGCCCCTGGGCATGCGGCGCATAGGCGCTGCTGGCTCCTGAGCGTGTAGCACAGGAGCGGTGCCGATGCCAGGCATGCAGCGCATGGGCTGTTCTGGCCCCGGGCACGCGGCGTATGGGCAGCCCCACCCCTGGGCATGCGACACAGGAGCAGCGCCAGCACCGGCCCCGGGAGTGCGGCGTATGGGTGGCCTCGCTCCCGGGCGCAGCCCCCCCCTGGTGCCTAGCGCAGGGGACCACTGATCTACAACCTATCCTGGAAGTCGATCCCTCCCTCTAAAAGGCCGTGGGAGACAGACCAATACTTGCCTACATACAATCCCCTAACCAGAAGCAAATTCTTTCCATCAGCCACACATCTCACCTCAGACACACTAACCCAGGAACCTACCCCTGCAACAAACGCTGTTGCCAACTCAGTCCACACATCTATACAAGTGACACCATCACAGGACCTAACTTCTCAAGTCACATCATCAGAAGCTTATACCACTGCACATCCTCTAATGTGATCTATGCCATCTAGTGCCAGCAATCTCCCTCTGCCATGTATATTGGCCAAACTGGACAGTCTGTATGACAAAGAATTAATGGACACAAATCAGACACTAGAAATGGTAACACACAGAAACTTAAGTATGAGACATTTCCAGCCCACTCAATTAGCCTCATTTGCACCAGCACTACAATTGACAGGTACTTCCCCCCGCATCATCCCTCTTTCTCTGGTATTCTGAGGGTCCCCCTTTTTTTCTCCACTCAAGTTCATTTGGGGAACTGAGTTTTGCCAATGAAAGCTCCTGATACTATATATTGTTAGTCTTTAAAGTGTCCCAGGACTATTCATTATTTTTAGATGCTAGTCCGAGCAGAGCTAGCATGTGTCTTTCTACAAGCTGGGGCTTGCTCCTTCAATCTGCTTGTTGTCCCACCCTTACATTTGAAATGAAGAAACCAATGAGGGAAGCGGCCATGAGAAAAATGTATGTGTATGAGAAATGAACTTAGAATAAAGGAAGGTGTTACAAAAGGTCTACACTGCATGCTGAATTTTAACCAAAGATCAGTCACATAAAATGCCCCTTGGTAGATTAAATAATCCTTTGCCCTTCTGAACTGCTATGTAAGAGTTCTGTGCTTTAAAAACAATAACTAACTACTTAGTTCTTGTAACCCATGTTCTCTCTAATCTTTCCATCCATGTGTGGAATAAATGTTTATGTTCATCATGGCATCTGAGAGTGTGCGCTGCCGGAATAAAAAAAACCTTTTTCTGTGGGTGCTCTACTAATCAGCTAGATAGCATTTGGATCTTTCCTGAGCAGCTACACAAATGCATGGATTGCAGGGAACACTGCTCACACTACCCTCCGCCCCTCTCCCAGGAGCCAGGTGAGAACTAGTATACCTTTTCCTTTTTTACTTATGGGGAAAAGGAGATACAAAGAGTATGTATGTCTACACTGCAATTAAAAACCCATACCTGGCCTGTCATGGTGCAGTAATGGCTCAGTTTCAGTCTTCCAAGTTCTTTTTCTTAGTGTGTGAGCAAAATTTTTACTCTTGGGAAGACATACTTTGGTAGTGTTAGTTTTTGTTGTGCAAAGCAGTGATCCTTGGGAAATCAGCTCCATGATCAGCAGAAGAGTTTGCCTTCTGTCTTTGGTTTCTGATTGAATTAAATTCTTGAAGCAGAGTTGCGCTCTAGGAACTCAGCTTTGGCTGAGTTTCCTGGAAAAGAGATTGACTGGCATACTGTAAAACTCGTGTTTGGACTGATGTAAATGAAGAAAGTTACATATGGGCTGTGTCTAGACTGCATCCCTTTTCCGTAAAAGGGATGTAAATTAGACACATCGCTATTGCAAATGAAATGGAGATTTAAATCCCCCCCGCTTCATTTGCATAAACATGGCTGCCGCTTTTTTCCGGCTTGGAGCTTTGCCGGAAAAAAGCGCCAGTCTAGACACAGATCTTTTGGAAAATAAAGCCTTTTCCAAAAGATCCCTTATTCCTTATTTTAAGAGGAATAAGGGATCTTTCGGAAAAGGCTATATTTTCCAAAAGATCCGCGTCTAGACTGGCGCTTTCTTCCGGCAAAGCTCCGAGACGGAAAAAAGCGGCAGCCATGTTTATGCAAATGAAGTGGGGGGGATTTAAATTTCAGCTTCATTTGCAATTGCGATGTGTCTAATTTGCATCCCTTTTACGGAAAAGGGATGCAGTCTAGACACAGCCGTAGAGTGTTCTAGTTTCCACCTCATCGATTTCTTGCTTAGTGGGAAGTCAATCTGCACAGCTTTGGACATCTGCCCCCACTTGGCAGAGGAGCAATACTGGTGTCAGAATGGGACACAGGTAATAGGAATCGGGCAACAATACCTTACCGTATCATATGGCAATGTGCTCTCACCAATAGCTGGTAAGATCTCTAAAACTTCAACTGAGATATGTATGCACTGATGAATGCATGCCCTGGAAAATATGTTTCTACTTGTGAAATTATATGCAGCCATGATCTTTTGTAAAAAAACAAAACAAAAAATCCTAGTGTCAGAAGGCTACAGTATACATGTTTTGTTCATTTGTATACATGGAAACTTTTTCAGAATGTCTAGGGGTATGTCTACATTGCATTCCTCCTTCGAGAGATGAATGGAAAAGCAGACAAGTGAAATTGCAAATGAAGCCTGGATTTGAATTTCCCATGCTTCATTTGCATAATCGCAGACGGCTGCTTTTCCAAAATAGCGTATTTTGAGAAAACAAATGCGGTCCATGTGAGGTTATTTTGAGAAAAAACCCTTCCTTCGAAATAACCCTTAAACCTCATTTTTTAAGGAGTAAGGGTTATTTCAAAGGAAGGGTTTTTTCTTAAAATAACCCCACATGGACCATGTTTGTTTTCTCAAAATACACTATTTTGGAAAAGCGGCCGTCCAAATGAAGTGTGGGAAATTCAAATCCACACTTCATTTGCAATTTTGTCTGTCTGCATTTTCATTCCTCTCTCGAAGGAGCAATGCAATGTAGACATATCCCAAGAAAGTTTCTGTCTGCTGTATAACAGTTGTACTGTATTTTACTGGTAACCAGAGGAGTTTTCAATGATTAGTATTATATCCATGGGATATTAGTCATCAGCAGTCACAGATGAATAAATGTCTAAGGGAAAAAATCACCAGACTTTTTTTTTCAATAACGGAAACTGAATCATATACTTTCTAGAGCAGCTAATTAATTCTGTATCTGAGTGGAAGAATTGATTCACTTTACTGGTAATCGCTCCACCTTTATGAGAAACAAGGTAATGGGGGGAAGTAAAACACTATCCTTGTTCAGCAGGTTGCCTGAGATGTTAAGACTGAGCCAATAACCATCAGAATGTGATAAAATCAAGTCGATTCAGGGTAATAGGGAAGCACTAAAGGCCCCTAATATTCCATTGTGTTTTTTTCTTTCAAGATTGAACAGTGTGTGCAGTCTGCACAGTTTTGGGCGGGCTAAACTGTTGATACTGTATAGCAAAGAATTTTTAAAAATATTGTAATACATTCTCTGTTAGTGGAGTCCTCCAAAGTGGTGCTACGAAGTGTATATGTGGAACTGTGTGGATATAGGGTCTGATCCAAAGCATGCTGAAGTCAATGGGAGTCGAGGATGAGGACCATATGTTCAAAGCGTAACCTAACAAGCAGAACAAGAGGGCTTATTCCTGCAGTGATTAAAGCCAATGGGAGAGTTGTCCTTGGCTTCAGGGGTATAAGATCAGTCCCTGTGGACACAATCCAATTCCCGTTAAAGCCAATGGCAATCTTTCCATTGATACTAATGGATCTTGGAACAGAACCTAATGTATCTGCTAGTGTATCCACATGTATACCTCAGGTCACTTTCACCTTACCAGAGGATTGACATTCTGCTGATTGATCTTCTGGGGTTTGATTTAGCAAGTCTACTCAAGACCTGCTAAATCGAATGCTAGGTATGCCACACTATTGCAAGGAGTAAGGGAAGCCGATGGGAGCATTTCTCCTTGTGACCACCCGCTGTGGAGTTAGCACCACGCTCAGGTGTAGGTACGTTGACTCAATATATGTTATTTACACAGCTGGAGTTGAGTAACTTAAGCCAACCTACAAGGTGTTGCGTAGACCTGGCCTAAGACTATACAAATATTCCAGTTCTCCTCAGAAATGTGCATACTTTCCTACCAAACATGTTGGACATTTTTCTTGCAATTCTGCCTCTTGTGTTCAAAGTAAATTTTTTAACCATATTAGCTCCTTGTCTAATGAAGAGAAAAAGCATAGTGAGGAAATGTTTTTCTTCAAATATTTAGTTGAGAAAAGCAACAAATAATGTACATTATCCTCTGAACCCATAATCTAGCCCCTTTCGAAATTCAAATTTTAAGAGATATTTAAATTGATGCTAACGATGTGTCCTAGTACAGATAAACTATTGTTTCTTTAAACTGATTTTTCAGGTGAGAAAGGTAAGAGAGAAGAAGAAGAAAGGAGGGATTTCGTTTTGTTTTTCATTTAAGTGATTAGATAATGTCATTTGTACAATCACTTGTAAATGTCAGTGATAACGTTCTTCACAGTCAGTCCTGGAAATAAGGCATTGTGCATCTACACATTTCAATTTAATGTTGCAGAGCCCTCTGGCTGTGCATGTAGAAAAAAATCACAGGAAACAGCTATAGGAGTGACTTGTAATGTCAAAATGGATTAAGAGCTAAAACTAAGGGCAGGTCTACTCTACAAGGACAGGTCAATCTAAGCTATGCAATTTGAGTTACATTAGTAGCACAACTCAAAAGGGACATAGCTTAGATCTACTCACCACAGGGTTTGGGGTGTGGGGGATCACCAGAAAAAATCCTCCTGTGGATTCCCCTTACTCATCTCATTCTGCTGGAGTACTGTAGTCAACAGGAGAGTGATCAGTGGTCAATTTAGTGGGTCTTTTTCATACATACTAAATCAACCGCAATTGGATCAATTGATCCACCCCATAGTGGACACAAATACTAACAGAATATTGTTATGTGAACCTGGATTTCTTGCTGCCTTTAAATGTTGAGGTCATGTTTCCATTCTCTTCCTTTTTTTCCCTGTTGCTCTTACCTTTTTCATGCAAATATATTTGGGGATTGTATGTGTGATTTGGAGTTTTCTCTAAAGCTAGTATTGTTTGGTTTACATAAGTATTCCATTTGGTTTAGCATACTTGGGCTATGTAAGCCAGTAAAAATAACTGGGCCATGTTCTAAAATTAAATCCAGGCCTTTCATGACAATTAAGTGGAGAAAGGGGGGCAGCATCTAGCCAGAACAAGACATAAGAAAATGCCCCTGTTATAGGAGAACTCTCTGTTCGTGCAAGTGTGTGTAGCTGAATCCTATGTGAATCCCCTTCCTGCCAACAGAGGGGACATGTCAGGAGCAGATGGGGTGCAGAGCCAGTGTAGTAGAAATCCCTGAGCTCCATTGGTATAGGGCCACTAAGGATCCGACGTGAATGGCACAAAAGAGAGCTGCTAATTTTCTCATCAGGGCAGAGGCAGATCTAGGGAACCAGCAGAGAGAGACAAACCAATGCTCTGTAGGTTCCCATTGAAATTTTACATAAATTTGGGGGATTTGACTCATGGCTTTGAATGTCAGGCAATGGTGCAATCTTCCTCATTGAAAGTGTATTTAAATAGAATCATAGAATCATAGAATCATAGAATACTAGGACTGGAAGGGACCTTGAGAGGTCATCATGTCCAGTCCCCTGCCCTCATGGCAAGACCAAGTACTGTCTAGACCATCCCTGATAGACATTTATCTAACCTACTCTTAAATATCTCCAGAGATGGAGATTCCAGAACCTTCCTGGGCAATTTATTCCAGTGTTTGACCACCTTGACAGTTAGGAACTTTTTCCTAATGATCAACCTAAACCTCCCTTGCTGCAGTTTAAGCCCATTGCTTCTTTTTCTATACTCAGAGGCCAAGATGAACAAGTTTTCTCCCTCCTCCTTATGACACCCTTTTAGATATCTGGAAACTGCTATCATGTCCCCCCTCAGTCTTCTGTTTTCTAAACTAAACAATCCCAATTCCTTCAACCTTCCTTCATAGGTCATGTTCTCTAGACCTTTAATCATTCTTGTTGCTCTTCTCTGGACCCTCTCCAATTTCTCCACATCTTTCTTGAAATGTGGTGCCCAGAACTGGACACAATACTCCAACTGAGGCCTAACCAGCACAGAGTAGCATGGAAGAATGACTTTTCGTGATTTGCTCACAACATACCTGTTAATGCATCCCAGAATCATGTTTGCTTTTTTTTGCAACAGCATCATACTGTTGACTCATTCAGCTTGTGGTCCACTATAACCCCTAGATCCCTTTCTGCCATACTCCTTCCTAGAAGGTCGCTTCCCATTCTGTATGTGTGAATGGCAGTGGTTTACGGTGCAAAGTATAAGTGATTCAAATCTGTGGTCAGAAACTTAGCTTAGCTGCAGGAAGCCTCACACCAGTGTGATGGCTTAATTCCCTCTTAATGTTAGAATTTCAGTGGTTCGTGCATTTGTAAATCAATAGCTCAGGCTATGGGACTGTAAAATAGCAGGGTAGATAGTTGGGTCTGGGCACCCTTTTAGTGTCCCAGAGTCTAGACTCCAGCTTGAAACAGCCATCTACACTGCAATTATACAGCCCTGCAGTAAAAGTCCCACAAGCCTGAGTCCGCTAACAGAGGCCAGCCAGGAGTGTTTAATTGCAGTATAGACACACTCTCGAGAATAGTCTATGCTACAGTGGAAGGTCAACCTAAGATATGTAATTAACACAGCTGGAGTCAACGTATCTTAAATCACGGTTGACACAGTGGGAAGTCGATGGCAGCAAATGCTCCCGTCAGCTTCCCTCACTCCTTGTGAGGAGCAGGACTACCGGCACCCATGGAAATGCCCTCTGAGTTCAATTTGGCGTGTCTTCATTAGACCTGCTAAATCAAACCCCGCAAGATCAACAGCGACAGCGTCAATCCTCTACATGGTACAGACATGACCTCAGTGTCGTTCTCACTTCTCTGCATATGTTTCTTTTGGGCCAGATTGTTCCTTTCTGCTCTGAAAGTGAGGTTTCCATCCTTTTTGTGCCCTGTGTAACAGTGGGACATAGCTACCATCCATGCCTTTCTCTATAATGCACACTGCTCTCCTCATGCACCCCTTTACATTCAAGGCCAGTAACAAGGAAAGGAGAGGAAGTGAGGGTCCTGTCCCAGACTCCCTGTATACCATCTACTGCTACATCTTTTGTTCTAGCTAAAGGAGGAATAATCTTGTGTAGGCTTGTAGAATTCAAATTTGTATTCGTTTTATAATTTTAACTGATCATATTGTTTATTTTAAGCATGTTTTCCTATTATGATAGACTTTAATTTTCATAGCTGTGGGAAATAATGGAGAGGGAAGTTCAGGGAGAAGAGGGGGAGGTCCAACAATAATTATTTAATGACAGTAAGATGTTGAGATGCAAACATTTCATGCTTGTTAATCATTAAAACACAAATTGTCAATGTCACATGTCAAAACATATAAAGTAAAGAGCAATAAATCAAACTCTAAGGTCTCAAGAAGCATTTTTCCCACTTTGGCTTTTTATACATTTTCATTATTACCAATGGAAATATTTGTGCATGTTTGTGTGTCTGTGGTGAAATCGATGTAATATTCTGTCCCTTCTAAGCCCTATTTTATGTTCACAGCCTAGGACTGGGGGCTTGACTCCACTGCACTCGGGATCAATGCTGCAATGATTGATCTACCGGCTACTGATTTATTGTGTCTTCTTAGACATGATAAATCAATCTTCGAGTGCTTTCCCGTTGATTCCAGTACTCCACCAGGATGAGAAGAATAGCCAGCATTGACAGGAGAGCAGTCCCCAATGACCTTATCACTTACAATTTGGGGCAGGGACTAGTTGATGTACATGCAAATTGTTGAGGGTCACAGGAGTGCTCTTTAAACCTAGAAGGATGCGGCCCCAATCTAAGTTGGGGGCAGTTTAACACCACCTTAATACAACAAGAATAGCCATCTCCTTCTTTATGAACTCTTCTCAAAGTAGAAATACAGGAAATTTGGAAAATGCATATTAACGACCCAACAGATCACAAGAGCCCTGCCAAGCTATTATGATCTATTATGTTCATGTACATTTAGGGAGATTTAAGCACTATTATGCGAGTAATGATCCATTATCCAGATAAGTATTTATAGACATTTCAGAATGCAGATTGTTGACTGAAAGCAGAAATGATATCAATTACTGATATAAATACTGCTCCTATGGCAGTCCCATTGGTCTGTATACTTTGTCCCTGCCCCTATAAATAAGTTACTGCTTGTGCATACTCAGATGTGCAGACAGACCATCAGTTACCTCCATGACTCTGTTCTCTCCTTCAGCCAAACCCAGGAAGATCTCTTATGAGAGTAGGCCAGCACAACAGGAAATGATGTTCATCCTGCCGATACCCAGTGCAAACTCCAGGGGAAAGTTAATACATTCTGAGAATCCTGTGCACTTGGAAATCCCCTGATAGAGAAGACTTGCTGGACGCCGTGGGTGTATGGAATTTATTATGCTATGGGGACCGGAGCTGATGGAAAGCACAGATCCTCCATTCAGATCAAATTCTCCTCTGGGAGAGTGTTGTAGACTATGCACACCCCATCTCCTGGGGGAGGTTACATGAGGGTGTGGATACCACTAAATCAGCCGTTGAATCGTCGGCAGTCCCTCTCATTGTCTATGAACTCCGACCCTCAGTCCAGGGCAGTATGGCCTAATGGCTAGAGTCAGTTAGAGATGTCCCCCTGACTCAGGGCCTCATGGCTTGGTAGCCTAAGTCAATAATGTATGGCCCTTTAACGCAGGGTAGCACGGTTTGGTAGCTCAAGTTAATAAGTTGGGTGTTGAGAGCTAATCACCCTGGTAGGGGGACCCAAGCCCACCTTACTCCACCAGATCCTGACCAAGGACCCTGTGAGTGGTAGAGCGGTCCACCACTTCCTTAGCAGGGAATCCGGCCAAAACACACTGAGTTTACTTGGGTGGGAGAGGCCATTCCTGCACCCTCCCTGGGTCACTTCCTACTGGCACTGGTGGGACGGCATCCCATGAAGTGTCTGGATCTTCCTTTTCCCTGCAGCTGCTTCTCCCTGGGGCTGCTTGGGGGCTGTGTGACAGCAGTCTCCTGGGGCTCTGTCTCCCTCAGTCTGGATCACTAGCTGGTGTAGCCCAGGAGCTCCGGCCAAAGGTCCTTCTCTTTCAGTGAACAGCCAAGACTCAACTGTTGTGCTGCCTTTTATCCTGCTCCTGCACTTGGAGCATGTCCAGTCTGGGTGAAAGAGTGGGACTTCTTCCACCCACAGAGTTTTAACCATATGTGTTTCAGTGAAGGGTATGCACACCCCATCACAAGGTGCAATAAGATCCATGCACAAACCTTTGGGATCCAATGGATTTGGTGGCAAGATTCATGGTGCTATCTTTGGTAAGCCCTACTCTGATGAAAGAATTCAGAGGAATTTCTCAGGGAGAACTTGGAAGAACTCCCTGACCTCTGCATGGAGAAGTCTGTGTATTGCTGTGATCTGATTCATGCAGTATTTAAAGGCACTAATGATTCTCTTTACAGAGGGTGACCACAACTTTTAGAACCGGATTCCAGGAGCAGAAGAGTGAAGGGGGGCTTTTGTCTTGGCTTGAGCCCAGTCCTAGGCACAAGTAAGATCAGCCAGGAAATGCTCTACCCCAAAGATACTCAACTCACGGCTCGTGGGTTGCATGCAGCACACCGCCCGTTTGTTTGCAGCTCATGGTGCAGTTTGGGTTTACGTGGGACTCAACACGTGGCCCGGCGATGGGATCCTTTGAACATGGACTCCACTGAGAACACGATCCACAACAACGAGTGAATATAATGGTCTCCTGTTGACATGCGCTTCAGTAATTGAATCCCTGGACTGTCATTGCTCGTTAAAAGTGCTGTCATATGGGTGGAAATTGGGTAAATATTGCATTTTATTAATATCAGCATAACTGACATAAATGGGACCTGCGTGTTGTGTAGTCTTGCCTTTATCTTTATATTTATGCCCCTCAGTGTGAACGACGTTATTTGCATGTATTTGTGTATATATTTGCATGTATATGCAACTACACTTAAGTTGCAGCCCTCGACATGTGCTGTGAGTATCATTGTGGCCCCCGGAGCTTCCGAAGTTGAGTAGCCCTGCTCTACCCTTTCTCAGCCTGCTACATGTCCCCACCCTCTGGGATCATGCACCAGCTGGGGACAGATGCAGTTCATTTCACTCCAGCGACTCCTCATCCCTGTTCTTTTATGCCCACTCCTCCCAGTCTACTTGACGTGTCTCTTCTAGCCCCTGATAAAGCTAAGACTATGCAGAAAGAGGGGAAGGAGCAGCCTGCATACTTGCTCAGGACTTCTTTCTGGGTGGGTGGGGATCCCTCGGGGGGGAGGAGGACATTGCAACAGCTCGGGACATATCATAGGGCCAAGAAGTGGCATAGGGCCAAGAATTTGGTCCACTTTTTTGAAAATGCCCTTTTGATTTAAAGGAAGGTGAAAAGCATCTAGAGCTTTAAACATCCCACTCCTCTCTGCATAAAGGAAAATAGACAACATCTTTCGCTACTTTTAGTTTTTTATTTCACAGCTTAACGTTCATCACTGAGCTGAAGTTTCAGCGTAACCAAAGTGTCCATGCGGGGGTGGGGAGAAAAAAAGGAACCCCACGCTGCATCAGGGATACCAGCATGAATTTTGCCACTGCACAGAAGGTTGTTTTAATTGGATGAAGAATGAATGAATTGCTGCAAATCAATTTAGTCTAATAAGGGACTTGTTGTAAAACCTGCCGATAAAATGGAGTGCCATTGTTCTGAACTGCACTGTACGGAAATGAGATTTCAAAAGAACTGCATGCTGACTTGTAAATCTTTGATCCCTTATCCTAGTGGGAATTTAGAAACACTGACCCCTAAATGTTTCCACTTTGAAATCATTCGTTGTTAGATTATTATTAAGAGAGTTTCCTTCCTTGGACCTGATATGGACTGAACTGCTCCTGGATGATCATTTAAACTTTCAAATCCAGTTGTTTTCCATGGGAGCTGAGGGGCTCAGCAGCTCCTAGAATTAGGCCTTGTGACAGAGAGAATGATTTAGAAGGGTGGTTTACTCTTTGTATTGTATCCACACCCAATAAATGCAAGAGGTTGAAATAGCCCTGGTGGGAGAAGCTGTATGTTGTAACTATCCATGATTTCTCTTTATGGAACTGAATGAACAGCTCTCTGGGTAGGACCAGGAAACACACTGCTGGGCTCCAACCCCAATCTGAACATATACACTAGCCTGACTCCCATGAAACTGAGTCAATTAACCTGGGCTCTGGGACCAGGGTCATGTCTTCACTCCAGAGAAGAGTGATGCTGGTGCGATCGATCTTCCAGGGTTCAATTTAATGGGTCTAGTAAAGGCCTGCTAAATCAAATTCAGAGGTCGCCCCTATCGGTGGCTGGTATTCCTGATCCTGTAAGGAGTAAGGGAAGCTGATGAGGATGTTTGCTTCCATCAGCCTCCTGCTGTAGGGACAGCAGAGGAACTTGAATTAAGGTGTGTCGACTCCAGCGACATAATTAATGTAGCTGGAGTTGTGTATCTTAATTCTATCTGTCCTTTTAGTGTTGTCCTGGCCTAGGGCAAGTCCCAGCACTCTTTGGCCACTCCTCCCACATGAATCTCAACCCCACAGGGAATCTCCACAGGCCCATCTGTACCCGGCTAGCATGAACTAAAATTACCTAGTGCATGTTAATGTTATGTTAATGCTCACTAGGAGAGTCTCAGTGTGCTCCAGCACGGGGGTCAGGTGGTGAGTGATGTGCTAGTCCTCACTAGAATTTACCCAGCTCTGGTGGAGCATGTCGAGGAGCCCCTAGCTGCTGCGGCACACTTCAGATAGCCCACTAAAACAGTGGTTCTCAAAGTGTGGCCTGAGGACCACTAGTGGTCTGCGACCATCTTGAAGGTGGGTTGTGGGCTTGGGATTCAGTCCCCCTTCCACTCTCCCATGGGGATCTTACCCTGCCCACCCTCCCTGCAAGGCCAGAGCACTGGCTCCCTGCTGCAGGGCTGCGAGAACAGCAGTGCAGGAAACAGGGTTCTTCCAGTTGGGGGAAAAGCAGTGCAGGAAACTGCTCACTTGGAGGCTTTCCTCGCTGCTCCCATTGGCGGGAATCCCAGCCAATGGGAGCAGTAGGGGGTCATGCCTCGGGGCACGGAACCAGGTAAGTGCCCCCTATATGCCTCATGTTAAACCCCACATCGCCATTGCCCTCATAAACTTCCACTGAGACCCTACATCACCACCCTGCTCCTGCATCTTCCCTTCTGATCAGACCCCCTCACCCTCAGCCTACTCCTGAACCTTCACTCTCACCCAGACCTTACACCCATTTTGTCATCATAGGTGGTTGGCTGGAGTCCACAGAAAGATTTATATTGAGTAGGGTGGACTGTGGACCAAAAAGTTTGAGAAACACTGCACTATAACATAACTTGTGTAACTCTTAGGCTATGTCTAGACTGCAAGCCTCTTTCGAAAGAGGCTCTTTCGAAAGATACTTTTGAAAGAGCCTCTTTCGAAAGAGAGCGTCTAGACTGCACGTTGAACTTTCGAAAAAGCGGCTTGATTTTTCGAAAGAAAGCATCCAGTGAGTCTGGATGCTCTCTTTTGAAGAAGCCCTATTTACACTGAAGAACGCCTTCTTTCGAAAGAGGAACTTTCGAAAGAAGGCGTTCTTCCTCGTGAAACGAGGTTTACCGCCATCGAAAGAAAAGCCGCGTTCTTTCAATTTAATTTCGAAAGAACGCGGCTTGAGTCTGGACGCAGGGGAAGTTTTTTCGGAAAAAGGCTACTTTTCCCGAAAAAAACCCTGAGTCTGGACACAGCCTTAGATACCACAGAATATCCTAGAATATTCCTGATTTGTGAAAGCAAAGAGTGAGTGCAGTTCCCTCTCATTTTCTAGACATGTGTTTAGTTATTTGGACAGCTGTTGGTGGTTCATGAAGCTGGAAAGTTTTACAAATTTGTCATTCTCGGTTTGTTGAGACTAATTCAGATCCAAAAAGGGAATGAGCATGTATGTGACTATCAAGAATATTCAGAGCTAACCCAGTTATTAACAACATATCTTGAAAAGGGTTGAAATGTGCTATATATATTAAACCCATCTCTAAAGGTTAGGATGTGTCTACACAACACCCTAAATTCGAAATAAGATTAGCAATTTGTGTTATGCACATTGTGTATCTTATTTCAATTGTATTTTGAAATAGCTTATTTCAAAATATGGCATGTCTACCTAGTGCCAAATTTCAAAATAACGTGCTTTTTTGAGGCATCCCTTAACCCTTATGGAACGAGGGTGACAGGGATGCTGAAATAGCACTCCCATTATTTCAAAAAATATTTCAAAATAACAGGCGTGTTTAAAAGATGCAGGGTAGCTATTTCAGGATACTTCAGGTATCCGGAAATAGTCCCGCTGTCTACATGTAACCTTAGTGATTAAGATGACAGCTATGTGAGTGGTAGACTATCCCATATCTGCCAATTGTGTTCAGGGGAAGGTGTAAAAACAATTCTAGTATTGGCCAGTGCCATAGGTGCTAGGTATATCCTGTGTCTGTTTTTTAAGTTGACCCAGCCTAGCAATTCCTACATTCCTAGGAACTTTTTCTCATTTGTTATGCTAATTTAAAAGAAAAAAACACCCTTTTAGCCATCCAATCTGGAAGCAGAACTAATTCCATCAGGTTTAGTAGATCAGTCATATGTCATGAATCATTAACAATGAAATAGTCAAAAAGTAGATGTTCAAAATGAAGAACCCATCGCCTGAAAATTATTTGTCCAAAATGAATCTGGCCAAAACCCCGTGGTGGTAGAAAATGCAGTTGTAGCATCTAGGAACGCCTCATGAATTATTAATAGCATTAAGATACATTTTCAGCAAATAACTTCAGCAATCAATCATTTGAGTGTCTCTGCCTAGGACTGGCAATGGTTGACTGTTGCAAATGCTGATGGGTCAATGTTGTATATTATAATCAGCAAGTACAGACCACAGTCTGCACTATCTTATTTTAAACTCTTTAGCCCGCACAATTAGCATGGCAAGACTAGGAAAAAGAGATTTCCAATGCCATTTCTGGTGCCTCATTTTTTTCTATGGGTACGTCTGCACTGTACACTTATTTCGAAAGAAGCAATTTCGGAAGAAATATTCCAAAATAGCTTATTTTGAAATAGTGCATCTACACTACAGGGACACCTCAAAATTAGTCTGAGGCAGGCTCCCCTAATGTGGACATGCTACCTCGATTTAGAGCCCCAACAGGCACTGGGGAGTAATTACTTTGAATGGCCCTGGGGAGAAGCTATTTCAAAATAGTAACAGTGGAGTGTCCACACTCAGCTATTTCAAAATACCAGTTTCAGAATAGGCATTATTACTCATGGAAGTCAGAAGTCGGAATAAGCTGTCCATTATTTGAATTTATTTTGAAATAAAGGAATTGCTGTGTAGATGTTTGCATTGTTATTTTGGAATATGCTGTGTAGACGCACCCTGTGTATGCAAGGAATATCGTCAGTTGAGATGTTCTCAAGGTCTTTTGGCCCTTCTGATTGTACTGCCAACCAGAGCTAGAAAGATAAAGGACGTGTGAAAATGCAAATTGGTTTAGATTGAGTTTGAGGGCATAGCTAAAAGACCAGAATAGATGTTTTTCTAATTTTAATAGAACTGATTTGCTTACCCTTATCTACAACCATCTTTATCTCTTTATGGAAAGCAAAAAAAATAACAGTCTCTGTTATTTACATATGGCACCAATTGCATAGACCAGTGTTTCCCAATTTTATTTGGCTATGGAACCCTTTTAAACTCGAAATTTGCAGAACCCCTAATAACAGCCTTACATAAGGAGTTGAAAAAGTAGACCACAAATAAGTAAGGATAATAAACAAATGCTAAACAAGGTCTGGCTAAGCTACCATTATACAGGGTCACTTATCGTGGCAAACACAAATGAAAATTGTTTTCAATACAATTAATAAATGCTTAAATATTAATTATTATTATTTTTAAATCCGAAAATGTTATTTTAATGGAATTTTCTCGCAGACCCTTATTTTCATGTTGCAGAACCCCAGGGTTCCGCAGAACACCATTTGGGAAACACTGGCATAAACTATCAGCAGAACACAGAAACAGGGTACAGCCCTCTACAGAACTAAACATTCATTCATATTACCCCATGATGTCTCAGGCACAGCAAGGTTGATACGTATGATATTCCTTCCCATTATATTTCTTCATTAGGGATCATTCAAGCAGAAAGATATAAAGGTAGATTGACATTGATAGCTGCCTGCAGTATTCTCCAGGAGGGAATCATCATGTCTCCTCCTTGAAAGAAAATGTAGTCTACATGAAAAGTTCCAGATTGACAAAGCCGGGCAAATGAGGTCCCCTGTTTATCCAGGGAAAAAAGACAACATAAGCAGTTTATTAACCGTGGCAAGGTGCTACAACTTGGATGTGTAGCTAGAATTGAGAGAAAGTTTTCAGCAAAAAAAATTTTCAGCAAAAGATGCACATTTGGCAATGCTAAAACATTTTGAGGATTTGCTTTGGCTTTGCCAAAGTGTTCACCTGGATAACACAGAAATTCTGAGAAAGTGCCGTTGTTTCATTTTGACAAATGAAAGATTTTTCAGTCAGAATTCATCTTTTCTTTCAACATTCCCTGTGAAAGGATTTTAAAGAAATACAACAACAACAAAACCTCTGAGCTCAAAATCAAATTGAAATGTTTTGTTTTAGATTGACTAAAAGAGTTGATTTGACCCAAAATAATATTTTAATTACTTTCTGAATCGCCACAAAATTGATTTTTGAATTGCTTTGGAACATCTTTAAAAACAAGTTGGGACTGTACAGTTTTGCCTGGAGGTATTATGTCTTCTTTAAGTTCAAGACGTGGATCAAGTTCTATGCCACTCAATCCATACTCGAGCCTTTAAAAATAACTTTTGTAAAAATATAGAGTTTTCATTTTGAAGTTTTTGAAATGGCCCCATTTTTGTTTTGCAAAATGTTTTGAATATTTTTTTTACTTTTTATCAGAAGTTTGATCAAAATGATGAGTGAAATGATTTATTCAAAAAAAATCTGTTTTTTTTTTCATTAGGCAAAAAAAAAGTCAATAACTACCGTGAAAATATTTTCAATTAAACAAGAGGGAAAGGCATAATTCATTTTGTTGAAAGTATGTCAATATTTCTGTTTTTTTTTAAATCTCATTAATTTTCAGTGAAAAAATGTTTTGTGGGACGGGCTAGAGGAGGGCAATTTCATTTGCAAATTTTTGATCAGTCTTGCTACTGGGGGGACAGGAAGAGTTCAGTATGGCTGTCTAATCAAATTACATTTTGTTCATCTATTTTGAAATGGATTGAGGTCACCTTTTCATTGTGTGAATTTCATCAAGAGTCATCATGCATAACCTAAAAGCCTCATAACATCATAACCTCTCGCAATCCTGACTAAAAGGCTTTCTCTACACTGGCAATTGAGTGACAAAGCTTTTGTCGTTCAGGTGCTCAACATCCCCCCCCCCCCACACACACACACACCTGAGCGACAAAAGCTTTGCCAGGGCAAATACCAGCGTAAAAAGTGCTTTGTTGGCAGGAATGCAGTGTAGATTTAAATAAATAAATAGAATTAATGGAGATTGCCTATCTCCTAGAACTGGAAGAGAGCTTGAAAGGCCATCAAGTCCAGTCCCCTGCCTTCACAGCAGGACCAAGTACCATCCCTGACAAATTTTTGCCCCAAATTCCTAATGGCCTCCTCAAGGATTGAGCTGACAACCCTGGGTTTAGTAGGCCAATGCTCAAACCACTGAGCTATCCCTCCCCCTCATTTGGGCTGGCAGAGCTTCAACTTATGGAATTTTAATGCACCTCTAGGGTATTCAGGCATCCCAATCAAGTCGTATTCACCTTCCCTAGCGATGCTAAGCAGGATTAATAGAATCATAGAGCCATAGAATCCTGGAACTGAAAGGGACCTCAAGAGATCACTAAGT
This sequence comes from Pelodiscus sinensis, assembly GCF_052426305.1. NCBI lineage: Eukaryota > Metazoa > Chordata > Testudines > Trionychidae > Pelodiscus > Pelodiscus sinensis. The sequence continues at coordinate 10,956,848 of NC_143064.1, read as the reverse complement.
TCAGTCCCCTGCCCTCGCAGCAGGACTAAGCACCAATTAGATCATCTCTCACAGGGTACGTCTAGACTACACGCCTTTTTCAAAAGAGGCTTTTTCTAAAGTATCTTTCGAAAAAGTCTCTTTTAAAAAAGAGCATCTAGATTGCATTACGCGGCTCGAAAAAGGGATCTGCTTTTTTCAAAAGAAAAAAGGCACCTGAAACCGCTTCTGCCAGGACGTGGGGGCAGCATTTACTTCCTGGTGCTGCTGCCTACCCTTTGCTGAGACGCATGCTTAAAGGGATCCCCCCGAACAGCCATTGCTCTGCTCCTGCAGCTGGCTAGCCTACCTCCTAGAGGGACAGCAAAGCTTCTGCAGTGCTTGCTTTGAGTGCCCTGCTTTCTAGGACACCACAGCAGTTACTTTCTTGATTCGTTTTTGTGCTTTTAATTGTTTGGGTTTTTTTTGCCATGGAGGTGGAGCTGCCCCAGAGCAGGCGATGGCCCCACACTATGATGCCTGAAGTTCTGCTGCATCTTCATGAGACCATCATGATGTTCGTGCCAGATCTGGATTCAGAACCCAGCTTTGAGTCCCTCACTTGGGCTGCAGCCCACTGCCCTTACCACCAAACTTTTTCCTGGAGAGGCGAGTTTGGAGGCTGGCTCTATGTATCTTTAGGGTCAGATCTGGCAACTTTCACAACTAAACTCTGCACAGATGTGGTTGCCTCATCTCAAAAAACATATATTGGCATTGCAAAAGGTTCAGAAAAAGGCAAGCAAAATGATTAGGGGTTTGGAATGGGTCCCATATGAAGAGAGATGAAAAAGACTTGGACTTTTCATCTTAGAAAATAGGAGACTAAGGGGAGATATGAGAGAGGTCTACAAAATCATGACTGGTGTGAAAAAGTGAATAAGGAAAAGTTATTTACTTATTCCCACAATATAAGAACTAGGGGTCACCAAATGAAATTAATAGGCAGCGGGTTTAAAACAAACAAAAGAAAGTGGAACTTCTTGCCAGAGGATGTGGTAAAGGCTAGGGGTATGTCTACACTACAAAGTTAATTCGAACTAACGGATGTTAGTTCGAATTAACTTTGATAGGCGCTACACATACAAACTGCTAGTTTGAACTTAATTCGAATTAGTGGAGCGCTTAATTCGAACTAGGTAAACCTCATTGTACGAGGACTAGCGCCTAGTTCGAATTAAGTAGTTCGAATTAAGGGCTGTGTAGCCACTCAATTCAAACTAGTGGGAGGCTAGCCCTCCTCAGCTTTCCCTGGTGGCCACTCTGGGCACCACCAGGGAAACTCTTCTGCCCCTCTCCCGGCCCCGGAGCCCTTAAAGGGGCACGGTCTGGCACCCAGCCAGCAGACCCTGCACCTAGCACGGCACGAACCAGCCACCCGCTGCCACCCAGCCCTCTGCCTCTTCCTGGGACCAGGCTGGCGGCTCCCAGGAGCCTGCTGGGGCCGCAAGAGGTGGGCTCCCGCCTGGTCTAGTGTGGAGATCATGGACCTCATCCACGACCTCCGCACTAGGCACGGGAAAGTGGCCGTCTAGGGCAGGATAGCTGCCAGCCTGGCCACCCAGGAGCAGGTTTGCATGAAAATCAAGGTGGTCCACTGAGACCCCCAACCCTGAGACCTGAGCTTAGAATGGCCGTACTGGGTCAGACCAAAGGTCCATCTAGCCCAGTAGCCTGTCTGCTGACAGTGGCCAACACTAGGTACCCTGGAGGGGATGGACCGAAGACAATGACCAAGCCATTTGTCTCGTGCCATCCATCTCCAGCCTTCCACAAACAGAGGCCAGGGACACCATTTCTACCCCCTGGCTAATAGCACTCCATGGACCCAACCTCCATGAATTTATCTCACTTCTCTTTAAACTCTGTTATAGTTCTAGCCTTCACAGCCTTCTGCAGCAAGGAGTTCCACAGGTTGACTATTTGCTTTGTGAAGAAGAACTTTCTGTTATTAGTTTGAAGCCTGTTACCCATTCATTTCATTTGGTGTCCTCTAGTCCTTCTATTATGGGAACTAATGAAGAACCTTTCTTTATGCACCCTGTCCACACCACTCATGCTTTTATAGACCTCTATCATATCCCCCCTCAGTTTCCTCTTTTCTAAGCTGAAAAGTCCCAGTCTCTTTATCCTCTCTTCATATGGGACCTGTTCCCAACCCCTGATCATTTTAGTTGCCCTCTCCTCTCCCACCCTCTCTCTTCCCCTCTCCCACCTCCTTTTCCCAGTCTCCCCGAGTTTTGTTCAATAAAGGGAATTTCTATTTTTGAACACACGTGTCCTTTTATTTTGTACATCAGGAAGGGGGGCTAGGGAGGGGTAAGTGGAAGGAGGTGAGGGAGGAATGGGGTACGAGCCCCCGATGCGGAGGACTGGGGTGGCTCTGTGGGCTCCTCGGGGTGGAAGCTCTCCTGCAGCCCCCTAATTGACACCCCCCTCAGATGGCAGCCTGCGGCAAGTGCAGCCAGGCTGATGGCCGAGTGCTGTGATGTGCCCAGTGTGGGCACTCAGGGCACTCCAAGCCAGGACTGCTTTGCAAGCGGGGAACCCCTGAGAACTGTCTGTCCGGGGTGGGGATCGGGTCCCTTTAAGCACAGCCCTCAGCTAGCCTAAGACAGCAGCTCCACACTCGAAGTCCTAATCTGATGCCCTGCCGGCACTGCTTCCAGCCAGCCTTAACCTCGGTTCAGGGTCCACTCCATGTGGATATGCTAATTCGAACTAGTTTTTAGTTCTAGATGCACTAGTTCGAATTAGCTTAGTTCGAATTAACTAATTTGAATTAAGTTAGTTCGAATTAGTGCTGTAGTGTAGACATACCCTGGGACTTTAACAGGGTTCAAAAAAGAGCTATAATCATGGAAGTTGGGTCGATCAATGGCTATTAGTCAGGATGGGTAGGAATGGCGTCCCTAGCCTCTGTTTGTCTGGAAATGGGTGGCAGGGGAGGGATCACGTGAGGATTAGCTGTTGTGTTCCCTCCCTCTGGGGCATCTGGTATTGGCCACTGTCGGCAGACAGGATACTGCGCTAGATGGACTGTTGGTCTGACCCAATATGGCCGTTCCTATGTCCTTATGTTCTTCACTGACATTCTCAAGATTTTTTAACCAGATGAGCTTTAATTATTAAGTGTGATTAATGCTGGATCCTACCCTGACCAGACTGTTATATTTTGGACTTCATTCAATCCATTATTTTGTCAGTGCTGTTGCCCTTTAACATTCTTTCTTGCCTGAGACTTTATGTTCCTTGAATATCTCACTGGTGCTATTCACCTCTGCTACATACATGGGAGAACTAAAAGCACAGTCTACCGAGAAGAGCAGCAGTGACCAAAGCTTGCCTTTCCTCTGTGCTTGGAAATGAACGGTCTTACAGAGAAACGGCAGTCAGACAAGACAGAGATTTGTGGTTCAGACCACTTGGACATATGCAGGTCTGTCTTCTTTGGGCTCTACACATTTATGTAAAAACAACAAGGAGTCTCCTGGCACTTTAAAGACAGAAAAAATCTTAAACAAAACCAGTACCTTGCTAGATTTTAGACTTTTAAATAAGTGTTTTCACTTTGGGTATGTCTACTCGACAGTTTTGTTGGAAAAACAGCCGTTTTTCCAGCAAAACCTGAGTTACGTCTACATCGCAATCACATTCTTCAGAAAGTAAATTGAAAGAACAGAGGGGGTTTTCCAGCATTAAGGTATTCCTCTTTCTACAAGGAAGAAGCCTTTTTCTGAAAGAGCTCTTTTGGAAGAAGGCATACGTGGACGGGGAAGAGGGAGTTCTTTCGAAAGAAGAGGAAAGAGGAAAAAGCACAGGTGCCCTGGGGGCCACTCCATCCATAGTAATCACAGCTTAAATGCGAGATAGCATCCATTCAGTGTGCACGCTATCTTTCAAAAAAGCAAATCACTTTTTCAATGAACTTTTGTTTGTGGATGCTGTCTTTCAGAAGAAGTTTTTTTGGAAGATCTTCCAAAATAAGCCTGAAGTCTAGACATAGCCTTTGATTTGCTTCTAACCCTTTCTAACTTTGTTCCTTTTATTAGGCTTCACTTAACCTATGCCCTGCAATAAGTTTGTTTTATTTTACTGTAAATCAGCTACGTGCTGTGTTTAAGGAGAAGGCTGTATTTATACATAGTCAATTTAATAAGCTGAGATGTGCTTTTGTGGCTTTAGAACAGTGGTGGGCAAACTGTGACATACGGGCCACATGCAGCCCTTTGGGGATCTATACGTGGTCCATGAGACATTTTGTTTATGGTTGTCCAAAGAGTTGTCGGATTTTGCAGGTTTCCATTTGCATATTTTTCCTACCAGTATTCCTAAAGTGGCATGCACATAAAAACAAAAACATGTCAAGAGAAGCATGTGCGGACTGCACAGAACATTGACTGTGAGAGCCGTGTGATCCCTCTGCATCCAATCAGAATGCTGCTACAGTTCAATCGGCACACACTGCAATTCTAGGTACACAAGCACGGTTAGCGAAACCACCATACCCCAGGCGACTGTCTTGGTTGCAACACTGGTGGACAAGGGAAGTTGTGCTACTTTTCTTGTGTTACTTTTGCCAGTAATTTAATTTGAGTATGATGCAAGATAACTTTTTTTTACTATATGAAGTTGATGACAGTTTTATTAATATATGAATAATTAAGCATTTCTATAACTTATAAAATATTTGACGTGTATTAAATGTATTTTAATCTTATTGATGGGCTCAGAATTACCTCACATGCCCAATTTTAATCTTGTGGCCCACTGAGATGAAGTAGGGCCACTCATGCAGTCCACTCACTAGCCTAGGTTGTCCATCACTGCTTTACAGGAACAAGTAAACCTTATTATTTCTCTCAACTAGCCAAGCGAGGGGAAGGCATTACAGAGCACAGTTTTCGGAAAATTCTGGAGTGTGTTTGGACCACTCTGCAAGTACTAACCACATGTTGTGGAAGCCGAGCGGTTTGGTAGGGCTATAGCCAGGTTGCAGGGCTCAGGTCGGAAGTATATATGCTAAGCTTTTTATCTAATTGAACCAAGTAGCACTCCTCCCAGCAACCTTGTGGATATTTCATAACCCTACCAGAATGCCTTGGAATATTACATGTAATGTTCCCAGACACCACTCTCTAGGAACATGCTTATCCATCCAGCCATCTTGTAAGCCTTCACAGAGCACCAAAGCTTTTAGGAGGCAGAAAGGCATAGATGAATGATACATCTTTTTTTTAATTAACTGACTTATTCTTCATCCATAATAGCTGCTCATTTAAAATACTGTTCATGCACCAGGAGAAATGCCACACTTTGGGCTGCTCTATAGATTTTAAATTTTCATCAGTCAATGTTTTATGATGCTTTTCAACTGCCGCGTTGGTCTAATGGGCTTTCGTCATTAGATTAGTCATGTTAGTTAAAGCAGGACAACATAATTTTGAAGTAAATTGTGAATGGGCAGTTGCAGAAAGTTGTGCTACTGGTATCTAAAAAATTTGAAAGGACAATTTCCATTTGTACATTGAGAGACCCAGCAAAACCTGCCTTTTTAAAGAAGCTGATAATGTTTTGGTTTGAAGTGGAAAGGATCCTATGTATAAAAGTCAGATTGAGAATTTGAACCAACCCTACTCCCAAAATGTAAGTTAGTATTCAAAGGCAGAGATTTTATTTTCACTACTGACATAAATACCTGGATCTGGGTTTGGATACTCCACCCCCAATCTTCAGACTGTTACAATCTGAGGTTTGGGCCATGTCCTGCCATGAGGGCAGGGGACTGGACTCGATGACCTTTTGAGGTCCCTTCCAGTCCTAGTATTCTATTCTATGAGTAAGTAATGCATCCATATTAAAAGAGCACTTAAGTATGTGTAAAGTCCAATTCAAGTCAATTGAAGTTAAAAGTATTACATCAGTTGAAATAGAAAAGTTGGGGATGTATTAAAAAAAATATTGATTAGGGATAGACTTAACAGTTGCTTTAATTACTTCCTGAATTTGGGCCTTTCTTTGTCTGATTATAATATAGGACCCTCTGAAAGTAGGATCAAAATGGGAAATTGGGAAAAGTGTGGGTGTTTTGAATTTTTTTTTAAGATTCTATGAGAACTTTAAGAAAAATAAAGGTAGCTAGTATATGTAATAAAATAATCGCAGCAGCAGTATAATCAAACAAGTCAGGCTGGATAAAATCTCCAAGAGATATTGATAGTCTCTTGTTGATAATTTTAAATCATAACTTTAATAAGATAAATGCTCGTTATTTTTTTCTGTGGTCTTTTATTGTTGGTTTCAAGCACATGGAAGGTGAAAGAGGGCTACAAACCTAGTATAGTTACAGCTACTGAGCAGATTCCAACAATTAACAGATTCCTTGTACATTTCTTAAAATAAAACATAAAGATAACCCAGTCTCCTGATCCACATTTCCCCTCCCTGATTAAAAACAAAGATATTCTAACAATCAAGGATGTAGGTAAGCTATTAACTGTTTGGCACATAACAGCTATTTCCTTTATTTATTTATTTGTCCTTTTCATATGTGTTCATTTTTTTAAATTGTATTCTTTGGTATATATGGTTGTGACTATTTTCTTCCACTATTTGATCTGAGGAAGTGGGTCTGGCCCACGAAAGCTCATCATCTAATAAACCATCTTGTTAGTCTTTAAAGTGCTACATTGTCCTGCATTTTGCTTCAGCTACCCCAGACTAACACGGCTACATTTCTATCACTTTCCTTTATGCACACACAAATACTGCACCACTGGTACTTAGCATTACTGCTAACGTATGCTCCATAAAACTGCACTGGAATCATTGTAAATTGGCTTGGAAGTCAGGCCTTTGAGCACAAATTGTATTGTGCAAAACCAAATCCATTGTCTAGCTGCTGGAAAAAATGTTTTAAAAGGGCGAACAAGAGTGTTGAATATTCAAATGACTAATCTAGTGGTCCAAGCTTTAGAATAAGGTTTGTATTGATAAGAATCATGTTTATTATGCTAGTGTGTAAAGCCAACTACAAGTGGCACCCTGTTTTCCTAGGTGCTGTATAAAACAGTGGGGGATATGGTCCCTGCCCCAAGAGTTTACCATCTGAGTAGACAAGACAGGCACAGGGTAGTGGAGGGGTAGGACACACAAGCAGAGTGAGCATTTTGAAGGAAGCAATTTGGGAGGCGAGTCAGCTAAATGCAAGGGGGAAAGGAAATGGGGATGAGAGGGACAAGCCAGATGTTGCAAGAAGCTAAAATAAAGAGCTTATGAGGGAGTGGGCAGGTTTAATCTAACAACCAATCAACACAGGACAGAGGCAGTCCAGTTAAAACCATAGTAAGTTCTCTGGATATCCCAGGGACTCCCAACCTTTTTCCCATGGAGGAACCCCTAAAATAATTGTTTATATCCCGAGGAACCCCTATGTATGAAAACTTTGCTTGGCCAGAAAAAATTGACAGCAGGGAGCGCAATTCAATTACTGCTAAATTATTGTCAAGAAAATGTATTTGTAAAGTGCTGTTATATATATGTCAGCTTACATTGTAAGAAAAAAATTGGAGCATTTTTCCTGTCTTTTGTTCATGGTATTTCTCAAGCACCCCTGCCACTCCCCTGTGGGGCTGGATCACACAAAATCTACTAGCCCTGGGGACCCCTAGGCTCTGGTGTGCAAAGGGAATGTGGGGAGTGTCTTTCTTCTTCTCAGTCACAGTTGGGGGCCACATTAATGAGGGTTTTGAGGGGGCTGTTTTGATTTTTGCTTCTTTTGCTTCTCACTTGTGTATGCCCCCTAACTGATTTTTCTGTGGGTCAGAGTGCCCCCAACCCAAAAAAGATTCCCCACCCCTGACAATAAGGATGGGAGCCCCTAAAGTTACTTTGGGCTAGTTACTTCGGGCTAGTCAGTTTCCAAAATGGCGACCGGCCGGGAATATGCTAATCAAGCACGGGATATTTAAATCCCATGCTTCATTAGCAATTTCAGTTGCCCTCTTTAGCCTCCCTAGTTCGAACTAGGGGGCTAGTGTAGAAGTACCCTAATATACAAGAACCAATACCAAAGAGTGACAAATGGAGCTCTCTCTAAGGCTTGCTCTTTGCATACTGACAGAAAAAGAGACAGACTGGATGCTTCCCTACAGAGTCCCCTTGTCTGCCAGCAGGACCAGGAAACCCCTTCCTTTTAAAGAGGAAGCTTGGAATTGTAACATTTTTCAGTTCATCTCCACTAGTAAAGGAAAGCTAAAGTGAGGAGACTTTTCTTTAGAGATCTGGGGCCAGATCCTCCAGTCCATTGCAGCAGCTTTGTATCACAGTGCTGACGGATCATTGTCTTACTCCTGGCCTACCTGGCCTGGGAAGGATCACTGCAATGTAATGGGTGATCGAGTAGCACTGTTTGTGTGTTGTGGCTCCTATGCTCTCCATACTCGTTCCTGTTCCTGTTCCTGTTCCTGTTCCTGTTCCTGTTCCTGTTCCTGTTCCTGCCCTGGGGGGACTGACTAAAAGAAAGGAGTATCGCTCCAGCATCCTTTCCTAGCTCTACTATCAGCCTTTAGGTTCTGTTGATGAGCAATGTGATATAAGGGAGGTCTTCTTCTCTTCCAAATGACAACAGGAAATTGGAGTGCCGAGTAGCTGGCTCAGCACTTACAGATCTTAAAGGCTACCATGATACCACCCTCCTTCTGAAACCATGCTGCGTGCTGTCGATCTGGGTTACAGTATGAATTAAAAGTGACCAAGATCCAATGCTGGTCTTCTGCCCATTGTGATGATCAGAGACATATATAGCTGGAAAGGCCCTCAACTTGTTATCGGCTACCGCTATACGGTAGACTTCTTGCGGAAAAGCTTATGCAAATGAAGCTCACCGTGGAATATCGCCGTGCTTCATTTGCATAAGTAATGAGCAGCCGTTTTTGCACAAGAGGCTTTTGCTCAAAAAAGAGCTGTGTAGATGGCTCCTTTTGGCACAAAAAGCCCCTCTTGTACAAGAGCTGGTCTTCCTCATTTTTGTTCAAAAACCGCTGCTTATTAATTATGCAAATGAAGTGCAGCGCTATTCCACAGTGTAGAGATAGCCATCTAGTCTAGTGTCCATCCTAAGGAGAGAGAAAAGCTTTATCCTTGTCTGTCTCTTAGTCTCTCTCTCACACAGAGAGAAAGGCTGACAGAACTCTCTCTCTCTCTCTCTCTCTCACACACACACACACACACACACACACACACACACACACACACACACACGCACGCTAACAGAATTGCCAAGCCTGTAAGCCAGGTGTAGGGGACTGGTTTCATGATCCCAGAACGGATGGAGCCTGAGGAGGAAGAGAGAGGACTGTGAGGGTATCCAGTCCTCAGTGCCACTCCCCACTGCCTTCCAGTGAGTCCTTAGCACAGCCTGGAGTATGCCTCCCATGGCTCCTGCAGCAATCTAAAGGGCATGGAGACTCCAGCTACCCCCATAGTAGCAACAGCAGCAGCTGGGAGCTCTGGACCTCTTTGAATCACCAGGCTTCAAGGGAGCTGTCCTTTTTTTCTCCTGCCCCATTAGTGCGCCTGCACACAAACATATGGACCCACGCTGCCTCTCTCTCTCCTGGTACCAAGGGCAAAGTGGGGAAAACAGATGTGCTTCAGAAGTCAGGTTGTGCCAAAGGAAAAGACCGAGGAAAAGGGATGGATTTGTCCCCTATTGACTTCAGCAAGTGGCACATGTTTAGACAGAATGTAGCCTACTATGTAGGGATGCTCTTATTTATTTCATAGCTCTTCAGAGTTACTTTATTCTTAATCACTATGTTGATGAATTTTGGCATAAAGGCTCAAAACCTCGAAAAGAGATGGCAGAGGGCTTTCTTTTAAACTTCTGTGTCCTTGTGAAAATGGTTTCCCTTCTTGCTAAGCTCAGACAGTGACAAGCAGTGTGCCTTAAGCTCCTGGAGATACATCAGAACTGAATTTACTCGACATCTGGGCCATAAAATAATGCGAATCTTGATGTCTGCAAACTGAGCAAGTGGGTGGACATTTGCTGATCACTATCAGCTTAATTCAGTTGCTGTCCAAGTACCTTATAAATGTAACACAAAAAAGAAAGGAAGAAACCAGCCAGAATTTACAACTGTGTTTTAAAATACTTCCAATTATAGTGAGACTACCACTGATAGAATACATAAATGTGGTAGAGAACATCAAGGCAAAACACATGCTAAGGGGATACAAATGGAAGAATATAAGAACAACTTAATGGAGTGATTCTGGGATCATATGAAGAAACTGACTTTTGGGGCAGGGTTTGTTCTTTAGGGAAAGAAGAGCGACATTTTGCAATTTGGTGTGGAGAGGATTTTGTGATCATTTGGCTTGTTGAGGAGTCTTAAAATTAATCTCTGCTGAAAAGGATAAAAGATAAGAAATCACTCAGTAATTTTATGGTAAGATTGGCATGGCTTAAAAAAGAGGAGTTGTGTCAGAGAATTGAATACATTGTGGCTACGTCTAGACTGGCATGATTTTCCACAAATGCTTTTAATGGAAAAGTTTTTCCGTTAAAAGCATTTGCGGAAAAGATCATTTAGATTGGCACGGATGCTTTTCCGTGAAAGCACTTTTTGCAGAAAGCGTCCGTGCCAATCTAGACGCGGTTTTGCGCAAGAAAGCCCTGATCGCCATTTTTGCCATCGGGGCTTTTTTGCACAAACAGTTTTCAGTTGTCTACACTGGCCCTTTTGCGCAAAAGCATTTCCGGAAAAGGGCTTTTGCCCGAACAGGAGCAGCATAGTATTTGCGGAAGAACACTGACAATCCTACATTAGATCGTCAGTGTTCTTGCGCAAATTCAAGCGGCAGTGTAGACAGCTGGCAAGTTTTTCCGCAAAAGCACCTGCTTTTGCAGAAAAACTTGCAAGTCTAGACGCAGCCTATAAGTTTGTTTTGGAAAAAGCAGATTTTCAGTCTACACTGGGCCACTTATTCCAGAAAATCAGCCACTTTTCTGGAATAAGCTGCGAGCTGTCTACACTGGCCCCTTGAATTTCCGGAAAAGCACTGATGATCTACTGTAAGAAATCAGCTGCTTTTCTGGAAAAACTATGCTGCTCCCACTCAGGCAAAAGTCCTTTTTCTGGAAAACTTTTCCAGATAAGGGCCAATGTAGACAGCAAAGTAGTCTTTTCTGCAAAAAAGCCCCGATCGCAAAAATGACGATCGGGGCTTTTTTCCGGAAAAGCGCGTCTACATTGGCCACGGACGATTTTCCGGAAAAAGTGCTTTTCTGGAAAAGCATCCTGCCAATGTAGAAGCACTTTTTCCAGAAATACTTATAACGGAAAACTGTTCCGTTTTAAGCATTTCCGGAAAAGGGTGCCAGTGTAGACGTAGGAATAAGAAATCCTTCGGAAAAGGGCTTATTTTCCGGAGAATCGCATCTAGACTGGCGCTTTTCTCCGGCTTATCCCCAAGCCAGAAAAAAGTGGCAGCTATGTAAATGCAAATGCCGCGGTGGATATTTAAATCCCCCGTGGATTTGCAATTCTGACTCGTCTCATTAGCATCCCTTTTCCAGAAAGGGATGCCAATGTAGTCACAGCCTAAATGTTTAATGAACCCACTGCTTTTCATTATAAGCACATTCGCAGATAGAGGACTCTTTATACAGAGCAGACAAAAGCATATGGCTTAGGGCTAAAGCTCGAAAAAAATCAAAATGGAATAAGGAACACATTTTTAGCAATAGAGGTAGGTAGCATTTGGAACTGTGGTGGATTCTCCATCACTTGGAGTTGCTACTGGATATCATTCTAAAAGATGTGTTTTTGCTCAACCCCATGTTATTGGGCCCAGCGCAGAATTTGACAGGTGAATTAATTGGATCAAGCCCTTACAAAAGACCCTGTATTTTTTTATAAATTGTTTCTCAAAATTCATGGTCTGATGTGCTTATTGTGGGACGAAACCTCAGTAACAACTGGGTGAGGTTCTATGATCTGGGAAATGTAGGAGGCCTGACTTGGATTATTCCAATAGTTCCTTCTAGCCCTAGAAGCTAAGAATCATAAGAACATAAGAACAACCATACTGGGTCAGACCAAAGGTCTATCTAGCCCCGTATCCTGTCTTCTGATGGTGGTCAATGCTAAGTGCCCCTAGAGGAAATGAACAGAACAGGAAATCATCAAGTGATCCTACCCCTGTCACCCATTCTCAGCGTCTCACAAAGAGAGGGTAGGGGCATCATTCGTGGCTAACAGCTATTGATAGAGCTATTCTCCATGAATGTATCTAGCTCTTTTTTGAACCCTGTTAAAATCCTGTCCTTCACAACATCCTCTGGCAAGGAGTTCCATAGGTTGACTGTGCACTGCATTTAGAACTACTTCCTTGAGTTTGTTTTAAATCTTCTACCTATTAATTTCATGTGGTGACCTCTAGTTCTTATGTTATGGGAACAAATAAATAACTTTTCCTTATTCACTTTATCCACACCAGTCATGATTTTATAGACTTCTGTCCTATCCCTCCCCCCCTTAGTCTCCTCTTTTCTAAAATGAAAAGTCATCGTGTTTTTAATCTCTCTTCATATGGTAGCCATTCCAAATCAGATTTGTGGCCCTTTTCGAAGTTTTCCAATGCTAAGATATCCTTTTGGAGATGAGGTGACCACATCTGCGTGCAGTATTCAAGATGTGGGCATCCCATGAATTTATACAGAGGCAAAAAATTATTCTCTGTTTTTATTCTCTAGCCCTTTTTTAATGATTCCTTGCATTGTTTGCTTTTATGACTACTGCTGCACACTGAGTGGATGTTTTCAGAGAACTATCCACAATGACTCCAAGATTTCTCTCTTCAGTGGTAATAACTAATTTAGTCCCCATCATTTTTTACATATGGTTCGGATGTTTTTCAATAAGCACTACTTTGCATTTATCAACATTAAAATTAGTTTGCCTGTTTGTTGCCCGCTTACCTCGTTGGGTGGGATCTTTTTGAAGCTCTTCACAGTCTGGTTTGTTCTTAACTGTCTTGAGCAGTTTAGTACCATCTTGAACAGTTGAGTATCAATGAAAGAGCCTGGGACTTGCCAAGTTAAGAGCCCACTTTTCCCCCCTGATGGTAGTGCCAAAATTGAGAACGGTGTAGGTGCTTCAGTTTTTCAGAGACGAACGTTGTTTGTCAAGGCATTCTCTGAGAGCTGCTGATCTTAGAAATTAATGTTCCATTTGTCTATCACATTACAGGCTTGCTGACTTTCGAAGTGGCAAAATTCACAGGAAGCAGATGACAAACAATGAACTAAGTACAGGTTCAATTGAGGAAGTGATGCTTGATAGGTTCATGACCCTTAATCCATGTTTCAGCAGAAGACATAGCCTCTGAGTTTTGAGTTTTCAACTAAAGCCCAAAGCAAACAAATTACATCTGCTTTAGAGTTTCCTACAACATTTAAAATGTCTCTTTTTGTTATATTCCGCAATAAATGAAAATTCAGACAAAACTTCCCCTCTGCTCCCAAATAACAGATAGATGAAGCGCTTCAAGAAGTCCTCTTGAGCTTAGCAGAAAATGGTGATTCTTCTATGAATTGTTGAAATCAAACATTGCGTTCTAGAGCAAAAATATCATTCTCTGTCATGCACTGGTAAATCTGATGGAGATAAGAGGAAGATAGACACAGTTAGCAATAAGTATCATTCAAGCTTCTTTGTATTCGTGGAACAACTAGTGCCAAAGCAGACTCTAATGGGAGTTATGTGGGGATGCTGTCATTTTCACAAGCTAAAACAGTCTTCTGGGGGATCACTTAGAAGCCAGGGATCACTTCATCATGTTTCAGTTCCACTTTCTCCTCCTTTCAGCCCTTCGTCTGCTTGACCACGCGCCATGTGCTGAGGATGGTGAGTGCAAAAGTGCCCGATGAGACTCCAGGAATACTCTAAACTGGAAGAATTCTATTTGCCTCCTTCGGGCCTAGTTTAAGATCACCATGGAACATCACAAGGATACCTGAGGATCTAGCTGTAAAGGAGTAGAGTACTCTTTACTAAACCTTTTTAGTTTTGCAGCTACACAATTCTGTGGGGCTTAGTCTACATGGCAACTTTTTTGCGCAAGAAGCCTTTTGCAGAAGAGTTCTTGCACAACAACGTCTTGTGCAAAAGTGCATCCAGACCTCAAAGCGCATTGCAAAAATGATGTGCTTTTGCACAGGAGAGCATCCACACTGCATGGACACTTTTGCACAAGAAAGCTCAGATGGCCATTCACAGAATGGCCTTCAGAGCACCTGTGCTTTTTCCGATAGGGGTTTCTTAAGCAAAAACCCCTCCGGAGCGTTCACACCTGCCTTTTTGCACAAGAGCTGTAGTGCAAAAAGGAGTTATTCCTCACTGGGGCTATGTCTAGACTGCAAGCCTCTTTCGAAAGAGGCTCTTTCGAAAGATACTTTCGAAAGAGCCTCTTTCGAAAGAGAGTGTCTAGACTGCACGAGGAACTTTCGAAAAAGCAAGCCGCTTTTTCGAAAGAAAGCACCCAGTGAGTCTGGATGCTCTCTTTCGAAGAAGCCCTATTTACATTCAAGAACGTCTTCTTTCGAAAGAGCACTTTCGAAAGAAGGCGTTCTTCCTCGTGAAATGAGGTTTACCGCCGTCGAAAGAAAAGCCGCGTTCTTTCGATTTAATTTCGAAAGAACGCGGCTGCAGTCTAGACGCAGGTGAAGTTTTTTCGGAAAAAGGCTACACAGCCTGGGAGAAAAATAACTCTACTGGAAAAAGCCCTCTGTTTTGTTGATTTTCTAGCACAAAAACGCATTTGAGGTAGGAACACCATGGGTTTTTGCGCAAAACCCCTGGAGCGTGGACATAGCCTGGGACTCTTCCCCAGGGCATATCATGAGAAAAGACTTAGAGAGAGTATCACTTGGGCAAAACTCTTTTTCCTGCTCTTCTAATGACAGAGTATGCCCCCATTTGCAGTAGTCCTCAAATTCCTACCTAATAGTGTCCAGCTGGAGACCTCAAGAAAATGAGTCTCTCTTAAATAAGCACCATAATCTCCAGTAATTGCATGTCTCTCTGGAAACTGAATGAACTAAAGCATCATTATCATAAGAACATAAGAATGGCTGTACTGGGTCAGACCAAAGGTCCATCTAGCCCAGTATCCTGTCTGCCGACAGTGGCCAGCACCAGGTGCCCCAGAGAGGGTGGACCGAAGACAATGATCAAGCGATTTGTCTCCTGCCATCCCTCTCCAGCCTCTGACAAACAGAGGCCAAGGACACCATTTTATCACCTGGCTAATAGCCTTTTATGGACCTAACCTCATTATCATATGTGTCCCAGTATGGAGGATTTGGCTGAGGGAGATAGTTCCATGATGGAATTTAAGATTTAATTTTGAAGTTTTTTCACATTGGTAGTGAGAAATCCCTTTAATTTATTTCAATGCAAGTTTTCATCTTCTAATCATTTTTATATTCAAACAGTATAAATGTCAATCTCTAAAATTAGTATGATCAACTATATCTGATCCTACCAGGAAGATAGCAAACAGCCAATAATATACTCCAGCCGTTTATCTTTCGTTGGCTTGAATTATAATGTATGTAGATAAATCAATGTCAGAAGACTCCATGAGCACTTGACCTTACATTATACCATATTAATAAAATTATGAAATATCTTAATGTTTTTTAATTGAATAGTATTTCATTCACTAGTTTTTAGAACCGGTATTCATTAAAAAGCTAGCATGGGGACATAGACTCTGATGATGCATTTCCTGTCTTCAGTGTTTTGGAGTGGCACGATGCATCTTCTTCTTTCTTGTCCTTTTTCCACTCAAGGTTGACAACTTTTATAGCCTTCTTCCAAAACTAATGGTCATATTCCAGGCATCTCTCAAGTCTTCTGAGATCATCTCCATGTACCACCACTTTGGCCTCCTTCTTGGTAATCTTCCATCCACAATCATTGCAAAAACCTTGCTAGTGATACCACTTGCTAGTCTCCACTGGGTATGCCTAGCCTCCCTCAATTTGATCAGCTCACATGAGCATACCTATTCAATGCGTTTTACAAGCTGCCTGTCCCAAGCTGATAACTTCTTCTCCACACCAATCATGATTTTACAGATCTTCATCATATCTCCACTTGGTCATTTCTTTTCCAGGCTGAAAAATCTCAGTGTTATTAATCTCTCCTCATGTGGCACATGGGATGGATTTGGGCCAGAATCATTTACCACCTGAACCTTAAAAACTAGAAAACAACAAAAACCAACACCATTATTTGTTATCATCTCTGGGTATGTCTAGACTACAGGCTTTTGTCAACAGAGGCTTTGTTGACAGATACTTTTCTGTCAACAAAGAGCGTCTATACTACATCCAGTTCTGTAGACAAAGCAAGCCGCTTTGTCAACATGAGAGTGTAGATGCAAAGGTCAGTGTAGATGTGATAACGCCTTCTATCAGCAGAAGTCTGTTGACAAAAGGAGTTATTCCTTATAGAATGAGAGTTACCATTGCTGACAAAACTGCCGAGTTCTGTCGACGTTATGTTGACAGAACTTGGCAGTAGAGTAGATGCAGGTGTAGCTTTGTCAACAAAAGGCCACTTTTGTCGACAAAAGCCTGTAGTCTAGACACACCCTGGCTGTGTCTAGACTGGCAAGTTTTTCCGCAAAATCATCTGCTTTTGCAGAAAAACTTGCCAGCTGTCTACACTGGCCGCTTGATTTTCCACAAGAACACTGATGATCTCATGTAAGATCGTCAGTATTCTTGTGGAAATACGTTCTGCTCCCATTCGGGCAAAAGCCCTCTTGCGCAAATCATTTGCGCAAGAGGGCCAGTGTAAACAGCACAGTACTGTTTTCCACAAAAAAAGCCCCGATTGCGAAAATGGCGATCGGGGCTTTTTTGTGGAAAAGCGCGTCTAGATTGGCCATGGATGCTTTTCCGCAAAAAGTTCTTTGGCGGAAAAGCATCCTGCCAATCTAGATGCGCTTTTCCAAAAATGCTTTTAATGGAAAACTTTTACGTTAAAAGCATTTCCGGAAAATCATGCCGGGCTAGACGTAGCCCCTCTGACTTGATCAGCAGACAGAAGCTGGAATTAAGGGCAGGAAAAAAAAGAACCTTGTGACTGTTTTGATCTCGGCCTAATATAGAAATCCTTCCTTAGGCAAATCTCCCCTTGAAGTCACTGGGTAGAGCAGCATACCGATAAAGTCCCAATGACTTTACATTAGGCCAAGGAATGAATGCTGCCGCTCAGAAGAATGAAGCCACAGTGGCCTTAAGCTTAAGCCTGGACTGACTCTGTGTCAGAGAAAGGTAGAGTAGGTTGTGGGCTGCTCTCACATGTTCAACTTGCCAGAGATATTGTGGGAGCCAGTGCGGTTGAGTGCAATGCATGAAAGTCCCATTTTTACTGACTATAGCAGTGGCCTAAATTCTCTCTATACTGTGCAGCTGGATGGTCTCCCAGCAGGTTATCAAGCACCGCACGTTTCAGGTGTCCTTCCCTTCACTGTCGTGCTGTTCCTGCCATCTGCCTTGTGTAGTAGGAAGAAAGAAAAAGCCTGAAGGATGGGACTCGTGCAAGGCCCACACCAAAGTCAGCAAAAGTTATGCTCTAAGTAGCAATCAGGCCCCGTCCAAAGCAGTAGCTTGCTTATACGTCAACATCCAGCAATGAACTCAGCACCAGAACGATTAGCTTTGCTAAAACACTCTGAGCATGTAAACACATTCCCGCAGGCCAGCCCCAGAGCCCCCCAACCTAGCACACACTGAAATGGTTTGACAAAAGTTATGAGTAGTTCAACGAAAGTCTGAAACATCAACATCAGCATGGAATGTGTAAGGTGACACCCAAGTTGCTTAACTCAGATTGTCTCAGTCTATAAATGTTGGGATATTGCACCTTCATCCTTCATCCAGCCAAGGTGGCAGTGGTAAAGTCCTGGCATTGGCTGAGCTGTGTCAATTGTCATGGGTATTCATGTGCTACTGTAATTGTAGATATTGATCCAGGGAGTTAGGACTGGGCTTCGTTAGCAATAAACCTGGCCGGATGCCTTCTCTATTAAATTAACCCTTGTGGTCATTGGGCAGTTTGATTGAGGTTTGCTGTATGGGCTATCTGGCCAAAGCAGCATGCAGAGAGAATACACACGTGCAGCCAAACATCCAACAACACCCTGGAGCTCTGGGCCAGCTGCTTCTGTGAGCCTCCTACATGCTGTTCAGAGTGGAAAGAGAGAGGAGCACTGATGTCAGAACATCTCCTATGTTGATAAAGTCGGGGCATGGCAGACACAACAGGAGTGTAATGAGGGAACTTTCAAGAAGCTACTGCTGTGTCTGAACAAACAGGGGTAGTGTGTGTGTCTGGTACACGGACACACACACTGTGTATTTCTGTATTGTTGTTGTTACTTCTTGATACATTTTTCAAAGTGTATTGTGTTAGTTTTTGACTGATCTATGGACTTTTCAGAACTATTTCTCTGTTAGGCTTCAATGTAATTTTTTGAGTAATGAGTTCTGGAATAATGATCTCTATGGTAATTTTTTAAAATATTGATTGCATCCAGGTCTTTTTCCCCCCTCTACTGATGGTGCACATCCACTCATTACCTTGATATGGTGCACATAACCAAATTAATTCCACACATGGATGGAAGAACTTAGGAGAACATGTCCAGTGGCATAGACAATCTCTATATTAGATCCACATTGGACCTCTCTATCTGGGGCCTGTTATAATGGTTTTAAAGCCACTTTGCAACAGACCCATCATGCAGTGGTACCTATCCCTGGGGAATCAAGGCTAAAATGATTATGTAAAACTTCTCAGGAAAAGAGAAAACCCTTTTAAGGGAATCATCAGTCTAAAAGTCAGAGCAACAATGGAACTGATAAATATGGATGCAATTTTCCTGTGATTTTCCAGTTTTCAATAAGAAGCTGTGAAGCTGCTAGGTATACAAGTTGCCGCTTTGTTCATTTGTTTGTTAACTGGCCTGAAGCAAGTTGTATAAATATTATTTATTCATTTCTACTCTTTTGGAATCTATTTGAACAAATTATAGCTACACTTGTTTTGGAAGAAGAAAGGGGAAATGATTCTATTCAACTTCATATCCACAGTAATGGTGGGGGGATGTATCATGTTGTCTTTGATAAACCAAAGTGCAATTCATTTCCCTTAATAGCTATATTTCTGGAAAATGATGCCCACTGATGAAATAAATAAGCAAGTGAAGGCCTGGATAAGCTGCTAATTCTTCAGGCAGAGAGAGAAATTTTGTTCCAATCCTATCAAAAGCCACGGACGGCATCTTGATCCAGGCAAGCCTATTAGACCATGACCTGCTGGGCCAGAAACCATAGAAGAGTATCAGTGAGTTAAGGAGAGTAAATCCAGAGGTTTATCCTGCAGAGATTCCTTTGAATGCTCCTTTCAGTGGGAAAGGACATGGGGGGATGCAGAGATGATAGACAACATCAGCTTTCTCTTGGAATTCACACCTCCAGATCAGCTGCTAGAAGTGGGCCTCATCCTCCTTGATTGGATCCACCTCGTCATCTCCAGCCTGATCCTGGCCTGCATATTTATACCCGCCTCTGGAAATTTCCACTACATGCATCTGACGAAGTGGGTCTTTGCCCACGAAAGCTTATGCTCCTACACTTCAGTTAGTCTATAAGGTGCCACAGGACTCCTCGTCGCTTTTGCAGATTCAGACTAACACGGCTACCCCTCTGATACTTAACATCAGCTTTATACCCAAGAAGAAGGAAGCTGTTGCCTTGTTGAATGCAAACTATTTTCAAGTACCACTTATGGTGATCTTCTACCATGCCATCATATCTCGACTCATGCTGCCATTCCTCCCTTTCCCTATGCACAATTAAGCCTCCTCCCCAAACTCTGAAAGACTGAGCTTACATGGAATGAAAAATATACTGTCGGGTCATGTCCTTCAAAGACATTCACTGAGATACCAGTGTAGCTCAGGGGGAAGTTCCTTTCCCAGACCGGTTGCCTTTTGTATTGCAAAACCCAGCCACATACACTTGGGGGTTACATACTTAAGTTTGCCAGGTAATATTGCTGAGTATACCAGAGAGCTGTTGTTCTCTTTTATCTACATCTGCAACTCTTCTATAGGTTGTACCTCTCTAGTCCGGCACTCTTTGGCCTTGCAGCATCCATGATCTGGCATGATTTTGCCCAGTGTCCACTTATCATGGGAGTGGCCAAGTTTCTCATGGTCCCATAAAGTTTGTTTACAGCCACCCATCCTGGCTCTCAGTGTTCTGTGCTCTTAGGGTATGTCTACACTACCCCGCTAGTTCGAACTAGCGGGGTAATGTATGCATACCGCACTTGCTAATGAAGCCCGGGATTTGAATTTCCCGGGCTTCATTAGCATAAGCGGGGAGCCGCCATTTTTAAATCCCCGCTGCTTCGAACCCCGTGTAGCGCGGCTACACGGGGCTCGAACTAGGTAGTTCGGACTAGGGTCCTATTCCGAACTACCGTTACTCCTTGTGAAACGAGGTGTACCGGTAGTTCGGAATAGGCACCCTAGTCCGAACTACCTAGTTCGAGCCCCGTGTAGCCGCGCTACACGGGGTTCGAAGCAGCGGGGATTTAAAAATGGCGGCTCCCCGCTTATGCTAATGAAGCCCGGGAAATTCAAATCCCGGGCTTCATTAGCAAGTGCGGTATGCATACATTACCCTCCTAGTTCGAACTAGGAGGGTAGTGTAGACATACCCTTATTTAGCTCTAATTTACCCCTAATGTCTTCTAAGAGTTCAGTAAGCAGTAGAATTGTTGGTAATGCTGCTAGACCAGTGTTTCTTAAACTTTTTAAGACTGAGGAACACCAAACAATATTTTTTTATGAGGAACATCAAGGATTTTTTGTTGAGCAAAAAAAGAAGTTCAGGGGAAAAAGGGTGGGGGGATGGGCGCTTTAAGGGCAGCCATTTTGAATTCTGTTGTTCTCTGTGGCACACCAGTGAGCCATGGAACACAGTTTAAGAAACACTATGCTAGACAATATTGACCTCCTCTGGTTTGGCAAATTCTCGGGTTTGTCAGGTACCCAAAGGTGCTGGATTAGAGAGGTTCGACCTATAGAAGGCTTTTGCTTCCTTCCACTTCTGTTAGTAGAAAGGAACATCAACACTCTAAATCAGTATCCAGTACATTATTATGGATTGAAAGGCAAGTTTTAGTACTTCCTGGAGCACTTACACATCCCTTATCACCACAATGTCTGGGGCTCTCAGTATGTTAAAATGTAAATTTTAGATGGTCAACATTTTTTTTAATTAAAAAAAATGTATTGAAAAAATAGTTTTGATTACAGCTAAAGATTTTGCAGCAAATTTGCATTTTGATCAATATTGTTTGAAAAATGTTATGATGGTGGTGGTGGACAACCAAAAAGTTTTCAGCATTCAGTGTCCCCCACTCTTTTCTTTGTTTATTTTTTCCTTCCCCATTTGTCAATGGGAAACATTTCAGTTATAACAAATCTAATTTTTTTTCTGCTTTTGTAAACAAACAAACAAACAAACAAACAAAAAACAAAAGCCCTTAAGAAAATTCTGTGAAAAATTTCCAGCAAAGTGAAATGTTTTATTAGTTTGGAAATATTTCTTGTGGAAAACACTTTTTTAGATTTTAACCAGCTAGAGATAATTTGGTAGAATTCACCTGCGTTGAACATGAGGTCAGACTACATAATCAAATCTAGTCTTAAAATCAATGAAGGACAATGTTCTTCCTTCTGCACTCCAAGGAAGACAGGTTTAGAGTGTGTTTCTTTTAATGATTGAATTAATCAGGAGTATGGGGGAGCATGTTCAACTGCAAAACAAAACAAAACAAAACAAAACACCTTGCGGCAACGAGTCTCAGAACTCAGGTTAAATGACTAAGACTCACATTTCTTATGGTATGAAATATCCTGGGCAGTCAACGTAGGACTGGGGGAAGCAGTCGCCCAACCCCATCTCTGCTGCCCAAGGGCCCATCCCTGCCACCCATGTGAGCCAAGTGGCTCCTCCCAGGATGGGTGGCCTGACACCTGCAGCCTTCCCTCCCCCCTACCCAGAGCATGGGTGGCCCATGGCTCCAGCCCCCTCAGAAGCACAGGCTCTGAGAGCACAGACAGATTGTGGCCCCAACCTCCCTTGATCATGGGTGGCTCATGGCCCTGGTCTTCCCCAGTCCCTCCCTCCCCACCAAGCATGGGGAGCACAGGAAGCCTGCACCCCTGGCCTTCCCCAGCAAGTCTGTCCCCCCTTCCCTGAGTAGGCCCCAGCCTCTGCAGAGTTGAAGCCCAGGCAACCCCAGGAGGCTGGGGGAGCCGCACTGAAAGGTGAGACGGGGGCAGAGTGTGGGAGGAGCTAGTCTTGCAGTTTGGCAAGTCATTGCCTTTCCCTGCGTCTTATAACTTCCACTCAGGGTATGTCTACACTGCAGAGTTTTCCCAGAAAAACAGCTGTTTTTCCAGAAAAAACAATACTTACGTTCACACTGCCATTGCGTTCTTTCAACAGAAAGTCAGAAGAACAGAGGGGTTTTTCCAACAGCGGTAAACCTCATTCTACAAGAAGCCTTTTTCGGAAAAAGGCATGTGTGGAAGAGGGGGGCCCAAGGAAAAAGCACAGGGGCCCTGGTGGTCACTCGGACCACAATAATCACAATTTAAATGTGAGATAGTGTCCAATCAATGTGGACTCTATCTTTATAAAAAGCACATCACTTTTTCGTTGCACTTTTGCTGTGTGGAGGCTCTCTTTCGAAATAAGTTTTTCCGGAAGATCTCTTCCGGAAAAGCTTCTTCCAGAAGAAGCCTTAGTCTAGATGTAGCCTCAGGATTTAAAACCTGCTGCGGGGGATGGATCTCAGAGACAGTGCTACACAGTGAAATATAATCATTTAACTCAGGCTTGAAGACTTATTAATGCATTTTGATTTTTTTTCTCCCATAGTGCAGAGTCACTATGAGGATAGTCCTGTGAGAAAATCCAGGTCAAGGCACTGACTCTGAATGTGGTGAAGGTAGAGGTTTTTCTTATTGTCCTAAGCTGCCTGCTTTTGTTCGACAGTGTGAGTCCAATGCATGCAGGTATCATAGAGAGCTCTCAAAATCAGGAGAGCTCCCTTGATCTGGACTCTGCATTTAATGGGAAGCCAGTGGGGCAATGTAATGGAATGTCACTTACTTACCATGAGCGCCTCCCCCTTGCCTGAGTGCCTGTAGCAGCACCACCTGCTATGGCAACCCTCTTGCCACCCAGCTCTCCAGCTTAGCTTGAGCCTCTTGAGCTTCCAGGAAGAATCGCCTCATTTTGGCCCAGAAGTTTCCTTTTAACTGGCTTTCTGGGGCCTGATTGGCTATGTCTTTTGTGCCACTCTATCTTTCCTGGAGGACTTCATGGTTTGCTGGGTGGGGTGTGGCAAGACAGGTGTATTTTTGACAGGTGTACTCCCAATGGCCTGTGCTTCTGAACAGGCAGCTTGTGCATTCTGCATGCCTTTTTAAAATAAGTTTTGCAGTGGTGTGACCCAGCTCTTCAGCTGGCGTAAATCAGACTCGCTCCATCGAAATCAGCAGTTCTATAACTCTGGCAAGTATAGCACCTGGAGGTGTGTGAACATGTGTAGGTGGAAGCCGAACATAATGTGATTCTTCTTTCTCTGGTGCTGGAAACAATATAAACATCCTGCCATCCCGATATCATTGTGTTATTGTTCAAATATTTGGTAGATGCAAATAGGAGCTGAGATGTAATAGCCTTTATATGGCATTGCTAAGAGCAAAGTATGAACACCATGACAACAAGTAGCCTGCAAGCTGTCATGTTATTTGTGTTCAACTTGCAGAACAGAATATAAAAAGGCATCAGCTGACAGATATCCTGAGCATCAGTAGTAATCGGGAGAAGAAAAATAGAAGGCGCTGAACATGAAGTAACATACAGCAATACACTCTGGGGGCTATAATATTTGTCATACTGTTATTTTTTTCTAAGATGATAATCAATAATTTAAAAGAAAACAAAAACAAAACAAAAAACTCACCCCCAACCCACGCACTTTAAACACAAACACTTTAGCCTTCAAAGACATCCACCCTCCAACGTGTGATATGGAAGGAATTGGCTAATGAAGGGAGACAGCACATGAGAAATCTTTCTAACTTGCTCTAAATTACGGAACCGCTGACCAATTATAAAATTGACATACATGGCTGAAGAGATCTGAGGAAATATCTTTCAAAAGAGCTAAGATAAAAGCACTTCAGACAGGAGATGGAAAACAGATTAGAACAGAGCAAAAAGCATGAACGAGTAGCACTACATTCATGGAGATTGTTGCTGGTGATGTCACTAATAATCCAAAGGCCACTGCCAAGGTTAAAGATTGTGTCTAAACTTTGTTTTTTCCAACAACAAAAAAGTGAAAGAAAAGTAACTTTAGTTTGTACTACGGAATCCTGATTAATTATATTGGTGCACCTTGTGTAGTCATTTACACGAGTACAAAATGGTTATAAAACACTATTGTTCTAGTAGAATTTGACATCTTCCTTTTTACTGATGGACTTGATCCACACCATATAGCACATTAGAGAATAAAGCCCATTTCTATAGGTACATATAGACTACAAGTTTCTTTCGAAAGAAACTTTTCTGAAAGAAATTTGAAAACACTTCTTTCAAAAGAGAGTGTCCACACTGCCAAAGTGCATAAAAACAGCGATCTGCTTTTTCAAAAGAGAGATTCCTCACTGAATGGACGCTATTTCACATTTAAGCTGTGATTACTATAGATGGAGTGGCCACCAGGGCATCTGTGCTTTTTCCTGGAGGCCTCTTCTTTCAAAAAACCTCCCTCTTCCACATCCACATACACCTTTTTCCGAAGAGCTCTTTCGGAAAAGGCATTCTTCCTTGTAGAATGAGATTTACCAGTGTTGGAAAAACTCCTGCATTCGTTCGATTTTCTTTTGAAAGAATGCTATAGCAGTAAGTGAAGTTTTTCCAAAAAAACCCTGCAGTCTATATACACTCTTACGGCTCATCTATACTACATCGAATGGTCGAAAGTGGAGCTTTCAAAAGTGAAAGTAGTTTAGACACGACTTTTTCGGCGAAACCCCCCTTTGTTGAAAAGCCACACAAACCTCAAAAAATGCATATCCTTATTTGACTGTTCTGCGTAGTTTAGATATGCCGTAAGTGACAAACAATTCGAGACCAAATCCTTCTGCTTACTCATGTGATGAACTCATAGAGCACTCTGTGTGCTTAATGTGACTTGAGTTTTGAAGGACATAAAACTTACACATATTTCAGAACCTCAGCTTTTATCTAAAATTGCATACAGAGGCACTATACTTTTCATTTCACTCTCAAATAGATAACTTCTGGAAGATGCTTCCAGAAATAATGATACACAACTCACACTGCTGATTGGCTGGCAATCCTCTCTGTCTTGGGTTTTTATGTAGCTCCCATTGGTGTCATACATAAGCACTGGCAATTGATAGTGAATACAGCAATGCAGTATTATTCATGATGATGCTAAGCAATTTTTTAGCATTCAGTCCCCTATAGAGCAAATTTAATTTGTCCAGCAGAATACGAGGTACCATCAGAGTTTACTACCTGAGAAAGCTGAGATTTTCCATAGCATAAAGTCAGCACAAGCAGTTTCCTTGAATACCCTACAGTAACTAATAAATCACTATATATTGCACTACTTCTAGTGATATAGAATACCAGGAAACTGAAACAGTAATTTAGCATTTGGCTTCATTAATGATGAACCTTAGTAACACTATGAAAAATTTTGCTGACAGGCCATGTGTTTGCTGTTAGCTAGGAACTGATGACATGGCCCTCAATTACTATTGATGCAAGAGCCTCTCACAGAATTCAACAACTGATCTCTAGAAGGTAAACATCCTAATTGTTTGTTCGTCTTAGCTGCCAACGTACAAAGGGTACATCGAAACTAAGGGAGAAACAGAAACAAAACGTTTGGCACGTTATTCATTTAAAACAAAATTTTAAAAAGAAACAGGATTATTTTTGGTTTTGTTCTTAATCGAGTCGGTTTGCAGAATAATGCATGTGCTCATGAGGGTCACAATGCCACTAAGCTTTGGTTTTCATGAAAGACCACAGAAGTCTGATCCATTACGTTGCCTATATGATCACAAATGGTACTGCTGAAGTCACTGGGCTGTTCAGAAATGTTCACTGAGGCAAAGCAGGGGTTTTCGGTAGGACAAACTGGGTTTATCCAATATAAGACTACAGACTGGAATTTCAGTTGGAATTCAATGGAAATTATGTCCTTAATTTGCTTAGGTAGCTTTGAAAATCAGAGGCATAATTGGCCTTTATTATTTATCATCTATAATTTATCATGTATTCTTATTATTTGTTATTGGTGGGGGGATGCTAAGGAGTAGGCTAGACCAGTTATACGTTTAATTCCTAGCTGTGCTACTGGCTTCCTGTTTCACCAGAGGTTAGGTCCAAATGGAGCTGGAATCAATTCATGCATTTCTATTAACTTCCATGGAGTTGGAAAAGGCCTCATTCTTTCTGTGCTCCATTTCCCCATCTGTAAAACTCCAGGGATAATAATCTCTCCTTTTCTATCACCATTTGTCTCATAATTGTGTAAAGTTGCTAGGCATCTAGTTTTCATCCAGAATGCTTGGTTTAAAAAGGGATCTTGGCAGCTTTGGTCAGCAGTGCTGACTGGGCCATTGAAAATTTGGTGGGCATCTTAGGCTGGCTCTCCTCCCCGGCTCTGTGTGGCTATGGGAAAGTTGCCAACATCTCCCTCTGACTCATAGGCATAGGGATGACCACAGAGGCTCTATGTGCTGCTCCTGCCTTCAGCGCCAGCTTAGCAGCTCCCATTGACCAGGAACTGTGGCCATTGGGCGCTAAGGGGGTGGAGCCATAAGGCCTAGGCAGCATGCAGAGCCATGTACACGTGCCTCCGCCTAGGAGCTGAAGGAGAATGTCAGCAGCTTGCTAGGAACCACCTCAGGTAAGAACCATCCAGAGCCCATGCCCCACAACCCTTCTCATGCTCCAGCCCCCTGCCCCAGCCTGGAGTCTTCTCCAAAGCTCTAAACCCCTTGGCACCAGCATGCAGCCCCCTTGTGCATCCCAAATCTCTCATCTATGGCCCCACCCCAGAATCTGCTCCTCTGCCCCAGTCTGGTGAAAATGAGCAAGGAAGAGAGGGTGGGGGCACAGTCAGTGATGGAGGGAGGAAGGGATGGAGAGAACAGTGGGTGGGGCTTTGGAGAAGGGGCAGGCAAGGGAGCAGGGCAAGGGTGTTCAGTTTTGTGCAAATAGAAAGTTGGCAACTCTACATTAATGTAGAGTTTAAACTTATTGGGCAGGAAGTGTCTCATATTAGATGTTTGCGTGGAAACCCTCCCTAAAGGGGCCTCTAAATGCTTCTGTCATACACAGCAATATAGAATGTACTTAGCCAGCGTCAGAGAAAATATGAACTTTATTGACAATGATTGCTCCCTGGTGTGACTCCAAATTTGCTCCAGGTGACTGTTCCTTCTCCATGGTTCAGTTTGGGTTACTGAATTCCCCAAGTCTCCAAAATTACTGCATAGAACTTCCCTGGGAAACACATAGTGCTGCATTGTCTGAGCAAGCTTTTCACTGTGAATGCAGCACAGTGAAACACTAAATGTAATGGTAGCAGTTGCTAGCATTTTATAAAAGCACCATTCATCTTGAAATAAATCCATGTACCTCATGGTTCCCCCTCTCGCGGGGCCCTGAGTGTCAGTATGACTTGCAACAGCCATGAAGGTAGAACATAAGAACATAAGAACGGCCTTTGGTCTTTGGGTCAGACCAAAGGTCCATCTAGCCCAGTATCCTGTCTACCGACAGTGGCCCAGGTAGAGAGAGGGCCCACTCATTACCTCAGGGTATGTCTACACTACAGCGTTATTTCGAAATAAGCAATTTCGAAATAGTTAATTCAAAATAGCTTATTTCAAAATAATGTGTCTACACACAAAGTGCATTTCGAAATAACGTATTTCTATTTTGAAATAGCACATCCACATTGAGTTGACGTTGAATCGCATTTAAGGCTGGTTGGAACCAGTTCTGGCAGGGCATCAGGTCAGGAGTAGCCTTGTGGCCAGGGCGGCCAGCAGGGCACCCTGGGAAGGGCTGGAGGCCCCCTATTTCGAAATAAGTATCTACACAGTGCTTATTTCAAAATAGCAATTTCGAAATTGGCACTATTCCTCGTGGAATGAGTTTTACCAATTTTGAAATAAGCCCTCCGTTATTTTGAATTAATTTTGAAATAATGCAATGGCTGTGTAGACGCTAGGAAAGTTATTTCGAAATAACTGTTGTTATTTCGAAATACCTTTGCTGTGTAGACATACCCTCAGAGTCATTAAAGTATTTATCCTTACAACATCTCTGGCTGTGACCCCCATTTTACAGATGAGGAAGAGATAAACTGAGTGTTTTACCCAAAGTCACAAAGAAGACTGTGTATGGAATTGAACCTGTGTCACCAAGTTCTAAGCTAGTGCGGCTTGCCCATCATTCTACACTTGCTGTTTCAAGTTCTTTATATATACATATATACAAAGCAAAAACACTAGCTGTGGTTGACAGCACTCTGGATAACTGAGTGAAGACATTTTGTCCTACCAAATGCCTACCTTTACCGAATATGCCCCAGGATCTTTATTGCCTGACTTATACAGCCTGGATCTCATCTTTTTTTTTAAAGTCTTGTCTAAAAGATCCACACACTGTAAACTTCATAGAACTCAATTTATCTGCCTGAGAAATATAAAGGGCTGAGTCAACTCTGCTGGGGTTTGCAATAAAAGGAGTTGATCACATTATTGAAATTGTTGGCTTCTAGCACTGTACTGTAATGATAAAATAACAATGATTTACTGGTACGTTTACACAGCACCTTTCATTCAAAAGCATCCCAAAGTGCTTTACAAACTCACACACAAACTATATATAGGGATTCCTCACCCACCACTGACAGGCCGACTCCTACAGAGTGAATCATGGAAGCTACTTACTGAGCACATCAACCATTGCACAATAATTCAGAATGCAGAGAGAGGAGGAGGAGGATTATGGGGCTGATTCTGACCTCATTTTACATTTTCATTTCATCCAAGTAACTCGTCAAGTTAGAGCAGAATCTGATTAACCTGGAAAGGAAGAAGGTAGACTCTCTGAGTGGTATATGACCAGCATACCAAGGTTATTAGTACCCCTGTATCTTGTAAACAGCAAAGCAGAAACCAAATGGCCATGTTTGGATCTATATTTTCTATCTCCTCAGAAAGACAGCACCTCCACCTGTTTATAAGCTTGCTAGGAAATTGGTTCTGTGCTGACTCACAAGTATCCTACCCACTAAATCACCATCAAGCTGTTCCACAGTGGATCCTTACAGATCTCCTCCAAGCCCTGTGTGAGCCCAATCTTCAGGTGTGTTGTAAGCAAAACTCGTGAAGTCATTCTGCCGCTCTACTCTGCACTAGTTAGGCCTCAGCTGGAGTACTGTGTCCAGTTCTGGGCGCCACATTTCAAGAAAGATGTGGAGAAATTGGAAAGGGTATAGAGAAGAGCGACAAGAATGATTAAAGGTTTAGAGAACATGACCTATGAAGCCAGGCTTCATGAACTGGGCTTGTTTAGTTTGGAAAAAAGAAGATTAAGGGGGGACATGATAGCGGTTTTCAAATATCTAAAAGGGTGTCACAAGGAGGAAGGAGAAAATGTGTTCCTCTTGGTTTCTGAGGACAGGACAAGGAGTAATGGGCTTAAAGTGCAGCAGGGGAGGTTTAGATTGGACATTAGGAAAAAATTCCTAACTGTCAGGGTGGTCAAATATTGGAATAAATTGCCAAGGGAGGTGGTGGAATCTCCCTCTCTGGAGATATTTACAGAACAGGTTAGATAGACATCTGTGAGGGATGGTGTAGACGGAGCTCGGTCCTGCCTTGAGGGCGGTGGGCTGGACTCGATGACCTCTCGAGGTCCCTTCCAGTCCTATGATTCTATGATTCCTTAGCTTGTAAAATGTTTAACATGATCACATCATAAAAAGTCACAGGAGTAGGCCAGCACTGTGGTAACATTGTGTGCAAGAGAGGCTTGTGTAAACCCACAAAGAAAGATGAAAGACAGAGAAAACAAATCTATAGGAGGTTCAAATGAATTGGGTGCATGGGTTGTATTCTTAAGCTTTATTATTCCAATTGTAGACCCCTGTGTGGATACAAAATTTATATCTGAATCTGCATTCAGAAAAATGATCTGTGGATATCTGCATCCTCATCCATGAACATGAATACCTGCAGATATATAGCAGATATCCACAAATTTGCAATGCTATAGATACAAAATGTGTATCCACACCCACACCCATAGCTGCAAAAATGAGCTGCAAATATCTGTCTCTATATCCCCAGATATGGACACTTGCCGATGTAAAGCTGATATCCACAGATTTGCAGGGTTCTATCCATGTGCCACTATATTTTAAGATTCTTTTTGTGCGGCTGTTACAATAAGCATCCGTTCTCAGAAGGGCATGAAAAGAAACATGCCTTTGTTGTTTTGCATTAAGCAGGAAGAAATGTCATTGACTAGTGGCAGTATTATCAAGCAGTTTTTAGAGCCTGAATCGGGAGTAGATTTAATTGTTGTTGAGTTATAAAAGCCGCATAAAACCATCATAGCCACCACAGTCAAAATCAGATGCTTTACTAAAGAAATCCCTTAAGCCTTGAATAATTTGAGTTTTACCAGCTACTGTAGTTGTATAGCTTCTAAGTTCAGGGAAAATCCCTTAAATTTTTAATAGACAGAAATACAAAAGAAATAGAGACAGGGTAGAAAATACAGACTATTCTCTGAAAGCTGATTCATTTCACCTTTTTGTCTGGTGGCCAAACACGTTTAAAATGTACCTGATTGCTTTCCTAAGAGGAGACACTGTTGCTATTTGAGGTAAGAGACAATGTCATTGTCACCTGACTTGTTACTTGCGCTTTTTCCAGCTTTGAAATTCAGCTTACTATGGTCTTGCCAAAAAAAATCCATGCTAAAAAAAAGGCATTTGAAATGTTATCATAGCTATTGGGTGCTGTTTGCTTCATTTCACAACTGGCCCCTCTTGACAAACCTTCAGTACACCAGTAAGCCTTACTCATCCACTAGTTCCAATTAATTAAAGTGGGACTACTGAATCTGGGGGAACACACAGAAAGGATATTGGCACCCCTCTATTTTCTCTTATTAGGCTTCTTAACTTCACGGTGCAATGGATTAAATCCATCAGCCATTGGAACTACCCAGAAAAGTAATGGGCTCTCCATCTCTTTATCACTTCAAATCAAGACTAGCTGCCCTTACAGAATATATATAAGGATTGTTGTGAGCAAGACAAGAGAAGTGATTCTTCTGCTCTACTCTGTGCTGATTAGGTTTCAGTTGCAGTATTGTGTCCAGTTCTAGGAACCACATTTCAAGAAAGATGTGGAAAAATTAGAGAAGGTCCAGAGAAGAGCAACAAAAATGATTAAAGGTCTAGAAAACTTGAGCTAGGAAGGAAAACTGAAAGAATTGGACTTGTTAGGTTTAGAAAAGAGAAGACAGAGAGGGGAGGAGATAACCGTTTTTAAGTCTCTAAGGGTATGTCTACACTACCACCCTAGTTCGAACTAGGCTGGTAATGTAGGCATACCGCACTTGCAAATGAAGCCCGGGATTTGAATTTCCCGGGCTTCATTTGCATAAGCCGGCCGGCGCCATTTTTAAATGCCGGCTTGTTCGAACCCCGTGCCGCACGGCTACACGCGGCACGGGCTAGATAGTTCGAACTAGCAAGCCATTCCGCACTATCTGTAGGCCTCATGCGGAATGGCTTGCTAGTTCGAACTATCTAGCCCATGCCACATGTAGCCGCACGGCACGGGGTTCGAACAAGCCAGCATTTAAAAATGGCGCCGGCCGGCTTATGCAAATGAAGCCCGGGAAATTCAAATCCCGGGCTTCATTTGCAAGTGTGGTATGCCTACATTACCCCACTAGTTCGAACTAGCGGGGTAGTGTAGACATACCCTAAAAGAGTGTTACAAGAAGGAGGGAGTAAAATTGTTCCCCTTGACCTCTGATGATAGGACAAGAAGCAATGGGCTTAAATTGCAGTAAGGGAGGTTTAGGTTGGACACTAGGAAAAAACTTCCTGCTATGGTGGCTAAACACTGGAATAAATTCCCCTGGGAGGTTATATAATTTCCATCACTGGAGATATTTAAGAGCAGGTTTGATAGAAATTTATGAGGGATGAGCTAGATGGTGCTTGGTCCTGCCATGAGGGCAGAGAACTGGACTTGATGACCTCTCAAGGTTCCTTCCTGTTCTAGTAATCTATGATTCTATGAATATATCATTTGTAGGCATCCTTCAATCCCAAAGAATCATGGGTTTGCGCCCTTGTTGGACTGATTCGAGCAGCATCTTCTGTGGCTGTGCAATCCAGTCCGGGAATGGCAGTCCTTTCCACACTGTGAACAGCAGTAGGCAGATGTCACTCTGGTATCACGGGCACAGATCTTCCCGAAGGCTCTTTTGTCTTCTGCTTCCTTCACCAAGGTAGTTTCATACATAGCAAGAGCTTCCTTCACTCCCTGTTTCCAGGCATACTTGTCTAAGGCGAGAGAATGCCAGGTGTTCTCACTGATAGAGAGAGCGCTGAGGTCACGCTTGCACGTGTCCTTATAGTGCAATTTAGGTCACCCTTTCAGCCTCTTTCCAGAAGCCAGTTCTCCAAAGAGAAGGTCCTTCGGTATTCGGCCATCCAACATACGTGAGATGTGGCCAAGCCAGTGCATACGCCTCTGTTTGAGAAGGGTGAACATGGAGACGGTGCCCGCCCTCTCAAGCACTGTGCTATTGGGGATCTTGTCCTTCCATGAGATACCGAGTATACACCTAAGGCAGCGCATATGAAATGTGTTGAGCAGCTGCTCTTGTTTTGAGCACAAAGTCCGTGTTTCACTGGCATACAACAGTGTGCTCAAAACACAGGCTGTGTAGACCTGCACCTTGGTGTGTACAGTGAGCTTATTATTGGCCCATACTCTCTTCGTCAGCCTAGAGAATGTTGTGGCGGCTTTTCCAATGCGCTTATTAATCTCGCTATCAAATGACAAGTTGTCCGAGATCGTAGAGCCTAGGTTCACAAACTCATGGATGACTTCCAGTTCGTAATCTAACACACTGATAAATGGCTCGTTACCCATGTTTTGGCCCATCACCTGGGTCTTCTTTAAGCTGACTGTGAGGCCAAATTCCATACATGCGTCCGCAAAGCGAGTTATGAGTGACTGCAGTTCCTGCTGAGTGTGAGCAGCAATAGCTGTATCGTCGGCAAAAAGGAACTCCCTTAGACACTTCATAAGCACCCTGGTCTTCACTCTAAGCCTCAACAGTTTGAAGAGGTTGCCGTCCGTTCTCGTGCAGAGAAAGATACCCTCTGTAGCAGTTCCAAAGACATATTTGAACAAAACTGCAAAGAAGATGCTGAACCGTGTTGGAGCCAGCATGCACCCCTGCTTCACTCTGCTGAGAATTTTGAAGGGTTCGGATGTGGATCCATCGTATACGATGGTCCCCCTCATGCCATCATGGAAGGCCCTAACAATATATAATATATGAATATATATCTTAGTCAAAACTAGTTACTGAGCTCAATTTAGAAGAGTAGCTAGGTGACAATCTCTGGCTAGGATTATATATGAGGTCAGAAAATATGACAATGTCTTCTGATCCTAAAGTCTACTCTTGCTAGAATTTTGGAGGCTTGATCTATCTGTCTATTACACTGTGCACAATGCAAAAAAAAAAAAACTCCAGTACAGTACTCACAAAATAAGATCCATGGGAAAATCCCATGTAGCTTGAGCCATCTGAGGCCTCACCACATCCCCTGTAACTTGAGATACTGAGCTTCACCTGGATCCTGTCTCCACCTACACCCACCTCACAGTTCTTTTGGGAGTCATACTGCTATTGGATCATCCTTATGGTGTGAGTGATCCAAGTGTTGATGCCATCCAGCGAGAATGAAGTGAAAAGCCACTCTCTGTGTTCCAACCTCTACACTCATCCCTCTCTCCCCCCCCCCCCCCCCCCCCCCCCGTATTATATTCATTTGGTGGGATCTGAAAGGAAAAAGGAAAATGTTATTTCCCTCTTTTGCCTTTCAAGTCATTCCCACTACGGCACACACTAAAGGTGGTATGCCTAGATTATGTAAGATTATTCATTAGCTTAAGACCACTGTAGTGCATAAATCAGGTTAAGATTCAGTAAGAACAGATTGAGTAAGAACTGAGTGGGGGAAGGGAAATCCATCTCTTGAACATTTTTGAGATATTGCTATTTCTTTTGGTCCCACCTCAGGTCAAAAATTCAAAATCTTGAGTATGTTTGTGACCAGTATATATAATAAGATATCAGATTGGATTAATTGAAACATCTCATTTTAACATTTTTGAAACCTACTGGATTCATTTCTAATTTTTTAACCTACATTAACTAATTTTTTTAAAATAAAAAGTTGCTTTGAACCGCACAATGTAACTTTTCATTTTGAAAATACCAAAATGGGAAGATTCCACAACTTTGAAGGATTTTGTTTTTGTTTTGTTTTCTTTTGTTTTGTTTTTTAATTGGGTGTTTTACTGATATCAGCTGTGATGAGCTGGACTCCTAGGATATATGATGTGCTGAAGATATTACCAAAGATGCCTTTTCTGCCATCCTAGATCCTTTTTACTTGATCTTGCTGATCTACACTCATTTTAAGGGACTTGCCAAAGTAGTACTCCCTTGCAGTCCAAACCCAAAATTATATGAATTTTTCCTCCTCCCTTAACGTGGAAGGAGGTATGTATAACTTCCTGTACCCCTGTTAGAAATTACATAAACTGGGTTTATAATTAAACCAGACATAAGTTTATTAACTACAAAAAGGTGTACTTTAAGTGGGTAAAGGGGTAGCATATAGAACAAAGCAGATTACTAAGAAAATAATATAAACATGCAATCTAAGCTAGATTCATAAAGAAATTGGTTTCAAATAACAATTCCTTACCCTATGTATTGTTTTTGGTAGAATTCTTCATAGGCAAGAGGTGTCTTTCTAGCTTGGGCCCAGTAGTTCTTCTGCCTCTCAGTTCATGTCCTATTGTTTCCAGGTGTTTTCAAGCATCTCTTTGTGTGTGGAGCAAAGGAGAAGCAAACAGAAGATGGTTTTCTTCCTCCACCTTATGTGTAATTTCCATCAGGTGGGAATCTTCTGTTTGATTCCAAACACCACAGTGGAAAAGTGTAGGTTAGTGTCAGGTGACCAGATCTTCTGACTCTGTAGCATCATAGTGTCCATAAATCACTAGCCATATGGAGCATCTGTAGGAAGGCCAATTATTTTCACTGTCCATTGTCCTGGTTGATGAGCCATTGACCCTGTCTGGCATTTTCACTGTTGATCCTGAAGTGTTAGCAGGGTGCACCACCCAAAGTAGCACATATGAAATACAAATATGTAGTCAATATTTATAACTTCAGATATGAACATGATACATGTATATAAACAGGATAAACACATTCAGTAAAGCATAACCTTTCCAATGATGCCTTACATGAACCATCTTGCATAAAGCATCTCTCATTTGTGCCATATTCATATCATAAGCATATTTTCACAGACACTATGGAATGTAATATCATACCAGCCATTTCCCATGACAAGCTCTCATATCAAAGAATCTGCATTTCCCCAAGAACAGATTTTGTTTTCAGAAAATTCTCAATAAGTCCCGAATTTAATATCTGAGATTAGCCTTGGTTTAGCAGCTTTTCAGATCCAAATGATTACTTAACCATTTGTTATAGTTGAAAGCAATTTCCTTCTTTTTTCTGTAAAAATATATAAGTTTTTAAGGTGTGCTGTTAATATGATATGGAGGAGAGGATTCCTTCAAACTTAATTGTATAACTCTAGACCTGTTAAGATTTAGCTAAATTTTGTGACTTATTCTTAATATGGTCACAGCACATATCTGAGCTCCATGCCATAAATAATAATAAAAAATTGGTGTATATTCCACAATATAGATCTTTAATACCGTGGAGTTTTGTATTTTTTCATATTGGTACATAATCTTAGATTATATTTTAATAGCTTTCCTTACAAAAAATAAAGTACAAGAATACTACACATTTATATTGCATTGATCTAAATGATATTATTATTTGTTACTCTAATGATCTATTAAAAGAGCACAGTAAATGCATCTGACATTTTTATGCTCTGAATCTGAAAAAAATATTTGTGCAAATTTCATATGGAGTTTATGCCTCTTCACAAGAAATTTGGGGATTAATGATGTTACTCTCTGCCCTCCCCAATGACAGGATGGTCTAGTAGATAAAGAACTGGGCTAGATGTCAGGAAATCTTTGTTCAATTGTTGGCTCAATCACAGCCTTCCTATATGACCTTGGGCATATCTCTGTGGGCCACCTGTCAAACAAGGATGATACTTTACTACTTCAAAAGAGTGTAGTGAGGCTGCTGTATTATTTGTGAGGTGCTCCATTTTAACTCTCTTGAAGGCCATGTAAGAGTCTAAGCAGGCAGAATGGCAAGTGCTTAGCACATGTGATAATCAGTCCACTTATTCAGGTGCTAAGTAATACTTTTAAGCAATCAAGATTGGACATTTTATCCTTTCCTCTTACCTTCACTACCTGTCAACAAAGTTGTTTTATGAATAACAGAAAGACATTGAATTCCAGGGAATGAACTTTGTGGCAGGGCATGTTTTACAACTCTAGTAAATAAATGCATTAACCAGTAGCCTCCCCAGGAATTGACATTACGGGGGGTGTTCAAATTTACAAGGGGGGTGTCAGGGTTGATGAGGGGTGACACCTTGATGGAGAAGGTGGGCTGTATGGCACCATAGTTCACAAAACTGGGGGGGAGGGTTGGGGAAATTCGGGGGGTAATAAACCCCTATGGGGGGGCGTGTAGGGAAATCCCTGGCATTAACTTAAATTGTTGCTATCTTGTAATTTTATAATGTCTTGTGATAGTTAAAAACCCAGCACTTAGAGTTATGTAAGTCTATCAGAACAGAAAAAGGTAAATTTCTAGACTTTCTCATTGCAGGGAAAAAATGCAGACATGAGCCAAAGACTCAGAAACTAGAAAGCAATTGAAAAGAATCCCAGTGTTGTTTGGCTGAAAAATCATGAGAGCTTTTTTTTTTAATTTCATGATTTTAGGGGCCTGGCTCCTATTTTTTGAATGATTGGAACTGGCAATAATATAATTAAATAAACTAAAAATAAACCTAAACCTCTCCCTGGCAATATAACACATAGAATCCCATCAATGTCTAAGCATTGATCCACATGGAGCCCTTTCTAGCACTGACTCCCAAAGGAAGTATTTGAAATTCATCTTAAAAAAATAATAATACAGAACTGAGAAATTGTTCTGACACATTCCAATCCAGAGGGAATTTCTCTGGTTGAACTATAGTCTCTTGGAAATGCTGACAGAGACTTACTAGCTCTACTATAAATGAAAATATGCCTTTTGATGAAGCAATGACTTATTCTCTTATAACAGTGTCTTAGCATCCTGCCCCCCTCCACCCACTGTTTACCTGAGTTTCCAGTGAACTTGAACATCATGATAGGCTTTTTCCATCAAACAACCTCATGCCGTAGTTTTGAGAGAGTCCTTAAAATCAAGGGAGTATGGAGTTGTTTTCAACAGGGGCACTGATTAACTCACTCATATTCTAGTGTATGCATGAACAGGATGTTGCCTCCTAACTGTAGATTGCCCTGAGACACTTTAATACAGAAAAAAAAAAAACCCTATGAAGATGAGTGGATAAAGAGAACATTTTCATTTACATCCTTGACATTCAAAGCAATCAATTCTCTTCTCTTTCTAAAGGCCAGATTTGTCTAACCTAACTCATGTAGAACACTAATATAGGCCAAGATCCTCAAATATATGTAGGTGCCTACCTACCTTTGTGATTTGGGACTTACTCAACAGATAGTCCCATTGATATTAGGCAAAATGCTCATCGAGTAAATTGCTACTTAGTTCAGGTCTACACTAAATGAAAAGGTTGAATCAAGATTCGCAACTCTAGTTCCATTAATTATGTAGCTGGCGTCAATGTACCTTCTTTTGAATTTTCCCACTGACCCCACAGCAGGAGGCCAATGGGAGTAAATGCTCCTAATGGCTTTTCTTAGAGTGTGTCTTTACTACCACCCTACTTCGAACTAGGGTGGTTAATGTAGTCATTCAAAGTTGCAAATGAAGCCCGGGATTTAAATATCCCGGGCTTCATTTGCATCTTGCCGGGCGCGCCATTTTTAAATCCCCGTTCCATGAGGAGTAATGGTAGTTCGAATTAGAAAGCCTAATTCGAACTACCTACTCCATGCCGCGTGTAGCCGCGGGCACGGAGTCCGCACTAATGGGGATTTAAAAATGGCGGCACCCGGCAAGATGCAAATGAAGCCCGGGATATTTAAATCCCGGGCTTCATTTGCAACTTCGAATGACTACATTAACCACCCTAGTTTGAGCTAGGGTAGTAGTGTAGACATACCCTTACTTCTTGCAAAAGCAGAAGTACCGGCCACCAATGGGGGAACCTTCTGGGTTGGATTTAGTAAGTCTTAACTATATCAGTTCATCTGAATCCCAGAAGATCGACCGCAGGCTCATCAGCCTTCTCTTCAATGAAGACATGACCTTAGTGTGCATAAATTGTCAGAATACAAACTTACATGACTGTATTGTCAGTGTACAAACAACAAAGATTCCTGTGCACTGTAAAGACTACCAGCTTTATTTGGTTGTGTATATTGGCACATAAATACCTCATTATCTATTGGTCTGCTCATGGGAACACTTTTATATTATATTATATTATATTATATTATATTATATTATATTATATTATATTATATTATATTATATTATATTATATTATATTATATTATATTATATTATATTATGAATTTCCAAAGCAATCATAGCCATAAGTTCTTTTACTCATATGTCCGACAAATGTCTTTACCACCATGGCATGCTTCTAAGCATAGATTCTTGGAAGCACATGGAATTCAGTGCTGTTGAGTCAGAATTTCTGGTAAATTGTCCTCAAACAGTGCTTCCTAAAAGCAATACTCTATAAATATGGGTCTGCCCCGATGCCATTTGAAATCAATGATCAGACCCTCTTTGAACAAGGAATACAGGATTCTGCCCTCCAGCTTCCCTAATTCATGAATAGGAAAAGATCCTTGTATTAAAACCTGCAAGGTAACAGCAGATTTGAACAAGAATGATGCTTATGACAGCATAAACTTACACACTAGTATGAGTGGGTTTTTTTCTAAAAGATTACTCAAGATCAGATGCTGACTCAAATGAGATATTGTAACTTTCAGTGTCTCTCCAGATGGCTCTATATTTCACAGTGTCTTTTAACTTGGATGTGGCCCAGACAGGTAATGGGGAAATTAACCGATATGTTGTTGGCAATATACTACATAATGCACTGGCTGCAGTCATGGCTTGCTTTATCTTTTTTTTTAAAGATCAGCCACAACAGACAGCATTTCCTTGTTAACTTCCCATACATTTTTTGGTGTGTAATGTTCCCACACTCATAATGTGTTGAATATTGTTATGAAAGGGGTAATGGTTTATCAATGGTTGCTCTGACTCAGTCATCCAGAACAAAACTCCCCATAGAAAGTTGAGAATTCAGACAGTCAATTCAGCCATAGGAGCGAGGCTAGAGGTGCAGACTTTTCTGGCCAACCCCAGTAATTGTCAATATTAGCCCTGAGTCGCAGCAAATAATCAATTACAGGGAGGAATGATGGGCAGCAATGTTCTTCAAAGTGTTATCCTGCATGAAATCCAAAGAGAAAAGTTTGCTTGTGGATGCATAAGCTGTGAACCTGTTCTGCATAAAGAGCATAATTCTCAGGTGCTACAGATGTTGTATCCCTCCTTTTGTTCACCCCACTAAAAGCGACCCAACTAGTGAAGTGCGGCAGTCATGCTTTTCTTTATTTAAACTGCCCAAAAGTCTTCAGGTAAATCTTCCATTCCATTTTCTGTGCTAATGCAAAGAGTGAAGATTTTAATTGCACATTTTTGGAGTCAGAGCACCATGGGTGCTATCAAATGGCAAATATTTGCCTGGAGAATGCAGCTAATGGGTCTCCATCCCTGGTGGGCTGTGACAGACAGACACTATTCAATGCATAGAGACACGATTAAAAAGAGGCACCAATGCATAGAAGTCTGAGGGTGACAAACTGGATGGTCTTGATGGTATATTTTTGTTTTCACTTTTTTCTCCGTGTTGTGGTCCTTTCTTTGTCTTCCTTCCCTAACAGGGAGTCTAGTTAATTGCTGCTCCTGTTCAAGAGATTTTCGCATCCCTCACCTGAACCATTTTAATTTTTCTTAGTATTAAAGTAGAAATGAGGATAACAATGTTCAAGGAGAGAGGGGAAAATACAAGATTCCATTTATATACATCTTTATATTAATGGGGGCCTCCCAATCTATTGTATTTTTATCCTTGGCAGGTAGGGATGTGAACCATTTTCCTAATGTTACAGATGAGGTCTGAGGCATAAGAAGTCTACATGACTTGCTTGAGGTCCAAAGGAATTCTATTGCAAAGCAATAATGATTGCAGTAATGCTTTGAAATCAGTCTTAATCGGTAGAGTAACTTTTTTTCTAGCTGCTGCACTAATAAACCTGAAAATTATCATAGAACTGGAAGTAACCTCAAAAGGACAGCAAGTCTAGTCCCCTGCAGTCATGGTAGGACCAAGCACCGTCTAGACTATGCCTGACATGTGTTTCTTGAGCCTGCTCTTAAAAATGTCTAATGATGGAGACTCCACAACCTCCCTAAGCAATGTGTACTAATGCTTACCCACCCTGGCAGGTAGGAAGTTTTTCCTAGTGTCCATCCTAAATCTCTTTTACTGCAATTTAAACCCATCGCTTCTTGTCCCATCATCAGGAGTTAAGGAGAAACTTTTGAGTATCTTTTCCCGATTCTTTTGTTAGAAGAGGCTTTTCCAAAATTTCCGCATTTTGAGTATCTTTTCCCAATTTTTTTGTTGGAAGAGGCTTTTCCAAAATTTGGCCCATCTAGACTA
This sequence comes from Pelodiscus sinensis, assembly GCF_052426305.1. Taxonomy (NCBI): domain Eukaryota; kingdom Metazoa; phylum Chordata; order Testudines; family Trionychidae; genus Pelodiscus; species Pelodiscus sinensis. The sequence continues at coordinate 10,915,392 of NC_143064.1, read as the reverse complement.
GGCCAAATTTCAGATGAAAACCCTCTTTAGAAAGCCCCCTTCTTCCTTGTGGAATGAGGAATACAGGGGCTTCCAAAACAGAGCGTTTGCTCTTAAAAAAAAAAGCAAAAGAGCAAACGTGTTCCCTGGATGCAGCAGAGTTTTTTTGGGATACCTCTAGTATCTTGAAAACCCCCTGCAGTCTAGCCGTACCCTTCCAGACTAAACAAACTCAGTTCTTTCAGTCTTCCCCAATAGGTCATGTTTTCTAGACCTTTAATCATTTTTGTTGCTCTTCATTGGACTTTTTCCAATTTGTCCACATCTTTCCTGAAATGTGGCACCCAGAACTGGACACAGTGCTCCAGTTGAGGCCTAATCAGCACAGAGTAGAGTAAAAGAATAACTTCCCATGTCTTCCTTATTATACTATTGTACTGCTAATAATCCCAGAATAATGTTTTCTTTTTTTACAACCCTGTTACACAGCTGATTCCTATTTAGCTTGTGGTCCAGTATGCCCCCTAGATCTCTTTCCACAATACTCCTTCCTAGGTAATCCTTTTCCTGATTGCTCCTCCCTAAGTAGAGTACCTTGCCTCTGTCCTTATTGAATTTCATCCTATTTACCTCAGACAATTTCTCCAGTTTGTCAAGAAGATTAAGAGATTCCATGGGCAAAGGGGACCATGGTGATTATCTAGTCTGACCTCCTGAATAACACAGGCCATTAAACTTTCCAAAATAATTCCTAGAGCAGATCTTTCAGAAGAAATATCCAATCTCAATTTTTTTAAAAATTGCCAGTGATGGAGAATCTACCATGACCCATAGTAAATTGTTCCAACTTAACAGTATTCTCACTGTTCTTTCCAATCAGAATTTGTCTAGATGCTATATCTAGCCATTGGATCGTGTTATATCTTTCTCTGCTTGATTAAAGAGCCCATTATCTAATACTTGTTCCTTGTCTAGGTACTTACAAACTGTGATCTAGTTACCTCTTAACCCAAGGTCTTTAATAATTGGGTCTGCCCAGGGGAGAGCAAGAGAATGTGTAATTGATTTGGCTAAGAGAGTTTGAAGCCAGAGAGAGCCCTGCATCTGTATATGTTTGCACATGCTTATGTAAGGGAGTCTGGTGCTAATACAGTTTTCCTGGGCGTGGCTGTAACTTGCAGTGTATTTGTGTGTGTTTAATTGTGTGTGTGTGTGTGTGTGTGTGTGTGTGTGTGTGTGTGTGTGTCTCTATGTGTTTGTGTATTTCTTTTCATTTTTACTGATGGGACTATAGGCTCAATATATTTTATGGTGGAGAACTATAAGAACATGATGGGTATTTTTACAGGGTGGGAATTATTATTTTTATTAGTAATAATAATAATCAATAATAATAACTGATAAGTATACGTGTGTGTTGGAGATGCGCACACTAACTGTGGGGAAAGCACTCTCACATGGAAGGCTTGCAAGGAGGCTCATCTACAAATCATTGCGCAAATTCCTTCTTATCATTTTAGGGATATAGAGGGTTTCTGAAATCAACTCTTAAAGATGACACTAAAACATCAGTTTGTACTATACTATTGCTAATATGTACAGCGTCTTATCATGGAATAATAAAATATGGTTACTGCTGTCTACATATAGAATAATTTCTGGTACAAGCTTGAATCACTCTAGAAGCATCCGCTTAGTTATTAAGAGTGTTACAATTACCCTCTGCTGGTCACTTCCAATTTACAGTGCATTCTGGAGAAATACATCATTAGGCATTGCATTTGTCACTTATTCCATTGTTTGTTGATTTATTTTTCATTTCATGTGTGTGTCTAAACAATTGGCCATTTAGGTACAGCAGTTTTGCTATACACCACTGATGAACCAGTTGTTCAGTCTAAAGATAAGAGAGAGATTCTGGGTGTACATTGTGTGTGGAGCCTTCTGGCCCTGAGTATCAAATTCCAGTATAATAAGGACCTTGTGCTTGTTGCATACTAGACAGGAATTCGGCTTATACTGCCAGGGATTTGGCAGCAACCAAAGACTGAACAGTTGCTGCCAAAAATTACTGGATATTGTGTAAGCTCTTGTACTATACAGTGTGATAATTGAAAAGGTCCATGTGTCCAAAGCTGAACTGGCAAATAAAATGTATACAGTGAAGTGACATTTATAAATCTGTTATATGTCATCAATACACACTTGATTTAAAACAAAATGAAGTCCTGTGGCACTTTAGAGACCAACAAAAATATGTACGGTGTCAGGAGCTTTTGTGGGCAAAACCCACTTCTTCAGCTCATCAAATGAAATGATGAAGTGGCTTTTGCTCATGAAAGCTCCTGACACCATACATATTTTTGTTAGTCTCTAAGGCTATGTCTATAATGCAGTGCTACTTCAGGATACCGGAGTATCCCTAAATAGCTATCCTGCATCTTCACAGCAAACCTGTTATTTCGGGCTCGCTATTCCAACCTACCTGTAAATCTCATTCTATGAGCAGCAAGGGGCACTTCAGAATACCACTTTATTTTGAAATTTGGCATTATGTAGACAGCTCCAAATGACAGAATAAGTACTTTGAAATAGCATTGAAAGAAGATGCACAATTTGCGGAGCTTAAATTGTGTATCTTATTTTGAGTTACGGTACAGTGTAGATGCACCCTAAGGTGCCACAGGACTACTTGTTTTTAAATGTACACACTAACCTGGCTACCCCTCTGTGAATTTTAAACATGTAAGACACTGGCTATGTCTAAACTACAGAGTTTTTTCAAAAAACGTGGCCTTTTTACAAAAAAAATGTCACCTGCATCTAGATTGCCGTTGCGTTCTTTCAAAATTAAATCAGAAGAATGTGATGGGTTTTTTGACAGCGGTAAACCTAATTTTACAAGGAAGAATGCCTATTTTTCAGAAGAGTTCTTTTGAAAAAAGGCATTCTTGAATGCAAACAGGGCTTTTTCGAAAGAGAACGTCCAAATCTGCTTTTTCAAAAGTGTTATGGCTGTCTAAAGGATCTCTTTTGAAACAGGCTTGTAGTTTAGACGTACCTACTGTGTTTACTTATCAGTAAGAGCAGACTTTTGCCATGTCGTTGCACTTATGATTAATGGAAGAAGTACAAAATGCCGAACTTTTACTTTGATGAGTGAACCTCAAAGAGTCTAGAAGTTCAGTTTTGGTATTTGAAAGTAATGGATAGTTTCTAAAGCCTTTATGGAACCTTTTAAAATCTGCAAGACTGAGCTAGAGATCTTATGAGAGAGAATAGATTACTTCCTATTCCTGTCTCCCTGGGCTACAAACACAAAGGGAAGGTGTTTCTTTGGGTATTTTGTCACTTTTCTGAGCCAACCATGCCAAAACATGATCATGAAAACAGATCACAAAAATCACATATCAGAAAAATCACGGAGGCTTTTTCCCAACAGGACTGCCTATCCTTCATGTGAATTTCTCAACTCTCCTGAAAATACAAGTTATGTGTCCTAGCTGAACTTCTAGACAGTTTATTGACTGGAAGGATGCCATAGATAACACCACTCAGACCTCCAACCTTTACATAGGCTCCTAGGTAAAATTCATTTGACATGGCTTTCCTGTATAGTGATTAAAACTTTTTTTTTCCCACTGAATGTCAAGAGCAGCTGGAATCTTTTAGAAAAAAAAGTGCAAGCTGAATTTATTCTGTAATAGTTATGTGCCACTAAAAATGAAGTTACTGATCAAAAGAAATAGACAAAAAAAAACCAAACCCAACACCAAGATGACTTGTTGAAATCAAAATAATTTTGGAGGCCCTGATCATTCCTGCTCCCCTCCACTTTAAATCACCTTTCCCAGGATGGAAGAAAATTAAACAGTTGAAGTCTATTTCTAGACAAATGAGAGATATCCCAATCCTGATGATTTACATAAAACCCAACACTTATCCAGATGGTCTTCATATTAAAAAAGTAACAAGCATAAACTAATTCTTCAAGCAAACTCCCAATTCCATTATTTTCTGCAGCACCCATCTCAGAATCCCATTTTACGGTACATTTGCAACCGCCGTCCTCAGATCAAATTTGGCTCTCTTCCTTCTAGCAATCTGACATCATTGTTTTAGTTAGTTCGTTTGTTTGAAAGCCGTGCTATCCTACTCTAATTGCTTGCATTCCCATAACATGCTACCACTATCCTAATCATGGTAATTATATTAATCATGCTGAAGGACCTCGTGCTTCCAGTACTCTTAATGCTACTGGACTCCATGGTGTTGGAATGAAATGATGTAATCAGAATAACTTCCATTCACTGTTTCCCGATAAGCATGTACAATCTAATCGAAACCTTGCTGTGCGGTGCCACACATCGTACCTGATAATATCACTTAGGCTATGTTTACTCTAGCAACTGAACAACAAACCTTTTGTCTTTCAGAGGGGATAAAATGACATTCCCCCAGCCTCCAAAAGACAAAAGTTTTGCTGAAGACAAGCGCTGGGATGAACTGTGCTTTGTTAGCAGGAGCACTTTCCTGCTGACAAAGGTAACGCCACTGGCTGGGGGTGGAAGTATTTTGTCGGCAAAAGAGCCAACAATTAACAGTTACACTGCCTGACTCTTTTCTCTTGTTTGAAAGAGGAACTGGTGTACAGAGATGGATGCAATCTTCAGCTACACTTGCAGCACAGTTTTCTGCATGCTTGGTGTATAGGCTCTGTCTCAGACCGTTTATAGTGTTTGTGTATCTCTGTGCTTCCTGATTTCATCCAGAAAAGGAAGCAGAAACACTGAAATAACAAAGGACACTAGAAACTGGCACATAAGATTAGACTTAGATCATGGACATTGTTTTTGGACTGGGTGCTTCAGGAAAGGGAGCAAGAAAGTCTGTCATCAGGCCCACCAGTGGAAGAAGGAACAAACGGAGCAGTTGCCCGAAGGCCCAGCAATTCAAAGGGACCCAGGGCTCCCACTGGCTGGGGGTGGAAGATTTTGTTGGCAAAAGAATCAACAAACAATAGTTACACTGCCTGACTCCTTTCTCTTGTTTGAAAGCCTTAGTTTGAAAATCTTCAAGCCCAATTCTCTGCTGCTTTGCACTTTGTGTAGTCTTTCATAGCCATGCTAAATGGTTGCAAAGTGTTTTTGCTAGTGTACAAGTAAGAGGAAAATTTCTATTTTATAGAAATGTAAGGACTTTGCAAAGAAGCTACATAATCATCCTTTAGCTTTGGGGATAATGCACCAATAAGTGGTGGACAACTAGAGTTATTTTTAACTCAAATTAAGTGATTGCCAGTTGATTCTAGTTTAGCCAACACATGTACATGCAGCCTGGACATTCTAGGGTGCAACACCAACCTCTGTGAAGTGGCCAAGCTCACAAACAAAGCACAAAAGAGTTAGTTAATGTCAATTGCTTGGCAGTTAGTTAACTCCCATTTAAACTCTAGTCCTGACAAACCGTTAAATAACCTATGTTAGGGGAAAACCTTTTCCCAAAGACAGGTTATTTTCTTACAGACAGGGGAGCTGACTGCCTCTGTAAGCCCCTGGGCAAGGTGAGAGGGACAGCTCGGTGCTTCCAGAAGGGACAGGACCTCGAGTGGAAGGGGCAGGGCCAGAGTAGCCAGCCCTCCACACCACACAGAGCGCAGTGCATCACCCCTCCCCACCCAGCTCTCAGAGCCACATGGAACATGGTGCTCTTGCAGCATTATAAAGGGACCTTGACCTCCTTTAGAAGCAGCAGCAGCCAGGATCCCCAGGTCCCTACGAATCACTGGGCCCCAGGGCAACTGTTCCATTTATCCCTTCCCCCCTCAGCCGGCCTGATTACAAACTTTCCTGCACCCTTTCCTGAAGCACCCACTGCTGGACATTGTCAGAAACAATGTCCGTGATCTTGGTCTAATCTAATATGCCAGTTTCTAGCGTCCTTTGTCCTTTTCATATTTGTTCATTTTTTTAATTGTATCCTTTGGTATATATGGTTGTGACTACTTTCTTCCACTATTTGATCTGAGGAAGTGGGTCTGGCCCACGAAAGCTCATCATCTAATAAACCATCTTGTTAGTCTTTAAAGTGCTACATTTTCCTGCATTTTGCTTCAACTACCCCAGACTAACACGGCTACATTTCTATCACTTTGTTATTTCAGTATTTCTGCTTCCTTTTCTGGATGAAATCAGGAAGTGCAGAGGCACACAAACACTTTAAACCAGCATTTCTTAAACTGTGTGCCGAGAGGCAGTCGGAGGTGTGCAGTGGAGAACAATAGAATTCAAAATGGCCACTCTTAAAGGGGCAGACAACTTTTTCTTTGTTCAATAACTTTCCTCCGACACATTTTTCCCTGAATAATTTTCCCCCTGACTTTTTTTTTTTTTTTGCTCAACAAAAAATACTTGGTGTTCCTCATTAAAAAAATATTGTTTGGTGTTGCTTGGTCTTAAAAAGTTTAAGAAACACAGCTTTAAATGGTCTGAGACAGATCCTATACACCAACCGTGTAGAAAACTGTGTTGCAAGCATAGCTGAGGATTCCCCAGGAGTAAGAGGGATGAAAGGGTTGGCTTAAAGGTGTTGCATCCGTCTCTGTACACCAGTTCCTCTCCCCACACTCTTCTTAGAGCAGTGGTTTTCAAACAATGGGCTGTGACCCAGGACTGGGTCATGGAATGTCCGGCACTGAGTCTCAGTGCTGCAGGGAGGATCAAGTGACCAGTGCAGGTTCTAAGGGCTTGCCTGTCCTATGCCCCAGAAGCAGCCAGCAGCAGACCTGGCTCCTAGGTGGATGGGTGGGGAGGGGGAGCGCACATGATTCTGTGCACTGCCTCTGCCCTAAGCGCTAGCTCTGCACTCCCCTTGGCTGGGCACCTGCTACTGGCTGCTTCCGGGGGCAGCGGGGTCTGCAGTGCCAGGAAAGACAGGAAGCTGCCTTAGCACCCCTGCAGCACCACTGACTGGGAGTTTCTCAAGGTAAGCCCCTCCTGCCCCAGCCCTGATGCCCTCAAAGCTGGAGCCCCCTCCTACATCCAAGACTCTCATTCTGAGCCTTACCCCCGAGCTGACACACTAGTCAAATTGTGTTGGGTTGTGGGCATGAAAATGTTCTTCAACTGGGACATAGGAAAAAAAAGTTTGAAAACCCCTGTCTTAGAACATAGGGGGTGTATTGGGATACACTGTGGGGGGAGATACAGAGTGTGGCCATAGCATGTCATTCTCAGGTTGTCCTGGACTAATAAATAAGCCTGCAATAGAGCCAGTTATACACAGCTAATTTAATTGAGAGCAGCCCTGAGGCTGCTTCAGATTATACCTGGCATATAACTATTTCTCCCAGCTGTTCCCAGGTTGAGGGTAGAAAGGTGACCTGAACACCCAGCTTAGCTGCCTCACTCATGTGAATGAACCAATATTTCCTCAAACTGCCTCAAAAGTTTGAGCAGTGGCAGAGCTGTGGGGAAAAGGGATCTTATTTTATCCCCCTCCCCCTTTTATCCCATATTTATTCCAGATACAATAAGTCTAAGATCAGCGTTGAAAGTGTTATTGTTTATCATTGACTGAATGGGCAAGTTCAGGCCCAGCCTCAGGGTAAGGCATTTTTCTTGGGTCCTGCACCTTCAGGGCCCTGCGCTTCCAGGTACCCACTTGCCCGGCCATTCAACTGCTGCCCTGTTTGGGAGCCGCCCAGCTATGCGGTGCAGCCACTGTCAGCGTGCCGGCTTGGGCCCTGCAAACTCTTAGGCTGGGCCTGGGCAAGTTATACTGTTTTATTTTAAGATGCACAAAGCAGTGACTGAGCAGTTCCTCTCCCCATGAAGAAAAGTTCCACATATTGATTGACTAAATACATTTGCTTCATAGCATTCCATCTAATAAAGACAACAGATGGACGCCCTAAGCCTTTAGTAAATTCAGAAAAAAACAATATGCTGTCTGTCTGCTCCATTAACAGAGATTCCCCCAATCTAAAACCATAAGATAAACCAAGATAAATGTGTCCCACTTGTTTAACTGAGTGGCGCATGCACAGCTGCGGTGAAGTTTCTGGCATTTAGCAATTCTGAGATACTTATAATCCTAGACAGACTAAGGAAAGAAAATATTTGTCATGTTTGAAGAAATGCTCAGAATTTTTGCTCGCTGCACACACAGAACTATTTTCACACATTGCTGGAACTGAGGAAACATAATAGACTGCATATCTGATGGGAAGTCATTAATTGTACAGACCACATCTTTTGGGGTGTTTCCAGATGTATCCCTAAACTAGTTTTGAATGGTGATTGGGAATAATTCGCCTTGCAAGAAGAAATGAACTTGTTTTATACAATTTCCCACTTTGCCTGAAGCACAGACTTAGTCTTTAATACTGACGAATGAATAATCATATATTTGAATTGGTGAAGTGGATTAGCATTAACTAAATGGGAAAAACAAGACTCACAAGTACAAACCTCCTGGTAGCCAGAATGGAAAATGTAATGCAGCCGCTCTCAAACAAGGCTGAGGATTAAATGATGAAATATTTGACAGTGGCTAATGAGCCATAATCACAAGCAATAGGCTGTTAAAAGGAAAAGAGGGAATTGCTATGAAATGCGTCTTTTTTTCAGATTAATTTTTAAGGTTTTTTTTCCTGAGTACCTTTCCCCCACATACATCTGAATTGCTCTTTCTTGCCAGCTTGGAGCTGAAGCTAATGACTTGTGACCATATAATGAGCTGTAATATTTAACTTGGATGCTGGGATCCCACACATACTTGCAAGTGTGGGTATTTTTGTTCTATAGGTGGCCATGTAAGGAAATGTCCTCCTACTCATCTGCTGTTTGGAACCGAGCCTGCTGTGTCAGGTGTTCATTCTGCCCTCTTGCCCTTCCCTTTTGCTCTGCTGTGGGGAGATGAGAACATCAATTATTTCCACTGAATCTTTATTGATTCTGTTCCTTTGGCTCCCAGAAATTGTCTAAAGCTTTTTTTTTTTGAAAGCATCTCTAAACAAGCAGCACTGTGAGGTGGCTCTAGTGGGGTATTTACCTACTGTTCCTATTTCGGCCACTGCCCTGCTATGATAGTTTGATTTAAGTCACTTAGGAAGAGAGTTTTAAAAGGGCTCAGCCTTGGTCCATCTCTACTCCCACTGAAGTCAATGAAAGGCTCAAAGGGTGCATCTAGACTGAAGGGTTTTTTTCGGAAAAACGGCCATGTTTCCAGAAAAAACTTACTTCCACACTGCTATTGTGTTATTTTGAAAGAAAATTGAAAGAATGCAGGAGATTTTCCGACATTGGTAAACCTCATTCTATGAGGAAGAATGCCTTTTACAAAAGAGCTCTTTTAGTAAAAGGCGTGTGTGGACGCAGAAGAGGGAGTTTTTTTGAAAGAAGAGGCCTCCAGGAAAAAGCACAGGTGCCCTGGTGGCCACTCCGCCATCATAGCTTACATGGGAGAGAGCGTCCAATGAGTGTGAATGCTCTCTTTTGAAAAAGCAGATGTCTTTTTTGATATGCTTTTGAAGTGTGTATGGTTTCTCTCGGAAGAAGTTTTTTTCAGAAGACCTCTTCCGAAAAAGCTCCTTTCAAAAGAAGCTTGCAGTCTATCTACACTACATGGAAGATTGACGGTGTTGGAGTCGATCTCCTGAGGTTCAATTTAACAGGTCAAGTATACCTAGCTGGATTTGCATATCTTAAGTTGACCTTCCGCTGTAGTGTGGACCAGGTCTCATTGACGGCAGTGGGAGCAAAGTCATAGTTACCCTGGCAAATCTGAAAGGGATTAGCCTCTGTGAAAATCAAGTAGCTACCGACATGCAGGATCCCTTTGGGGGTCGTATGCTCAGGTCACAAGAATGTATTTACAGAGGCAACCCACCTGTGACAATCTGATCGATTGTCCTTGTAGCTACAATGGCCAGGAGTTTGTCTACTGCTGAGACTAAAATGAGCCGTGAAACCTTGTGAAAGGGCCGGTCAAGGAGTAAAATTAGGCCAACGTGAAATGCTTTTGAAAATCCGACCCTCCGCTGCTTTTGCCCATGCCTCCATAAAGCAGGGCTAATACCCACATTATAAAGGACTGTGTGATGCTGTAACAATGATTGTTTGGAAAGTACTAGTGTGTGACTTTAACTATGATTTGCTATGTCAGTGCCAAATACTATTAATACATTGTTCTCTCAAAATACTGACACTGACTTTTCAAAACAATAGCGGGAATGCCTGCTTGGAGTGATCTCAGTTTGAGATTACAATTTCTCATTAGACAAAAGGACAAGTTAGGAAACTCTAAGCAAATCACACTGTTAATGGGTCTAAGAAAATAGTCTGCCTCTATCTAACTCATTTATCTTTGTCCCTTATTTTGAATGAAAAGTCTCATTAATAGCGAAGCTCATCTAACAATAATTATCCTAGGAAACCAGCTGGAGGATCCCAACAATATGAAAGTGTCGGGTTTTTGTGCAGCTCTTTGTTTTCCCTCGCTGGGATGTAGCTGTGCATTTAAATTAGTATGCTACCTGGAAGGATCACAGTTGTTATTTCCTTCCTAGAAAGAGCAGCTATTTTGTTTTCAGACTCACTTCCCATCTAGAAGACTGGCCATCACAGGCTGTCTGGCAGAAATGCCTTTGCTGTCAGGTTCAGGTCACACCTTGTATTTTCATGGTAGTGTCATTTGGGTTCCAGGCAATTTTCATTTACTGAAGCCCATATGTGATTTTAGTGGTGGGGTAGCTCTGTCTTCCTTTGCCATCTTGGCTCTGGTTCATTTCTTCCAAGATCTCAGCTGTATTCTAATTCTCCAATTTTCTCAGCCACTATAAATATCCGTTTCTTGTCTCGTCAATCTCCTTACCTGTGGTACTCAGAGGACCCCATCACCATGGTATCAGAGCATCTTCCACTAGGGCACTAAGGGGTATTGACTGTTCTCTTGTCCTCTCACCAGGGGAAGAATGATGTGTGTGTTCAATTTAGTGTTTTGTTTTGGCAGGGTTTACTGCACAGAAAAGATTTTTCATTGAGGGGGGAAATACTGGTGCTCCTCAGGAGTGGAACTAATGTGCATGGTCTTCATCCTGGAGCTACAGGAGAGCTTTCAAATACCCTGGCCCATGTCACAGAGCCTCTTATAGGTAAAGACCAAGGGTGAGATCTACAAAGGGCTTGGGCATTGGGTTCTTTGGTACCAAGGATCTCTATGCAACTCATGGGGAGAGTTAGGTGCCTAAGAATGGGATTCATAACAGCCAGCAAGATGAGTGAGGAGCCCATAAAGGAGCAGGAAAAGCTGAGATTAGGGCCCTATCTCTGAGTTACAGGGAGATGCCTATTTTTGACTAGGATTCACAGCTGTGTTCCTCTCCTGGAGTAAGGGCTGAATTGGTTTGGTTGGCTTTCTCATAAAAAAAATGAGACAAAGACCCAATGAATTAAAGCTAAAACTCATGGTTAGGGCTCTCATCTGGCAGATGCATTCAAGTCCTTGCTGCAAAACAGGCAGAGTGAGGATATTTCCACATCCCAAAAGAGTGTTTTTCAGGGTCCTGACACACATTCCCCCATTGGGTCATCACCTCTTGCTATCTTGTGTGTGAGGACTGCTCTGATAAGTGCTCTGAAAACATTTACGATACCGGTCCCCTCTAGATGAAAGACCCTAGATGGAGATACACCTGGCCTGAGAATCCTGCCAAGGATGAGGTGTTAGCTAGGATACTAAGCAGCTCAACAGTGCCAGGACATGATAGAGTTTTGTGCGTGCCCACCAGCAGAAATCTAGGTGCCCCTAGGGTTAGACAGAGCCTGAATGGGGGTTTTGAGGATCTAAATTTTTTACCTCAGCACCTAACTCCTTATATGGATCTAGTCCTGAGGCCTTCAGCTTGATTTCTATGGAAAAGCCAATGCAGAGAGTGAAGAAGAGTACTGTGCATCCCAGCTGAAGTGTGATCATTGCAGGATCTGGCATAAAGCAAGGAGACTGTCATATCAGCCTGTCTTCCTGCTCCCTTGATCCTCAGCTTATTGGGCCCATAGACCTGGTAAGCTATTGTGGAGGGTATATATACCAGTAATAGCACAGGTGCAAGATTACCTTAACTGTCTGCTCAGGGACTTCTAAATGTTCCAGGGTTCCTCACAACAACAGCATGCATGTTTACCTGAGTGAAGCGTATGTATTCCATTATCCATGATGCATTGACTTGTGAGCATTTAGCCATCAGAAGAGTTGGTTAGAAAATGGGATTGTTACTACGGCAGGGAATTGACTGCTGTATCACTAGTTCCTATCCAACCCCAGATCGCTGGTGAATTAAAGTCATCAGCTCAGACAGGCTGAGAAATGAGGTAATGGCCTCGCTCTTTAGCTAGAGATCTCCTTTCCCGCCTCAACAGCAAAGTCAATCCCAGAGCCTGAGAAATGTCTTCCCTTTAAAACGTGGTCAGAACCAGGTTTAAGTGGTGGAATGGGAAAGGGCCCATTGCTGTGATTTTTGCCTTGCCCGTTTTGTGGCTGTCTAGAAGAGGTCTGACCAGGCCGGTCAATCCACCAAGTCTCAGGGGCGCCACATTCATTTGGCGAAAAGAGGGTTCTGATCAATGAAAAAATAAAAGAGCACAGTCATAAATTATTCATGGTAATAAATGCCAATAACTGAAGTGTGCCAGCCAGTGAAAACATTGACAACCGACGCTGCTTGCTGCATAAACAGATTCCAGATCGATAGTAAAGAAAGTGTTACCTTTAGATTAGGGAAGAGGAAAACATAGCAAAGATGAAAAAAAATCAACAGCAAACCACAGCCTAAAATCCATAAATCTATCAGTCAAAAAAAATGAAGGGGCCAACAAAAACAATCTTTCTCTAGGATCTACAAGAGACTGGGTTCAAAACTCATTATGATTATTGAGCAAAGTATTTTTAACCCATTTTACTCCCTGATATTGAAATCACAGAGAAATGTGTTCATTCTAATTTAAATTAAACTGCTGAGTTCAGACCCTTATCTGGTGTCAATCAGTATCATTCTATTGATGTTTCAGAGTCTGCAGCAATTTTTAATCAGCTGATGATCTGGCCAACAAATCTTGCAGAATTAAAAACAATAATGAGTTACAAATATATTTGGCTCCGAGCAAAATTTCAGAGAAGTCCACAGAAAGCCTCCCATCAATTTCAATGGATTTGGGGGTCAGGCTTATTGTCCCAGTTCTTTGCCACAGCTGAGAACGATAGAGTGGCTATAGTTCCAGAACTTAGCAAAATGAAACAACTTTACCTCTATCTGCACTATTGCAGAGGGACATCTTATGCAACAGGTCTAGTCCCTATTTTCCCTAGTGTGTCGTACCACCAGCATGGAAGCCTGTAGGATTTATGAACTCCAGAATGCTGATAATCGTTGCTTATGGCTGTTCAAACCTTAGAAGACAGGTTGAACCTCTCTAGTCTGGTATATCCGTGATCCGGCATGATTTTAGTTAGCCGAATGTCCACTTATCATGGGTGTGGTCAAGTTTCCCATGGTCCCATAAAGTTTGTTGACAGCCACCAGTCCTGGCTCTTAGGGTTCTGCACTGCTATTTAGCTCTAATTTAAATGTCTTCTAAGAGCCCAGTAAACAGTGGAAGTTTTGTTAATGCTACTAGACAATATCGGCCTCCCATGATCGATCAAGTTCTCTGGTTTGGCACCAATCAGGTTCCTGGGGTGCCGGACTAGAGAGGTTCAGCCTATACTGACACTCTGGACAAATCAGAGACATACACACATCAAGATTCAGTGCTGAAACCACAGGAGGTTGCAAATATAGTTATGTGAGAAAGGGCTTTCACCCCCTTTGAAGGTGGAGATAGGGAAGACACCTTTATAGGCCGGCACGAATAAAAAAGACCAATAAAGTTTGCAAAATCTCCCTAATATGTTTCTGAAATAGTAAAAGTATCTATGTTGTTCTGCACGTACTAGGCAGGCACTGTAATACAACAGTGGGTTTCAACAAGTGGCATGCATACTCCTCGGGGTATGCAGAAGTCTTGCAAGGACCATTTGCATAGTTTTACAACAGTGCTACATGTAAAGCACTAGTGAAGTCAGTACAAAATAAAATTTGACACAGACAATGGCTTTTTTATACTGTTCTGTATATTGGTATCATTTGTCTACAAGAGATAGTGAGAATTGCAGCCTGTGATGGAGATGATTCTCTATGTCTCATGTGACTGAATAGCCCAATCTGAGATTTGCATGACCTTTTGCAGTCACTGCAAATGTACGTGCTCGGTTGGGAGCTGCTTGCTTCCTATGGACTGTTTTCAAGTTGTAGAAGCCAGCTTCCGTCATGGACTTTGATACCTGGATGGAGACATTGGCACCATTTGTTGCAACCATTTGTCAAGATTTCCCAATGGTCAGTATCAATTCCAAATTCCTTCATATCTTGTCTGTATGGATCTTTACAGAGAAGCTTGGGACATTCTATTGTTCTGGTTCCCTCTGCTGGTTCTGCATATGAGTATAATGTTGTGTGTGTATGCATCTGTCTTCCAGCCTACTCAGTTGGCCCAGCCAATCCAGTCATCTTTGCTCGAGTAGGGCACTCCTTGGTAAATTTGTCCTTTGAAGAACTTCTGTATTGCTGGCTTTATCATGCTATTTGGTGTTGAGTATGTGGCATAAACAACATACGAGGAAACTGCTGAACCTTTTTTCCTCATGAGCCTAAGCTGTCTATGGTTCCCCATCATATATGAGAGTGCTGAGTATGCAAGTTTGGTACCCTAGCATTTTGGTCTTGCCAGCACGCTTTGATTTGTACTATGCTCTTTTAGTTAGTCTGCTAAAGGTGGTGGTAACCTTTCCAATGTGAATATTTAGCTTTTCATCTAGGCTATGTCTAGACTGGCAAGATTTAGCGCAAATACTCTAAACGCAAAAGTTTTTGCATTAGAGTATTTGAGTATGACAGTGTCTATACTTGCATGTGCCTTTGCACAAAAGATTTTAGATAGTCTGGAAAGGTTGTGAGCCACTGACATAAAATGGTACGGCTACTGTCTTAGACAATGTAAATAACTCATTGAATACAAAAGCAGCGAGGAGTCCTGTAGCACCTTATAGACTAACTGAAGTATAGGAGCATAAGCTTTCGTGGGCAAATACCCACTTCGTCAGATGCATGTAGTGGAATTTCCAGAGGCAGGTATACATTCATTCCCGGACTTTCTAGCTGTTTATGTGCAGATAAAAAGTCTAAGGGGGCAGCCATGTTATTCTCTGTGTAGTCTTGTGGCACCCTAGAGACCAACAAAAACATACATAGTATCATGAGCTTTTGTGGGCAAAACCCACTTCATCAGATCATGAGCTGGAGAGGAATAACAGAAACCAAGTATTTCATCATAAGAAAAAAATTAAAAGGTACCTGTTAATTGTAGGGCTGGTGCAAATGAGGCTAGTTAAGTGGGCTTTTGATGTAAAAATGAAGTGTTAAATGCAGGGAAGACTGGCTTTATAATTTAGCACCCAGTTAATGTCTTTATTCAACCCCAGGGAAACAGTGTCAAATTTGCAGATTAGTAATAGAGATGTAGCCCTGTTAGTCTGGTCTAGCTGAAACAAAAGACATGACTATGCAGCACTTTAAAGACTAAAAAGATGGTTATCATCACCTAATAAACCATCTTGTTAGTCTTTAAAGTGCTGCATAGTTCTGTCTCAAATTTGCAGATGAATCCCTATTCTGCACTCTCTTTCTGGAATTGGCTGATGAAATTCCTTTGTAGAAGAATGGCTACTTTTAAATCCATGACTGAGAGCCCAGGCAGGTTATAATGTTCCCCTTCAGGTTTATGTATGTTACCACTTCTGATGTCTGATTTGTGTCCATTTATCCTTTACTGTAGAGACTGTCCAGTTTGGCCAATATACATGGCAGTGAGGAGCATTGCTAGCACTTGATGGCATGTATCACAGAGATATATGCAGCTAGACATACTGGGCTGTTGGTACCGCAAGTGGATATTTGTTTCTTTAATGAAATCACTCCACAGTGAACCAAATGTGTTTAAATATTGGTAGAGCGAAATCTAATAACAATTTGAAACCAGAAAGCCTGATGTGTAACTAATATTTGCACCTGCAGCTTAATGCTACAGGAAAAAAATGTGAATATAGCTGCAGATACAGAATTGTGCTGGTAAAAAACCGATCATGTGGGAAGCTAGAGTGAAAGTATCATTTTAAATTCAAAAGAAGTTCTGCAACTGACAGCATCCACTAACACAGCAAGGGTGCTAAGAATTCATCCTATATTTTGTGTCTGGATAACTAACATTTAGACTGAGATTTTTGAAGTTCCCTGGGGAAACTGATGGCCAGGTCCCACTAAAATTAATGGGAATGTGACATCAAATTCCCAGAGGTAGCTTTGAAAACCTGAGGCTTAATCATTTTTCATCTAGTGGGATATATTCTAGTCCTACATGTTATGAGCAAAATGTGTTTTGCAATTATGCTGTTTCCTCGACATTCTGTGAACCACGTTTAAACTGGCTGCTTCCTGCCAGTACATGGTCACTTGCCTTGCCATCATTACCAATGCATGCATTTTCTTGTATCAGTTTTATCTGAAACATCCTTGTTTCCAGTAAAGTGCATAGTTTGGTAACAAGCGACATTACACGCAGAAAAAAGCATTCACACATGTAACATATCAGTATTGATTCTTAGCATGGCAAGAGCCTTACACATGTTGTCGCAGGAATTCCCTTCATGTAGTGTGTGCAAAGCTATTTCTTAATTTCAGCTACCATGTGGCTACCACAAATAATTCCATACTACATGGTGCAGATTCACAAGAGCAGCAGTTCTTATAGGAGTGTGTCTTTGATTATTAGTGCACACTTCAAATAACTTGGATGCACACAGAGACGAGCATATATTTTTTTGAGAGGAAAAAGTGATATTTTATTAATTTTGTGAAGGATGTTTCTTATTCTGTCTTCTCTTCAGGTACAGGATACAAATCAATTTACAGAAGGAATCAAAAGAGTAGAAAGGTCTAAGATCATTTAGCCTAGGGTGGGCAATCAGATAGTGGCGGTTCAGCTGGCGGACTGTTCCCACTATGTTTACCTGTGCCTTTGCAGGTACGGATGCATGCAGCTCCTTTTGACTGCAGATCACCATTCACAGCCAAAGGGAGCTATGAGATATGGTGCAGACTGGGACACCACTTCCCACATCTCTATTGGCCAGAAAAGGTGATCCACAGCCAAAAGGAGCTGCGAGTGCCATATCTGCAGTGCTCCCTATAAGCTGCGGGGCATCACAGTGCAGTGATTAATCAGCCCCGCCCAGTCAGTCAGCTCCCAGCACAGAGCTCTGAGCCTCTGACTGGTCAGGGCTGATGAAGCTAAGAGGCCGCACAGCTTAGAGGGAACGTTGGCCAGGAGTTAACCCTGCTGAACTGGATCCAGCCCATAGGCCAGTATTTGCCCACTGTTGTTGTAGGTAGATTTTGCTTGTGTGTGGGTGTGGCAGATTCAACATATGAGGCTGGTCCCCAAAGAACACTTCCCAGCCACTGGATTTTAGTCCCATTTCTTCAAGTATTTAATTTTATTTTTTCAATGTAAGATTATGTGGAACAAGTTTAATATCTTGTCCGTTCCCTTTCCCCTACTCCCAACCCATAGACTTCTACCTCTATAAGTCCTACAGATTTATATTCCACAAATCTTCTACTTGAAGCTAAGATAAGTGCTTCTTTTCCCTGCTCCTTCCTAGCTCTTTCCTCACAGGATTACACAGAGCATTGCAGATCAGTTCAAACACTAAAATGTTCCAATTCAGGTTCAAATGATATATTGCTTTTCACTTGTTCTGTTGGAAATTTTCCAGCAAGACAGCTCCTGAGTCATTCTTCCTCCCTGCTTCTTCCTTTCTCTTACATGATAGTACTTTATTGCTGGCCTATACAGCAATTCACAGCTCCTCCTCACACCATAACTTTGACATTCTGCTTAGTGAGTAATGGTGGACCCAATCAATGTTTTCCATTCATGTGCAGATTTTTCCATGCATGTGCAGAATAATTTGTATGTGCACTGAAGCATGTGAAAAAGTGCACCACCGGTAGAAACAAAAACCTAGCTGTGTGCACTCTGCTGGGTGGCCTTTGAATCTCTCCTGAGGGACCACACAAGCAAACAGCTTACAAGGAACACCTGAGTCAATGCTCCTTCCACTTCCTACACGTCTGGTCCAGAGAGAGAGTAGGCAGGCAAGTATCCTGAGGCAAGGTGAGTCATCCTGCAGTGTATGTGTGGGGGGATTTCTTATTGTTATTCCCTTGCACTAGCTCATATTCACCCTATGTGAAAATTCACAGCAGAATTTGAGTTTAGGAATTTGTTGGCATTCATGCTATTCCTGTTAGGCACAGAATCATAAAGGTGTAGGTCTAGAAGGCCCCTTGAGAGGTTTTCAAATCCAACCTCCTGCAGTGAAGCAGGGCCCAGTAAACCTAGATCATCCCTGACACGTGTTCTTAAAAACCTCTGGTTATGGGGATTTCATAACTTCCCTGGGAAGCCTATTCTACAATTTCACTACCCTTTGAGTTAGAAAAAAAATCCTACCCTAACTTTAATAAGTAGCAGGTTTAAAACAAGCAGAAGGAAGCGTTTCTTCATGCAACACACAGTCAATCTATGGAACTCCTTGCCAGAAGATGTTGTGAAGGCCAGAACATTAACAGGATTAAAAAAAGGATTAGATAAATTCATGGAGGATAGGTTCATCGATGGCTGTTAGCCAGGATGGACAGGAATGGTGTCCCTAGCCTCTGTGAGAAGCTGGGACTGTGTGACAAGGGAGGGATCACTTAACGATTCCCTGTACTATTCATTTCCTCTGGGGGCACCTAGCATTGGCCACTGCTGGAAGACAAGATACTGGGCTAGATGGACCTTTGGCTTGATCCAATATGGCTGTTCTTATGTTCTAACTCTCCCTCACTGGAAATTAAGCCCATTACTTTTTGTCCTACCTTCTGTGGACATGAAGAACAGCTTTTTATAGCTACCTTAAATATAGTTGACAACTATTATCAGGACCCTCCTCAGTCTCTTAAGATTAAACATGCCCAGTCTGTTGGGTTTTTTAAATCTTCCCTCATAGGTCAGATCTGGGCCCTCGCCAGTAGATTCATAACCCCCCTAAAGCGCAATGCCCAGAATTGGACTGAATGCTAGATCTGAGGCTTCACCAGTGCTGAGTAGAGCTGAAGAAAATTGCCTCCCACATCTTACATATGCAGCCTATCTACTCACTGAGCTTTTTCCGACTGATGCTTTGTGTCAATGGCACATTTATTATGTGGTTAGCTGACAGGGCACTAAAGGCAGCCTCTATATAGCAAATACATCCCTGTGGTTGACTAATGCAATGGATTAGCTGACCGGTTGAGAAACAAAGGAGAGATGGGTCATAGCTTGGCGATGTGGGAGAAGCTGTAAGGAAGCTCTCCAAAATGAACCTTGAAAATGCTGGATATGTTTTGGAGAAGAGGCAATACATTATTACAGTGCATGAAAGGTTAATGAGGAGTTACTGCTAAAAAGAAAACAACAACAACCTCAATTATATTTCTTTCAGTTGAACTACCTAATAAGATTTGCTAACGACTGATTTCAGATATTAATCTGTTTTGTTTACAAATATTTGATGGCATCCAGGCAGGTAAGTTTACTTCTTAAAATTAATACTTTAAAAAGTTCATGTAATGAGAGTACCGCAATGAACATCTGTGGAATCAAAATGGTTTTTACACATAAAAGGAATGTTTTGGGGGATTCGTTGTCTACAAACACCTGCCTAGTGATAATGCCAAAGACAAAGCCCTTGATTACATTTGACAGATAACAAGGACAACATAATACCCTTGATTCTGACAGACAGCTCATTTGCTTAAACCGTATAAAAATCTGTCTTGCTCATTAGAAAAAATAAAGCGGAGACTTGATATTGAAGACAGAGACTTAAACTAGTTTATTTGTCAGTTTTCCAGTCAACAATGACCAAAGCTTTAGACTCATACAAAAGTAGTACCTGATCCTTCAAAGATTTTAAGTACATGCATAACTTTATAGAATGAGCCGTTCAAGATGTACACAGTTATGTATACAGTCTGTGTTGTAGTGAGACCTACATTTTTATCTACTCTTCACTTTTACTTTCTTGTCGTGAACCTAAAGCAGAACTTTAAAGAGGGCACTGTTTGATTTGATTTCTTTTTCACTTGAAAATATATCCAATAGAAATAAAAGTTATACATATTGCTACTACTTGTTATCCCAGGCACTAAAAAGCTCATGAAAGCATGAGTTATAAGCATTTGCTGATTAGGCTCCTTTGATACTTTGCAGCTCAACAGTACCTTTTGAAACTAACATTAGACAAGCAGTTATGATTTATTCAGAGTCATGCCTTCAATTTAGTAGACAAATTTCCATACTTTTCTTTATATTTATGATTTAGTATTGTTTTTAACCACATGAAATGAAAATACTGAAGCATCTTCAATATTTACATTACATTTCAGTAGATCTTACTGGTATTCAATTTAATGATGTAGTTTTATGATTTCTCCCTTGCATGGATATTAATCGAAGGGAAAATGGCTCTGATGATTTAAAAGTTTTCAAAAAGGCAGTATTTGGGCAAAAATACGTTATTTAAGAGTGTATTTGTCTTGCAATATCTATTTTTTGGTGGAAATTGACACTGCTTCTCAAAGTTCCCCCCAACTTTTGCCATTCATGTGTGGAATACATTTTGTTAAATGCACTGAGGCCCATGTGCTTGTGCACCACCTACAGAAACACATGCTGCCCCGACTGTGAGTGCTCTGGGCACTCTGCTAATCGGGTGGGCAGCTGTTGAATCTCTCTTGGGTGACCACCCAAGCACGCAGCTTACAGAGAACATTGTTGCTGCCCCACAGGTGTCCTTTGAAACCACCAATCCATCACAACTTCCTCTTTAGTATTATAACAGTTATCTTTTTAAAGAAAAGCAGAAATGTGTTTATAAATGTTCTGATGTCACTCTCTTTACTTTTTTAGTTCTCTGTTGTTTTTCTCTAGAAAATTACTATTGACATTTGAAATTTAGTTTGTTTCATACAGGTCAATAGCCTAGTGATCTCAGAATACACCACCACAACCTGGCCGGCTGACAGGGGGGCAAAGGAGACAGTTGCCCTGTGGACCAATGATTCTAAGGGTCCCGGGGCTTCCGGCTGCTGTCGCTACTACTGCAGCATTGAATCACTTCTGGAGCACTATGATGGGTGCTCTGCGGGGGTCTAAGATTGGTCTGGGCAGCACTGAGGACTGGCTGCTTCCAGCCCCACTCCTACCTAAGGCTCCTCCCCCATCCCCTCCCCACACCTTGCCCCGGGGCCCACAGTGGCTGGCTGCCCCACTGACCACAACTAGAACCTTTGTACACAGTCTCAAAGGAAGAGACTGACTGAATTCAGAGAGTAATTAACACTCCAACTCAATCCAGAATGATCCTACTGCAGGGCCAGGATGCAGCAAAGCACTTAGACACATGCTTTATTAGTTATTTATTAGTTCCCTAAATAGAAGAACTAGAGGACACCAAATGAAATTAATGGGGAGCAAGTTTAAAACTAATAAAAGAAAGTTCATCTTCACACAGTGTGTAGTCAACCTGTGGAACTCCTTGCCAGAGGAGGCTGTGAAGGCTAGGACTATAACAAAGTTTAAAGAGAACCTAGATAATTTCATGGAGGTTAGGTCCATAAAAGGCTATTAGTCAAGGGATAAAATGGAATCCTTGGCCTCTGTTTGTCAGAGGCTGGAGAGGGATGGCAGGAGACAAATCGCTTGATCATTGTCTTCGGTCCACCCTCTCTGGGGCACCCAGTGCTAGCCACTGTCGGCAGACTGGATACTGGGCTAGATGGACCTTTGGTCTGACCCAGTACGGCCGTTCTTATGTTCTTATGTTCTTATGCTCAGTTTTAAGCACAAATGATCCCCTGGATAAAAATGCCCTGGTCTACACTAAGACCTTATTCTAAAATAACTGCCCCAAGTTCAAATGTATAAGTGGTGCATCCACACTACCAACCTGTTATTTAGAAATAACAGGCCACGGAATTCAAACCCTATACTCCTCCTTGTCACTAGGAGTAACGCTAATTCCAAAATAGTTATTTCAAAATAACGTTAGTGTGGATGCTCCAGTGCCACTAATTTGAATTTATTATCCTCCGGGAGACTTTCTGCAGCTCCCCAGTGCTTCCTGGGGCTCAAAGTGTGAGGTAGAGCATCCACATTAAGGGTGCCTGCCTTGGACTAATTTCAGTGCTTCCCTGTAGTGAGGACAAGCGAATTCAAATTTGTTAAATCGGGAGTTCTTAAGTCGACTTTAGTCATTTCAAAAGAGTTTCCTGGTGTAGACATGGCCAATAGGATTAATCATGTATTGAAAGTCAATCAGGATTAATGGAATTAGGGCACACCATTCGGCAGCATGGAAGATGCTTGCATGGCTGCCATGTATCCTGTTTGTTTTCAGTGTATCTGTTAAGAATTTCCAGCTTGGGGGATGTTAACAAAGGCCTTTCATGAACGCTGGCTTCACTCCCATAGAGCTATTGCTTGCTTCTATGTCTATCCATTCTGCAAATTGGACTTCAAATGAAATATTATTTCTTTATGCCTAGTTATTCACACTGTCCTCTTCAGCTGTTGGGGCGGGGGGGGGGGGGGCGGGTCTTAAGCATGGAGAAATTTCTGTGAGGTTATGTCTACACTACAACATTATTTCAAAATACTTTATTTCAAAATAACGTGTCTAGACACAAAATGCTTTTCGAAATAGAGTTCTGCTGTTTCAAAATAGTGTGTCCAAACTGATCGGACACTGAATCACATTTAAGGCCGGCCGGAACCGGTTCTGGCAGGGCATCAGGTCAGGAGTTACCTTGTGTGGCTACTGCCTGAGGCTATCTGAGGCCTGTGCTTAAAGGGACACCCCCCCCCCCGGACAGTCGATTCTAAGGTTTCCCTGCTTGTTTGCCTACCTACCTCGCTGAGGGACAGCAAAGCATTTTTTCCTCTGTATGTTCTGGTTGCCCTCACTCAGGACACCACAGCACTCTGGTCCTGCCTTGAGGGCGGTGGTCCTGCCTTGAGGGCGGGGGGCTGGACTCGATGACCTCTCGAGGTCCCTTCCATTCCTATTATTCTATGATTCTATGATTCTATGAACATGGAGCCGGAGCCGCCCCTGAGCATTCTGGTGCTTCTCCTGGACGTGTTGCTGCGAGCCTGGCAGTACGTTTTGCAGGCAGGAACAGTCTTCCTGGTGAGTCCCACTGGGGGCTTGTGCCTCATTCCTCCCTCACATCCTTCCACTTATCCCTCTCTAACCCCCCTTCCTGTTGTACAATAAAAGACACGTTCATTACAACAAAGCCTCTTTATTGAACAAAACTGGGGTGGGGGAGAATGAAACTGAGGTGAGACTGGGGAAAGAAGGTGGGAGAGGGGAGGAGGGAGGGTGGGAGAGGAGAGGGGGAAACCTGGGAGGAGGGAGCTGGCAGGGGGAGGCAAGAGGAGGAAGGGAGAGGAGAAGCTCAGGGCTCAGAGTTGGGGGTCTCGCCAGCCCAACTGTGTCCCAGCACCATTGGTGCAGGGTCCTCAGCATCCCTGGGAGTGTGGAGAGGAAGAAGCAGGAGGGGGAGAAGGAGTGGGAGGGGGAGAAGGAGAAGGAGGAGCAGTAGCCTTGGTGAATTGGGACTCTTATCAGTGTTCCCTATACACTGTGCACTTGGGTAGCCATCCAGGAGAGATTAAAATGCCACCCAGCTGATTAGGAGAGCACTCACAGATGGTAACAGCCAGCAGTATGTGTTTCTACTGGTGTTGCACATCTACATATGCCTTGGTGCACGTAATAAAATTTATTCTGCATTTGAATGGAAAAAATAGAGGGAACATTGACTCTACTTAATATAGGTAAAGTGGATTCTTTAAAGTGATCACTTGCATCACAAGTTTGCCTGGTGGACGTTCATGTTCCTGCAGTGGCAGCTTTCAGTGCAGGACTGAAAACTCTTTTTAAGAGAGAGAGCCTCTGCCACCTTTACCTTCTTCTCTTCCCTGGTGGGACAATGGAGCAGCCTGCTACCTTGGTATCAGGCAGCATTCCTGACAAGTGCACTAAAGGCCCCGGAAAAGCTCCATGCTCTAAGTGCTGTTATCTGAGCAAGAAGACACAGCACAGTCTAAAACACCATCCCTGGAGGGAGCAACAACAAGCTGCTTATCGTAGAAAAGGAAATCCTGTCTGAGATTTACCAGGGGCTGTCACAGGTAAAATGTGTTTGTCTGAACCAGAGTCCTACAGTGATGACTCCTTCAGGGTGCTCAGATTTTGTAACAAATAAAAGAAAATCTTTTAACAAACAGTCCTAGTAAACTAGAACTCCTTGCTGTGTCTAAAAATGCTGGAATTCAGTGTCATGGAAATCTTTTTATGGGCTGGTATGTGCAAGTGGTGAGTATTTTTCTCCTGCGCATTGCTCTATTGCAACTTGCCAGTGTATATTATTCATGATCTAGCCCTGTGTATTCCCAGACATTTGGGGCAGGACAGAAGTGGTGGTTAGGATACTAGACTGGCATGTCTGTATTCTGAGTTCATTTTCCAAATCTTGCGCATGTTCTTTGTGATCACTGGCAAATCACTCAACATCCCTGCACTTGTTTATCCATCTGCAAAATGAGTTAAAATGAATCTACTTCTCATCTTCACAGGGGTTTTGCGAGGTTTTATTTACTACTAGATGATTTAGTTGGTGTTGCAAGTAACTTAAGTCATGTAATATTTGTTTTTTGCCAAATAAAATGAAAATGTGCATGCTTCATTGAAATCGTTGGTCTGGGGTGGGTCTGGGAATGAGGGGTTCAGTATGTAGACTGCCCCAGGGAGAGAGGACAACCCCAGGCCTCTCTCACTGCAGCAGCTTGGGGCCAGATGAGAAGCATCTCTTCATGGTATAGCTGTGTGCAGAGGTCCAAGTCCCTTGGCAGGGGCAGGTGCCGGTGCAGGTTCATCTCCCCCCTTTACTTCCCAGCGAGAAGAAGGAATGCAGCAAACTTTGCACTTTCCCTGGCTCCCTAATGATGCCAACAACATTTCTGTATGAATCAGGGAGAGGAGAGGAGCTTCAGCCCCCACCCACCCTGAAAGCACCTGGGAAGTGGGAGGCTCAGGGATGGGGCAGTCCGGGAAGAGGGAAGTGCGTGCCCCCAGCTGGCATCTTTCACCTTCCTGGTTATTCTGTCTCTTTTCTAGTTGGTTGTATGAGAAGCAATCCCATTCCAGGCACATCCCATTGTCCTGGCACAAACGAATTCTTACCTTGCTTTAAGTGATGATAAGAAGATTCTCTATACCAAATTTGGTGGCCCTAGCTCTTAGGCTACATCTACACTGGCAGCTTCTTGCGGAAGAACGGTCGTTCTACCGCAAAAACTTGACGGCTGTCTACACTGCACGAGCATTCTTCCAGAAGTAAATTTACAGTATAACATTGTGAAACAGGGCTTCTTCCAGAAGAGTTATTCCTCTCCCCACGAGGAATAAGCCCTCTTGCACAAGAGCTCTTCCAGAAGAGGGCAGTGTAGACAGGCAACATGAATTTATTGCGCAAGAAACCCCTATTGTTAAAATGGCCATCAGAGCTTTCTTGTGGAAGAGAGTATCTATACTGCCATGAATGCTCTTGCGCAAAAGCACCTCTCTTGCTAAAAAGACAAACTCTCTCAAATATATAATTGGTTTACAAATTGCCTGGTATGCAAGATGCTGCATAAGCATCATTATTAAAAACAAATAATACCACTTAAATATATTTTAAAGGAATCACATTGATTCTTGGCTAGCACAAAGTGATCCCTGTGACACCATTGCAACTGAAGGAAAGCTTAACCCCACTCAAGTCTGGGGGAGCAGAGTGTTGGTTTAGATTCTCTTCCTCTAATCCTCTCTTCAGGATAGAGCTTATTCCGTCTCCTTTGTACGTACAGTCTCTTTGTATCTCTGACCCATGTTATCATATTGCTTAAGATACACTACATTAGTAAATCAATTAATAAAAAGATTTATGGCCATTGCCATAGTCAATGAAGACAAAATTAAGATGCTCCTGCAAGGAGCTGGAACCTGTCCCCATTACCTTGTAGCCAGCAAGATTGTCTTTTGGCTGGATAACATGCGTTTGCTGTTATTGGAAGCAAATCCTTGCTACCGCATTTGCTGCAGCTCAGTAGCTATTTTTGAGATTCCAGACACCGTCTCGCTCACAACTTTAGAAATGTCTTTCAGACGCTGACAAATATCTCTCAGGAAACCTGACTCCGAATGCACTTGCATCTTATGGAAAGAAACACCACCTGCCATTCACAAGCAGATTCCTTTAATGGCAACCAAATACGCCAAACGAGGAGGAAAAAAAGATGCAAAGCTCAGACTCAGCATCCTTTTGTACTCCAGCGAAGTATTACACATCACATGCAGTCTTCTTATAACACATTATCGGTAATATTTTTATAATGTGAAGTGCTAATTCCCTTCTTTTTCCATGTACAGGTTGCTGCTCTAAAATCCAAGATTCTTTGGTCCGGCAACATCCATGGTCTGGCATGACCACAGATTTTCAAGGATCAGAGAGTCCCAGCACGCTGCCGGAGGGTGGAGGCCCAGGACTGGCGTGCAGCTCATTTGGGCAGCGAGGGGGGACCGGAAGCCAGTCTGGGGTTCATCTAGGCTTCAAGGGGTGGGGGTCAGGAGCTGGTGCGCAGCTCAGGTGGGCTGCGGGGGCTGGTGATGGAGTGGACATGTGGCTCATCTGAGCTGCAAAGAGAGGGCCAAGAGTTGGCATGCAGCTCAGCTGGGTTGGGCAGGAGAGCTCAGTTGGGCTCCAGGAGGAGCCAGGAAGCCTGAGGGACGGGATTGGTGGTGGGCGGGAGATGGCAGCAGAGGCCTAAATGATATTCCCTGGTCTGGAAAAAGTCCCTTATCCAGGATCAGTCAGGTCCCGAGGGTGCCGGACTAGGGAGGTCCAACTTGTAGTAGAGTCTCTTCAGGAAATGTTGTAGCCCAAATATATATTACTAAAAATATGACAAAATATTAGAGCACTGAACACATCACAAAAAACTGAATTACAGTGGAGCAGATTCTTCTCTTTGGATCTTATTCACTGACATCAATAGCAAGACTCCACGTGTCATGGCATTCGATTGGGCCTTGGTGACACTAAGTTGTAGGAAGTCAACGGCATTCCTCTGGATTTACACCAGTGTAAGTGAGATCCGAATCTGTCCTGGTGTTTCTTATATAGGTAAATTGTGAGACCAAACTACATTTTGTGATGCACAATGTTGGATAAAGGGGGGAAAAGGCCAAATTAAGCAAGGAACAAAGGACAGAAAAGTCTCTGTTTGCTTAGCAGTCACGGATCTCAGTGAACACAAGAAATTGAGAGCATTTTTCTTATTATATTTTGAAGATGTCACTTTTTTAGAGCCCATTAAGGGCCTGCCATTGTCATAGTGAAGTGAATGACGGCTTTGCCATTTAATTTAATTGGATACAGGATCAGGCCCTTAAATCACTATCAGTTATACAGGTATTTTTCGTAACAATCACAACAGCATTGCACACATTGGGCCTCAATCAAAGCACCCCCTGACATCACAGACAATATTGCCCCGTGGGATCTCGGTTCTGATCTAAATACAGTACTTGACTCGGGGTCCTTAATGCTGCCCCTCCAAGTTGCTCTGTTTCCCCCGCTTCCAAATGTAGAAAGCAGTACTTGCACACCTGTGAATTTGCATTGAATTGTAGTGTGAAGGAAGTTTTCAAATGATTTGTTGATTGTAGTTTTGGTTGACCCACAACTAGTAAAGTCAACACAAATAGTTCTGGATGTTTGCTAAGTGGCTGGAAGGGGTCACGCGTCTGCCATCACACCCTTCCTTTATAACGTTTAGCCTAGTAATTAGCACACTTACATGGGATGTGGACAACCTCTGTTTGTAAGCCTGCTCTGGAAATGACTGTAAACAAGGTATTTTGTCAATTAACCAAAATTCTGAAAAAAATGCTGTTTTGATCCAAAGCTGACTTTTGGGGGTGGGGGGAGGGGAAAGGAGAGAGGGGTTGGAACTGCAGCCAGATTGAAAAATGAGTTATTCATCTAGCTCCCAGCTCTATTCTGAATTCCCCTGATGAAAATACTATAAAAGTAATTACGGTTGTTATATAACACAGAGCACTGTACCTTTTGAATATTTTCAAGGTTTTTTTTAAGTGCCATCAGTTAGTTAGGTAACATTGCAGGGGTTTGCTTAGTGGTGAAAGATATGACTGCTTCATCCCAAAGCATCACAGGTCCACGAGGCAGCCAAAATCATTTTGTGGTTGGCAGTAAATCTACTGACATCACATTCTGTGTTCTCTATGCTTAGCAATTCACTCTTGCCTTGTGATAGCTCTTATTTCTGAAGGTGGGAAGAGTTCCTAAATAATACGACAAATCTGATTCTGGCATTCATGGCTATTTTGAATGAGATGTTATTTCATAGCCCTTATCTACACTTATCTTCACCAATGATGTACTTCAAGTATGCAAATAACATAGATGAAGTCGACATATTCACCGCAGCATCTTGCATGCAGTAGGGTCAGCGGGGACGGCTCTTCCGTCAATGCTGGCCACTCTTCTCATCTTGCTGGTGTACCAGCATTGACAGGAGTGCTCTCGGAATTCAATTTATCTTGTTGCCAACAGACACCATAAATCGATAGCTGGTGGATCGATTGCTGCCTCGTCGACCCAGCACGTAGACAAGGCCTTACCGCACTATTGAAACCAAGGGCTTATGTACAAAATTCATTATTTGGATGGGTTTTCTGGTTCCCTTGCCCCCAGTCAATTTAATTCTCCTGATAATATATTCAGAAGAGCTTGTGGCAGAGAGACTTAAAGAGTAAATGAACTGTGCACACATCCTGAACAGATTTCAGACCAAAACCGAGGAAGAAATACCACAATGCCGTCATTTGCAATGATAAAAGTTACAAACACCACAACAGGGAGCAGAGGCTGAATAGCACAGAGATGGGTGCTTGGGAGAAGAGGTGGGGTGGGTCTTGGGCTTGGAGCAGGAGTAGGAAGAGGAAGAGGAAGGACGGGGGTGGGAATTTGGTGGAAGGGGTCAGATGGGGCAGAGCTTGGTGTAAAGTGAGGGGTGGAGCATCCGCTGGTCCTGGAGGAAGTTGCCAACTATGGTAGAAA
Source organism: Pelodiscus sinensis (assembly GCF_052426305.1). NCBI lineage: Eukaryota > Metazoa > Chordata > Testudines > Trionychidae > Pelodiscus > Pelodiscus sinensis. The sequence goes on along the minus strand of NC_143064.1, from coordinate 10,885,970 downwards.
CGACTTTAAAAATATCAGGAGGGTTTTGTGTTAAGGCACTAGGCTGATGTTGCAGGTCCAGTTCCTGATATAGCTGCTGCTTCCCTGCATGATCCTACAGAAAGCCAATTCTCTTCTCTGGATCTTAGCTCCCCATCTGTCCCCCAGGTATAATAACCCTTTGTGCCTCCCACTCCTCGCCTGTCTTGTCCATTTTGTTGGTAAGCTCATTCGGCAGGGGCTGCCTCTTAGTACATATTTTTCAGGCCAGATAATCATTGAGTCTATTGGCACTCCTGCAAATCAAAACTATTTTTAAAATACAAACGTGTTCACATTTAATGTGGCAGAGCCATTAAGAAGGTGCCTGGTTTCACAGCAACATGTAGCGGTGAAAGGACTGAATCAAGATTTCATTGAACCATCCCTTGCTACCTTGAGGTTACGGTGCACTGTGATAACCAGTAGTTTGCAAGTGGTAGCCTGAAGCCATAACAAAAAGCGTGCTTGATTTTGCTCTTCAAAAGATGGAAGAATGAAACAATACATATGCATTGTGCTTTGTCTTCACGAACAACAAACAGGAACAGATCGACAACGTTTGGGGAAAGGCCCACTGAAACACAGCCAGATTTCTGTCTGAAGGAACTCTCTTGCCATCACTTAACCAAGCGGCATGTAGAGAATCAGGAATCTTGCTCGATGGAACATTTAACACCCATCTGTTTAACAGAGGCATAGGCCATATGGGGCGAAATGAGAACTGGCTGAACATTCATCACTCCTGCCCTGAACCCAATTTCCATTTTACCGCTTGGAGACGTTCCTTCCATCCCAACCTGATTGCCCCTGTTCGAATACCGACTGCCTCATATTAACGCATCTCAAAATCAATGGAAGGGGTGTGAGCAACCTAGCATCCTCTCTGCTTTAGCCATGGTAACACTGTTCGCAGTTTCTTAGCACTATTGTTCTTCCTTGCAACATGATTCCCTATGCACACATCCAAATTCCATGGAAGGCTGTGGAAGGCTGGGCCTTTTAATAAGGTTCTAGAATATGAATGGGAAATTGGAGAATTCCAGCAAGTTAGGAGTGAGTAGTGCACCAGGATCCAGACTAGACTCCAGAAAAGAAGCTTCATAAATAAGAAGAGGGAAACAGCGTGGAGTTGAGGTGTATTTTACAAGGCCAGAATATCAGATGGTATAAATCATGATTACAGTAGAGCTAGGCCTGTGTATACCATCTGACTTCCTAGTCCTAAAATTCACAGAGAGGGTGAGGCATTTTTCTATCAGGGAGTCAATGAAGTGAGGGACTAGCAGGCAGGAGGCTATTCTAGAGCACATTTTTCAATGAACTTTGTGGTGTCTTTATTGTATTACAAGTGAGAGGTAAGAAATGAGGGATCATGAAAGTGGTGGTGACAGTGACTGGAGAGGAACAGGAGGAGAGAGAAAATGTTATGCTCCACTTTCACAGTGAGAATAATTAGGGAATTTTGGTGGGGGTTGGATGTGAACAGTGTGCAGAGGGAAAAGTCTGGAGGGCAGTAAGTCCAATAGAATGAAGAAACAAGCTGAAAGGTTTGATGAAGGTTCAGGAGATAATCCAGGCTTTTTCTGCAGAGTCATACATTTATAAGGCCAGAAGGGACCATTAATCATCCATTCCAACTTCCTGGATAATACAGTCTATAGAATTTCTCCCACTCACTCCTGCATTGAGCTAAATCACTTATGTTGGACTCAGGCATTCTGTGGAAGGTTCTAATGTGTCTCCCATAAACAAACTGTCTTCCTTCTGTTCCAGTCCAGCCATTTGATTCACAGAGCTTCACAAGACGTGGCAGTGAGGAGCAAACGTTGGAAAAGGGGAGGGGGGAAGATCCTGAGATGTTTATGTAAAAATGGGGTGGCAGTGGGAAAACGGGATGATTTAGTTGGCATTGGTCCTGCTTTAGGCAGTGGGCTGGACTCGATGACCTCCTGAGGGCTCTTCCAGCCCTACGATTCTATGAGTCGTTACATATACAAGGTTAAATTATCTGCTGAGGTAAGAGGATATAATGCTACAGCCTTCAACAGTTGGCGCCAAAGCTGTTAGTCAATAGTGCTGATGAACATATTTCTCTTATCGTCATATATAAAGTTAGTGTTTCTGGAGGAAACCCTCAATTTTCCATTAACACAGCAATCCTGAACCTTTCACTCCCACTAATTTGCAGACAGAATCATGCCTTTGCATTACAAAATTAATTTGCACACACTTCCAACTTCCAAAACAAATCCTACATAAGGAAGTAAATACACTTCTATCTAAATTATGGAATATATTAGTTTATCTTTCACCTTCCATTTGACACACATTCACAGCTGTTTCCCAGCCTCCTCCTTTTCACAGGAAAAAATAAAAGATAGATTACTGAGTGAGTATCTGGAGAATTTACTATAGAAAGAAACAGCTGTATGAATGCATACCTCAATGCAATTTAATCTGCCTGTCCAAAATTAGTTGTAATGCTGCATACATTGAAAATGGAAAGATTTGGTACAGATCTTGATTTGGGGCAGAGCCAAAAACAGTCACTTGAGCTGTCTTGCTCTCCTAGATTGGAGTGCTTAATTCAAAAATATAAAACCTTCTTTTCCGTTGCATTGCAGAGTGGGAGATTTAAACATCATTGAAAAAGCAATAAACAGCATTCCAGATAAACTTGCTTGTTTTGATTTTTAATCAAATTACAAAATAAGGGGATTAAGGCACTGGATTTGACATAATGTGGCTGTACTTTATATTAATAAGCATTTGATATGCACAAAATCTACTTAAAAATTAACAAAAATATTGATAACATTAACTCTGAAGCATCATATCAATTACAGATCTAGGGTAAACTTATAACTTGGACTTTCCTACTCTGTCTGTGAAGATTAATGGCTAATGTGATAGGATTAATCATTATGGAAAAAATGCTGTAATACGATAAGAATATCCCCAAACTGATTTGTATTGGAAATATTTATAACAAACAATCAACCCCGCTCCCAGATTAATACCATAGGTATTTTATATTACAAATTTTTGCTGGGTGCTCTGCTGCTCAGACACAGATATATTAGAATTCTTTCTTCATATCACATTTTCAAAGCCTTTTTTCTTTTCTGCCACTGTACACCATGGTTACCATTCTTGATTATTAGTATTTTACAGTGCCCAAAGGTATGCCAGGTGCCTTCACTGTGAAAATAAAAAGACGTGGTCATTACTTTAAAGTGTCTACAAGAAAATGTATGGCTGTGTCTACATTGGCAAGATTTTGCTCATAAGCGGCTGCTTTTGCGCAAAACCTTGCTGCCTGTCTACACTGGCCGCGAGTTCTTGCGTAAGAACACTGATGTGTTCAGGAATAAGCACTGACGTGCTCAGGAATAAGCCCTCTTGCGCAAGTGTTCTTGTGCAAGCGGCCAGTGTAGACAGGCAACATGAATTTCTTGCGCAAGTAAGCCCGATGGCTAAAATGGCCATTGGAGCTTTCTTGTGCAAGAGAGCGTCTACACTAGTACGGATGATTTTGTGCAAAAGCACATGCCAGTGTAGATGCTCTCTTGTGAAAATACTTTAACGCAAAAACTCTTGCGTTAAAAGTATTTGCGCAAAATCATGCCAATGTATATGTAGCCTATGGCTACGTCTACACTGGCCCCTTTTCCGGAAGGGGCATGTAAATTTCACCAGTCGTCGTAGGGAAATCCGCGGGGGATTTAAATATCCCCTGCGGCATTTAAATAAAAATGTCCGCCGCTTTTATCCGGTTTTTAAAAAAGCCGGAAAAGAGCGTCTAGACTGGCCCCGATCCTCCGGAAAAAGTGCCCTTTTCCGGAGGCTCTTATTCCTACTTCAAAGTAAGAATAAGAGCCTCCGGAAAAGGGCACTTTTTCCGGAGGATCGGGGCCAGTCTAGACGCTCTTTTCCGGCTTTTTTAAAAGCCGGAAAAAAGCGGCGGACATTTTTATTTAAATGCCGCGGGGGATATTTAAATCCCCCGCGGATTTCCCTACGACGACTGGTGAAATTTACATGCCCCTTCCGGAAAAGGGGCCAGTGTAGACGTAGCCTATATGTATAATTATAGCTGGAACAGATATTTTCTATTGTCTCACACTGTAGCATCCTGTTATGCCATCAGTATGGCCTCTCTGCTGAGCAGAACCGGAAGTTTGGGATCTTGCAGATAGCCTTCCCAATGGATGAAAAATCACTGATGCAGAACTTGGGAATACTCCAAGTGCACCTTATTTTTTAATACATATACACCAAGCCTGGAACAGCGGTGGTCAAACAACATTCAGGCTAACCCTTGTTTCAGAAATTGAAGCCCAACACCATTCCCAATTTCCATAGGAGTATCTCTGCCTCAAGAATTGACTCCATTCAGGGTACGTCTACACTACATGCCTCTGTCGGCAGAGGCATGTAGATTTGTTTGTTCAGCAAAGGTAAATGAAGCCGCGATTTAAATGATCGCGGCTTCATTTACATTTACATGGCTGCCACGCTGAGCCGACAAACAGCTAATCAGCTGTTTGTCGGCTCGCCGCTAGTCTGGACGTTCCCCCTGTCGACATCAAAGCCCTTTGTCAGCAGCCCCGGTAAACCTCATTCCACGAGGAATAACGGGGCTGCCGACAAACGGCTTTGATGTCGACAGGGGGAACGTCCAGACTAGCGGCGAGCCGACAAACAGCTGATCAGCTGTTTGTCGGCTCAGCGCGGCAGCCATGTAAATGTAAATGAAGCCGCGATCATTTAAATCACGGCTTCATTTACCTTTGCCTACAACCCTAATCTACATGCCTCTGCCGACAGAGGCATGTAGTGTAGACACAGCCTCAGAGACCAAGGTAAACAATAAACTCTCCTGCTGCTTAAGAACATAAGAACGTCCTTACTGGGTCAGAACAAAGGTCCATATAGCCTAGTATCCTGTCTGCCGGCAGTGGCCAATACCAGATGCCCCAGAGGGAAAGATCACAACAGATAATCCTCACGTGATCCCTCCCCTGTCACACACTTCCAGAAAAACAGAGACTAGGGATACCATTCCTTCCCATCCTGGCTAATAGCCATTGATGGACCTAACCTCCATGAATCTATCTAGCTCTTTTTTGAATCCTGTTAGAGTTCTAGCTTTCGCCACATCCTCTGACTTGCACAAGTTCCCCCTATCCTGATGACTGCATCATCAACACTGAACTCCACATGACCAAAATGCAAACCCCACAGCATGTCTTTCCAGGACTGAGCATTTGCTTGTGTCCTAGGAAAAAAGAACCTAGAAGTGTAACACAAAAAGCTGGTGATACCTGGTATGCACTCAAACACGATTCTAACAAAGCCTTTGTCTACACTACTGTAGAAAATTGACCTAAAGTACTCAACCCCAGCTAGAAGAATAACAAAGCTGCAGTTGATGTACCAAAGGTTGAATTACTGTGGGGTCTACTCTGTGGGCAGTTGATGGGAAAAACTTTCCTGTTGACTTACCTTACTCTTCTCATTGGGAGCAGAGTACAAGGGTTGACTGAAGAATTATCTATGGTCAATTTGGTGGGTCTTCACTAGACCAATTAAATTGACCACCAGTAGACGTCTTAGGGCGTTGATCTTTTAAGTAGTGTAGATATAGCCTAAAACCATTAAGACCCACTATCTGCAGTCAGTGACCTCAATAAGGCACTGTGGATGCACTAGAGTGTTCAGTTCTTGTCACATATCTGTGTCTTTGACAGGGTCTTAGTTTATGAGTAGGGCTCCCATAATACGAATAACATTATTAATTATCAAATACACAGATACCACTAGGAGTTCAACATAGCTACATGCCACATACACAACTTTAATTATTCATATGTTCATCTTGTAAAGAAATGATTCTGGCATATAACAAAAACAGCAATTTACTCTTTCGTCTCTGGTTTTCAATGGGCAACATATTTGCCCAACACTCTGAATCATTCAAGGATGAGTAGTTCTGAAGGCAATAAATAAATGCGTTTTGCTTTGTTTGAAATAATTGTGCAGTGTTTGGTTGGTTTTTAAATGGACGTGGTGCAAAAATTCTCAGTGACTAAGAGTTACATCTTGCCTTTTTAAACTGAGTATCGCCTTTAATTAAAAATTCTTATGCATATGCTTAACTTTATGCACAGGAGCATGTCCTCTGACATGAAAGGGATGAGTTACATGTTGAAAGCTAAGCGTGCACAAAGGTGTTTGTGAGTCAGAGCTCTTTAAGTAGCAGTATTGATTTAAATGTCCTACTCACTATGGCTGTGTCTAGACTGCAGGGTTTTTTCGAAAAAAGTAGCCTTTTTTTGAAAAAACGTCACCTGTGTCTAGACTACAGCCTTGTTCTTTCTAAATTAAATCGAAAGAATGCGGCTTTTCTTTCGATGGCAGTAATCCTCATTTCATGAGGAATAACGCCTTTTTTCGAAAGTGTTCTTTCGAAAAAAGGTGTTCTTGAATGCAAACAGGGCTTTTTCAAAACATAGCATCCAGACTGCCTGGGTGCTCTCTTTTGAAAAAGCGGCTCACTTTTTCGAAAGAAGAGGTTGCAGTCTAGATGCTCTCTTTCGAAAGAGGCTTGCAGTCTAGACATACCCTATGAGTAAAGGTGATTCAATTTGCTCCAGTCTAACACCAGCTATATTACACTGGGCTTTAGCTGTTATTTTCCTATATTTTTAAAGTTTCCATCTCCATTTGTAAAGCACACAGGCTGCTGTGAAAAAGCTGATCTATAAACTGAATTCATTTTTGATACATAAAGATAATTTCTTCTGCTGCTGGGTTTTAATGCACAAAAAAGGTATTAAAAGCCTGCAGGGTTTATTTTTTCCTGTATGTGGTTGCACGATTTGTAAGGCTTGATGAGCATTTGTACATGTATGCTTACACTTAAAACAATGTGATCTGTTGCTCAGTAAGAGTAGCACGTACGAGATCGACAGCTCTGACAGGGCTTCTTTGTTCAGTTCTTGGAGGGCATTAAACCAGCATTAACATCTGACTTATCATTCTCTAGCTGAGCCCATTTCTGTTAAGTGAAAATCAAGAACTATTCTGTGCAACTCATAACTGGATACACAGACGTCACATGCTGTTACATTCCTCTGCTGTGTTGCATTGGATAGTCTGGAAGGAGCATGAAATGAACAGCTGTGGACCCTAAATATTTGCTCACTTGTGTCCTTGCTTTGCCACAAATATACTTTGCACGCATGGCTGATGTTTGTGTTTTGACGCTTTATTCGTTAGATATCAGAACAAAAAAGTAAAATGTACCACCATGTTATTCAGCTGCTAATGAAACAATTTGTGCTGAATTATGGCAGCCCAGAAAAACTGTAGAGTCTAATTTTACATGGGCCAGATGTGATATAAGAAGCACAGTAATTATTGTAATGAGAGCTAGTCAAATATGGCTGGTGAACTCCGAATGATAATTTGGCTCAGTCTGCTTGGTGTCCCATTATATTCACTATTTATTAGCAATTGTGTAAAAAGGCTTTTGTTCACACTAGTATCTGGGGATGACAGTTGTTCATGTTTGCACAAGGGGAAGATTTTTGTTTTTATTTGTGCCGTGGTGGGGGCATATCGTTGTTCGCAATACTCCTTTGTTAAAAAAAAAGTCATCCAACCAAGTTGCAGAAACAATATCATGTGACTACAGAGTAGCTGCTGAGCACTTCATGTGACATGTTGCCATTCAGTTAGTAGGACGGAGCCGATTCATATAAATTGTTGGTAATAATGAATAGCAAATAATTGTAAAACCCCCAAACTGTTAAGATGAGACTTGTGAATGAGGTGCGGGGTGGGTGGGACAAGAGTAAAACACCTTGAAAAATGTAAATTCAAACATCTGTAACTGTAATATTTATCTCCACTCAGTGCTTTTTATATGTACCTAGCATATATCTTAACCTAACCAAAAAAAATCTAATAATAATTTATAGACCTTCCCTTCAAGTCAGTCTCAAGAGCTATCTTAACTTTCACATGATCAGGAATCAAGAAAGCTGAGCAACAAAAGGGGAAGATACATGACAGACTCTATGTAAGACTGACCTGGACCATTCTGATTATTGTTTCTTAGACTTCACTTCTATCCCCATATTCTTATGATTTCTTTGGCCACCAAAGACCTAATTCCACTCCCAATTAACTCAGTACAAATGTATTAAGTTTGCACTCGAGAAGCCAATATTATGTCCCTGTCTGTAGCTGTAAAATCTTATCAGAATGACAAAGTTAAAAAAATGTAGCATGCTGTGTTTTTGGAGCTGGGACTATCCCAGGAAAGGCGTTAAGATATTATAAAAATGAGGAGAAAATGTGGCTCTGCCAATGCCCATGCATTTGTTTTTGAATGAATCATGAAGCCAAAGTCCAGCTGATGATAATAAGTCATAAATATTCAAATCTGCAAAGGAAGATTCAAAAACTCCCAAGTTCACCCTTAGTATGAACTGGGAAATATGCCTCCCACTGCTAAATCCTCAGGTCATTGCAAACATGTACTAAATGGGCACAGTAACACATCTAATTGTGTTGCTATTAGAGATGAGCCATAACTGCAACATGCGAGCCGAAAACCAGACCCTTTCCTTAAATGTAGAGTCAGATTTGAACTTTGGGCTTGGCTCTATGTAAGACTGACCTGGACCATCAAATATGAATGCCCCAAACTTTGTTAAAATTCAACTACTTCTGCCCGTTTGGTTCTGAACTTTGTGACTTGATTACACTGAGAACGTGTGCTTTTAAATAAAAAATATTCTTAAATTTGTCTCTCATGAGTTTAAGTACAACAGGGAAAATTGACCAGCTTAGGCCTAAATTGCAGATCCTCCTCTTCCTATAGTGCTTCAATTTCATATTCAATAGATGTTTCCAGGGTAAAAATAAACATACTTGGCAAAATGATGCTATGAGTTAACACTTATATCACTTACAATTCAAGTCAGTTGATGTGCAAGTGAGCACAGATTTATTATTATTTATTTATTTATTTATTTATTTATGTTATTACAGAAATGGTCACATAGGCTTCATATTCAAATACTCATTTTCAGCCGTGATAGCATTAAAAAAGAAGAGCTACTCTGGAGACAATAAAAGTGGTTGCCCTTTGTCACATTCTCCTGTTGACAGTGCTGGAATTTTTTTCACATTCGTTTCCATGAAGTACAGTTTGATTTCTTTTCAGACCAATCCATCACCTAATGAACATGATCAGGAACTAACAGGAAGGGAGTAAGTTCCCCCCCCCCCCTCCAAATTATTTTCCCTTGATTTCTTCTTGCTTTTTTCTTATAATAAAGAAAGCCATTAAACTTCGTAAGCTTTACTTATTTTAAACATAAAGCTAAAACAGTGCCAAAATCCTTGAATCTATATCTAATAAAATTCATGTCTCTGTTGGTTGCCTTGGTAACAGTCACAAAGTTGTGCATATAAACAACCTGCAGCCAGTGGAACAAAATGTGGTTTAAGTTGCAGAATCTACTTCTCAAGGCTTGTGCATTATTAATGTAACAAACAATCATAAAAACAAAACCAACTACATTATATTCCCAGAGTGCATACTGGATGACAGTGGATGAGTATTTTATACTGACTGGCTCCCTTGTGAGGTAGAGAAGGGCATCAGAAAGGTTGTACACACACTGAATGTAAGAGTACAATGCTATAACCTACCAGGTTTTTTTTTCCAGGAGGTTCCTTTTCAGTATGGGACTGGTGATGTACCTACAGCCTGCTCTTTCAACAAGGTGGCTGGAAACAGTGAAGCTGCCACATTTCATAGCTATGGACATTTACATGAACAAAGTATCACAGGTCCATCAGCAGCCTACCCGGGTCGAAGAATTCTTACATGGAACTAGCTATCACGATTATTGAAGGAGGTTGAGCAGGGGCGGATATAGGGCAAGGCGAGCGGGGCGACCGCCTTGGGCCCCGCGCTTCAAGAAGCCTCGCGCATGCACCGTGGCAAAGGGGGGGTCCGCGAAATTATGCTGCTCTGGGCACCGCGAAATGGTCATCTGCCCCTGAGGTTGAGCATACACTAATGGAAAGGGGATGGAAAAAAACTTCTGTCAATACAGGACACAACTTTGTGAGGGTTCACTAGTCAAACCCTTAGGTTTCTACTAATAAACATAAGACCTGGATCTTCTAAACATATACTGATGAAACACAGGGACAACAAAGGCAATGGTTTCCATAGCAACACGGCCTTGTGGAAGCTCTCAGCCTAACGTCACCGTCACCTCCTCCTCCCTCCTTCCATTCCACAGGTTTCCAGTTACGTATTCTTCTAGAAGCACCTATGGAAATCCAACAATGAACGACTCTTTTCAATGTCCCGCATGCGAGTAAACATGGCGACCTGGGATGGGCAAATTTTGCTTATAAACCTCTAGGTTTTGAACGTTTTAAATGATCTCAGTATTGCTAACGCCCAGCACTCAAACAGTGTGTCAGCTCCCCACCCCAGTCATGTGATTGGCTCAAAAAAATCACGAGACTTAAAGAAAGCCACCTTTTATTTTATGTCTGGTTTCTGAGACTTCAGCACACATAAAATGTCAGATTATCAAGCTTTCCTCCACCACAACACAGGTTAGAGGCATATTTTTTTTTTTTAATGAGAGTTGTGTTACTCACCTAACGACCACCTTAAGGAAAGGGTGGCTTTAGGAATACTATCCAATATTATGAGGCTTGTAGTAAAATTGTGACAATTGACCACACGCACATTTTTTCATATGTGTTATGGCTTAATGGCAGTTTGCAGAATGTCGTTGTTTAGCAACACCCTACCTCTGATGCCACTGTATATGTATGTCTCAGAATGTGTCTTGGACTCCTAGGCACCCTAGTAAATTAATAAAGCATAATTCCCATTTGCAAGCTAAATTGAGACTCTACTCATTGAAAAAGCTGCAATAATACAAAAGTAATGCAGACAAAATACCAACACTAGGTTGCTCCTGGATTTTCCTTCAGTGAATAGGAACATGGCAACAGTGATTGCCAAACTGCAGGTTGAAATGCTGCCCTTTCTTAGTGGTCAATTTTCTTACTGTTTTCCTAGCTGTCTGCTCATTTAGTGGAATTGACTTTGCTCTAGAGCAAGCATCTCTTGAAGCAGTCACACACTATCGCGCTGCACAGTTTAAGCTGTATGGTGTAATGAAAACCTGTCAGGATAGAAGATCTTTTTCACTAAAATCCAGACACGTCTCACTCATGTGGTAAGATTTGTAATGTTTGTCTAAAAAATCTTTAGCAATGGGGAATGGTGTGTTGCTGTTTAAAAAAAAAAAAATCCACACACAAAAACTCCTCCCCTGAAAATTAGAAATACAGGAGTTTACAGATTCTTTTTTTTAGATATGTATGTCAATCCAACTGAAAGGGGGTATATTGCTGCTGATCTTATGGGGGCAAAACATCAACACTGTTTAACATTATCAAAACAAAACTTAGTCGAGAGTCCACGGAGATTGATAGGAGACTTCCTGCTGACATCAGTGCAGGCCCAGGATGCAAGCCTGGGACTGACATTAATGGAATTTTTTGTCTCAGTGTGATTCTGCTTAAAGATTTTCTTAGCGCAGCCATTTTTTTTCACAGAAGAGCAGTATACCATTAACTTCCCCCACCCATCACAGAGTAAAAAAATGTGTGCAAGACTAGATAATGTGAAATGGTGCACATAGCACAGAGGAGAATGCATGGAGAGAAAAGGCGGATCCTGCAGAAAGTGAAGTCCCTGGCTTCCACTGATTTCAGAAGGAACAGAAATGAGTCTGCTTTTGCTTCCTTTGAAATGCCTGGAAGCCAGATATTTGTGCCTGATTGTCCTCTTATTGAAATGGCTGCAAGCCATTGACTTCAGTAGCTCCTAATTCCACCCCCTTGTTTGGTGCAAGTAGATCTCCAGCAAACATATGATGGAAAGTTTGGAGCACTGATATGGAGAAGAGGCACATGTTATGACTGCAAAAACAAGTTCTGATTCATTAATATGAGGGTGCCACGCTCTCCCCAGTTGCTCCCTTCAGAAGAGTCTTATTTAATATTTATTCGGTCCTTCTTCGGGAATATTTTCCATTCAATGTAGAAACATCGTGCTAAGATAGGGTTTTCAGAATGACTCACTGTTCACCTGTCTCTTCTCCCAGTGAAGTCAAAGGGAATTTTAACACTGACTTCAATAATAGTGAAAATAAGCCGTTACTGAATGTTTTTGAAAAGCTCACTGTGAGTTTTGCTTTAAGGAAATACATTTTTGTTTCCCTGAATATAAATTTCCCACTGTCACATTTCAAGGCATCTGCATCTCCCCTCTGTGGTCCAACAAAGAAACTAGTTCTACACTCCTGAGAGGTCACCTCTCCTGGTTGCAGACTCTCTCCCTCCTGTTTTGTTTTGTTTTTTTTCCCTATGCCTCACAGTTCATGGTATACGCTGTGAGTTCCCCAACGAGTCCCGCTACCTAAGCAAGCTTGTTTTGCTTTCTCCTCGGAGGCTATATCCAGAGAAAATTGCCCCTAGTTAGAATTTACCACACCGTTCTTTTTAATCAAGCACATTTATTCTTAAGGAGGAAGCACTACAGAGCAAACATATTAAAGCAATCCAAGAATCTACAAATATGCAGATAAAATTAGCAGATTTCATCTCCACATCCAGCAAGAGCTCTGGCAGGTGAGTTAAGACCACCAAAGGGTTCTTCTGTGCTTACATGTTCATATCTGCTATTAACTCAGAACAAGACTACTCCAGAATCTGTGAGCTCCTCCTTCATGCACTGTGTGCCTTTGATCTTGGAACCCTGGGAACAGGTAATCAACAGATTACAACCTACTTTACAAAGCATAGCTTCAAAAGATTTGGCTTTTGCATACATAACCAGAGGCAGGGAGTGAGGGCAGGAAGAAATTTGTGTTCACCTCCTAGTTATTTCCTAGGAAATTGACTTCACATGTATTATTTTTTCTGCCACATTCATCATCCAGTCCCACAATAATATTTAACCTTCTCATTTTACTAGAATGGACTCCAGAGATACTTCAACTTAATTCAATAAAGTTTCTCAAGGGTACTGCAAGGAAATTGACATATGTGTTACACCCACAACACATAAGAAAAAAGTACACATTTTCAGCTGTTTGCTTGCCAGATTCAGGAAGTCAATAGAGTTGTTCTATATATTCAAAAGTATAACTGCACATTGATTTTTGTCCCTGCAAAATATTCTGAATACAAAACATTCCTCATTCATCATTTTTTTCACAGAATATTTTGAGAATACTCAAAGTTGTGAATTCTTTTGGTTTTCAGCCACTGAAAGGTGGCATTGTCTTTTTTGCCAGTAAATGCTGGAAGTAGATTTACAGAAAACAAATGATGAAAAGTTCTGAGCAGTGATATGAGAGCCACATTAATTTGGATCTCAATTATTGTAAAGTAACAAATATTGATTTGCAACCGTTGCAAACAACACAAAAACAAACAAACAAAAAAAAGGATTTGGGGTTTTAAACAAAAACCCAAACATCTTTGACAAAAAACAAAATTTTCACCAACGAAGCATTTTTTCTTTTTTTTTTAAAGGCAATAAGTTTTTAGCAAGATTTCTGTACAATTGCAAATTGGACACTATATTTTTTTACGCTTCAGGGCATTTTCAGTGATCCTGAAATCTGAGGCACTGTAGTCATGGCACGATTAAGCTCTTTGTAGGCCCTAGGTTCCCTCATAATTGTAGGTTCTTAAATTAGACTATATAGAAATATATAAAGGAGAAATACCCTATCACCTACACACCTAATATCACCCACTTTCATTTTTGCTCTTGAAAGTGGCACACCATGTGAGAAACTCATGGTACTTTATTCTAAAATAATAGCCATTTTGTTGAATACTAACGTTATACTTAGGATTCGCCTGAGAGTTAATCAGCTGATAAAGAGAAAATTAAGGTGATGTTGCCACCTCTACTACTTTACAATCCACAGAGCAATGCATTGTGCCGCAGAGCCGATAACTTGGCAACATTGTGTCTCAAGTTCACTCAACATCATTTACAAAATAACAGTGCATTGGCTGATGCTGCCCATGCATTCCTGCCAGAAACAGTGTGTAGTAGTGCCCTAACATTTCTGAAACACAATTGTGAAATGCAAATACTGTAGTAATAAGCAGTGTTCCCTCTAACATTTTCTTTCTTTGGGCAGGTTAAATTTTCTTATGTGAACCGCCAGTACAAACAAAAAAACTGGGAATAAATATATATTTTAAACAGCTCATAGGTATGGAAGACAAAAATTTTAAAACAAGGGAAAATTAACAAGGAGCAATGCTTAGGATGTTTATTTAATATCAAATAAAAAGAAAATTGACAGTATCCTGGGACTATATATATTTTATCATCCTTTCTAACAACTCAAGCTAATAAACACGCCAAAACGTGTATTATCCACACATAGCTCAGCTTTAAGGTATTAAGGCAATCTATGAGTCAACTGGAAACAGTCATGCTCTTCTAATTTGATTAATGGTACACAAATATATAATAGTAAAAATAAATAATTAAACCAACACTGAAAGCAAATAAAGCAACCAATGTAAAAATAGGAAGGGATGTAAAATATCAGGTGGTTGGTGATGGGCATTTTAAATGAATGTTTAGGATCTCTATACAAGTGAAACAGATACCTTTAAATGCAGATAAAAGTTATCCTTGTTTGAAACTTTCACAGTGTGTATGTCACCAACTCAAAGAGTAGAAGCTGCAGAGTAGCACTTTAACACACGGCTTCAGAGTTTGTAAGATCTGTTTTTTAAAGATCTTGCAATTCAGACTGCATCCTAGCATCACATCTAGTACACCCATTGATTCATAAGAGCCAGAACTATATCACAGAGGAAAGATCTGGCCTTAATGGCTCTCCCCAAACAAATTCTAAAATTTAATGGAAATCACTTGTCTGGAATACAACTGTAATTGAAAGGCTAAATAAATAAACAGGTTCCCTGGCAAAGTTCTTCCAGTTTTAATAATTTACTGTGTATTAATTGTTACACAGGATATTTAAAAAAAATAAAGGTCAGTCTTCAGATATCTACAGCACTCCAACAAATATATTAAAAGAATCCTTTTCTTTCCATACTTAAGCCATTAACACCTATGTAAACATTCTTTAAAATGTAATCATGCAAATGTCATGAGGTAGGCCTACCCACATAATCCTTATCTACAAAAGCAACCTAACTGCTTTACAATAGAAAAACATCATACTTTTTAAAAAAAAAAATAATGAATTTTTTTAAGTCCTACATTTTTTGTAGGCCCTAGGTCCTGTGCCTACTTTGCCTCATGGATAATCTGGCCCTGACTGTAGTTGTAATTTTTTGTCAAAGCTGCACAGAGCCCTAACTGGACAATATTTGCTAAGTCTAGATTTAAATGGAATGATTAAGATTTAAGTGTGGTGAGTAGAAATTGTGACAACATCAACTTGAATTAGAAAGGACAAGATTATTATTGTGTTGATCCTAATATTAGTAATTCTGTTTGAGGAAGCTGGAGGGGGAAAAAGGGCTAGAAAATCTAGCACTAAATATGAAGGACTCTTAGAAAAGCTTATTGTGTGTGTAGGAATTGGAAGACTTTTGTTCAAATAGGAGGGTGCAGGAGTGATATGTGCTTATTTTGCTTTACAATAGCATTTTAGGGGAAAGAGTCTATAATAAAGAAACCTCTAGTCGTTATTGCCTGCACTTCCAAAACTACTCTTTTAACAACCACTTCAACCTATTTCCAGAAATGACTAAGAAAAAAGCAGGTACTGAATAATGACATGATTGTAAACCAGTGCTGTCTTTGCTTCATTGCCCCTGTACTGACATTAAACATGAAATTCACCATCAAAGAACATTACGGCTCTGACCACTAGTGCAAAATTTCATAAATGAGGAGTAAAGCGGCAATTTTATTTTCATGTTCTGCAGAACTAGTAGTCTCAATAATGTGATTTCCAGGCCTCAGAACGCTGGACTAGACATTGTAAACAATGGGTCTTACCCACCCCTCACAGAGCCTTGGTTACACATATATCAAAAAGATTTGTGAGTTTTGTATCCTGCTTCTTTACAGTTGGCTTAGATAGCAGCAGCTGTAAATGCCCAAGGCCGGCCTCAAGGCCTACTCTTCTCAAACTCCAGCTGACTTCAGTGACATTTGGATACTGTCCCAAGGGCACATCCACATTCACTGGAAGATCGATGCTCTGGAGGTCAATCTTCTAGCGTTCGATTTAGTGGGTCTAGTATAGTGCATCTGGTACTCCTCCTTTTGGGATGAGTAGGAGAAGCTGACAGAAGCATTTGCTCCCATTGGCCTCTTGAAGTGTGGATGCTGCCGCAGCTTGGCTTAAGGTAAGCCAACTACATTTTGTGTAGCTGGAGTTCTGTACCTTAAGCCAACCTTCCAGGTCCAGAATAGACCTAGCCCAAGAGGAGTAGAAGTGCATAAGAGATTAATGTGACTACTACAGACTCTTTTATCCCAGTATGTATGTGTATCACTGAAACAGAGAGGACAGATTAGTACCTCTCCATTTATGTCCATCTACATCCCACCATTATGCTACCTGGTAAACCATCTTGAGATCCAAGCACAATTTATTTTGGTAGATGCATTCACTTGGGAGTTAAGCCCTTTAAATTTACAAAGCCTCCAATTACACAGCGGGATCCAGATTCTTATCTTATGTAAATCAACCTCACTCCAGTGATGTCAGCTGAGCTCCACCGATTTATACAAGCTGAGAATCTGGCTATAATATTATAGACATGTTGGCTGCAGTTCAATAGTTAAGGTTGAGTTCAGTTTTTTCCACTTAAAGCAGGAAATCCTGCTAAATCCATTACTTAGGTTATATTATGTTGTCTGTATTGACTTATGTTTCTGATCATTTCTACAGCCCTATTTCTTTTACACATAAGTAATGGTGCTGTACTTAACCTTAATTACATTTCAGCATAGTTTTTTCATCCACCAGTATAAGCCACTTCATGTCTATCTTTAATAAATGCACACTCCAGACCTTCTCCTCCATCCTACATCCTCCACAAAGCAACTGCTTTGATGTCACAGCCACAGAGGTTTTGGTGAATGGAGAGGAAGCTCAAAGTTAGTACTAATACTAGCACTAGCCTATCCCACGAGGACAGAAAGGAAAGGGGTGGTATGTCCAGGTTCCTTCTGGCAGCAGAGGAAAACAGGTATTGTATCATCTTACAAGATAACAGCATGGCTGCTTTCCTCTGCATAGATGTGTGAATTTAATAGAAAAAGCTTGCATTTCTTGAGGGGTTTTTGGACTATCCTATAGACTTAGAATGTGATTAGTGTTGGCAAACTATTCTACCACTAACACCAGATGGGATTTTGGAAGGAAATAGTTTTGTGATTTATTATCCTGGAATTTTGAAAAATTTTCCTCCAGCTTTCCCATAACATGAAAAAGAGATGAAGTTCCTCATTACACCTACATAGCAAGGATCAGCAGTTTGCTTACATAGCAATATTAGAACATGTGGTTATGAGTTAGAAAGTATTTCAGAGGACCATCATTACCCCACACATCACTCATGCTAGATCTCAGCACAGACGTAAATTTTTTCCACTTGCACCCAATTTTGCAAATTGCTCTGTTTTCTCTTGGGCTGGAGATGATCTGTACAGCATCTTTGCTGCAAAATACAATGATAGATTCAGGACTGTATTGTAACATACCTCATATCATTGATATGCCTTAGGAAAACTTTCTATTTGAGGCAAGACATTTTTTTTCCTGCGGTGGAAATGTTGCTCATACTCAAACTCTGAAATCTCTCTCCTTCTCATACTACTTTTAAGGTAGTATTTGATTTTGCAGCCTGGAATTCAGCACTAAACACAGTAATACACAAAGTACTGAACACACAAATAACAACACAGAAAATATTGGAATATAATCTAGACCTTGAATAAAGTGATCATTAATAATACATTAGAGAAACAAGACGATGTTAAAAGAAGGGTAAATCACATTCAAGAAAAAATTGGCCTTCTTTCTTCAAATACATATGATTTTTACATAGGACCCCTATAGTCACTAATCTGTCTTTACAGGTTCTTACACCAAACCCATCACTCAGGTACCTGGGCTTAGATAACAGAATTGGTAGCATTCAAATATTTTCTTAAACATTCTTTTAAGTATTTGTGCAATTGGAAATTGTCTAATTGTTTCCCTTAAAAGTGCATAGTAGGAGCTGTGCTTCTAAGATAACAATTAAAAGCTGCATTTGGTTATATAAACCATTGCTAAATATTTTCCAAGAATATAGTAATTTGCAAAGATATAAACTCAATGACTTGCAGACTCTGGCCCTAGGGATACCTACGTCCCATTGAAATAAATGGGTATGTTAGATGCCTAAATATCTTTGAAGATACTCTTAGGTACTTAGTGATGCGTGCTAATAAACATAGTCAGATAATTTATTCTGTAAAATATGTGTATCCATATCCTAACAATAATAGTCTATATATTCTTCCAACCACCCAGTCTGGAAATCAATGGCCTTTAACTGCTGAGAACAGCTTTACACACCTACCAGTAGTATGCATGAGCCAGCATCTTCTGTGGAATGATCAGAGCCAGCTGACAAAAGAAGAGGATAGTTTCATGTCAGATACACTCCAGCAGAGGTCATACAGCATGATGATAAAGGAATAGCTCCCTGATTCCACATTCTTCACACAGCATGTTGCTGAGGGAGGGGCAAATGGCTCATCCAGAATGGAGAAATTTTCTATTATTTTGGCACTAGGATCATTCCTGGTAGGTGACAGGATTTTGTTGCAGTTTCCTCTGGCTCATTTCTTTGAGGAGAGGATGAGGCTTACCCTTCTACTTCCCGTAGAGTGGTGTGGGAGTGTTGTTCACCAAAACCATGAATTCCCAGGCATCTCCCAGAGCATCTGGAAGACCTGTGCTTTAGAACTTCTCCTTTGCCTGTATGAAAACACGGCACCCCTGAAAACTGCTGTCACCCCGCCTCTCTCAAGGAGTGTCCTCCATCTCAAAGTGGAAGAGCACTACGGTTAACACTGACACTATCCGTTTTGATTTCGGCAGGAATTCCACTTTTCTTCTGAATTTTGGACCACTCAAGTAGGTCCAGACTACAGCCTCCTGTTCAGCAAAGCATTTAATCATGTGCTTAACTTCAAGCATGTTCTAAGGACCTAAGCACATGCTTGAAGTTAAGCACATGATTAAGTGCTTTGCAGAATAAGGGCCGGAAGGGGATGATGCATGAAAGCATTTGTCCTGCTACCCTCGTCTCCTCTCACCCCAGTCAGCCTCCACACTCTGCAGAAAATCTAGCGCATTACAGGGGAGATGTTAATAATGCTGAAGAGAGGGGGTCATTTCCCCTTTCTGCACCCCGCAATTAGGATCTCCCTCTCTCTTTCTCACATCCCCCATCAGAGATAATATTGTCAAATTGGGGGGAAATCTGTGAATGGCTGGGGGGTTTGGCAGCTTAAAAATAATCATAACAATTCCTTCTGTATGACACATATGCTGACAGTTTGGTATCGAACTTTCACTCAAATGAGATGATACATTTACACATGACTGTTTTTTTCATAAGTTTTACCTTCCGAAAGCTGGCTATAAATACCTTTGAAAGAAAGAGGGAGAGAAATAGAAATATGTCAGTCCTTTCAAAAAGCTTCTAATAGACAACGGTCCCTCAACCAGCAGCATTCTCATTAGTTAATTAGAAGAGAATTAAATATTAAAGGTGTCAAGTAGGGCCTTCCCGAAGGCTTGGAAAGTTTACATCAGTGCATACCGTGTAACAAATCCCTTTGTTTATAGAGTTTACTGTTTTTCACCCAAAACTTCCTGTGTTTCATAAACAATATTATTTAGTTTGTAACCACTTGTCTTCTGAATTTTGGACCACTCAGGTCCATGAAAATGCTAACTGTGTTTAGAAAATTGAATATACAGGTTGAACCACTGTAAACCAAGACTTCCTGGACCAGCAACAACCACGGATGTTTTAGGAACAGAGTCCCATGGAGGACTGGCAGCTGGGCTGCCAGACACAACTCAGCCAGGCTGCCCGGTGGGGCCAGGAGTCCAACGTGCCCCAGCTGAGCTGGGAGACCGGGAGCCTGGTGTGCCCCAGCAGGGCTGCCCAGCAGGACCAAAAGCTTGGCATACCCTGGCTGAGCTGTTTGGTGGGAGCCCAGCAGGAGTCTGGTGCACTGGGAACTGGGCTGCCTGGCATATCACAGAAGTGGGGAGCAGCAGGGCAGCAACACCAGTGATGGTGGGGGAGGGGACAGCCGATCCAGGGCTGGGGGGCCAGAAGTTGGGGGAGCCAGATATGACCTTCCCTGGTCCAGCAAAATCCCTCTTCTGGGACCAGTCAGGTCCCGAGGGTGCCAGACTAGAGAGGTCCAACCTGTATTACATTAGGTAGATGTGATCCTATTAATAAGCTGGTCTAAATGAAAATGTAAAGCTGTCTGTTAAAGAGGAAAATACACACACAGCCAGACATGGGGGCATATGTGTGCAACAGTGCTCAACTCTAAAAAAAGTAAGTACCACACCTTTCTGGACCCAGCTTCCCATTGTTGAGGATGCCGAGTTACTCAGGAATCTAGGCAGACAAGGTAACTAATCCCCTTTTCTGCTTCTGGAGCAGGCCCAGAAGCACAAGCAGTGGAGAAGGCAGCCTGAGGAGATGGCACTGCCACCTTAAACTGTATACATCAGAATGGCCATTGTGAAAACTATTCTGTCTCCCTGACCCACTGGCTCTCCAGTCTGCAGTACTCTCAGTTCCTCAGATGTCTCCGTTTTCAGTCCCATGCTACAGAACAGCCTTTCCTACATATAGCCAAGAGTCACAAACTGTTCCATTTCTGTCTCGCACTGTCTCTCTAACATAGCAACTCGTGCTGTGAAGATGAAGATGGCAATTGACTGTCTTTATCTTGCCTTATTAGCTCCGCCATTTTGTGTGTCTGTGATACATGTTGTATGCGAGACGCATAAAGGAAAGCTGACTGGAATAAATTTGTCAGACTTAGGAAGGAAGTACAAGTCATGCAGCCTGATTTTGCTTCTTCCATCAGTTTTCCTTAGGAGAAGCTCCACTACTGCTGATTTACCGGGTTTAAGGTCAGACTCAGGCCCCATTTGGGGGGAAATGTCGGGAGACTTTAATTTTGTCTTTTGTTCTGTGAGAATAAGAGCACGGAGTTTAGATACTAGCACAATGAGTCCTGTTCCTGCAAGGCCAAAAAAGAATGTGCCCGTATCTTTGGCACAGGTGTTTGTTTATGTAGCACCTAGAGCCAGTTGTCTTCTAGACCATTGTTTGAAACAGAGAAACATGGATATTTTTGTTCAATGGAAAAGACAAAAGTGGAGGTATAAGTTGAGAGCTGTTCTTTAGGCACGCCAGCAGAGTGACTCTGGGAAGGATGAGAAGGCATGGGACAAGAAAACCTGAACTGGCAAGAAGTGATACATGGAAGGACAGCAAAGGTTGAAACTGATGGGGCCCTTCCACAAGAGCTAGGGACTTTACACCCTTATTGGGTGAACAATTGAGCCTGAAGAGAAGTGCAATACAAAGAGGGATCAAAGCTAAGGGCATGTCTTTACTACAGACTGAATGAATAGGCAGCAATCGATCCAGTCAGAGTCAATGTATTGTGTCTAGTATACTAGTAAATTAGGTGGATAGCCCATGGGAGCATAGACAAGGCCTTATCCAGGCTGGGAAGACTTCTGCGCAGGAAGGAAGAGCCCTGCCTAAGGGCGTTAAGGAGACACGAGTGACACAAAGTGACTGTCTCTGTCTTCCTGCAGTAAAGCTCTGTTTTGCTTCCCACTGGTGCGCTTTTGTGCTTGTATCTCCTCTGCAAATCTCTCATGTAACAGCTCTCCCCACGCCCTGCCCGTCCATCATTCTTCCCACAAAGGAACAGTAGCTCTGACTATCTTGGGAGACTCACACTGCTCATTAATTGATCAGAGGAGTCATGTCAAGTGACGCAAAGTACTATTTTCCTTGCCTCCCACCACTCTGGGGGTTGCTTCTGCAAGAGGCCTTGTCAGCACCAGGAAAGGCCTAATGGAAAAACACAAGGAGATAAATGGAAAGACTCCTACTGACTTCAATGGCTGGAGGATCTGGGTAGACAAATCTGGGCCTCCTGCATGGTGCTTTAAAGCAACGTGCCAGCTAGCTGGTCCTATGACAGCCTTTAGAAAAAGAACAATCCATCACAGAAGTGCATGAGCATGGACAGGAGAGACTTCCTTTTTGCAATCTAGCATGTAAGCAAGGTGTTTTTAAACAGACATAGAACTGGCTTCCTGACAGACCATATTAGATCCTTTGGGACAGTTCCTTTCTGTTGTGGAAATGAGGTTTTTAATCTTGAATTATGTCTCCAAAAAATAAAAAAGTGAAACTCTGCTAGCTTTGCTCAGAAAACCAGACTAATGACTTCACATGAGCCAAGGCAAGGGGGATTCGGCCCCACAAGAAAACAGGTCCCCATTAAATAGATAACTATGCTTGGAGATGTGCAGGGGAAGTAGCTGTGGAAAATAATTACTGCACATGGGTCCAATTACTCAGTGTTCACACAGTCCTAACCCAAGCGAAAGTCCCACCTGAGTTGAGTGAGAATGTTGACTAA
The DNA here is from genome assembly GCF_052426305.1 of Pelodiscus sinensis. Classification (NCBI taxonomy): domain Eukaryota; kingdom Metazoa; phylum Chordata; order Testudines; family Trionychidae; genus Pelodiscus; species Pelodiscus sinensis. Next base: position 10,863,100 of record NC_143064.1, on the reverse strand, counting down.
GGGATTGTATAGAAATGACTAAAGATTTCAGTGTTTGGCCTATGGCCCTACCCAGGTCTCATTAGTTTAGTATCAGCTTATATTTCCCTCTCAAGCCCCAAATGCCATTTCACCAAATTATGGATTCTAAGAACTTCTCCCATTCATTTTTTTAAACTGAAACTTTTTAATCTATTTATATAAATGAAACAAGAAACCCAAACTAGCTACATTCTAAGGGTATGTCTACACTACCACCCTAGTTCGAACTAGGGTAGTAATGTAAGCAACCGGAGTTGCAAATGAAGCCCGTGATTTGAATTTCCCAGGCTTCATTTGCATAAAGCCGGGCACCGCCATTTTAAAATGTCCACTAGTGCGGACTCGTGAAACGAGGAATAACGGTAGTTCGGACTAGGAAACCTAGTCCGAACTACCTAGTCCGTGCTGCGTGTAGCCACGCAGCATGGACTAGGTAGTTCGGACTAGGCTTCCTAGTCTGAACTACCGTTACTCCTCGTTTCACGAGTCCGCACTAGCGGAGTCCACACTAGCGGACATTTAAAAATGGCGGCGCCCGGCTTTATGCAAATGAAGCCCGGGAAATTCAAATCCCGGGCTTCATTTGCAACTCCGGTTGCCTACATTGTCACCCTAGTTCGAACTAGGGTGGTAGTGTAGACATACCCTAAGTGTTTTGTAGAGTTGACACGATTATGGTAATATTGTAGGTCCGTCTCTTATAATCAGATGTGCGTATGTGGATCTCCTGCATCAATGCATGGATCCACTGATATGTCTATAGGGCTTCATGGTGGTACTCTCCTACACCTGCAGATCTCAATGTAGGATAAGAGTCTGAGGGGAAAAACAGATTTAAAAAAGTGCCAAATAAGATATTGTATGATCAGCTATAAGTCAATCCCCATATTTATAGCTGTGTTGTAGTCCCCTTGCAAATAGGTCTCAATAAGGGAAACACTGATGCAGTTTTAATTATAGTAGCAATGTCAGGTACAGCTACATTAAACTGACCTTTGGTATTATATTTGCTGAGCTAAATAAATAAATTACAAGTCATAAATCCCAGCAACAAACATGGGCATATCTTATCCTTTACAGTGTGAAGTTGTTACTACAGTGCCATCTTCAGTACGTTATACAAAGTGGATTTTTTTTTCCTGCACAGAATTGTTCTTCTTTATGGGCTGGAAATATAAAAAGAAATCACTGCTACATTAAAGGGTGGAAAAATCCAAAGCCCTCTTCCTAAATGTACTACTGAGAATCACAGCATTAAGTCTCAGAAACAAAAAGTATCAGCCAGATAAACACATGTAATGCCTTCTACTACAAAGAATAGGAAACACTGCAATTGCATGTTATCCAGGCATCAGTCAGTCAGGATTTGGGATCAAAACATGTCTCTATGTGTCTGCACGTGACCTTCCCAAAGATGGACATTTTCACTTTATCCATGATATTGCAGAATGGACAATAAATAGCTCTCAGAATCATTCAGAGTCTTTCATACAATTCAGTCTGCACATTCGTATAAACTAAGCTTTGCAACAGAAGAAGCAAATCATTATCTCTTGCAAGTACCAGGACTGATAACAGCTGCACCGCAGAAAACCAAACCTAATCAATACAACAAGAAAACCTTACCTATATCTGGTTTGAATCTAGGGGGGCAGGTTGTTCCCATGAGTGTATACCACAGGTGGATGGACTGTGGAAAATGAAGAGGTAGAAGATGCCAACCCTGAAGACCTGCTGAATGGTTTCTGCCATGATCCTGCACCAGCAGTCCCTGGTATTGCTCCTATTAAATGTTCTGTATGCTGATAATATTTATCCTTTATTTACTGTTTTCACCTTGAAATTGCATTATAAATCCAGAGGAATCCTCCCAAAGTGACCTTTCTTGTGTGTAAGCCTCACTACTAGCCACGGATTCAGATAGACATGTTGAGGAGGACAGAGCCGACTTATCCATTAGGCACAGTAGGCACAGTGCCTAGGGCCCACGATACTTTTAGGGGCCCATGAAAATGTTTTCATTTCTTTTAAAAGCAGAAGAAAAAAAATGAACTTTTAGGGTCGAAGAAAATGTTTTATTTTTTTTCTCACATCAGAAAAAAATGAAACTTTTAGGGCCCACGAAAATCTATTAAATTTTGCCTAAAACAGAAAAAAAATAAAATGTTGAAGTATTTAAAGTTATATCAAAAATAATTTTTAATATTTTTTTTTTATGGAGGAAGGGGCCCACGAAGGCAAAATTGCCTAGGGCCCAAGAAAGTCATAATGCAGCCCTGGAAGAGGAGTGTTTAAATGTCTTGCCCAAATATCAGGAAACACATGTGTGAGCACTCGGGATTAGAACTCTTGACTTCCTGGTCGACCATGCAACTCCACAAAAAGCATGCTAATGACACTCTATGTAACATTACTGCAACTCCAGCCACTCCAAACTCATGTGATATTGGGGAGTCTGCCTAGGAGGCAAAGCTCCTCTAGCTTAAATGGAAGGTTTGCCTGCATAAAGCCCACAGGATAAGGACTTTCCTCCTAATACCGGCTCATTCAAACCACTCTCTGCACACTACAGTATTTTCTTTTGATGTACAGGACATTTTCATCAAATCAAAAGAGGTCTTGAAATATAAATTACTCATGAAGATGCTGCTTGTGATCTACTTTTTAAGGCTTCATGCGTGTGGAGAGATTATCTATTGGCTCCGTATTGCTTACTCTTGGGCTCCGTACTGTAGCCCTCTCCACAGCATGCAGTCCGACTGACTTCGCTAGGACTATTCCCAAGAGTAATGACTGCCTCTGTTAAAAAAATAGCATGATAACCAGAACTGCAAACAATGGGGTGATAAGACTGATTAATGTCAAAGGAGATCCCAGTTGCTTGAGAACCTGTTGAAGAAAATAACCTCTTTCTCAGCATACATTGCTCACCAATTGCATTCCAATTCCAGACCCCATACGATCAGATGAGATCGCAAGCAAACCAGGAAGAAGAAAAAGAGAAATGTCAGAAACCATTACCAGGTGGACTGGTTTCCAAAGAAGAGTGGATGTCTTCCAACTCCTTTGCCACCGCAAAAGGTCAAAGGTGATGGTTGACAGTCTTCATATTAGAAATGTCAGTTAGAAGGAAACCTGCAAAAACAAGCCCTTATATTGCTAGCCTGCCACAATCCAAGGCAACATGCAGTGGAGTAAGCAAAAAAATTATGAAGGAATCCATGCACCAGTCAGTATTTAAAATGATCATTTCCATTTATTTAGGTGTAAAAGATACATCCCCTCCAACCCTTTGCAGTCTAGTGCGGCCTTGCAAATGTGACCCACCTTGATTTCCCCCTATAGGGGCATCAATATGTTCACTTTCAAAAGATCCCTGATGAGAAGCCACAATAAACTAGCAACAGTTCTCAGGGAAGAAGCAATTGTAACAAAAAAAGTTTATAAACGCCTCACCATGGCACCTGGGTTCAGCATTCCTCCACTTAAAGGCCACGAAACAAAATCTCTGAGTATGGTCTGGTTTATCTACTGGAGCCTGAGAGAACTCATTATACTCGAACATCATCTAGTCCTTCAAGTAGCAAGGCACCAAGGTTTGATTACATCAGGCTGCCTTGGTTCTTGGCTCCAGCCTGGCCATTAAAGGGATAGTATACACCTTTACAGTGGGCCTGATCCTGAAAAAAAACCTCTACTGGTGTAGGGATAGTTTTTACTCACACAAGCAATTCCACAGATTTCACAGATACTTCTCCCCCAGGATCAGACTCCAGAAACCAATCCTAAGTGGGTGCTAAATGCTCTCAACTCCCACTGAAGTCAATGGAAGATGAGAATGTGCAACATTTCATATGTAATTTCAAGGCAAAAGGAGGACGTTAAGAAGACTTACATATGCAAATTAACACCACCCACAATTGCACATGCGCAGCCTACTGGCTTATAAATTCTGCAACAAAGGGCAGAATTTAGCCCATGAAGTGAAAAAACAAATCTATAAGGACAATCAAATACCAGTTTTTCTCTTTGTTAACAAAATACTCGAAATATAGGTAATTATTCACTAGTTCAGCCATTCCTCGACCCTCTGTATTTTTCTACATATATATTGGAAAAGGCAAATCTGAAATATTTTGTTTTTATTTAAAGACCATTATAGATGAGGGTTTAGATTTTTTTTTTTTTGAGGGGGGAAGGGCTGGAGTTGTTTTTCTCCAAAATTATTTTTGTGTACAAACTGCAAAATAACCACCAGCAACCTAAGGTTTGTATACAATAGACAAGAAAAAATACCATGCAGATAGGGACTCACAATCTATGAAATCCTGCCAGGAAGCAAGGAAATCGGCTGTACAATACATTGTTTCCCGCAGTTTCTCGCAATGAGTGATCTGCAAAATCTGTCAGAAAGTGTTGCACTTTGTTACTCTCCCTATTGAGATATATTTATAGGGCTTTGGTTCATGTCCAGATCTGAGTGGGAAAACACCTGAAAAATACATTCTCTCTGCTATTTTGGCAAACAAACATTGGACCTGAAACCATCCAGGTACCCACATGCAAATAAAATGCACATATGGAAATGAATATGATGCAGAAAGGCAATATTAATATAAACATTTGCCCAACACTCCTGACCTTCAAATGGCACCAAACCAAGGAAGAAAGCCTACCAATAGATCCATATGGATATGATTTAACTCCCAGTTTGATTGGTTGGTCTCAAAGGGCTAGATCACTTCTTCTCACTCCACAATACAAATCCCCTTCCAAATAAATTACTTTCTGTGTCTATGGATGTTAGAGGCAGAGTAAGGGTGTGTCTGGACTACAGGGTTTTTTCGAAAAAAGTGTCCTTTTTTCGAAAAAACTTCACCTGCATCTAGACTGCTGCTGCGTTCTTTCGAAAGTAAATTGAAAGAATGCGGCATTTTTTCGACCATGGAAAACTTCGTTTTATGAGGAAGAATGCCTTTTTTCAAAAGTGCTCTTTCGAAAAAAGGAACTATGTAATGCAAACTGTGCTTTTTCAAAAGAGAGCATCCTGACGGCCTGGTACTCTCTTTCATAAAAGAGGCTTGCTTTTTCGAAAGTACTGGTTGTAGTCTAGATGCTCTTTTTCGAAAGAGGCTTTTTCGAAAGTATCTTTCAAAAAAGCCTCTTTTGAAAGAGGCTTTCAGTCTAGAGGTAGCCTGACAGTTGATCTGTGGAGGTATTGAACTGCCAACTAGCTCTGTCTACCACTTATATTCCCAAGAAATCACGAACTTAAGAATATTTGGACTTCACAGGCTCAACATGAATGTTCTCATAGGGGGAAGTTAATACCAGCTCCTTTTCATAAGTGGTTTTTGCCAATTTTTGCATCATCCATCATCTGATAGGTCTCTGTAACTATCCAGAGGCAAGTCCACTACAACTTGCATTATTTTTTCAAATTGATTATGGGTGAAACACAAGCCAGTGGCTCTCTAGAAATTGTCTAGACCAGTGAAAGGCAACCTAGGCTAGTGCGTGGGCTGCGTGAGTGGCCCTCTTTCATCTCAGTGGGCTGCAAGATTATCGTAACCAAGACAGTCTCCTGGGATAGGGTAGTTTTGCTAACTGCACTTGTGTACCTAGAATTTGCAGGGTGTGCGATTGAACTCCAGCAGCACTTTGTACACAATGTTGTTACCACTTCTATACCCAATCAGTGAGCACACACCTCACCCCATATGTCCTGGCTTTCATGCATGCGTCTTTTGTAATACCAGTGGAGGCGGGGGAAAAAAACTATGCAGACAAAAACCAGCAGTCTGGCAGTCCTGTACATGGGCAATGGAAAACAAATTGTTTTGTGGGCCATGCATAGAACCCCAATGGGACATCACTGATCTAGACAAACACTGAATGGCACAGAATTGGAATAGATGCTTGATAAAAATGAAGGTGGTTTAGGGAAGGGTACCCTGACAAATAGGAGGTCACATTTCTGGACAACTCATACGATTTAGTGATTACATGAAATGCTTTTGGACAGCCCTTTGGAATTATTTGTTTTGGTATGTGTACAAGAGGCGGACAAAGCTCCATTTCAGTCACTCATTGTTGCGGGCTAAACAGGGACCTTCAGGCCAGCTGCTTAGAAAGTGTGAACTGTAGCAGCCGCTTGAAGCTGATTTATACAAGCTGAGGAACTGGCCTATTTATATTTGAACTATTCATAGTCAATATAAATTGGGTCTCAAACAAAAAGATAAGTCTCTTTGTCCTTGCCCTATATATGTTCGTGGCTTGGAGAAATTATTCAGTATTAACTTCCTACATACTTTATATAAACTGATTGAAAAATCAATAGACTAGAGCACTGGCATTCGTGAGTAAGAATTGATATTTTCATAGATAGCAAACTACTCAAAATGCACTGCTTTCATCCAATACTGAAAACAGGGTTAAATATTATTAATCACTATGAAAAATCACTATTAAAGTAAAGATATTTTCATAAGGCCCTTATTTAGCTCAGGAGGAGCACAGTTATGATCAAAGGGTTACTGGTATCCATAACATTGTTATCAACTCCAGGTTCAGCATTTGAATATTTTAGGTGTTTGGGGTTGTATTATTATTAAATATCTATTACCCTTCAACTACATGTTGGTAGTGTAGATATCCTGGGGAAAATGTTATGATAGGAAAGGCATAATAAATATTAAATGTAGGGATTAAACCCAGCAAACTAACCTGTTTGGTCATCCACATTATTACACAATGTCTCGCAGAGTGTAAATCATTGGGAGTTTTGTCACCGCCTTTGACAGGCATGGGACCAAGCCCATACTAGATTCAATATTGCCCTTAAGACATGTGTACACTACACAGAAAATCGACACTGCCTCAGTCGATCTTCTGGGGTTTGAGTTGGTGGGTGTACCATAGACCTGCTAGATTGAACTCAAAGCCTCTTGATGCTCTCTCTGTGCTAGTACTACTGTTCCTCATAAGGAGTAAGGGAAGTCGATGGGAGTGTTTGCTCCCGTCGGCCTTCTTCTGTGTGGATGTCATGGAAATGCAATATAAGATACACAACTCCAGCTACATATGTATCTTATTTCGATACTTTATAGTGTAGACCAGGCCTTAGTGAATTTAATTTTAGCTTTGCCACTGATTTAATGGCAGCAGAATCAAGATCATGCTGTCTTTCTTCTAGGGATTGAACATGTTCCAGTTAAAAGCGATGACTAAACTCCCTACTGACTTCATGGGAGCTGAATCCAGCCCTTGCAATTCCAGAACTGATTTCTGTTTTCATATTCATCAAGGTAAACTCCAGTAAAGTCAGCGGAGATACTTCACATTCACACTAGTGTATCTGTGAGAAGATTTTATCCCTGAAAGTTGTTTTTCTAATTTTATTTTTCAGTACAGTATCTGTCACTGCAAAATGTGTTTTGTAAATTTGAATTGAAGTTAAAAATACAGTACTGCCAATGCAAGATATATGAAGGGCATGCCATCAACTTAACAAGCCTCTATTTTTAGAAAACAACTGTATGTATCTGTATTATAAAAACACCATCAAAACTGCAAATGAAATAATTTTCAAAAAGTACTTATGCTTCAAGTTTTTTATTCAGAAGGAATGCCTATTGGTTGCATGACTAGGCCTAAAGTTTTCACCCATATGCTTTTGGTTCACTCTTTAGGTTTCACTGCTGTTGTACAATGGAAAAAAATCAGCATTAAGTCCTAATTTCTTAGTCTGTATCACTCTTTGATTTCCTTACACGACTTCCATGCTGTATGTTTAATCTAGGACTGTGGGGGAATGTTTAATCTAGTTTTACATGAAGATTTTTATTAAGATTTGCAAAACATTTTTAATATAAAATCTAAATTTGGAGCCTAAACTAACTGAGGGTCTTGTCTTGACTTTCATCTACAAATGCTTCTAAGATTCAGGAAAGGCCAGTGGACAGAATTAATTAAACATAAATTAATTTTGATCCTTTGCAAAATTGTCTTATACAAACTGATTAATGAAAGGGGATCAAGGTCAAGACAAATGTCCTTAACATTGTATGATTGTTCTTCCAGGCATTTCAATGTGGAAGACACCAGAAACTGACTAGCAGCTATTTTGGGCTCATGTTACTAATGCAAACAGTCCCATTTGACTTCAGTTGAGACTATTTGGATGAGTAAGGAAAGTAGATTTGATCTAAACATTGGATAGGGGGATAAATATTTTTAAATATTTGCCCAAATATTAATCAATATAAAATAATGTCTAACTAGTTTAGAGTTTCTCTCTTCTGAAAACAAACTCAAATGTTAGGCATTTAACAAAGTCTAGTTTCAGAAATATGATTGTACCAAACAATTTTATTAATATTTCAATACAAATCTTTTAAATAAATTCTCTCTAATATCTTGATGTTGTTGAAAGCAAACAAAGGTCACTGAAACATTTTTTTCTGAATTTTACATTATACTGGATATTATAAGTGAACTCTATTTTGTATTATAAACTAATCTAAAAATAGTAATGATCAAAGCAGGGTAAAAACAATACATTTTGTTTTCTTTGCTTTATTTCAAAATAGAGTGATTATAAATACATTCTTGTCATATTTCCTTCCCAACTCTTTGGATGCAAAATAAAATTAAATAAAACAAAAAAATTTAAAAAATCCTACTGCGCTCATTTCATACAATAGCAATGTACAAATCATGCAAAAATATTATAGATATTATACCACCATCATTTTCTAGACGTGTTTGTTTACTCAAACATTTGTTAACATTATTCACAAGGCCATGCCTTTTATAATGTACACCATTCTTATGGCTTCAAAAATTATCTTTTGGATTATCTTTCAGATTTATTTACTCTCAGTCTGGAAAACTAAATGTAAAATGTCAGTTGGTGTCTGGACTCAACTTCCTTCATTACAATGACTGCGTTTTGATAAAATTGCACAAAAATTTCTCTTTCAAAGAAATGATTACACTTTATTGACTTCATTAAAAATGTAAACTTGATTTATAATACAATGAACACTGTAAATTACGGTAACACCTTCACTCCTTTAGTGCTGCCTGAATGTCATGGCAGCTACTTTAACAACATGGCCACTCAAATCAATATAATGCAAAGACGGGCTGGGTTGTTTAGCCACACTGGAAAAGTGCCTTTCCTGGATAAACTAGCATTAGAATTGAGTGAACATTCCACCAAATTGTTACCTGGAACATACACTGTCCTTAAATGTTGGAGGAAGTCAACTAACATTCAGGTTGCAATTTAAACCAACATCATCAAGGACACATAATGGGTTGACCACCCCGATTTTTTTTTTTACTCACACTGCTATGCCTAGCTATTGCACTATATTGTAAAACACTACTGAGAGAAAATAAAGTCCAGATTGAGTGACCCCGAGCACAGGTAGGCATGTATGCATTCCAGTGACCCTGTTGAATTCAATCAGGCAAGTCATGGGAGCAAAGTGATCACCAAGGCATAAGGGTTCTACAGCAGGTGTGAACTATGTAACATATACAACAATACTCCTTCTCCTGCTCCCATTTAAATCAATGCCCAAGGTATCATGCATTTAGGCCCTAATCCAACAACGGACTTAAACACGTGCTTACTCCTAAACTCACGAGTACTCTCATTGCACCTGATTAAAGATGAAATGCTTTGCTGGAGGGGGACCTACCAGAACTACCTAATGCAAGCATAATGGCAAAATTCGTCTCTTAAACAGTCCATTTCCCCTGACAGATGACTTATAATGTAGTTGAGGGAGGAATATCAACCTTAACTGTTGTTCTGTTAACCCTGATCAACATCAACCACAAACATGTCACCCTTAACAACGTTCACAATGTTGCAGTTATTCATGCAGTATTTTTTTTAATGCACATCTCTCAATAGAAGGATTTGAGACATAGGTTCTGATGACGCTTGAAGTGTGGGTCAAATGCTTTCTGCCTTGGCAAATCTCAGGGTTCTGTGAGATCTCCACCAAGTTGTGCAGCACTGAGTAGAAGGCAGCAACCCACTGTCCTCAGATTGCTGATGTTGCTTTTATGTTCTAGCTTTCAGTGCATCTTTAAGATTCTTTCATCCAAAGGCCTCTGACACAATAAACTAAAACATTTTCCTCAGAGCCTGTGCAGAGATTGGGGTCAACAAGCAACTAGGAATCTTTTAGGCCAGGACCATATGCATGCATAGTAACCATATCCAGAAAATCCTTCTGACACTTTGAATGAAATAAATTAGTGCGTAAGTGTAATAGCAGCTTTTTTTCAAAGATGAACCACTCTGTTGTTCATTTATATATATATATATAAAAAAATCTAATGTCCCTCATACATTTTGTCTCATGAAGAAATTAGGGGAAAAAAATTGAAATTGCACGTAGAAAAATGTCTCTCACTGTCTCTCTCTTTAAAATAAAGAAGCGCTGATGCTTTTAAAAAACTTTGTTAAAAAAATATTCCAGGCATTATGCCAAGGATCATCCCAGAATAAAATTTTACAGCAATGTTATAAAATCCTGAAATTAGAGGGTTAGACTGGAAAATGCTGACACAGCCTTAACCACAGTGGTGCTATCAGGCTTTGTTGTAATAGCTGCCACTTGGAATTCATGAAAACATTAACGTTTATTTTCTATTGCAACTTGATTGACTTATGTATTGATTTTAAAAGGGAGGGGGAGTATCATAATTTATGGCAGCAAGACAGGTTAAGGTCCTGATGCAAAGTCCATTGATATGAGTGGAGAACCCCCTATTATCTTGAATGGGCTTTGGATCAGATGTGTGGTGTAGATTTTCTGTATGATGCTTTACCAACACATGCCTACTCTGATCTTAAATTACCATCTCCCAATGAGAAAAAGGAGGCATTTTCCATCTTGACCATTAGTTGCTATCAACTGAGATTCAGCTTTCACCAAAGCTTTATAGAGGTGGACTACAAAATACTCTGAATTGAACCGAGACCACTAAATCCATCTGACAATGTGACTTTGATACACACATGATTGCCATATGGTTTACTGCTCTGGTTCATTATTTGACTGACAGCAGTCAGAAAGATAACAGGGACAGAGAATTGATGCATATACAATTAAACATTTACCCTTATTCATTAATGCCTGAAAATACTTGTAGTGAAAACTATTTAGGTTAAGCTGCAGACCCCTGAAAAACAAGACAATTGATGGCAATTAATTGCCTTAGACAACAATACTAAAAAAAACCTAATGAAACTATTTTAAAATGCACCATTGGTAACAAATCTGAAATAAGATAATATACTAATTTCACAAGAATTATACAGAACATTTTTATTATTATTATTATACCTGATCACAGGATCCCAAATAATGCTATACAATTTCTCACCAGTTTTTGTTTGGTATATTGTTCTGTTTTTAATTTATATTGAATGATTAATGCATTGTGATCAGGAAAACAAGTCAGGCATATTAAATACATAGTAAGGAGTACATATTTTCCTATTTAGTATACAAAGTATTTCATAAATATGAATGATCTTACAAAAATAATTTCTGCTACGCTCACACAGTAAGCACTTTGCAAAGTTTGGTCAACCTTTTGGGGTTGTAGAAGTGTCACATAACTGAGAAGGAACTCTAGTCTTAATTGGATTTGAGTCTTACATAAGATTCTGCATTAACATCAAGTATTTTCTTCATGTCACTACAAATGCTGCAGAAGTCAGGTTGCACTTTTTTTCTTTTCTTTTTTTAATGTTATGTATAGACAGGTATATTTCAAGTGGTCAGATTTATTTTATAGGTATGTTATGTATGGTATATTTTAAACAAATATTTGCACAATTTTAACATTATAAATCCAGTGATTTCAAGATGCAGGCCATAAATGTAACCAATTTACACATACTATTGAATGTTCTCTCTTTGCATGCTTTTTACTTTTCAGATAATCTTTAAACAGTGCCATTACACCACCACAAATCAAAGGATTACTCAAGTTCCACCAACTTAATCCACGTGCAAGATGAATTACCCAGCAAAGGTACAAACACTGGTACCAGTTTTCTTGTGTTTGTTCTAACAAATCACAAGGAGACGAAGGTTTTGCATTTAAGGTACAAAACATATATGCCTCTTGAGGTTAAATTCAGTGTAATATGTGTCTAAAGCATCCCTTTGGCAATAGAGTTTGCAGTATCCCTACAGGATTCCAGTGGGTATCAGCTTTATGTAGTAAAATCTATAAAGGAAATTCTCCTCTACTTGACAAACCATATGCAGCTACAGATAGATACCCTTGGATATACCTGCCTCTATGCCTACCTATATGATATAGTATTCGGAAGTTAAAAGTCAACAAAAGGCACTTTCATCATTAAAGAAATGTCCTCTGTAAGAAATAAGATTGCATGACCTATATTTTATTCAAAGCTGTTTGCTCTTCAAGGACTTGTAGGTAGTCAGGTGAACCTTGAAGTTTAGCTTTTAGTTCAAAATATTCACTCTTTCTTTGCTCTACCACAATTTTACTATGATTACCGCCTATTAATGACTTCTTGATTTTTTTGTCTTGTTGTTTCTCTGGATAGCGTATTTCAAAACCACTGACCCCTATGCTGTTGTATTCTTTTTTACTTTCAAGAAAATTCTGAATAAATACATTGGAATCCCTCCCAGGAAACAACTCATCCAGTTCATCAATTGTACTAAGTCTTTTTCTGGGATCCACATGCAATAAATCCTTTTCCTTGTCGGTAATATTTCTCAGAATGACTTTTTGCCCTTGTGGATCAGCAAATGTGAAGCCTGTTTCGGAATCTTTTAAGCCACAAGTGTGACTTTTGCTCATCTGCTCAATGGTTTGAGGAATGAAGGGCTCTGCTCCTAGTCCATCCTTTCTGTTTGATTTGTGGTCATGCTTTCTTAGCTGCAGTTGCATGGAACTGCACTCTTGGTTCCCAATTCCCTCGTGTTTTGCCGTTGGTTTCTTGTTGCGCCGAAGCACAAAGACAAGAAGGCAAAAAGCCACAAACACTGTTAAAATAAGCACAACTAGTATGCTTAAGATTAGGATGGACAATGGAACGGGGCCACCAGGAGGACTTCGAATTGGACCCAGCGGTGTTGTAAAAGTGACAGCAGGCACAGGGCTAGTGAACAGAGCAGATGGCTTGTTTAGAAGTTTAGGGCATAAGATCTCATTTTTGAGAGACTTCAGTTCAATGTTAGCAAACTGAACAGGTGTTTCACATTTTAACTCCTTCACCACAATACCTTCATTTAGTTTTTCCAGCCATAGCTTTAAAGCAACTAAATCACACGTGCAGTCCCATGGATTACCTTCCAAATCAATTTGTGTAAGAGATCTGAGCTGATCAAGAACGCCACTTACAGGTAAATACATGAAATGATTGTTCCTCAGATTCAGTCTAGCCAGTGGAGCCCCGGCAAAAACATAAGCTGGCAGACTTCTAAGAAGATTGTTGTTCAAGTAGAGCAGCTGCAAATTTGGCATGAAGTCAAAGGTGCCTGCTAAAATTTCTTTGATAACATTGTATTCCAAATACAGATATTGCAAATTGTGGAGGCCAGCAAACATTTCTGGACTCAGCCGCTCTATCTGATTGCCATTAAGATACAATCTCCGTAAATTTGTAAGGTTGCGGAAAACTGCCCCTTTGATTATTGCAATCTGATTGCTGCCTAAATGAAGTAAATCCAGCCCTTCAAAGTCAACAAAATCTGAGGTGTCCACATCCTTAATATAATTGCCATTTACATGCAGTTTCTTGGCATTTAAAGGTTTTGGTACCAGTTCGGCCAACGATTCTATATTTCTTTCTTGGCAATTTACACTTAATCCCAAATCAGAAGGATGAGTTTTGCAGACACATGGGTTTGGGCAAGGAGATAAAGGAGGTACCCTGGTCTGGTAAGACACAATTTGACTGAGATTGCGATTCGATAGTGCTTTCCCTGCGACTATCCCCGAGATCTTGGACGGACTGGTAGTTTTGGGAGGCTTGGTCACTAGTCTGTGCATTGACGTCTGTGTTGTGTGGCCATTAGGCGTGCTATAACCAGACTCCAGCTGGGATGGAGGCAGAATGCGCACATCAAAATCACTCCCAGTCCCCATGGAGCATAACTCTTGCTTATTGGTTTCTTTCAAAAGCCTTCCATACAAGTCACTGGGTGTTTCACAGATCGCTTCTCCGATATAAATGTTATAGGGCATATTTTCCAACCAAGCTTTCAAAGGCAACAAATCACAAGTGCAATTCCAAGGGTTATCTTCCAGCTGCAGTTCGACAACTCGCCCAATGTGTTCCAGAACTCCAATATAGGGAAGCTTCTGTATTCGATTCCCCCGTATATCCAGATGGGTTAGAGAAGCGAATCGAAAAATATTATCGGGCAGGAATGAAATCAGATTGTCATTAAGGATGAGGACTTTCAGCTTGTGGAGCTTATTGAAGGCTCCCCGTTCAATATACTTGATTAAATTGTAGTCAGCTTGGAGATACTCCAAGTTCTCTATGCCAAGGAAAGTGTCAGCGCGGAGGATCTTTAATTCATTGTTGTTCAAGTGCAACTGTTTTAATGCACTGAGCCCCAGGAATGCTCCTCCCTCAATGTTCTGCAATTTATTGTTCCCCAGTTGTAGGGACACAGCATATGTAAAATTCAGAAAGGTATTTGGATAGAGAATAATTAGCAGGTTGTTTTGAAAATTGAGATGGTAAAAGTTGGACCAAGGTGGTTTGAGCTGATTTGGTCGGTAGACTGCCACCTTCTCGCAATTGACGTACAGTACATTCTCAACTGACACACAAGAGCAAACATTACAAATCTCCACCGAGAAGTCAGGATCTACATTTGTAGGAGAAACCGGGGTTGACAACACCAATACGAGCCACAGCCACATCTTCTTGTGATCAGCAAACAGTCTCATGCTCCCGAAGAAGGATGTAAAATCTAAGGAAGAAAGGGGAAAAAAGAAAAGAAAATATTTTTTTTCAGTTGTCATTATTCCAAAAAAGTCATTTGGGTTCATATTGTACTCTATTAAGCTACTGTACCTGGCCAGTAGCATAGAGAAACTACAACTATGACATGTAAAGTAAAATGAAAGGTTTTATTTAATAACCCCACGAAATAATTTCAGATACAGAATGTGAACGTGTTCAGACTCACACATATATATGAGGGGGTATATATCAAATCAGCCTGACCAAAATGCATAACTAAGCAAGTAAAATAAGCCAAGCAGGTTTTGGTTCTTCTCCTGTGAAGTATCCACAATTCTGTTACTGTACTTATGTGGCCCTCCATGTAAAACACGTTAAATACACTTTGATGCTGCACAGGAATGGGCTGAGGTCATACTATACAAAACAAAGCTGTGGGCAGAAAGAGCAGAGCTGTGGGTACAATGCGATCCTGTATCTACCTACATCGCTATCACTGTCCAGAGAGGGAATTCATCTAGTAGCCGACCGGAGACAGAAATATCACGACTGTGCTTGCTAAACCTGTTGGAAGCGATGCACTCTGAAGCGATCCCGGAGAGCCAATGCACTGTCCATAAATCCTGATGCTCGGTTAATGATGGAGGAATGTGGCCGAGGAAGGAACAAGCTGCCCCATTCCCAGTAACAATACCCAGACGGGCGGTGCAAAACAAAGTCCTAATTCACCCCTGGGACATCACCCCGACCCGAGAGCAACTTTTCTGGAAGCAGCTGATCTAATCCGCCCCGATCGCTCCCAGGAAGGTGGCTTGCCAGAGCCCTTCTCCCACAGCCAGGCCATGTCTAGCTGCCATTTTTCATGGGAGAGCGGGCGCCCCTGGTATTTCCCGGGAGTGAGGGGCGATCCGGGCTGTTTTCCAGGGCCCAGAGCGGATCCCCACGGTGGGGAGGAAGGGAGCTGGCACGCCAGGGAGCTCAAAGGGGACGCAGGAGCCAGCTGCAAGAAGAGCGGGAGGAGGGGAGCGACCTGGCAGGGGAGGGCCAAGGGGAGGCAGAAAGGAGGGCAGCGGGACGTGCGGGAGATGGGGTTGGACGGGTGCAGGGGGAGGAGAGAGGCGGTGGGAAGAAGAGGAAGGGCAGGGAGCTGGGGGGGGCGCTAGGGGTGGAAAGGGGTATGGGGGGGAGGGATGCAGCGGGCAGATCCGATCACCACGTGCTGTCGCTTTCCCAAGCCGGCCCCGGATCCCCGACCCCCGCAGCTCGTCTGCAGCGCCCGGGCCATGCCCCCCCTCCCCCACGGTACCTACGCCAGGGGAGGGGGGGGGGGATTCCGCAATGTTTTGCCGCAACCCGGTGGCCGCAGCCGGCGCGGCTGGTGCCGGGCTCCGCTTGGCCGTGGGCGCCCTGTCGCCGCGGCGGCAGGGGGGAAGCGCCAGCGGCTCTCCCCCCCCCCCCAGCCAGCCTTTGCCACCGTGCACAGCCCCCCCCCCCCCCCGCACCTTTGCTAAGTCCCCTTCCCCCGGCGCCCCCCGCCCCGCCCGCCCAGGAGCCGGGCCCCGGGCGAGCGCCGCAGAACTTGGGGCCATCGACCCCGCGGGGCTGGCGGGGAGAAGCGATCGCGCCCGGGCCGGGCTCCCGGAGGAAGCGCCGCAGCCCGCTCCCCCGCGGAGCCGCCTCCGCCACCGAGCCCCCAGCCGAGCCGCGCGCTCCCGCCCCAGCCCCGCAAGGTCCCCGCGCGGCCAGCCCGGGCAGCGGCACCTTCCTTACCTTGGCCAGCCGGCTCCATCGCCGGCCGCGCGGCGCTCTGCCTGCAGCCTCTGCGATCGTCTCTGCGCGAGCCGGACTTGTGCTGCTCCGCGCGCGCACACACACACACGGGAGGGGGACACACACACACACACACACACACACTAGCAACAGAGAGAGACACACACACAGTGAGCTTACCCCCCCCCCACACACACACACACAGCGGTTATTACCCCTTCAGACACAGAGCGACGGAAATATACTCAGTGCCACAGACTAGCCCTACACACACACACACACACACTAGCTACACAGAAAGAGACACACACAGTGAGGTTACCCCCCCCCACACACACACACAAACACAGCGTGTATATTACCCTTCCAGACACAGAGCAACAGAAATACTCAGTGCCACAGACTAGCCCTGCACAAACACACACACGCACACACACCGATTATCCTGTATGTACAGAGATTTCCCCTTCACCTAGACATTGAGATTTCCCTCTGCACACATATAGAGATTTCCCTCCATCACACATACACACTCTCCCATCCCTTACATGCAGAAAGGCACCTAGCCGTGCCACACACACACACACACACACACACACACACACTTGGGCGCTGCTCAGAGAGACGGAAGAGGCAGAGGAAGGATAGTGAGACGGATCAAAGAGACCAAAGTGATACGGAAAGCGAACGACTCAACACACACACACACACACACACACACACACACACACACACACACACAGTACCCTCCCCCTCCGTCCCAGTCTTGAGCTCGCACCTGCCCTTAAGCGATGCCCGCCTGGCCGAGCAAGAGGATGGAGCAAGCGGCGCTCGGGGTACCACAACAAAGGCAGAGATTCCTTAACTGTGCCGCTCCGGAGCCGAGTTTCGAGGCAACGAGGAGTGTGGCAGGCAGAGTCATGCCGGCTTCCTTCCTACCTGCCCGCGCTGCAAAGTCCTAGGGGCTGGGGGAGGGCGGTAGCTACAAGTGAAGCCACCTGCCCAGGTATTGCTGGGGCTTCGGGTGTCCTCTGCGGCCATTCGACATCTCTAGCTAGCCACAAAGGGGGCACCCCTCACCGAGCGTCACATTTTGCAAAGGAGAGAAAACACACACACACAAAGCCGCCCCCTTGCATCCTCTCTGACAATTCAACCCCCCTCCCTCCAAGCTCTGCCTTTAAACAAGCTAAAGGCTGAAAGCGAGTGGGCAGCAATGGTAACATTTGATACAGTTAATGGGGAAGACAGTTATGAAACAGCCTTGCTTTAAGGAAACGCCAGCCTACCCCTTTCCAGAGACAACAACAGCTATTTGGGGGGGCTCATTCTTTGTACTTCGGTGAAATTCTTTCTCTGCCTGGGCACCAGTGGCAGGAGGATAAAATAACCCCTCCCTCCGATGGTATGCACTTGTGCAAATCAGATTCCGCTAATGAAGAACTCCCATTTACTTTACATTTCATGCGATCAGTGGAAGTGGTAATGAATACCACAAACAATGTGACACCGCGTTCCTAGGCAGAGGAATCACTTAACCAAAGGTGATCCTATCAACGGAGTTGAACTGTTTTCCTTTT
The DNA here is from genome assembly GCF_052426305.1 of Pelodiscus sinensis. Taxonomy (NCBI): domain Eukaryota; kingdom Metazoa; phylum Chordata; order Testudines; family Trionychidae; genus Pelodiscus; species Pelodiscus sinensis. The sequence goes on along the minus strand of NC_143064.1, from coordinate 10,844,725 downwards.
GCTGCAAATGTGAACATGATTCAGTGGGAGAGAAAACTGCATATGTAAACATTGCACATATCCCAGGTGTGAGTGAGAAATCTAACCAGGAACATTGGAAGGTTTTAAGTGAGCAACAGAATTTCTTCATTTACAGAAATGAAATAAACACTATGCTCTGAAGGCTGACTTGTATCTAATTGAAACAATTGTAGAATGTTATTTTTCATTAAGCAGAGAGGATACCTGAACACAAATGTAGCTGACATCAGTGTTTTTGCATATCACAACAGAATTGAAGTAATCTGTGATTACTATTCACCCAATTAAAAGCTGAAGTCTTTAAAATGCAAACTCCTTTAATTATTGAACCATTAACACAGCACTATTCTCATAAAAGAGAATTCAGGTATATAAAAGGTCCAATTCACAAGTGCATTGGTTTGACCTGAATTTCCCACTCTTTATTCACATACATTCACAGGATGGGGAAATCTGAACTGCAAAAGAATGCAGCCAGTAAAACAAGGAAATACCAGTCTGAAAAAACTACCTAAAGTAGTTTTGTATTCCCAAGTGTAGGTGCGGGATCAAGGTGCTGGCTTTGCTTTTTTCACATGTTGTTTTAAACCAGATGTTAGACTAATTCTTTGCTTCTTTAATAGGTCAGATTGCATTAAGCATGTTTAGAAAGCTTCTACTCCAACTGCAATTCAAATAACTTCAGACCTCTACAACAAAGAAGCAAACTTCAACCTGTTAAAGCATGAAATGAATAAGTATCTAACCAAAGGGCATTAAAAAACAATGCAGACTCATTTGCTAAATTACTGGTTTTGTTTTCATTATAAACTGCTGTTGAGTTGTTTATATTGATGCTATTGTAAATCATGTGTAAGAAGAAAACTCAATATCCAATACAAATTTGTTAATAGAGAAGGGATTTAACATATGTTAGATCCTTTTTTATAATGTAGCAAAGTAAAGAAAAACCAAAATCTTTTAAACATGATTCCTGAGCGATCAATAAACTACAGTATATAATGTAAAGTCTGTTAAGAATTATTCCAATATGTATATATAAGGAATTGTACCTTTTGGTACTAAAAAGAAGATATCAGATCTAATGTTACAAGTAAAACAAGAGCATGAATGTAAGATCAAGATGTAAGACAGTGACACACTTAAGATATAATTTGCATAAAATGGCTACATATTAGAATCACCAGATCATATTTCTCCTCATAAGATATGTGTAGAATACTTATTGGCATCAATGAAAATCCTTCACACAGATTGATGGTAGAATGTGGTAAACAGATAGCAGAGATAGAAAGGGCAACTTGAGTTACCCAGTCTGAGTCACTGCACTTTACAAGATTACTCTGGACCACAGATCATTCCTATTATGGAATCATAAAATCATAGACCTGGAATGAATCTCAAGAGGATATCAAGTTCAGTGCCCTGAACTCATGTCAGGACCAAGCACCATCTAGGTGCTACTCAACATGCAGCCCGTGGCCCATTTGTTTGAGGCCTGCGGGTGGGAGCCTAAACAACGATGATACATGTTTTAGTAGTTAAATTCTCGGACTGCCATTGTTCATTAAAAGTGCTGTCATATGGGTGGAAATTGGGTAAATATTGCACTTTATTAATATCAGCAGAACTGACTTAAATGGGGCCTTAGTGTTGTGTAGTCTTGCCTTAATCTTTGTATTCATGCCCGTCAGTGTGAAAGAAGCTATTTGCATATATTTGCATATATCTTTGCATGTCTATGCAACCACACTTGAGTAGTGGCCCACAACATGTGCTGTGAGTATCATTGTGGCCCCCGGGGCTTCCAAAGTTGAGTAGCCCTGGTCTTACCTCTGTTTAAAAAAACTCCAATGATGGAAATTCCACAACCTCTCCAGGGAATTCATTCCAGTATTTTCCTAATATCCAACCTAAATTTCCCTTGATGCAATTTAAACCCACTGCTTCTATCATCAGAGGTTAAGGAGAATAATTATTCTCCCTCCTCCTTGTAACAACCTTTTTGGAATGTGAAAGCTGTTATCATGTCCCTTCTCTCTCTTCTCTTTTCCCATCTAAACACACGTAATTCTATCAGTATTTTCTCATGTCAGGTTTTCTAGAGGTTTTATTTTCTATCCTCTGAACTTTTTTTTCCCAATTTGTTCACATCTTCCCTGAAATATGGTGATCAGCCCTGGACACAATACTCCAGCTGAGGCCTAACCCGTGCAGAGTAGAGCGGAAGAATTACTTCTCGTGTATTGCTAACACTTCTATTAATGCATCCCAGAATTATGTTTACTTTCTTTACAACAATGTTACATGGTTGATTCATATTTAGCTTGTGGTCCGCTATGACCCCTAGAATCCTTTCTTTACAATTCCTTGTTTAGGTAGTTATGTCCCATTTTGTATGTGTGCAACTGATTATTTCTCCCTAAGTGAAGTATTTTGCATTTGTACTTATTGAATTTCATCCTGTTTACTTCAGACCATCTTTCCAGTTTTCCCTGATCATTTTGAATCTTAATGCTATCACACAAAGCACTTGCAACCCCTCCCAACTGGGTGTCATCTGCAAATTTTACAAGTGTACTCTCTATGCCATTATTTAAATCATTGATGAAGATATTGGCGAGAACGAAGACCTTGTCTTATCTTTGCTACCCTGTCATCAGATATATGCACTGACAGTACTTATATAGCTTCAGGGGGCAGCTGAGTTAGTCTGTTACAGAAAAAAACAACAAATGGTCTGGTAGCACTTTTTAGACTAACAAAACATGTAGAAGGTATCATGAGCTTTCATGGGCACAGCCCACTTCTTCAGATGACCACAGTTATGAGTTTGGGATTACTTCTATACTACCTTTAATTTTCTCCCCTCTACTCAAGAGTATTTTTATTGTTAAGAATTTTCTGTCATTGTCCCAGAATAAAAAAACAAACACCTCTTCCCTTTTTTTTTTTCACACTTAGCATGAGAAACCATTTTGGAAAAATGTCAGCTAGAATAGTAAAACTGTTCCAAGAAAAGAGAGAGGTGATCAAAGAGAGAAATGTGAGATAGTTCTGCTCAATGTACTTGGAGATGCATATAAGGTGGCATGTCTTAATGGTGCAATTACCATATCAACAGATGTGATTACTGCATCTAAATAAGAGTTCCTTGGATCACAGACTGATTTGTTTTTTATGGCTAAGGCAATTTGTCTCAAGATCTCAGCTAAAGTCATAGAGAAACTTATGTTGATTTCATGTAGGTCACCCTGAACTCCTAGCTGACAAATACATGCCCATCCTCTCCCACTCACCCGTATTCTCAGGTAGGTAGAAATCTCTTATCCCAAAAAACCTCCTATAACAACGGCCTTTAAGTTTGGAGGTCAGTGGAAATGGTGAAGCCAACACTCAAGGCAAGATCATGTGTCAAGGGGCTTTCAGGTCCGTATCCCTCTCCCTACACACAATGGACCTTGAAATCAAAGTGAGGTTCTCAAGAAAGATTTTTTTGCAGAATGGGGTCTTGAGAGAGAACGGGAGGAAAGGCTGATTCAAGCACCTTGAACTTCTTTCTCTTGGAGACTTGGTATTTAAGTTCTAAAGTTGGGGTATTCTATGTGGTGGTAAGAAACAACGACATAAGGGGGGTGTGTGTCAATGGCATAGCTGAGGATGCTCCTGAGTGGGCCATGGCCCACCCACTTATGATTCAGGCCCACCTACCTGCCTCCCAGCTTCCCCTGCCCTGCTCAACTGGGAAGCTCTTCCCACCCAGCATGCCCACCTGCAGAGCCTTGTTGGGGACCAGCCCCCACTGCCCAAGCTGGCTCCCCTGACAGAAATGCTGGATGGGCACAGTAGAGCATGCCCCCTCATCCCAACCCGGCTCCCCAGAGGGAGCGTCGCCCAGATGGGGCGAGCCCCCAATGCCACTTCACGGTTGAGAGAGGTGGGCCAGATGGCTCCTGCTCCGCCTTCCTGTCCTTTCCTGCCCTTCTTAAATCAGGGACCATCCAAATGTCCCAGTCTGCCTAGTACACTGGTGTGTGTGTGTGTGGCTATGTCTCTGTCTTGCTCTGATCCTTGAAATCAGAAACTGCAATAAGAAGGATTGTGACAGTCTCCACCTGGCGGGGGCTCATAAGAGAACCCTTGCACCTGTTCCCACACCCACTCCCTACCAGCTGTGATCTAGCTCTTTATGAGATGCAGCTACAGCACAGCATCAGAGGAGTGTGTCTGTCTGTCTGTCTGTGTATGAAAGAGAGTGGCTATGCCTAGACTGCAGGCTTCTTTCAGAAGAAGCTTTTCCGGAAGAGATCTTCCTGAAAAAGTTCTATTGAAAGAGCGTCTACACAGAAAAAGCGCAATGAAAAAGCGATGTGCTTTTTCAAAAGATAGTGTCCACACTGATTGGATGAAAAAACACTCTCTTCGGCATCCACACGTGCCTTTTTCTGAAAAAGCTTTTTAACAAAAAGGCTTTTTCCTCATAGAATGAGGTTTACCACTACCGGAAACCCCCCTGCATTCTTTCGACTTTCTGTCGAAAGAAAGCAATAGCAGTGTGGATGTAAGTATTGTTTTTCTGGGAAAACTCTGCAATGTAGATATACCCAGAGAGAGAGAGAGAGAGATGGTTTTTTTTATTATATCTGACAGTAGTTGGATCTGCTGTCCTGGTCCAAAACTTACTGAAATCAATGGAAGTTTCAAAGGAATTTGCTTCATTAAAATTATTTTTAGTTTTGTAAATTTACACACCACTTTAGACACATTCCCTGCCTTGAAGAAATGTAAAGAAAAAGAAAAAAAAACTACTGTTAACTTTGTGGTTGTGTGTAGAAAGGAAAGGGGGGGGGGGATTGTTTAGTTTGAATACAAAAAGGTGTTGGTTAGCAATATTTTATCATAGAATGCAAAAGTTGACACTCCTGGTGTTTCCATGGTGAAACAATTTATGTTTAACAAGGCTACAACATGCCTCTGCTACCAGATAACAATTGCAATCCTCCGCAAACTGACACAGCCAAACACACAGTGACTGCACAACACTGACTAGTTAAGATTCCTCAGCTGACAGAACATGTCCCTTTCCCAAGAAGTAGGAACCAGTAACTCCACCCCTTGGTACTCAGTTTATTTAAATGTGTTTAGTCAAGCTATCAGAGATGAAAGAGTATTAAGCATCCTTGAAAAAATATAAAACAAAAACCCAACTTCAAATCCTTGTATTAGAGTTAGTCCCTGCGTGTGCAACTTCTTGAAGATGCAATGTGATAAGAAACAGTGTGAGTTTGTAATATACTGAAGACAGAACCACCGCAACTGAGTGCTGTGCCAAATAAAGTGGAAGAAATGCTGTCAAAGATATGGCTAGACATGCTTCCACATTATTTCCAGCTAGCTTACCCCAGTTTATCCAGGAACCCTCTTCAAGCTGCAGCAAGTAACCTAACACCTGCGCAGCTATGGGAAAGCAAACAGCAGCTGAGAATACATTGCAGCCTGTATTCTCTGAGCACTGAGAAGGTGGATGTTTTGTTTTGTTTTTGCCCATTTCATCCATCATTCACAACAAGTCGTTACTTTTAAAGTTTGATGAAGAGGGTATGCTTCAGTTGGTGGGTTTTTTTTTTTACTAATTCCTTCTGTAATCTCAGCCCAGAGGGGGTCCTTGTCCACTGATGTGCTTTCTTCTACCTGCCTGTCAAGGCACATGGAGCAGGCATTTGATTGCTCTAAACTGGAGATGCCGATACCACCTTGTCAGTGCAAATGTTTACACATTTTCTTTCCCTGCGTTCAGTAACCCAGGGATAACTCATCTCACCAAGTCACTGTCAGAGGCCAAGAGCTGAAGCAATGCTTGGTCAAAAGGCAAAGATAATAAAGACCATGAAATCCCAAAACAGACAGCTGACAATCACAGAATCCACTGTGAGTCTCACTGTGTGAGGATGTGTCATAGCATAGCCATAGCCATATGATATATCTAACATTTGTTCAGTTATTGCTACTTCCAGGATACCGGGGGGAACTGACCAGCAAACTAACTCCTCAAAAGGGGGGGGGGGATGAAGTATGGATGAAATCCAAACTAGAACAGTGCATATGTCTAAACTAATGCACAGCCAAAATCTATTGTAGAAATACGAAGGTGGAAGAAATTTGACTGGCAGCAGGACATGGCAGGATGATGGGAAAAGGGGAAATTGTCCTGTACTTTTGGTAAATTGATTTTCTGTTTGTCTCTGCTTTCCTGTCTGATCTTCTCAATTGTCAGCTCTCTGCAGCAGGGCTGTCTTCTCTGCTACATGTGTACAGCACCTTGCCCAAAGGGGCCTGACCCCAGGTCAGAGTCTTTAGGAGTAACAAATAATTTACAAATACAAATAACTTACCCATTATACTTCATTTTAAGGGGCCCGTTCTGTAATCCCTTAACTCATAAGACATGATTCAAGTGACATAGTTGTTCCTCCACTCAGCACTGCAACCCTCTCAGGCTACGTCTCCACTACCGGTTTTTTTCATCAGAAGATATGCAAATTACCCTATCATTTGCATGTCTTCCACCGATCCTTTTTGTGGAAGAGGTTTGGCCGCTAAAAAGCCCCCTGTAGACGGGGCCCTTTGTCGGAAGAAAAACCCTTTGGCACAAGATCCCTAATTCCTCAAAAAACGAGGCTTACAGGGTCTTGCGCAAAAGGGGCTTTTTAGCGGCAAACCCTCTTCCACAAAAAGGATCAGTGGAAGATATGCAAATGAGAGCATGATTTGCGTATCTTCTGCTGAAAAAATTGGGAGTCTAGACATAGCCCCAGTAACATGGTTACCAATGGAATCTTCTCTCCAGAGTGAAATGCCCATACTCCTCAGGAAATACATGGGGAGAGTAAGGGGCCTATGGAAGGGATTGTTAGAAACGAGAAAGCTGGGCTGTCTAATGTAGTCAGGTGTGAGTGGATGAAGGGAGGAGCTTAGCAGGTACCTAAGATATTCTGGAAGCAAGGTTTCCTCTAAGCTGTGGGGGAGCTCTACAGCTGCTTAATGAGCCCCGCCTAACCAGGGGCTCAGGACGTGCACAGGAAGCTGCCTGGCTGGGGGAGTGGCACTTCTCCCTCAGGGACAGTAGCAGTTCCCAGCTGAGGACAGAGCAGCTAGTCTCTCTCAGACAGTCGGGATGTTGGCTATACGGTCCCAGCAGCATTTCGATAGCTTGGAAAATACTGGCCAGCAGAAACACTGGCACCTAGGAGACGTCAGCATCTGCAGGGTTAGACGGTGGCTTAGCAGCCGCTGTGACAACATCATTGGCACCTCAAGCCTAAAGAGGCCGGTAGATGCCTGTGTACTTGTAAGGTTCTTGGCCACATTGTCTATTCTCCCTCTGTAAACTGTGAGATTCACTCCCCCCTCCAATTGCGCTGCTGCTGGATAACTGACTAACCAAACAGAACACTGCAATGTGGTAGATATGGTAAGAAGGCCCCATATATCTTAGATTTGTTGCTTTGTTTAGGGGACTTGACATATACTCCACTTCAATCTTCTCTCCTATTTCTCCTAAGGTTTTCTTTCTCAGCTGCCCTAATTTCCTCATCTTTCACATATTCTATTAATTTCAATTAAGGCCTTGGTAGGCTCATGAGCCACACAAGCTTTTTCTCTCTCTCTCTCTCTTTAATTGTTGATTAAAAAGACCCACAGGCTTGCTTGCAAGACTGGCTTTCCCATGGCCTGCAGACCTTTACAAAGAAGAGTATCACCGTGACCCAAAACAGAGCTTATTACAATATGAAGAAGTGAGTTAGGATGGACTAACAGGAGGCATTTCTTTCTAATGACTGTAGGTCAGAGCATTCTTTAGTGTGAGCCATTTTTCAATCAGAGGTAGTCTGATTGACAACACCTGAAAATCTGGTCCAGTGACTGTAGATTGCTTGTGGGAAAACACCTTTAGAAAGTAAATTGGTTGACAGCAGGGATCAGAGAAAGAGAATCCCAAATATATGGAACAATACCGTTGTTGTTCCTCAGTAGAACATGTGCTATCGGAGATTCAAAGAATGATCAGGCTTTTATCAAGAGCATGGTGATGAATGCACCTGGCACCCTGGGGATGAAGAAAGGATAAGAGGGGCCCAAATGTAGGGAGGTTGGGGGCTCCACTAGTGAAGCAGTGGCTAATGAACCCACTTCCGGAGCCTGAGGCCGAGGGTGTGTTTAAGAATGGAATATAGATGGGTGGTATAGAAAATTATTGACCACTTGATCAACAGATGAGGCCAAATTCTGCTCTCATTTACACCAGCATAAATCCAGAGCAACAGCATTTAAGTCAAGGTCTTCAAAATGAAAAAATGGGGAGCTCTTTTTTGCCCTTGGTCTACACCAGGGGATAAGTTCAAATTTAGATATGCAACTTCAGACACATTAATTGCACAGCTTAAATTGAAGTATCTTAACTTGAATTTTGGCATACTTTCCATACTGCAGGAAGTCAAAGAGAGCACATTCTCCCTTTGACTTCCCTTACTCAGTTTCCCGATGTGTCCTCTCAGTTTGAATTAGTATGTCTTCAGTGCACCTGCTAATTCGAACCCCAGAAGATTGACTGCAGCTGCTGCAATTTTAGCTGTAGTGTAGACATGGCCTTGCAGACTTCAGGAAGTCTACATGGGAAAAGTTGAAATACCATTTTTCTTTAGCCACATTTCTGAGTTCCCCAGAAGCAGGAAGTCTGGGTTGGCTGATTTGGAAAAAAGACTCACTGCTTTTCAACATTTAAAAAAAGAAAAGCATCCTGCCCTATCTTAATCACAAGTAATCTTCAGAAGAAACATTTATTCCTCTTCACTGTGGGGAAAGGAGTGAAATAGAAAGTCTACAGTGACTTCAGCTACAGAGACTTCACTGAGGTCTACATAATGGGAACATCACTGAGCATACAGAAGATTTCCTTCCTTGCTCTGAATTCGTGTCAGGGACTGAGCCACTTCTGCCAAGGAGGAGCATATTGAGAAAAAACAAACCTATAACAAAGCACAATCCATCACTTTAGCACAAGGTCCACGACCAGCCTGGGCCTCTGGAAAGGACATCAAGTTCAAAGCCTTGGCTCTTTCCTGCATATGGAGTTAAAATGATAATCCACCAGCCAAATCTGGAGACAAAATTAGTGAGAATTTGTTTTATGAAATCATAGAATACTGGGAGAGACCTCAAGAGGTCATCAACTCCAGTCCTCTGTTCTCACGGTAGGGCCAAACACCATCTAGATCAACTTTGATAAATGTCTAACTAACCTGCTCTTAAATATCTCCAATAATGGAGAGTCCACAACCTCCCTAGGCAATGTAATCCAGGGTTTTACCAACCCTGACTGATTTCCCTAATGGCCAACCTAAACCTTCTTTGCTGCAATTTAAGCCCTTTGCTTGTTGTTCTAAACTTACCTTCCCTGTACAACCAACATAAAACAAATCAAGGGGTATAGTAAGAAAATAAAATAACAAGGATGACAGAAAGGAAAAAATAGACATATCATGGCAATGACTATGTACCCATTTGCAGGGGCTGTCGATGAAACAGCGTGAGATCAGATATTAATGTCTGGCCAGAGCAGCAAAAGTAACGTGGTCTTAGCTAGGAGGCAAAAGAGAAACACATGTGGAATCAGGGCAGAAACAGGGAATTTGATAGAAGACCATGAGAGATGTTCCTGGAGGCTTTTATTCAGCAATGGAGCTGACGGAAGCTGACAATAATGACCAAAATAATGAACCCGTCTTATCTATTTTAAGATACTTTATAGGAAGAATTCAGAGAGAAAGAGAGAGGGAAAGCATATGATTTGAAAATAGAAAGCACTTGGCTGAAACATAAGTTCAATGGATTTTCTTTCTCTTCATTGTCTGGGTAATATATAAATATGCCATAATTGTGGAGTAACAAAATAGAACATTTTATATCAATATGAAAAAAGGGAAAGAAAAGTTATCCTCAAATCATTTTACTAAGTATAAAAAAGAGAGGATTGCTCTCCATTATTTGCGCGGCTTTAGTAGGTCAAAAACGGCCGTAGACTTATCGATTGTGCTGTTGCTTCACCTTGGATTCTTCTGAGTCTGATGGTGATGCCTTCTGATGTTGTTTAAGAGACATTCCCCTTCTCTCCCCCCTCTCTTTTAATTTGCTTTATAAAGAGAATGAGACTATGGTTGTTCCTTCTCTCAATTTGCCATGTTTCCCTCTCCTCAGGAATTTTTCTATGAAATATTTTTATTCAGATTTGAGGAGACATCATTGCATTAGAAGTTTTCATGTCAGCATTCACATTGCCAATGCTGGGGCTTTCATTGCGTTACAACATCAGTGACAAAGCAAAAGAATGAAACTGTACCAACATATATATCAGCTTCCTGACCTGTTTTGTAAATAAACAGTTACCCATAAAAACACTGGAGAAAAAAATTGAGGCTCAAAATGTCAGCAAGCCAGGAGAGCCCAATGCATCTCCAACTGAAGTCAACTGCTTATTGGATCTGCTTATGTATTTATTTTAAGTTTGCCCTGGTTCCTAAGTCCTGTTTGTGACATGGGCTCCAACCTTGTGCACTTGCCAACTAAACTTGCATTCCCTGCACAAACACTATTAACTGGTCCTAGACTTACCCAAACCAGGGAAGCGATACCACAAATGGCTTTGGAGCTTAAAAATAGTAATTTGTTTTTTGTTATTCTGCAGGCTGTTTATGAGTTTTGACAGGCTAGCAATAAAATATAATAGTAAGAGAGAAAAATAAAGGAATCATACCTCTAATATTTGGGAGATAAATTCTTTTTTTCCCCCAGTTAAATCCTGTTCAACCCACTTAAAGCCAGCAAAAAGGTTTGAAATGGTATAGCTGAGAGATTTTTGACTGTGTGTGTATGTGTGTGTGTGGCGGGGGAGAGGGGGGAAGAGAGGAGGGAAATATTTCTGTTTGGTGTCCCAGTATCCTCTGACATAAATAAATGCAGCACCAAAGCTACCAGGCACATATTTTTAAATGGGGCCTCACATTTTGTGGGTTCAATTTTACACCACCTATTAATTATGCCCATGTTTCTGCACACACATTTAACTGGGCATTTAAAAGTACTGACTCTTTTTGTCTTCAGTGGGGCATCAGGTCTTTATCAATCTTCCCCGTTATGTAGATGCTGTCAGCTCTCTCTTTTCCACCAGTTCTTAAATGTTTTGTCACATCCTATTTGGCAATGACTCACTAAAGTTTTATTAGTCCCCTCTCTCTCTCTCTCTCTTTCTTTCTTTCTCTCTCTCTAATATTGACAGGATATTGTCTCAGTTCAATGCATTTAATGAATAGCCATCTGGGAAGGCGGACTTTTGTTAGAGCTAAAAAGACATATAATAGCATAATCCTGGGAGCTTGCAATAGAAATCAATACACCCCAAATGCATCAATCACATTGAGGACCACATCTTTCTGCCTTCACTCAGTCAACAATCAGCTTTGAGTCTCTGCTGGATTGTGAGACATCTTTATCATGTGAAAAATGACTACCCAGCACTTAATCATTTCATACTCTTTCCCTACTGAGTTATTGTTAATTAAAAATAATTATATTAAAAAATTCTTTTCAAGTATCTAATTTGCAGCAATAGTTAGTGCTGTGCAGAGCGGATGCCCCCATGCAGACTATCAGCAGAAATATATGACAAAGGAAGTAAAATGTGCAAACTTTTTTCTGCGAGATTTATTCAGAGACTATTTCTTTGAGTCATGGATACACTGACCATACATTATCTTTTTCCTTGAAGTGAGTAGCAAATGTTCAGACACCAGATCCTTTTCCTCGCTTTGGGTAGAACTGAGCTATCCTTCTCAATGGAGAACTGGACATTCTGTTCTCTTTATTAAGTTTGTGTAATTGATTTATGTTTAAACAGAACTGATGAACAACGGGGGGAGGGGGAAATCAAGAACATTTTGTGCAATATTTTGGCATTAGAAAAGGTTCAGAAAAGAGCAACTAAAACGATTAGGGGTTTGGAACGGGTCCCATATGAGGAGAGGCTAAAGAGACTGGGACTTTTCAGTTTAGAAAAGAGGAGACTGAGGGTGGGGGGAATATGATAAATGTATATAAAATCATGAGTGGTGTGGAGTGGGTGAATAAAGAAAAGTTATTTACTTGTTCCCATAATATAAGAACTAGAGGACACCAAATGAAATTAATGGGTAGCAGGTTTACAACTAATAAAATAAAGTTCTTCACACAGCACATAGTCAATCTGTGGAACTCCTTGCCAGAGGAGGCTGCGAAGGCTAGGACTATAAGGGTACGTCTAGACTACATGCCTCTGTCGCCAGAGGCATGTAGATTAGGCTACCCAACATAGTAAAATGAAGCGGCGATTTAAATAATCGCCACTTCTTTTAAATTTATATCAGCTGTTTGTCGGCTCAGCGCAATAGTCTGGACGCTCCCCTGCTGACATCAAAGGTATTTGTCGACCACCCAGGTATGCCATATAAATTTAAATGAAGCGGCGATTATTTAAATCGCCGTTTCATTTTACTATGTCGGGTAGCCTAATCTACATGCCTCTGGCGACAGAGGCATGCAGTTTAGACGTACCCTAACAGAATTTAAAAAAGAGCTGGATAATTTCATGGAGGTTAGGTCCATAAAAGGCTATTAGCCAGGGGTAAGGAATGGTGTCACTGGATTCTGTTTATCAAAGGCCGGAGAAGGATGGCAGGAGACAAATTGCTTGATCATTGTCTTCGGTCCACCCCCTCTGGGGCACTTGGCACTGGTCACTGTCAGCAGACTGGATACTGGGCTAGATGGACCTTTGGTCTGACCCAATATGGCTGTTCTTATGTTCTTAATATTGGTTCCCTTTTTTCATTAATGTTCAGAATTTCAACATGAAACATTGTTGAAACTTCACATTTTGAAAACTTTCAACCAGCTCTGAGAAATGACACAATAAAATAAGAAGTACACATCACAGTAATCCCACCTGGTTGCGTTTTTCAGTGCAAACATTAAGGAACCCTCAGAATTCCCTATGGAGATAGTTAAATATCCCATTGTACAGATGATAAAATGGAGACATGGGAGCTAAGACTTGATCCAAAGTCTTCAGAAAGATCCCACTTGATGTAAATGAGCTTTAGATCAGGACTTCAGCTTTTTGCTCAGTCACAGAATGGAGAGCCTGTCTCCAGGGTCCCTGTCTTTTTGCTCAGACTATAGCTCCCTCTGCAGGACGACATGGGGATTTGCCTTACTAGTAAATCCAATCCTATTACCGTGCATTGCAAATTAGGTTTGAAGATTTCAGGTGACAGAGTACGAGGGCTTTATTCATCTCTTAGAATAATTTATACATCAACCAAAATTACCCCAATCACAGCTACAATTAAAAAGGTTACGGACTGTAGTCTGAAGAACTGTCATGGCTCAGTGCTTCTCTTTGAAACACTTTGGACTTACACTTCTTAGATTACATGTCAGCACCTCTGTGGTATTAGTCTCCAGCTCATTTATCTGAAGCACAGGGAAGCAAACAAAGGCACACAGATCCACTACTGATAAGAACCTTCATTAGGCCCAATTTCCATAACAAGGCTGCAGTGCCCTGTCATTATGTGTCTGTTAATCAAAGACAACCCAGTGGCTTTGCAGAATTGGGCCCTGGTTGTTACATTAACAAATTGAAATACAGAGTCCAATTGTGCTTCCTCAATGTCAAAACTCCCATTGCCATTGTAACCCACACACCTGCTGGGGGTGGTGCACTGTCCCATTGTGTCACACCGAGACCACTCACAGAGAGAACAATGTGTCTGTTCTATAGCTGCAGGGAACAGTCAGTTGGCTTTTACCTCATGTGGTAGATGCTCACGCACTAAGCTCCAGTGGTCTCAGGTTTTAGTCTGCCCACAGTCGATTGGGGTCATGAATAGGGGGCAGGTTTAAACCCTAAGAAAGAGCAAGCAAAGATTTCAGTGTGGAGCAGCTGAATGCCTAGATTGTCTATAAAACAATAATTATATGACTTTGCATTGCAAAATTTGGACCTGACTTTGAATCCTAAGCTTAAGTTTCCTTCATGTTCAGTTGTGTTCAGCTCCCATGTTCTCCTTTGGCCTGTGTGATGATTTGCCCAAGCCATAAAGCCTGGCTCTGGAGCCAAACTTTCCCTAAAGGCAGAGTGGGTTTGTGCCAATGTCCCTGTTCAGCCTCGTTTCTAGTTAATAGAATTACGTATCTCTGTGGGTTACAGCAAAATGAGACACAGTGGGCTTGGTTCTCCTCTACAGATGTACGTCTACTCGACTTCAGTGGAGTGATTCTCCAGTGAACAGAATAATAGGCAGAGGGTCAGGTTCTCTTCTAAGGTATTGATTATTCAGGCTTCTTGGTAGGCTCAGTATATTATATGAACACACACACACTCACCCACATGTTCACACTTTAGCTTTCGGTTTAAGCTCTAGACTCTGCAAAGATTACTTTTCCCCAGTGGGTTATGACAGTACCAGTGTCCTGAGGCAAGGTGTCTGCCTGCTCAAGTCTCTTCTTTACACATACTGATTGGAGTCCCTCTTTTGGTCAGCCATTTTGTGCCATTTTTTACAGCATTCTCTCCCCACCTCCACACTCACAAATTTGTACAATCACATACGCTTGCTCCTTAGCTGAGGAGAGGGGAGACCGAAGGGATCTTCCACCCAAGAGACCCCTTCCGGCTCTGGCTTTGGAAAGCCTGCCATTTTCTCTCCTCTCCCTACCCAAGCACTTCCTGCCTGGGCCTTTTCTTCTGGACTATAACTAACCCTGTAGCTTTTTCCAAACCATCCTAAAAAGCAGGCACAAGTTGGCCCATTAGGTTTATTCTAGGGCAATGTAATTAGTGATCCAGAGATCAGTGTGTGGGTACTGTTGCTGTCAGCTCAGAGATGGATCATAGAAACACTCTGTGCATAAGTGTTTTCAGGTTTAGGCCTATAGTCCTTCCAGGAACAACCTTACTCTGAGGCTTTGTAATTGTGGCATATAATGAAACTAGAATATTTACTCAGAATTGCTCAGGCCCTTAACTCAATTATTATTATTATTTTTTGAAAATAAGATGAAAATGTACATGCTTGATGTAAATCACTGCTCTGTGGATAAAGGGTTCCCAAATGCAGGCTGCTCCAGGAGACAGGACTATCCTGGTCCTCTCTCACTGCAGCAGCTTAGGGCCATGTGAGAAGCACCTCTCCATGGCTGCTGCACCTCCAGTAGGCACTGTCGGGGGAGGGGTGCATGTCTAGTAAAGGCCTGCTAACCTGAAAGCCGAGGACACTCCTGGTCAATGCCAGTTCTCCTTGATTGGCGAGGGGTAAGGGAAGTCAACGGAAACATTCGGTCTCATCAACCTCTCGCAGTGGAGATGGCACCACGCTCGACTTAAAGTATGTCGACTCCAGCTATATAATTTAAGTACAGGCAGTCCCTGGGTTACATGGATCCGACTTACATCGGATCCCTACTTACAGACGGGGTGAGGCAACCCCGCACTAGCTGCTTCCCCCCAGCAGACCAGGGAGACGCAAAGCTAGCGTCCCCCCCCCCCCCCCCCAGCCTACCAGGGAGACGCGCGGCGGCTTTTCTCAGCAGACACCTCAGCTTGAGAATAAAGGACTGAGGGAAGTGAGGTGTGGAAGAATAAAACTGAGCTCTGGAGAAATGTTTGGCTAGAGTTTCCCCTACAATATGTACCAGTTCCAACTTACATACAAATTCAACTTAAGAACAAACCTACAGTCCCTATCTTGTACGTAACCCAGGAACTGCCTGTAGCTGGGGTTGTGTACCTCAAGCTGACCTTCCATGGGCAGTATAGACCTGGCCTAACAACTTTAGCTATAACTTCTTCCCTCAGAGCAGAGGTGTGGCAAGTGAGAAATATTCAAAACCCACGCACTCTCTAAAGGAGCTTATACATGTGTTGAGCATGATGCTTCGCCAGGTCCATTGAAGAATAAGAAAATTGTATTGTGTCTTTTAATTGTCTCCATTGCTAAACTAAATTAGAGATTTGTGGGACTGCTAGGATACCTGCAGTGATTTCTTAACTCCTGTGTGGTGTGAAATCTTTTCAAACGGGGCAAACACCCTTAATTAGCTGGGAGCTTTCAAAGAGGTGCTGATTAAATAAAAATAATTATAATTGGTTTTAATAAACTTGGAAGCCAATTTGGAGCCTTCATATCTGAAAGGGAGGGGAACAACACCAGCTCTGAATTAACACTGCTTCAGCCATAGCTGGCTGATTAGTCACTAGATAATCTATTTGAAATATTTTAAAACTCTGTTATTTGATGAATAGTTGATGGGCAAATCTATCCACTCCTTAGCAGATAATGTTGTTGTATCACTGAAACACAGTGCAATGTTTGGTCAATGTCTCACGTGCCTTATGAAGATAAATAAGTGTCTTTGACTTTTAAAATCCTTATCCACGCATATGGTCCCTTATTTTGAATCGGCTTGTTAATAGGACCACCAGAAGCAAAAATCTGCAGAACAGCTCTGATATACTGAGCCATTAGACAGGACACTTTACACTTGATTTAAGAGGGCATGTGTGTCCAGATTCTGCTCTCAGTTACTTACTTGACTGCAGAGTTACTTTGGATTTAGAGGTGTGCACAACTATTTGCATCGTACCATTCAAGTGCACCGTTCCCACATTAGTATTAGCAAGTAGAAACAACGAGGAGCTTTGGGGCAACTTAAAGACTAACACGTTTATTTGGCCATAAGCTTTCATGGGATGCAGGCAAATAAACAAGTTAGTCTTTAAGGTGAAGTCGTTTTCGCTGACACAGACTAATTCCCAGGGCTACCCAGGACAGCCAATAGAATTGGCCCTGGGAAGCAGGGAGGAGGGCCACTCCATGCTCCCAGAAGGAGCAGGGCCTCATGTGGAAGGGGCAGGGCTGGGGCAAGCCTCCTTCCACCAGCCTTTCAGTGCCTCTCGAAGTGCACCGTCCAGAGGGTGCATCCTGGAGTACGCCACCCAGTGCTCCGGCAGCCATTTAAAGGGCCTAGGATTCCGGCCACCACCGTTGCCACAGAGAACCCAGTGGTGGGCTTGCAGCTGAAATTAGTTAGTGGGGATCTGATAATTGCCTCCAGTTCCATTTTAATAGGGGCTGTGATTTCAGATGCCTCCATGTTTATTTCCATTCCCCCAGAATGCTGCAGAGAGCTCTCTATGGTGGTGTCTAAACTACATGGCTCTGTTGACGGAGCCATGTAGATGAGGCTGATTGGCAGAGGGAATTCATGTCGATGGGGGAGCGTCCAGACTGCCCCAGTCTGCCGACAAACAGCTGATCATCGGCTGGTCAGCAGAGCGCGGCAGCCATTTAAATTTAAATGAAGCCGCGATTATTTAAATCGTGGCTTCATTTCCCTCTGCCGATCAGCCTCATCTACATGGCTCCATCGATGGAGCCATGTAGTTTAGACATACCCTCTGAGTCCAGATCTAGGTATGGAAAGGTGGAGTCACTCCTGGCCCTGCAATCCATTGACTCAGAGCCCCTGACATGTTATGGCATGAAACCCCTTTTAAAAGAGATCTGGAAGCTAGCATGAGCCTATGGCCTCTGTGTGGATGAGCAGTTTGGCGTCCAAGCCCTTGCTTCTTTATTTGGGGGAAGAAAAGGGAAGGGGGCAAACCTTCCTCTCCCTCCCACAAAGAATAGTTCAGCTGAAACTCCCCCAGATGACTCTGGCAGCGTTTCCCTCCCTCCCATAACCTGAGGAGGAGGTAATCTGGAGAGTGCCATATGTCACCCAACAGTCACTGAGGCTAAATACTTTTCAGAGTGAAAATGCACAAAGCACAAGCATACATTTCCCAGTTTTATTTAAAAGCAAATCTGCAACAGCAGCAAAGTGCTTCAAACACTCTGCGAAGCTGAGTGCATTTTTGTCTTCATCCTCTTTTGTTTTGGAGGAAGCTGGGTTTGCTGGTTGTTTCACTGAGCATCTGATAATGACATTGGGCATTTACTCTCAAGTTACACTGATGGGCAACTAACTTGAAAGTGGCTACTTGCACGGAATCACATTTCAGCCTGTAATGTAGCCATATGCTAAAGATGGGCAGGATTTAGTAAGGAAAGAAATGTGTGGGCACACATAAAGTGTATGGATGACACCATATGACAACCCAATCCAGTTCCTCTAATTTCTGGATGTATGAGCTGGGTGCATGGGAAGGTGCCTTACTCTTGTTCTTGCCCAATAGGGGTGTGCCTAGACTACAGGGTTTTGTCGACAAAAGTGGACTTTTGTCAACAAAACTATACCTGTGTCTACACTACCGCCAAGTTCTGTCAACATAACGTCGACAGAACTTGGCAGTTTTGTCGACGGCAGTAAACCCCATTCTATGAGTAATAACGCCTTTTGTCGTCAGAGTTCTGTTGACAGAAGGCGTTATTGCATCTACACTGTCCTTTGTGTCCACACTCTCATGTCGACAAAGAGGCTTGCTTTGTCGACAGAACTGGATGTAGTCTAGATGCTCTTTGTTGACAGAAGCTTTGTTGACAGTATCTGTCGACAAAGCCTCTGTCGATAAAAGCCTATAGTCTAGACGTACCCTAAGAGACAGACATAACTGGCACTGTGTCCTTCCCCAAACTGAATAAGAAATAAGCCATTTGCTATGTTTATTAGCGTTCAGTCTCTCCACCATAAATGGTGACTGATCTTGTCAGCATCCAAAGTACTGCAGTTAACTACCCACCACCTAAACATCTTGCTGCAAGGGATGTGATAAAAATGGCACAAGACTGGAAATAGTTCCACAATAACATGAACACATATGTTGAGACAGTCCAGGCGGTACACCTACCATTACATTAGTAGTGCTGATTTTGTGTCAAGGGCTTTACACTGCCTTCAGTTACATCCCAACAGGGCTTGTTCCTGCACAATGAAAGAGGTTAATGTGTATTCAATTTGATGTATCTGACCCCCATTAAATTACAGGCATTAGAGGCAAACCAAGCCTATTACTTTTAATTCATATGTAAATATCTCCTTCAGCCACCAGGTGGCAGTCTATTTGCCGCTTCTGTTCCATATAGGATTATGGCTAAAGATCTATAAAATAAAGCTTAAGAAAACTCTTTTCCTTATGCAGAATATTGTGCCTCTACAGAAGTAAATGTTCTGTATTTCCTTATGGGCTCATGGAGAGAAATACCAGATACAGGTAGGTTTTATAACTATTGATTTCAAGTTTCTGAAACCTTGTGCATGATTTTCGCATTGGTGTGTGTGAGCATTGTCTTTATTTTTGATCTAGGTAGCTTTGCCCTGCTTATATTTTGCTTTCAGTTAAGGGGTCCAGCTGAACTATTCATTGGATATGACTAAACCAGGTTCCCTCAGAAGCTGTGGTAACCTTAGCAAGCTTTCTAACAGAGCTAGGGAGAGTTGCAAGTTTGAATGAAACCCAAAGCCAACCGGATGGCACCTACCTTTGGGCTTTCCAGCAAACTTTTTAAAAACTATGATTAACATAAAGCCCTACTGCAACTCCATGGGCAAAGGGGATACGATTATATCGGTAGTAGTAGTAGCAGTAGTAGTAGACCCCAACCGATATCTGGGATCCCATTGTGTTAGGTGCTGTACAAACACTATTGAAAGACAATCCCTGCGGCAAAGCATTTAGGTCTAATTAAACATGACAGGCAGTAAAGTTTTCTTAAAGCTACCGTATAATGTACCACACTGGCTGGTATGCCTCCTACTAACTGGAAACATTTACAGCCAGAGAAGGGGTGAGAATCCACCCTCTCAAACTGTCAGTAGTTTACTTAAATATCAGAGGAGTAGCCGTGTTCATCTCAATCTGCATAAACAACGAGAAGTCCTGTGGCACCTTATATATAGACTAACAGATTTATTGGAGCATAAGCTTTGTCAGATGCATTGTCATTGCATTTGACGAAGTGGGTCTTTGCCCATGAAAGCTTATGCGCCAATAAATCTGTTTGTCTGTAAGGTGCCACAGGATTTCTCTTGGTTTAATTAAGACATTGTTTATTATTTGCACTATTTCCTGCCATATATAGGATAATTCACAGATATGAGAATAATGGCCATTGAAGATCAGATATTACCGCCATAACATATAAAGAAAGAAGACACTGTGCTCCTAGAAGAAGACAGAGTGTAATGGTGATTACTGAGGGTGTGTCTAGACTACCTAGTTTTGTCAACAAAAGTGGACTTTTGTCGACAAAACTATACCAGCATCTACACTACCGCTGAGTTCTGTCGACATAATGTCGACAGAACTCAGCAGTTTTGTCGACGCTGGTATACCTCATTTTACGAGGCATAACACCTTCTGTCGACAGAACTCTGTCGACAGAAGGTGTTATTGCCTGTAACGTTGCGTCCAGACTACGGAGTTCTGTCGACAAAGCAGCTTGCTTTGTCGACAGAACTCAATGTGTCTGGATGCTCTTTGTCAACGGAAGTTTTGTCGACAGTATCTGAGTAGATTTTTCACACAAAAGAACATGCAGCCTCTATTACAGGTGGTGGCTATGTTTTGCTATGCACCATGCAGAGGGGAAATGATTACCCAGTAGACATGCCCTGGCACCCGCAAGTGGGGAAAGCGCAGCCTAAGGAAGGTATGTTGTACAGAACAACATATCCTGGCAGACTCTGCCCACTAGGTGGTGCAGGATACAAGAGTCAGGATGATGCATCCTCTGTCCATTGCAGCCAGCCATCTCCAGAGGCCTGGTAGAAAATGGGCCTCACTTCTTACAGCTCCAAGAAGTGCTAGAGGAGTATGATCTCCAAGCTGAAGAGGATTCAGTGGCTGGTGTGGTGTTTGGGCTACATGCAGATGGTAGGAATACAGAGAGAGATGGGGCATGTCCTTGTCACCTCACTCCTTATGTGCTTTGCTCTTATACCAGTGCAGAAAGCGGGAGTGGCTTGTACCTGTAAGGGCAAGGCAAAACGGCCCCAGTGGGTTTTGGATGAGACCTTATGGTAGCCTTTCTGTTGCTTTCAATTGGCTCTGGATCAGGCCCATGGAGAATTACCCAGGACTGGGGTGAAGGTGGGGATGCTGTAGTATGTTACTAAGGCTCATACTTCCCTTGATAAGCCACGGTCACAAACAAACATCATGACATTTCTACATAAACAAGGCAGATGGAAACACCACACCATCCCCACTGCTGCCGCTCTCTTCTAGCACCCCCAGCCTGCAATTTCTCTTGTTTAAAAGAAACCACCTGCCCTTCCAATTTGGTTACAGGACTGGCAGCTGGAAAACAAAGGCTTGATTATCTATCCCAATGAGCATAATAAGGACCTAAGAGCAATCTGCACGGTAAATAGATACTTGTTAAAAATCACAGCAGAAAAGAAAGGGATTGTGTTCTTCAAAGCACTACCTTGGTACAGACTGATAATAGTATTAATTGTAGTGTAATTTGAGTGTCGCATGAGTATGCAGACCTGTGATCAATGATGCAGACTGCAGTAGCTTACTGCATGGCTATTAATCTAAATGTTTCAGATTGTTCTTTTAGGCATTCATGTACTTCAGTGCCGAGGTCTCTGGCTTGGCTCTTCAGGTAGGGTAAATCAGGTCCTCTGTGTTTATGACAACATGGGTTTTTTATTAGGAGGAAAGAAGTAACGGGAGTGGTAAAATGAGACAGAGGTCGTCGTAGGAAAAGGAGAAAGCTGGAGATTTTTAGAAGCAGCTTTAAAGACCAGCTAGAGAGGAAGCTGTTTATAGGGTACCCAAGAAGAGGTGTTATTAGTCCTACAAAACCCAGACATTGTTACATATTCTTGAGTGCTACCTACCTACATTGTTACCTATTCTTGATGTACCTATTTACTAACCATTTACATTTATACATATCACACCATACACATACATATGTGCACAAACACTTAGGCTACATCTACACTGCACAGATATTTCGGAACCAGTTATTCCAAAATAGCTTATTTTGAAATAGCACATCTACACATGTTATCTCGATTTAGAGCCTCAAAAGGAATAAATTAAAATGGCCCTGATGAGGGGCTATTTCAAAATAGCAGAAATGGAGTGTCTACAAACACCTTATTTCGAAATAGCTATTTTGAAATAGGCTTTATTCTTCGTAGAATGGGGTTTACAGAAGCTGGAATAAGCCGTCCATTATTTCGAAATTATTTTGAAATAATGGAATTGCTGTGGAATAACAGCATTTATTCCAAAATAACTTTGCTGTGTAGACATGAGTGATTGAGAGCCACAGTGACTTCCCTAAGACATCCTTCTCAATTCAGGTGCTCTGCTCGTCGAAGCAGGGATTAAGAAAAAAAAAAAACCAAACCCCAGCATGCGACCAATCACATTAAGCAATGCAGCTTGAATAGTGAAATGCTGGATAGCAAATACCCACAGTGACTGTGATTAATCCAAAGAGTGCACAAACAAAAGACCCTCTACAATTAATGTAGGGCTCTGAGCCAAAGGCCACTGAAGTCAACATGAATGCTTTAGATCAGGTCCCAATTAGCAGAGTTGTTAGGATTTCTTTTTTCCTGCAGAAAATGTAGATTTATCCCAGGAAAAGGACAAATACTGAGACTCAAAAGCAAACATTTTGGGCTGAAAACCACAATGTTTGGGGATTTCAGTTTTGCAATGAAAAGTGGAAGTTTTCAGCAAAAACTTTCAACAGCTAACCGGCACTGAACTGAAAACCCAGTTCTCAGTTTTGATGCAGCACTTGCACCCAACTTTTTTAGGTAGCCACTAACCACCCATGAGTGAAGTTATCAGCAAAGAGTAATTTCCCCCCAACTCCAGAGCGGCTCGCCCCTGGGATGGTTTCTCTCTCTTTCTCTCGTTTTGACTCCTGAGGTCTCCCGTTATACTAAGTTCTGCTCTTATTTGTTGCAAGGGATGTTTTGTTTTGTTTTCTAATTTAAACCTGCTATATTTTTCTTTCTTAAAAGACATCCATTACAAAGAACATAGGAAGGCTGATTGCCTGGCTTTAGTTATCCCTGCAAGCCAGAGATCATCTTATCATTCACGTCACATTATCTTTTTACATTTTTTTTCCCTTCCATGTTATTCTGCATAGGAAGCAATAATTCATTGTCGAAGAGCTACTGCAATCACCAACCTGCCTTCTCTCCCACTGCAATGATGAAAATAATAATAATAACAATATTGTCTTTCACAGCAGATAACTTATATGCTTGCCTGTTCCTTTTCATGAAATATCTGCAGAAATGTGAACTGGCACATAATCATATCATCTGTACATTTCTGGTTTTTGCACCATATTTTAGCTTCATTTGCAGACCTTTAGCAAAAGAAAATCCCTTCATTTGGGCTGAGTTCAAAATGCCACAAACTCTATGCCTGGCCTTTGCTCTGGACTGAAAACAATGACATTCCTGAGACTGTTTTCCCTTGACACTGCAGAATTTCTGTTGCACATCAAGTCTTGCTGAGGGAATATAGTACATTTGGTATGCTAATGCTAATGGGTATCTCAAAATTTAGAGTAAATTCTTTATATATAGGTATGTTTACAATACAGAGTTTTGTTGAAAAAAGGGCCATTTTTCCAACAAAACTTGAGGAATATTCACACTGCAATTGCATTCTTCTGCAAGAAAATCAAAAGAACAGAGGGGTTTTTCCAGCGCTGGTAATCCTCATTCTACAAAGAAGAAGCCTTTTTGCAAAAGAGCTCTTTCGCAAAAAGACATGTGTGGACAGGGAAGAGGGAGTTCTTTCAGAAGAAGAGGAAAGAGAAAAAATCTCAGGTGCCCTGGTGCCCATTCCATCCATAGCAATCACTGCTTACATGCAAGAGAGCGTCCATTCAGTCTGAATGCTCTTTTTCAAAATAGCAGATTGCTTTTTCGAAGCACTTTTGCAGTCTGGACGCTCTCTTTCAAAGAAGATTTTTTTTGGAAGATCTCTTCCAAAAAAAAGCTTCTTCCAAAAGAAGCCTGTACACTAGACGTAGAATAGTGATGGTGAATGGTAAGACACCATACAAACGAATCTCCTGGATAGATAGGTTTTGGGCATATTTCTCAGGTCATCCACTAAAGTGTCTCAGAGGAAGAGATTATGATTCTTATCAACACAGAAGGCATGACAGTAAGTTACATTACCTTGAAAGTAGTGCAGGCCCTGGAGGTTCATGGACATTGATTTGGGCAGCTGATGGTTAAGCTAATCTTCACTTTTGCTGTTTTAACACATCAGTTTCTAGCTCAGCTCCTTACCAAGATATCCTCGAAAACATATATGCATCAGACAGGCCATTAGGACTGAGAGTGTGGTTTTTGTTTGTGTTTCATAATGACCAGAGATTTGCTACTGTCACCCCATACTGGGTCCTTAAGATCCAGAGAAACTATATCCACAGGGTCGTGGCTTAAGGGAACTATGCAGGGCATTATATCCCCAGGCAGACACTAATGACACTGAGGCCGTTGCAAGCTTTCTTCCATCCAGGTTGCCAACATGATTTCTGGTCATTAGGATGTGCAGACCAATAAGAGACAAGGCAGAAGAGGGCTGTCAGTGTACATGTTTTGAACGTGGGTAGTCCTTTGGGATTATATTGTGTCTTTTGTTATTGAGATGCATCTGATCATATAGATTTCATACACATCCTCCAAAAACAGAAAATTCCACTCATGGAACACACACACACACACACACACACACACACTTACTCACAATGTCAATGGAACATTGGGTTACTGTTACTGTGAACGCATGAAGTATGTTTAAAACTCATATACACCAATCAAAGCTACAAAAAAGCTCATATTTAATTGAAGGGCTACCTTTGGGACAAATTCCATCTTTCTGCACCAAAATATTGAAATGCTAGAGCAACACTAAAAAAGTTGATACTTTTTAAGGCAAAAAATCTATTCTTTTTACTTTCCTCATATGCAAAGACAGCTGAGCTGTTTTATTCACATTTCTCTCATTTTAGGACATAAGGTTTTTGATTTTCAGTTTTAGTCAATAAGAAACCTCTGATAAAATTAATGAAATCAGTAGTGCTATGTTAAGTAGCAACAGGGAATATTACACATGTATGTAATCTATAGCATATACATTATTTATTGCAGAATTTACCAAGAGAATGCCCCAGGCCTGATTTGTGGGCATCTACATAGCACTCAAAAATTGCTAACATAACCTCAAAAATGAAATTGATACATCCCTAGACAACAGAAGTCTTATTTATATACTTAAAACACAGCATTCAGCTTAACTAATTAGCTTTTCCAAAGAATAAATAAATAAAATAATTATAATACCTATCTGCTCTACCGCACTTTTCATATCGGGTCAAAGTGCACTTGCCGATAGGCATGCATTTCCAATGGAAAAAATGTGGGGGCTGTTATGCTGTCCGGTTATTGTCAGGGTGGAAAGAGGAATAAATGGCTTCACTGAAGTGATTTCTGTGGTAGTTGTTTAAAAAAAAAAGTCAAAAAGCCTTTTCTCAATTCATATTTTTGTGGTGTATACAGACAGGCCTGCTAATGCGGGGTGGGAGGAGCAGGGGTAAAGAGGCAATTGTCCTGGGGCCTAGTGGTTCAGAGGGGCCCGAGGCTCCTGGCCAGTAGTGGTAGTAACGGCACCCTAGGCCCTTTCCATCACCACTGGAGTGCTGAGCAGCTCTGAGGGCTGGGGGAGGGGAGAGTGTACCATGGTCTGGGCAATGCTGAGAGGTAGCTGCCCCAGCCCTCCTTCTGGGAGTGCAGAGCCAGCCCCTCCCACAGCTTGCCTGGGTCCCCATGAGTCTCTCCGCTCCCGTGTACAGATACAGAGTATTTTTGTAATTCTAACATCTATTCATGCAAAATGTGCTGCTTTTTGCTACCCAAATCTGGCTTAAAAGGCTGTAGATCACTGATTGTAGTATTACTGCACAAATTAAGTTACACTAACAATGTGCAAACACCTCTATTTATTGCTGAGAAGAATTCCCAGTGGGCTAGTTATTCTTTTCCGAATTTGTTCTTCTTCACGTGCTGCTCAGCCTACAGTACTTTCCATACTGGCTGGCCTCACAGCACTGCTCCTAGGAAGGAAAATCACAGGACTGCAGTAAAATTGAAAATATTGTTCACATAATGTAATGTAGCGAGGTCAGTAAACAGTGATCAGGTACACTGCACAAATACTATTTTATCTGAGTATTTATCCAATACAGGCAGTCCCCGAGTTACATGGATCCGACTCATGTCGGATCCGCACTTACGAACCGGGCTTTTCTCGCCCTGGAGGATGCAGACGGCGGGACCACCCAGACGCGCCGAGGTCCCGCCGCCCTCGTCCTCCGGGGCGAGAAAAGCTGCTCCGCGTCTCCCTGGTCTGCTGTGGGTGGGGGCAGCAGACCAGGGAGATGCGGAGCAAAGCCGCGGAGGACCCGGGTGGTGAGACCGCGGCGTGTCTCGGTCCCGCCACCCGCGTCTCCATGGTCTGCGGGGGGGGGGGGGCGCAGCTAGTGCACCCCCCCCCCCAGCAGACTAGGCTTTTCTCGGGACTCCTGGGGCAGAGCAGCTGGGGGGCTGCCGGTTGGTCCCGCAGTGCCACTCCTTGGCGCTACTGGACCAACCCGGCAGCACCCCAGCTGCTCTGCCCCAGGAGTCCTGATTCAACCGCTGCTGATCAGTTGCAGTTTCAGACTTGGGGACAATCGCCCGCATACTACTGGACCAACTCAGCAGCACCCCAGCTGCTCTGCCCCAGGTGTCCCCAAGTCAGCTGCTGCTGAAACTGACCAGCGCTGACTACAGGTAGCCCGAGGCAAAGTTGCTCTGCCCCGGGCTTCCTGGAATCAGCCGCTGATCAGTTTCAGCAGCAGCTGACTTGGGGACACCTGGGGTAGAGCACCTGGGGTGCTGGCAGGTTGGTCCCCGCAGCGCTGAGGTGCGGCGCTGCGGAGACCTACCCAGCAGTGCCCCAGCTGCTCTGTCCCAGGTGCCCAGATTCAGCTGCTGTTGAAACTGAGCAGCAGCTGATTCCAGGAAGCCCGGGGCTCGGGCTTCCTGTAGTCAGCCGCTGGTCAGTTTCAGCAGCGGCTGAATCTGGACGCCAGTTCCGACTTAAGTACAAATTCGACTTAAGTACAAACCTACAGTCCCTATCTTGAACGTAACCCGGGGACTGCCTGTATAATAACCTGCATTTTCAGGCCAGCCTTCCTGTCTATATTTGTTTCCTATTTATTGCTAACAGAACCACTGTTCGCACTTTTGTGATAATTGGGTCTATAAATTTGCCCTAATTGCAAGCTCAACTGTAAAAAAAAGTGAGTGACAGTTCATAAATCGTCTCAATAATAAATGTTGATGTGAAAAGTTGCTAAAGAGAGTCAGGAAGACTGAATTAGTGCATATTAAAAGGTTTGCTGATGTCGTTGTTTTGACCATGCCAGGCTAATAAGAATGGCATGGGGCCAAAAAGTTGAACTAAAATTGGTTTCAGAAGGTAGGCAGCACTTTTGTGAGGTCCTTAAAGAAAGAGACTTCAGAGGAGAGAAACTGGATACTGGGGCTTTGTTTCACCACTGTGGCTGCCACTCCACCATATCAGGCCTTCGTCATCCTCTTTCTGCCTGGGGCAGACTTGGGCAGAGAGAGGAAGCCAGAAACCATTGCCATCAGTGCCCACTCCATGGCTGTGTCTACACTGGCATGAATTTCCGGAACTGCTTAAAATAGAATACTATTCCGTTTTCAGTTTTTCCGGAAAAGGAGAGTCTACATTGGCAGGCTGCTTTTCCGGAAAAGCCCTTTTTCCGGAAAAGCGTCTGTGGCCAATGTAGATGCGCTTTTCCGGAAAAGAGCCCCGATCGCCATTTTCGCGATCGGGGCTTTTTTCCAGAAAAGACTACTGGGCTGTCTACACTGGCCCTTTCCCAAAACAGTGTTCCGGAATAAGGACTTATGCCCGAGTGGGAGCAGAATAGTTTTTCCGGAATAGTGGCTGATTTTGTACAGTAGAGCGTCGTTGCTTTTCCGGAAATTCAAGGGCCAGTGTAGACAGCTCACAGCTTATTCCGGAAAAGCGGCTGATTTTCCGGAATAAGTGGCCCAGTATAGACACAGCCCAAATGAATCCCAAACATCATGTGGGACGTGAGACATTGTGCTCCTGCACACCAACCAAATGTGGGTTTCCTTCCTGATCTTATTTTTTCCCCTTTCCTCTCTCTCTCTTTCCTCTTTGATTTCTGTGTAAAGAGTCTTGCTTAGCTGACCTACACTATATATTGCTCAATACTCCTTTACAGTAGAAAGAAGCAGCTAAAACAAATGCTCAGAACAGCCCAATAGAGGTACAAGTTTGCAAGGTCTTAGAGTAGCTGATAAGGCCATGTTCTGGGCCTGAATTTTTCCATCAGTGAGGTTGCAAGTGAGAGACAGAAACTGAATTTTCTGTCTTTGCTGTCCTTTTTTCACCCTTCTGTGTGTGTGTTTGTCCAATTTTGTCTTCTTGGGGAATGGGGCTGAATGTTCACAATAACAGCAAGAACCGTTCCTACCCACCTCAACTAACTTTTCTATTTCCCCAAAAGGGCACTTATTGCTGTCTTTAATTCCATTGATGAGACTGTAAAACAAAGGGGTTTATTTTCTTCATGCCTCTCTCCAGAAAACTGGAAAGGGGGACATTGAATAGTGTTAAAAAGAAAGCCCTACTTAATATTTTACAGTTTAAATGCTTTAACTTTAATACAAGGTTAAAGGAAGCTTAGGTGTGTGTTTTCCATGGCATTATGTTGGCTGACATCTCTGTATACCAGAGACTTCAGCCACTGTATACTGTCTCTTGTTTAAAACTTCCTCATGTTGGATAGTTAGAGTCATGTGAATACCTTTGTCTCATATATTCTATCTCAGTCTATACTATAGTATTGATGCAGCCACCGAAAGACTACACAGGCACAGCATGAATAGCACCACTTTGGGGTGCCACAGACTGCATTGTTAAAATGACCTGGGCTTGGTCAAGAGGAAGAGGTTTTAGACCCAATGGAGCCATAGAGCCTATGTACACCAGGTGACGCCTGGCCAACATCCACTAGGGTAGGTGGAAGGTGGTTCGTTCTATAGGTCCTGTTACAGGATTGGTCCCTGCAGAAGCTATCGGGAGTGATATTTAGTATCTCTACGATCAGCTGTGAGAGTGATTGTTCTTATCGGGAGGACTCCAGACCCTTTCACATAAGCCAATAAAATATAGGGTAATCGTCCAACTACTGTGACAGGGCAAATGGTTATATCATTCCCACTAATCATCCATTCTCTATGGTGCCTTTAAAGTCCCTATTGGCTACGTCTAGACTGGCATGATGTTCCGGAAATGCTTTTAATGGAAAAGTTTTCCGTTAAAAGCATTTTTGGAAAAGAGCATTTAGATTGGCACGGACGCTTTTCCGCAAAAGCACTTTTTGTGGAAAAGCATCCATGGCCAATCTAGACGCGCTTTTGCGCTAAAAATCCCTGATCGCCATTTTCGTGATCGGTGCTTTTTTGCGCAAAACAAATCTCAGCTGTCTACACTGGCCCTTTTGCGCAAAACTTTTGCTCAAAAGGGACTTTTGCCCGAATGGGAGCAGCATAGTATTTCCGCAAGAAGCACTGATTTCTTACAGTAGGAAGTCAGTGCTTTTGTGGAAATTCAAGCGGCCAGTGTAGACAGCTGGCAAATTTTTCCGGAAAAGCGGCTGATTTTCCGGAAAAACTGGCCAGTCTAGACACAGCCATTCTGTTTTATTTTCAGACCTTCAGTGAAAAGCAAAACATGGATGGTAGCAAGCTATCGCCACAAGTAGTCAAGGTCCTGGTAGTATGATCAACGGGAATCGTTTCAAATTATTTAGAATCTGGAGAATTTTGATAAATCCCAGGCAAGAGAGAAACTCACCCTGTTTATTTTATAGCATGCATTCCTACTGCTTGGATTAGTCTCGCTGCTCTTGAGGTCTGGTCCCTACTTCCAGGGTGGCGAACCTCAGGCCTGGGGACCAGATGCAGCTCTGGGCTTGCCTGAATCTAATCCCTAAGGCTCAGGGCCCCCACCCTAACATTGGAGAGCCTGTGTTGGTGCTTAAGCCCCTCTAATCCCTCCTCCCCGAGTGGCTGGAGTGCACAAAATCTACTAGGCTGCCCCCCCTACAAGGCTCTGGTGTGAAGGGGAATGTGGGGAGTGTCTCCTTCTCAGTCGGGGGCCATAGTGAGGATTTTTTTCACTTCTCACTTGTGTGTGGCCCCCCGACAGATTTTTCTGTGGGTCAGTGGCCCCCAAACCAAAAAGGTTCCCCACTCCTGCCCTAATTTCTACCTCACTTCCCTTAGCCGTACTCCTCATATTTTCCTAAGAGATGATGCTATCCCTGCCTCATGATAAAAATAGCTCTATCATTCTCACAAATGGTGCCGAGGCCCAGCATTTGTGTCTGTTGGATTGCGATAACAATACACAGAGCATGTAGGTAACAGACCGTGGCTGCACAGAGGAACAGAGCACAGGCAAGGATCAAAACTCTAGGGCCTTCTGCACAGGTCTCTCCCACCGGAACCACTGTTTGCTGTAGCCTAGCATGAGAATGCATCATTACTTGACTATGGGAAGAGATGCGGGAGAATTATGCTCATAAATGCTGGGCTAGTCTATCATAGAGTTTCAAAGTCGAAAAAGTACACGTTTCACTTGGGGAGCCATTTTGGGATTAACATCATAGTTGTAGTGGGGATTAAACCTCAGACATTCAGAATTAAAATCACAGACCTCTACGCCTGCAGCTCAAAGATAGCTCTCTGATACGTCCACTCTGTGTGGTTTTTTTTGGCAGAAGATATGTAAATGAAGTGTTCATTTGCATATCTCACACTCTCATTTGCATATCATCTTCTGATCCTTTTTGCAGAAGAGGATTTTGCAATTGTCCTGTGTAGATGGGGCCATTTGTCGGAAAAACTCCCTTTTGCACAAGAACCAGTAAATCTCATTTTTTGAGGAATAAAGGCTCTTGCGCAAAAGGGTTTTTTCCGACAAATGGCCCCATCTACACAGGACTTTTTATCACAAAAAAAACCTCTTCCTCAAAAAGAGGCTATGCAAATGAGAGCAAGATATGCAAATGAGTGCTGCATTTGCATATCTTCTGCCAAAAAAAACCCCGTACAGTGTAGACGTAGCCTGAGTTAGAAAATGGTGATCAGCTAACCAGTCATTGGAAACAGTCCCTCCAGGGAGACATGTACACCAGGACTGGGTCAGAGTGTTAAACAGTCATTCAAGGAGTTATTTTAAAAAATGGAGGACGAAAGCTTTCTCCACTGATGTCCATGCTAAAGCTCCCCTGAGGCCAAGATTTCAGCCTGAATTCCCTCGCTCTATCACTACCCGAGTCAGTTTGTATGCCAGGCAGCCTCTTGGCTGACCTTTTCATACACTTCTGGTGCTTAGATCATTGGAACTGTCAGATAGAGCCACTGATCTTCACTATTAACAGATCTGGGTGCACGTCAGATACAGTTTTTCTGTCTCTCTCCATTTCCCTTTCCACCGTGCTCTATTTTCTTCTCCAGAATCAGAAAGTTATACAGCCGTCTTCTTGATAAAACCCAGGCACATGTTATCATTCCCTCCCTTCCCTTCAAAAGAACAGGATATTACTACTTTGGTGTTATTATTTGTATTGTGAAATTGCTATATGCTCTTCCCCCAATGCCTTGGCCTCAGGTACAATATGGTTTTCTATTTAATTTTTGTGGATGGTAATTTGCATTTTACTTCACTTCATTTAATCAGTAATTTTAGTCAGTGTGTATAACCATGAGACATCAGCAGTTACGATTAAAACAGGAAAGTACAAGTACTATTTGTCTGGCTTGTGTTGGTGAAAGAAGTGTCTCCAGGAAATAAAAGAGGGAGGGGGAGGGGGAAGCTGTGCTTCTGTTAATGCATATTTACAAAGTCCCTAATTCCAGGTTATAAAACTAAATGGCACTCTCCACTGTCATGGTTTCTATATCAGATTCTTAAAGCAGTTTAAAATGCTCAACACTGCTGTTGAGGTAGGTAGCTTTGTCCCATTATTTAGTGGCTTCAGTGTGAACAGGATCAAGCCCTAACATGTTCACATTGTAACATGGAAAAACGACTTACCCAAAGTCACAAAAATGGAACCCTGGCATTGTTATTTTTAGACCTGGGCTTAAAGAGAGACTCATAATACAAGAGAAGGTAAAGAGATTAATACAGGAGCAAAAAATAACAAAATGAGATCAATCTGGAAAAATGGAGACTAATATATCTTTGGAAAATAACGAACACCAAAGTACAGTCAAGCAAAGGAAGAAATTCCAATAAGGAAATGAAGAGCTGCCTTAAAGACTCATATTTCCAACAGTTTCAGCTATTGCAGTCTGAGGATGTGGACAAAGTGCTTGGAGGTGTGCGACCTATCACGTGCTCACTCAACCCTTGCCCTTCATGGTTTATTAAAACTATCTGGGAAGGGATGACTGGCTGGGTCCAGAGGATTATAAATGTGTCTTTTAGATCTGGTATGGTTCCCACCACCTTGAAAGAAGCAGTGATAAAACCACTACTTAAGAAGCCTTCCATGGACCCACATGATTTGAATAACTACCGCCCAGTTGCTAATACTCCCTTCTTGGGCAAGGTACTCAAGCGGGCGGTGGCATTGCAACTCCAAGCTTTCTTGGAAGAGACAGATTATTTAGATCCATTTCAGTCTGGCTTTAGGCAGAGTTTTGGAAATGAAACTGCCTTGGTTGCCCTCGTAGATGACCTATGCCGGGAGATAAACAGGGGGAGTGCGTCCCTGTTGATTGTCTTGGACTGCTCAGTGGCTTTTCGACCATGTATCCTTCTGCAATGCTTGGTCAAGTAGGGTATTGGAGGCACCGTTCTGCAGTGATTCCAGTCTTACCTGTTGGGACCTTTTCAGAAGGTGGACTAGGGGGCTCTTATTCAATCCTGTGGTGATTGGGCTATGGGGTCCCGCAAGGCTCCATCTTGTCCCCAGTGCTGTTTAACATCTACATGAAACCACTGGGATAAGTCATAAGGAGTTTTGGAGGACGGTGTCATCAATATGCAGATGACACCCAACTCTATTTCCCTGTGACTTCAGAACCAGGTGTGGCAGTGACTGATCTAAACCGGTGTCTGGAGGTGGTGATGGTTTGGATGAAGTCAAACAAGCAGAAGTTGAATCGAGATAAGACTGAGGTCCTGTGAATCAGGAGGCCATCTGTTTGGGAATGTGGCGTGACACCTGTCCTAAACGGGGTTACTCTTCCTCTGAAAGAACAGGTGTGCAGCTTGGGAGTCCTCCTGGACCCTTTTTTACCATTTGAGAATCAGATTTCTTTAGAGAATCAGGAGTGCTTCTGATCTGCCAGCTGCAACCCTTCCTGAACAAGCATGACTTGGCCACAGTGATCAATGGTCTTGTTACATCCTGACTAGATTGTTGTAATGCACTTTATGTGGGGCTGTCTCTGAAGAGCCTTCAGAAACTTCAGCTGGTCCAGAATGTGGCTTTTCAAGTTTTAACTAATACTCGTTATACAGAGCACATTATGCCAGTGCTCCAGCAGCTGCACTGGCTTCTGGTATTTTTCCAGGCACAATTTAAGGTCTTGGTTATGACCTAGAAAGCCCTAAACAGGTGGGGGCCATGGTATCTGAGGGTATGTCTACTCTGCATCCCTAGTTTGAACTAGGGATGCAAATGGAGACAATCGAAGTAGTTAATGAAGCGGGGATTTAAATATCCCGCGCTCCATTAACATGATCTCGCCGGCGCGCTAGTAACTAATGTTACTCCTCAAAAAATGAGGAATAACATTAGTTCGGACTAAGGGCTTTAGTCCGAACTAACGCGTCCCGGCGTGCACTTCCTGGTTCGAATCAGCTGTGATTCGAACTTGCGTGCCGGCGAGATCATGTTAATAGAGCACGGGATATTTAAATCCCCGCTTCATTAACTACTTCGATTGTCTCCATTTGCATCCCTAGTTCGAACTAGGGATGCAGTGTAGACATACCCTGAAGGACTATCTTCTCCTATATGAACCTGCCTGGGGATTGATGTCAGCTGGGGAGGCTCTGCTCAGTGTTCCCCCACTTATGGAGATAAGATTAACATCCATGCAAACAGGGCCTTCTCAGCTTTTGCTCCCAGGCAGTGGAATTCTCTTCCTCAGGATATTCACCTGCCACCAATGTTAGCATTATTTTGGCATCAGACTAAAGCCACCCTTTTTACTTGTGCTTTTATTGGCATTTGAGTCTGTTTGTGTGTGTATTCCTACTCTAAAGACATTTTTAGCAGATTTTATGTCCCTCTGGGGGTCTCATATTTTTAAATTTGTATATATATTTGTACTGTGTTTTAAAAGATTTTGTAAGACACCATGAATATTTTAAATAGAGAAGCAGGGTAAAAATATTTTAAATAAATAAATAAATATTCTGAAATGTTAATGAAAATCTTCAAAGGCATTCAAAAGTTTAATGAAACAAAATAAAACAAAGAAGAAAACCAGATTTAAAAAAAAAACCCACCAATTCTCCATCCCATTCCCTCCACCAACTATTGTGATATTGGTGTTTTCTTCTTTTAGCTTTTTTTTTTCTGAAATTGGAAATCTGGAAATTTAGAAAACTTTCAATCAAAAATATTTTTCATGAATGTTGTTTCCTGTTTTTAAACTATCCACTGCTGCAAGAGATAGGGGGATGAAAATGAAATTAGATATGAATTTGTGATGTGATCGCTAAATAAGAAGCCAATACCATTTGAGTTGCATACACGAGGCATAGGTGAGGAGGCATCAGTCCTATCACATGTGGCTCAGGTGAATGTGTACCTCCGTAGGTGTGCAGTGACTACTATAATAGAGGTCGTATAAAGTCCAACATAAATTGTTAGATGTATTTCTGGGCACCTTAGTCCATGGTAGGTAAACTCAAGTGTATTCTGAGAAGAGGAACAAAAATAAAGAAATAAAAATAGGGGACAAGGAGGCAAAGATTAATACATGTAAATAAAGATAAATATAACATGGTTGGGGACCATGAAACCTTTTGGTTTACCACCATTAAAGGATGACTAGGAGGATATTTTTAAGGAGTTGCAAAAGGACATATAATTTCAAACAATAGGTTGAAGTTAAGGAAATCCCCTTGAAATCTATTTGCCTGTAGAACTGGGAAGTGTTCTTGGTTGGGCCAATTAGAAAGCAAGACCATCCCAAGAACTAACAAATGAACATACTATAGGGAACCATGCTAGATTGGCAGGGGAATGGATTATAATGGATGGTGACTTAGGTCCGTTCCATCTCCTATCTATAGGATTCTTTTCGGATGATTTTTAATAAAATTCTTATATAGAAAATATAAAAATGCCACAAAGATAGACCTAGAAAATAAAGAGAATGGAAATTTATAATCAACAAACCACTAGTGTTGTGTCCATTGATTGATTCAGCTATTCTATAATATTCTAGGCAACATTTTCAGCATTTGACTATTAAAATCTGCAGAGCCAAGCCAAACAACTAAATTAACTTATATTTCTTTTTATTTTACTGCACTGTAACTTTACTTACCCTTGCAAAAAACACACACTGAAACTCTGCCAGAAATGGAATTGCAGAATGCCAAAGTGATCAGCAACTGCAGAGGCATTCAAACACAGTGAAAAAAATGTCCTTGAGACTGAACATAAGACAAGCATGTCAATAAGTAAACAGATAACAAGGCATACAAAAGGCTTGTGAATACTACTTAGTCCCCCAACCCCCAAAAGACTCCTTTAAGATGTATAAGCGGGTAGGAAAGAAGAATGAAGAAAAAAAATTATACACATTTCAAACAACGTTGACCTTTATTGGTGCCCTCTGACTGAGTCATTATGCTACTGGGTACTGTGAAGGTACCCTTTATAAAATGCTCATGTGCAGTCAAAATACTGCAATGAGGATAGGAGAATCTCAAAGGGTACCACAGAAATTGAAGGTGAAAGGAAAG
Organism: Pelodiscus sinensis; assembly: GCF_052426305.1. Classification (NCBI taxonomy): domain Eukaryota; kingdom Metazoa; phylum Chordata; order Testudines; family Trionychidae; genus Pelodiscus; species Pelodiscus sinensis. The sequence continues at coordinate 10,808,484 of NC_143064.1, read as the reverse complement.
AGGGTATAAATTTCACCACTGTCCACTGACAGCAACAGAAATGCAGGGCAGTGTAGAATCATCCAGCATAAATTATATCAAGTCTGCTCAGGCCCATTGTAGACTCCAATGGCAGCAAGGAGGAGAACTGATATCAAAAGTTCCTTAGTAATGATTTCCATGTGGTTGCCACAATCACAAGTCATCATTATTGAGTATTGTTTTGTAATAAACCAATGGTCAGTCCACTACAGTGCGTCATTCCTTTTGAGTGAGCAGAAAGTCTTAGCTTCTGCCTGCCCAGGAGAATCTGAATTTCCCTCAAATTTGGCAACTGTTTTGTTGAATGATTTGTTTGAGATGGTCAACTCAAAAACCAACTGAAAATAAATTCACTAATATGGGGGTCTGAGAGTTACACAAGGGACACAATGGACTGTTATTCCTGGTCCCATCTCCACCAAGTGGATACAACATCTCAGCATACATTTCAAAGTAACATTGAAGAAAGTCCCACTTAGACAAGTCTGTCTGATAGAAAAATTATCTAATTAGTCTAAAAGAAGAAACCATCCTCATCTAGGAGGAAACGATGGGAACTTCAAGGTTCCATGAAAGACAATCTTAGAAAGAATCCCCCACCTCCAAAGATGTAATGCACATACATGAATCTAAAATACATACAAATACGTTGAAGGTATTTTGAAATGGATAATGATTTGATGTGACAGAATGGCAACACCTGAACATTTTCTGTTTCTAATATTTATGTTAAATCCCTTGACATCAGCCGTAATTCACCTGATTTGGGGTATTGATACAAGATTAAAAATCAGGCCAATTTAATCAAACTATACAAAATGTTAAGTGAGTTAAGATTTGAGTGAAAGATGTGATAAAGAACCATTTGCTTTAAGTTTGCTGGCTTGCGTACACATATGATGATAAGAACTGACCTTGACTAGAGAAAGAAAGACTTTGCAATTGTTAAGGTGGTTTCACTGAGCAGGTGGAAAATAAAGAGCTCTCCTAGGGAACGTCTACAAAGCAGGTCAAAAGTCAAATTAAGCTACGGAACTTCAGCTACGTCACTTGCGTAGTTGAAGTCAAAATAGCTTAATTCAGCTTTTGGTGCTGTCTACCCAACAGGAATCATATAATACTAGAACTGGAAGGGACTTCAAGAGATCATCAAGTCCAGTTCCCTGCCCTCACGGCAGGACCAAGCACCATCTATATCCTCCCTGATAGATGTCTGTCTAACCTGCTCTTGAATATCTTCAGTGATGGAGATTCCACAACCTCCCTAGGCAATTTATTCCAGTGTTTAACTACCCTGACAGTTAGGAAGTTTGTCCTAATGTCCAACCTAAACCTCCGTTGCTGCAGTTTAAGCCCATTGCTTCTTGTCCTATCATCAGAGGCCAAGGAAAACAATTTCCCCCCTCCTCCCTGTGACAATCTTTTAGATACCTGAAAACTGCTATCATTTCCTCTCTGTCTTCTTTTTTCCAAACTAAACAAGTCCAATTCCTTCAGCCTTGCCTCATAGCTCACATTTTCTAGACCTATAGTCATTTTTGTTGCTCTTCTCTGGACCCTCTCCAATTCCTCCCATCTTTCTTGAAATATGGTGCCTAGTACTGGACACAATACTCCAATTGAGAACTAATCAGTGCAGAGGGGAAGAATGACTTCTCGTGTCTTGTTCTCAACTCTCCTCTTAATACATCCCAGACTCATGTTTGCCTTCCTTCAACTTCCCTTACTACTTTGTGAAATGAGGGTTACAGGAGTTGGAGTAAGAAGTCCTCCAGTTTGACATTATTTTGAATGTGTGGATGCAGACTATGTTATTTCAGAATGACATCAGTTATTCCAAAATAACGTTGTTGTGCAGACATAGCTGTAATGAATAGCATCTTTCCAATATATTAACCAAGGCACAATTTATGACGTAGGACTGCAGAAGACAGAATCCACAACCAGGAATATTACTTGCTTTCTTGCACTTGGAATGAACTATAAATTTAGCAGTCTCACAGAAATCTGGGAGAAAATTGTGACAAGTCATGTTTTATAGTCTCCACAGAGCAGAAATTATGCAGACACTTACAAAAGTGGATTGGAGAAAAAGGCAAATTTGTCTCCAATGCATGAATACATGACACAAAATGTCAGTTGTTATGCTACCGAAAAACATATTTTGTTCAAAATGAGGCATATGCTGCATTAAGAGCAAATGCAATTTTTACTAGATCCAGTTTACACAGAAAAATACAGGGATTTTCTGAAACATCTGAAAAGCTTACAACCGAGTGTTTCTGAAGATGATGCAAGATGGAAACTAAACAGAGCTGAGATGGGGTTGCATCACATCCCAGGTGAATATATTGGGGAATGGCTTAACGGAGCTTGGGCTGCTAAAAAGTTTTGGGTGAAAACTCTTGAAAATTTGCTGAATTTTGACTGAGATTTAATACAACACTGTAATTTTTGCTTAGTTTTTCTTTGTATTTGTGTGCTTGAATCTCAACCTCATGGGAAATTTAGGGGATGTGAAGCAATGTCAACTATAAAAAATAAATGTCAACTCCCTTTAGACAAAGGCACACAAAATTTGGATAGGTTCATCTGCTGGTTACTTAGATGAGCTGGCTCTCTGGAAACAATCTTCTGCGTGTTTCAATATCAGACTTTTACATGGACAAACTGGAAAAAATAATGTCTCATTTTTTAGGTTAACTGCCCTTAGTCTTTTTTGACTAGTGTGGCCTCCCTAACCTCACTAATTCATGTGATGCTCGTCATATTTGTGCTTCCATATCAGGAAATGTATCTTTTCTGCGGAAACATTTAGTTTTGCAAATGTCTCTTTTAAAAAAGTGGCAATAATAATGGTGAATATAATACAAACTGGCGCAGGGTCATTGTTCTTCCACGAGTCTGACTTTTTGTAGCTCCCACAGCTTCAGTTATCAGGCATCTTTCTTTATCCCATTTTGTCTTAATCAGTGGAACCTAGCCACTGAGGGACTAATTCACAGTTCAGGGGAGGTGTGCGAGGTTTAAACAAAGAACATTGCAATTGTAAAATCAAATAAGTGACACATGGCAACCCGGGGGATATGAGCTTAGCAAGTCCATTAGGATCTTGATGTGCATCAGTGTATGACTGCATGCAAAGTGTAAGTCACAAAGCATGTGTAAGAATACACAATACTGGGTCTCTACACAGAATAGGCCCTCTAGCTCTGTGTGTGTGTGTGTGTGCATTCAGAGGAGCAAGCATGGATTTGCATTAACAAAAGGACATACAGCACTCCAGTTCCAGTCCAGCATTCCCAGTCTTATTCTCAATGAACCAGAAAATGGGAAAAAATAAGGAGCTATTCCATAACCAGGGACTATCTACTATTATGTGTTTGTACAGTGCTTAGCAAAGTGGCCCTATTTTTGGTCCTTTCCCACTAATTCTTAAACAGGATTAATAATAATAAAAAGTTGATAGATGCTTCAGAGATTGGGGAAAGTTTAAAAAGATTCATACTTCACGTATAATTTATATAAGAAGTCAAGGAATTGGAATGGCCATCTGTTTATTTAAAGTACCAGGATCCCTGGTCTGCACAGTAAGGCCTGTTCTACACTAAAGGGGAAAGTTGATTTAAGATATGCAACTCCAGCTACGTTAATTACATAGCTGGAGTCTAAATATTTAAAATTGTGTTTTGGCACCATCCACACGGTGGGAGGTCAACGGGAGCACACTCTCCCATCAACTTCCCTTACTCCTACTAAGGAGCAGCAGTACCGGCACTGACAGGAGCACTCTCTCAGTTCAAATTAGCGTGTCTTCATTAGACCTGCTAATTCGAACTCCAGAAGATCGACTGTGGCAGCATCAATCTTTTCTGTAGTGTAGACAAGCCATACATTTGGAAATTTCAGGGAAAGATTTCCTTGTAAGAAATCTATCACTTCTCCTTTGAGACCCAGCTGGAATCTTGAAGAGCAGGAATACTTACACAACTGTTCAGAATCTCCAAGGGACATGGGCGCAGGCCTGGGAGCGTTGTTTCTCCAAACAGGAACCTAATTATAGGATTCGACGAGGAGTGAAGTATGTTCACCTGAAGGAATAACTGTGTGTGTGTGTGTGTTTTAGTAACAAGGATGAAATTCTCATCCCATGCCAAATTCCGAGTAAATAAGCATTGTATAGGAACCAATGCACAGTGTGGGAGAGTCACACAGAATCCTTCCTCCACAATCTGTGATCTTCCCTTATTCTTCCTGGCAGTGGAGACCTCAACAAAGACACCCCCTTAATATCCACATATATTCACAGTGTAAACTGCTGTAGAGCACAGGAGATTCTGAAGTCTGCTATGGACTCTTAAAGAATTCAGCTGGCAGTTCTGCTGTATTTTGAACCTTCTGTGATCTCCAGACCTGAGAATTTTTCTCCAGAATATATGAATTTGAGCATTTGTTTGCTCCTGGGATTAGCTGTTTGATTTACCTGTGAGTACTGTGGCGTTTCAACATCCACCATCTGCAGAACCTCATATCCAGACACTGTTGTATTGTTATGAATAATTCTATCAGCATTGTCTGAAAGACTTTTCTTGCATTGACAATGTAATCATTAGCCCCCGGGATCTTTGAATGTCTAGTTATGCTTTTAGTACTTATCTAAAGTGAAAAGTGCTCAATATTATTGTGCAAACAAAAAACAAGACCTCAAATTTGCATTTCAGGCCTGTGATTGCTTATCTTTGAAGATAGATTAGAAGCTAAGCCTCTTTACTAAAATTGCCCAACATATCAATTATCCACATTATAAATAATTTAATTGCATATAAGGAAAGGACTTTTCTAAACCTTCACGTGCATTTTCCTGTATAGTCTCTTTCCTCTCAATGTTTTTAAGTGAAAATCTATCCTCTTTTCCTGTTCAAGGTTAATGTAATAACTTAAGTGACCAAAAATATACTACCACATTCAGCCATTTTGTTATGGATAAGTCTATTACAAACTTCAGATTATTGCAATAGTGAAACTTGTTACAATTCCAATATCCCAGCTGAGAATTTAGCCCTAACTCAGCATAGCTTCACTAACATCTCTGGAGCTACTGGATCATTATACTGGGACAGTTACTCCAGAAGTCTTCAGAGAAATAATTTGGCATGATGATTTTGGTGGAGTACAGGAAAGGAACCAAGCAGCTGTCCCCAGGAAAGGAGATAGAGTCTTACTTGGTTTTCACTTAAACCCTTGAAAGAAAAAGGGAACCTAGTGCATTCCCATTGTACCGATGGACATGTCTTAGGTGGGGAAAAGGAGATGAAGATAGACATTAGGGGCTCAATCCTGCAAAGCACTGAGCTTCCTCAACTTCTTCTCTGGGGAAAGGGAGTGTTGGCACTCACTGATCATCTTATAAGTCTGAACATATGCCAGAGGAAATTTTGAGCAGTTGTTGTTTTTCCAAACCAGCCTGCTCACCCATAGAAGGGAACATTTCTTCATCTTCTTGGCCTCTCTCATTTAATATTCTGTTTTCAGGGTCTTTTTAATAAAAGCATTGGCTCTATATTTATTAAAGAATATCACCTGCATTTGTGAAGAACTGGATATTTCTACCGCATCTGCATGGACTGAGGTTCCTGTTTTCACTATGCAAAATTATTATCTTTCAGGGCAAACTTTGCCCTGAAATTATTATTTCGCTGGTCTAAAGTGGGTGAAAATATAGCCATCACTTTATTAAACTGCAATAAAAAAATTCTATCATGCCATCCATTCAGCAGATTAGATAATCTTTACTATGTGGCCTCTAGATGGTTTTATTATTGGCTTCAGATTGCATTTCAGGTAGATTGTGGAGGAGTCTGCATGTCCTTCTCTGGTTTGACATAAGTCTGGCTAAGAAGTCCAGGGCCTGTTAAAGTCTGATGCTGGCAAGCAGGCAGGTGAGCCTCAGGCTGAAATAAGTATGTGGAAATGTAACGTCTTCCCTGTGCTCATTGGGTAAGGCCTGACCGTAAATTGCTAACAAAATACTGAAACTGCTACGTGTGATCCTGAATAACAAGCATAGCTAAAATTTCCAGAATGATTACGCTATGGCTTACAAGAATAGGGGGCGATGTGATGGGCACACCTTGTATTTCTCAGAAGTGCTAGCCGCAAAAGGAGTGAACAACTTAAGATAGTGGCGTAGATTAGAGTCTAAAGAAATAAAGTAAAGTAAAGGGGGCCAGAGTATTTGGAATTGCTAGAATAGGGAAGTGAGTATAGCTGGGACACTATGTGGCATTAAGGAATGTAAGCAACCAAGTCTCGCTTTGCTATAAAATTAGCTTTTGCATTCATCTGCTTGTGAGGTAGGGAAAAGGGTAATCCCACAGACCCTACTCATTGTAACTAGAAGCCAAAGTCTATTCACCCAGTCATGCAGTGCAAGACGTCTCAACGTGTGGCAACCAACGAGACCATGAACCTATCTGGAGCAGTATTGGGGGCAATGGGTAACTTGTAAGTTAATCAAGTTTAACAAAATTATGACTGAAACATGTTATAACTTGTGCTGTGTTTACTTGTCTTGCCTTGCGTATGTCTATTTTACTGGCTGTGGGATTTGTAAAACTTTATGGATGTTTGTAATTGCTTAAGCTTTTCAATAAATAGGGAAGTGGTTACGTCTCTCTCTCTCTGGTGTGTTCTAATTTCCCTCGGATTTAAAAATACACTGAACCACACAACATAGATCAAGCCCAAATATTTTTATTAGTCTTTTAAGTGCCACCAGACTCCTTGTTTCTTCTTATTTATGTGACTCTCTGGAGTTTTATAAGCTCTTCCATACTAGTCATTCTGTGTCTCACTTTGTTTTGTCCCACTCCATGCTAAATGGCTTTTCAGTGAAATCTGAGCCTCTTTTAGCTCAGTTGAATGAAGAGAAGAACCAAAATCATAGACAGTTAAAGACAGCTATCTTGCTTCTCTGCTTGCTTCTCACTTCTACCAATTTTACACTAGTGTAACACTATTGACTTGGGTACCAGGATAGCTTACTTGATTTGTAGTGAAGTGAGATCAGAAAATGGTACAGCACAGCAGTTTAGGAAGAAAATCGATGGAAGTTAGACACTTAAATATCTTGGAGGACCTGGACCCAAAAACATAGAAGACCAAAAAGTTCAGCAGTTCCTTCTCATTAATGATAATGTGACCAAAGGTGGCACTTAAAAAAGATGGGTACTTATTCAGTGTTCAAATTGGGGGAGCAAAGTGATGGTAGTTTCCTCCCATCCCACAAAGAGGTGGAATGTCCCAATTTTTTCTCAAAAGTTTAATCTCTTTCTACTGGCAGGAGTAAGATGTGGGAAGAAGGGATTTTTGACATAACTACTTACATCCCTATCCCCAACATGAGCACTGCGCTGAGCTACAGAGAGAAACTCTTGAGTGCTTTCAGTAATGTGCATCTATGGGCAGAGCCTACATACCAGATTAATTACAAGGCTCAGTAACAAGCCTATAAAGAACTTGAATTCACTCTCTTCTGTGTGTGCTGCTTCATTAGTTGCCTTCCACCTTCACAACTCTCTGTCTTCCTCTCCTGTGCACTGAAGCAACTCTCCTTCAAGTCCGTATTCTAAATACATTAATCCATCCTAAGGAATAGTGCTCATTGGGTAAACAAAGAGTGCTGCTTTATGACTAGAATCATGCAAACAAGGGTTGGTTTGGTGACTACTGGAGCATCAAAGGCATAAAGGGACATCTCCTCCCCTTATCAGTGGGAATTTTAAATGGAACGTCAGTGGAAGCAGTGTTCCCTACAAGCTATGTGTTTGTGGTCACTCAGCAGAGATTCAAATGCCACCCAGCTGATGAGTAGAGTGCCCGTAGCTAAGTTTTTGTTTCTCCTGGTGGTGCACCTTCATACTTGCCTTTGGTGCACATAACAATTATTCCACACATGGATGGAAAAATTCCACAGATGGAAAGAAAAGATAAGGACCACTGAATGGAAGTTCTACATACAGATAAGGGAAGGCACTTGTCTGCATATTCATGTATGTAAGTTTACACTGGGCCTAACATCCTTTCTGTGTTCACCAACAGGTTTCTGTGTTTTTCTCCTGAATACATACCATTTTCTGCTGCTCTGAGATCTGACAAGCTAAGCGGGGTCATCCCGGTTGAGCTCCTGATGAGTCATTACTGAACCAGTGCCCAATGGGGTGCTTACAGAGACTGCACTGCTGGAGGGACAACCTCAAATAAGGTAGAACATCAATGTTCTAGCCTGTACTAACTGTGAAAGATTCCTCCATGGTTTGTTAAGAGTAGGAGGCATGTAGATCAGGCTACCCGGCATAGGGAAATGAAGTGGCGATTTAAATAATCATCGCTTTATTTAAATTTGAATGACTGATGCGCTGTGCTGATCAGCGGTTTGTCAGCTCACCACGCTAGTCTGGATGCTCCGCGGTCGAAATCAAAGGCATTTGTCGACCTCCCCGGTATGCCTCGTGGGATGAGGTTTACCGGGGAGGTCAACGAATGCCTTTTATGTCGACCACGGAGCATCCAGACTAGCGTGGTGAGCCGACAAATAGCTGATCGGCACAGCATAGCAGCCATTTTAATTTAAATGAAGCGGCGATTATTTAAATTGCTGCTTCATTTCCCTATGCCCAGTAAATAAATCTACATAGCTCTGTCGACAGAGCCATGTAGTCTAGACACATTCTTTGAGACCACAGAACACCAAACAATAATATTTTTTTATGCGGAACACCTAAGGTTGCCACATGGTTTCTTTAAAAAAAAAAATTTTTAAAAAAAGCACAGGGGAAAATTTGTTGAGTTAAAAAAAAGCACCTGGGGGAGTAACCAGAGAGACCTTCAGAGTTCGGGCCGAAATGTGGTTGCAGCCGCTTTAATTGTCGCATGTCCCAAGCGGGCTTCTGTCAGTCGCCGAGAAAAGCAGAAAAACTTCCTTAATTAGAAAATTCCCTAGGAACAACTATGACAATTTTCTTTAAAAAATTGCCACACACAACCCCCTCCCCCCCAAAGAAGTAACAAAAATGAAGAACAGGTCACAGCACACCTGCTTGTTGTTCACAGAACACCAGTGTTCCACGGAACATAGTTTAAGAAACACTGACATAAAGGCATATCCAAGCTAGCTTCATCAAAACACAGGATCACAAACTGGCAGTTTGAGAAACACCCAGGATCCAGGAAAGGGATGGGGAGGTTCACATAGCCTGTGTTATTTGTCCAGAGACTCTGGACCATCAGAGATTCACTGCTATTTTTATTCACATGAAATAGACCAAAGAAAACTTGAATATGTCTAATGGGGCTGCAATCAGAACTTTAGTTATGGTAAAGCAGGAGTGGGGAATCTATTTTTGGCCAGGGGCCACTGACCCACAAAAATATCAGTCTGGGCCCACACACATGTGAAAAACAAAAACAAACAAACAAACAATCTTGAAAAAATTCCCCCAAATGAGAAGCCAAAAAACAAAAAATGGGAGAGAGATTCACCTCACCCATTCTGAGTTTGGGGGCTTCCCCTGGTGGGGAGACAAACCAATGTTCATGCTCCAGCCTCATGGCGTTGCTGAGACTCAGAGATTTTCTGGCCTGTTGCAGGTGGAAGCCCTGAACTTTGCCATGGGCCAGACCAAAGCAAGCTGGGGGCTGGATCTGACCCATAGGCCTTAATTTGCCCATCTCTGCAGTAAAGACATATCCAGAATCTACTCTCCCTGGGTAAATGAGGCTTTCTAAAGCAAACTTATCTTCCCACCAGAGTGTTTAGGTTTCTTCTTTGGTCTTGAATTTAATTAGTATAAGCTCTGTGGGGAAGTAGCTTCTGCTTTCTCTTCTACAAAGTATCATGACCATCTGTGGTACTACTTAAATCATAATTATTCAAAATGATTATTCATCACTAATAATGATGAATAATAATAAGCAATTGTCAAACTCCTGTGGTCTGCTTGATCACGCTACAGGGACCTGCTGTTATAGAGTTTTCACCCTGATTCCTATGCATCTAATAGGCCGTGCCATCATTGAAAACTCAACCCAGTAGATGTAATCTATTGGGGAATCTACAGCAGAATTTGGAGCAAAGTCCAATGTGTGGACTCCCTCTGGCAGTCTTTCCTCACCTGAGGAGTCATACTGACTTCAGTGACTACTCATCAAAGGAACATTTGCTAAATTGTGTCCTTGAAAAACTTACAGCCATCAATTTTTAAATATTCCACTCACTATGCTGTATTTCTTGGTTAATTATTTGTATAAGTGTTTCCTCTCTCTGGGTATGTCTACACTACCCCGCTAGTTCGAACTAGCAGGGTAACGTAGGCATACCGCACTTGCAAATGAAGCCCGGGATTTGAATTTCCCGGGCTTCATTTGCATAAGCGGGGCGCCGCCATTTTTACAACCCCGCTCGTTCGAACCCCGTGCAGCGCGGCTACACGGGGCACAAACTAAGTAGTTCAAACTAGGAACTACCTAGTTCGTGCCCCGTGTAGCTGTGCTGCACGGGGTTCGAACGAGCGGGGTTTTAAAAATGGCGGCGCCCGCTTTATGCAAATGAAGCCCGGGAAATTCAAATCCCGGGCTTCATTTGCAAGTGCGGTATGCCTACATTACCCTCCTAGTTCGAACTAGGAGGGTAGTGTAGACATACCCTCTCTCTCTCTCTCTCTCTCATATATTAGGAGTTTCCTTTCCACAACAAAAAATGGACAGGGATCAGTAGTTCAAATCAAGAATCCGCTAGCTATAAAAGTTACCTCTGCCAATTAAGGATGCAACCACTGTGTCAGTGTTCCATTTCCTCTCTTATGACTAATTCTAAGAATTAGATTTGTAGTCACCCATTCAATCACCCTTAACCAATCATTCCTGTACATTCTACCAATTGTTTGAAATCCTGCTTCTACTTTGACAGAAGAATTCCTCAAATAGAATCTGACTGCAATTATTTTAGTAAACTGAATCTAAAGCTGATCACAGCTCAACATCCGTTTAACTCAAAATCAGAACATTCCTTCATTATTTCTGTTCCACTGATCTTATTCCTTGTCATGTTTAGTTGTGGGCATAAGATTTTGTTAGATACAATTCAATGAAATTTTCCAGGCTAAAGTAACATTGAATTGTCTGATTCAATAACTCTTTGCAGTTTTTTCCTTGGAGAATGAAAGTGTCTTTTTGGATTCATTTACAACTGTCTTTTGTTCTGCATGTGGTATCAAACCAATAGATGGAAATTATCTCAAACTATTGTCTGTTACTGACTGACAGGGATGTCTCATAATAGCTGAAAAGAGGCAAGAACATCTGATACATAATCCTGTCCTTAGAAGTCAACCAGGATCTGAGCTAAAGCCCACTTCAATCAATCAGTCTTTCTATGGGCTTTGGACCAGGGTCCTAGTGCCCAGAAAAAGGAGTGACTAATTGCACTGAATTAAGAAGACAAGTACTATGCAAGGTTTTTTTTTATACACCTGATGCATCATGCCAGTTCTAACCTGCTTTCTCAGTTACCAGAAGAGCTAGTCAGGGATTTTACATCTAGATTTTTTTTAAAGGAAATGAAAGTTTCAGCAAACTAGAGTTTTCATATGAGGAAGCTTGTTAAACAGAAATTAAAAAGAATAGCCACAAGAACAAAATGCCTGCAAGTTGCATGAAAACATCTTAAAATCGTAACAGGCTTAAATTAAATGTACACCCAAATTACTAATAAAATCAATAATAGGGACACCAAAGCCATTATGGATAAACCACAGAGACAATTAGTGGCAAAACACATGGTTTAAAAATTGAAAGTGAAATTCTACTGAGGAAAACAAAGGAATATGAATTTTGGCAAGAGCAAGTAAAGTGTAAAAGTAAAATTAGTCAGGCAAAAAAAAAAAAAAAAAAAGAATTTGAAGAGCAACTACCAAAAGGAAAAAAACAAAACAAAACAAGTGTTTGTTTTTGTAACTGCAACAGAAGCAGGAGCCTTCCAAACAACTAAGAATTCTTCCATTTTGTGTCTAGGTTCCTTCAGAACTCCTAACAGTAGTATGCAGCTATTTGCTTAAATTAGTCTCGGTACTAAGTGATAGGCAGATCAATAAAGTAATGACAATTTTAAAAATATGGTCCCTTGGTAATCCTGGCAATTAATAGGCCAGCAGGTCTGAATTCAGACCCAGACAATTTGGTTGTAACTAGTAAAGAATAGAGTGATCTCCCATATAAATAGACAGTATTTGTTGGGGGGAAAAGTCAATAGGGCTTTTGTAAAAGGAAATCAAACATTTCTGCTCTATTGGAATTTCTTTGAGGGATGTGTGTGTGTGTGTGACAAATAAACATGTGGATGAGGGTGATCCAATGGATATACAGGAAACCCCTAAGTTGTGACCGCCCGAGTTGCGACCCTTCGCACTTACAATTATTTTTTAAAGTGCGGAGGGGCCGAAAACTCCCGACTTACATCCTTGGCCCGCATTTAAGACGGCACATGGCACCTATCATTAATGAGGATTCAAGTTACGATGCCCCTGACTTGCAACATTTCCCCAGGAACCAGTCACGTCGCAACAAGGTGTCCTGTGGTGCCTTAGAAACTAACAGATTTCTTAGGGCATAAACGTTACCCATGAAAGTTTATGCCCTAACAAATCTGTAAGGGTACATCTACACAGTCACACTTTTCCGAAATAGTGCTCTGCATATCTTAAGAGAATGCCCATTATTTTGAACATTCAAAATAACGGGCTTCTTATTCTGGCTTCCTGTGAACGAGGATTAAAAAAGATGCCAGAATAGCAATTTATTACGAAATTAGCACTGTGTAGGCTGCACCAAATTTTGAAATAAGTTATTTCAAAATAAGGTCAGACTGCATAACTTATTTTGAGACATGTGCCACTGTGCAGACAGAGCCAGCCCGGTGCTGCCGGGCCAGGCGGGGGCGGGGCCACGCATGCGCCATGCGTCCAGGGTGAGGTCCGGGGCGCGAGAATGAGCCATGAGCCGGGGGTGGCGCTATGCTCCTGGGACACAAAAATGGCTCAGGCTGGCTCTGTGTGCAGACGTACCCTAAGTCTCTACGGTACCAAAGGACTCCTCATTCTTTTTGCCGAAACAGATTAACACGGCTACCCCTCTGAGACTTTCCAGTGTATATAGTGTAACTGGTGTTTCAGAAAGCTTTTGATAAAGCCCTTCACCAAAGGCTCTTTAGCAAATCAAGTAGTCATTGGATAAAAGGGAGAGTCCTATCATAGGATCAGTATCTTGTTAAAAGAAAGGAAATAAAGGGTGGTAGGAATAAATGCTCATTTTTCAGAATGGAGGCAGCTAAAATAGCGGGGTTCACCAAAGATGTGTACTGGGGCCAGTGCATTCAACGTATGGATAAATGATCTGGAAAAAGGGGAAGGCAAGAAGGTGGTAAAGTTTGGAGCTGATACAAACTTACTCCAAATAATTAAGTCCAAAGCAGACTATGAAGCGTTTTAAAGGAATCACAAAACTGGGCAACTGGGCAACTGGGCTACAAAATGGACGATGAAATTCAGTATTAATAAGCATGCAGTAATTCACATTGAAATAACATAATCCCAACTATCCACATAAAACATGGGGCCTAAATTATATGATGGAGTTATGTGGATAGTTCCCTGACAACATATGTTCAGTGGCAGTCAAAAAATGAGCTAGCAAACTACATACTTAGGCTCCATTGGGGAAAGGGTAGATAATAAGAAAGAAAATATCAGAATTCCACCATATAAATTCATGATACACCTACACCTTGACTACTGCATGCACTTCTGATCACCCCATCTAATAAACAGGTATATTGGAATTGGAAAAGGTACAGAGAAGGGCAACACAATTGATTAGGGGTAACAAATAGCTTCCCTGTGCTGCTCATGCCCTCTGAAGATTCTGGCATCTCCCACTCTCAGAAAACAGGATGCTGAGCTAGATGGGCCATTGGTATAAGGTAAAATAAATGCAGCTTGCTATAACATGTTTGGTTTCATGAAAGGCAATATTCCCTCTACTTTTTTCCATACACGTGGGGATTTTTTTCCATTTGCGATGGGGCCTGCACACCCCTCACTAGAGCAGGAGGAGTAAAAACCCCGTAGGCAGAGGAAGTCCCGCCCCCTTCAACCAGACTGGGCATGCTCCAAGTGCTGGGGCAGCATAAAAGGCAAGAGAGCAGCTCAGTCTGGGCTGGCCAGTGAAGGGGAAGGGGAAGGGCCTCCAGCCAGAGCACCGGAGCTGCAACAGTCAGTGACCCAGAGGTTGCCACTGCATGGCCCCCGCACAGCCCCAGGGAGAAGTCACTGCCAGGGAATCAAGAGACCCAGCCACTACATGGGACAATGGCCCAGAGCACTGGTAGGAAGCAACCCAGGCAGAGTGCAGGAGTGGCCTCTCCTGCCCAGGTACACTCGGCATGTTTCAGCTGGATTCCCCATCCAGGGAGTGGTAGACCAATCTGCCACTCAGAGGGCCCTGGGTTGAGACTCAGTGGAGCAGGGTGGGCCTGAGTCCCCCTACAGGGGCACTAGTCCCTAATCCTACTGACTCTAGCCCTTAGGCCACATTGCCCTGAGACAAGGGCTGCTTACAGACTCTGGCCAGTAGGCTGTACAGCCCTTCCACAAGGGCTACTAACCAACTCTCTGTGCTGCCCTTAGTCAAGGGCTATTTGCAGGACCAAGTACAATCCTTGACAGAATTGCCCCCCCTCCCAAGGATTGAACTCACAATGCTGGGTACAATAGGCCAATGCTCTATCCACTGAGTATCCCTCCTCCTGCTAATGGTGATGTGTTTTTTTTTCACATAGAGCAGTATATCATTGATGTGACCTTATTATCGTATGTGTCAATTTGTTACCATGGGCCTTTTGTGGTTGTCTGTCACATTTATTATATCTGTCCTACCTGGTTATTTGGTCTGGTCTCAGCCAGCTATTTCAGATTTTTCTAAGTAATGATGTATCTGCTAAATTTGAGGGTATTCTTGGAAGCTTCTATACCATGGAAAGTCAATCTATTTTATCACCATCTATCTAGGTGAAAGGTACTAAACGTATGTAAAAGTTAACTGCTATCTGGGTGAAAGATCCCAGACAAAAATACTAAATTTGCCTTAGCTCAATATTCAGGATGTAGCCTGTAAATCTCTTGTTACAGCCAATCTGCCAATATAAACCTGCCGTAGCTTATTATAATAAACATAAAATCAAAACCACGAGGAAATAATAAATGTATATATCTAAAGGCAAGCCAAGCAGGTTAGTCCTACAGGCTACGAAATGGCAGAACGTGGTCTTTTAATTTGAAATGATATAGACAACATACGGAGAGCAACAGGTTTGTTCTGCGGCACTCCAATTGCTGTATGAATATTGGAATCATGCTGAATTCTACATTTTCCACCAAGAGGTGGTGCTAGCAATTTCTACATGCACTGTGGACTGCTTTTGGAATTTCTTCTCAGAGAACAAAGTATTTAGGGACATTTGCTTCATTGAAGAAACAGACAAAGAAAATAGTCCAAGATATGACCATTGCCTCTTCCCATTCAGAAGCAAAATCAGGTTTAAACACAGCCACACAAAAGCAGTCTTATCTCATATTAACTATATAAGGCTACTGAAAGAGGTGCACGTGTGAATGAGGTATAGGGTAATTGCTATTAGGGATGAATTCTATTGACTTGACTGATGTAATATAAAATTAAGTTAGGCGGGTTAACACAAATGTCACGTCAAAAAGTTGGAATAAAATAAAATGCCAATTATAGTTTGTTTAGGGATTTTTGTGCTTTTTGTTTTAAAAATATGTTCATTAGTGGCTTACAGAAAAACACTGTGGCCTTAAAATATTTGATAGGGTGAGTGCTAAACTTGACTTATTCCCTAGAAAATGAGAGCAGGCACAAATTTAACACTCAACTTGTCAATAGTAGGAAGCTTTAATTCTCCTGTGCTGGCATGTTCATTTTACATGGAGTGTTATTAAAAAGGTTAATTCCAGTACAATATTTAGTGACTATTGATCGTCCAGCATAGGTATGTCACTTAAGAAGTGATCTGAGGCACTGAACCAGCATTGTTCCAGTTATATAAGCAGCGTATAGAGCTGGAACCTATAAAATATGCTTAATTGATTTTCTACTAATGAATTCTGTTCTTCCAAGTACTGCAGAAATGTATGCACCCATTCAGCTTATATGTGATATATGTATATGCTAGTACTGCAGCACTGCTTTTCCTAAAAGGGCTGTTTAGAAAGATTTGCATGTTAGATGAGGTGTATGTGTTAGATTTCAATGCAACTGGGAGTCACGCTGCCATAAGATTGTGCCACTTTTGCTCACATTGAGTTATTCCATTGAAATCAACAGAAGTGCTGGTGCAATAAGGTGCTACTCAGCACGAAGAAGGATACCAGAGTCAGGTACTAAAAGAATTGACTGAATAAATAAAATTGGAGTGAGACAAGATGGGTGAGGTAATATCTTTCATTATGCCAGTGGCTGTTGATGGAAGGTACAAACCTTTGAGCTGCATAGAGTTCTTTTTCAGGTCCTGCTAAAGAGACTTGAAGAAGAGTTTTGTGTAGCTTGAAAGCTTGTCCCTTCCACCAACAGCCATTGGTGCAATAAAAGGTATATCCTCACCTACCTTATCTCTCTCATACTCTGGCACAAACACAGCTAAGAAAAGAGTGATCCGGAGGTTTTGTATTGTGGCATGCTCCAGGGTTGCCCTCCGTTGGCTAATTTCTCCATTGTGCGTCTAATTTTTGTGTGTGCACGCTGTAAAGTATCCTAAAGAGACGCACTATTGTTTGAATTGCACTTTGAACACTTTGCAGTTATTTGCCATGGCAACACAGATGCTTTGCTGACAATGTTTCCCAGTCACCGTGGTGGATGGCTGAGCCGCTGGAATCATCGCAGTCTGATATATAGCATTATGCTTTAACTACAAAAGCTGTCATAGAAGAGAGAAAATAAATCAAATAGGAGAGTGAAGAACAAGATGCTTCCCAAAGAGAAGCTAAGGAGGATATTAAAATATATATTTTCATGCTTGAGGCTTTCACGATGGCATTACATGTTTAATGTATGTATAGTAATCTAATGCATACTAAGATGCATCAGTGACATACAAGACCCATCAAAGTGAAAATATAGTATACATTACATGAGGGGTTCCTTCCCTGCCCCCAACATATGCAGAGATACACAGCAAAGGGTCTTTATATCTCTGAACTGTCCCTGAGAAGTGAGCACATGACTCCACCCCTACATTCTCCCAAAATGGACAAACTCACCAGAGGTTGAAAGAAGGAATTTGAATACATCTTCCTGAGCAAGGGGTTGGGCAGGTGAGCTCCTGGCCTCGCCCATCCCTTGTGTCTGAGGACCTCTCCTACACACCTTCACCTGCGAAACCCTAGAAGTTCCCACCAGCCCTATCCCAGCCCCCAGCTGTTTGAGAGTTTCCAGCCCCAGAGTGCCTCATAGGTCGCATGCCCCTAGTCTGGAGCACTGGGCAAACAGCATGTGCCACCCTCTGGGCCCAGAGCATTGGGTAGCATGGTCCCCGACACCTCAGATCCCAGCCTCCTTAGACCAGTCCCAGCAGACTTCCAAGAAGAGGAGCAACCTGCCTGGGCTTGGGCCATCTAGTGGCAAGCAAGAGAGGCCTTGGGGCAAAGCATGGGTGGGGCCATGAAGGGCTGTTTGGGTATGTTCTAGCCAACAGATGGCAGAGGATTCAGCACTATCCTACCATGAGAGCAGAGGACTGTATCTGATAACCTTTCAAGGTCCCTTCCAGTACTTCTAGTATTCTATGATTCTATGCAAAGTGATGCACATGGGAAAAAAATAATCCTGGCTACCCAGGTATGAAGGGGTTCTAAATTAGCTGTCATCACCTAAAAAAGATCTGAAAGTCATCATGGACAGTTCTTTGAAAACTTTAGCTCAGTGCATATCAACAGTTCAAAAAGGTAACCAGGTGAGGAACTATTGGGAAAGGGATAGAAAATAGCAGGATGCTTGTATGCAAATTCATGGTGCTTCTACACTTTGTCCAGTTCTGGTTGCCCCATCTCAGAAAGGATATAGTAGAACTAGAAAAAGTGTAGAGAAGGGCAACAAAGACGCTCAAGGGTATGATCCCATATAAATAAACTATGAAAATGAGGGGTTTAGCTTAGAAAAGAGATGTCCCATACAGGGGGATTTGATAGTGGTCTATAAAATCTAGAAATGGCATGGGAAAATGAACAGGGAAGTGTCATTTACCTCCACAACACAAAATCCATATGAAATTAATGGCAGTGGGTTTAATACAAACCAGAGGAAGAACAGTTCCACACAAAACACAGCTAACCTGTAGAACAAACTGATGCAAGATGCTGTAAGGGGTGTGGCTTCTCTACAGTCTTCTTTCTCACAGAAACAGCATGGACTCGACTGGTTGTGAGGTCACAATACCCATTTACTTTAAGCTCCCTCTCCCATTTCCACAGCCAATCCAACAGCCTATTTACAGCACCACCACACTTTTTAGCCCTCTCTCCAGGACATGAGATGAACAGGGTCTCTTTATCATGAGGCTTCCATGTAACTAGGATCATCTAGCTCTGATCCTCTCTCTCCCCTTGGTAGTTCCTTACTGCCTTTTTATCAGCCTTGGGCTAATGGGCTAATTGGCTAATTATTCTACTCAGCCAGCCAGTGTGATTGTCTAATTACCCCTATTGGCTTTTTTAAGGGAACCTTATTAATATATGAGTGATCATAATGACGGGTCACCTGTTCCCCTTGCATTCTCTCACACATGTTGTGATAGCCAAAAGTATAAGAGGATTCAAAAAAGAACTAGATAAGTTAATGGAAGATAGGTTCATTGATGGCTATTAGCCATGATGATCAGGGATGCTTCTGTATGCTCAGGGACACCCTAAGCCTCTGATTTCCAGAAGCTGGCAGGAGAAGAAAGGAGTGGATCACTCGAACTGCCCTATTCCATATGTCCCCCTTTAACCTTTCCTACAGCAACAGAGTAGTGAGCTAACTAGATTATATGGCCGCCCTTTTGTTGCGGATCACCATTCTCATCCAATGGGAGCCATGTGAAGTGGCATGGACTATGACACCATTTCCTGCAGCTCCCATTGGCCATGAACGGTGAACTGCAGCCATCAGGAGCTTCAAGCAGCTGCACCTGCAGATAAAGTGCCAGCAGCGCACCTGGTGAACTGCCTCTGGCTTATTGCCCACCATTTCACTAGGAGAAGCTTTCACTATTGTTACCAATGGGATACCTACCTGTTCCATGCCACTTCAGCACTCTCCATCAGGCAGTGTTGAGAAACATTAAACAAAATTAAAAGAAAGGATACAAAATCTTTGGGATGTTTTTTTAAACCAAAGGTCCATGACTTTTTCCAGGAGCAACATTGTAAAAAATGATGATCTTTGGGATTTCCTGCAGTGATTTCGCTTGCAGGAGCTTTTATGGTCATTGCACTCTGCTTCCACACAAGCGATAGAGGAACAAGCAATGAATTGTATTTTATTGTGTCTCGTTGTGCCAGCATTAATGGGAGAAAGGAAGCTGAATGGAAGTCAGATATCACTGAGCATATTTCTGTGTTATAACTTCATGCGTTTGAGGGGAAAAAATCATATTCCGTTACAACTAACAGTTACATGGAACAATTGGAGTTTAATTAAAGGAGAATCAGAAAGCTGAGAATAATGACCTTAGACAATAGTTATAAGTGCTGTTTAATAATCTCTTTACTCAAATCATTTTGAGAAAGGCCAAATTCTGTAACCTTGCAGATCCTTTCACTAACCAAGGGTATTACGTTTCTATGGATGCCTGAGAAGCACAATGACAATTTAATTTGTTTGTTATGCTCTCTTTTCTTTCCCCAAAGTGCATTCTGGTGGATATGGAATTAGAGGAATTGCAAGAAACTCATCAACATCAGCTTGAATTTAAGCAAATTTAAGGTCCATTAGGAAGCTATCTACACCAAAGGGAATGTCGACTTATGATACGCAACTCTAGCTACGTTAATTACACACACACACGCGCACACACACACACAGACTCCCGTCGACTGCCCTTTCTCAAGATGAGGAGCAGGACTACCAGTGCCAATGGGAGCTCTCTCTTAGTTTGAATTAGTATGCCTGCTAATTTGAACCCCGGAAGATTGACTGTGGCAGCTTCAATCTTCTCTGTAGCGTAGACCAGCCCTACCTGAGCTTCCTAACTACAAGGCCCAGACTCAGAGTAGGACTTTCTCTCAAACTCATACATCATGCTAACTGGAGACAATCTAGTTTCATAAGCTCTGCAAGTCACACATCTGTAACTGACGAGCTGGTACGTACGGGTTACAGGTAGATGCAGATTTTTTTTTCAAACAGGAGGAGGAGAAACTGGTGATATCACAAGATAAAAGATCAAGATAAAAGATCAAACATCTTGACTATCCCATTTGGAAACTCAATCGATCAGCCAAACTCTGTCAGCACAGAATTATATATTCTCCACAGAGTCTACAGACCACGGTCCTAGATAACAAGCAGTAAAGATCACAGGAGAATTACAGTTTCTCTCCACTGTGGAAGCTTTTGTGATTTGGGGGAAGGGAGCCATATTTGTAGCATTGGCTGTGATACTGCAGACTAAATAGGGCATATTTAAAGAGAGAGGCATAAATCTGATGAAGTATGAAGGTCATGATCCTATCTATTTGTTAATCTCTAAGAGTATGTCTACACTACAAAGTTAATTCAAACTAACAGACGTTAGTTCGAATTAACTTTGACAGGCGCTACACTAGCGCTCCGCTAGTTTGAACTTAATTCGAACTAGCGGAGCGCTTAGTTCGAACTAGGTATACCTCATTCTACGAGGACTAAGCCTAGTTCGAACTTACTAGTTCGAATTAAGGGGTGTGTAGCCCCTTAATTCAAACTAGTGGGAGGCTAGCCCTCCCCAGCTTTCCCTGGTGTCCACTCTGGCCAACACCAGGGAAACTCTATTGCCCCCCTCCCGGTCCTGGACCCCTTAAAGGGGCACGGGCAGGCTACGATGCCTATGCTAGGTGCAAGCCTGCCAGCACCCAGCTAGCAGACCCTGCACCTGGCACAGCTCGAGCCAGCCACCCGATGCCCCCCAGACCTCCCCCTCTTCCCGGGACTAGGCTGGCGGATCCCGGGAGCTTGCCCGAGACCGCAGGAGGCGGGCATCCGCCTGGTCTAGTGCGGACATCGTGGACCTCGTCCATGACCTCCACAATAGGCACAGGAAAGCGGCCGTCTAGGGCAGGAGAGCTGCCAGCCGGGCCACCCAGGAGCAGGTGTGCATGAAAATCAAGGTGGTCCACTGAGACCCCCGACCCTGAGCCCTGAGCTTACAATGGCCATACTAGGTCAGACCAAAGGTCCATCTAGCCCAGTAGCCTGTCTGCTGACAGCGGCCAACCCTAGGGACCCTGGAGGGGATGGACCGAAGACAGTGACCAAGCCATTTGTCTCATGCCATCCCTCTCCAGCCTTCCACAAACTTTGGGTAGGGACATCACTCCTACCCCCTGGCTAATACCACTCCATGGACCCAACCTCCATCACTTTATCTCACTTCTCTTTAAACTCTGTTCTAGTTCTAGCCTTCACAGTCTCCTGCAGCAAGTAGTTCCACAGGTTGACTCTTTGCTTTGTGAAGAACAACTTTCTTTTACTAGTTTGAAGCCTGCTACCCATTCCTTTCCTTTGGTGTCCTCTAGTCCTTCTATTATGGGAACTAATGAAGAACTTTTCTTGATGCACCCTCTCCACCCCACTCATGCTTTTATAGACCTCTATCCTATCCCCCCTCCATCTCCTCTTTTCTAAACTGAAAAGTCCCAGTCTCTTTAGCCTCTCTTCATATGGGACCTCTTCCAAACCTCTGATCATTGTAGTTGCCCTCACTTCTCCCACCCTCTCTCTTCCCCTCTCCCACCTCCTTTTTCCAGTCCCCCCGAGTTTTGTTCAATAAAGAGAGATTCTATTTTTGACCACATGTTTTCTTTATTTTGTACATCAGGAAGGGGGGCTAGGGAAGGGTAAGTGGAAGGAGGTGAGGGAGGAATGGGGTACGAGCCCCCGATGGGGAGGACTGGGCTGGCTCTGCGGGCTTCTGGGGGTGGAAGCTCTCCTGCAGCCCCCCAATTGCCCCCTCTCCCCAGATGGCAGCCTGCGGCAAGTGCAGCCGGTCTGATGGCCGAGTGCTGTGATGTGCCCAGTGTGGGTACTCAGGGCACTCCAAGCCAGGACTGCTTTGCAAGCGGGGCACCCCTGAGAACTGTCTGTCTGGTGTGGGGGTCGGGTCCCTTTAAACACAGCCCTCAGCTAGCCTGAGGCAGCAGCTCCACGCTCTAAGTCCTCCTCTGATGCCCTGCCGGCACTGCTTCCGGCCATCCTTAAGCCCAGTTCAGGGTCCACTTAATGTGGACATGCTAGTTTGAATTAGCAAAACGCTAATTCGAACTAGTTTTTTAGTCTGGATCTGTTAGTTCGAATTAGCTTAGTTCAAATTAACTAATTCAAACTAAGTTAGTTCGAATTAGCGCTGTAGTGTAGACATACCCTAAGGTGCTACAGGGCTACTCATTTTTTTTAAAGTTAAAGACTAACACAACTACCCTTCTGAAACTTCTCAGTCAAGATCATTCTCTTTTTTTAAAGATGATATACTTTGTTTTTAAGATAACAGGAAGCCTGTGCTCTGTTGTAGAGATTAAACAACCTCCACTAAAAGCTAACCAGACATAAATGAGTCCAAAATGGGCAGGTGCTGTAATCAATCCAACAAAATGGTATAGGTTGATAGATATTGCAGATATTTACTATGTATGAAATAGATACTATGACTGATACTGTGAGTTAAGGCATAGTGGAATAGGCATTCGCACTGTGATTAGATTCTATAGGTGGACAGATACAGATTGTAGATAGATTTATAGACAGATATTGTAGATGGAAGCACTGTGGACATATAGATATTGTTGGTAGGGACATTTCTGATGGATCCAGAGAGTAGATAGAGATAAGACATGGAACTAGTAATTTCCTTTTCATGGCATTTCTCCCTCCCCCTCTCTTTTTCTTTCCTCTCCCCCCCCAATCTCTATGCATTTGGTTTTCACTCTCATAACTCTATGGGTGTGTCTAGACTACAGGGTTTTGTTGACAAAAGTGGACTTTTGTTGACAAAACTAAACCTGCGTCCACACTGCCTTTGAGTTATGTCAACATAACATTGACAAAACTCAGCAGTTTTGTCGACGTATGTAAACCTCATTCTACGAGGAATAATGCCTTTTGTTGACAGAGTTCTGTCGATAGAAGGCATTATTGCATCTTCACTGTCCTTTGCGTCCACACTGTTATGTCAACAAAGCGGCTTGCTTTATCGACAGAACTGGATGTAGTCTAGATGCTCTTTGTTGACAGAAGCTTTGTCGACAGTATCTGTTGGCAACACTTCTGTCGACACAACCCTGTAGTCTAGATGTACCCCATGTTACCCTCTGTTTCCAGTAGATTTTTCTTTGCTCTTTCTTTTTTCAGTTTCATTGGTGCAGAAAGTGAACCCCATAATGCATTTTTTCTCTCTCTCAAACTAAAACTTTCAAAACCACATTCCTGAAGTGGGCCTTTAACAAGCTGGAGTCCGCTTATCCCATCCCTATCTCTGACTGTCGCTTTCATTGGCTCAGCCCCTGAAGGAAGCTTAGTTTTGGACCAACCTCTTCATCCCTGAATTATTTCATATAAAGATAGAATTACACCCCTGAGGTCTGGCTAGGCACCTCTGAGAGCAGCATCTGGTGGGAGGAGAGGGCAGGAGAACATATTAAACACAATGAGAAGGCGTGTGGGCGAGTGTGGAGATGGAGGTTAGTAGGAGCCTGAGGAAGCGGTAGTGCTAGAGTACTAGGCAAGAGAAAATACTGAATTGGAAAAGAGACTTCCCTGGAAAGGGCAGCAATCTTGAAAGGCCTGGGAGAATAGTCAGATGGACCCACCTCAGTGTGTGTTTGGAGTGGGAGGATGTGGGAGCCATTGGAGGGAACTGAGAGGAGAAGATGGGACAAAACCCGCCTTTCTTTTGGATGTGATATGCTCCCTTTGTTGTGGGTTGTTTTAGTGGGCAATGCAGCATGACTGTACTACTCCTTTCCTATGAGAGAGAGCAAGCTTGGTTCTTATCTAACTTGCATCACTTTTACATTCTTATAACTCAGAGCAGAGCTGGCTTCAGCTCATGTATCACAGTAATAAGTGTGAGCAGAGTGAGGTAGTGATCAATAGAGCCCTGTGCGGATACAAAATTTGTATCCACATCCATCTCTGCAAAAATGTGCCACGGATATCCACCGCCGCATCTGTAGATGTGGATACCCATAGATATAAAGCAGATATCCATGGATGTGTAGGGTTCTAGTGATTAGCTAAGGATTCAGCTGGTGTCAATCATTAGCACTTTATTAGTAATAGAGATGTAGCTGTGTTAGTCTGGTCCTGCTGAAACAAAAGACAGGACTATGCAGCACTTTAAAGACTAACAAGATGGTTTATTAGGCGATGAGCTTTCGTGGGCCAGACCCACTTCCTCAGATCAAATTGTGGAAGAAAATTGGCATGACCTTGGTATATATGGTTATGCCAATTTTCTTCCACAATTTGATCTGAGGAAGTGGGTCTGGCCCACGAAATCTCATCACCTAATAAACCATCTTGTTAGTCTTTAAAGTGCTGCATAGTCCTGTCTTTTGTCACTGTATTGATATCAATGGAGATGCATCAGTTTCCACCTCTGGCCAAGAGGTTGTGCATATGGTGGTGACTGTTAAGAGGTCAACCTTTGCTAACAGCTGAAATAGCATAGTTATTTCCTGTTCTAAGTTATCTCAGATGTTATTGACATCTGCCATTATGTGTGTTGATTTGCTGGTTTAACTTGGGAAACTGTTATGGGGTTCCATGTCATTAGAGAAAGAACAAAGAACAGGAGTTTAAAATTGATGCTTGTCTTTGAATTTTAAAATGAGACGTACAGTCAGAATCAATAGCTTTTTGTGGCTGTTTGTTTCAAGCCATATTCAAAATGCCACTCTTTGGCTCCAAGCATCACTTAAGCAAAGACTACAGTAATAGACAGCATCACAAAATAAATATTCACTTAGGCTAATTAATTAGGTACTTCACCTCTGCATGGTGTTGGTATCAAATGTTTTCTGTCATCCGATTTCAAAAGAACTTTTATCTTGTTTCTGTACAGGAATAAGGAAACACAACGAGCATAAATATTTCAAACTGCTTATAATTAAAACTTCATGTGTTTGCCATGAAAACCTTTCTCGCAAAGAAAGCCAATTGTTTACTCGTTATGCTCTCAGTCTGCCCTCTTTCATGTTAGCAGCTGGGCAATAAATGTTGTGTGGCATTGATTCTCTGATATAATGTCTTCAACAGACCAGTGGTGGTAATGAAATCTTGCCTTTTGCAATGCACCATTAATATTAAAAGCATTGTGTCAAATGTTCATCAAGGTGTTTTCCATTTGGGGATAGGCAGCTAAAGTGAGGAAAGCAGTAGAATGCCTCACCTGACTGATGTTATCTGAGAAATGTTCTGCCTGAGAAATGAAGAAGAGAAGGGCTGAAATCACAGAGGGAATTAAATGATGTGGTAATGAAGATGCACTGTTAGAGGAAAGAATCAGTCTGATGGGAGCTTCCACTTAATTTAAACAGCCTCGGCCAAAATCTGCTCTCAGTTACATAGGTGCAATACTAATTAAATTAATGGGACACAGCAGAACTTGACCTCTTCCACCTCTGCAGGGAAAGAAGAGTCTTATTTTGGAAAAGGGAGGGCAGGGTATAGGTTTCTGATGATCAGCAGATACGGTATCAAATCCAAAAAGGAATCTGTGCCATTTGTACTCCAACTTCTGTAGCAAGGTTCTTGAGAGCTAGTGCTGCTGACTAGGTCAGTTCTGGAAGAGTTTCTGTTTGGCAGGACTCTATCCACTCACCATTCATACACAGTAACCCTTAAGCAGGAAATCAAAGGGACTGACCAAGTGTCCATTGAGATCCATGGGCAGAATCCCAGTAATCCAGAATGAGAAGCAGAATATGGTGTAGACTGAGCTGTTTTGAGGGCCGTCAGTTTTACACATACATCTACTTTCTGCAGTTACTGGACCTCTAATTCTACTAAAGTCAATGGAGCTGGGCCACATTTTCTGCTGGAGTATTGCATTTCCTGAATGGGAGTGATACTTGCCGGGTGATCCTTTGCTCTTCCCTCCCCCCAAGTTTGGGGCATGTCTTCACTAGCCACACCAGAGATCAACGTTCTGGCATTTGGTTTAGTAGGTCTAGTATAGACCTGTAAATCAAATGCTGAGGGCAGCTCCAGCCAGCATCTATACGCCTCACAGTCACAAGAAGTAAGGGAAGCTGATGGGAGTGTTTGCACCCATCAGCCTCCCGCAGTGGGGATGGTGCCAAACTAATGTACACCTGGTCTTAGATCACTCCACAAGCCCTCATTTTAGGTCACTTTATGAATAGCACTCTTTCACTCTTACATTTCCACCCTCCAATGCCCTTGTTCTACTTTAAGCTTTAAGAAGTCACTTGCCATATAACAACTGCTCTGGGCATGCATCTACACTGCACCCATAGGTTGAAATAAGATACTCAATTGAGCTATGCAAATTGCAGATCTTATTTCGATCTAATTTTGAAATAAACCACCATTCCAAAACATCCCTTAACCCTTGTGGAACGAGGGTTGCAGGGACATCGGAATAGCAAGCCCATTATTTCAAAATGTATTTCAAAATAATAGGCTGGTTCAAAAGAAATGAAATAGATACCAGAGGTATCTGGAAATAAAGCCTCAGTCTAGATGTATCCTGGGTGTTCACATGATCTCTTCTATTCACTCTCTCGCTCGTGCAGCCAACAGGCTGGCATTCCTGTCCAATCCAATCAGCTGTTGATTAGAAAGCTCCATTTCTGTAAAGTACATCATTCTCAATAATGTAACCCAAGATCCATTCAATTGGCAGATAATTATACATCCATTTTATTATTTCTCACATTGTTTGCAGTTATTTTTTCTCATCTAGCCAGTGAGCCAAGGTTAAGGTCAATGGTTCAGAAATTACTTCCACTCCCAGTCAAGTGAGGTCAAACTGTCTCATGATTTTGTGGATATTATCATTGGTTTATTTTTACAAATAAAGCTAAACTGAAGAAGAAAATAAAGATAGCATGCCATTTTTTGTACATTTGCTTCAACAAGGACTGATCTCCTGTCCTGGCGTGATATGTACCTAGTCAATATGGGGATAGTTGAAATCTCCTGCTATTATTGAGTTTTTTATTTTGATAGCCTCTCTAATCTCCCTTAGCATTTTATAGTCACTATCACTGTGCTGATCAGGTGGTCGATAATACATCCCTACTGCTATATTCTTATTTGGAGCATGGAATTACTATCCATAGAGATTCTATGGAACATTTTGGGTCATTTAAGATTTTTACTTCATTTGATTCTACATTTTTTTTCATGTATGGTGCCACTCCCCTACCAGCATGACCTGTTCTATCTTTCCGATATATTTTGTACCCTGGTATTAGTGTGTCCCATTGATTGTCCTCATTCCACTAACTTTCCATGATGCCTACTATATCAATATCCTCCTTTAAAATTAGGTACTTTATTTAGTTCACCCATCTTATTATTTAGACTTCTAGCAGTAGTCTATAAGCACTTTAAAAATCTGTCACTATTTAGCTATCTGTCTAACATTTCCTGATATGTTAGACTCTTTTCCATTTGGTTGTGTCTCATCTGATCTGACCCATATTTCCATCCTCTCCTCCTGACTAGAACATAGAGCATCTCTATTAATAGACCCTCCCCTAAGAGATGTTTCTGTCTGATCCATGTGCTCCTCTGCACCCATAGGATTTTCCCCAGCCCTTAGTTTAAAAACTGCTCTACAACCTTTTTAATGTTAAGTGCCAGCAGTCTGGTTTCATTTTGGTTTAGGTGAAGTCCATGCTTCCTGTATAGGCTCCCCCATCTCAAAAGTTTTCCCAGTTCCTAATGAATCTAAATCCCTCCTTTCTATACTACCATCTCATCCACACATTGAGACTCTGACGCTCTGCCTGCCTACCTGGCCCTGTGCGTGGAACTGGAAGCATTTCAGAGAATGCTACCATAGTGGTCCTGGATTTCAATTTCTTGCCTAGCAGCCTAAATTTGTCCTTAAGAACCTCTTTCCTACCCTTACCTATGTCATTGGTACCATGACCACCAGCTCCTCCCCAGCTCTACACATAAGTCTATCTAGATGTCTTGAGAGATCCACAACCTTCACACCAGGCTGGAAAGTCACCATACAGTTCTCACAGTCATCACAAACGCAGCTATCTATGTTTCTAACGATCGACTCCACCATTACTAACACCTGCCTTTTCCTAATGACTGGAGTTCCTTCTCCCAGAGATGTATCGTCAGTGTGAGAGGATACCTGTGACGGGGCAATCCAACCCCGCACTAGCCAAGGGGAGAGCAAACTGGCCTGCTGGGCTGAGAAGACCCCCACCCCCACAGCAGTGCTGGGCATGCTCCAACTGCAGGCCAGGTATAAAGGCCAGGGAGACAGCTCAGTCAGGGCAGACCTCCGGAGGGGAAGGAGCTCCTGCCCAAGCATAGAAGCAGCT
Organism: Pelodiscus sinensis; assembly: GCF_052426305.1. NCBI lineage: Eukaryota > Metazoa > Chordata > Testudines > Trionychidae > Pelodiscus > Pelodiscus sinensis. The sequence continues at coordinate 10,779,565 of NC_143064.1, read as the reverse complement.
GCCACCGCCACTGCTGCCTGAGCCAGAGCCACAGGCCCAGCCAACGCCGCAGCTACAGACACCATATCAGTCGCTGCTGCCCCTGTGCCCACAGCTTGCAGCCACCCTAACCGCCATCACCGCACCAACCGCTGCTGTGCCAGTGGCCAACCCCAAACCCAACACCACCATTGCAGCAGACGCCGGGCCTGCCAATGCCGCTGCCACAGCCAGACCTGCATATATAGGTGGGACCTATGCTGGCTGGAGAGATGAGGTAGGAGCAGGAACATGTCCGGCGGGCTCGGCGCGTTTCGGGGAGAACTCCCCACCAAGCCAGTGGCGGGAATCACCGTCCACTGATAGGGCCCTGGGCTGGGGCCCGGTAGAGAGGAAGGGCCCGGGCCCCCCCATCCCCTCTTTCCAGATTTCAGACCAGGAGCAGATCCTGAAAGATTAGGCCTCTGGGCCTGTGTGAGAGAGACTAAGCGTCTGGGCCTGTTTGTGAGAGACTCGGCCACAGGGCCGGACTGCGCAGGGCTAGACACCCCACCACAATACCATAACATCATCTGGAAGGAGGGTCCCAACTATGGGATCATTTCCCTCTGCTTCAGTTGAATGTTCTCTTTCTCTGAGCCTTTCATCCTCCTTAACAGCACAGGGGCTGTCTGACTGGAGGTGGGACAGTTCTACAGTGTCCTGGAATGTCTCATCTACGTACCTCTCTGCCTCCCTTAGCTCCTCCATTTCAGCCACCCTGACCTCCAATGCCCATGGTGGTCTCTCATTGCTAGAAGCTCCTTACATCGAATTCACACATACAGCACATGCCCATAGGGCAGGTAATCATACATGCTACATTGTACTCTGCTATTGGACTTCTGCCTGCATTCTTTCCTACAGATAATTAGTTTATTGATAGGCTTTTTATTTAAATCAGATAGTTTGGGGTTTAGTTTAGTTTAAAAGTTTTAAAGAATGTCAAATGTACCTCCCTACCTTCCAACTCTCCCTCATCTCCCCCACGAAACTCCATGTTAGCTGCCCCTGTTCACAAAGCTCCCTGGTTGCTTACTAACAGGCTTTATAAAGCCCCGGCCTTCCTTATAGCCCCACTGCCAGCTAAGGCTTGACCAATGAACAGAGGGTTCTAGATTTCAAATCCTTGTTAAGAAGCTCACAGCTTCCAACTGCCGGCCACAGCGCACAGTCCTTCAAACAAGCTCAGCACATGAATCTCCAAACAAACAAACAAACAGACAAACACAAGCTCAGCACACAGTTTCTTTCAGGCAATCAGCAAGTAACCCCCAAATAAAAAACACACACACTACAGACAGCCAACTTTGACTTAAGAGGGGGAAGTCAAAGTTGGCTGGATCATGTAGCACTAAGTCATTCTATTGTAAAGGTACTTTTTAATTCTGCGATAGTTAGTTAAAGGCATTAAAGAGTTTTTCATGTACATTCTATGTAAGGATTTATAATTTCCCTGTAGAAATGCATTATATTTCACAGCCACATATTTCTCATATGAGCCTGCATCGTTGCTGTTTCAATAATTAACAAGAAAAATGGGGCTAATACACTCCAGTTTAAAAAAAGTGATGTAGTCACAACATCTTTCTTCAGTTCAACACACTTGATGTATAATTCAGAAATGAATAGTATTGTTAATACACATACACAAAATATATGACCGTGCCCCATCAGGAGAGTTGTCGTGGTGAATGCAGGGAATGCATATTAACAAATACTAGGTACTTAAGGCTGTTTGCTGCCGTAATCCATGATGGAGTGCCCAGAGATGCTCATCTAATCAAATCTCTGGACTGGTTGAATATGTTTAACACTATTATTTAGCAAACAGAAGCTTCCCTTGTGCTTTGATGCTAAATGCTCTTTGATTGTTTTATTCTTCTGTTGCAGAGCTCCCTCTTAACGCTCCTCGGAAGGGGAGGCTGCTCAAATGAAATAAAATATATACAGGGTGAAGCTCTGTAGTTCAGCACCCTCGGGACCTGACTGGTGCCATGGGAGGTTAATATTGTCTAGCAGCATCACCAACACTTCCACCCCTTGCTGGGCTCATAGAAGACATTAGGGGTAAATTAGAGCTAACGAACAGCACAGAATCCTGTAGGCCAGGACTGTAAACAAACTTTATGGGACTGTGGGAAACTTGGCCATAGCTATGGTAAGTGGACATCCCACTAACTGAAATCATGTTGGACCTTGAATGTTGCCAGACCAGAGAGTGCCAGTCTAGACAGATTCAACCTCACTGGCTGTGTCTACATTGGCACACTTTTCCGGAAAAGGGATGCTAATGAGACACTTCGGAAATTCAAATGCCGCGGGGGATTTAAATATCCCCCGCGGCATTTGCATGAACATGGCTGCCGCTTTTTTCCGGCTCAGGGTTTTGCCAGAGAAAAGCACCAGTCTAGACTGGATCTTGTGGAAAATAAACCCTTTTCCGCAAGATCCCTTATTCCTACTTGAAAGTAGGAATAAGGAATCTTCTGGAAAAGGGTTTATTTTCCGCAAGATCCCGTCTAGACTGGTGCTTTTCTCTGGCAAAACCCTGAGCCGGAAAAAAGCGGCAGCCATGTTCATGCAAATGCCGCGGGGGATATTTAAATCCCCCGCGGCATTTGAATTTCCGAAGTGTCTCATTAGCATCCCTTTTCCGGAAAAGGGTGCCAATGTAGACACAGCCTCTGTGTGTGTGTCCTACTAGGGGGCTGTGTCCCCTGCTCTCTATTCTCACCAACCTCCCTCTCTCTGGGAGTGGGCAACCCTGACTCTACCCCTTCCCCCTGCCATCGGGGAGGGCCGAGTCATGGCTGCACCAGCACTAGCCCTTTCTCTCTCCACCCCAGCCCGAGTCCTTTCTCTTCTCCCCACTCCACCAACCACAGCTATGCCAGCCCTGGCTCTGCCCCGGCAGCTGGGGAAGGCCGAGGCCACAGCGCACCAAGCCCGGCTCTACCCCTGTGGCATCTGGAGAGGGCCAGGCTGGCAGTTGGTGGGGCTTAGCTCCAGGGAGGGGGCCTTGGCAGAAAGGGGTGGGATTGGGGAATGGGCTTTACCCGCCTGTGCCTCCCCACCCTAGCCTGTGGACTCCATGATGTGATGACGTCAAATATATATGGTATCCCAAAGTTAACTGTATTTGCACTTTATAGTGACTTAGCTATTTTATATTTGTATGAAATAGCATGCATTAGCATTGCTATATCCTGATTCCCTGAGCCAGAATTGTTCGTAAGACGCCCACAATGAACATAAGAGATCCCTCATACTCACATAGATGCAGCATATCTAAAAGTGTCTGAATGCAAGCTAAGGGCAATATCTAAACTCAGACAAGCAACTTCTAATCAAAGTTTAAGAAGTGGTAAATGGAAACAATTTTAACGCCACAAAATTAGTAAAAAAACCTTCTGTTGTATTGATCAACTTGAAATAGTTAACGTTGACTGTTGAGTCATCATTAGACTGCAGGGCTGAGATGCACTGAGGCAGTTCACCATATGCTCACATTGTGTCATTTACTGATACAAGAGCTTAGCTGTATAACATTAACATTATCTAAACATCATTGCTTATTTGGCTTACAGAGACCGACAGACAGACGTGTCCCAGATCCATACATGAGGCTACGGCTATACTGCTGGGGGGGTTTCGGAAAAAGATATGCAAATTGTGCTTGCATTTGCATATCTTCTTCCGATTCTTTTTGTGGAAGAGGTTTTTCCGATATTTGGCCCCAGGTAGGCGAGAGCGATTTGTATATAAAAATGGCAGTGTTGCTGTAGCCAGAATGTACAACTTTCGAGCCTCCATATAGCTTGTGCTCTTTGCCTGTTTCCTGTTCTGATTTCACTTTCAAATCATGTAGATATACAAAAGTGTAGATGAATCAACCTACTACACCCCAATTCTTAGCCAACCCCCATGCACTGTGTGTTACCAAAACAATCCCCCCAAAAGAGAAGGTTGGAAAATATTCTTCTGGAACGCTCATGTAAGGAAAACTGAACATGATTGCAGGAATGAAACCTATTTTTATAATGCGAAGGCTGCTTTCTTAAAAATGATTTTTTCAGGGAAGATTCTTAGCCTTTTTGGTTTCTATATGAGTCTCCTCCGCATGTGTGCATTCATGCGCGCATACACACACACACACAAAACAGAAAGTTGTTCTTGCCAGTACAGCTACAGTGCACTCTGTAGAATCTGCCTATCAGGCTCCCCTGGGCCTGCTGAATCATACAGTCACTGCTGTTTGCCCAGTAGGGTTGTGGAGGTGAGCCCGACTGAGAGTTGACACAATTTGTATTTGAATATTTTGCTATTTTATAGCAGAGAGTAGGAGAGAGATTGGTGGTAGAATTTTGCTTTCTGTCATACTGGAATAAATCTCAAAGGCCAGGTCTACTCTAAAGGGGAAAGTCGACTTAGAATAAGCAACTCCACCTATGATCACTACATAGCTGGAGTCGATGTAATTTAAATCACCATCCATACAGCAGGAGGTTGAGAGGAGTACACACTCCCATAGGCTTCCCTTACTCCTCATGAGGAGCAGGGCTATAAGCACCGACAAGGGTGTCCTCTGAGTTTGAATTAGCAAGTCTTTGCTAGACCTGCTAAATCAAATGCCAGAAGATAGATTGCAGCAACGTTGATCTTTTGCATCGTGAAGACATGGTCAAAGAAAACATTTGACTTCAGAGCAGTTCTTCTGGCATTATATGAGCATGACAAAGCAGAACCTGGCCTAAGGACTCTGCAGAGTTGATTCTTTCCTACCCTGTAACTTGAATTAGTTTACAACCCTGCAAAGTGTGTGCCAAATATTCTGAATGGAATAAACAACTATTGGTATGTTTTACATTCAGGATGTGTCTACACTGGCACCCTTTTCCGGAAAAGGGATGCAGATGAGGCAAGTCGGAATTGCAAATGCAGCGGGGATTTAAATTTTCCCCGCTGCATTTGCATGAACATGGCTGCCGCTTTTTTCCGGCTCGGGGCTTTGCCGGAAAAAAGCGCCAGTCTAGACGGGGATCTTTCGGAAAATAAAGCCTTTTCCAGAAGATCCCTTACTCCTGATTTTAATAGGAATAAGGGATCTTCCAGAAAAGGCTTTATTTTCCGAAAAATCCCCGTCTAAACTGGCGCTTTTTTCCGGCAAAGCCCCGAGCCGGAAAAAAGCGGCAGCCATGTTCATGCAAATACAGCGGGGAAAATTTAAATCCCCGCTGCATTTGCAATTCCGACTTTCCTCATCTGCATCCTTTTTCCGGAAAAGTGTGCCAGTGTAGACACACCCTCATTGTTTAAAGATATATCTGAGTAGGTGAGGTGCAGAATGGTGAGGGTCGATTATCGGGCCCTATGAACTCTAAAAAAGTCACCCGTGGCGGCATCAGTGAATTTCCTTTTTCTGAGAGATTATGAAGGGACTCACCCTCTCATGGGTTCCCCTTTGTGACCGAGGGCATGTCTGAAACTTCTCCTCCCCAGATGTCTCTGGGAGTAGAGGTGTCCCAGAGAGCTTTCTGGCCATTTTCCTGGGACCAGGATTTTTCTTACCCCCTTGTTGTAGCTGTTGGGAGTTGTGTGGAGGGGGGGGGAGGGGGGGAACAGGACCGCCCACTCCTCTGGGTCCTGGCCCAGGGATCCCGCAAGCAGTCATTGCCTGTTAACAATCTGTGCTGTGTGCTGCTACCCTGTTAACTGAGCCACTTCCCCACAAAGCTGCTCTGTTCAGCCCTCTTTTGCAGGGCTTTGAGGTCAGTGTATCCTTTCCAGCGTTCTGCAGTTCGGTGGACTATTCTGGCTAGTTTTCAGCCATGGGTTTCAACCAGGTCTGAAGTCCAGTTCGCACTTGGAGCTGCCTGTGGTGCAGCTGTCCTTCCAGTCAATCCCTAGGTCTGACTGGGTGGAGCTTCAGCTTCCTTTATATCAGCCTGCTGGGCCCTGATTGACAGCAGCAGCAGAAGCCACTCTAGTCTGCTTGGAGGACCTATTTTCTGCTCTTCTCCCTTGGATAGTGTGCAGCAAGGCCTCCAGCAGGGAGTGTCGGGCCTAGTCTACCCCATCACAGAGATTCTCCATGGAATTCTCTTTACCGTCTCAAGCTTTTATATACCTCATGAGGATTTGCTCTTTTTAAACGACAGCAATAACTTGTCAGGAATATTTTGTAGGCTCTTGGCGTTCCGATTCCTAGCCTGTCCCTTCTACATGCAGAAGTCGAGAGCATAAACATGTGCGTACATATATGTGCATGCGTGAGTGAATATCTAAGGGCCAATCCAGCAGAAAATATCTGTGGTTTTCTGGGCTACCCAAGCCCAGGAGGCCATGTATACTAGCTCCGCTATAGGATGACCTTTCCTCCGGATAGCTCCAGGAGCTTTTGAAATCCAGCAGCTACAGAGGCAAATTTGGGCTGGATCGCACCAGAGAAGTACACTGTGAATGGATAATTCAGTGCCTCTGCTTTTAAATATATCAGTTAATTGCTGTCCAAATTTGCTTTCCATAAAACAAAATCTGATGTCAAATGATGCACAATAACAGTACAACAAGATATGACAAGACGAGTCCCACCCCTGGCTAGTGGCTAGCTTTCTCCCCCATAAACCACCGTCTCCTGTGTTGTGCTTACTGATGAATAACTAACGATAATTCAGAAGAGCTCTAGCTCTCTGATAAATTATATGACTCTTCAACTGGAAACGCATAAGCAGACAGCACCATAATAGATAAAAACATGACAGGGACACAGCGTAATTTTCTCAAGACATCACACTGTCTTAAATCAGCTCTTCTATTCTCCTTTCCCAGAAGACTCTTAAACAATTTGTAAATTATTTTCTTCCCAGCAGCATATGGTAATACTAGTTGCTAATGTAACTTTAGTCATATTTGTGGGGAATTAACATACTAATTTACAAGAAGTTTCATAGAGAAACAATACTTGATGTTAATTGTTGCAGTTTTGATTTTGTCTGCTTTTATTGCAGAGGTAAACAGATAGCACAGAACACACAGTAGTGAATGCTAAGTATGTTGAAGTGAAATCTAAAGGCACAGAATGTGTACTGGGAAAAGAGGACAGTGCATAGGTGACCGGTTGATACATCCACCAAAGCATGAAGCTATATCATTGTGGGTTGGTTTGTTCCTCATGATAGTGAGATGCAGGCAAGGGAAAGATTCTCAGAGATTTACTTCAGAAACATGGTGGGCAAGCAAATATAAGCATGTTATCTATTCAGCAGGGAAAAGATTAATGGAAAGGAAGGGTGATCATTGAAAATAACAATAAACTGGTTGGAAAGTTGTAGAAGATCTCACTGCTATTGCAGCAGTGGGTTAGAGTCATAGCAGATTTACAAATCTCCTCTGGATGCCAATTCAACAGTTTATGTACTCCAACAAAGTGTGGATTTCGAACCAAGCAGATTTCTTTTGCCAGTGATATTACATTAGGTCAGTTATGGCCAATGGAATGTCTGGTTCACAGTTATTTGATTTAAATCAATTTAACCACACAGCACCATTTTTCTAATCAGTTACAAATTCTCTGCCCTCCCCCATATCAAGTAGTGGTTTGGCTTTTTCCTGACTGTCCACATTCCCCAGCTGTGTCTAGACTAGAAAGTTCTATCAGAAAAAGATACACAAATTGAGAACTGCAATTTGCATCTTTTTCCACTTTTCTTCTGAAAGAGGGTTTTCTGACAAGCCTCTTTTGGAACATCCCTGCTTCCTTGTAAAATGAGGTTTACAGAGATGCCAAAAAAATGCGTCTGCATTTCCGAAACTTTTTGGAAAAGCAGATGCATTCCTAAGACATGACAGAGCTTTTCCGGGATACCTCTGGTATCCCGGAAAAGGTCTGTAGTCTAGACGTACCCCCATACATCTCACCTTGCTCCTCCCACTATCCACAATCTATGATTTATAGTTGTGCTTTGCATGGGGACATTTTCAGATGATATGAAGGAGGAGATGTGGAAGCAGGGTGTCATGCTTTGTACCATGTAAAGCATATGTCCCTGAGCCCCCAAAGTGACACAAAGCAAGATAGGAAAAAGCAATATTCAAGGGATGACTACGATTTAACTAATCCTCATACTTAGAGATAAAATCTCCTCTCAAAATAGGTTTTGGCCCATGATTCCCTCAGATCTAGTTGAAATGTTCCCTATAGCTAGAAATGCATTGCTTTGGTGAATTGCATCACAGTATTCCTTTCAGTTTGTTTTCTTGTGGATTTCTTTTTGGCCGTTTCGTATATTCCTAGCAAACAAACGTGATTCAGGACAAACTGCTGTCCTTACTCAAAAATCAGGGATATGACTGGGGTCCAGAGCAGTGGTTTTCAAACTATGGGTTGTGTCCCAGTATTGGGTGATGGAATGTCAGGCACTGGGTCTCCTTACTGCAGAGGGATCAGGTGATCAGTGGGGATGTTTAGGCAGCTACCAGCCTGTCATGAAACCTCAGACCAAGCTGCGCCCCAGAAGCAGCTATTCATCCTAGATGGGGTGGAGGGGAGAGTGCATTGGGCTCCATGCACTGCCTCTGCCCTGAGCACTAGCTCCACGCTCCCATTGGCTGGGAACCTGCTGCTGGCTGCTTCTGGGGTGCAACATGGTCTGCGGTGTCAGGAGAGGCAGGAAGCTGCCTCAGCACCCCCACTTCACCTCTGACTGGGAGCCACTCATGGTAATCTCTTCCTGCCCCAGCCGTGACCTACCCCCCCAAAGCCAGCACCTCCTCCTACATCCAAAGCTCTCATCCTCAGCCCCATCCCGGAGTCCACACGCCAGTCAAATTATGTTGAGTCATGGACATTTTCTTCAACTGGGTCATGAGAAAAAAGTTTGAAAACCACTAGTCTAAGGGAATAAATAAAGCACATAGGACTGAGTCAGTTGTTGATACATATGCAATATGACCTCTTTGGTCAGTGAGAAGACCGATACATTTATAAATTTGGTTTTGCATATGAATATATGATTTTCCTTTAGGTCAGTCATAGAAAAGCTATGTTAGAGAGGTGTCTGCATTTGTCCATGCTGGAGAGTTTTAGGTATAGAGAGGTGAATCTCATCAGGATTCCACATAACGGCGGAGTTCAGTGCTACCCGCTAAAGCGGAGGTGGGGAATCTTTTTGGGTCAGAAATGCGGACCCACAGAAAAATTAGGGCCGGATCCAGCCCCCACATCTTAGGTTACCCACTCTACCCTAAAGGGATTTAAATTTGTGTGCCAATTTTAATACAATAAATGTGTATTTTAATTTTTGTAATGTTTTTACTATTCTGTGGTTTGATGTTTTAATATAATGTGATCATAAATATTGGCTGTTAGAACTGGAACAATGCAATCCACTGCCCCGGTGTATTTTACAAGGGAGCACCCTCACTCTACCAGAATAATGGGGCATTGGCCTTTTATTTTTCATATATTCTCTGTGTTATTTATTGCCTTTCTTGGAACAGGACATATTGATGTAGAATTTTATAGGAAGAGAATGATCTGATGTTATTATCCAATCTCATCCAGTTTTCTGATTAGCTTTATGTACAGTTATAGCAAATGGTAATTGACATACATAAATTCTAGCGATCTGATTTTCTTCATCTAGAAATTTGTTTTTACCCAAGACAATCAATAGCTTTCAACTTAGACCAGACAAGTCTGCTCCTAAAATATTCAGGACTTTGCAGTGTAATACCAAAAGCACCTAATTTTAATAGGATTTGGCAATAGTTAGAAAGGGCAGGACTTGATCCTGGAAGAGTGCAGAACATTGGATTCCTGATCCTGCAAAACAACTAAGATCAAACTTTAAATTTAAACAGGCTGGTATCCTATTGAAGTCAACAGGGTTATTTGGGTGCTTATGTTAAGAACTTCATTGGATCAGGGAATGAATGCTCAGCACCATGCAATCATCAGAGATTTCAAGTGAGACTAAACAAGATCATCTCAATCTTTTTCTAAAGTCAATTGCTGTGGTTGTAAGCTCTTTGGGGCATGGACTGTCTTTATGCTCCATTTGTACAGTTCCTCACACAGTGAGGCCCATGACTAGGGATGGAAATTCCCAGTTCAAAAGTCAGCCAGTTCAACTCTATGTTTATCCAGTTAACCCTGGAGTAGCCCCCTGCTCACAGCTGGAGCAACCCCCCACCATGGTGAGATATGGCAGGCCCACTAGAGTAACCCCCTGCTCACAGTGCAACATGGCAAACTGCTCCAGTCCGGGTAGTCCAAGACCATTACGCTATGCCACACTGCCAGCAGGGGAGCTACTCTAGCCGGGCCAAGTCTCTGGTTTAGCAGGTACCAGGTAAACATAGCAGTAAGGCTGATACTTACTGGGTAACCAGTTAATCAGTTAACCCTCTATATCCCTATTCATATCCGGGGTTTCTAGACACAACCACAATGCAAACAACAACAGTAGAAAAGTAGCATGTGGAGAGGAGGCTATTATCATATAGCTTGGTGTCTTCTGTGGTATTAGCCCATGTATATAATACCACAGAAGACACCAAGACACCAATACAACTGGCACCCTTGGTAGGCTTCACAAAAGAGGTGAAGGACTAAATGAAAGTGTACACTATTTTACAAGATCCTGTTCTTCTCTGAGGTATCATACGCAGCTGTGGCATGAGGCACATTAGTGGACTGAGCAAGGAAACTGATGCAGCCTGTTTGTGCTGTGCTGCTTGTGTGGACTTGTTCTCTTTATGAGAGGACTACCGTCTGAAAGGGTAGGCCTATACTTATAGAATCATAGGATCATAGAACTGGAAAGGACCTTGAGAGATCATCAAGTCCAGTCCCCTGCCCTCAAGCCAGGACCCAGCACTGTCCAGATCATCCCTGACAGGTGCCTGTCTAATCTGCTCTTAAATATCTCCAGTGATGGAGATTCCACAACCCACCTTGTCAATTTATTCCAGTGTTTAGCCACCCTGGCAGTTAGGAGGATTTTCCTAATGTCCAACCTAAACCTCCCTTGGTGCAGTTTAAGCCCATTGCTTCTTGTCCTATCCTCAGAGTCCAAGGAAAACCACTTTTCTCCCTCCTCCTTGCAACACCCTTTTAGATACTTGAAAACCGCTATCATGCCCCCTCTCAGTCTTCTCTTTTCTAAACTAAACAAGCCCAGTTCTTTCAGTCTTCTCTCATAGCTCATGTTCTCTAGACCTTTAATCATTTTTGTTGCTCTTCTCTGAACCTTCTCCAATTTCTTCACATCTTTCTTGAAATTTGGTTCCCAGAACTGGACACAATATACCAATTGAGGCCCCATCAGTGCAGAGTAGGGCAGAAGAATGACTTCTCGTGTCTTGCTCACAACACTCCTGTGAATGCATCCTAGAATGATGTTTGCTTTTTTTTGCAGCAGTGTCACACAGTTGACTCATGTTTAACTTGTGGTCCACTATGATCCCTAAATCCCTTTCAGCAATACTCCCTCCTAGACAGTCACTTCCCAAAAGTGTGGGAGGCTCATAGCTTGCACTCACTGCCTCCCCCACAGCTAACATGGGTATAAATTGTAGTGGAGATGGTGAGGCACTATTTAGGCAAGTAGAGTACAGAAACTCCAGAACCTTAGTGTGCATACTCTACATGGCTCTCTAGACCCCAAAGTGGTGCATCCAGCTGACCACACTGCTCTTTTGAAGAGCATACTGTCCCATGGCCACCCACTTCCCCGATGAAGCACTCTTCACCTCATTGGCCCCAGCATCCGGGAGGCTTGTGTCCTGACAGTGGGGAGCTGCTAGAAGCTTTTCCTGTTGCTTCCCCCTGGCAAAGCCTTTCACTGCCCCATGTAACTGCCCAATGCAGTGTGGACACTGCCTGCCTTTCCTTGCACTGCGTAGGTACACACAACCTACCAGCTGCTGCCAGGTGAGACAAGACTTAAGACAGATCCCTTCCTCCTGGAATCCACATCTGGCAGCATATTTACCTTGTTCAGTGCAGCTGTGTATTTGGTAGGCCGCCTTAATTCTATTTTAACTCCAACTTTGAGCATTTCCCACTGATCCAACTTAACACAGGTTTGGGCACCTCTTTGCATCTCTCTCTTTATTCAGTTCCTAATCCAAGGAGCCCACTAATGTGGAACCTTGTCATTTTGCTTTCTATACATCTATTTGTAAGCATACAATGTGCCTAAAATTTCTCCTTGTCTAGCACAGCATTGCTCACCTCCGATAGTTTCAGAAGCCCACTGAAGCGTGGCCTTGCTTCTCTGAAACCTTGTGGGCTGTCTTTAATTGTCTGTGCCTTTCCAAATGCTATTCTGTTATTTTTATACAAGAACTTAGACAACGGGGAGCAACACTCCAGCAGTTCTCAAGTGTGTTTCAAAATGAGTAAGCATGATTTTTTTTTGAAGTGCGTCAGTGACGAATATCTGCCTCCACTCCTACATTTTCTATGCTCTATATATGGAAGCAGCAGTCTGTAACTAATACAATGTGTGTGTCTATTATTCCTTTTTTATATTTCATGGATTTAGGACTAATGTGCAGTGTTACGCAGCATCCAACTACTCTCTTCTTCTCTTACATTAGCTTTGATGAGAGAAAGAAATCTACTTCCATTAACAGAGACATTTGCAAAATATTGACTTGTTCTGCTATTGTTGCCTCGCTCTTTCTTCACAGGATATAATGGGCCTGAAGCTGCACCAAAGAAGTACGTGGGAGTTTGGCTGTAGACATTAAAGAGAACAGGACTGGGCCCAATCTTAATACCACAGAAAAAGTGCAAGTCCAGAGGTGTCATGAATTGAGACATATTTGTAACCCCCTGATGAGGGGATAGCGGCATTCCTAAAGTGTATCATCACAATGCTCTCCTGCCCCTTGGCAAACCAGAATGAAACCAATGTGATAAATGCCAGCATCCTAGGATTCGATGCATGTTAAAAAGGGCAGGAAGATTAAAAGTGGGTCCTACACCACACATAAAAGGACATGCACGTCTTTCAAGCTTCTAAACCTTCCCAGTAAAACTGAGGGTATGTGTACACTACCACCCTAGTTTGAACTAGGGTGGTTAATGCAGGCATTCGAACTTGCAAATGAAGCCTGGGATTTGAATTTCCCAGGCTTCATTTGCATGTTGACGGGTGCCGCCATATTTAAATGTCCACTAGTTCGGACTCCATGCCCGCGGCTACACGCGGCACGAACTAGGTAGTTCGGAATAGGCTTCCTATTCTGAACTACCTGTACTCCTCGTGGATTACATTATTTCCATTAGGTGATCTTTGCACTAAAACTATCCTCAAAAGTCCTGGGCAATACATGGAATGTTTCGAAGGATTGTCTTGTCCATGTTAGCTCCTGTTGAATTGCATCTGCTGGGTGGAAACTGGAGCGGGAGCAAGACTCTACAGTTTGAACCTCTCTAGTCTGGCACCCTAGGGATCTGATCGGTGCTGAACCAGAGAATTTTCTGAACCATGGGAGGACAATAGTCTAGCCGCTTCACCAACACTCCCATTGCTGACTGGGCTCTTAGGAGACATTTAGGAGTAAAGCAGAGCTAAATAACAGCACAGAACCCTGAGACCCAGGACTGGTGGCTGTAAACAAATCTATGGGGCTGTGGGAAACTTGGCCACACCTATGATAAGTGGACATCCCACTAACTAAAATCGTGCTGGACCGCAGATGTTGCTGGACAAGAGAGTGCCAGACTAGAGTGGTTCAACCTGTACTGCCTGTTCATTGAGTGGTATTGTCCCAGAAGAGCCACTGATACTTGTGTGATGTGTTCTGCAGTCAGCATTGTCTGATTCCTAGAATAGAGCTGAAAGTATTGGTTGTGGCTTATCGCACCTTAAACGGTTCAAGTCCTGGCTGCCTTACAGATATTCTCTGCCCCTATTTGATACTAGGGAAGCTATGAGCAGTCAAGGCACCTGTATCTCTGTTTAAATGGGAGAGGTACAGGCTGTCCTGGCTGCAAGTCCAAGATACATTCCAAAAAACTTGGACTTAAAGTGAAACAACTTAAAGTGGGGATTTTCCCCCCTGTATCTGACTTCCCTTTGGCAAATTGGGAGGCGGGTGGGGAGGAGGGAGTTGCATGACTTAAGAGCGGGGAATGGGAGGACTTATAATGCATCAGTTCCTACAAGCATCAACGTCTTTAGTGTGGAATGGATGTGTCCCGGGGCGACTTATAGTGGGGACGCCCTATAATGGGAACGCCACTCGACTGCGGCTGCTGTCAGAAGGGAGGAATTCCATCACGACCAAAACGTAGCCTCCGGCTGTGTTCTTATTGATGTAAGCTCTGTGGGATAAGAAGGGAGGAAAATGTACAAACCCTCTTGATCCAGCTCTATCATGCACACTTCACAGCTGGCTCCTCTCCTACTCCATTGGTGCTGGACCTATGATGCACCCCTCTTTAGATGTAGGGAAGTGGATAAACACCTAAGATCCCTGCAAAACAGGGAGGATATCAACAGAAGGTCTCTTCCAAGTGTAGATCTCTGGGGAATGATTCAGGTCATCATAAACCTGTTTCTTGTCCTTTTAACACTTAACATCTTGATCCAAAGTCTACTGAATGCTGTGATTCCTGAAAAGACTCCCATTGACTTTGATGGATCTGACCTTCCACCTTGGGTGGTTACAGTACTTTAGATACTAAGGAAATACCACAAGAGCAAAATTTGGAATTGCCACCCAGCAGGAAATTTTGACATTTCAAACATTTGATTCAGTCTATAAAGGCATGAAATAATTTGAAATTCCTGGCTGGACTACATGTTCTGTAACACATCTAGAAGCAAACAGCTTCTGTAATACACCATGTGATCAGTTTGGGAGATTCCCATCATGTTTGCTGGAGATATCTTCTGGGGGCAGAGGTTCCAGGAGGATTACAGTAGGGGCCTCAAACTACATCTTCCATGAGGGGTGTGCTAGGGAAATGCCCTTTCATATTGTTTTATGAAAACAGACTTGAAATCAAAAAGTCTGGGTCCCTACAATTCATAATATTTATCTTGATTTTCTCAGGGGAAGGATGGTTTGTTTGTTTGTTTTCCAAAATTGAAATTTTTGCATAGAAACATTATAGTTTTTAGAAACTGTATTTTCTGTCAGAAAATCATTCCTGAGCAGCTATTCCCTGGCACATACACTTGGACTGGAAGGAAAATGCCCTATACATATTTTGACATATAATACAAAATGAACCGTGTAACTTTTAAATAGAAATACATTTAAATATTGGTGTTTTTCTATTCAATGTTTGTGGTTTTCAGACTTCATTTTAAAGATGGGAATAAGACAAAATGGAGACTGAAGAGGGTATGATTATTAGTAGAACATTCAATACACCCATCTAATTGTAATGAAATAATTATAAAATATCAAATCTGTGCTGTGGTAGATTGTTCTCTGTTTAAAACACTACAGGAATGGTCATAAATTATGTAACATATTAGGGGGAGAGTGGGCGCTGAATTCTGTGTGTTTGTTTCAATGTTACAAAGTGCTACAAAGAGTGGATAGCTGGGTCTTGAAAAAAATATTGCCAAAAATACGTTACTTAAATTATGCACCGCCCCACATATATAATTCAAGAGGCACAACATTCTAAATTAGACAACTGCTGAGAAGGGCAAAGATACAAAATGAAGAATGTAATGAGTAAGTGCTACCGGTAACTAACAGGAAGTTATTTATGTTGTAATTAATTACTAGGGAATTTGCATAATTACATTTGCATAATGAAAAACAGCAGTTTTATTTGTTTTAACTCAACAGTGATCTGGTTCTGAGTAGCACAGCCTTTATGAATGAATGGGCTGAGAAGGAGAATATTAAGTTAAACTTTGGCAAAAGTTTTCAAAGCAAAGCATCTAAAGTTGGGCTCCTTCACTTAAAATTGTGCATCTAAATTATGGTGGCCTAATTGTTAAAATGTTGGGATACCCACAACTTCCATTGATGTCAATGCAATCTTCAATGCAAAAATAGTAGATATTTGAGAGTTCTTTTTATCTCCCATCCTCAACCAATTCACAAACAAAAAATGGAAATCATGTAACTAGCCACAGACTGCAAACATGGTTTTGTTTTTATTTTATTGTGGGTCAGCCAAAACACTAGATTTTTTTCTCAGTCAAATTCAGTTGAACCTTGAAAGGCAAAGTTTTGAATGAGACACCCAAGGCTATGTCTAGACTGCAGGCTTCTTTCGAAAGAGCCTCTTTCGAAAGATCGCGTCTAGACTGCAGGCAGATCTTTCGAAAGAGAAATCCGCTTTTTCGAAAGAGAGCACCCAGCGAGTCTGGATGCTCTCTTTCGAAGACGGCCTCTTTACATTGAAGAACGCCTTCTTTCAAAAGAGGAACTTTTGAAAGAAGGCGTTCTTCCTCGTAAATTGAGGTTTACCGCCATCGAAAGAAAAGAACGCGGCTTGAGTCTGGACGCAGGGGAAGTTCTTTCGAAAAAAGGCTACTTTTTTCGAAAGAACCCCTGAGTCTGGACACGGCCCAAGAGATTTACATTTCAAGGTATCAAAATGAAACATTTTTGACAATTTCAAAACTTTTTTTTTTCAAGTCAGGAAATTCATCACACCTGACCTTGTTTCTGGTAACTTTTAAGGAAAAAAATTATTATTTCAATATCTTCTGTTCATCTGTACCTAAGATAACCAGACAGGTGCTTAATTATAGATTTTGTGGTCTAACATTAAGTATCCCTCAGTGGTTTTTTTCCATCCATCAGTGCACCGGACTGTGGTCCCACTAGTAAAATTCCTATTAAATATAATGGTATGGGGATCTGGTCTTTCAAATCTAAAGGTTGCAATTGCTTTAATGACATTATTATGCATGCAATCATTTCTTCTGCCATGAAATACTAACGATATGCAGCTTCAGCTCATGGTATTGTGCAATTAGCTAGATGATGCTTTTGACTCGAGTGGGTGACTGGCCGTATCCTATCAGGTTTGTACAATATGTGTCGTTGACAATGGAGTGGCTGCAACGTAGTTGCAATAAGTATCACAGTTCAGTAGCTTCAATGCCTGCCTTTGTCTCCAGCAGAAGTTGGTGGGATAAAAGATACTGACTCACCTACCTTCTGTCTCTCAGCTCCACAGAGACACCCTGAACCCATGTCAAAGAATAATCATAATATCTTTATCAGTATGAAGTTAGAATTTCTCGCTCAGCTGTACACAGCACTATTCTGTTCTTCAAGGGAGGACTACATTTTAAAATCTGCTTTCTTTTCAAGTTAGGAGTAAGGTATCGCATGAACCAACATGGCTAGTAGGAAAAGATTCTGTTGGGATCTTGTACAGGTCTCTCTGTAGGTGTAATGTAAATTACTACTTCTAACATATGCTACTAACTAGACGGGGGGGGGGGCAGATTCTGATTTAATTTACACCAAGATCAGTTTGGATTTGATCCCTTGGCCTTTATCAGAATCTGGCCTAGTGACCTAGAAACAGAATTTGAGACTGGGCATTGGCTGGGGAGGGGAAAGTGAAGGGTGGTGGAAGAAGGAGGCAGCCAAAATGGGCTGAAATGGGGAGGTACAGGAAAAAGGAAAGTAAGGATCACAAATCCAAGTATGAAGAGTTGGGGAAAAGATTAGGCCTGGAAGAGAAAGAAAGTCTGAAAGGGCTGGAAGGAGAAAAGACATATCATGTAAGGGTACGTCTAGACTACACGCTTTTGTCGACAGAAGTTTTGTCGACAGATACTGTCGACAAAGCTTCTGTCGACAGAGAGTGTCTAGACTACATTCAGTTCTGTCGACAAAGCATGAGGCATGAGGGTTGTTGAAACCGGAAAGGGAGAAACTCTCATCACTGGTTCACTCTTGCTTTTGAGGTTCAGGCATTGGTGGGACTCTACTTCTGCTTGTAAGCAGCCAGATTCTGCCTGGTGTGCACCCCCCTAACTTGACTGAGATGGAACAAGGCCTTCCAGAATCTCCCCTTTGTAGATCGATCCTCAAGTGGGCAAAAGCCACAATGGTGACTTCTATGTCCTGCCTTACTCCTAGAGGAAAAGGACCATATCCCTCCCCGGCCTCCCGCACACACATACCTGGCTGCTATAAAAATCCCATGGAGTCATTGACAGTTGAGCACAAAGGTCTCATAAAGCCATCTTTATATGTCCACCACCTTCCCGCTGTCAGATCACCTGAGCTACAGTTGATGATCTCATCCAAATCCCTCCAACTTTACTCCTCTTTGTGATATAACTAAATGCCCACCCAGATGTATTTCTACTTTTTGGCTCAGACAGCATCAATATAACCCTCACATTTTGTACTCATAGTTTAACCATGTCTACTATAGCCTTCAATAGAGAAATGATTTTGCATTGTATGGTACAAGTTATTCCTAATTTATTTAGCTGAAAACTCCCTGGTCATGGCTTGTCCTTGGAAAGCAAACAAACAAAATACAATACGAGGGCCAAAGTGTTTTCTTAGAGCTAAAATAATTTGATTTTAAAACACTCACCCGGTAGGATGAATCACTAGAAAGCGAATATTCAGGTTGTTGGTGACTCATTAAATGAATCCTTTGATCTCAGTTAATAACATATACACAGTGTGATATTTACAAGGAGTGACATTGGAGGTAATGGAATCTCTGCGGATTATACCAGAGTCACATTTACTTTAAAATTGCATTAGACAATTGTTTAAGTACCTACAGAAGAGATCATAACAGAACAAGTGTTCATATTATAATAATGCCATGGATGTCACTGGACCTAAGACTATCAAATTTCCATTTCCCCAAAAGACATCCCCCTCATTTTATGATCTAATTATTTGGCCAAGGGAAGTTGTTCCAGCTTGTAATCCAGCAGAGGTGGTTGCCAGGCAAAGGTAATAACTTGTCAATGGCCTCAGCCAAGGATACCTTGGCTTATAAAAATAGTCTTTGAATGCCATTCAGTAGGTACCCAGCACTAGAACACCGAAATAAAATATTCCATTGAGAGAGATGACATTAGAATGGTGCATTTGGACAGTGAAGTTATCACTCTGAAGCCTCAAGCAGGGTAGAAAAGATCACTTAAGGGACATGATAGCGGTTTTCAGGTACCTAAAAGGTGTTATAAGAAGGTGGGAGAAAAATTGTTCACCTTGACTTCTGAGGATAGGACAAGAAGCAATGGGCTTAAACTGCACCAACGGAGGTTTAGGTTGGACATTAGGTAAATCTTCCTAACTGTCAGGGTGGCTAAACACTGGAATAAGTTGCCCAGGGAAGGATGTGGAATCTACATCTATGGAGATTTTTTAAGAGCAGGTTAGATAGACATCAGTCAGGGATGATCTGGACAATGTTTGGTCCTGCCATGAGGGTGGAGAACTGGACTTAATGACCTCTCGAGTTCCCTTTCAGTTCTAGTGTTCTGTGATTTTATACTAACAATGAAGTAATTTCTTCAGAGAAACAAAGAGAATCAATGCTAATTCTTTACTTTGCAACACTTTAGTAGCAGTTCTTGGTCTCTCAGACATTTCAGGGAGTTGTGAACAACCTGCCCTTTCCATATTCTTGAATGGGATCAGTGACCTCAGCTTGGTGAGACGAGCTACTGATTAAAATACAGTCAAACATGTTCAGGCATTATGAAATATCGATGGGTATATCTACACTGCAGTTAGACACCCATGGTTGGCCAATGCAAGCTGATTCAGGCTCATGAATCTTTGGCTGTTGGAGAGTTTAATTGCAGTGTAGATCTTCAGGATCAGACTGAACATTGGGCTCTATGACTTTAAGAGGTGGAGAAATACCAGGGCTCCTGCCTGAGCTGGAATCTTCGCACCACCATTTAATAGTCCTGCAGCCTGAGTCCGTCAAGCCCAAGTCAGATGACAAGGACCAGCCTCGGGTGTCTAATAGCCTCAGCAGTCAAGATGTACAACTCATTGTGGACCATTCTGATTACCTACCATCATCAATAGGAATGAGATTTTTCAAGTCTGAGTAGGACCAGAAGGGGACTATATGAAAAGGCACTTTCCTAGTGCCCAGATCATATCTTCTGGGTTGACTAATCAAAACACTAGCTTTGCAGAACTGAATACAATTGCCCAGGAGTGCATGGGAATCCGTTCTGCCCTGGGCTACCTCATGTCAACTCAGCTCAAAGCTCCATCTGCAGAACCTTTCGGTTTTCAGGCCGATGCAGGTAGCAGGAAGAGAAGACGTCCACGTTCATATGGGACAATTGAGTTTGCAGCTGAGATGTGAGCCCTCTCAGTATGAAAGCATGGAGAGGGCAGCTGTGAGACTTCAGAAAATATAATTTGCTGTCACTTTTCTGGCTACCTTTCCCTTAACCCTTCCTCGTCCTCTCCATTAGGCCGACAATAATTCTACCCATTTCAATAGGAATGCACCTGAAAACGGGTTAAGCTACAAATAGTATCAGGTAAGCTACAAATAGACATTTTGAAGATATGGTCCACTGGGAGCTGCAAATACTCCACATTACCTCCAGGGCTACATTGTAACATCATATTTTTAAGCCCATGTCCCCAGTTATACCATCTTGCGATTTTACTTTAAAAAGGCAGGGACCCATTGGAAATACCAGAACCTCGAACAGCTCAGCGTGGTTCAATGCTGATACAAAAAAATGCTTATCTGAAACCTATTTAACGACATGCAGCCTGGAAGCTAGGATGAGACTCTCACAAGATTAGGCTTCTTTACAAGAAACGCAGCTGGTGTAAACTGGCATGGCTCCATTGTAATCAAAGGTACTCTGTTAATTTAAGTCAGCTTGGGAGATGGTTCAGAGTACAATGAAACCTGTAAAATATAATCATCCAAGGAGCCAACAAAAAAAATGCCATTGCTTAGTGGAGGCAGGCATTTAACTAATGGTCAAACAAATTCTTATATTCATCTAGGGGATATTGTAAAGTAGTCAACTAAGTCAGGAGCTGCCAACTGCAGATAGACTTTTCACTGTGCTTATTATTTCTTCTAGACTAGAATGATTTCTGGTTTGTCCCCACCTCATACAGAAAATGCTGGAACTGTAAGTGACCTCAAGAGATCATCAACTACAAATTGATCTTTTTATCAGTTTTCAGTCTTTTTTTTCTGGACAAAGAATTAAAATTTTCTGGGAATGCAAATGTCTTTTGTGAAAAAAAAACTGTTTTGCTAAATGTCCAGTTTCCCATTGAAAGACAGTTTTCCACTGCTGACCTAACCGAGCAGTATTCTCCAGTTTGTGGTAAGTTAGTTATTGATTTCGTTCAGGACATGGAGCCAGCAAAGTGTGGAAAGCATTTTCGAAGAACTTCAAGTTTCTAATACATTCAATACGGTGATGTATGCCCAACTTAGGTGTTGTCTTACTGGGAAAGTTGTACCAATAAAGTTTACATTGGTATAATTATACAGAGATATCACAGCCAAAACTGTGAGTCCATACACCGGCAAAGCACTGTGTCTACACAGTACAGAGCTATCTTGATATTAATATACGGTAGTTTTCAAACATGTTTTCTCGTGACCCAATTGAAGAAAATGGTTAATGCTCATGACTCAACATAATTATATCTTTTGACTAGCGTTTGTGCTCTGGCGGGGGGTGCAGGAATGAAGGATCTGAGTGTTAGCAGGGGGCATCTGTTTTGGGATGGGGCTCAGGTCATGGTTGGGCACAAGCTTACCTCCAGTGATTCCTGGTCAATGGCACAGTGGGGGGTACTAATGTAACTACCTGCAGGTAGATTTGAACCTGGGACCTCTGAAGCTTAGTTTAGGAGTCCCTACCACTTGAGCTAAAAGCCAGTTGCCTCTCAGCTTAGTCTGTAGAGCTCATTCATTCTTATGTCTCAGTGTAAGAGGTCCACATGCCACTGCATAGGACAGTGAACCACACTAGGGCTATGTCTAGCAGAGTTTTTGCACAAAAATGGCCATTTTTGCACAAAAACTCTTGGAGCGTCCACACTAAAAGTGCATTTTTGCGCAAGAAAATTTACAGTACACCATAAGAAGAGAGGGCTTTTGGCTTTTTGTGCAAGTTATTCCTCTTTCTGCGAGGAATAAGACTTTTTGAGCAAGAGCTCTTCCACAAAAAGCTTCTTGCACACGAAGCCTGCAGTGTAGATGTAACCTAGGTGTGAGGGTTACACTGAGGCAGACTTCCTGCCTCTCCTGGCACTGTAGACCACACTGTGTCCCAGAGGAAGCCAGTCTGGCTCCTAGCCAGAGGCACACAAGCAGCTCTACATGCTGCTCTCGCCCTCAGGCACAGACTCCACCTATCTCCCTTTGGCCAGGAATTAGCCACTGGGAATGTGGAAGCAATATTTAGAATGGGGGTAGCTCACAAAGCCCTGTGCCTCCTCCCCCACGCACGTAGGATCCAGACCTGCTGCTGATCACTTGGTGGTCTACAGTGCCAGGCTAAGCAGGAAACCTGCCTTAGCCCCCCCACTAGTCATTGAGTCACCCCATGCCAGACATTGTGCCACCCAGTCCTGGGTTACAACCCATAGTTTGAAAACCACTGGTCTAGGTGAGTATCCCCAAGGCTGCAAAACATTTCTGCTTGAGTCTAAGCATTCCGGGTGCTCTGTGGTGGAATGCGGGATACTTCAGTGACCTATAGGACTCTCAGTCCAACTCTTACGAAACCTTCACAGTATTCCCTAGTTGACTACCCACTCTTGGTTTTAAACTGTTGTCCTGCAGTATGGTAGAGCTCACAGTAGTCATGGGCAAACTAAGCAAGTGCTTAGGTGCTGGCACAACTCCAAGGGGCCCTTATTTGCTCTTTTGTTATGTACTGCAGAGAGTGAATATTCCTGCATATGGTCCCCCCAGTAGGTATCTTAATCCATCTACTATAATTATGAACTGGGTAATCCTGATGTACTGGCAATCATGCAACAGATTTATAGGTCATTGACAGTTTTTTGATCAATCTTTTTAGTAAAAAATTGCTGCTCTGCTAAAGCCAAACTTATCCATATGCATATCAGTTTTAACTAAAAATACCATTAGAAAAGTTTCTCAGGTCAGAATTTCTGGCAGCCACATGTGAGAGAAACCTGTCCCAGCATAGTCATAAGCCTGGTATATCATTTTTGTTGCCCTTTTCTGAACCTTTTCCTCTTCCAAGATACCTTTTTTGGGATGAGGTGACCACATCTGTATGCAGTATTCAAGATGTGGACGTACCGTGGATTTATATAGAGGCAATAAGATATTGTCTGTCTTATTCTCTATCGCCTTTTTAATTATTCCTAACACTCTATGGCTACGTCTACATTGGCCCCTTCTCCGGAAGAGGCATGTTAATTTCCAACTTCAGGACAGGGAAATCCGCGGGGGATTTAAATATCCCCCGCGGGATTTAAATAAACATGGCCGCCGCTTTT
This sequence comes from Pelodiscus sinensis, assembly GCF_052426305.1. Taxonomy (NCBI): domain Eukaryota; kingdom Metazoa; phylum Chordata; order Testudines; family Trionychidae; genus Pelodiscus; species Pelodiscus sinensis. The sequence goes on along the minus strand of NC_143064.1, from coordinate 10,756,069 downwards.
TTTCGGCTTGGGGAAAAGCCGGAAAAAAGCGTCTAGACTGGCGCGATCCTCCGGGGTAAAGCCCTTTTCCGGAGGATCTCTTATTCCTACTTCGAAGTAGGAATAAGAGATCCTCCGGAAAAGGGCTTTACCCCGGAGGATCGCGCCAGTCTAGACGCTTTTTTCCGGCTTTTCCCCAAGCCGGAAAAAAAGCGGCGGCCATGTTTATTTAAATCCCGCGGGGGATATTTAAATCCCCCGCGGATTTCCCTGTCCTGAAGTTGGAAATTAACATGCCTCTTCCGGAGAAGGGGCCAATGTAGACGTAGCCTATTTGCTTTTTCGACTGCTTATGCACACTGAGTAGATATTTTCAGAGAACTATCCACAATGACTCCAAGATCTCTCACTTCAGTAGTTATAGCTAAAGTAGTCCCCATCATTTTGTATATATAGTTGGGATTATTTTTTCCAATGTGCATTTATCCACATGAAATTTCATTTGTTGCTTTGTTGCCCAATCACTTAGTTTGGGGAGATCTTTCTGACGCTCTTCACAGTCTGCTTTGATCTATCTTGAGCAGTTTGGTATAATCTGCAAACATTGCCACCTCACTATTTACCCCTTTCTCTAGATCATTTATTAATAGGTTGAATAGGATTGGTCCCAGGACAGACCCTTGAAGGACCCCTTTAGTTATCTCTCTTCACTCTGAAAACTGACCTTTGTTTCCTGTTTTTTAACCAGTTCTCAATCCATGAAAGGATCTTCCCTCTTATCCCATGACAACTTAATGTATATAAGAGCACTTGGTGAGGAACCTTGTCAAAGGCTTTCTGGAAATCTTAAGTGCACTCTATTGGCGCCCCTTTGTCCACATGTTCATGAAACAAATTATTTTGCAGCTAGCCCTAGTGGGCTGGCTTTAACTGAAATCACAGATCAGCCTCCAATATGAATTTGCAAGCTACTCATGTTGGTGGCAGGAGACAGGCCATGGCAAGCACCCGTTTGTGATCTGTTCCTTGACTGGCTCCCCCTGGAGGAGCAATGCTTCAGTGATCAGACTGGAGGGAAAGTTACCACTGAAGACCTGGAATGGTCAGCAGTAGTCCCAAAACTATCAGGAAAAGGATTAAAAGTGCAGCATGGGCAGGAAGCTGGGTTCACAAACAACATTATGACTGTTAATGCTGCTAATTACCCATCATGAACAGGTTTGTCGTTTATAGTTTGCATTCCACTCCAAGAAAACTCATGATATATAGATTATACAATGCAGTTTGGAGTTGGTGATGCTAGAAAAGGGCCCTCTCCCGGGGATATATGTCCTGGAAGTGACATTTAAAGACAAATTGACAGACTTGAACAGCCTAGTGTTAGGTGTAAACTAGAGCATCAAGATGCAGATGAACTGTCTAATCACATAATGCTTTGTCTGTAGTTGTTACAGCCTACAGGGGTGTGTAAAACCCTATTTCCGACTAGATATATTGCAACAAATGCTCCTTCATGTGAAACTATTTTTTAAGAGCAAAGATTTACAATATACCTCAGTGGCTCTAGCAAAAGCTGGCTTTCATGCCATTTTGACTTCTGCATATAGATGCTAAATGGTGCAGGGGGATTGAAGCACATAACTCCCGTTAGAGTTAGCGGGAGTTATGTGTGACAGTTTCTTTGCTTCATGAGGAGACTAACTTGGAGGGTTTATATGCTTAAAATAGATCTATTTTGTAAAGGGGAAAAAATTGAGCCACATGCTGAGAAAACCTCATCTCCAATGAAATCTCTCAGTTACTTTTATGATGATTCTTCTCCTAACTCTCTGGCCAACATAATGGTTTGAAAGGTTTTCAATTTTTCTTTAAATGAACTGACTTGTGAATGGCAGAGGAAACTTTGCTGCCATTCTACATTCACATGGCTATTTGTTTAAAGATATTTGTAATTGGGTTCTGTTTACAGTCACTTCTTATTCTATGTTAAATTGCATCTATCGGTCTCTGGATTAAGCAATGCACAGCTGCTTTAAAAGAACATGGTCATCATAATAACCCTATGAGAAAAGTCAGTGCTTCTAGTGGCTCTAACTAACAGGAGCAGAAGGAGTCTCCCTCATTGGCAATTTGTAAAACCAGGATTAGTTATTTTTTTAAAAGATATGTTCTAAATTAAAGCATAAAGCACTTGAGTTATTTCGAAATAACAATGCAAGTGTCTACATAGGAATGCCGTTATTTCAAAATAAATTTGAAATAACGGACAGCTAATTCCGACTTCTGTAAACGTTATTCCATGAGCAATAAGGCCTATTTCGAAAAAGCTATTTTGAAATAGCAGTAGTGTGGATGCTCTACTGCTGCTATTTTGAAATAGCTCCTCTCCGGGGCCATTCAAATTAATTACTCCCCAGTGCCTCCTGGAGCTCTAAATTGCCTACCTCAGACTAATTTTGAGGTTTCCCTGTAGTGTAGACATGCCATTTCGAAATAAGCTGGTTTGGAGTACTGCTTCCGGAATAGCTTAAATCAAAATAAGTGTGCAGTGTAGATGTACCCTTAACGGACTTTAAAGGAATGGAAAAGTGGTTTCTCCATTGCACACATTCACCATTTCTTGGAGCCCAGAGAAGCCTTTTCTTGTGACCACTGTGTGAAAAGAAATCCTTGTTTTAGGGGTGAAATTTGGAAGTTGTGAGCAAATTAAAGCTGGGAATTAGTCACTCTTGCATGACATATACTGAGTGCTTAACATGTCATGAAAGAGATGCGAGGGCTCATAACGGGTGCAGCAAGCTCTGAGATGCCAGGGCTATGAAGTGCCAAGGTGATGGGGAAAAGTTATCCATCAAGGGGAATGGGATAAAATATCCCTGGGGCATGCAATCATTTTGTAGTGCCAGTTTAGTTACTTTTCCTTTACACACTTCCTCCAGTGCCTGGTGGTATTTGGTGAGTATTTCAGGATGAAGCCACAGGAAAGAGAGACAGAGGAGAGCTTTTGTTGCATTATAAAGCTCTTTACCCTATTTCCATGGAAACAGGAACCGAAAGGCAGCCGGTTGCCTTGTGTAGATTTCTCAGAACACTTGGATCCTTCAACATTGGGCCAGCAGGCCGCCACAGGAGGCATCTTTGAAACAACACCTCCGATAAGATCTCACTATCTCCCCCACAGTCTTAAGAAAAGCAATGAGAAAAATGGCTGCTTTAAGCTGAGAGGCAACGTCTACACTGGAAGCTTCTTGCGCAAGAAGCCTTTCGCGCAAGAATTTTTGCGCAAAACCTTCTTGCTCAAGAAAACATTCACACCTCAAAGTGCATCTCAAAAGTGATGTGCTTTTGCACAAGAGAGCAGCCACACTGCATGGATGTGCTTGCACAAGAAAGCTCTGACGGTCATTCGGCGAATGGCCATCAGAGCACCTGAGATTTTTCCCATAGGGGTTTCTTGCGCGAGAAACCCCTGAGGAGTGTCTACACTTGCCTTTTTGTGAAAGAAGGAGTTATGCCTCGTAAAAGGAGGTTTACCTACACTGGGAAAAGCCTTCTGTTCTGCCATTTTATTGCCCATTTACTTGTGCAAAAGTGCATTTGAGGTATGGATGCTCCATAGATTTTTGCGCAAAAACCTTGCAGTGTAGACGTAGACTTTGTGTTTTGGAGCAAGGACCACATCTTCCTAGCAGTTGTCCTACACCTGGCACAGTGAGGCCTGCTTAGATTAGAGTCATTGAGTAGAACCCCAATATTAACCTCCACAAAAGGATCAGACCAGATAAGCACAAAATCACCATTCATTATCTCCTACTGTGTGTGCAAGTATTAAAGCATTTTTAGTTTAACTCATTAAAAATAGAAAGACATCACATCACACAGCTGGATTCCAAGTACCTGTGTTTAGAAACCATATTACAAGCATGCCAGGGCTAGCTACATATGTTAGAGTCTCGTTGCTTCTGAAACAAAAACCGGGGAGGCCAAAAAGAGAACTTACAAAGCCATGTAAAGGGAAATGCCCCAATTCCTTGTTACTGCTGTGACAACAGTTCTATGTAAATAAACTAGCCAGTGGGTTTAGTGATAATAGTGACCAAGGGCAAAGAAAACACCAGAATACATGCCTTTAAAACACAAAAATTATCAGAGGAATCAGAGGTCAGTAGAAGAACCTGAAACTATTTTAACTTTCTTTAAATTGGCAAGATTTAAAGTTTACACTGTTCCTTTAGTGGAAATGGTTACCTGAAAATCTCCTTAGCAATAAATTAGAATATATATATATATATATATATATATATATATATATATATATATTGCTAAGGAGATTTTATATATATGTATAAAAGCCTCCCTTGTAAGATTTCTGCTATGCCTTGGAGCTGCTTAGTTACAGAGTTGCTTTTGCATTACTTTGCTACTCAAAGTCTAGGCAAAAACCAGGAAAGAATAAAAATGAGGCAAAGGGGAAAGAATTAAAGTTTTCAACCCCACAAAGGGTGTGTCCACACAGCAAAGTTATTTCAGAATAACAGCTGTTATTCTGGAATAACTATGTGAGCATCCACACAGTAATTCTGTTATTTTGAAATAATTTTGAAATAACAGACAGCTTATTCCAACTTCTGTAAACCTCATTCTACAAAGAATGGGCTATGTAGCCACTCCACTCTATTTCGAAATTGCCCCTCACCAGGTCCGCTCTAAGTTATTCCTCATAAGGCTCTAAATCGAGATAGCAATCAAAGAAATTTTGGAAAAGTGGACATGCTCTTTTGCCTGTAAACTTTAGTTTACGAAGAAGAAGGGATGTGACAAAAGAACAGGTTTTTCTGAAATTTGGCACTGTGAATATGCGTCAAATTTTGGAAAAGCCTCATTAGAAAGAAAAGCGGAAAAAGATATTTGCACATTTGCAATTTGTGTATCTTTTTGTCTTTTCTTTGTAGTATAGACGTAGCCCTACATTAGGAAAACCTGCTTTTGCACAAAATCTTGCCAATGTAGACACAGCCTCAGGGTATATATGACCCTTGAGGCCTACTCACCAGAAAAGCCTCCCCCAGCCAGGAGGTTGATTGTCCAGGGTAGAGAAAAGGCTGGTAGGGGGACCCGGGTCCTCCCTCACCACAGGGTCCCAGCCCAGGGCTCTTTAGGCAGAGACTATAGCTCCTGCTTGCTTGGCAGGGGATCTGGCTGATACATGCTGAGCCATGCTATCAGTCCTCTGTCCTGGGCTGCTTCCTGCCACACCCTGGTACCCCCATAGTCTGCTGACCTCCCGGACCGGTCCTTACCGGGGCTAGTGCTGAGGCTGCGGGTGCTCCTGCCTCCCACGGGGTAGCGGCTGCTGGCTCTTTTCTGGGGTTGGCTGCGGGCAGCGACTTGGGTCTCAGCTGCTGCAGAAACACGGGTGCTGCCTGACCTACTCCTTCCCCCAGTGGCCTACCTCGCTGCGGGGCTCTCTCTGCTTTTATACTCTGGGTCTGCTATGAGCATGCCCAGTAGAGCTGGATGGGCGGGGCCTTCTCAGCCAGCTGGGCCTGGGCTACTCCCTGCCCTTCAGTGCGGGGCCTGTCCGCCCCATCACAGAGTCAACCAATGTCAGGGAGGCAGGCAATTAGCCACTTCTCTTTAACCATCCCTTCATAAAGAAGGAGAGCCCTTGCTTTTTGGATCATACCATTCGAATGCTAATGCAGCCCGTGCCAGTACTTAAAAAGAGTTAATTCTATTTTTAACTGTGTCGTTTCTTGCTGTTTACCAAATAGTACCATTTACTGCTATTGTTAAAATTTACTAATCTGGAAATCATGCTGCTTTCAATAACAACAAAAAAGAGGAACACAATCTAACTTAACTCCTTCTAATACTTAGCAGCATACGCTTTTTTAAAACAATTTATGATGGTTTTCTTTGCCCTTGAGGTATCTCTCGATCCAATAAAAAAAAATCTTTTTCATTTGCTCCGTGATTTTTTACTGTAGGTATTAGCTTCAAATATAGATCTCACCTCTCTGCCCATTTTCTAACGCCCAAGTAAAATTGATGAGACTCATTTTTAGCAATTTGATATTTTCAGCCCTAGTCTCCAAAGAAATCCAACAAGTTAAGAATGGAATGTGAACACACTTTACTGAGCTGAAATGGGTTACCCTCAGATCATGCTGTGCTTTTATAGGGCTACTTCCATTTGAGCTGTTAATATGGTTTCTAAGCTTTTCCCACAGCGAAATTTAAACTAACTAATGTGTACATTTCTTTTGTGTCCCGTGGTTCTTTTCCAAATATTAGAATTATCTTGGCCCCTTTCCCATCTCTTTTATTTGTTGACTGTTCTTACAAAAGTAATGACTCCAGGTTTTATTTAACCTGTTTCCACTCTTATATCTTTTGCCACTGAGTGGACCATTTTCTTTGTTCCTAACACTTAGACATTTTCTACTTACCAACTTTTTGTGAGTTTATATCCATTTAAGAACAATTTCAAATGCCATTTTCAATTATCTTCAATTCCTGTCTATGTCAGAATAACTCCTTACTTTTGAGTTAATCCTATTAGCACTGATGGAAAACCCACTCCGTACCTACTATTTCAGCTTGTAGGAACTAACATACTTCTTGGCGTAGGAGTTGCAACCCCAAACACAGGGCTGGCCCACAACATTTTGTCACCTGAGCAGGGGAGCTCAAATGATGTCCCTATTCCCCCTTGCTTGCGCCAAAACTTTGAAAGGTCTCAATTCTGCCTTCTTCCTGTTCTACTCCTCTCACGGCACTCCACCATCTCTGTGCATCTAGAGCAGAGAGAATACATATGTACAATTTTCTACACTCTGGGTCCTAGTGGCAACCCCCCACAGTCTAGCACCTGAGGCGGCCACCTCAGTTCGCCTCATGGTAAGGCCAGCCTGCCCAACACACGTGCGCACACACACACACACACACACACACACACACACACACACACACACATTTCTTTTTTTTCTTTAAATGAGGGTAAATGTCACATGAACAAGTCCAGATCACATTGTGCTATGACGTTTCAAATCCAGTTTACCAAGCAACATATGCAGAGATGAATGCACAAGCTCTATTCATCTGTACTGCATTTGATAGACAAGAGTAAATTGTATTAGATCATGGGTCCTGTACTATTTTTTGTCCACTTTCTTGCTTATTTTTCCAGTTTATTTTTAAAACCATCTTTTTTTTTTTTTTTTTTTTTACTTTTTGAATCAAAATGAAAATAGAGCCCGTTGTCCGTTACTAACTATGCTCAGGACTTTATGTGATTCATTAAAGACCATACATTTTAGTGAGCCAGTGACATTTCTCTTCCACACTTTAGGCAGTGCCCTTTCCATCACAGTACTCATCAGAGCAGAGGAGAGAGTCTGGAGCAATAAATAGTTCCTGAGGTTGCTTTAACATGGAAGTGCAGCTGAGATATTCAATAAAATCAATCGGAATTTGCTGCAAGTATATGTCATCGCCATGAACATTCCTCTTTTTGCACAAGATGAGAGAAAACAAATCATAACCCAGTTAAGAATGTAATAGTGCTCACTTCCCTCATGAGGTTTCGCAAAGGCTCCAGTTGTGGGAAGTTCATGCAAACAGGTTCCCTGCCCCCCAGCCATTTCTGAGGAGATTCTGGTTTCTTTGTCTTCTAGCTTCATGGAATTAATTGAAGCAGTACAGAGCCGTGGTGGGGTGGGGTGAATTAAGGGGGATTTCAGTCAACATTCCTTAGTTGTTTAGCGGGTAGCAAGACAGGTTTAGGTACATAAATTCTACGCTTGCTTACCAAGATGGTGGATTATTTTTCTGGTTTAAACCAGCCCTCCTCCTCATGATCAGGTTGTCTTCCAACCTCCCAGGCAGCTTTGGTGTTACTCAGCCCTCTTGCTAGATAGCTTGGCATCCCTCCACACTCAGAAACCAGGGCTGGCTGATTTGCTGGAGACAAGCGGGGCCTACTCCCATTTCCTTGAGTAGAGAAAGCGCATTGTGCAAGGATGAACGTCAAGTTGGGTACAAGGGATTCCACACTATATGGGCTTCGGGTGAGGGTCTGGTACAGATGTACACAAGTGCCAACCTGTGAGCATCAATCAGAGTCTCTATAGGCTGGCACACAAGACTGCAATGAGCTGGCTGTGGGAGGAAGAGCCGTAGGTCCATCTTGACATAGATCCAGAGGACTGTGTGCAGCTAGTGTAAGATTAGAATATCATTGTGCCCCTAAGGGAGAGTGTTCTTCAGGCTGGAGTGGAAGGGTGAGAGATTTCAGTTCTCCAGCCCTCTCCCTCATACACTCCATGGCTACGTCTACACTGGCCCCTTTTCCGGAAGGGGCATGTTAATTTCAGCTATCGTAATAGGGAAATCCGCAGGGGATTTAAATATCCCCCGCGGCATTTAAATAAAAATGTCCGCTGTTTTTTTCCGGCTTTTAAAAAAGCCGGAAAAGAGCGTCTACACTGGCCCCGATCCTCCGGAAAAAAAGCCCTTTTCCGGAGGATCTTATTCCTACTTTGAAGTAGGAATAAGATCCTCCGGAAAAGGGCTTTTTTTCCGGAGGATCGGGGCCAGTGTAGACGCTCTTTTCCGTCTTTTTTAAAAGCCGGAAAAAAGCGGTGGACATTTTTATTTAAATGCCGCGGGGGATATTTAAATCCCCCGCGGATTTCCCTATTACGGCTTCTGAAATTAACATGCCCCTTCCGGAAAAGGGGCCAGTGTAGACGTAGCCCATATGTATTAGTGTCAAGTTATGGGTTTTATGTGGCTAGTGTGATTTTAGCCCTAAGTGCATGAACAATTAATTATTGAATAGACACAATCACTAACTCTGCCCACATGCAACCGTTCCCCAAATCAGCCTAAGGCTTTGAGAAAAGCCTGGATAGATAAATACCAAGAAGTCTCTCCAGTTGATCACACAGGTTACTTTCTGGCTGTATCCAGACTTGGGCCAGGAATGGAAATGCCTCCAGATCCTTGGCCTCTCCACTGAGAACACCCTAACTCCATTCACCAAGTGGTTACCTCTCAGAATTGCTTGATCAAGCGTCTCCGCTAACCTCAGCTTCCAAGATCAAAAAAGAAAAAAACAGAATCTGGATACCCAAGAGCTACACTATTAAGGGTGTTAAAACTGTAAAGCTGAAACTGAATACAGCAAGATCCAACAGTCATAAAAACTATCCTCCAAAACCAATGGGAAACTCATATTTCAGCTTCTACTGCATACCAGGGCTTTTTTTCAGAGGAGGGCTGTAAGTACAGGTAAGTGTGACTGAGTTTCTAGTATGTTTTCATCTGCTGACACTAAATACACTGTAAATTCATGGCACCTATTCTACATCATACATTTGCTATGTGTGGTTATCAGACATTCAGGAACATAACATCAATCACTGCCTGTAACTCATTAGACAAGTATAGAATTGTTTTTCTGCTTTAAAATCGTATTTCTGCTTTCTTAGGGCTGCCCACCCATTCTGCAGATATAGAGTGCCATGTGGTATCTGACTGCCATTCGGGGTCTAATACAAAGTCTACATAGGTGTTTATATGACCCCAATCAGCACAGTACTTCAGTACCACTCAAATATATAAAAAGCAGAAATAATAAGCACTGTCTCCTTTTCTTTCACCTCTCCCAGTCTATAGGAGAAATAACATGATTTATTGTGCATCTCTCTCTCACACACACATAGTTCAGAAAGGAGGAGGGCATGCATCCGTGTGTGAAGCGATTGCTTAGGGAAATCTGAAAGAAAGCAATGAGTTTTGCATTTAGTTTTGAGTGCTAGGAGGTCATTCTTCCCCTTCTATAGTAAGGTTCAGTTCCTGTAAAAGTTTTTTTCTCTTATGCAGATAAAGAGTTTTGTGATTCCTGTGGAATGTGACTGTTGTACAAGGTTGTGGCCACAAAAAGAATCATTCTGACAGCAGTATGTATAAGATACATGGTTTTATTAGATCATGTGATTACAGACTAGAAAACATCACAATTTTCCTAAATAAAATAGAGAACGGTGGGAACCAGTTTTCAGACTCATAAGAAATTCCACAGTTTAGACATTTTCCATTTTGAAACTGAATGAAAAATTTAAAAATTTCCCACAAAACAAAATCCCTCCCCAAAGCACTTCCTTGGAGATCAAAATGCTTTATTCCAATTTCATCTATGAGAATATAGTGAAACAAAAAGTCATTTTGAAATGGAAAATCAGAAGGGAGTGTTCCAATTTTTCTTTTTTGCCCTAAAAAAAAGTCATCAAAAACAACATGTTTTCACAAGCATTTTTTTGTAGGAATCAGCATTTTCTGCCACACAAACATTGTCATACTTTGAGGACTATGATTGAATTGCAAGCTATCACGTATCAGGATACGTCTACACAGCAGGGCTCAAGTTGCAGTAAGCTACGCAACTTCAGCTACATCAATTGTGTAACTTAAGTCCAAATAGCTTAACTCGGCTTTAGGCCCTGTCCACACAGCAGGAAGTGGAAGGAAGAACACTCTTCCTTCAACTTCCCTCACTCCCAGTGAAATTAGGGTTACCAGGATTTGGACTAAGAAGTCCTCAAGCTTGATATTATTTCAAAGGAAAGGCTTGTAGAATAGACACTCTCTTTGTTATTTCAGAATATCGTCAATTATTCCAAAATAACGTTGCTGTGTTGATGTACCCTCAGCATGTGTGTGCAGGGAAGGTGGGTTTCTGAGTTCTGAAGACTAGGAGGCACTGTCGGGAGTGATGTGAGCTGACAGAGTCTGGACCGAACCAGCCCAGAAAAAAGGTGGAGTGAGTTACGCATCAGCATGCAGCCTGCTTTGTGTCCCTCTGGTTTTGGTTACTGCGTAGTATTATTCTGGATGCTAAGAATAGTGTTTCATTGCAAACTCCCAGCAAAGGTATTTTATGTTTTTTTATTTAACTCATCTCAGTATATTCAGTGAACATAAATCATTGCATCAGAAAGTTTCCAACCAACTGTAGTGAAACCTACATATGGCTGGGATCTAGTCCACCTGAGAAGGCTTCCAGGCACTTAGCTAAAGTTTTCCCAAGCTATACCTGACTGGAGTTTGTTGTTAAATAATGAGTAGTAACCTCAACTTTTAGCAAGCATTCCCAGTGCGGAGAGATTCAGCTAGTGAGTTATTTATGTTTGCATTTGATATATTCACAGCTGAAGTGGCTGACTTCTTTGTTGTTCAGCTCATCTTCATTTCTCTTACAGGAGAGGCAAGGCGTACATCACATCTCTAGCATTTTTTCCCTGATATTGACTATCTACCTCCTCAAGGAGTTTACACTATTACATGGAGGGTTACCACAGTGAAGTGGGAGAAAACTCTGTTGTTTATAAGTGTGAAGCAGCTACATTGTACAAACTGAGCTTTGACCCGCTCTTCTGTAGGAAATTTAACCCCGGACAATTATTTAGAAAATATATACATATTTTTTCAGACACATTGAATTGATTATTTGGATTTTAGATGGAAGCTAGCTAGCACATGATCTGGAACTCACCTAAAGGGCAAGTTTTTTGAGACCACTCTTTTGCAACGAAAGCAATAAAAATTGCAGCTTGTATTTCAGTTATCAATTAAATCATACATCAAAGACCAACTTCAGTAACAAAATTCAGGACTATGTAGCACTTTAAAGACTAACAAGATGGTTTATTAGATGATGAGCTTTCGTGGGCCAGACCCACTTCCTCAGATCAAAACTAGCACGAGGAGTACAGGTAGTTCGGAATAGGAAGCCTAATCTGAACTACCTAGTCCGTGCCGCGTGTAGCCACAGGCACGGAGTCCGAACTAGCCGGGATTTAAAAATGGTGGCACCCGGCAAGATGCAAATGAAGCCCGGGAAATTCAAATCCTGGGCTTCATTTGCCACTTCGGTTGCCTACATTAACCACCCTAGTTCAAACTAGGGTGGTAGTGTAGACATACCCAAAAGGATGAGGCAAACCTATGGTGCTGAAACTAATATGGAACACCGGATTAAGTGTATCAGGATCTGAAATCAAATTATTGCATGATATTCCTGTTGCCTGAGCTCTACCAGCTAAGGCCCTGGCCAACTGGCTCTAATGTTTGTAGGGACACCTGACAGAAGGCTGACTGTGCAACTCAGTCAGGAAAGGTGAAGCTGAAGTCCAGGAAAGGTGGCTCACTGCAAGCTACACACAATAATGCTTAAGCCATCGGACAAAGACGTAAGTGGAGCATAAATGGAACAGAGGGACTTGTATCCCGCTTTACTCAGCAAATTTCATTCCAAAGATTGACGCAATGGAAGAGAATAAAACAGCCCAAATGTTTCAATTCTGGGAGGCATGGAGGGGGGGGAGGTGTTTGCAATCCAAGAAATGCTGCTTGCAGCTGGACATGCTGTAAAGCGAATTCTGGATAGTATTAATTTTGCACAAGTCAGGGAGTCACCGCCCTTTGTTTTTCAAGGAAGATATTTGTAAAGAAAGCGGCGGGGGTGGCTAACCTATCTGATTACTTGCAAGACTATCTAAATGATGCATTCATCTCCTATGGCTGCCCAGAAGGGTGGAACAAGCCTGTTTCAAGATGAGAGGATTTTATCCTTTCCTGATGAGCCGAAGTAGAGGCAAACATTGTTGGACGTGAAGTGAGTTTGGGAACAGAACAGATTGTGTCCTTAGGAGTCAGCAGATTGCCATGAGAGAGCTGCAATTAAATCCTTGTAATAAACCTTTAAAATGGAGTACGGTTTCTTAAAGAGACGGCACATATTGAAACTACAACAAAATTAAAATGTAAGAACATAAGAACGGCCATACTGAGTCAGATCAAAGGTCCATCTAGCCCAGTATCCTGTCTGCCAACAGTGGCCAATTCCAGATGCCCCAGAGGGAGGGAGAACAACAGCTAATCTTCATGTGAGCCACCTCCTGTCACCCATTTCCAGACAAACAGAGGCTAGGGACACAATGCCTACCCATCCTGGCTAATAGTCATTGATGGACCTAACCTCCATGAATCTATCTAGCTCTTTTTTGAACCCTGTTAAAGTCCTAGCCTTCACCACATCCTCTGGCAAGGAGTTCCACAGGTTGACCCCTAGTTCTTATATTGTGAGACTAAGTAAATAACTTTTCCTTATTCACTTTTTCCACAGAAGTCATGATTTTATAGACCTCTATTATATCCCTCCTTAATCCCCTGAAAAAAATGAGGAAGAATGGCTCTTGCTCAAGAGAGGTTTTTTGCACAAAAAGGAGCCATCTATACAGCTCCTTTTTGTGCAAAAGCTTCTTGTGCAAAACTTGCCCCTAAGTCTATTCCACGCTTCATTTGCATAAGCTTTTGTGGAAGAGAGGTGCAGTACAGACGCAGCCTCCGAGCTTACCTTAGATGCTGAATATTCAGGTTTTTCAAGGATGACACAAATTGGTGCATCACCACGGATAGATACTTAACTTATGATTGTTACTAGAGATCAGCTCCAAAAACTTTAGTGATTGAAGCAATAGCTTATGGTAAATTATATCTGCTGAGAGGTCCAGCTTGAGCCAAATAGTCAATTCTGACCTCCAATTAGAAAAAGTGCTAATTTGCTACCTTAACATGTACAATCTCCAATCCAATGGAAAATTAGAGTCTTACCAAGATAATAATTGTATCCAAGAATGCCTGTAATCTAGTGCAATCATCTTTTTGATCTTCATTTAGGTGGTACAGGTTGAATCTCTGTAGTCCAACACTCTTTGTTCTGGCAATAGCAGTGGTCCAGCATGATTTTAGTTATCTGAACGTTTACTTAACATGGGGGTGGCCAAGTTTCCCACAATCCCATAAAGTTTGTTTACAGCCATCAGTCCTGGCTCTCAGAATTCTGTGCTGTTATTTAGATCTAATTTGCTCCATATGTCTTCTAAGAGCCCAATAAACAGTGGAAGTGTTGGTGATGCTGCTAGACAATATCAGACTCCCATGGTTCAGCAAAGTCTCTGGTTTGGCACTGATTAGGTCCCAAGAGTTCTAGCCTAGAGAGGTTCAACCTATATGCATTTGGTAAGTATACCAGTGTGCAGGGATAGGTTCTTATGTGGGTGGAGAGAGTTTTCTCCTGGCTGAGAGTAGTTGGCAACTGCCCTTTCAAATCTTTATTATTGATCTAAAAGATGGGGGTGGTGAGAAGTGATGAAACAGAGTTTGTAAGTGGCAAAGTTACTTACATTTATCAGGATGAGAGAGGAGTGTGAGGCCTTCAGTGGGATCTAGCCAAGCTTAGTGAATCTGCAACATGTGTTGACAAATGCAAAGAAACACACTGGAGGTAAAAATTAAGCTACTCATGCACTACATAGGGTTCTAAATTAACAGTATCAGAGCAATAAAGGGATCCAGGGAACTTTGCAGAGATCTCAGTAAAGAACTCTACTCAATGTACAGCTGTCATCAGAAACAACAAGATGTTAGGATATATAAAGGAATTGGGTAGCAAAGAAGATTTATTATAATGCTTTTCTATATATTAATAATGTAGTCCCATCAGGATTCTGTGGGCAGTTCACATCACCTCATCTCACAAAGGGATTGCAGAGAAGGGTGATGAATGTAGTCAAGGACATAAAATCCTTCATATGAAGAGAGATTGAAAAGAGTAGGATTGTTCACCATAGAAAGGCGATAAATAAAAGGGGCCATGCTAAAGGTACATAGAATAATGGATGATTTAGAGAAGGAAGCTTGGGAGAATGTCTCGGAACTCAAGAACAAGGGGTTAGGCAATGGAAGTAAATATATGAAATTCAATACAGATAAAAGGGAAAACTTTACTACATATGTTTAAACTATGTAACTTGTTGGCACAGAAGTATAGACCAAGACCTTAACAAAATTCAAAAAGGGATTGGACAATTATATGGATATGAAGAATCGGCAGAATATTAACCTGTGTTTTAAGCCTTGAAGTACCATCCATTAGGGCATGTCTACACTACACAGAAGATCAGAGCTGCCACAGTCAATCTTCTGCGGTTTGAATTAGTGGTCTAGTGAAGATGCGCAGAGGGGGCTCCCAATGGCACCAATAGTCCTGCTCCTCATGAGGAATAAGGGATGTCAACATGAGCATGTGCTCCTGTTGACCTCCTGCTGTGTGGGTGGAGCCAAAACACGATTTAAGATACTTCGACTTCAGCTACATAATTAACTTACGTTAATTTAAAGTATGTGGTACTGGTCAATTTTATACAACAGATCGTAGACTAGGTGGACCTTAGTTATGATCCAATGAGAGAAGTCTATGTTCACAAAATGAAGTGTTGATAATGCCCATCCATAATGGTACCAAAGATGAATAAATGTCTTTGAACAACTGATATTTCCTTACCTCATTATAAACATCTTCCTTATCAGTAAAACAGGATTAATAATATTTACCTCACCGGGATGTTTTGAAGACTGATATTTGTAAATCTCTTCTTGGAAGTTATGCTATTAATTATATTTTATCATATGTGCAGCAGTAGTGATATCTGTAATAAGATCACCTAACATTTTCCATTATAATGACATTCAATTGCTTTTTCTATTATACTCATCTGAAAAAGCTGGTTAATGAAATAATATACAGTTGGTCTCAACATTACTTAAGTAGCAAAGAAGTTGAGCCCATGATATTGTGTATTAAAACAAACTGTCTTGCTAATTTATTACACCTCTATTATATTGATTTGGTTTGTTATTTTTTAAAAAAGAATGTGCCATTTCCTCCTCCTATTAGACAGATTTTACCAAAAAAAAGTTTTATTTATTCTATGTCTGTTGTGCTGCCTTGGGTTTTTTTCTTTCTACTTAGAAAGTTACCTCAGTTCTTCATTGTGAATGTTTAACAATTCTTTAATCATTTCATTTTAAATTTAATTGCTTGTTTAAATTATTTTTGTTATAAAACATTCACCATCTTTTCATCTCTAGCTGGCATCAGTTGGGACATCCCTGAAGTCCTAATGATCAAAACAAAACAGGCAAAATAATGAAGCAACAGTTAAAATCTGTTTTTATCAACAGCCGAATAAAGGGGAATAATAACTTCTCTAGATCTGCTGGAAATCACAGTGTGATGAAAGTATTATGACACACCATTAGTCATCTTAATTCCACATTTAGAATTAACAGTGTTTTTTAAATGATATAGGCTTATTAAAGAATATAGAATCACTGACACTCTCAATCATTGGCTCTTCATACATTTTCTCTTGTCTTTATTTAAATATCAATTCTATTGGTTTAAAGATTAGAGTTAATGTATAGTTGATACATGGCATCAGCAATCTCAACTGTCACCAATTTTATAACTGGTGATAACATTCAAAGGAGAGCTAAAGTACACTAATGGAATTTTAATTGTAATACCAAAGACAACCTGGCATTTATGTTTAGTTGTTGGTTTTTATTAAGCCACATCCAACAAACATTTTTTGGGAAACAGAATGCTGCTGCTTCTCTCTCTCTCTCTCTCTCTCACACACACACACACACACACACACACACAACCACACACAAAATCAGTGAATGCTTAAATAAACATGCAGGGAGTAATTCTGCAGAATTTTAAGTCCATGAGACTACTCAAAGATGCTTAAACTTAAGTATATACTATAGAGTTTTGCTGTGCTACCACCTTTACTTTTAAAACAATTAATTTTGTAGTTAGTAATAATAAAAATACTTTATAGGACTTGATCTAATGCCCTCTGAAGTCAATGGAAAGATTCCCATTGGCTTCTGTAAGCTTTGGCACAGGTCCATACTTTTCATCTCTACCTCCCCAAGCCATCTATAAAAATGGATTTGTAAGGCTGCCAAAATGCTGCACCATTATTAGCCTCTTAAAAATAGCAACTTTTTAAGATGCTGAAGACAGATAAGCTCTGCGGGAGGAGAGTTCCCATGTGCTATCTGCAGACTCTGGGGAGAGCCACGGGCATTTAGCTTCTGAGCTGTAGTGTGTATGAGGTGTGTTAACTGCAACGTAGAAGCATGTACCTAGAAAGAAGATTTTGATAACAGAGGGTACTTTAATCTAGCTGACAAAGGCATAAAATGCTTCAATGGCTGAAAGGTGAAGGCAGAAAAATGTAGGCTAGAAAAGAAGTCCAGATCTGTTTATTATGTTTGAGAGTACAAGAACAGCTTGCTTAGAGGTGTCATTCTCTAGTCCTTGAAGATAGGATGTCTTGTTTTAAAAAAAATGCTTCAGCATATATGCAACTTCAAGATCTGGCTTTGCAGGAAGTACCAAGGGAAATTTTCTAGCCTGTGTTACTTAGAAGCCCTGACTAGAAGCTCAGAATTGTTTCTTTTGTCCTTAAAATCTATGGGCAATTCAGGGTTGATGCCTATATTTGTTTGTAAAATTTAGAGGTAGATTTCTGGACAACGAGCCTTGGGGACACGCATAAGTTTTGGTTAATATATTTATCTATATTTGGTGGCACCAGTACTGTCTATATGTGCCACAAATTGTCATGGAAGCACAAGCAAATACAGGCAACTGGACATCACTGGTCCTCAATGGCTTTTCTTAGTCAATTCTGTGCATCACCCATTGAACCCTGGCATGTGAAAAGTGTATTTTAACCATGAGACCATCCAGTTTGTTCAGCCACATTAAAGGCATCCCCCACTGTGAGACCTTTACAATGAACATGGGGACTTGAGACAAAAGAGACTTCAGAGAGGTGTGGATATGTTTTACTGGCAAAATAGTTCAGCCTGCATATAACATATGAATACTCTTATTGTGATCACGCATGTAAGGGTTTGCAAAGGCAGAGCGTTGGTTTGATAATTGATCAGAATGCAAAGGCCTGTTATTATACCTATATTAATAGTATTCTAAATATTAGATGTTTTAAGAATTAAACACTCATTTCTGATGCATCAGACCATAACAACGATTGTGTTAATAATCGTGCAACCTTGACTTAGAGCTTCCGGAAGAACTTGGGAGTAATTACTTCTAAAGACTTTGGGGAGTAGTTATTTCAAAATAGCAGAAGTGGAGCATTCACACTACAACTATTTTGACATAACTATTTCGAAAGAAGCATTATTCCTCGTGGAAAGTAGGAGTTTTTGTTTTGAAATAACCAGCCCATTATTTCAAAACAGCAGACTTGGTAGTGAGGATGGTCTGCTTGTTATTCCAAAGTAAGGGGAGTTATTTTGAAATAACGCCGTAGTGTAAACCAGGGCTTACCGTTTTATGGTCAATAGGTCTAATTGCACAGACTAGACAGTGCTCAGGTAAAAAATGGTTTACACACTCCCACTATTATTGCAATGTTGTTAAAACATCCCCAAAGAAGTCCTGGGGGCACATTACCCTGAAGAGCAGGTAGACTGGAGTGCTACAATAGCACCTGAGTTATCTAAATACCCACTGTAACTACTGCTCAAATTATAACAGCTTGGAAAATTTAATTATTGTCAATACAGTCTATGCATTTCTACCATGTTGAGCATCGTGATGGTGCAGACGTGTGTAAAGTAACACTCTATCATAAGGATCATACTCATCTTTTTATTATTCCATACACACATTATGTTACATAAGTGGGCAGGGATGTGTGAACTAAATATATGCAGCCTATGGGCTCAAATATACAGGACTGTTTTGGTGTGGAGTCAAGACACCCTGGAATAGTTCCCTAGAGATAGTTTCTCAAGGAGGCAGAATCCCTCTCAAAAATCCTTGTTGCACACTGTCCCTGTGTTTATTTTTACACCTCGTCTGAGGAGGAGCACACTTCCTCTGAGCCTTTGGCCAGTACTACGGCTTAGTGTGGAAGTGATATAAAGCTATTTGCCTTAATATTAGCAAAGGAAAAGAATTAGTGTTTTGTTTAATTCTGGAATACAGGTATGTGCACAAGAATGACAATGACTCCTTTCTTCTCTCCCTCACCCCTCCTCCCACCTTCCCTTATTAATGCTTGCATCTGGACTTTTAATACTCCAGTTATCTGAAGAAGTGGGTTGTACCCACGAAAGCTCATGGTACCATCTACATGTTTTGTTAGTCTTTAAGGTGATGCTAGACTATTTGGTGTTTTTTTAAGTTTCTCCAATGACTACTTAGTAATGTAAAACAACAACACACTGCTGAGAAATCAACAGAGCATAGCACGCTGCTTACCAGAAACTTTGGCTTGTCTTCTATATGGTAAGGTGCACCCTGAGAAAAAAAATGACTAGCCAGTTAAACACAAGTACACACACCTGATGGAAGGAAATGATTGTGAAAGCTAAAAGGAGTCTGGCATAATGAAGGACATTATCCTTCTAAAGTACAAGAGTCATATTGCAATGACTTCCATTCTTCCAGGGATGTAAACAGAAGTTTTGTTTTCAGCATGAAAAAATAGTCCTACAGTCCCTTAAGCATGATGAACAAAGTAAACGAATGTTACACAGAGGATATTCTCTGAACTACAGTCAGCAAGGTAACAGCACAACTCTCATGCAGGGATGTTCTAATCCCATGGTTGCTAATGGCAATTTCAAACATGTCTGAGGGCAGACGAAGGTGAGGGAGGAAATTCATTTCTTCCTTGGCTCGTAATTTTGCTGCTCATCTTGCTAAATGCCAGCATCAACCAACAGGGGCCTGACCCAATTTAACATCCAAATAGGACAGGGGTGGGCACTTTGTGAATTTTGGCATGTGGTCCTGGGCTGGCTTCAGGTCCCCCAGAAAGGATGGGGCCTCAGGCACAAGGCGAGGGGGTGGGGGCTAAAGAGAGAGAGAGAGTGAAAGAGAGAGTCTGTGCAAGAGAGACACAGACTTAATGACACTGCTTGAGTGTGTGTGGCACAGGAATGGGAGAGTTTGTGTGTCAGTATGGCTGTGTCTAGACTACATGCCTCTGTCGTCAGAGGCATGGAAATTAGACACATAGGCAAAGTCAAATGAAGCCGCGATTTAAATGATCGCGGCTTCATTTAAATTTACATGGCTGCCGCGCTGAGCCAACAAACAGCTGATCAGCTGTTTGTCCGCTCAGCGCGCTAGTCTGGACGCTCCCCTGCCGACATCAAAGCCCTTTGTCGGCAGCCCCGTTATTCCTCGTGGGATGAGGTTTACCGGGGTTGCTGACAAAGGGCTTTGATGTCGGCAGGGGAGCGTCCAGACTTGCGCGCTGAGTGGACAAACAGCTGATCAGCTGTTTGTCGGCTCAGCGCGGCAGCCATGTAAATTTAAATGAAGCCGCGATCATTTAAATCACCGCTTCATTTGACTTTGCCAAACAAACAAATCTACATAGCTCCGTCGACGGAGCCATGTAGTTTAGACATACCCTATGTGTGTGATAGTGACTCTGTGTGGGGGGGGGGGGCACACAGTGTGGCACACACTCAGGGGCAGATGAGGATTTTGCGGGGCCCAGGGCAGCACAATTTCATGCCCCCCCCCCTTTGACACGGCGCATGCGCGGGGCTTCTTGAAGCACGGGGACTGGGGTGGCCTGTATCACCCTGCCCTATATCCGCCACTGCACCGACTGGGCATGTGAGTGTGTCTGCTGGCCGCTGCTAGCGGAGACAGGGCAAGCTGCCCTGCTCTGTTGTCTCCCTTCTGACCTGCTCTGCAGAGAGGGGTGGGGGACAGGCCCTCCTGAAGCAGCGAGGAGTCCTGTGGCACCTTATAGACTAACTGAAGTGTTGGAGCATAAGCTTTCATGGGCAAAGACCCACTTCGTCAGATGCATGCTCCAACACTTCAGTTAGTCTATAAAGTGTCACAGGACTCCTCACTGCTTTTGCAGATTTAGACTAACACGGTACACTGATACCAGGCCCTCCTGAGTCACTTACCATTCATGTTCCCCTTCTCCCCTGCCTCCACGCTGCAGAGATGGGGTGCAGGGACAGGGGGCTCCCTGACTTCACCCCACCCTCTTGTACAGCTAGCAGAAGAATCCTGGGAGCCGCTCCCTTGCAGGATGAAGCAAGGTGGGGGGAAGGGCAGCGGAACACATCTTACCAGCTGTAAATCTGCAGGCTCTGCTGGTTAGACCCAAGAGAAATGCTTGGTGGGCTGGATCTGGCCCCCAGGCCTGATTTTGCCCACCCCTGAAATAGAATCATTTCCTTCGATGAGGCTGTTACTCATCCTTCCGAGATTCTGACCATCCTTATCATTCTGCGAGTTCTGTGTAAGTGAAATGTGCATCTACTCTGACCTGCTATTTGCACTGCAGCTAGAACCAGGGGAAAATGTGGTGTCGCAATTTCACATTTGTTCCAAAGTATGATTTGCCTCTGCTCTCTTCCTAACTCTAAAACTATTTCTGGAGAAGGTAGACACACAGAAGAATAATTAAAATCAGGAGTTGGCAGGGTCGAGCAGACTAAATGTGTATTTAATCTCTCATGCGTAACTTCCCTTTCTATGCTGAATATTCTGTTGGGATTTGAACCATGATGGACCAAACGCTCCTCACTTGTATTTATTCAGCTCAACTTGAAGAAGTAGCCTTGGAAACGCTAAACCAGTCTCCTTTCACTTCTGCAGTCTCTCTAAATGTTGTTTTCTCTAAATGTAGAGCTTTCAGTGACTTCAATGGGATTTCCATGCAGGAGGACTGTGGGAAGACTCCTTTGTGGTTTTCGAAATCACAGCAGTGGGCATCAGATCAAATCCCTAGTGGTCAGTGGAAGGAATTGATTTTGGATCTGTCCCCAATGGAATTGCTCCCATGACTAAAATTTGCAGGATAGGACACAACAAGGAGAAATCATTCACCCAACTACATTTGCAGAGCTACTTACGGCTAAAACACAGCACATTCCTTGTTCTTTCTATTTCTTTACTAAAGACATAAATCATGCTTTAAACAAAGCTTGATGCACTTTTATTTCTGTACTCACTTAAATCTAGATATGAAGTGGGGAAGTGCACTTAACTGAAGTTCATAGCTCTCTATCTTTCCATGCAGGAATCAAAATCATTTTACATTTTGGCTTCAAAAAAGTAACACACAATTGAAGCCAGATTTGAAATGCATAACACTGTAAACAACAAAATGCACTCTATCAAATGTAAGTGATTTATCGATGCTGAAAGCTGGCTCCAGATAAAATGCATACTTAAGGAATCTATTTACACCGTGATTCTTTGTTTTCATTGTCTAAGTCAAAATGTGATTAGCTAATTGCTGTCAACCAGTGCAAAAGAAAAAGAAAAAAAAAAGAACAAGAGTAGTGAAGAAAACTCTGTACTTCCATTACTGAGATGTTCTCTGTTTTGCTAACAACTAGCCTCAGTAAAGTCTGTTGGTGTATTTTGGGTGTAAATGTTAGCCCTGTTCCTCAAATTGGATGCAGGCAAATTGACCCTTACAGCCGCACCGAGCCTTAATAATGTCAGTGATTATAAAACTACATGGGTCAGATTATAGGTACTTGCGTGACATAGAACTTTAATTGGCAAAATGTTGTGCTGTGGTGGTGGTAGACTAAATTATTTTTCTAGTGAATATGGTGCAGAGGATGGGATTGACAGCACTGGAGGCAGAATGTTCTGTGTTTACAGACTGGGTGCAGCAAGGAGGGAGAAGTTTAAGTTTTACCAAACCACTCCTCATAACAATGACTCCAGAGGGCTTTTGGGAAGGCAGACTTGCTATGATTCTTCACCATTGAGCAATTTTTTGTATCCACCAGAAAAACTGTCAAGCAGGAAAAATTTAGAAGTCACTCTGGCTGTGTATACACTACGAGTTTTCTCAGCCAAAAATATGCATGAGAAATATTCATTTACATGAGTTGCAATCTCATTTGCATATTTTCTGCCGATCCGTTTTTGCACTGAGGTCTTGCGCAAAAACAAGCAGTGTGGACATTTTCTTTTTGCGCAAAACCCCCTTTTTCCACAAGATCAGTAAACATCCTTTTTTGGGGCATAAAGATCTTGTGGAAAAAGAGGGTTTTGTGCAAAAAGAAAACGTTCACACTGCTTGTTTTTAAAAAGGGGGGTTTGCGCTAAAAGAAAACGTTCACACTGCTTGTTTTTGCGCAAAAACGGAACAGGAAATATGCAAATGAGATTGTGACTCATGCAAATGAGTCCCTCATTAGCATATTTTTTGCTGAGAAAACTCATAGTGTAGATGTAGCCTCTGTGATGTGAACATCAGTTTACTGGGAACTAGATGGAGGCACACTTAATTTCGCCCAGGCTATTGAATGGCACACTGCAGGTAATAACATTTGCTCATGGTAAACAAGAGTCTTGCTCAGACCAGCAACTTAATGGTGAAAGTCTCCGTGCCATATTACCAACCCATGAAGCAGCCAATGTGCAACTTTTAAGGCATTTTTGTTGTAAAAGAAACAATTTTTTCAGTACATTCCACGAGCCTGATTCACATCTCACCAGATTTTCTACACCAGCTCAAGTCTGTTCACTATAATGGTATGCCCCATAATTTATTCTGCGGTATGTAAGATCAGAATCAGGCCCAATGTTGAAAAGCTTTGCCTTGTAATTATGCAGTTACACACATGTAGTTGAAAACAAGATCATAATACTCTAAGCTGAAGCATATAATTGAAGCTAGCATTTGGTTATGTATTCAAAGCAAAGCAATCTTTTGTCTTGCATACAAGTATTTTTAGCATTTTGGTATGCAAATATACAGATGCACTTACTTGTTGCACTCTGCTGAATGAATTATGTCAGCTCTGACAAGCATCACATCTTTGTTAATTACAATATTTAGGAGAAAATTGTAAAGCATGTTGCCACACAGCTAATAGATGGATCTAAAGCTAGTATTTGCCCTAGAGGGACTGCCTCTATTAACACAACCAGCATTGCATCTGTAAAGCAAACAAAGTTGTAATCTGTGAGCTGACATGGTATTTTTGATCACTGTTAAAATTTATGAGACTTAGAAATGAAGGTAGATAATATCCCCAAATGACTGCCTCTCCATAAAAACATACGAACGGTCAAATTGGGTCAGAACAAAGGTCCATCTAGCCCAGTATCCTGTCTTCCAACAGTGGCCAACACCAGATGCCCCAGAGAGAGTAAACAGAATAGGTAATTATCAAGTGATCCCTCTCCTGTCATCCATTTCCAGCCTTTGAGAAATAGAGGCTAGGGACACCATTTCTACCCATCCTGGCTAATAGCCATTGATGGACCTAACCTCCATGAATTTATCTAGCTCTTTTATGAATCATGTTGAAGTCCTGGTCTTTGCAACCTCCTTTGACAAGGAGTTCCACAGGTTGACTGTGCGCTTCATGAACAAAACTTCCTTTTGTTTGTTTTAAACCTGATGCCTATTAATTTCATTTGGTGACCCCTAGTTCTTATGTTACAGGAACAAGTAAATAACTTTTCTTTATTCACTTTGTCAGTACCTGTCATGATTTTAAAGACCTCTAATATTTCCCCCTTAGTCTCCTCTTTGCTAAACTGAAAATTCCCAGTCTTTTTTATCTCTCTTCATATGGGACCCATTCCAAACCCCTAATCATTTTGTTGCCCTTTTCTGAACCTTTTCCAATGCTAGACACCTGCAGTCCACTCTTCCACTATGTGCTCCAGTGCACATAAAATGATAGAGGCTTTGTTTACAGTGTATCAACATCAATACACTTGGTTCTTGATTCCCCGATCCAGACATTTCCAGGTTCACCATAAGAGAGAGATAAAGTGAGTGAAGGACCAACATCTAATATGAACTAAGATTACCTCACTATCATTACTCCTTGTCTCTTTGACATCTTTGACCAACAACGCCACCACAACTCTGCAAACACTTAAGAAAATCAGCTGTGCATTCCTAGAACATCAAAAAGCCTACTGAAATCCATATGAAATGGGGCCATACAAAGAACACAAGATCAGCCTCACAGACACATATCACTTCAATTAATTGGAAGGCTGGAGCTTTTTTTTCCCTTGCTGTCCTTTGAATCATTCATTACAATTCCTTAGTTTTGTGACAACACAAAATGACACCCACTCTCATTTTCACTGTTGTAAGGAGAGTCAGGGACGGATTCTGATTTTCATAGGTATCAGTCTGCAGTAATTTCCATGGTTTCAATTGAGATGTTCTAATTTCTGAAGGTGAAACTTAGATCAAAATCTGTCCCTAGACCTGGTTGGAAGATACCACTCACACGCCATGAAATCAAAGCTTTTATGAGCTATGGACTTAGTGCAATACTGATGTGGTTCAATATTGATCTTGAGTCGAAAACCTGCCAAGGAATTACTGTAGCTTAACTCAGCACTGTCCCCCACCGCCTAATTTATTCTGCTGCTTCATCTTTCTGTCTCCACACAAGCTCCCATCTTGCTGATGGGGCAGGAGCCTTATCTGCTTCTTACTGCCATCTGGAGCAGCCTCCCTCTAACCTTTCCACCTCATTGACTCCCCAACCATTTCTAAACATACCCTTTCTCCCTCACCTACAGCTCTAAATTTCTCTCTTCCTCTGCTATTATTCATTATTTAACTATGTTGATTTATTATTTACAGCAGCTCCATAGAGTATTTTGGGATTCAGCTATACAAAGAGCAGACCCAATTTGTTGCAATTTGAGGCGAAACTCTTTGAAGTAAGCTGGAGTGATGCCCGAGTAATGACTTCAGAGCCTGTGATTTCTATTGATTTTATTTTATCTCCAGTGGGGGCGCTTATGTTGCCTTGCATTTAAGCTTTTCCCTTTTTGTAAAACCAGTTACTGTAGATGCATGCGCCAACGGTATTAGCTAATTTTAGTAAATTACTTTCCCTATTGACTATCACATCATGCTGAGGTTTCTTTTAACATGATTTTTTTGATTCTGCCTCCTTCATTTTTAATCCAAATTAGATAGCTGGATGTAATATTGTTTTGGGGAAATATATCTCCCTATGAAACTTTAACAACTTTAGGCTGAAAAAGAAATTGGAACTAGCGAGCAGTTCCTCAGGAATGAAGGCTCCTGCAACTAGACTGGTACAGATCAGGTTGTATTCTCAATTCCATTCTTCTCAGCGTTGGATTACAATGCAAATAAGAACATAAGAATGGCCATACTGACCATTATCAGACCAACGGTCCATCCAGCCCAGTATCCTGTCTGCTGACAGTGGCCAATACCAGATGCCCCAGAGGGAGAGAACACAACAGTTAATCCTCACATGATCCCTCTCCTGTCACCCATTTCCAAACAAAAAAAAAAGGCTAGGGGCACCATTCCTAACCATTCTGGCTAATAGTCATTGATGGACCTAACTTCCATGAATCTATCTAGCTCTTTTTTGAACACTAGTCTTCACCACATCCTCTGTTAAGGAGTTCCACAGGTTAACTCTGCACTGAGTGAAGAAAAACTTCCTTTTGTTTGTTTGAAGCCTGCTACCTATTAATTTCATTTGGTGAGCCCTAGTTCTTATATTGTGAGAATAAGTAAATAACATTTCCTTATTCACTTTTTCAACAACGGTCAAGAGTTTATAGACCTCTACCATATTCCCTACCTTAGTATCATTTTTTCTAAGATAAAAAGTCCAAGACTTTTTAAGCTCTCTTCATACGACACCCGTTCAAAACCCCTAATACATTTTCTTGTCCTTTTCTTAACCTTTTCTAATACATATTTTTTTTTTTAGATGAGACCACATCTGTACATAGTATTCAAGATGTGGGTATACCATGGTTTTATATACAGGCATTAAGATATTCTCTATCTTATTCTCTATCCTTTTTTTAATGATCCTAACATTCTATTTGCTTTTTTGACTGCCGCTGCACACTGGGTGGATGTTTTCAGAGAACTATCCACAATGACTCCACAATCTCTCTCTTCAGTAGTTGTAGCTAAATTAGTACTTAGGGAGTTGGCAAATGTCATTGCAGAGCTTTTGACCATTATCTTTGAAAACTCATGGAGATCGGGAAAGATCTCGGATGACTGGAAAAAGGCAAATGTAGTGCCCATCTTTAAAAAAGGGAAGAAGGACAATCCAGGGAACTACAGACTAGTCAGACTTACCTCAGTCCCCAGAAAAATCATGGAGGGGATCCTAAAATAATCCATTTTGAAGTACTTGGAAGAGGGGAAAGTGATCAGGAATAATCAATATGGATTCACGAAGGGCAAGTCATGCCTGACCAATCTGATTAGCTCATGTTCCCGGGAGCTGCCATTTTTAAATTCCCGGTAGTTCGAACTACCTGCTCGCGGCTACATGTGGCACGGGCTAGGTAGTTCGAATTAAAGCTCCTAATTCGAACTACCATTACTCCTCATTGCTACAGGGGCATTTAAAAATGGCAGCGCCCGGGACATGCAAATAAAGCCTGGGATATTTAAATCCCGGTCTTCATTTGCAAGTTTGAATGACTACATTAGCCACCCTAGTTCAAACTATGGTTGCAGTGTAGACATACTCTAGGAAGGTGGTTAAGTACTGGAATGGGTTTCATAGGGATGTGGTGGAATCTCCATCCCTAGAGATTTTAAAGTTTCCGCTTGACTAATCCCTGGCTGGGTCCATTTAGTTGGGATGGGTCCTGCCTTGGGCTTGATGACCTCCTGAGGTCTCTTCGAGTTCTATGATTCTATGATTCTAGTCCCTATCATATTGTATATATAGTTGGGATTATTTTTTCCAATGTGCATTGCTTTACATTTATCAACGTTGAATTTTATTTATCATTTTGTTGCCCAATCACTTAGTTTGGTCAGATCTTTGTCAAGCTTTTCATAGTCTACTTTGACCTTAACTATATTATGCAGTTTGGTATCATCTGCAAATTTAGGCACCTCACTGTTTACTCCTTTCTCTAGATAATTTATAAATAAGTTGAATAGGATTGTTCCCAGGACAGACTCTTGGGGGACCCCACTAGTTTCCTCTCTCCATTCTGAAAACTTACAATTTATTTGTACCCTTTGTTTCCTGTCTTTTAAACAGTTATCAGTCCATAAAAGGACCTTTGCTCTTATCCCATGATAACTTATTTTGCTTAAGAACCTTTGGTGAGGGACCTTTTCAAAGGCTTTCTGGAAATCTAAGTATACTATATCCACTGGTCCCCCTTATCCACATGTTTGTTGATCCCCTCAAAGAACTCCAACAGATTAATAAGACATGATTTCCCTTTACAGAAACCATGCTGACTTCCCTCAACAAATTATATTCATCTATGTGTCTGACAATTTTATTCTGCACTATAGTTTCAACTAATTTGCTGGTACTGATGTTAAATTTACCAATCTGTAATTGCCAGGATCACCTCTAGAGCCCTTTTTGGTCACGTTAGCTATTTTCCAGTCATTACATACAGAAGATGATTAAAAGGATAGGTTACAAACCACAGTTAATAGTTCTGCAATTTCCCATTTGAGTTCTTTCAGACCTCTTGGGTGAATGCCATCTGGCTCTGGTGACTTGTTACTGTTAAGTGTATCAATTTGTTCCAAAACCTCCTCTAATAACACCTCGATCTGGGACAATTCCTCAGATTTGTCACCTAAAAAGAATGGCTCATGTCTGAGAATCTCCACAATATCCTCAGCCGTGAAAACTGAAGTAAAGAATTCATTTAGCTTCTCTGCCATGACTTTATCATTTTTGAGTCCAACTTTATCATCTTGATCATCGTAGGGCCCCACTGGTGGTTTAACAGGCTTCCTGCTTCTGATGTACTTAAAAAATAATTGCTATTACTTTTTGATTTTTTCTAGCTGTTCTTCAAACTCCTTTTTGGCTTTTTTATTATATTTTTACACTTAATTTGACAAAGTTTATGCTCCTTTCTATTTTCCTCGCTAGGATTTGACTTCCACTTTTTAAAAGATGTTTTTTTATCTGTCTCTGCTTCTTTTCTTGGTTCTTAAGCCAAATGATACTTTTTTGGTTCTCTTACTGTGTTTTTTAATTTGGGGTATACATTTAAGTTGGGCTTCTATTATGGTGTCTTTGAAAAGTTTCTATGCAGCTTGCAGAAATTTTACTTTTGTCACTGTACCTTTTCATTTCTGTTTAACTATCTTCCTCATTTTTGTGTTGTTTCCCCTTCTGATATTAAATGCTACAGTGTTGGGTTGTATATGAAAGCTATAACTGGTCATATATGACATGACTGAGTTGTTTTCATGGAAGATTGACAGGTATCAAGGAGTCTCTTTTCATTAAGCTATATTTCTCTTCCCTTCCACATTTTCCTCCTTATCATAAGAGTTCACTAGGGATTCTCGTTTTTACACGAGTGTTATAATTGTTGATGCTCTTCAGTCAGTGAAGGAGATAGCCTCTCTGGCTACGTCTAGACTGTTTTCTTCTGCCAAAAGAAGATACGCAAATTTGGAGCTAATTTGCATATCTTCTTCCGATCGCATTATTGGAAGAGGTTTTGTTTTGAAAAAGCGTTTTTTCCCCCTAAAGAACTGCATCTAAACTGCTTTTTTTTTTTTTTTTACAAAACCTCTTCCGAGAACAGGATCAGAAGAAGATATGCAAATTTGCTCCAAATTTGCATATCTGCTTTCGGCAGAAGAAGGCAGTCCAGACGTAGCCAGTCAATGAAAACAGCAGGTGCTGAAGTGGATGAACCTCTTGGGATTTGAATTCATTTCTTTAAACATACCCATTGAAATTAATTCTCTTCCTCCCTCAGATCTGCCTTGTTTGAGCTGCTTATAAATTAGACGCCGCTATTCTAAACAATCACTGGTTTCCTTTCCTGCAGTTCTTCATGTAGTACTTTCAAAATTTGTTGTTAACATAATTCCAGATGCAAAAGGTGCCAGTAACATTTATTGTTTCTTTCCTGCAAGCAAGGGAAGTAATCAAAACCTGTTGTAATGGCTTCCTTTTTTTCTCTATGCTTAAATATGCTCATAGATTACACAGACATAATAAGACACAATAATGTGGAGAGCATATGAAAATAGTCACATGAAGACAAAAACACCAGAGAAATATGAAATAAGTGTGTCTAGTCCACTCCTAACCCTCACCATTGTGACTAGGTATAGCAGCACATACCAAAATCAGGGCTGGTCCTGTGTTATAAAGCCTGCAGCCAAATAGATTGAGGAGCTAATCAACCGAGAGGGAGGAAAGGCAATCCTAACAACCATTTTTCCTCATTTTGAAATGTAAAAAGCTTTGGTCACTGCATCAGTGGGGGCAACAGATACAAGAATGTGGCAATATTTCTGTTCTTTTGCTTGGTCAAAATGTTCAAGAGAGTTTTGATTTTCAATCAGCTACAGGTTCAGCCAATAGTAGTGGTTTATTGGCCAGGCGATCCACTGGGTTTTTTTTTAATCAGGAAAGCGAGCCTTTTAAGAACTAAGTTCCTCTCTCCAGAACTGTCAGCTTATACCATCTCTGTCCAAAGGGAATGTATTTTATGTCACTTACAAGGAAGCCCAGGTATGTCTCCGGTATGTCTCCCTTCCTTTAGCACTGACTCAGGACAGAACATACAAAGATCCAACTTAAGCACATCTTGAAGGTAAGGATGTGTGCAATGACCTGACTCTGGAAAACACCTATTCAGGGAAGCACACTTAGAGCTCATGCTTAGATACTTTTCTGAATAGACACATGCTTACATGCTCTCAATTGGAGCCCAACTGGCCTTGGTCTATACTTTAAAATAACTCCCCATATTTTAAAATAACAAACAGAATGTCCACACTACCAAGCCCGTTACTTCATAATAAGGGGCTGGTTATTTTGAAATAAGCATTTCAAAATAAGCGTTATTCTTTGTGGAAAGCAGGAGTTATTATTTCAAAATAGCGGTAGTGCGGACGCTCCTCTGCTGCTATTTTGAAATAACTATTCCCCAGAGCCATTCACGGTAACTATGCCCCAGTGCTTCATAGGGATCTAAGTCGAGGTAGCACCTCCACATTAACGGAGTATGCCTTGGACTAATTTTGAGGCTTCCCTCTACTGTAAACACACTATTTTGAAATATTTCAAAATAATAACACCCAAAATAACTAAGGGTACGTCTACACTGCATCCCTAGTTCGAACTAGGGATGCAAATGGAGACAACCAAAGTAGTTAATGAAGCGGGGATTTAAATATCCTGCACTCCATTAACATGATCTCGCCGGTGCTCTAGTTCGAATCACAGCTGATTCGAACCAGGAAGTGCACGCCGGGACGCGTTAGTTCGGACTAAAGCACTTAGTCCGAACTAATGTTCGGAGGAGTAACATTAGTTCGGACTAAGGGCTTTAGTCCGAACTAAGGCGTCCCGGCACGCACTTCCTGGTTCGAATCAGCTGTGATTCGAACTAGCGCGCCGGCGAGATCATGTTAATGGAGCGTGGGATATTTAAATCCCCGCTTCATTAACTACTTCGGTTGTCTCCATTTGCATCCCTAGTTCGAACTAGGGATGCAGTGTAGACGTACCCTCAGATATTTTGAAATAATTTCTTAGTGTAGACGTGCCCTTGCTGTCCTGTTTAAGGAATCTTTCCTGAATCAGGAACCGTTGCTGGATACATACTTCCTGGGAACGATGGCCAGAGGTGTGACATGTAGACCTCTAATGACAAAGCATCTTGAGATCTCAGGACCTTATGCCCTCTAAGGCAGAGCTATCTGGGAAATGTCACAAATCCCGCTCCTCCTGTTTGTATTAGGAACTCCCTGTTCACTGTTCCCCTAAATGCATCTCCCTGTACTGGCCACAACCCACATCTCGTCCTCTAGCCTGGTAACCCACACACCTACTGGGTGTGGGTCACTGTCCCATCTAGTGGCACTTAGGGTCTGTCTACAGTACAGCGCTAATTAGAACTAACTTATTTCAAATTAGTTAATTCGAAATAACCTAATTCGAAATAACGCATCTAGACCCAAACACTAATTCGAATTAGCTTTTTGCTAATTTGAAGTAGCGTGTCCACACTGATTGGATGCTGGGTCGCATTTAAGGGCAGCTCAAACTGGTTCCAGCAGGGCATCAGGTCAGTAGTTGCTTTGTGTGGCTGCTGTCTGAGGCTATCTGAGGCTCGTGCTTAAAGGGACCCCCCGGACAGCCGATTCTCAGCTTTTCCGCTTGCTTGCCTATCTCGCCGGGGGACAGCAAAGTGTTTTCCTCTCTCCCTGCCTGTGTCGGTGGTTCCCATTGGGGAAGCCACCGCAGTTGGCACCATGGAGACAGAGCTCGCCCTGGGCATGCTGCTCCAGCTTTTGGACTTGCTGATGCAAGCCTGCCAGCAATGGCTGGAGGCTGCCTGGCACCATCTGGTGCACGTAAGCCCCCTTCCTCTTCCTCTGGCCTCCCTGGGGGCCATGGAGAAGCTGCAGCAGTGTCTGGACACCAGCAGCGACTGGTGTGACCACATTGTCCTGGAGCTCTGGGGAGACCAACAGTGAACCCAGAACTTCAGGATGAAGAAGGACACCTTCCTGGAGCTCTGCGAGTGGCTCGCCCCTGCTCTGTGGCGAAGGGACACTTGCATGAGGCCCGCCATCCCCCTCCAGAAGCGTGTGGCCATCGCCCTGTGAAAACTCTCCATTCTGGACAGCTACCAATCCATCAGGAACCAGTTCAGTGTGGGGAAATCCACCATTGGAGCAGTGCTCATGCAGGTACGGCACTCACCGGCCACTGGGCCAGGGAGGGAGAGGGGGACTGCAAGGAGGGGATGGGCCACCCCATGGAAAATGGGGCAGGGAGGAGGTGAAAATGCCCCGCACAGGAGGGTTCAGTCTGTCCTGGTCGTACCACATGCCACCTGTGGCGGCCAGGATCACAGTGGGGGTTGCTTCTGGGAGTGGGAAGCAGGGCAGTGCCAGGGAACGAACACTCCCAGCCACCCAGCCACCCCAGTGATTCGCAGTTTTGTGTGTCTCTCTGCAGGTGGTCAAGGCCATCAAGAGGATTCTGCTCCGCAGAGTGGTCCACCTCACCGACCCGGACCTGGTCATCCATGGGTTCAGCGCCCTCGGCTTCCCCAAATGTGGGGGGGGGCCATCAACAGGACGCACATCCCCATCCGTCCCCCGGAACACCAGGCCTTCCTGTATATCAACCACAAGGGGTACTTCTCCGTGCTCCTGTAGGCCGTGTCTGACCACCGGGGCCAGTTCACAGACATAAATGTGGGCTAGTCCAGCAAGGCACACAATGCCAGAGTATTTTGCAACTCCTCCGTGTGTCAGAGGCTGCACGCTGGGACCTTCTTGCTCGACCACCACATCAGAGTCAGGGACGTGGACATGCCCGTGTGCCTGGTGGGGGATGCGGCCTACCCCCTACAGCCCTGGCTCATGAAGCCCTACACGGGACACCTCAACCACTCCCGGCAGGCCTTCAATGCCAGGCTCACCAGGGCCCGCATCGTGGTCGAGGGGGCCTCTGTCCGATTGAAAGCACGCTTTAGGTGCCTCCTCACCCGCCTCGACCTCGCCGATCTGGGAAGCCCTGCGGGAGAGCTTTCAGGTGGAGGAGGACTGAACTCTCCCTGCATGCCCCACTGGGACCTTCTTCCACCCTCCCCTCTTTTCCCTTTCCCCTCCCTAACCCCCCTTCCTAATGTAAAATAAAAACACCTGTTTTGCCAAAAAAAATCTCTTTATTGTACAAAACTGGAATGGGGGAGGGAGGAATGAGGGTAGGAGAGGGGAGGGGGAATCTAGGAGGAGGGAGATGGAAGGGGGAGGAAGGGGAGGAAGGGAAGGGAAAGCTCAGGGTTCAGGGTCCTGCTGGCTCTCCCGTCTTGCAGCACTGCTGGTAAGGGAGCGTCAGGGGGAGAGTGGATGTGGAGGGTGGAGCAGAAAGGATAGGGGGGTGGAGGAGCAGGGGTGGGAGGAAGAGCGAGAGCTGGGGCGGCCGCAGGGGCTGGAACAGGAGTAGGCAGAAACCTGTCCACCAAGGTCTGGAGATGGCCACAGAGGGCATGGCTCTGCTCCTCCAGTGCCTCCAAGCTCTGCTGCTGCAGCTGCAGCCGCAAGTCCTCCCAGACCTAGTGGTCCTGGGTGCGGAGCTGGTGCTCCAGTAGCCGCAGGTGCCACCGCTGGTAGTCCTCCAGGTTGTGGGTGCGCCTGCTGGCCCGGGTGCGGGTGGCTGTTGCAGGCGGGTGGTGCGCCCTGCAGTCCCAGGTGCTGCGGCTGTGGTGAAACAAGAGCAGCGGTCAGTTCTCCCTGGAGACACAATGGGGGAAACCTAGCCCACCTCTGCAAGGTGAGGTCAGTGTATGGGATCAGCCCAGGGCCCCTGCATGACACCCAGCTGCTGCTCCATGGTGGGCAAGGCCCAGGCGCATGGTCCCTGGGCTCCCTCTCCACCCCCCTCATACACATAAGGGGAGCATGATGGCACTCACATGTGGAGCCCTCCCTGGCTTCGGACGACACAGCCAATGTGCTCTGCGGGATGCCTCGAGGTTCCTGGCTCTCAGCATCGTCCTCCATGTCAGGGACGGGGCCCTCTACCCCAGGGTCGATCACCACCTGGGGGGCATGGACTATGAGAGCCCCCAGGATGCGGTCCAGGGCCTCGTTATGAGGGCAGGCCTCCAGGTCAACCCCTGGCTGGGAGGCCCTGGAGTAGGTCTGCCACAGGTCCTTGATTTTGCAGCGGACCTACTCCTGTGTCCGCATTTGCCCTCTGGTGGCCAGGCTGGCAGCCATGTGGCTGTAGACGGCCACGTTACTATGGCTAATGCAGAGATCGTGGACGTTGGAGGCTTCCCCCCAAACCTCAATGAGGTCCACAATCTCTGCACTAGACCAGGTGGGCGCCCGCTTCTTGCGGCCCCGGGCAGGCTCCTGTGAGCCACCAGCCTGGTCCCGGGAAGAAGCGGAGGGCTGGGTAGCAGCGGGTGGCTGGCTCATGGCATGCCAAGTGCAGTGTCTGCTGGCTGGGTGCTGGCAGGCTTGCAACTGGCACAAGCGTTGTAGCCAGACCATGCCCCTTTAAGAGCTCCAGGGCTCGGAGGGAGGCAGAAGAGTTTCCTTGGTTTGGCCCAGAGTGGCCACCAGGGCACCCTGGAAAGGGCTAGCCTCCAGCTAGTTTGAATTAAGTGGCTACACAGTCCTTAATTTGAACTACTTAATTTGAACTAGGTGTTACTCCTCGTAGAATGAGGTTTGACTAGTTCGCATTAAGTGCACGTATAGCCGCTATGAAAGTTAATTCGAACTAACGGCTGTTAGTTTGAATTAACTTTGTAGTGTAGACGTACCCTCCGACCACTTACAGAATGAGAGACCAAGTTTTCTCTATAGCCTTTGTCGAGGGCCAGCTGGCTTTTAGCTCAAGTGTTAGAGGCTCATGCAATAAGCTCTAGACAAGGGTGCTCAACTTTGGAAGCCCTGGGGGCCAAAATGATACTCACAGCACATGCCGAGGGCCGCAACTTAAGTGTGGTTGCATGTACATGTAAATATATATGTAAATATAAGCAAATAGCTTCTTTCACACTGACGGGCACGAAGACAAAGCAGTTCTCAGAATGGTCTGGCACTCCCGGCACCTTCTCCCTGGGGGGCTAGAAATGCCAACACCCTGTACCCACCTGTTCCAGCCAGCCCATCTGCTTGTGCCTTTCAGAGCTCACCACACCTGGGAGATGCTTCACCACTGTGGAGTGTGTTCCCAGTGGGGGCCATGTTCAAAAGATCCCACCCATGGGCCGTGCACTGAGCTCTGCGCAAACCCAAACCGCATCGCGGGCTGCAAACAAGCAGGCTGCAGGCCGCATGTGGCCCATAGGCTGCATAGCTCTATTCTAGAGGTCCCAAGTTTTAGTTCCACCTGTCAGTGTTATAATAGTAACTTGGTGATGCTTACAAGCTAGATCCTGGGAGTTGCGTATGAGGGAGAGCGGGACACAACTGAAAGGATGGGTTCCCAATGACTTTGAACTGAGCCTGTGGATACTTTCTGAAGATGGAGTGAGAATTTCCCGTTGTCTGTTAAAATTAAGCTCTGATTACCGGTGTTAATTTCGTTTCTCTTTTAAATCCGTGTCAGGTACAACAATGGGAGGGGGAGAAACCAATCCAAGCATACAGGCTTTGAAGGCTCGGCTGGAATTCCAATAGACTCATTATGGTGCTCCACAGTATGCCACCACATGCTCCGTGATCAAGCAAGAAACACATTATCATTGACATGCGTGGCTACAGTAGCTCTTTCGGTGCTATTCTAGTCACTTATATCTATGCAGACCTAGAAAATCTTTGATCTGCATATGCATACTAACTCTACGTGGAATGTCATAATGGTAGTTGGGATTAAAAATACTTGCTAAAAAGATGCTGTAGTAGTTGTTTCCCTCAATCAACTATTAATTGCTTTAGTTATTATTTGAATGCCAAAAGATGTTAAGCCACCTTTTTAAAAAGTCCACGTCTCCAGCTGTTGCTGCTGCCGTAGTGTGATGAAGTGGGGATTGTGTTCACTCTGCTTTGTTGTGTGGAGGGAGATGTCTACTGTCCTGTGGTAGCCCTGTGTGTGTGCCTCAGTTTCCCTGGGCACTGCTCAGCTGTCTAGAGGGGGATGGGAATTGCAGGTGTGACTCACTGAGAGATAATGTAGCCCATCAGCCTGACTCTGAGAGGGATGTGTGACTAGGTGGCACCTTTTGTCCAGGAAGCCAGACAAAGGGGGATGCAAGGCAGCCTGCGGAGAGGGGACAGGCTGCTGAAAGGGTGAGTTTTTTCAGAGTGGGCTTGGAGCAGGATGGGGGAACAGGGCCCAGGGCTCCTTCTCCCCAAGATGGGTTGACTGACTGCTCCTGGATCCTGTGCTAACAACAAGTCTGTTCTACCTGCTGCCTGAGAGTCACACCTAGCTGCAGATGCGGGTGCAGGGCCGAGTGAGTCCTCACACCCTGGTGATACATGGTAACGGCATCCTGGAGTCCCAATTCTCAGGGAAGATGCCCTTTTTGCTCCACTCTGGCAGTGGCCCTAGAGATAGAAGTTCATAACAGAAATGATGACGGACCTTTACTTCTACGTAACACGAATAACAATGCTTCAACACCATTGGCAGAAAAAATAGCCATGTCATTTGATCTTGTATGTGCTTGGAAACCTATTGTAGATGAACAGATTTGCTTGGTTTAAGCAGTTCGAAGTTCGTTCTCTTGAAATCTTTTGTAGGTGCTAATGGATTATAATGATAATGCTTCGTACTACATCAATACCTTTCACCCTGAATCACAAAATGCTTTACAAATCTTGACTTGTTAAGCCTCACCGCACCCCTGGGGGAAAGTAAAGGATATATATTTTTAAATACATCATCTGGGTAGGTGGAATGTAGCAGCTGCTTTAAAACATGCAACAAAAGTACATGAGGTTAACAATTTAGGAATGGGATGCAAGAAGTGCATTCAGTTGAAACAGAAGTTTTAACAGACAAGTAAATGCTTGAGCTGGGATTGTCAAGAGTATTCCTTGGCACCTTCACAAGAATAAAGGTAGGTCTCTCCCAAGATCATAAATGGTTAGGCCCCTCTTGCGCAATGCCGTTCTTCCTGAAAAGTAATAGGTGTAACGGTGTTGCGCAAGAGGGTTTTTCTTGCGCAAGAACGGGCAGTGTAGATGTTCCTTCTTGTGCAAGAGCCTCTTCTGAAAAAAATGGTGGCTCATTAGGTATGCAAATGAGGCTCGGCGATATTCCACGCTTAGCCTCATTTGCATATTACTCCCGCAAGAAGCCGCGAGTGTAGACATAGCCTAAGTGGGGAGTATCCCTGATCTTACCAGGGTTCATCTTGTCCCCACTAGTGGGGAGTGCTGCTACTTCAGAGGAAGACATGAGCAACACTGAAATATGCAGGTATGGTGACACCCTCTCCAGTATGTCTCCCTGTGAAGAGATGAGCTTATATTTCCTAGCAGGTTGCGCTTTGTAAGTAAGGATGCCAGAATCAGGCTCACAATGCACCTTCGTGCATGGGCAACAGTCAGTATTAGCAACTGGTGTCTGTGCATGACCAAGCATCTAAATCCTGTTCAAACCCCGAGACATCTGTAAGTATCTTCTCTCCCCCTCCCCCTTCTCAGACATTGTAGAAAAACAGTCTTTAAGGTGCCACTGGACTCCTCATTTTTGCTGAAACAGACTAACACCGTGACCCCACTGAAACATTTCTTTCTCCATTCAGGACCAGCTTGTTAAAAACAAATCATTTCTGTGCGCATTTCAAAGCTGCAGGCCTTTTGCAGCACCAGGCACTGTCACGATGCCCGCGGATGGAATAGTGTCTTCATAAAAATGCAAATTATTCCAATTATAACAGCAATCAGAGTCACACAGAGGGAGGGAATCCTCCGTTATAGCTCTTGTGTGGTACTCAACATTCCCACTGAGGCACAGCCGAGGAAAACACATCAATTTCAATACTTAATCCTGGTGTCCATTCCCTTGACGATTCCGAATGGCACGAATATTATTCAAAGGCATTGAAATGAACATCTTAGACAAAAGGGAGCATCACTTCTGAGTCAGGCAGAGGGCTGGGGGCTCATCTAAATACTCCAGTATTCACATTTCAGTCACTTTTTGCCAGG
Source organism: Pelodiscus sinensis (assembly GCF_052426305.1). Lineage (NCBI taxonomy): Eukaryota > Metazoa > Chordata > Testudines > Trionychidae > Pelodiscus > Pelodiscus sinensis. The sequence continues at coordinate 10,717,469 of NC_143064.1, read as the reverse complement.
ATGTTAGGAATCGTCATAAGTACTGGGTGACACGTAGGTCCCAATCTGTTACTCATTCAAGAACAGCAAAAGGGATAATGGCAGTTTTTGCAATGCACAGAAAATGGTCCAAATTCTTCCCAGTTCTTCTTCGAATGGCCCCATGGGTGCTCCACTCTTGGTGTCGGGTCCATCCCGGCACCGCTGGTCGGAAGATTTCAGAGCCATCTTCGGCCAGTCTGTGCATGCCCCCTGTAGTGCGGGGCTTTCGCGCCTTTGATCACGAGTGCAGACCGCCTCCCCCCCCCCGCCAGTTCCTCTCAACTGTCCTAGGTTGCTGGCGGAGCTTTGCGATCTCCTCAGACGCAGAGAAAATCCTGTCAGAAAGAATTGTAATATAGTTAGTCTTTGTTCAGTAGTTAGTTTCCTGTTAATTAGTTAGTTAGTTTTGAAAGAAAAAGGAGAAAAAAAAGAGAAAGACGTCGTTCTAGTCAATTTCTGCCAGTACAGCAGTTTGCCTAGTCAATTTCATCATGCCTGGGACACCAGGATTCAAACGGTGTTCCCAGTCCAAAGAGGCTATGCCAGCCTCAGACGGTCACACAGTCTGTGTCCGTTGTTTGGAGGAGTCCCATGTGCCCCAAAAATGCACTCATTGCTTGAAATTGGATGGACCCGACACCTAGAGTGGAGCACCCACAGGGCACATCTCAAAGAACCACTGTTACTACACAGAGTGAGTAACTTGTTCTTCCTGTGCTTGGGCCAAGGAATACTCTCCAGAATTTAGGAAGTTAAAGGGTGAAAAGACAATCTTTAGATGTTTGGGTGCTAGACCAGCTCCTGCTATTTGGTAGAACAGCCTAAAGACTTTGTTAATTTACACAAATGTCTTGATTTAACCAGACAGCCATCAGCCCTCAGGAAATGATCCAGGATCCTTGGATCAGCCAGGTGTAAGGGATAACTAGTCATCCCTCAGGCACTGGTTAGAATTTGGGGAAGGAGGTGCAGAAACTGCTTTAATTTCTTTATGCCACTGGAGACACTTCGTCCATGGAGAATCCTCCAGAGTCCAGCCATTCTGGCAATACAAAAGGGGTAATTGCCTGGAGAAAAGCAGATCTTTAATTGCACAATTGGATGCACCCCTAAATTTTGAAGATGGAGCTAGATGTGATAATGTGACCCGAAAACAGGGGTGGGCGAGATATGACCCACAGACTGCCCCTGAAATGCAGAGCAGTTCCACGGAACTCAAAGCAGCTGGCTGCCCCCTATGGCTCTGCACCACGTGCAGTGGGGCAGGCATCACACACTGTTCCCGTTCCCAGAACAATGTCTCAGCTCCTATTGGGCAAAAAGTAGCCAATAGGAGCTAAGAGATTATGCTGGGGATGGCGGCAGTGCAGCCCCTGCAGCCGCTCTTACATTCCTTCCCAAGGCTAGAATCCTCTCCTGCACCCATCTCCCTTTCTGGACCACAATTCCCTGCCCCAGGTCACAATGCCCTACATTACTCCAACTCTCTCTGGGTATGTCTACACTACAAAGTTAATTCGAACTAACGGACGTTAGTTCGAATTAACTTTGACAGGCGCTACACTAGCGCTCCGCTAGTTCGAACTTAATTCAAACTAGCGGAGCGCTTAGTTCGAACTAGGTAAACCTCATTGTACGAGGACTAAGCCTAGTTCGAACTTACTAGTTCGAATTAAGGGGTGTGTAGCCCCTTAATTCGAACTAGTGGGAGGCTAGCCCTCCCCAGCTTTCCCTGGTGGCCACTCTGGCCAACACCAGGGAAACTCTATTGCCCCCCTCCCGGCCCCGGATCCCTTAAAGGTGCACGGGCTGGCTACAGTGTTTGTGCCAGTTGCAAGGCTGCCAGCACCCAGATAGCAGACCCTGCACCTGGCATGGCTCAAGCCAGCCACCCACCCGATGCCCCCCAGCCCTCCCCCTCTTTCCGGGACCAGGCTGGCGGCTCCTGGGAGCTTGCCTGGGACCGCAAGAGGAAGGCACCCGCCTGGTCGAGTGCGGACATCGTGGACCTTGTCCACGACCTCCACACTAGGCACAGGAAAGCGGCCGTCTAGGGCAGGAGAGCTGCCAGCCTGGCCACCCAGGAGCAGGTGTGCATGAAAATCAAGGTGGTCCACTGAGACCCCCGACCCTGAGCCCTGAGCTTACAATGGCTGTCCTGGGTCAGACCAAAGGTCCATCTAGCCCAGTAGCCTGTCTGCCGACAGCGGCCAACCCTAGGGACCCTGGCGGGGATGGACCGACGACAGTGACCAAGCCATTTGTCTCATGCCATCCCTCTCCAGCCTTCCACAAACTTCGGGCAGGGACACCACTCCTACCCCCTGGCTAATACCACTCCAGGGACCCAACCTCCATCACTTTATCTCACTTCTCTTTAAACTCTGTTCTAGTTGTAGCCTTCACAGCCTCCTGCAGCAAGTAGTTGCACAGGTTGACTCTTTGCTTTGTGAAGAACAACTTTCTGTTACTAGTTTGAAGCCTGCTACCCATTCCTTCCCTTTGGTGTCCTCTAGTCCTTCTATTATGGGAACTAATGAAGAACTTTTCTGTATGCACCCTCTCCACCCCACTCATGCTTTTATTGACCTCTATCCTATCCCCCCTCAGTCTCCTCTTTTCTAAACTAAAAAGTCCCAGTCTCTTCAGCCTCTCTTCATATGGGACCTGTTCCAAACTTCTGATAATTTTAGTTGCCCTCCCCTCTCCCACCCTCTCTCTTCCCCTCTCCCACCTCCTTTTCCCAGTCTCCCCGAGTTTTGTTCAATAAAGAGAGATTCTTTTTTTGACCACACGTTTTCTTTATTTTGTACATCAGGAAGGGGGGCTAGGGAAGGGTAAGTGGAAGGAGGTGAGGGAGGAATGGGGCATGAGCCCCCGATGGGGAGGACTGGGCTGGCTCTGTGGGCTTCTGGGGGTGGAAGCTCTCTTGCAGCCCCCCAATTGCCCCCTCTCCCCAGATGGCAGTCTGCGGCAAGTGCAGCCGGTCTGATGGCTGAGTGCTGTGATGTGCCCAGTGTGGGCACTCAGGGCACTCCAAGCCAGGACTGCTTTGCAAGCGGGGCACCCCTGAGAACTGTCTGTCCGGGGTGGGGGTTGGGTCCCTTTAAGCACAGCCCTGGGCTAGCCTGAGACAGCAGCTCCACGCTCTAAGTCCTAATCTGATGCCCTGCCGGCACTGCTTCCGGCCATCCTTAACCCCGGTTCAGGGTCCACTTAATGTGGACATGCTAGTTCGAATTAGCAAAACGCTAATTCAAACTAGTTTTTAGTTCTAGATGCGTTAGTTCGAATTAGCGCTGTAGTGTAGACATACCCTCTCAGACCCCACATCCTCTCCTGCACTCCAGCCCCCTCCCCCATGCTCCCTTTTGCACCCAACCTCCATCCCAGACCCCGCACCCCTTCCAAAGAAAACTACAGCCCTTGACTACTTTCCCATAATTTGGAGTGGCCTCCCCATTAAAAATTATTGAACACCCCTAACCTAAAAGATAATACAATTTAGAACACTAATCTTTATGCAGCACTTCCTTTCTTGGACCATATGTACCCTTTAGGGGACAGGAACTCTATTGTATAAAACTAAAGTAATACTTCTTGTGATACGATCAGTGTTTAATGTACTAGAATGGTAAATAGGCGGGGGAAAAAATGTGTGGGGTGGGTGTTTTGCTGGCACGCCTGTTCTAATTCCATACCTCAAAGAAAACTCATCTGGTGCCGTTAAGGTAAAAGCGATGCCGGGAGTGGGCTAAGGAATCTGAGGTGTCCATGTAATTGCAAAGCACAGTGCTCTTTTCTAAAGCTGTACATGCCTGAGTGAGATTTCTCTCTGTGTTTTGATGATAAGGCCTTATATCCACAGGACAACTGCGCTGGTTTGACACTGTCATGAAATTAGTCACAGCTATTTGTGCGGCAGCTGCAGCAGCAACCAATAAAGTGTGCATAACTACACTGGGGTCTCAGAATGCAGAATAAAGATTGCACAGTAAAGTGCTTGCAGGTAGTATGCTATCATTCAAGTATATTTTGTTTTCTGAACACAAGGTTTCTAACAGAAACAGTTTGCTCCTGGATTATACTGGAATGATTTGATCTTGACTGCATGATAAAAGTTTTGCCTTAGATGGATGTCCCACAAGGTCATCGCTGAAGCCAAGGTCTCACACCTATTCTGCTGTAGCAGCCAGTCAAAGAAGCTTTGTATCCTTTGACAATCAGTGTGAACACTGGCAAGATCACTGTCACCTACACCCTGTTCCTACCTACATCACATGTCTTTCCTCAACTGACCTTGAACTAACTGCTCTGCACTGAGCAAATTATTTTCTTCCAGGCACTGGGACAGATTGGTGATGGCAGAGACTGCACCAGAGATAGCGATGGAGTTCAGTTCCAAATGTGAACAGCATGTTCTTGGAACGAGGGCTAGAAATGGGTGGGAGTCTTTTGTTGAATTGTTTTTGGCCAAATAATTTTGTTAAGAAGGAGGGGCAAAAAAGCTAATTTGTCAAAACAAAAACAAGGCCAGGGTTCATGATTTTTGTGACACGAACATAGTGTTGCAAAAAGACAGTATGAAGGTTTCACTTTGACATTTTCTAAACCCAAAATTCTGGTTTTCCGGTTCAAGATGACTTTCCTTTCAAAATGTAAGTTCATTGAACTGCAGAGAAATGGTTAAAGAAAAAAGTGTGAAATTGAAATGAAGCACTTTGATTATTTTCAGGATTGAGTTTTCAATCTGCTTGAGTTGGGGAAAAAAACTCAACTCTAAAATATAAAACATGCTAGGAAGAGCATTTTCACACTCTCTCGACATGTCTACACTCAGAAATTATTTCAAAATAATTAAATTTGAAATAATGTCTCCTGAAATAACTATTTCAAAATAAGCTTACTCCCCAAGGAAAGCAAGAGTTATTATTTCAAAGTAACCAGCCTGTTATTTTGAAATAACAGGCTTGGTAGTGTGAATCCTCCACTTATTATTTTGAAATAAGGGGGGAAGGTTATTTCAAAATAACTCCCTAGTGTAGACCACGGCTCTGTGATCAAGGCATTTGTTGGTATCTCCAAACATTCACATGGTGAAGTGAATTCTTCTATTAGGTGTCTTTTTATGCAATTTAAAAACAATGTTTAAATATGAGGAAAAACCCACATAGATGCCAACTTTTCTTTTACATTCACTTTCTTTATCATGGATGTCAAGTCTGTCATGCACTGATGAAATATCAGAAAAAGAAACAGTGTGCTGCAGAGAATATGGGTGCATCAGCAACTAGAAGACACTTTTTTTTTGTAAATTTCACATTACCTTTCATGTCATTTATTGTGATCTTAATGTTACTCAATTAGCTCCAGAGTTATGTATCCTACTATTCTATCTTTCTTCAATTTAGGGCATTCTGTTTCTCACTACCCCTTGTTTATTTAATGGGTCTTCCAGTTTGATAGCATCAGCAAAAGGAAAAAAAACTAACAACCTCTCACAGAAGTGATAAATCAAGCTATCGCAGATGGCAGAATGGTAAGTAAAGACACTAGCCTTATTAAACAAGATGTGGTTGTCCTCCCACCCTTCTCAGGGTCAAACATTTTGTTTTAATATCTTGACTGTTATAATAATTACTATTTTTAATATAATGGGAAAAAGAAAAAAACACACGATGTCTCTGGATCACTTATTTCACGTCTGTTTCCTTTTAAATAGATTTCCATGTCTTGGCAGAGGGATCAGGTGTGTGGGTCATAACTCTAAATGTTTTATAGCTGCATCTTTCTCAGACTGATCTGTGCATTTGCACTTTGTGCAGGTCTGCAGAATAGATAATTCCCTGGGTGCTCTCACTAAGACTACTTATATACTTTGCACCAAAGATTTTTCATCCTTTGCTCTCAGAGGCACAGTGGCATATAACTTTTAAAGGATTTACGAAAGTCAAATACTTGCCCTCTTTTTAAATAAGATTTCTTCATAATCTCTTGTAGCACTAGGCCTCCTTTCCTACACCATATAACCTTTCTTTGACTTCATTCTAACTGGTTCTACTGATTCTGCATAGACCCTCAATCAGTATGGGAGACTGGATACTCAGATACTGAGTTCCTGATAAGTACTGAGGTGAGGGAATATACAGCTGGTAGCTATCTGCCTTGAAACAAGATACCTAATAAAGAACTAAAATAAATAAAATTGTGGAGGAGGGAGTTGGAGGAGGGGATTGGTCAGTAAAACCGATTGAAAAGTTTTGATGGAACAGAGTTAAAAATATATCAATGTATTTGAAATTGAAGTTTCATAGGAGTGTGTCATTTTTGTCAGGAAAAAACATTTCAAACGTTGCTATGGTACCAATTCAAAGCTTTTCAGATTTTTTCCCCATAGGACCAAGGCTTTTTTATTCCATTTCAGAATGATTCCTCTGCCCCCACCACCCCACACACATTTTAAATGCCAGAATTGGTTCCTGAAAATCTCTGACCATGAAGTCATAAGAAATGGCTCATTCAGTTGGCACAGTTCATTCTGTGGATTTCTGAATGAAGAAAAGGTTCTCTGGGACAAAATAGGATGGAATCACAGAATTAAAGACTGTATCATCTTTACAGTTGATTCTATTTTATTCAGAGTATGATGATTTCAGGCCAAGACATTTTGCAGAAACTTCTGGAGAAAAAGCCCTGAATAAAAAATGGACGTCACAAAACAAAAATATCAAAGGTTCAAAGGACATCAATGAGAAATGAAAGCAAATTCCAAACCCTTAGGAACTACCTTGAAATGGATTATAGTTCTCTGGCCAACTGTACTGTACAATAACACATATGGGCAAATGGGGTAGGCATTGGAGTCACAAATAGCCTTTATTCTGGCATTTCTTGACTTTGTAACCTCCACAGCATTCTTTTAATGGGGCAGGGTGGTAGCTGTATCTGTTTGCCTGAAGGCAATTGAATGGGATTATTTGAGCTGTGGTTGGGAAGGGTTTAAATAGGTTGGTATTTGCCAGTGCTTTTCTTTCTTATACAGTAAACTTCTGATAATCCGGCACTTTTAGGACCCAGGGGGTGCCAGATTATCAGATATGACGGACAATTGGAAGGGGGGGCTATGAGGGGTTTGGGGTGGGGGGGGGATGCCACCGCAGACCCATCCTAGCCCCCCCTTCCGATATTCCAGGTCTGCTCCACGCATCCCCGATTCAGCCGCTGCTGGTTAGTTTCAGCAGCGGCTGAATTGGGGATGCCTGCAGCAGAGCAGCAGGGGTGCTGCCGAGTTGGTCTGTTAGTGCCGCCCCTCAGCGCTGCGAGACAAACCTGGCAGCATCCCAGCTACTCTTAGGGACACCTAGGACAGAGCAGCTGGAGTGCTGCCGGGTTGGTCCCATAGCCGAGGGGCAGCGGGACCAACCCATCAGCACCCCAGCTGCTCTGCCCCAGGTGTCCCCGATTCAGCCGCTGCTGAAACTGACCAGCAGCTGAATCCAGGAAGCCCAGGGCAGAGCTGCTCTGCCCCGGGTTTCCCGGAATCATCCATTAGTCATTTTCAGCAGCGGCTGAATCGGGGAAGCTGGGCGCAGAGCAGATCCAATTGTCCAGTTTCCCGGAGCACTCTGGGTTCCTGATGGTGCCAGACCATCAGGATTGCCAGAGCATGGGATGCCGGACCACTGAAGTTGCCTAAAAATGGCTTGTGTGTCCACAGTTTCAAGATAGATGTATTTGAAGAGATCAATTAAAATATGTACTCAGAACTTTTAAAATCAACCCCAAGGAAACAAAAATCTGTTGTAATAGGAACAATTATGTAAACAGGCATCATTTTGCAATTTGATTAATTTTGCCTCCCTCTCCCAAGAGATTGGTGAACAGAACTTTACCCCTGTTTTAAAGCTCACCACGTATTTTCACCAGACTCGGTGGAGCAAATGTCTCAATCCAGTTCATATACTTGGCCACCTAAGATTTTCACAATTGTGAAATGTTCTTCATTCTACAGCATTTGCTTTTGCCATTCTGGCTCTAAGCCTTATCTGTTGTTCACTGACCTTGATTTAGACCTACATTTATTCTAGGAGGAGATACGTCCATTTGGAGAGAAGAGACTGGGGCCCTGCATTGAACAGTAATAGCTGGAAGACCTGATTTCCGAATTATTCCAACACAACCTAAACCTCTCTGTCTCTCCCATACATATGGGCTACGTCTACACTGGCCCCTTTTCCGGAAGGGGCATGTTAATTTCAACTATCGTAGTAGGGAAATCTGCGGGGGATTTAAATATCCCCCGCGGCATTTAAATAAAAATGTCCGCCGCTTTTTTCCGGCTTTTAGAAAAGCCGGAAAAGAGCGTCTACACTGGCCCCGATCCTCCGGAAAAAGCGCCCTTTTCCGGAGGTTCTTATTCCTACTTCAAAGTAGGCGCTTTTTCCGGAGGATCGGGGCCAGTGTAGACGCTCTTTTCCGGCTTTTCTAAAAGCCGGAAAAAAGCGGCGGACATTTTTATTTAAATGCCGCGGGGGATATTTAAATCCCCCGCAGATTTCCCTACTACGATAGTTGAAATTAACATGCCCCTTCCGGAAAAGGGGCCAGTGTAGACGAGCCCATGTTGATTCCTTGTGTATATATTCCCTGGCCTAAGTATACACAATTCAGAGAACAGGGATGCATAGGAGGAGGGCAGAATATACTCCAGATGAGAAACAGTTGATCAACTACCACATCCAGCAGACACCCCCATTGCAAGCAAACATTTTCCCTACAATGCTTCTTCCCATATTTCCTGTGCTTGTGGAAGTACGGGGTCTTCTCAATAATCTTTTTTTTAGCTCACTGTGAATGAAGTGTTTTACTCTGCAAGGCCCTCAGCACAAGTCCCATGTACCATTTACAAGGACATCAATGTGATGTAAAAAAACCTTCACTTGCTTCCTCCCAGACCGATCTCTCTGTAGCTCCAACAATGTTCATCCTCAAAGGAAACCTGCACAGAACTTCTAAAGATTCATCTGGAAGTTTAAATTCTTAACTTTAGAGGGAGGGAGGGATAATTCAGTGATTTGAGCAGCAGTCTGTTAAAACCAGGGTTGTAAGTTCAATCCTTGAGGAGGCCATTTAGGCTGTGTCTAGACTACATGCCTCTGTTGTCAGAGGCATGTAGTTTAGAGGCAAAGGCAAATGAAGCCGCTATTTAAATGATTGTGGCTTCATTTACATTTACATGGCTGCCGCGCTGAGCCGACAAACAGCTGATCAGCTGTTTGTCCGCTCAGCGCGCTAGTCTGGACGCTCCCCTGCCGACATCAAAGCTCTTTGTCGGCAGCCCCGTTATTCCTCGTGGGACGAGGTTTAACGGGGCTGCCGACAAAGGGCTTTGATGTCGGCAGGGGAGCGTCCAGACTAGCGCGCTGAGCGGACAAACAGCTGATCAGCTGTTTGTCGGCTCAGCGCGGCAGCCATGTAAATGTAAATGAAGCCACAATCATTTAAATCGCGGCTTCATTTGCCTTTGCCAAAACAACAAATCTACATGGCTCCGTCAATGGAGCCATGTAGTTTAGACATACCTTTAGAGATCTGGGGCAAAATCTGTCAGGGATGGTACTTGGTGCCACTGTGAAGGCAAGAGACTGGACTTGATGACCTTTCAAGATCCCTTCCAGCTCTAGGAGATAGGCATCTCCATTCATTAATGTAGGCCTTGCCTTGACTTTCTGCACAGGGCCAGATTTCCCCCAAATAGCCAGACTTCCTTCCACCTGTGGCACACTAATGATACTCAACTCTAATCAGCAACTTAAAGAATACCTGGTTCTTCCCTTTTTGCCAACTGTCACCTCCATGAGAAAAGGTGATCATTCTTTCATCCTGAGCCTCTTCATCTGTCTCCTATTATCTTTATTTAAGATAGTTCATTGGTCCTTGTACAAAAGAGGGATCCCACCACACTTAAGAGTAGGGCTTTTCAAAGTTTGTTCTGCATCAGGTACCATTTTCATACAAGGATTGTCTTGAGCCCTCTTGGTTTGGTTGAGAGAATAGCTCTTTCTGCTCCCATTCACTGTCACATAACATCTGTATAGCAATTTCAGCAGCTGAACCTTTGGAGAATTAGGACTAGCAGTGATTTAGCATCTGGAAGCGAAGTCCACAGACCACCTTTGAGAACATCTGCCTCTGAAGAAAAAGCTTCACTGAATTTCAAGAGCACCTTCACTTTATGTGGAGACAACCCAAGACACCTTGGAATAACAATAAAATTAACTAACCGCATAAACCACAACATCAAGGGTCCCTACAACTGTACATCCTCTAATGTGATAGATGCCATCAGGTGCCAACAATTCCCCTCTGCAGTGTATATTGGCCAAACTAGTCAGTCTCTGTGACAAAAGATAAAGAGACACAAATCCGACATCAGAAAGGGTAACTCATATAAACCTGTAGGAGAATATTTTAACCTGCCTGCTCACTCAATCATGGATTTAAAAGTAGACATTCTTCTACAAAGGAATTTTACTACCCAATTACAGAAAGAGACTGCAGAGCTGGAATTCATCTGACACTGTTACCCTGAGCTTCAATAATGATATTAACTGGTTAACTCACTAAAAGGCAATTTTCCCTGCTTTTGACATTCACATTTCCACATCAAACGGTATGAATGGGACACATCCAGTCTACTTAATTAGATTTATTAACATGGGTCCTACAAATGATAGCTAACTGATTTTGCTGTTATATATACCTTGGATTCTGTTATTTCCACTCCAATTCATCTGATGAAGTGTGTTTTACCCACAAAATTTCATGACTCACTATATTTTTGCTTGTCGCTAAGGTGCCACAGGACTGCTTTTTTTAAGAACATTAAGTCAAGCCATCCTACAGAGTTAAAATCAGTTTAAAGCCCCCAAGTTTACTTGTTCTCAGCATTATTTCTTTCCTGTCCCAGTGCATCATATTCAAATGAAGCAAGAATTAATCCCGAGGTAGGACAGATAACTCACTGCAATGGAAGAAAATATAAAGACAGCTTTTTTTGCCAGATACAAATTACTGCAATATTCAGCGTGGGCACTTTGTGCCAGCCACAGTGTATGCTTTGCTTTGGCATCTCTCTCATCTAAACATTGGAAATATAGTCAGTGAAGACATGGTAAAATATTGTATTCACTATGAATATTTACAATATAATTATTTCATTTACATAAGTTTATTTACGTTCAACAGTGTCAAGATTCATTGACTTTAATGAGCTTTGCATCAGACCCTTATCTTCAGGCCTTCCAGTTCCTACTATAATCAAACTGCAAATGCACAGCCAGCCGTTAGCCATAATCCTGAAAACAGTTACACACATGCTTAACTTAAGTTTGCATAAATAGTCTCATTGAGTTCTATTGAAGTGCTCATATGAATGATCTTCAACACAAAGTGTTTGTAGCACTAGGATTTTATCATGACCTTGAGCCTTTTATTTTAATCTGTCTTTGTAACCCCCTGTTTTTACACAATGAAAATTCTGCAACAAATTCTAAATCAGGTGACTGTTGGGCAAACCCACAAGGATTTGTTCAATTTGTAATATTTCCCAAAATCACTGTGCATAGCATGTCTTAAAAATTAGAGTGACAGTCAGTGCTGGAGGTATGAAGTCATAAACATGGATGCCACATGATCACTCCGGAATGTGTTACCATTCATGGAAAAGTCTTTAAAAAATTAGTCCCCTAGGAATACAATTGCAAAACTAGTTTGTTACATTTTTATAACATGTGCTAAGTAAGTTAGCCCTCCAGTCACTTTATAGAAATTCTGTCCTTGGGGTTATTATCCTGATAGTATAGAACAGCCTTGTGCCCTAAATCCTGGAGAATTTTAGCTGACAGATAGCTTACATTTCAATTCATGGCTTTATTTAACCACAAGAAGCAAGCATTTGAATGGCAAACTTTTGCAGTGTGCCTGCAAGCATCTTGCAGAGCTGTTAGCTAATTTATATTAGCTGCTAAAAAACTGGTTAAACTCCTCTTCTGAAACCGTGTCATGAGATCCTAAGAATAGTCACTTGGTCAGACCAATGGTCATCTAGCACTGTATCCTGTCTTCCAATAATGTCCCGTACCCCTGCTTCAGAGGGAATGAACAGAACAGAACAATCTATCAAGTAATCCATCTGTCCAGTTCCTGCTCCTGGCAGTTATGGTTGGCCAAACCATAGGGTTGTATCTCTGATCATCTTGGCTAACAGCTAATGATCAATCTATCCTCCATAAACTCCTCTCATTCTTTTTTGAAACTATTTATATTTTTGGCCATCACAACATCCCCAACAATGAGAACGAGAGGCTGACTCTGTGTGGTGTGAATTATTTGTTTGTTTTAAATCTGCAGACTATTAATTTCACCGGTGATCCCAGGTTCTTTTGTTATGTGACATTGTAGACAACACTTCCTTTTTTCTACTTTCTTCACATACCATTCATGATTTTACAGACCCCTATCATATTCCCCTGAAAGATATTTAACTGACTATCAATGACATTTCGTGGTTCCAGTACAAGGTCTCGCTCTTTTTTTTTAGAATTTAAGCACTAAAAAACATGAGGTTCCAATTAATGATTGCACTATGTTGCAAAGAGTTTTTCCACCAGAGAGGTTCAACTATCAGATAGTTTTCCTATTTGACTACTTTGCTCTCAGTGCAAAAATTGCTGTCACAGTGGTTTGATATCAAAGTGATTTTCAACAGGGCAGAAACATTTTCTTTCACAGTAAATTGCAAGCATATAGTAGCTTTTCACCTTTGCAGTGATCATACAAGTTGGATTCTTCATATTTCTTCAATTTCTTTAAAAAAAGGAAACAAAACAAATTTATCATCTGCACAGGAAAGTAAAACAGCCATCAGTTTCTGCAAAAGGAATAGAAGAAAAAAGTTTCATAATCATTTCAAAGACTGTACTTTAGGAATTAGAAAAAAAAAAGCAGAAAAAAACCCCACCTGCTCAAATATTCCTATGTTAAAAGTCTAAGTTCAACTTAAGAATTTGATGATTTTTTGTTTTACTTCATTGTTTGGGGAGCTAAGTACTGGCTCTTTAATAAAAGTGGAGTTCAGTTTTCCTATATACTAGAGTGTCATTTGATCTATTATTGTGAAATAAAAATACTGGGCCTAATGAAAAGTCACACACAAATGTTACAGATGTAGCTTCCCCAAAAGTCAAAGGAAATGCTCTCCAGTTTTTTTGAGTTCAAAAACCTTTTCTTCTGGGGATTTGGAGAGGAGTGTAACATTTCCTAAGATACATTTCTTCAGCTCTCCTCAAATGAAAACTGGGTTCCACTTGCAACTGTCATACTACAAGTTTTATTAAAAAAAAAAACTGGAAACAAAAGAAATGCTTTAATTTTCATATTAAACTGATTATTAAAGATGGTGAATTAGACTACAGATGATTAGACGAGACATAGGCTATTCATCTGTAGTCTAATGTACCACCTTTTGGAATCAATTTAATATGAAACTTCAAGCAGTAAGGCCATATCTATACTTGCAGCTAAAAGTGCAACTAGACATACTCATACTAGCTATCATAGTGTGCTAAATTAGGCCCACTGTCTAAGCTTTGTACAAAGTCATTGCACATCTAGGACAGTCCACAGAATAGGAATATAATGGTATAAAACTAGAAGATACATTGACAAATGGTGTTAGGGTTGTTGTACTTTAAAGAATTACATGGGATCTTCTTAAGGGGGATAAGGCAAAATGCCACATTTACTGGCAATACATCATTATTGTATTATATGCATATAATATACTATACTTATGCTCACTCGCACACACACACACATACACACACACTCCATCTTGTCGTTGCTTAGTTACCAATTTGTTGCTCCCCTTAACTCACTGGCCTGGTTAGTTAGATAGGGAGGAAAATGAAGACTCAGGTTTCGACTGATGCTCTGATATTGACAAGATGAGACTCAATTCTATAGTTTTGCACCCATCTTTTTATATGTTTAAATTCATAGATCTTGTGCTGAACCACTGACCAAGGACACTGTGGGTATGTCTAGCCTACATGGCTCCGTTGATGGAGCCATGTAGATGAGTTTACTAGACATAGAAAAATGAAGGGGCAATTTAAATAATTGTCGACTCATTTACATCAAAATGGCCAAAATGACTTTAATCTTTTTTTCTTGATGAAGCCTTTGTTTTTCTCTTTCTTGGGTGAGTTCTTCTGCAGAGCTCACTTGCATTGATGTTCAGCCATCAAGGTGGTGCTAGCAGCTGGTCTCTGGACAGGCTGATGTCAAGGACTGATTCCCTTACACACACACGCATACACACACACATTCACGTTTGCATAGACACGCACTTAACTTTAAATAGAGCTAAGGCAGTACAACTTTTAAAATGGGGTTTCAGTTAGAATATGATTAAAATGGAGTTTCAGTTACAATATATTTTTTAAAAGGAAAATAAAAGCTACAATAATAGATTCTCCAAAAGCAATTCTTAAAAGTTTACTAACATATTAATTCAAGTCCCATTCATAAAAACTGGGCCACAATTCAAAAGATTACATACATAATGTCATATTGGCAGGTATAATTTATTGAAAGGGTGATTTTATGCTGCAGTCCTACAGGATGGGTCAACAAGATAACTCCAAAGATATTTGTGTAAGTCAATAGTCTGAGTAGTCCAAATCGTTCACTGCCTAGCCAATGCCAGACATCAATGATAGTTCGGAGAGGGAAGGGTTTTATCAACAGAATGAAGTTTTAAGGAGGGATTTGTTCATCTTTAAGGTTGTTCTTTCAAAGTTCTAATTGCTTTGAGATTCCTCTGCCTTGCCTCCAACATTTGCTCCCTTGCTTTGTCTCCTATTTCTTATGCTGTGTCTACACTGGGAAGGTTTTGGTGACCAAAGTGCTATCGACATGCAAACATTGCCAAAAATGGAACCCGGCCAAACCAGTTTACTGCCTCCCATTGCTAACGTTTCATGGCCAGATTGCTAGCACCCTCTTGACACATAGAGCAAAGCATTGTGAGTAAGCATCCCACAGTGCAGTCTTGTGGGAAGGCAGAGCTGATCCCTACACTTTTTGGGATTCCTTCCTAACTGTGTGAGCTCTCTGTGCTGAGGAATGTCAAAGCAGCAACAGTTTTTCCAGCCCTCCTCCTGCAGCTCCTTCAGCTTCCAGTTACTTCCCAGAGCTTTGACAGGGGAAAGGTGCATGCCCGAAGGGCAGCAGAGATCATAAAACATTGAGCACACCCATCAGGGCAGGTGTTATGGGATACTGGTGGAAGGCAGTTCTCTGGGAAAAACAAACAGAAGAGTTCACACTGGCTCTTCGCTTACAATAAGGCGAAGGGAAAAGACAAAAGTCTCTCTTTCATGGGGAGGGAAGTTTTTTGTTGCCAAAATTAAGTGTTTTTCCCAACAAAATTTGCACTGTAGCATGTACACTCTCACTGATTTATCGACAAAAGGCACTGGCAAAACGTGCCAGTGTAGACAAGCCCTTAGATTGCATTTCTTACCCTAAGCTCTCATTATCCAACTGACCCCATAGCCTCTCCCCAGCAGTTGACTATTTTCTATCACCACATTCCTAAGCATTCAGAAACTGTCTCAAGGGATGAAAAGATTAACAGAGTGAACTAGTCTAGGACTGGATCCAAAGCCCACTGGGAAACATTCCATTGATTTTAATAGGCTTTGGATCAGGGCCTTAATGAACATGACAGAGGTTAATGTCATTCTTTGGAGATTTATTCACAGAACTGCTGCATTCAGTGGCGTATTCAGTCCAGACCTCATTCTTACAAAGGGCCATTTTATAACGGTATTTTACAGGCACTCAAGAGAAACGTAAATCATGGAACAACTGAACTTCCAGAAAACCCCATATGTAATAATGCAACAGAGCTATTTATATCTATCCTGAATTCTGCATTTATTTCTATGGCAATTTCTTTGTTAAAATTCAGTGGAGTGCACTTGGAATTTTTGTATATCTATGCACACATTTGGCATACACACATAAAGACAAAAAATAACGTATGGTGTAAAGTCACCCTTGTGAGACAAATATATATTAGCCTGAGAGCTAATAAGAGTAAATGAGGACTAACCCTGAAAAGCACTAGGCAAGAATTAGGCATTCTTAGTGGTATTTTATTATTAAATTAATTAGTAAAACTAGCTTTTTTTGTTATAAATTAGTTTAGAACTGCAAAGAGTTGAAGAATTAAAGAAGACTTAGACATTATGCACTGCATTAAGGTAAACCAGTTCAGCTGAACAGCATAACGTACATTTTCACAGGAGCCAATAATTGTTGATACATTTATTTGTGATGCTTGTAGGTCATTTATATCTCCCTAGCTGCACCCCTAGCCATGGAATTAGGCCCTAGCACTGTAAAGACTTATGCACATACTTGACAATACAAACTTAGTCCCATTGTCTTCAAGTTGATTGTTCTGAGTGGGTTTGCAGGGTTAGTCTATCAATGTTGATTCTTAGGTATGAGAGAGACAAAGTGGGTGAAATAACATCTTTTATTGGACCAAGTTGTTTTGGTCAAGGAGACAAGCTTCTACAAAACTCTTCTTTACTTCTTTATACGCTCAACATATTGTCTTTTTCACCAACCGAAGTTGGTCCAATAAAACCTAATACCTCACCCACCTCTGTACCTCTCAACAGTCTTTTCTCCCTCTAAGTACTGGAGCTCCAAGCAATCATACTGCTCTCTTACATACAATGCTACTCCTCCTCTTTTTCTCCCATGCCTGTTCTTCCTGAACGGTTTATACCCTTCCACGACAATGCTCAAGTCATGCAAGTCATCCTACCAAGTCTCCATTATTCCAGTCAAATCATAGTTCTTTAACTGGGCCAGGGCTTCTAATTCTTCCTGGTTTTTCCCCAGGCTTCTCGCATTGGTGTACAAACACTTTAGATAACCAGTTGATTGCCTTGCTTTCTCCATCTGAATCAGGGGTCCTCCTTTGTTGTTAGTTCCGCCTTGTGATTCTTCCCGGTGTGCGACTTCCTCACTTACCTCAGGACTTTGGTCACCATCCCCCAACGAGCCTAGTTTAAAGCCCTCCTCCCTAGGTTTGCAAGCCTGCCCGCGAAGCTGCTTTTTCCTCTCTTGGTTAGGTGGATCCCATCTCTTCCTAACAATCCCTGTGCTTGGAACTGAGTCCCATGGTCGAAGAAACCAAAACCTCGTCTCTGACACCACCTGCGCAACCACGCATTTACTTCCTCAATTTGACGATCCCTACCCGGACCTTTTCCTTCAACCGGAAGGATGGACAAGATCACCACTTGCTCTTCAAATTCTGTGATCCTTCTTCCCAGGGCTACATAATCTTCTGTGATGCACTCAAGGTCATTCTTGGCCGTATTGTTAGTTCCTACATGGAGAAGCAGGAAGGAGTAGCAATCCAAAGGTTTAATCACTTTTGGAAGACTCTCGGTCACATCCTGAATGCGAGTTCCTGGTAAGCAGCAATATTCTTAGGGCTGTACCAAATTCATGGTCCACTTTGGTAAATTTCTCACTGACATTTCACAGTTTCAGATATTTATATCTGGAAGTTTCAGTGTTGTAACTGTGGAGGTCCTGACTTAAAAGGGCTGTGTGTGTGTGTAAGGGTGGAGGTTTGCAAAGCTAGTGAGGGAGTTTGTAGGATTGCTACCCTAGTGGTGCTGCCTTCAGAGTTGGGTGGCCTGAGAGCAGCAGTTGCAAGATGGGAGCCTAGCTCTGAAGGCAAAACTGTTGACAGCAGCAACTCAGACGTAAGGGTGGCATGGAATGTCATTGCCACCTTTACTTCTGTGGTACCAGCAGAGGTGGGTCTAAACCAGCCTCGGGAGTGGTGGTCCGCACAAAAGAGGAAGCCTTGTCCATTTGCAGCCTGACTAAGACTAGCAGCTGGAGCCCAGTGCAATGTAGGAGCACCCACAACCCTACCCCTTCCCTGTGCTCAGGTGTTAAAGTGTCTGTGGGCTGCCTAGTGTTGGGATAATTTAGAGTTAATGAAGTCCTGGGAAGGCTTGCAGTGTTGGAAGGGGTCTGGTCTGGCTAGGCCTACAAAACTTGCCTTGCTAAATAATAAGCTTGTTTTTCTCTTTGCCTGAGGCCTAGTTTTTCCCTCCTTGCTGCTTGTAGGAGAGATAAATAAGCCTTGCTTTTTCCCTCCCTGCTGCACATAGGAAAATAGTGAAGGCCGTTTTCTTTCTCCTTGCTGCAGACAAGATAGATAAAAGTATTGTTACTCTAAGCTGCAACTTGCACCCATTGGTAACCGTGTCTCACTGTATCCTTTGCTTGTTCTCACTTGCTGTAAAACATATTATCAGGGTCATAGCTTCTTTCCCCCGGCTACGTCTAGACTGGCATGATTTTCCGGAAATGCTTTTAACAGAAAAGTTTTCCGTTAAAAGCATTTTCGGAAAGAGTGTCTAGATTGGCACGGACACTTTTCCGCAAAAGCACTTTTTGCGGAAAAGTGTCCGTGGCCAATCTAGACGCGCTTTTGTGCAAAAAAGCCCCTGTGACGGACCCGGCAGGGTCCGCACTAGGGGCGGGGGAGGCCCCCCCGCTCCGGCAGGAAGCGGCGGCCAGGGACGGCCAAAAGCCGCTCGGCGCGGCGCCGCCGGCCCCGCAGCGGCTAAAGGCGGGGGCGGGCGCGCGCCAGAGGGGACGGGGGAAGCACCGGGGGCCCGGGAGGCGTCCGGCGCGGGCGCCCCGGTACGCGCCCCGGGCGGAAGCCGCGGGCACGCTCCGGCCGGAGCCGCGCGGGGATCCGCCGGAGGGGGCGGGGCTGACGGCCCCGACGTCACCCGGCTACGCCCATAACAGGGGCACCGGGACGCCCAAGAGGGGGGAAGCGAGCGGGCAGCCACCCTGGCTTCCCGGCACCCCAAGCACCCGGCTTTCCGGGCGACCAAGGGAGACGACCCCGGCAGTTGGAGGCTCGCATTGGGACGAACCCGGCGGCTACGACGGGGTAAGTGACCCGACTCTGCACCGGCCCAGGGGGCCGGAGCATCGGGGGTGGAAGGAGTCCGAGGCGGGGCCGTTCTGGCGCCCGTGGGCAGGCGAGTTTCGGGCGGCTGCCCCGCCTGCCGTGAGGGGAGCACCTTAAAGCACCCATCTCACTTAGGGCCTCGGGCTGGGACCCGGTGGTGAGGGCGGGCCCGGGTCCCCCGCTCCCCCACACCCCGACCTCAGCGCAAGCCCAAAAAGGCAGCGACGGTCGAACGCAGCACCCCCCCTTCCCCCGCAGAGAGGGGCAACTAGGCGAGGGGGCAAAGAAGAGAGGGACGGCTCAAGAACTCCGGTCGGGCCCCCGATCGGGGGCCGCCCGGGGAGATACAGGTCCGGGTCTGCTGAGCCCCCTCGACCCCACAAGGGGCGAGGGGTGATTGCACCCGGGCCCAGACTTGCCCGTGGACCCCAGAGGGCGGGGCAGCTGGGCATTTGGAAGGCGGTGGGTACGCGGAGCCCCACCCCACCCCGCGGGCCCAGCCCAGGGGATTTCGGGGGTGCGGGGCTCGCACCCTTAAAACCCGCCACACTGGTGGAGAATGTGGGCATCGAGGTAGTTCCCTCCCCATAGATGAACGTGAACAGGCCAACCGGCCGACAGAGCCCGCGTGGGGCGAAGAAGGAACGGGCGACCCGATGAAGCCCCGACCGTTCCTCGAATGGTTCAGCGAGAACCAGCAGCAGCAACGCCAGGCCCAGCAAGAACAACAGGCCCAACTAGTCCAACAGCTGACCACGCAGTTCCAGGAACATCAGAGGCTGCTGATCCAAGAATTAGCAGCCCAACAGGAGCGGTGGCGGCAGACAGTGGAGAGGCGATGGGGAACCCCG
This sequence comes from Pelodiscus sinensis, assembly GCF_052426305.1. Taxonomy (NCBI): domain Eukaryota; kingdom Metazoa; phylum Chordata; order Testudines; family Trionychidae; genus Pelodiscus; species Pelodiscus sinensis. Next base: position 10,697,498 of record NC_143064.1, on the reverse strand, counting down.
GCCGGAGCCCCGGGGACATCGGGCGAAGGACCCAACTTACCCCTGCGCCTGACGAAGTTGGGACCTCAGGACGACCCAGAAGCATTTTTAACGACTTTTGAAAGGGTGGCGACGGCTGCCCGGTGGCCGCCGGACCAATGGGCGACACTGTTGGCCCCCTACTTAAGCGGGCCCGCCCAACTCGCCTACCGCAGCCTGGCCGTGGCGGACGCCTTGAACTACCCGAAGGTCCGTGAGGCGATTCTAGATCAGGTGGGGCACTCCCCCGAGACGTGCAGGCAGAAGTTTCGGCAGGAGGTGTTTAGAGGTGGCGACCGGCCTCGGGCGGTAGCCCAGCGACTAAAAGAATGGGCCAACCGGTGGCTAGAGCCCGAGCACAAGACGGGCAGCCAGGTCTCAGAAATGGTGGTGATGGAGCAATTCATCCACATTTTACCGAGGGACGGGCAAAGGTGGGTCCGCCGGAACCAGCCCGCAACGCTCAATGAGGCCGTCACGCTGATGGAAGCCCATCTCCTCGCGGAGAGGGAAGAGGGCGGCGCCGGACGGGCCACCCCGCCCGCCCCGAAGGTAGGGGGGTCCCGGCCCCAGGGGAAGCCTCCAGGGGGAGAACCCTCATCAGGGGGGCGCAGGGGACGCGATACCCCCCCCCGGTTGGCCCCGGTCTGGCCCCGGCCCCCGCCCGAGAGAACAGATGCGGAGCGACGACCCGAAGGGGGGCCACGGGAGGTCCGTCAAGGAGGAAGAGGGCCCTGCTTCCAGTGCGGGCAGGAGGGGCATTTTAAGCGGGAATGTCCCCTAATGGACTGCACCCTAAGCCAGGGGACGGCGGCCGAGCCCCGGGAGGACGGGGGAACCAGAGGGGGTCCCTTGGTCCATCGAGTATGGCTCGAGGGCCGCCCCGTTCAGGCATTGGTGGATTCGGGCTCCACCGTCACACTCGTGAGGGCCGACCTCGTCCCACCTGGGCACCCAGAAGGCGAGCCCGTGTGGATGAGGTGCGTCCACGGGGACGTGAAGGCATACCCCACGGTCCAACTCCGCCTGACCGGAGGGGGACAGGACCGGGTTTGGCCGATAGGGAAGGCCAAAACCTTGCTGTACCCCGTCCTCATCGGCCGTGACTGGCCCGGGTTCGAGCTGTTCCTAAAAGGACAGGACCCTCCAGCGGAGGAAGGAGGCCGAGGGGGGGTGGCTGGCGACTTGACGCCGGCAGCAGCAGAGAAGGAGAGAGCGATCTGCCTGGAGCTCGAGACAGCGCCGGACTTCCTGACCGAGCAACGGATGGACCCCACCCTCCAACATGCCTGGGACCAAGCGGGCACCCCTGACGAGCAAAGGCAGGGCGAAGAGAGGGCACCGCAGGGACCACAGTTCCAGGTATGGGGCGACCGCCTATACAGGGTCACGAGGGAGGCAGCAGGGGGGGTACGGAAACAACTCGTGGTCCCCACCCGCTTCCGTCGGGAAGTCCTGGAATTGGGGCACGCCGTCCCATGGGCAGGGCATCTCGGCCGGGAGAAAACCTTAGACCGGGTCCTGCAGCGGTTTTTCTGGCCCGGCGTTTTCAGGGCCGTGCGAGACTTTTGTGACTCCTGCCCGGAATGCCAGAGGACGGCGCCAGCCAGAGTACCAAAAGCCCCCCTTGTCCCCATGCCAATAGTGGCGGTACCGTTTGAACGGATTGCCATGGACCTGGTAGGGCCACTGGAACCCTCGGGGCGGGGGCACCGTTACATTATGGTAGTTGTCGATTACGCCACCCGGTACCCCGAGGTGATCCCGTTAAGGAACACAAAAGCCCCGACGTTAGCGCGGGAACTGCTCCGGATCTTCTCTAGGGTAGGGCTACCCCAGGCCATCCTTACGGACCAGGGCCCGAATGTAACCTCCAGGGTCATTAAGGAGTTGTGCAAGATGTTAAAAATCCACCGGCTGCGGACCTCAGTCTACCACCCCCAAACCGATGGATTAGTTGAGCGGTTCAACAAAACGCTCAAGGAAATGCTACGCCGATTTGTGCTGGAGGACCCCCGGGGGTGGGATTTGATGTTACCTAGCCTGATGTTTGCAGTGCGGGAGGTCCCGCAAGCCTCCACGGGTTTCTCCCCCTTTGAGCTGCTGTACGGCCGCCGGTGCCGTGGGATTCTGGACCTCCTGAAGGAAGGATGGGAGAACCAGGCTTCTACCGGACGAGGGACAGTGCAGTACATTACGCAGCTCCGGGAGAAGCTGAGCCGGCTGGGGGAGTACGCCCGACGGAACCTGGAAGACGCCCAACATCGCCAAGCCAGGTACTACGACGCTAACGCGCGACGTCGGGAGTTCCAACCGGGTGACCGGGTTATGCTACTCTTACCCACAAAAGAGTCGAAGCTCCTGGCACAATGGCAAGGCCCCTTTGAGGTTATCAAGAAAGTGGGGGAGGTCGATTACGAGATCAGACTGTCGGGCCGGCGCCAGGGCACCCAACTCTTTCACGTTAATCTATTGAAGAAATGGGTACCCCGGGACACCCTGCTGATCGCACCCCCGTCCGAGGAGGAGGACCTAGGACCATGGGGAGGAACTGAGACGGGGCCCGTAGAGGCTAGCCTGAACCCCGAACTGACTCCTGCCCAGCAGGGGCAACTGCGGAGCCTCCTCCACCAGTACCAGGAGACGCTCACGTCGCGCCCGGGCCGAACCATGATGGGGGTCCATCAGATCGTCACAGAGGTAGGCCGAACCGTGCGGGAACCTCTGCGCCCCCTCCCCCGAAAGGCGTGGGACACCGTGAGGCGGGAAATTCAGTTGATGCGGCAATGGGGGGTTATAGAGGAATCGGTGAGCGAGTGGCGCAGTCCCATCGTACTAGTCCCCAAGGCGGACGGCTCCACACGCTTCTGCATAGACTTCCGGAAGGTCAACGCTATATCCCGGTTCGACGCTTACCCCATGCCAAGGGTGGACGAACTGTTAGAACGGCTGGGACAAGCGGTCTACATATCGACATTGGACTTGTCTAAGGGGTATTGGCAAATTCCGTTAGACCCCCAGGCCCAAGAGAAGACCGCCTTTTCGACTCCGTTCGGCTTGTTCCAGTTCCGGACGATGCCGTTCGGACTCCACGGGGCAGCGGCGACCTTCCAAAGAGTGATGGACCGGGTGTTGGCCCCCTACGCCGAGTTCACCGCCGCCTACATCGACGATATCGTCATCTATAGCCGGACATGGGAAGAGCACCTGGGACATTTACGAACGGTATTATCAGCCTTACAGAAGGCCGGCCTCACTGCCAACCCAAAAAAATGCCGCTTCGCGCAGCATGAGGTTTCTTACCTGGGGTACACGGTGGGGAGGGGGAGGCTAAAACCTATCTTCAGCAAAGTGCAGGCACTGAGGGAATACCCCATCCCGGCGACCAAGAAACAGGTCCGCCAGTTCTTGGGACTCGCGGGGTATTACAGAAAGTTCGTACCTCAGTTCGCGTCGGTGGCGACCCCCCTAACTGAACTGATACGAAATTCAGAGCCCACCAAAGTACGTTGGAACCCGCAGGCGGAGCGGGCTTTTTATACGCTAAAAGAAAAACTAGCCGCCGCCCCCGTGTTAAGGCAGCCAGACTTTGATGAACCCTTCATTCTTTATACAGATGCCTCCGAGGTGGGACTTGGCGCCGTATTGACGCAGGAGGGACCAGATGGGGACCACCCCATCTTATACCTTAGCCGCAAGTTGCTGCCCCGGGAGCAAGCCTACGCAACCATTGAGAAGGAGGCATTGGCGGTAAAATGGGCGGTGGACTCCTTGCGATACTATTTGTGGGGGAATAAATTCAAATTGGTGACGGACCACGCTCCACTGGTCTGGCTTAACTCAATGAAAGAGACCAATGCGCGGATTATGCGGTGGTACCTGGCCCTGCAGCCCTATTGCTTTGAAATAGTGCACCGACCCGGGGCCACCCACCTTAACGCAGACTTCTTTTCCCGGATAGGAGGACCCCCCCCGGACGGCGACCTTTCCAAAGGGGGGAGGTGTGTGACGGACCCGGCAGGGTCCGCACTAGGGGCGGGGGAGGCCCCCCGCTCCGGCAGGAAGCGGCGGCCAGGGACGGCCAGAAGCCGCTCGGCGCGGCGCCGCCGGCCCCGCAGCGGCTAAAGGCGGGGGCGGGCGCGCGCCAGAGGGGACGGGGGAAGCACCGGGGGCCCGGGAGGCGTCCGGCGCGGGCGCCCCGGTTCGCGCCCCGGGCGGAAGCCGCGGGCACGCTCCGGCTGGAGCCGCGCGGGGATCCGCCGGAGGGGGCGGGGCTGACGGCCCCGACGTCACCCGGCTGCGCCCATAACAGGGGCACCGGGACGCCCAAGAGGGGGGAAGCGAGCGGGCAGCCACCCTGGCTTCCCGGCACCCCAAGCACCCGGCTTTCCGGGCGACCAAGGGAGACGACCCCGGCAGTTGGAGGCTTGCATTGGGACGAACCCGGCGGCTACGACGGGGTAAGTGACCCGACTCTGCACCGGCCCAGGGGGCCGGAGCATCGGGGGTGGAAGGAGTCCGAGGCGGGGCCGTTCTGGCGCCCGTGGGCAGGCGAGTTTCGGGCGGCTGCCCCGCCTGCCGTGAGGGGAGCACCTTAAAGCACCCATCTCACTTAGGGCCTCGGGCTGGGACCCGGTGGTGAGGGCGGGCCCGGGTCCCCCGCTCCCCCACACCCCGACCTCAGCGCAAGCCCAAAAAGGCAGCGACGGTCGAACGCAGCACCCCCCCCTTCCCCCGCAGAGAGGGGCAACGAGGCGAGGGGGCAAAGAAGAGAGGGACGGCTCAAGAACTCCGGTCGGGCCCCCGATCGGGGGCCGCCCGGGGAGATACAGGTCCGGGTCTGCTGAGCCCCCTCGACCCCACAAGGGGCGAGGGGTGATCGCACCCGGGCCCAGACTTGCCCGTGGACCCCGGAGGGCGGGGCAGCTGGGCATTTGGAAGGCGGTGGGTACGCGGAGCCCCACCCCACCCCGCGGGCCCAGCCCGGGGGATTTCGGGGGTGCGGGGCTCGCACCCTTAAAACCCGCCACAGCCCCGATCGCCATTTTCGTGATCGGGGCTTTTTTGTGCAGAACAAATCTGAGCTGTCTACACTGGCCCTTTTGTGCAAAAGTTTTGCACAAAAGGGACTTTTGCCCTAAAGGGAGCAGCATAGTATTTCCACAAAAACCACTGATTTCTTACAGTAGGAAGTCAGTACTTTTGCGGAAATTCACGTGGCCAGTGTAGACAGTTGGCAAGTTTTTCCGGAAAAACGGCTGATTTTCTCGAAAAACTGGCCAGTCTAGACACAGCCTCTCTGTATAAGCTGCTGATTAAGACATTAGGTAATGCTGATTCAACTAAATACCAGTAAACAACTAACGGGGGCGGGTATAATTGTATTAATCACCTGCTTATTAATGTTCATTTATGAGCGCTAACCTTACTACACAAGGGTTTATGGAAAGTAGTGATAGACGAAGGGAATTTACATACTAAAATGAATAAAGTTGTGTAACTGCTGCCAAATCTTTGCCACTCGGAATGGCGTGTGGGGGGCCTTAGGTCAACGTGCGTGGACAATAAAGTGTTCCATTTTACTCCGTCCACTCCTGAGCATTCTTCTTCTTCCAACACCTATGTGGGTGGGTGGATGACCACAGCCTACCCCCCCCCCCAACCACAGCTCCCTGGGTGATTGCACACATCACACAAACATCAGGCTGGTCATGTCCCCCCAAAAGTGACAGCACCCTGTAGCATGCTACCCTCACTTCTGTGCTGCTACTAGGTGTCAGAGCTGGGTGTCAAGAGCTGGATGGCAAGACAGCAACCACCATGCTACAGCCAGCCAATTCTGAAGCCAGTGCAGAAAGAAGGGTAGCAATACTGTGACCCTCTCTGCCATAGCTGGATTTCATGAAGGAGAACAGATTTCACACTCCGTGGTGTGTTTTTCACATCTGTGTATTTGGTAGGAGCCTACATATTCTATAGGTCAACTCCTCTTTTGCAACCTAGTGAGGATTAAACCACCATGCAGGATAATGGCTCTGTAGACTTCTCTGTTCATACCTCTTTTTCTCTGAAGCATGTAAATCTGAAGGTTTTGCATCTAGCGGCAAGAAAGAATTAAGTCTAAGTGCCTGGAAAATTAAAGAGATTTCTTATTATGCACCACAACCTGCAAAAACGTATTGCATTAATGTATTTATTTAGCTTTGGGTCAGTTCCATGCATTGTATGGGAAAGGGGAAGGAATGGAGTAGCTTTGTGTTAGTATGAGTTCATTTTTAAAGTGTACAGTCTGGGAAACGGGGAGAAAGAATTACCTAAAACGTAAAGTAGGGAGGTAAGTTTGTTGTGATTCCATACAGTATAGCTCAGTGAATCTTCCTTTTGGAAATGCAGCTCTTGTTGTTTGAAGGACATCAAAGGGAGGCCAAGCCATCTGAAGTCTCTATGGGTATGTCTACACTACCCTCCTAGTTCGAACTAGGAGGGTAATGTATGCATACCGCACTTGCTAATGAAGCCCGGGATTTGAATTTCCCGGGCTTCATTAGCATAAGCGGGGAGCCGCCATTTTTAAATCCCCGCTGCTTCGAACCCCGTGTAGCGCGGCTACACGGGGCTCGAACTAGGTAGTTCGGACTAGGGTCCTATTCCGAACTACCGGTACACCTCGTTTCACGAGGAGTACCGGTAGTTCGGAATAGGACCCTAGTCCGAACTACCTAGTTCGAGCCCCGTGTAGCCGCGCTACACGGGGTTCGAAGCAGCGGGGATTTAAAAATGGCGGCTCCCCGCTTATGCTAATGAAGCCCGGGAAATTCAAATCCCGGGCTTCATTAGCAAGTGCGGTATGCATACATTACCCCGCTAGTTCGAACTAGCGGGGTAGTGTAGACATACCCTATGTCCTTAATCCAAGAAATGGCTGGACTGTTTATGCAGCTTTGATGCAGCTCATTTGCCACTGAAGCTTGGTGCCTGCTTGGCAAGATTTACCTGGCGCTCTAAATCCCTGGAAATATGATTTATGATGAAAACGTTACCTCCCAAGTGCAACTCATGACAACACAGCCAAACGGGCCCTTCATGAAAGCTTCTTTCCTGTGTTCATTGTAATGCAGTCTTGACTCTGGACCTTATATATGGTGGCAACTGAGTGCTCAACAGCAGGTACTACATGCAAGGCACTCTTGCAGCTGGCACTTGGCAGGCATGAGATGCCAGATGGTCCAGATCATACTTAACTAAATGAAACAGTTTGCATGAGAGAGACATATGTCAGTTTACTGTCTCTGAACTTCACTAAGTGCAAAAGGCTGTTGGTTCCAGACAACCACACTGAAACAAGTATTTGAATCACATGCTCACAAAGGGATGTAAACAGCAAAACTGTTCAAAAGGCCCAGTAGACCCCAAATTAAATTCCACCCCAAAGCAGGGCAATAAGCTAAAAAAACCCACCACAGGCTAGAGACGGGAAGAGTGGTGTTAGGTATCTTGGGAGGAGGAGTCTTTCAAAAGGCTAATGAGCAATCTGTGACAGTAATATCCATGTGATAAAATGAAGAGTCATATGACAAATGACAATCATAAGACTAATGACATATGACTGTTGCCTAGGAAGGTTGTGGAATCTCCACCACTGGAGCTATGTAAGAGCAGATTAGACAGACACCTGTCAGGGATGGTGCTTGGTTCTACCATGAGGGCAGGGGACTGGACTCGATGACCTCACACGATCCCTTCCAATCCTAGTATTCTATGACTGTGTGATCATGCACCCTTGGTGACTTCACCTGCCCTCTGTTTCCTTGGGATATGATTACTCAAAGAAATCCTGAAACAAACTCTATGTATTTAAGCTTAACCAGTGAAAAGCCCCCTTTCTTCCCCTGAATATGAGAATTTTTCCCTCTTCCAAAACCAAGTAGCCCTTGACTAGAAATGAAGGAGAGGCAAGGGTCAGTATGAATAGATTTTCTATGCAAAGTGTTACCACTTTGCCATCTGGAATCCTGTAACCCTCCCTGGCCAGAAATGGGAGATTTCTCCCATGAAGGTGGAGAAGATTCTCCATATTTCAGGGGAACCCAGATTGAACTGTCAATTTTGCAAGGGCTCCACAAAGCAGAGCATGAAGAAATAGTTCTCTGACTTTTGTACAGTTAGATTCTTGGTAACTGAGGCACCAGGCTTTACTTGCAGTACAAGAAATAGTCCCTGTAGTGCCAACATGAAGTGTTCAAAATTATTATTTTTGTGGGCCTGACTCATGCATGTGTGTGCTGTAATAACCATCTTGGTCCCAAGATATCAGAGAAACAAGGCGGGTGCGGTAATATTTTTATTGGACTAATTCTGTCGGGGTGCTGGAACATTTTTGATAGTGGGGATGCTGTTGAACCAAACTAGAAACCTTGTATATAATGGAAGCCACCTCAAGACAGAGGGTGCTGCAGTACACCTCTCTCCCTCCCCACACCTTTAGTTTCAGCACCTGTCACTTCTGTCAGTAAAAGAAAAGTTTTAAAGCTACACAGGGCTCTTCTTCAAGATCCACCTTGAGTCCTCATTTTTAAAAAGTTGAAGTTTTCTTTTCCCCTTTGCCTTTTGATTTGAGACACTTTCAAGCTTTTCTTATAAACCTCAGGGCCATAAACTTCCTTTACATTTCAAGAATGAACGCTGAAGTTTCCATGCATGAACATGACTTCTGAGCTCACGAGCGTGAGAGCAGGCCACACCAAAGGGAAATGGAAGTCACCTTGGATTGAAGGGGTGGATGGATAAGACATGTAGGGAAGAGAGGTACAAAGATGTGATGGGAAGGCAGCCTGTGCCTGACTGGGAAGGAGAGTTCTGGTCATTTGCACTTTCTCCCAAGTTCATTTCCAGCTGGGAGGGATAGTTCAGTGGTTTGAGCATTGGCTTGATAAACCCAAGGCTATGAGCTCAATCCTTGCAGAGGCCATTTGGGACAAAAATTTGTCAGGGATGGTACTTGGTCCTGCTGTGAATGTGGGGGACTGGACTTGATGACTTTTCAAGGTCCCTTCCAGCTCTAGGAGATAGGCAATCTCCATTCATTTATAAATTCCTGCCTATCTAGGTTCTACTCCCTGCCCCAATCCTATGTGCTGCAATCTGCCTGGTTCCCTCTCTTTCCACCTCCTCTCTCCAGGCATGTTCAGATTTATGCAGGGTTGGAACCACCACACCATCTTCACTATGTTAATCCTCCCCGATTCCACCCCTCATTGCCCAGCCTAAGTTGGTTTCGATGTTACTGTAACATGTGGCACGTTCAGAATGGAAATAGATGTGGCAGAATCCAGTCTTCACAGCTGAGGACATTAGGGAGATTCCCAAATCTGCACCGTCCTTTGTGGGTGATGAATCTGAGGAACTGTCCCCGATTGAAGTGTCATTAGAGGAGGTTTTGGAACAAATAGAAAAACGTAATGTCAACAAATCTCTGGGACCAGATGGCATTCATCCAAGGGTTCTAAAATAACTTAAATAGGAAATCGCTGAACTCTTATCTGTTGTTTGTAACCTATCCTTTCAATCGGCTTCCGTACCTAATGAGTGGAAGGTAGCTAACGTGACACCAATATTTAAAAAGGGCCCTAGAAGCGATCGTGGCAATTACAGACCAGTAAGTCCAACTTCAGTACCGGGCAAATTAGTTGAAACAATAGTAAATTATAAAATTATGAGGCACATAGAAGAACATAATTTGTTGGACAAAAGTCAACATAGTTTCTGTAAAGGGAAATCATGTCTTACTAATCTATTAGAGTTCTTTAAAGGGGTTAACAAACATGCCGACAAGGGGGATCCAGTAGATATAGCATACTTAGATTTTCAGAAAGCCTTTGACAAGGTCCCTCACCAAAGGCTCGTGTGTAAATTACATTGCCATGAGATAAGAGAGAAGGTACTTTCATGGATTGAGAACTGGTTAAAAGACAGGAAACAAAGGGTAGGAATAAATGGTAAATTTTCAGAATGGAGAGGGGTAACTAGTGGTGTCCCCCAAGGGTCAGTCCTGGGACCAATCCTTTTCAACTTATTCATAAATGATCTGGAGAAAGGGGTAAACAGTGAGGTGGTAAAGTTTGCAGATGATACCAAACTGTTTAGGATAGTCAAGACAGGAGTAGACTATGAGAGACTCCAAAAAGATCTCATCAAACTGAGTGATTGGGCAACAAAGTGGGAAATGAAATTTAATGTGGATAAGTGTAAAGTAATGCACATTGGGGAAAAATAACCCCAATTATACATACAGTATGACGGGGGCTAATTTGGCTATGACAAATCAGGAAAGTTATCTTGGAGTTATCATAGATAGTTCCCTGAAAACTTCCACACAGTGTGCAGCAGCGGTCAAAAAGGCAAATAGGATGCTCGAAATTATTAAGAAAGGGATAGAAAATAAGACACAGAATATCTTACCACCCCTGTATAAAACTATGGTATGCCCACATCTTGAATACTGTGTACAGATGTGGTCTCCTCACCTCAAAAAAGATATTTTGGCCTTGGAAAGGGTTCAGAAAAGGGCAACTAAAATGATTAGGGGTTTGGAACAGGTCCCATATGAAGAGAGGTTAAAACGACTGGGACTTTTCAGTTAGAAAAGCGGAGACTGAAGGGGGATATGACAGAGGTCTATAAAATCATGAGTGATGTGGAGAGGGTGAATAAAGAAAAGTTATTTATTAGTTCTCATAATAGAAGAACTAGAGGACATCAAATGAAATTAATGGGTAGCAGGTTTAAAACTAATAAAAGAAAGTTCTTCTTCACACAGCATGTAGTCAACCTGTGGACTTGTTGGAGGAGGCTGTGAAGGCTAGGACTATGACAGAGTTTAAAGAGAAGCTAGATAATTTCATGGAGGTTAGGTCTATAAAAGGCTATTAGCTAGGGAATAGAAATGGTGTCCCTGGCCTCTGTTTGTCAGAGGCTGGAGAAGTTTGGCAGGCAACAAATCGCTTGATCATTGTCTTTGGTCCACCCTCTCTGGGGCACCTGGTGCTGGCCACTGTTGGCAGAGAGGATACTGGGCTAGATCGACTGGGCTAGATCAACCTTTGGTCTGACCTGGTATGGCTGTTCTTATGTTCTTATGTTCTTATGTAATACGAGACTTTCATTGATGCTCATTTGCAATGACCTGGGCAACCTATCCATGGCTTCTGACCAAAGTCAGAAATGATCATCAGGATTAACACAATTTACATACAGTAACTCTGTCCGGTATTTAATAAAGCAAATATCCATGATGATGATGCATAAAGCATTTGGCATGAATTTAAATGCATGACATTCATGGCAACTAGTTATTTATGCCACAACATCAGGCATATTTTTGCTATGTTGATTATACCAGGGAGAGTTGTACAAATAATTGGTTTAATGCCCATGATAATCTCTGAATTTACATATGGGAAAGGAGGACACTGCCTAATGGCCAGGAAAAGAGGAAGTGCCATTCTTCTGTCAATATAGAAAAAAGTGAAAAAAAAACCCATTCACTAAAATGTGAAATTAGACAAGTAAAATATATTGCCATGATCCTGCAAACAAACACTAGTAAACTGTACATGGCTGAATAAGCCTACAGAAATCATGTGAATAAAGTTACACAGGTGTAAGCATTTGAATAAAAAGGGCCCAGGATGTACATGTTAAAATTTTGAAATGACACGGTATCTGTAAAAGAACATTTCAGTTCATTGGAGAGATCTTTATCCGTTTAAATCCAGCAAGTACCAAAATATAAAAGAAAAGAAAAAAAAGGCCAGAGGGAACTGAAAGGGACAGGAGGAGTGATTCCTCTAATAATTTACAAGCATCTCCCTCCCTAGGTAAACAAGGCTAAAAGCAAATTGATATCCCTCTTTATATGTATCATAGCTATCTACAATCACTCTGCTTCAATATATTTTTTTGTTAGCATGAGATGGGCCTGAACTTTCTTGGCAAACCAATCACTTACATATTCTATATTATCCCTGCAATCTCTAGTCCAACTACTGGAGCTGAAAAGAAATCACCACTACCAATTTGTCAGATTTAATGCTGTGTTAGCTGTTGCCTGCATGGAGTTTCTAGATTCTGCAGGAGCCATTTATGCTGTGCCTTAGCTATGTTGTTAAGCTACACAGAGAGAGCAATTTCAAACACAAAACTTATAACAAGACAAAGAAACCTCTTAAGCAAATTGCCTACAGCTCCCTTTCTTGGTCTCTCACCTCAATTCCCTCAGCTATCATTTGCTTTAGTTAATGTTATCGACACATGTTTGTTGCCCACCTCCTGCAGGTCTCTCTCATGCTATCATCAGTCGCAAGAGAAGGCCTTCTTCAGACAGTTTTAGCCAGCCTGCTGACTCATCATGGTGCATCGACTCAGCAATGACTGCCTGGCAAATAACAGAGGGTGCGTAGAGTTCTTCTTCCTTCTTGCTCTTCTCTCTCCCCTCATTTGTAAAGGTGAGGTGGGAGGGAGACATTCCAAGCAGAGGCAGAACAGTGGTGTCTTGTTCCCATGGGCAGCTGTGACAATCCAGCCCACACTGGGAGTTCTGCAATCTGCGGTGTCCTAGAAGCAAGCCCACATGCTTCTGTTTGAACAAAGAAGGCAGCAGCTCGTTTTGCAAACTGTCAAAGCACAAAGTCATGCAGGCAGCTTTGTCCTCTTTGAGTGGTTAGAGGACAGTGAGAGGCATCTGGAGTCTGCTGCTCCCCAAGCAAGGGGTCTGGTGCTCATGCTTTCAGAGCCAGAGAACCCATGTTCAGTTCATCTGCAGGACTGCGCTGTGCCATCTCACTTACTCATGAAACAGGGTGTGCTTGAGCAGCCTCCTCTTGCTCCCACTCCCCATGGCACTTCCTTGACCAATCCCACCTGCATCAACCCCTGAGCCCCTTTTAGGTGTTTTCCCCAGAATGCCTGGGAGTCTGCAAAAGAGTCAATACCATCATGTGCTGAAACACCCTGCTGGTCTGTACCAAGTGGTATGGTCCAAGCGGAGTGTCCATCTTCAGCCAGCCCTAAACCCGGTGCAGTCTGAGGGCACAGGTGAGGGAGAAGGTGCTATGGCTGAAGTTGACCCAGAGAAATGGGTCACTTTTCATACAGCTAGATGCATATTCACATGTAGGGAGAGACCTCTTTGTACTGCTGCTCTAGGGCAGTTTTTCTCAACCAGTGGTACGAGTACCCTCGGGGTACTCAAGAGAAGTCTGGGGGGTATGTCAACACAACTTTTGGAGACAACTGCATTTTTGTTTTAAGTTTTACAGGGCTTTATTATTTTTGTACTTTTGACACCCCAAAATTTCGTCACCCGCTCGGCTACGATTAAGTGGTTTAAACAAATGTGTTGCAATGGTAGAAAAATAGTTGTGTGTCTGAAAACTGTAGGTACTGGGGGTACTTATAACTTTTTTTAAAAGGGGTATTTTATAAAAAAAAAAAAAAAAAAAGGTTGAGAAACACTGCTTTAGGACACAATATCCTGCTGGTAGTCTCTAAAGTGCAGAGGCATTTCTCTGGACAGGTCAATGGAAAGGTATAGCAACTACACTTTTATCAAAGGTATTTTATGTGTGGTGATTGCCAAGTCTTGTTCCTTTTTTACTACTTGGTGGGACAATTTCACTGCAGCCATTGCTAGAAACAATCGAGATCACCTTGAGAAAATCCAACATCAAATTCAGAAGGATCGGGGTTACTTCTCCCATCAGCTTTGTGCTGAATTTGCTTTTACTTTGGGGCGTTCAAAAATGAAGAGAAGAAAAGCTTTGGAAACGGTCAGAATTGCAATAATAGAGAACTACACAAGCTAGAGGAAAATACACTTAACATTTGCAGGTGACGCCAAGGTGGGAGGGGTTGCAAGTGCTTTGGAGGCTATGATTAAAATTCAAAATGATTTGCACGAACTAGAGAAATGGTCTGAAGTAAATAGACTGGAATTCAACAAGGACAAATACAAAGTACTTAATTTAGGGTATGTCTACATTGCAGAGTTTTTCTGGAAAAACAGCTGTTTTTCCGGAAAACCAATACTTACAGCCACTCTGTTATTGTGTTCTTTCGATAGAAAAGTCAAAAGAACGTGCGGTTTTTCTGATTGCAGTAAACCTCATTCGATGAGGAAGAAGCATTTTTCCTAAAAAGTTTTTTTCAGAAAAAGGCATGTGTAGATGCAGAAGAGACAGTTTTTTCTAAAGAAGAGACCTCCAGGAAAAAAGCACAGGTGCCCTTGGTGGCCATTCCGTCCACAATAATCACAACTGAAATGTGATATAGCATCCAATCAATGTGGATGCAATCTTTCAACAAAGCACATCGCTTTTTCATTGCCCTTTTGCTGTGTAGATGCTCTCTTTTGAAAGAAGTTTTTTTTTTGGAAGGTCTCTTCTGAAAAAGCTTCTTCTAAAATAAGACTCAGTCTAGATATAGTCTTAGGAAGGGATAGCTCAGTGGTTTGAGCATTGGCCTGCTAAATCTAGGGTTATGAGTTCAATCCTTGCAGAGGCCATTTGGGGCAAAAATTCATCAGGGATAGTACTTGGTCCTGCTGTGAAGGCAGGGGACTGGACTTGATGACCTTGCAAGGTCCCTTCCAGTTCTAGGAGATAGGCAATCTCCATTATTATAAGGAACAATCAGTTGCACACATACAAAATGGGAAATGGCTGTCTAAAAGAAGTACCGCTGAAAGAGGTCTGGGAGGTCATGGTGGATCACAAACTAAATATGACAACTGTTTAACAGTGTTTCTAGAAAAGCAAACTGTCATTCTGGGATGTACTAGCAGGAGTGTTTTGAACGAGACATGGAGTTCTGCTCTACTCCCACTCATACAGCCTCTGCAGTATGGTGTTCAGTTTAGGACAGCACATTTCAGGAAAGATGGGAACAAACTGGTGAAAGTCTAGAGAAGAGGAACTAAAATCATTAAAGAACTAAAAAACATGAGCTGTGAAGGAAGACTGGAAAAAAAAGTGTATTTAGTATGGAGAAGAGAAGCCTGAAAGGAAACATGGTAACAGTTTTCCAGTATGTTAAAGGGTGTTGCAAGAAGGAAGGAAAAAATGTTTTCTCCTTAACCTCTGAGGATAGAATAAGATGCAACTAGTTTAAATTACAGCAAAGGATATTTAGACTGGACATTAGGAAAAAGTTCCTAAGTCTCAGGGGGTACGTCTACACAGCAACATAATTTCTCAATAATTGATGTTATTCTGAAATAACAAAGAGCCTGTCTACACTTCAAGCCATTATTTAGAAATAATGGCGAACTGGAGGACTTCTTACTCTGACTCCTGTAACCCTCATTTTACGAGGAGTAATGGAAGTCGAAGGAAGACTGTTCTTCCTGTGACTTCCTGCTGTATAGATATTGCCAAAAGCCAAATTAAGCTATTTTGACTTAAGCTATGCAATTGACATAGCTGAAGTTGTGTAGCTTAATTCGACTGTAGCCCTGCTGTGTAGAGGTACCCAGAGTGGTACTGGAATAAATTGTTTTGGGAGGTTATGGAATCTCCAGCATTGACGATTTTTAGAGCAGATTAGACAGACATCTGTCTTCTGTCAGGAAGGATCTAGGTGGTGCTTGGTCCTGTCACGAGGGCAGGGAACTAGACTAGATCACCTCTTTAAGTTCCTTCCAGTCCTATGATTATATGGGACCACGGTTAGAAAGGAAAAGAAGTGGTTAGAAAGAAAAGGATAGAAGTTGCTTCATGTAATGAGAATTGGCCTCAGCAACAGAAACAAGTGGTTAAAGGAAATGAACACATTTGGTGGAAAAAAGTGAAATTGGCAAGCTGTTTCTTCACTTTAGCATTTTAATTGATACAGGCTGTTCGTCAACATGCTTTCATAGGGATGTAACATTCACTGTATGTTCATTTCTTAAGATCATCTCCACAATATTAAACTGAACAACTCGTTAAATTTTATTTTAATTTATTTTTTATTTGTTTGCAAGTTCTTGTCTTGTGCTCCTCTGAAAAGTGTGCAATGAAACAATGCCAGCAACTAACAAAAAAAATCAAATGTCAGCATGAATAGCAATCGCAAAGGTGCTTAAACCAGACAGAGTCTGAGACGCCACGTGTAAGATAATTCATGTCAGTTAAACCTGCAAAACAATGATGGATTTCAGAGTTTATAAATGCCAGGCAGCTTTCTACAGACTGACACAGGCTATTTTTGGAACACGAAGAGGGAGTAGTTCAATGGAGGAAAAGGGTAAATAGCTAAGCAGAGAAGAGCCAGATTAGATATTTTGAAGAAAATCTTTCTGCTGGCCATGCTTCAGGGACTTCTGCAGTTATTCTGCCATGAAAGAAGGTCCCTCAGTGATCAAGGTGTTTAGAAATTATCGTTGCCTTCAGGCATTATGCAATAAGCCACCAAAGACCTATAAAGTCTAAATGAAAAGGTCAGGACTCCTCATTTGAAATGAGGTTGGGAGGGAACCAGAATTGCCTGATGAGTGAAACCACCAACCTCTCACTAAAGTGAGTGGTTTAGAGAAATGTAATGTAACATAGACACCTCACTGGGTCTGCCCTCACAAGAGTACAGCCAACTATTCATGTATTAATTTCAGCTCCAACTGGTTCATTATTCCTGCTGTCCTTGGTCATTTCTTATGTGGAAGGATTGTTTTCTTTCCCACAATATCCCCTCTCCCCACCTGGCACACTTTCCCTCAAAACGGAATGGGGCAAGGGAGAAATGCCTGTAGCTTAGGAGAAAGTCGAACAATTAACTCATCTGGGTAACAGTCTCCCGGGGCTGGTCTACACTTAAGCTATAAGTCATCCTAAGTTACACTACTTCAGTTACATAACTGAAGTCAACGTAACTTAGGTAAAATGACTGTTGTGTCGACACCATATTGCATTGATGGGAGACGTTCCACCAACCTACCTGCTGTCTCTTGGTCAGGTGGAGTACAGAGGTCGATAGAAGATTGCTCTTCAATTGACTTAGCTTGTCTTTATCAGACCCATTAAACTGACAATGCTGCATCGATCCTAGCAGTCCCGATTTAGCCAAGGATCGACAAGCCCACAATGTGGTCTCCCGGCATCAGAGGTGAAACTGATCGGGTGCGCCCTGGTGTGAAGCTCTGACCAGAGCTAGCTGAGATGTGGCAAAAGCCATCAGGGAGCTATTTAAAGAGCTGGCAAGGATCCAGGTTGCAATAGGACAGGACCTGTAAGAAATTTTAAGTTCCTTTCACCGCTGCCCTGCATGGTGGTCCGTTTATATACACAGCAAAGCCACACTGGTTTCATTATGTTTGAGAACTGCTATGCTTCAGTCAAAGGGTGACATTTCTAACTATACACACAGCATGAATGAGGATAAGGGTGCACCAATAAACAGAGAGCTAACCCAAATCCTCCAGTAAGCAATCCAAACCTACACCTAACCTCATTCAAAAATTTGAATATCTTTGGTTAAATGTACAGTAGACTTCCGATAATCTGGAACCTCTGGGACCTAGGTGGTGCTGGATTATCAAATATGCTGGACTATCAGGAGGTACTATAAGATGGTTATATATATACTGTATACATTATATACTGTATATAAAGTGTTCCTAACCCTTTTTATTGTACGTACTGAATACAGTATACTGTAAAGTTTTAATTTTTAAAGCCTTTTTTACCCTTTTTGCTCAGTTCAGCTGCTGCTGCTGTTACCTTGTGACTCATTTTTTGCCAAAGCTCACTCACTAGGCTCTTGCCATTTTGATGCCGGAGTATCAGGAGTGCCGGACTATTGGATGCCGGACTATTGGACTTTTACTGTATCTTTGTTTCTCCTTCGCTCCTTCCATAACATATGTTAGCATGCCCAAGCACAGCAGAAATGGTGTTCCTGAAATACCATGTGCAAAGCTGTGCTAATGGGTGTATAACCAAACCTCTGCAAATTCTATTGTCATTGCTTACCATGTGGGATTTCTGGGACACTGATGAACAAGCGCTTCCCTCTACTCTGGAGGAGTTTTAATGTTGATTGATATTGGAAGCAACAATCTACAACCTGACTTGTTTTTCTCCACTTAACATCTGTAGGCATGGGGTGCAGACCACCTGCAAAAGGAGCAGCTCTGGGTATCAAATATCCAAGTTGAAGAAGATTTAGAAGAGGGATAAAGAGACTACAGCAATCACTTTGGTTGCTTCTCTTTATTATTCTCTCCATTCTACAGGGCAAGATGCTCCTAACTGATACACCTGCAGCTGAACTAAAGTAATTCTGAATTCATATTTCATTCTCTGCTCTAAACATCTGTGTCTGTTGCTAAAAGAAATTAAGATAAATGAGGCAATCGTGATCTGCTGGTTGCGAATAGGAGTGTGTGGAGGAAAGACCCTGAAAGTTGATAAAATGGTACTGGGGTTATAATCTTTTTCTTCTTATTTGGAGATGGGTCTTGCTTCATCATCATGGACCAGATGCAGGAAATCCTTAAACTTAAATCCTATTTGAACAGGATTTTTGAAGGTTGGGGTTGTTGGCCTTTCATAATATTGCAGTCACTGGAGATTGTTAAGAGACCAATATTGAATCAGACTACCCCAAGGAACAATGCACATGATCTTTTCTTGGGTATTGCTTAGGCTCTTCTGACTCTAGCTGCCAATGATGAGACTCCTATTATTTATATTTGCACGTGTTTTTGCCGAAGGCTCCTCCTCATCGTGACGATCTTTCCTCTGGTAAAGGGAGACTAGAAGAGCTTCCTACCTTGGATTAAACAGAGAGGGAGCTAGAGAACAATTCAGGCAATAGGGCAGAGCAAACTGTAGTACTCCTCTGGCTTAGGACAGATTCTTCAATCCTGGGACTAGGATTGGAAAACTTTGCATGGCAGGAGGTTGCACCGCTGCTTTGATGTTCCTTTTGCTAGAGGGAAGAGGAAAGGAGCCATGAGTAAGTCGCTCCCACCTCTTAATAGCTTCGACAGTGAGAGAGAGAGAGAGAGAGAGAGAGAGAGAGAGAGAGAGAGAGAGACATCAGCAATTAATTTGCCCCAAGCGTAATGTGGATCACTTCCCTAACAGGGATATCTCTCAAGGGCTGTGTCTAGACTGCATCCCTTTCCCGTAAAAGGGATGCAAATTAGACACATCACAATTGCAAATGAAGCTGGGATTTAAATTCCCCCCGCTTCATTTGCATAAAAATGGCTGCCGCTTTTTTCCGGCTCGGAACTTTGCCGGAAAAAGCGCCAATCTAGACACGGATCTTTCAGAAAATAAAGCCTATTTTAAGAGGAATAAGAGATCTTTCGGAAAAGGCTTTATTTTCCGAAAGATCCGCATCTAGACTGGCGCTTTTTTCCGGCAAAGCTCTGAGCCGGAAAAAAGCGGCAGCCATTTTTATGCAAATGAAGCGGGGGGGATTTAAATCCTGGCTTCATTTGCAATTGCGATGTGTCTAATTTGCATCCCTTTTACAGGAAAGGGATGCAGTCTAGACACAGCCATTGAGTTCTGTAGGGCAGATTTAGCCAGCAGACAAGGATGCCCTCCTTGATCTCCGGACCCTCTGGCCAAAACACTAGGAATTTATGTGTTGTTGTTTTTTTAAGTCGGGTTGAAGTATTCAAAAGTTTAGTGTTGGTCTGACTACCTTGGAAAAGTCAGTGTCTGGATGTCTTCCCAGCCTATCCTTCATATCTGCAGGGGAGGGCTGGCCTTATACTAGTGCAGAAACTCTTGGCAGAACACAAATGTTAGAAAACAAAGTCATTAGCAGTTATTGTCCATGTTGGATCACTGTCAAGATGCCAATATCCAGTCAAACCTGGAGCTTGCAGTATCCAATCAAATGTCTCGTGACCTGCAGATACTCTGCAGAGGTAAATGAAAATGACAGACATTTCAGGTTTTATCATGTAGCTGCTCCTGGGGTCCCCTTTGCACTGCCTATTTTACACGGCAATGCCAGGGATCCCTAGAATTCCACTGAATAGCTTGACCTATCCCCATGATAAGACCACGTCCCGAAGTCCTACATACACGTTGAAATTTATCTGCAGAATTGAGGTATGAACTAGGCTTGTGCTATTGTCTTTACAATTTGCATAACCTACAGCTCACAATGGGACAGTGCCATAGTCATTAATGACCTCTTACTATTCTGCTCTACCTGGTAGCACAGTGCAATTCACTGCTGCGGTGCCTCCCACTGGTCACTCAGGGAATCAGCTCTCCTGCCTCAGAGTGCTCTCTGTTGGCCAGTGTCTCAGCCTCTGTTACAGGTTCAGCCCTGTTCTGCTGGTTCAGCCCTGTGTCTCTTCCTGCCCATGGTGCCCTATCCTCCTAGTATTGCTCTGTGTTAGTGTCTCTGCGCTCTGGGGCCCTTCCCTTCTAGGGAACTCCAAATTTTGCTATACCCATCTTCCCTCAGTGACCCACTGCCTGTCATCATCTAGCCCCTGTCTGAGGGGCAAACGGAGTCTTCAATGGCCACTCATCACTGGCAAGGAGGTGTGGACCTGCTGCCTTCTTCTATCCTGGCTGCCTCCCGGTAGCTCTAGTACCCTCAGGCCTTGCCTCAGGCCCTGCAGCCTGGAAGTGGGGTGAGGCCAGAGCCCACCACTGTGCCTGCCTTGCCCCAGCCCTTCTCTGTCTCAGGAAACCTTTAGCTTCCCTGGCAGCCGGGTCCTTCCTGCTCCACAGCTGGAGCAAGAGTGAATGTTTTCCACCTCTCCAGGAGCCTTTGGGTATGTCTACACTACAAAGTTAATTCGAACTAACAGCCGTTAGTTCGAATTAACTTTAATAGCAGCTACACATGCAAACTGCTATTTGGAATTTAATTCGAAATAGCGGAACACTTAATTCGAACTCGGTAAACCTCATTCTACAAGGAGTAACGCATAGTTCGAATTAAGTAGTTTGAATTAAGGGCTGTGTAGCCACTTAGTTTGAACTAGCTGGAGGCTAGCCCTTCCCAGGTTGCCCTGGTGGGCATTCTGGGCCAAACCAGGGAAACTCTTCTGCCCCGCTCCCAGCCCTGAAGCCCTTAAAGGGGCACGGTCTGGCTACAGTGCTTGTGCCAGTTGCAAGCCTGCCAGCACCCAGCCAGCATCCCCTAGACAGGTTTTAACCTGTGTAGGGTCAGTGTGGGACAAACACCCTGTGTCATACCCACACAACAAACTTTTTGCAACACTGTATTCATTAGCCCTACCTGCCTGACATGAATGTGATGGCCAGTCCCAAAAGGGTCCACAAGGCTACACAACCAACTACGGGTGTGTCCAGACTCCATGCCTCCGTCGACGGAGGCATGTAGATTAGCCAGATCGGAAGAGGGAAATGAAGCCGCGATTAAAATAATCGCGGCTTCATTTAAATTTAAATGGCTGCCCCGATCTGCCGATCAGCTGTTTGTCGGCAGATCGGGAGAGTCTGGACGCGATGCCCCGACAAAGAAGCCTTTCTTCATCGACACAGGTAAGCCTCGTGAAACCAGGTTTACCTGTGTCGATGAAGAAAGGCTTCTTTGTCGGGGCATCGCGTCCAGACTCTCCCGATCTGCCGACAAACAGCTGATCGGCAGATCGGGGCAGCCATTTAAATTTAAATGAAGCCGCGATTATTTTAATCGCGGCTTCATTTCCCTCTTCCGATCTGGCTAATCTACATGCCTCCGTCGACGGAGGCATGGAGTCTGGACACAGCCTACATCCGAAAGTTTATCTCTTCCACCCACAGAAGTTAATTTTAAAAAACCCTTAACAAAAACAAAACAAAAACTATCTCTTCTACCTTATCTATGTAAACCCAGTTGCTCTAAGTTACATCCAAGACAAAGAGCTCTTGCCCCAGGCTAAACTCACCCAGCTAAATATTTCACAAGGAAGATACTCCACATGGGATTAAAGTTTCACGAGGTGCATAGATATTAGGTAAGCTTCTGCAGTTTGTACACTTTTACTCATCACCAGTGACACCGTTTCAAAGCTTTCCATGGAGAATACATTTATCAATCAATCTGCTGTGTAACTGTTGCAATGTAAGATTGGTTTTAAAATATAAACCCGAATTCAGCACTCATATGGACAAGAACAACTCCACTGGAATCTGTGGGTCAAAGTTAGGAGATCAATTCTGGTAGCATCAGTAAAGTTTACACCAGGACTAAATTTGGCCTTTACACTAACTTTCCACCCAGTTCAGGTTTCTAATGTCAGCAGCAACAAAGGGGGTGAGGAAAGGGGAACTGATATTTGTAGGTGGATCGGTATTTAGATTATCTTATGAAAATAGGTCCATGGTTCCCCTTTTCTATTTCTTTTTGCATCAGTTTCTTTCATGGCCAAGTTGACAAGAAGCTTCAGAGGGGTAGCTGACTTAGTCTTTAAGGTGCTGCTAGACTATTACTTGGTTTTTAAGTTTTTCCAGTTACAGACTAACACAACATGTAGATGGTATCATGAGCTTTTGTGGGCACAACCCACTTCTTCAGATGAATGGCGTTATTAAAGATCCAGTTTCAAAATAAATGGAGAGAGGGGGGAGAAAGAGAAGGAAAAAGAAGGGGGAAAAGGGGAAATAAATAGCCAATTAGAGTGTCCATGCTACATGAAGCTGATAGAGAAGGCACAAATTGTTCTTAAGCACCCATAGTGTGTTTTTTTATGTCATCAGGATGTGGTACTCCAACTCTCTATTCCTTCTCCCAAGTTACTGATGCAGAAATGGCTCATTGGTTCTCTAATCCACCTTTCCCCCGATCTCCCTTGCACTAATTAATTAATCCCCCCTCTTATTCTTTGCAGGACTTCTCTCCTCCCTTAACCATCTGCCTTTCATTTCTCAACTCATTCAACATGCTCTCTAAATCTTGGTCTGGTCTCCAGACCTCCAATATTAGGGATTCTCCAATTCAATGGCTGCTCCTTGCATCTTTGTAGAGAAAACTCACTTGGTTTGGAGTGACCCCTAAATAGCAGGCTGACAAGTATAGGGTCATTGCTTCATTGTTTGTAACCTGCTGTCACCTCTTATCTTACATAGATGGAAAGCTTTTAGGGGCATAGAATGTCTGTTTTGTGTTTGTATGTGCCTGGCACAATGGGGTCCAGGCCCAGGACAATGGCTCCTAAATTCCATGATAATGCAAACAAATAGTCTGCCATGAATTTTACAGCATAATTCATAGAACTGGAAGGGACCTCAAGAGGTCACCAAGTCTAGTCCCCTGCCTTCACAGCAAGACCAAGCACTAAGCAATTCATAACTGTCTTGTTTATTGTGGGATATGCCCACTTACAGAAATGTAAACAAGGCAAGTTGTAGACATCTCCCTCCAACCTTCGTTCAGTGGTGTGTTGGATATATACACATGGGCTGTGTCTACACTGGGCCACTTATTCCGGAAAATCAGCCGCTTTTCTGGAATAAGCTGCGAGCTGTCTACACTGGTCCCTTGAATTTCCGGAAAAGCACTGACGATCTACTGTAAGAAATCAGCTGCTTTTCCAGAAAAACGATGCTGCTCCCGCTCGGGCAAAAGTCCTTTTTCCGGAAAACTGTTCTGGAAAAGGGCCAGCGTAGACAGCACAGTAGTCTTTTCCGGAAAAAAGCCCCGATTGCGAAAATGACGATCGGGGCTTTTTTCCAGAAAAGCACGTCTACATTGGCCATGGATGCTTTTCCGGAAAAGTGCTTTTCCGGAAAAGCATCCTGCCAATGTAGATGCTCTTTTTCCGGAAATACTTATAACGGAAAACTGTTCCATTTTAAGCATTTCCGGAAATTCATGCCAGTGTAGACGTAGCCATGTAGTCCCCCTAGCACAGGTAACTAAGGCAGCAGATAGTGGGGCTTGGCTTAAGTGAGCGGAGAAAAACATACCTGCGTGGGAGGGGGTATGTTGGCTCTTCCTGCCCAAACTGCCATCCAGGCCAGACTGCTTTTTTTCAGCACAGCTGTGGCCTGCTGCTTGAGCCTTCCCCTACCTCAGGAAGGGACTCCAGTTGAGGGGAGAGACAGGGCCTTCCCAGCTGCTGCAAAAGGCTCCAGCAGGGAAGGGCAGCTCAGTCCTTTCCCCGCTGCCTCCCTCAGGAAAGCTGACAGCCTCTGAGAGCCCCTGGGTAAGGTCGGGGCGGGAGGGGGGAAGAGGGCTGGCTCTGTGCTCCTAGAAGAGACAAGGCTTTGGGCAGAAGGGGAGAGGCCAAGAGCAGCTGCTCTCCAGCCCTCAGAGCTGCATGGGGTGCATGGTAGGGTGCTCTGGTGGTTATTTAAAGGGCCCAGGGCTCTGGCTGCTGCCACAGTAGCAGTGGCTACGCCCAAGAGCTACACGCTCCTTTGAATTGCCAGGCCCCGAGGAAACTTCCCCCTTTGTGCCTCCTGTCAGCAGGCCTGGCCTCCCCTCTGTGGTATATAGCAGCTGCTACATGCACACGATGTGCAGCAGCACTATGGAGCGTACACGTAGCCATAGGGTGAAAGAACGAGGCCACAGGTAGCAATGCCAGAATAGGAAATGTAATCTGCACTGCGAGTAGGGTGCAATTGTGTAGGACCCGCAATTGGCAAGAGTCAAGAAGGATTTCAAAGAAGGCGGAGAGGATCAGATTGGCAGAAGAGGAAGATAACAAATTACATACCACGGCTGCAGAGAGGCCAGGGGAAAAAGAAGTTATAACCAGCTATTGTCTTGTTAACTTATGAGTCGCAGGTGACCAAGTCACAGACAGAGGTTTTTGCAGTGGGCAGGGGCAAAAAAAAATTATTTTGGTTAATATTATACAAGAGCCTGGCTGGACTCCTTAATTTGTCCATTTCAAACACATATTAATACGCCTATGTGAACCGTTTGTTCCTTAGGGAAAAATTGGAGTTGATCTAGCAGTCATTTAATATGTGGACATCCGTAGCTCACTGATGAAATTGCTAGTCACAGCGGAGGATAGAGGATAAAATAAAACAGTGACCTGTCAAACTGGGTCAAAGGCACTTTATTGCATTTAGCTGCCTTCCATTTTTAACCAACAGTTCTAGCTATTTAACGGGGGGAAACCTAGCGTGCAGGATTAAATGCCTAGGAAGTGATTACCTGATTTAAATTGGTCAATATCGAGATTATTTGTCACAGGTGGGGAAGCCTATTAATCACAGGAAATCTTTCTATGATTGTATGGTGCACAAGCAGCTAATCCCTGCATTCGTGTTTTCCAGCTAAGACATTCCTATACTCTGAAAAAAAAACATTTTGACAGCTGAATGGACATTGGGCTAAGGTGTGCCCAAGCCTGTGATGATCCAGTCAGGAAGGAAGACTTCCGTTCATCCTGTACACCCAGAGCCACCCACAGAGAGACAACTGATGGCAACGGGGACTATTGCCCCCAGCACTGGGGGGTGTGGGAATAGAATTCCTTTCAGAGAAGGGGATGAACAGGGATGGGGCAGGGCTGGCCTTGAAGTGGCGCCCTGGGTGAACTTGTGTTTTGGTGCCTCTGACTCCTGTGGGTATAGTACCACCCATTCCCACTGGCACCAATGGACTCCACAACCCTGCACCCCATCCCATGTCCCCTTTACTACTAACCTATGTATTGGACCCCCTTTGCCACTAACCTCTGCACAGTGCCCCCTTCATCTCACCAGTGCCCCCTACCTCAGCCCTGCGCTTCCCACACGTCCCACAACATTGCTCCCCTGCCCAGTACCCTCCACCCCCTTTGCCCAGAAACACCCCTGCTCATTTGCCCCTCACCCTCTGGCTATGGCACCCTAGGCATGGGCCCAGTTGTCCAGGCCCTAAGACTGGTCCTAGGATTGGGTGGAGTTAAGAGCACTCATTAGGTGTCCACAACTGAAATTCACCCTCGGCAGAGATTCAGCACAAACCCTACACATGGGGCTACTGTATTGCAGATTCCTGACGAGAGGACACGGCTGGGGGAGGGGAGCTTGAGGGAGTGCAGTTGGGAGTTCTGGAGGGGCTTCCTGGGGTGAGGGTATTCGCTGGAAGAGAGAAGCCGTGTCACTCCCTGGCAGGGTGGCTGGCAAAAACCCAGGATGCAGAGACAGCCATCAATCAGCACCTCCCTGGGAGCGGGCAGCCTGGGTGAGTAGGATCTGGCAGCTGTTGGTGCAGGTGAATGGACCAATGAGCTGCAGAGGCAAGGATGGGACCAATCAGGGAGCAGGCCAATCAGTGCTCTTTACCAGAACTGCTTTACCAAAGCCCTCCTCAGTTGCAGAGCAAGGGACCAAGCAGATGATCCTTCTTCCAGGCACACACTTTTTTCAGTCAGACGACAGGGCATGCTCATCCGCCTATTTTATCACATTAAAAAGTCAAGTTACACCCCTTTTTTCTGTAGGGTGCTGTTCCTTACCAAGGACTCTTTTCACAGCATACTGCACCTTTCAGAACTCAGCAGTCTCAGCATTACAGCTCTCCAAAAAGGCCATATTCCCATCTCCTTCCCACCACTTTAAAGCAAAGACACTGCCTGGAAAATTTCCACCCAAGGATTCTGAGAGTTATAATACAAGTTTTAAACTATAGAAGGTTTAAACTAGCTTTCAGGTCCATAAACAGCTAGCTTACATTCATTTTGCTTGTGCCTTTTGTTGTAGTTGGATGTGACTCAGCTGTGTTTTATTCAATCCAATAGACAAATACCAGATAACATTATGTAGCATAGGTCTCGTGTACTGCAACAGCTTAAGCTTAATGCTTGTGCATAGTAAATATTTTGTTGACATTTGCCTTTGGGGATTATTATTGCTCTTATCCCTGCATGCCAGAAAGTGCACAAAAGTGCCTTTGCTGCTGCATGGCTTTGTTACTTCATATTATTGGGACATGCTGCTATAAGAAGATTCTTTCTTGAGTGGGGAAAAGTTAGTTTGTATTTAGTTTTATATGTCACGAGAAGATTTACTCGGTGTTGCCGTGGTGCTTCATTCAATTGGGCTGTGTCTAGATTGGCATGATTTTCTGCAAATGCTTTTAACGGAAAAGTTTTCCGTTAAAAGCATTTTCGGAAGAGAGCGTCTAGATTGGCACGGACGCTTTTCCGTAAAAGCACTTTTTGTGGAAAATCGTCTGTGCCAATCTAGACGCGCTTTTCCGCAAAAAGCCTCAATCGCCATTTTCGCGATCGGGGCTTTTTTGCGGAAAAGGGACTTTTTCCCCGAACGGGAGTAGCATAGTATTTCCGCAAAAAGCACTGATTTCTTACAGTAGGAAGTCAGTGCTTTTGCGGAAATTCAAGCGGCCAGTGTAGACAGCTGGCAAGTTTTTCCGGAAAAGCAGTTGATTTTCCGGAAAAACTGGCCAGTCTAGACACAGCCTTAATGTTTGAGGGGTTTGAAAAATAAAATGAAAATGTCCATGATTCATTGAAATCATTGCTCTGGGGTGAGGCTGGGGATGAAGGGTTCGGTGTACAGGGAAAGAGGACAACCTCAGCGCTCTCTCACTGCGGCAGCTTGAGGCCAAGTGAAAAGTACCTCCCCATGGCTGCTGTAGCTACAGTGATCACAGCTGGGGCAGAAATGCATGTTCTCCAGCTAGGGCAGGCCAAGGTTAATCTACCCCCTATGCTCCTGAGCCAGAGTGGGTAATGCAGCAAACTTTGCACTTTTCCCTCATTCCCTGATGAAAAGGAACAGCCGATAATATCCACTCAGGAATCGAGAGAGAGGGGAGGAGCTTCAGTGACATAGCAACTAAATGATTTTACTCCATATATTGGGAGAACAGCAATACTCAAACATACAAAGGTAGATTCAGTGACGCCTAAATGATTTGTGAATTTTGTGTTGTTTTTGCCAAATTGTGGTTAAAGAAATTGAGAGGGTCAAACTGAAATAAATTATTTTCAGTTCAAAATAACTCTTAAAATGTTCTTAAATTTTTAAAAAAATAAGAAGTGTTAAAATGATCTTGAAATGGAAATGAAACATTTTGCTTCAGATCCGATTAAAAAGTTGTTTGATCTGAAATTAATTTAAGACTTTCTGATAGGAAATTTTTTTTAAAAGGTGTTGGATCAAACAAAAAATATTGTTGATTTTCTGGTGAGCCAAGGTATATATTTGCACAGCCCTACTTATTTTCTGTGTTTTATTAAGAAGTGACCACATCGTTATTTCACAGCTGATAATATGACATCTCTATTTCCAGAAAAGAATTATTGGATGAAGATTTTAGTGATCAATATGATTTCCTGGATGGAAAAAGTACATTGTGCCCTGAGTCTGCACATCTCTTTCAGCCTTCTTTTGAAACTCAACTTCACTTGAAAAAAAAGGATGATATGTTGTCAGTCCCCAGAGAGCTCCCATTCAGTTAAATCTCCAAGGTAAGTCAGTATCTCCGGGGAAAAACCAAACCAAACCCACCAATCACATCATAAAAAGAGTTGAGTTGCCAAACTTCAAACTCCTTGAATGTAGTGTTCATCACTAGCCCTTAATTTATTTGTATCTCATGGACTATTACTAATACAAATGTTAGATCATGCATGTTGCAAATTAGAAAAATGACAGTTATGAATTATGAATCATCAGTCCTCTGATCTAAAGTGTTTGTCAATGAAGATGCTGATCTCTGATTAGTCTGGTTTTAAGGCAGATGAGAATGTTATATTTTAACTTTCCTGAGCATTTGAATAATATATTTCTCCTCAGAATGTGTTTTGTGATGTCCTACTGATAATTGCATCTCTAGTACCTTAAATGAATAAGCACTGTGACCTCACATATACAAATATATTATAACCATGGTACCATATGCAAATTAATTATAATGTAATCTGGTATTGTTGATGCTTTGTTAAATAGCGTCTGGACAGTGATTATAATGAAAGAACACAGATCTATTATGTTTGACTGAATTTTAGAACCTTTTCTTCCCTCTTGGATGCTGTCAAGACTGAGTTCTGAATTAAGATCTAATTAACCTCCTCCCCCCAAAAAAACACCCTGAAAAGGGTACATGAATAATTGTTCAATTGTAAACAATGGTTCACTTAGATTCTACTCAAACAAATACATAGCTATGTAATTTGGCAGTTTAAAATTCTGATAATTAGCATAGCAGTAATTTATTATAGTATAGCCATCCTTAGATGGGGAAATGTTCAGTGACAGGTCCTCATAATCATGAGATTTGTGGTGGTTTTGTTTGGTTTTGATTAAAATGACTACTTTATTAACCTTTCGACTTCTCAGCCTTCAGGGTGCACATCAGTCACAGTTTCTGGGTTTTTTTTCTTTGCCTCCACTAGTGCTAGAAACTTACTCTCTTTTTAATAAAAGCTGAGATTCTCCTTTGTCACAGGAATCCAAAAATGCATGAGGGTTCATTTTGAAAACCATGATGCCACTGTGAGATAAGAGTTTGCGATGGAACTGATTGAAACTTGGAATTTATTTGTGGGAAATTGACATGTCAACGTTTGTTTTGGTTCTGGTTCAGGACTAAAGGAATTTTAGACATTTTCCATGAAATATAAATTCCAGAAAAAAAGTTTTAGAAATTAATTTTGACATTTTGTGTTGGCATTTACATTATGTTTCATGTTTGTATTATTTGTGCATTATTTCAGTCAGCGGAGAACACTGGGAATATTATTTGCCTGTTAGTACAGGTTGAACCTCGCTAAACCTCTCTGGCAACATCCATGGTCCGGCATGATTGTAGTTAACCAGATGTCCACTTATCTTGGGTGTGGTCAAATTTCCCATAGTCCCAGAAAGCTTGTTTACTGCCACCAGACCTGGCTTTCCGTGTTCTGTGCAATTATTTCACTCTAATTTACCTCAATGTCTTCTAAGAATCCAATAAGCAGTGGAAGTGTCGATAATGTGTCTAGAAAATATTTGCTTCCCATGGTTCTGCAAATTCTCTGGTTCAGCACCTGTCAGGTCCCCAGGGTGCTTTACTAGAGAGGTTCAAACTGTAGTGCCTAAGGGTGTGTCTACACAGCAAGGCTTAACTTGAATTAAGCTATGCAAATTGAGCTACGTCAATTGCGTACCTTATTTTGAAATAGCATATTTCAAAATTGATAGTGTCTACATAGGACTTATTTCGAAATAGAGCACTCTTCCTCCAACTTCCCTTACTCCTCATACAATAAGGGTTAGAGGAGTGGGAGTAAGAAGTCCTCCAGCTTGACAGTGTTTCGACATTATTTCAAAATAACTGCCTGCTGCCTAAACGCGGACTATGTTATTTTGGAATAGCACTAGTTATTTCAAAATAATGTTGCTGTGTAGATGTACCCTATGAGACCCAATGATGGAATCAAGGCTCCCCAGTGATTGACGTTGTATACATGATAGCAAGACTGGTCCTGCCCCAAGTAATGGACAATTAAAAGTAAGGTAAAATTTCCTCCTATTCAAAAATCACTTGAGACAAAACTCACCACAAGAACTTGAAAACAACACATTAAGGGCTTTGTTTCAGCATGTTCAGATTCTCATTTAAAAGAAGCCTCCTTTACACCTCCCTTGCAATATACTCTTAGCATGCTAAGAATCAGAGCCCAGTTCTTTGCTTGTAGTGTATGATTGACAGGAGATGCTCATACTTCTCCTGTGAGATCTACGATGAAATTCCCTACAGCAGCAGTTGTTATTATTGATTAATAGTAATGAGTGAACATAGGACAATTTATACCACCCCATGACTCAACAACATGATTTGAGTTGTTTTTTTTTCGCAAGCATGGGGTTAAGGGAGGAGGGAACATTTTAAATTTAAGTGCTAGGAACTTCTCTGTGCAAAGGACCTCTTGCACCCAAGTCACTTAAACCAATGTTTGGCAAAGTATTGGATTGGACTCATACTATTCAGTGAGTACCAAAGTGTGGTATGGCCTTACTTATACATCTGCTGCTGCACAGAGGAAGAGGGTGATATTTAATAGCTTTGCTTATTACCAATTTTAGTAGTGTATGCTACAGGGGAGAGCAGAAGGAAAGGAGGGACCATTTTTGGAACATTGCTCCAAACCATTAATAAAAACCTGCTTCTGTGCTGCTTCTGGGAGAAGTGCAGTAAAAGGCCATGCTGCTCTATAGATTTTCACAATCTCTCTTGTCTTTCTTTAAGTAGTTCCCTTGCTGAAAGTACAATAAAAAAATTCATCTTGAGCAGGATCAGGAGCAGCAAACTGGAGTGAAATAAGACTTTTTTTTATTCTTGCAGAGGACAGCTCGGAGAGCTGCCAGACTGCTGAAATTCCTCTGTTGCCACCATTTTGTTTGGCACAGGAATGACATAAACCACCATTGCTATGGATTTATTTTGAGAGTTTAACATTAGGGTATATCTACACAGCAGTATTATTTTGGAATAACTCATGTTATTCCAAAATAACAAAATGCGCACCTAGGCTAGGTCTAGATTGCATCCCTTTTTTGTAAAAGGGATGCAAATGAGACGAATCGCAATTGCTAATGAAGCGGGGATTTAAATCTCCCCCGCTTCATTAGCATAAAAATGGCTGCCACTTTTTTTCGGCACGGAGCTTTGCCGGAAAAAAGCACCAGTCTAGACACGGATCTTTTGGAAATTAAAGCCTTTTCCGAAAGATCCCTTATCCCTTATTTTAAGAGGGATAAGGGATCTTTCGAAAAAGGCTTTATTTTCCGAAAGATCCGCATCTACACTGGCTCTTTTTTTCCCCCCTAAAACAGGACATTATTTCCTGTATGTGTACACACATGTCCACACTATGGAAAGATGACTTCAGACAGGTGGCTGTGCAGTTATTGCTCTGGGCAGCTGCGGTTGAAAAAACAAGGATAACACGTTACGGTGCATTTCCGTCAGACAAATTCCCATATATTTTCCGTGTAATGTACATTTACTGGAAGAGTTTACTGCAAAAGTGTCCACTGTTTAAAAATGAGAAATGTAATTAGCAACTAGGGAATCAATCTGTTTTATATGACCCCCATTTACAGCTGTAAAGATCCTAACATGGGCAGCATTTGACAAAATTCCATCCCCTTACTGTTTCCTTATCCAGCAACTAGCAAATTTACCTGGCATTGCTCAGGTCATTAAGGGGGGCTCAGCACAGCGGGCTGCAGCTGTGGGGAGATGCAAGAGTCAGAGTAGGAGCTTGGGCCCTGTAGCTGGTTTTGGGGTAGGATGGGATGAGGCTCCAGGGGCTATCCCTGGCTTACAGCACCCCTTGGCTCTGCAGCTTGTCCGGAGGAAGGGGGGTGTTGAGGGTCTGTAGACTGGTACTAGCCTCCAGCTATCCCCACACCCTTCTGCACAGGTGGGAGGCCAGTGTATAGGGTTACTCTCCACATCCACCTTCCCCCGCCCCCATCTGTTCTGAAGACTCCAGGGGCAAATCCTGGCCTGCAGCTGGTCTGGGGTGGGGTAGTGAGGCTCCAGGGGCTGGCTCGGGCCTCCAATGCTCACCCCCCACCCCGGTCCTGAAGCTAGTTGGAGGAGGCAGGCTCTGGGGGCTGTTCCTGGCCTGCAGCACACCTGCTTCCTCCAGCACTGAAGTTTGTCCAGGAAGACTACAGAATCTATCTTCACAATCATAAAGATGATCAGATAGCTTGTGTTCAAAAAATGCCACCTATTTAAAGTGTCCTGATTTGATGTGGAAAGAAACCTCTTGTTTGTCTAGTTGCTTTTGTTTCTCTCTCCTAAAATATATATCCTGAAAAAACGCATTTTAAATTCTGCTATTTCTACCTAAGCTGGAGTTGATTGATCACCATTTAAAAATGCAGCAGAACAGACCGGGTTTCGAGCACAACAGAGTTTTGGAGCAAATGAATAGCTCTGCTACATGATCGGGGACTCTTCACGACTTAAGTAGACTGTGCAAATTTGGATTAAGCACAGAAACGCGCACTGAGGGATTTATAGACTCTACTGAACACATCCCTAGTTTCTTTTAGGCATCTGGTTTACACTATATGCCCATGGACTGACTGTTCATTTCGATGTCATTGGGTTTCCACACATACTAATGAAGGACTGAGGTAGATCCATGCATTGGAACAATTACTGGGTAAATTCCTAAATCCCTAAGGGTATGTCTAGACTACATGGCTCCATGGACAGAGCCATGTAAACTAGTTTTCCTGGCATAGTCAATGAAGTGGGGATTTAAATAATCCCCGCATCATTAAAATAAACATGGCTGCCACGCTGTGCCGATGATCAGCTGATCCGACACAGCATGGCAGTCTAGACGTGGATCTGTCAGCTGGGGAAGCCTTTGCCGACCAATCCCTTATGCCTCGTGAAACGAGGTTTACAGGATCGGTCAGCAAAGGCTTCCCCAGCCGACAGATCTGTGTCTAGACTGCCCCACTGTGCCAGATCAGCTGATGGTCAGCACAGCATGGCGGCCATGTTTATTTTAATGAAGCGGGAATTATTTAAATCCCTGCTTCATTGACTACGTTGAGTAAACTAGTTTACATGGCTCCGTTGATGGAGCCATGTAGTCTAGACATACCCTAAATGTTACACAGTTCAGAACAGCCTAGCACAGTGTCCTCCAAACAGAACAGACCCAAAGAGAAGCCTCTAGTTGTGTTGTAGCTGATGCTGTACTGCTGATCTCTTGAAATGTCCATCATTCATGGTGATTCAGATGTAGACCCAAGTGCCAACATTAGAGGCTATCCAGCTTCTCAAAACTCAGAATGTCACTAGTGCTGGCACATCCTTTGAGGTCTGCAATTATAAAAGATGTGATTAGTCTTTTGTGATCTTTGACTTTTCCTCTTCTGCTTCCCACCGAAGAAGAACTTTGATCAATGTTGTTGTCATTTCTTCCTCGCTCTTCCCATTGGTAAACCTGACCTGCCATTGCATTAAACTTTTGCCTTGACTCCTGAAGCCTTCCTCTATCCAGTCTCCAGCCACTCAGCACTTCTTCCGAGCCTACTCTCGCATAACACACTCTCCCATCAGCCCAGCCACAATACTTCTCTTCTGGCTTATCTTATAGCTCGACAAATTCAAATCCATAATTTTCTCCTTACAGTTTCATATGCATCTACTGCCCTTCCATTTCCCACTGAGTTCCCCCTTGGCCTAATGCATGCACCATACGCCTCCCCTAAACTCTGTGTCATGACATTGGTATATTGCGCCCGTGCCAGCATTCATCTTCCAAATAGTATCCCTTTTCAAAGCCCTTCTAACCCCAATTCTATCTATCTATCTATCTATCTATCTATCTATCTATCTATCTATCTATCTATCTATCTATCTATCTATCTATCTATCTATCTATCTATCTATCTCTATCCACAGTTGGCAAAGGAGAAAGATGACATCAAATAGGGATCCAGTGTTGACATGGAGAGAAGGGACAACTGTCAAAGAGACTGGTTGCTCATTGGGGGAGAAATCAGGAACAATGCATCTGGGTATATTCTAAGAGTAACTTCTTTATTTACATAAAATCCCAGCCTTGGTACAAAAGTGGGCAAACATGCAAGACAATCCCCCTGTTCAGGAAACATAGTCTGGTTCCATGACGCAATTCTACTCAAGAAAAGACTTCAGAGAGCAAGTTGTCCTATTGATGAGAAATGTCCTTCTGCAAGGACCATGTTTGTTTTGTTTTCTATTTTTCAACGCAGAACCTAGCATGAAAATTTAACAGACTATCTTCCCCATGCTGAAAACTTGCTCATGCACAAACTCTTGTAAGACTAGCTTTGCAAAGTGAAGAAGCTTTGTGCAAAAATCAAACCTGTTTAGAAAACAAAGTAGGCGAGCCCTTGGAAAGGAACTCTGCAGAAATCCACTTCCCAGTCCAAGTTAATTCAGTGTTTGATCTCATCTGCCAGTGCTTTTTGGCTTCTCTAAAACTTTCCAAAAGAGTCTTGCTTGAAACCAGACATATTGCATTTCAAGAGGTTCAGTGTAGGGTTTGACAGAGGTATTAAGATTAGGCTTCCAACTGAATACTATAGAGTGCTCCCTTAATACTTTCTCTACTTGCTTTAGACATCTTATATGCTCCTGAATAATTAATGGAAGTTTTAATTACTTGCTTCAATGGAATGTTAAGTGGCTATTTTGGAATTACTAATATCAAGGCAAACCCTGATCCACTTACCCAAATAGAATCTCATTGAAAAGAATAGTTCGAATTCTGCTCTTATTTATACCAGTGCAAATCCAGAATAAGCTCATTTCCTCTGGCTATGCAATAGCAAAGTCAGCCCACTAGAACTATTCAAACAGGCTTTGGCTCAGTGCTTTCTTAAAGCAACTATTTTAGAATTCCCTTTGACAGCAAAGTAGCTACTGTTATGCCAAGTTTAGAAGTTGTAATAAAAGGAGATAGTCCATAACATAGATTGGGCGCCTGGGAAAAAGAGTGTTTAAGATACAGTACAAGACTCCAATTTTTAGTGCATGTTTTTCTTCCTAGTTGCAAAGAATCATATAATCATAGACTACTAGAAGTGGAAGGAACCTCAAGATCTCATCAAGTCCCCACCCCTGCCTTCACGTCAGGACCAAGCACCATCTAGATCATCCCTGATAGATGTCTATCGAACCTGCTCTTAAATATCTCCAGTGTTGGAGATTTCACAATCTCCCTAAGCAATTTATTCCAGTGTTTAACCATCTTGACAGTTAGAAAGTTTTTCCTAATGTCCAACCTAAACCTCCCTTGCTGCAATTTGAGCCCATTGCTTCTTGCCCTATCATCAGAGGACAATGAGATCAATTTTTCTCCCTCCTCCTGGTAACACCCGTTTAGGTACTTGAAAAGTGCTATCATATCTTCTCTTAGTCTTCTCTTTTCCAAACTAAACAAGCCCAGTTCTTTCAATCTTCCCTCATAGGTCATGTTTTCTAGACCTTTAATCATTTTCATTGCTCTTTTCTGGACCTTCTCTAATTTCTCCATATCTTTCTTGAAATGTGGTGCCCAAAACTGGACACAGTACTTCTTCCACTTCTCCTGGAGACTGAGGCTAGGTCTACCCTGCCAACTTTTTCTGGCAGAGAGTATGCTAATGAAGCGCTCGTAAGTATTTGTTGCGCTGTCATTAGCATATTCTCTGCCACAGGCTTTTTGAGCAAGAGGCTTTTGCGCAAAAACAGGGGCTGTGTCTACATTGGCACCCTTTTCCGGAAAAGGGATGCTAATGAGACACTTCGGTATTGCAAATGCCACGGGGGATTTAAATATCCCCCGCGGCATTTGCATGAACATGGCTGCCGCTTTTTTCCGGCTCGGGGTTTTTCCGGAGAAAAGCACCAGTCTAGACGGGATCTTGCAGAAAATAAACCCTTTTCTGGAAGATCCCTTATTCCTACTTTCAGGTAAGGGATCTTCCAGAAAAGGGTTTATTTTCCGCAAGATCCGGTCTAGACTGGCGCTTTTCTCCGGAAAACCCCGAGCCGGAAAAAAGCGGCAGCCATGTTCATGCAAATGCCGCGGGGGATATTTAAATCCCCCACAGCATTTGCAATTCCGAAGTGTCTCATTAGCATCCCTTTTCCGGAAAAGGGTGCCAATGTAGACACAGCCAAGCAGTGTAGATGGATCCGTTTTGCACAAAAACTTGCTTTTTTTGCAAGATCTGTATACCTCCTTTTTAGAGGCATAAGGATCTTGCTCAAAAGGGAGTTTTTGTGCAAAACGGATCTGTGCAAAAACCTCTTACACAAAAAGCCTCAGGTGCGTTCTCACCATCCCTGTAAACCTCGTTGCATGAGGGTTAATGGATGGCTCGAAATAGCAGGTTATTTCAAAATTTGGTGCTGTGTAGACAGAGCCAAATTTCAAAATAGACGTGAAATAAGCTACGCAAGGCTGTCTTCATGCCATGGCCCACGCTACTCCCAGAAACAGCTAGCTGCTGGCACATCTCTGCCGCCCCTGGCAGGGGGACAGCAGGTGGTTCTGTGCGCGGCTGTGCCACCCCACGGGGCTGGAGTTGTAAGTACCAACTTGTTGTGATCAGGGAACCTCCATGCACTGTCCTCACCTATAGGTGCTGCTACTGAAATGCCCCATTGGTTGGGACTCACAGCCAATGCCATGTGTGGGTAAAGGCAGCACGCAGAGCCAACTGTCCCTCCACAGGGCCACAGCCAGCTTCTGAGAGTGGTGCAGGGCCAAGACAGGCAGAGAGCGTGCCTTAACCCCACTGTGCCACCAAATAGGAGCTGCCTGATGTAAACACCCTGCACCCCAACTCCCTGCCTCAGCTCTGACCCCCTTCTTGCATCTTAACTCCCTGTCCTGAGCCCTTCCTCCACTTCAAACCCCTCATCCTCAGCCACACTCCAGAGCCTGCACTCCCAGTCAGAGCTCTCACCCCCTCCTGCACGCAACCCCTCCTGAGCTTAGGGGAAACTTTGAACCTTCTCTCCCCCCGCCCCCCACGTGATCATAGGAAAAAGACTTGTACACGGGAACGCCACAGAATCTAATAAGCCCAGACCCACAGGAGAAATAATCCAGCCCTGCTTATATTGCAGGGGACAGATCAAAACAGTCAGCAAGCATGTTTATTTAGGGAGGGGTTGGGTATAGTTTAATGAGTATTTCTGAACACATGCTGAAAGCTACTTGAAATTGAATGAGAGAGTTAGATTAATCTCTCCACAAACTGGCACGGAAAGGATATAAATAGCAGGAATCCCTAAAGAGATCAAGAAGAGGCTTGATCTTCATCCCACTCCCTCTCTAGCCACAGGTACCTGTAAGAGGATTAGTCTCACTCTGACACTTTTCTCTCCAATGACTGGATGGACTAGTTTCAGGCTCCTTAAGGATTTAGCCCAGCAGCCAAATCTTCCCTCCCCATGCTGCCCCCTTCTGGGGGTAAACAAGGACAAGGAGTCCAACTCAACACCCCCAGCTCCCATCAAGCGGGGAGGGGTAGCAAGCGCTTTGGAGGACAGGGTCAACATTCAAAATGATCTGAACACACTGGAGAAATGGTCTAAGGTAAATAGGATGAAGTTTAATAAGGCTGAGTGCAAAATGCTCCACTTAGGAAGAAACAATCAGTTTCACGGCTACAAAATGGGAAGTGACTGTCTAGGAAGGAGTACTGCAGAAAGGGATCTTGTGGTCACTCTGGACCCCAAGCTGAAAGTGAGTCAACAGGGTCACACTGTTGCAAAAATACCAACGTGGTTCTGGGACGCATTAACGGGAGTGTTGAAGACACAAGAAGACACAAGAAGTCATTCTTCCACTCTACTGTGCTGATTAGGCCTCAGTTGGAATATTGTGTCCAGTTCTGAGTGTCACATTTCAAGAAAGATGTGGAAAAATTGGAGCGAGTCCAGAGAAGAGTAACAAAAACAGTTAAAGGTCTAGAAAACATGATCTATGAGGAAAGATTTCAAGAACTGGGTTCATTTACTTTGAAAAGAGAAGACTGAGAGGAGACACGATAGCAATTTTCAAGTACCTGAAAAGGTATTATTACAAGGAGGGAGACAAATTGTTCTCCTTGGCCTCTGAGGATAGAACAAGAAACAATAGGCTTAAACTGCAGCAAGTAAGGTTTAGGTTGGACATTAGGAAAAACTTCCCAACTGTCAGGGTAGTTAAACACTGGAATAAATTGCTTAAGGTATGTCTACAGAGCAGTATTATTTTGGAATAACTTAAGTTATTCTGAAATAACATAGTCCATATCTACACTACACACAGTTATTTTGACATAATGTTGAAATAATGGCAAGCTGGAGGACTTCTTATTCCGACTCCTGTAACCCTCATTTTATGAGGAGTACGGGAAGTCAGAGGAAGAGTGCGCTACCTTGGGCTTCCTGCTGTAGAGACAGTGCCTGAAGCTGAAATAAGCTACACAATTGAAGTAACTGAAGTTGCGTAGCTTATTTCTGCTTTAAAGGCAAAAGTGCTGCAGGGAGGGCCCCATGTTCTCTGCGGCATTTCAAAGCAGCAGCACCGCATGGAGCCCGGGGTCATCTGGGGAACCTGAGTCCCCTGCTGAACCCTGGCTCCACATGCCACTGCCACTTTGAAATGCTGCATGCAGCCTGGGCCAGCTGGGGACTCCCTGCTGGCCCTAGGCTTTATGCGGCATTTCAAAGTGGCAGCACCGCATGGAGCCTGGCATCTGGTCCCAGGCTCCACATAGCACTGCTGCTTTGAAGCACCTCTTCCACTTCCCCTCCTCCCTCCCCCATTCCTGCCTCTTTCTGGTACAGGCAGCGGGGAGAAGCGACTAGTTGACTAGCATGTTGACTACTCATTCACATCCTTAGCTGTGGCAACACAGAACAGTGCTGCTACAGTGGAGCTAAAAAGAAGGGTCAAATGTCAGAAAAGCCTCTTCAGAGAAAAGTATCGGAAAAAGCTACGCAAAATGTGGAGCACATTTTGAGTAGCTTTTTCCGACAAACAGATGTAGTCTAGACATACCCTCTGATAGAAAGCTGCCTATGCTTTCAGACCCATGTTACATATTCATGGCACAACTGTGACTTTTTCATGAAAATAGTGATAGAAATGTAGCCGTGTTAGTCTGTTTTTTATTTCATGAAAGAGTGAGTAAATCGGGGCAGCATAGAACCAAACATAACTTACACACTAATGACCGGTGTATTTTATGTGGTATCAATATTTTAAAATGTAGTTAACAATGTAACTGCCCATATTAAGAGAGCTTTCTAACATGGCTTGTGTTCTCCTCAGAAGTATGTTTTGGGGAACATGTAAAATCCCTTTTTACCAACACATTGGCGGTACATTTCTTGCATATTGTGCAGTCAATTATTCACAAGGCGCTAATTTTAGAAGACAAATAGGTATTCAGGATGACACATGCAGATTTAGCCACATTATTCCACTCAGGTTAGAGTCAAAGTGATACGTTTGCACGAACATTAATGCAGGTAACTACATCCACAAGAGCAACTGACTTATGAGTTAAAGCTGAAACTAATAATAATCCACTCCACTGATAGGCGCTGATTGTGCCTAGCATGCCAATATATTTAAAGAGGAGGAGAAAATGAGGGAAATGTCCATTCTGATATCTCACGAGTTTCAGTTTGCCTATTGGGGACTTTAAAGACTAGATCCTAAGCTAGTGAACAGACAGTTATAATGTGGCAGTCATGAACTGAGCCCCCGTATTGTGCATTTGCTATTTGCCTTGCACTGACTAACCTGAATTGGGATAAATGGGTGTAGACAGTCCACATTCGGAATTCACCATCCAGGATATGAATGAGAGTTAGCATTCTCACAGTGGCCGCTACTTCAGGAGTCCTCAAATTACATTAATTTCCCTGGCATAATGAGAAAGTGGGGGCAGCCTATGGGTTGCACAGGTAGTGAGCTGTGCTCTTTCATGCTGAATCTGTAATGCCCAGCATTTAGTAGAGATCCTTATGAGGTTAAATTACTTGCATGTGAGGCAGACACTTTGAAACACTCTGTACTGCAAGCTTTGCAAAAAGAGACTTCTACAACTGAGCCTTCAGAAATGGCTTTTAACTGAAACCTTTATCTAGGAAAAACAAAGAACAGTAAGAGGCAAATGCCTGATTTAGATTGGGCAGGAGTGAAGCAAGAGGAGAATATGGGAGTTGTCAAT
The DNA here is from genome assembly GCF_052426305.1 of Pelodiscus sinensis. Lineage (NCBI taxonomy): Eukaryota > Metazoa > Chordata > Testudines > Trionychidae > Pelodiscus > Pelodiscus sinensis. The sequence goes on along the minus strand of NC_143064.1, from coordinate 10,656,816 downwards.
GATTTGGATTGTAAATGAGGAAACAGAAATTCTTCATGCGTGTAGAACTGGTTTGCCACCATTAAACTCAGCATAATTCTGGCTGACATTACCGTCTAATTTTAGGTATTTAGAAGGTAATCCTTGACACTAAGCTGTTGTGATTCAGTGACATGCTCTTATAGTATAAGAGGAGAAAATATGTTTTTGGGTAAGGATACTACTTCCTGACCATTAAGATCGGTTTCGTACAGCTTGGTGGTATCACACACTAACTCTCTGTAGTGTATTACAGAAACCTGGTGGGATGGGACGCATGATTGGAATATTGGTATGGAAGGGTACGGCTTGCTCAGGAAGGACAGACAGGGAAAAAAGGGAGGAGGGGTTGCCTTGTATATTAAAAATGTACACACTTGGACTGAAGTGGAGATGAACGTAGGAGATAGCTGTGTAGAGAGTCTCTGGGTTAAGCTAAAAGGGGTAAAAAACGAGGGTGATATCATGCTAGGAGTCTACTACAGGCCACCTAGCCAGGTGGAAGAGGTGGATGAGGCCTTTTTTAAACAATTAACAAAACTATCCAAAGCCCAAGATTTGGTGGTGATGGGGGACTTCAACTATCCAGACATATGTTGGGAAACTAACACAGCGAGGCACAGGCTATCCAATAAGTTTCTGGACTGCATTGGAGACAACTTTCTGTTTCAGAAGGTTGAAAAAGCTACCAGAGGAGAAGCTGTTCTGGATTTGGTTTCAACAAATAGGGAGGAACTAGTTGAGAACTTGAAAGTGGAAGACAGTATAGGGGACAGTGATCACGAAATAATAGAGTTCATGATCTTAAGGAAAGGTAGAAGGGAGACCAGCACAATTGAGGTTATGGATTTCAGGAAGGCAGATTTTGATAAGCTCAGAGAATTTGTAGGTAAGGTCCCATGGGAAGCAAGACTGAAGGGAAAAACAACTGAGGAGAGTTGGAAGTATTTCAAAGGGACGTTGTTAAGGGCCCAAAAGCAAACAATTCCGCTGTGTAGGAAAGATAGAAAATATGGCAAAAGACCAGCTTGGCTTAACAAGGAGATCTTGCATGATCTCAAAATAAAAAAGGAGTCATATAAAAAATGGAAACTAGGACAACTAACAAAGGATGAATATAGGCAAGCAACACGGGAATGCAGAGGCAAGATTAGAAAGGCAAAGGCACAAAATGAGATCAAACTAGCTACAGGCATAAAGGGAAACAAGAAGACCTTTTATAAATACATTAAAAGCAAGAGGAAGACCAAGGACAGGGTAGGCCCACTGCTTAGCGAGGAGGGAGAAGCAGTAACAGGGAACTTGGAAATGGCGGAGATGCTCAATGACTTCTTTGTTTCGGTCTTCACCGAGAAGTCTGGAGGTGTGCCTAACGTAGTGAATACAAGCAGAGAGAGGGTAAGTTTAGAAGATAGGATACACAAAGAACAAGTTAAAAATCACTTAGGAAAGTTAGATGTCAGCAAGTCACCAGGTCCTGATGAAATGCATCCCAGGATACTCAAGGAGCTGATAGAGGAGGTATCTGAGCCTTTAGCTATGATTTTTGAAAAATCATGGCAGACAGGGGAGATTCCAGAAGACTGGAAAAGGGCAAATATTGTGCCCATCTATAAAAAGGGGAATAAGAACAACCCAGGAAATTATAGACCGGTCAGTTTAACGTCTGTCCCAGGGAAGATAATGGAGCAGGTAATTAAGGAAATCGTATGCAAACACTTGGAAAGTAATAAAGTGATAGGGAATAGCCAGCATGGGTTTGTGAAGAACAAGTCATGCCAAACTAATCTGATAGCTTTCTTTGATAAGATAACGAGCCTTGTGGATAAGGGAGAAGCGGTGGATGTCATATACCTAGACTTTAGTAAGGCATTTGATACGGTCTCGCATGATATTCTTATTGATAAACTAGGCAAATATAACTTAGATAGGGCCACGATAAGGTGGGTGCATAATTGGCTGGATAACCATAGTCAGAGAGTTGTTGTTAACGGTTCTAAATCCTGCTGGAAAGGGATAACAAGTGGAGTTCCTCAAGGGTCTGTTTTGGGACCCGTACTATTCAATATCTTCATCAATGATGTAGATATTGGGATAGAGAGTACTCTTATTAAGTTTGCAGATGATACCAAACTGGGTGGGGTTGCGACTTCTTTGGAGGATAGGGACATAATTCAAAATGACCTTAGCAAGTTAGAGAAATGGTCAGAGGTAAACAGGATGAGGTTTAATAAAGAGAAATGCAAAGTGCTCCACTTAGGAAGGAACAATCAGTTCCATACATACAAGATGGGAAGCGACTGTCTAGGAAGGAGCATGGCGGAAAGGGACCTAGGGGTCATAGTGGACCACAAGTTGAATATGAGTCAACAGTGTCATGCTGTTGCAAAAAAAGCAAATATGATTCTAGGTTGTATCAACAAGTGTGTTGTAAGCAAAACTCGTGAAGTCATTCTGCCGCTCTATTCTGCACTAGTTAGGCCTCAGCTGGAGTACTGTGTCCAGTTCTGGGCGCCACATTTCAAGAAAGATGTGGAGAAATTGGAAAGGGTACAGAGAAGAGCGACAAGAATGATTAAAGGTCTAGAGAACATGACCTATGAAGCCAGGCTTCATGAACTGGGCTTGTTTAGTTTGGAAAAAAGAAGATTAAGGGGGGGGGACATGATAGCGGTTTTCAAATATCTAAAAGGGTGTCACAAGGAGGAAGGCGAAAATTTGTTCCTCTTGGTTTCTGAGGACAGGACAAGGAGTAATGGGCTTAAAGTGCAGCAGGGGAGGTTTAGATTGGACATTAGGAAAAAATTCCTAACTGTCAGGGTGGTCAAATATTGGAATAAATTGCCAAGGGAGGTGGTGGAATCTCCCTCTCTGGAGATATTTAAGAACAGATTAGATAGACATCTGTCAGGGATGGTGTAGACGGAGCTTGATCCTGCCTTGAGGGCAGGGGGCTGGACTCGATGACCTCTCGAGGTCCCTTCCAGTCCTATTATTCTATGATTGTATGATTCTATGAAACTCTCTAAACTGAGACTCCCTGGTCCGGCAACATCGATGCTGACTACATGGGAACTGCAAGCCAGGAGTCCTCCTATGGGAGTCCAATTGGCACTCCAGGCAGCAGGACGGCTGGAGTGCCAGTGGGCTCTGGTGGGGCAGTGGTATGCCCTGGAGGGGCCCGGAGCCCGGCACAAGATAGCGGTCAGTCACAGTGTGGCTGGGAGCCCCGGTGGCAGGAACAGAGGCTGCCACATCAGGGTTGGAGGGGCCGGGAACCTGGGTCAACCTCAACAGAGCTGGTGGGGCTGAGAACCCGGCATCGCAGCAGGCTGCTGGTGGGGCAGCGGGGCTGGTGGCAGGGGCAGAGATGGCTAGGAGGCTGGCAGTCGGGCCAAGAGGAGCTGGGTTGAGGGACCAGAAATGACCTCCCCTGGTCCAGCAAAATCCCTCATTCTGGACCAGTCAGGTCCTGAGGGTGACAGACCTGGGAGGCCCAATCTGTACTGCTATATTTTCTTAGACGCAACATGGGGAGAACGTAACATAAGAATGGCCATACTAGATCAGACCAAAGGTCCATCTAGCCCAGTATCCTGTCTGCTGACAGTGGCCAATACCAGATGTCCCAGAGGGAGGGGACACAACAGGTAATCCTCACGTGAAGGCGTTACATTTTTGAGACAGAAAGGCAGGACATTTCTATATGCGCCAGCAAGTGCAGAATGCCACTTTTCTCCCTGCCACAGGCAAACATTTACAACCCCTAGTGTGAAATTCCTTCCCTAGCTTCTATGGTACCATGCTATTCAGGACTTGTTCGATTTCTATCCCTATTTTAAACATTCCTTAAACGTATCCTAGGGCTTTTTCACGCTGCAGTTCACTGTGCTGCCCTACACACCACCTATCTGTGCTTTCCAGCATCCATCCACTTCACTCTTGGCACAAGAGCCTTCTCCTTTGCAGCTCTTACCATCTTCAACAGACCTCTTGTTGACCTTCACCAGGGGCGGCCTGTGGATGTAGGCAACCAATGATGATGTCGCACCATTGAGGGCTATGGAAGCGGGGGTGTCGATCGCACATTCCGCCTAGGGCGCCAGTTGCCAGCAGCTCTCCGTGAGCCGCTCCTGACCTCCACCTAGTTTTCCCTTACCTGTACCCTTTTATTCCATTGCTCTTTCAACCAATCCTGGCAGTACGTGCATATATGGGTAACCTCATGCATTTTAGCAGTTCCACTAAATTTTGCAACTCTGGTTCTGTGTGTACGGGCCCTTATTTGCATAAGCATTTGCAGAATTGGGGGCTTTTTTTAGTAGTGGTAATTAGCTATATAGGCCTATTTTCTTTCAAATGTGGCTGCCTTATACAGCTGCCCAAACATTTAGGTCCCAATTCTGGCTTCGGTTATGTTGGTATGTCTTCCACTAACATTTATGGATCTTTGCGGTACAAATGGTATCTCCATACATAGATAGCAATCCTCTGAGGTGAAAAAGACTACATGGCCTTTAAAATCTACTGGTCCCAAGGCAGCTTGGATGACTGTGCCTTGCCATTATTCCAGCAACAAAACTCTGAAGAAGAAAGAGGGTCTGGTTGCCAGGGAACTGGACTAGAACTCAGATTTGGGATCAATTGCTAGCTCAGCCCCAGACTTCCTTCATGTGGTAATTTGGCAGTGCAGATGGTAAGGCAGGGACATATTGAGGTACAACATTGAAGAGGGGTTCAAATTCTGTGGCTTAAGTGACCTTTTTGAAGAGTTAACTGCAGTTTAGGCGCATAGTAAGACAATTTCAGGTGAGACGCCAGAGCCATAAAAGCAGATGAGAATATTGCATGCAGTCATGTAAATGGATTTATTTGCAGAATCCCGAGTGTGCATAAATATTTTCAGCCATCCAATATTTTCAGCAGGAAAACTCCGATCAGTTGCATATGGGCTACAGAATAGGCTAGTAGCAAGTAAATGACACCCTGTATTAACTTCGTGTAGGTATCTTGCATTTCCAATGTGCATTTACCGAATTTTTCCACAGTGTCTGATCTTTTATTTGATGCACTTTCCATATACTAGAGACTGTATCATGTATTTTAAAAGTTAGTCCAGGCTGAACCTCACTAGTCTGCCATTTTTTGGTCTGGCAACATCCATGGTCCAGCATGATTTTAGTTAGCCGGATGGCCAGTTATCATGGGTGTATCATGAGTATCATGACCAGTATCATGGCCCAGTTTTCCGCAGTCCCATACAATTCATTTACAGACACGAGTCCTGACTGTCAGTGTTATGGGCTGTTCTTCAGATCTGATTTATCCCTAAATGTCCTCTAAGAGCCCCAAAAGCAGTGGAAGTTTTGGTAACACTGCTAGATAATTTTGACCTCCTGTGGTTCGGTAAATTCTCTAGTTTGGCACTGGTCAGGTTCCAAAGGTGCTGGACTAGAGAGGTTCAACCTGTACTTCTATCTTTATAAAGAGCAAAAAGGGGAGGAAAAATTAATTTACACATTGGCACTTCAATATTTTAAATTGAGTTGCTACTGTCAAATCACCTTATTAGTCAAAGGACTAAAATGAAAGTGAATTCTTCAAAATGATTCCTTATGTTGCTTTCCAAATCAATGGTAAATAAGCCTTGCAAAAATGTAATGACTACAGACATTTAATACATTCTTGAATAGTTTTTTTGTGTAGCTTGCAAAAAGTACAGCGTTTAGCCCTAGTTTAATTTATCTATGTCCACAAACTTATTAACTACACTATATTTTCATATTACAAGAACCTGAAATATTCATTGATTTTTTAAGCACCGCAAGACACATTTAAAATGAACAAAAAATAAACAAACACCTACACATACACACACACTCCCTGCATGAACCAACTTTGCTTCCATTCCCATTTCCTTTAATAAATGGGTAACATTTCTTTCCTTTTTGTGTTTTTTTAAAGTCAGGTCCTGTTTAATATACTATTTCTGAAATCAACCGTTTCCTGTCTTTATACAGGAACATTAAATAATCCTTTATCTCAAACGCCACAAAACAGCATTTAAAAGGCAAAATGACTAATACATTAACTGAAGCTCAGACTCCATACTGTAAATATGGCTTATGGTACAATGCAAAGTTCTGGTTTATGTCACCTCATTTTTTTCCAACTAGGACTGAGAAATTAAAAGAAAAATCCCTGACAGTTCCCAGGCTTGGGGCTGTCCTATTTTGTAAGTGTTCTTTTTCATACCCAAAATGTTAAATAGTTGGAGAACTGCATTGCTAAGTAGAGTCTCTGTGCAAACACTGTGAAAACTTCTGTAAAATAGAAATTATTATACGTGGTGCAATATTTCATTTATTACACTAGGAAGTTTTTTCTCTACTTATTCTATTCTGTTCCACTAAAAATGGTAAGTCCTGTCTATTTCCATTGGGTGCCTAAAAAAATCCTCATTTCTGAGCTTTTAAACTTGGCACCTTCTCTGATGATGTAATTATTTTTCTCATGTACAGATACCCATTCCTATTGATTGTATTTTTTATTGTAAGGATTCAAAGGGACCAGTGACAAAACTTGGACTTCAATGGGAGATGTATTGGAATGTAAAGGGATAGTTCTGACTAATATTGACTCAGATAGACACTGCAGTTGAGTCATGATTAGACTAATCACTTAATTAGACTCTCAATTTACTTACTTCTTTGGGGAAGGTCTTTGGGACCTAGCTGAAAATTTGTTAATATGAGAACATGATGGTTTTTGGACCGGGGCCAGAATTTTCAAAATTAAATTAATATTTTGTCACCTAAAGAATGGCTTGAATTTCAAAGACTGAATACCCTGAATTTCCATCCAGCATATTTTAAATGAGCTTTTAAAATAGTTCACATAGGGCTACTAATCATAAAACACAATGTCTAGCCATGAATACTGTTAGCAGAGTCACAACTGTGTGGATGAGCTGTCCAAACCAGCTCTTTGAAAGGGCACAGGTTGTTCTACAATTGATGGGCAGGATGGAATCCCCTGACTCCACTCTACTTTGGTCATCAGTTGGTCTCAGTTAGGCAAATGGCAAAGTGGTACATGGGATAGATATGTTTAGTGCACTCAGTGCCCATAGGCCTCCACTGGAGAACAGCATCTTCCTGGAAGGCACTTTGATAGCACTGTGATGAGCAAGGTATAAAATAGTGGCAGACAATCAGTGGCACATGGACCACATGCGGTCCATCAAGGTTCTACATGTGGCCCATAGGAGACATTTTGTTTACCATTGCCTACGCGCAGCGTTCCCGGATTCTGCTGGTTTCCATCCACGTACGTTTTTTCCTGTGGCTTTACTAAAGTGACACGCACATAAAACAAGGGCATGTGATGTGAGGTGTGCGCTAATTGCACACAACATTGGCTAGGAGAGTCATGTGTTCCTTCTGCATCCCATCAACGCGCTGCTATGGTTCAGTTGGCACATCCCACAAATTCTCAGTATGAAAGTGTAGTTAGCAAAACTACCCTACCCTGGGAGACCACCTTAATAACAACAATCTTGCAGTCCACTGAGATCACAGAATCATAGAATCCTAGGGCTGGAAGAGACCTCCTCAGGTGGTCATTGAATCCCTTGTCCAAAGCAGGCCCAACCCCAACTAAACCATCCCTGCCAGAGTTTGTCTAGCCAGGACTTAAAAACCTCTAGCGATGGAGATTCCAAAATCTCCTTAGGTAACACAACCTAGTTTTTGCTAATATCCAGCCTAGACCTCCCCAACTGTAACTTGAGACAATTGCTCCTTATTCTGCCGCCTGTCACTACTGAGAACAGCCTCTCTCCTCTTTGGAACCTCCCTTCAAGTAATTAAAGGCTACTATCAAATCCCCCCTCACTCTTCTCTTCTGCAGAGTAAATGTGCCCAAATCCCTCAGACTCTCCTCGTAAGCCATGAGCTCCAGTCCCCTAAGAATTTTTGTTGACCTCTGATGGACCCTCTCCAATGTTTCCCCATTCTTTCTGTAGTAGGGGGCCCAGAATTGGATGCAATACTTCAGATGTGATTTCACCAGTGCTGAATAAAGGGGAATAATCACTTCTCTAAGTCTGATGGAAATGTTCCTCCTAATGCACCCTAATATGCTGTTAACCTTCTTGGCTACAAGGGCACACTGTTAACTCATACCCAGTTTCTCATCCACTGTAATCCCCAGGTACTTTTCTGCCAAACTGCTGCTCAGCCAGTAGGTCCCTAGCCCGTACCAGTGTTTGGGATTCTTCCTTCCCAACTGCAGGACTCTGCACTTGTCCTTGTTGAACCTCCTCAGATTTCTTTTGGCCCAATTCCACAATTTGTCTACGTCCCTCTGGATCCTACTCCTACCCTCCAACATATCTACCTCTCCTCCTATCTTAGTGTCATTCACAAACTTGCTAAGGGTGCAATCCATCCCCTCATCCAGTTCATTAATAAAGATGTTGAACAAAACCAGCCCTAGTACTCACCCTCAGGGCACTCTGCTTGAAACTGACCACCAACCGGACATCGAGCCATTGCTCACTATCAGTTGAGGCAGACAATCTAGTGAGTTTTACATTCAACTTTCACTCCATTTATCCAATCCATACTTCCTTATCTTGCTGGCAAGATTTATGTCGGAGACTGTATCAAAAGCTTGGCTAAAGTCAAGGTATATCACATTCACCACCTTCCCCATATATACAGAGCCAGTTACCTTGTCATAGAAGGCAATCAGGTTGGTCAGACATGACTTGCCCTTGGTGAATCCATGTTGACTATTCCTGAGATGGAGAAGGGCAACCCAGGTAGTCCATTCACTAGCCTAGATTGCCCATTGCTGGTATAAAAACTACAGATGGAGGCTACGTCTAAACTTCATCCCTCTGTCGACAGAGGGATGCAAATCAAGCCCATTGAAATTGCTAATGAAATAGGGATTTAAATATCCTGTGCTTCATTAGCATAAACATGGCCGCCCCTTTTTTCTGGAATGGAGTTTTTTCGAAAAAAAAGGAAGTCTAAACGCAGCTCTCTCGATAATAAACCCTTTTTCAACAGATCCTGTATTCCTCAAAAAATGAGTTTTACAGAATCTGTTGAAAAAGCTTTTATTTTTGACAGAGCCGCATCTAGACTGCTGGTTTTTTTTCCAAAAAAACTCCGTTTTGAAAAAAAGCGATGGCCATGTTTATGCTAATGAAGCACTGGATATTTAAATCCCTGCTTCATTAGCAATTTTGATGTGCTTGATTTGCATCCCTCTGTCGACAGAGGGATGCAGTCTAGACATAGCCCGAAGTTGCAATGAGAGCTGGCTGAAGTCCCACCTCCACCCCCCCCCCGGGACAGCCACCACCAGTTTAATTTGGAGGGTGTCTAACCATCTGGTCAACATTTTTCAATTATAAAAAAAAGTTTTTAAAAGACTTCTTTGTGATTTTGCAAAACCAGTAACAAAGGAACACAATGGCATAGATTTACTGGACTAGCCCTAAATGCAGAGGAGTTGTCCCCCATTTTGAAAAAATACGAATAGTCTCTGAAGGCATTGAAAATCTCTCTCAAACTGCTAGCACTCATGAGGAAAGAAACATTGAAGTGAGACTGCAGTAGATACAATGCAATCACTTTAATATTAATAAGATTACACTTACCAGATCACATAAGGCCTCAGGCTGAGCATAAGAATTGAGATTTGGTCGTGAGTAATGACAGACTTCAAGTTCTAACAAATAATTCCTCCAGTTGCAAGGTTAACAGCAGCCATTACATATAAATATAACCTTACTCCAGTTTCAACTCCATATTACTTTTATAAATTGCTTTCCACATTTCGTGCACACAGGTTCAATGCTACCAGATGGACTTTTAGAGACACTAATCCATATAACTAATGTTCTTCAGTCAGTGAAGAAAAAATAGTACCTACCTGTTTCAGTGACAAATACTTAAGTTATTTCTTTCCAGCTTTCCTTGCTTTCTATATAAAGGGTCTATAACAACATGGCAGAGTCTTTTGCTGCCCATCAGGTTAGCGGGTGGCACCTGATGTTGAAACTCTGATGATTCATAGAATAATAGGATTGGAAGAGACCTCAGGAGGTGATCGAGTCCAACCTTCATGCTGTATCTCTGTGGCATGTGGGATTCATTAACCCATTATGATTACAAAAGAGTTGTGAGTGCTTTGGAGGGTGGAAGGAAATAAGGTCTGGGACAAAGGTACATCAGGGAAATGGTAAGAACAGTCAGATTTGTGGGGAAAGCTTTTTGGCTGAGATTATTGCTATGTATTTCCAACAACAGAAGAAAGGGAAGTTGGGGCCCTAAGCCAGAGTACCTGCACCAATGATCCTTCTATTTTTTCCATCCGAGTGCAGAATAAATTTTGTTATGTGCACCAAGACACGTGCAGATGTGCACCACCGGCAGAAATACATGCAATGGGGGCACCCTGCTAATTAGTTGGCTGGCATTTAAGTGTCTCCTAGATGGCCACCCAAACACTCAGCTTACAGGCAACAGTGGCCTGCATCCTAAGACTGACCAAAGCCCTCATTCCATTCACAGAGACTAAAATTTTAAGCTTCTGAATCATAACATGGAGTGCAACAAAGGCCATAGACAATGAACAATTAATTCCTCAGCATCATTCACTTCTGGGGCATTCACATATTTTTCAGCCACCATAAACAAGTTGTGCTTTGCTAATTAAGCTCACCTATTACTCCTCCAAATTTCTTCTGGGCTTTTATCTCATTAGAGCCAGACGTAGATGCTAAGGAGCATAAACCAGAGACATCTATGGAAATGGTGAGTCTGCTACAGTTCACTAGTTGCCTCTTATTTCTTGCAGAGCATTTCATTAATAAAAACTCAAGAAGCTGAAGAACGGTGCACTTCTGTCTGTGTGCTATTGAGAAATACCTAATAATCAGTTCAGTTTCAAGTGGCCAAGGAACATGCTAGATTCTCACAGCCATGAACTAGCAAGATTTATTTGTAAACAATTTGCTCATTATTGGTAGTGGCACAGAACAGACATGCATGTTGTGTCAACCTTAAAAATAAAGGCCACTTACAACATCAGATGGCTCTGTAGGCTTGACTAATGTCATACTTACATTGGTGATAACATAATTTTAGGTACTTAATTGGTCCCAATTTCTATAATATTTAAGTACCTTACAACCTTTATGTATCCTCACCCTGGGAGGTAACATAGCACTGTCACCAGCTCCCCTCCCATTTTGCATATGGGGAACTGAGGCTTAGGGTGTGTCTAGACTACATGCCTCCTTCGACGGAGGCATGTAGATTAGCCAGATCGGAAGAGGGAAATAAGCCTCGTGAAACCAGGTTTACCTGTGCCGATGAAGAAAGGCTTCTTTGTCGGGGCATCGCGTCCAGACTCCCCCGATCTGCCGACAAACAGCTGATCGGCAGATCGGGGCAGCCATTTAAATTTAAATGAAGCCGCGATTATTTTAATCGCGGCTTCATTTCCCTCTTCCGATCTGGCTAATCTACATGCCTCCATCGAAGGAGGCATGTAGTCTAGACACACCCATAGTGAGACTCCTAATCTTACATATTACATCCGGGGAGGAGGAGGGACTTGAAGTCTCTGAAGTCCTAGGCTATTGCCTTAACCATGGCACCTTCCTTCTCCATTATGAAACAGCTTTTTCACATGAACAATTATCCTTCAAGTCATCGCAATGAGTTTGGAAAATGGAAATTAGCATATTGATTGTGTGTACCTTACAAAAGAAAGGAGTCTTCTAAAATCAAGTGTACCATCCAGTAAGCCTAGACTTACTAGAGTCAATAATGGAAGAGACTGATAAAGGTCATGGCGTGGTTATGCGAGGGTATAGCTTTTTACTTTCATAATTCAAAAGGGCTTCATCTGTTGATCTTTAAGCAAAGATCGAAAACAGCTTTAGTCTTTGATTCATCAGTATAGTGAACGAGACTGAGATCAAAAGGCTCTTTGCTGCATTTTCTATGACTTGCTTTGCTGTCAGTTCTCAAATCATACGTTTCAGAATACCTGGTACCACCACTGCGGTGTCTCACAATGTCCTGTTTCCAGCTTTGAATCACAAGGAGTTCTACTGTCTCATTTAATCTAACAAACTTCCCATTGATTAGTTTAGCTCAAATCATACACCAAGGCTACGTCTACACTGGCATGATTTTCCGGAAATGCTTTTAATGGAAAAGTTTTCCGTTAAAAACATTTTCAGAAGAGAGCGTCTAGATTGGCACGGACACTTTTCCGCAAAAGCACTTTTTGCGGAAAAGCGTCTGTGCCAAGCTAGACGCGCTTTTCCACAAAAAAGCCCCGATTGCCATTTTTGCGATCGGGCTTTTTTGCAGAAAACAAATCTGAGCTGTCTACACTGGCCCTTTTGTGCAAAAGTTTTGCGCAAAAGGACTTTTGACCGAACGGGAGCAGCATAGTATTTCTGCAAAAAGCACTGATTTCTTACAGTAGGAAGTCAGTGCTTTTGCGGAAATTCAAGCGGCCAGTGTAGACAGATGGCAAGTTTTTCCAGAAAAGCAGCTGATTTTCCGTAAAAACTGGTCAGTCTAGACACAGCCCAAGAGGCTAATCCTCAACCTCCTGTGGATCAGGAGCTTTCCTGAGTAAGAACCTCAGCATCTGGTGATCATTGCAGTATTTGGATGAAATCCTGGTCACAATGAAATAACTGCCAAATCTCTCATAGGGCTTTAGTGGTGACAGGTGGTCACCCTCTATTCCTTGAGCTCGAACTAGCTAATGTCTCTGCACTAGCCACATAATCTAGTGAATTTTGGAAGCAAGCTGTACATATGTTAATAAAGTGATCCCTTCCGATCAGGGATTTTTTTTCTTTAGAGTACCTTAATCACATTCTTTAGTGTCTTACTCCAGTTGGACTGTTATACAAGGAATCAAACTAGGTGACGTGATAGTTATCTGTGGACAGCTCACATACATACCGACGACACAACAGAATTTTCTGTTCCCACTTCCAGGTGGCTTCACAAGCGCATATCTTGGTTTTGGAGTCATTATTTCTGAAGTCATGTTTACTAAGCAGATGCACAAGTTGGTCAGAAGAAACCTATGTTTTACTTTAAAAGGGAGAAGGTTTCCCTCTACATACTGAAATCTGCCAGACTAAAGAATCAAGATAGCTGGTCATTCTACAATAAAAAGACAAAAAGATACAGGGAAGACTGTTGGCCCAATTCTAGAAGATGCTTATCTCACAGGACGAATGCTGAGCACCATGATTAAGACCTAAATTTTCAGAGACCAGAGGGAAATTAGGTATATTTAAGTCTCTGAATGAGAATAGCCGTTCCCTCAAATAAAAGCAGCATTTACAAGAAATATTGGCTCGGAACATTGAACAGCATACTGGAAATTTAAAGGCTGGAGAAATATACAGAACAATCATTCCATCACTGACCACTTTTTAATCCATTCAACTCTCAAAGGCCTCAGTAGAAAATTTTGTCTATATATTCTAGGGATGACAAATATTATCCAGCTACTGGAAACTAATTTTAATACATATTACAAAAGTTAAGCCAAGATCCTCTCTGTATCGTTACATAAATGTACTGCAACTGTCAAGGAGGAAAGAATTTGACTTTATAAGACAAAGTGTGGCGTAGCATTCACATGGCTTTCGCAGGAGTGTGGATTTAACTCAGTACCCATTCAGCAAGCATAAATTTAACCTATAATGATAGTTGGACTGGTATTCTAAGGTCTCACTACAAGCTAAAAAGATGAAAAGTCAAGTTAAACTCCCCATCCCTAACCTGCCCTCTAAAGGCACCTGTCTGTAGCGATTCAGAGATCCAAGATGTCTTTCTTTATAGACTGAGGGTTATAATTTCCCAACACACACACACACATTTCTTCTATGAACCCATGAAAGGCAAAATCACATTTTCACTTAAGTAAGGGAAGTAACAGTAAATTTTGTTACTGTTGAAATTGATCTGAATTAAGTACCAATCTCTAACATCTTCTAACAGTAAAGATGTAGAACCTGCCCTAATAAAACACTATTCATTAGTGTCTATGCTTATATGGAAATCTGGTATGATTGCTATGATATGTTACATGAAACAGTTGTCTCCCTTTACTACTTCTTGTCTGGAAACGCATATCCTAGGGAAACTGTGTACAGATTAATTATATCTCACCTTGATAAGCATGTTTTTTCCCTAGAGTCATGACCTGCCTTTTCACTTGCAAACTTTAATTGGGTCATTTTCTTGCTGTGAGAGAACATTTGAAGCTACAAGATCTGTCCGTGTAGTGATTTGACAAATTCCTCAGTGAAAGATGTAAGGAAATAAATAATATTAATAAAAACAGAAAGACATTGTGTTCAATGTCATGTTGGAGAATGAAAGGGAGTCATTTACAAACTATAATTGTCAGTTTGTGTTCCCTTAACTCTTTCAAATGGAAGGAAGACATCCTTCCATATTTTTTTAATTTCATTCCCTACCAGAAAGAGACAGGAATCTGCACAGACTAAGTTCAAAATTTGAAATCCGGACCATCTGTAGTTAACATGTGCCTTTCAGTTTGTACCACTTCTCTTTCTATACAGAGATTGTCAAATGTGCATGGCACGTATAACAGAGGCAAAAATCCTTCTGTTTCTCCATCCTGTGAGCAGGCACTGTACCCTTACAGGGAGCTGAAAGCTGATTTTTGCTTATTACAGGTTGAACCTCTCTAGTCTGGCACCCTTGGCACCTGACTGGTGCCAAACCAGAGAATTTACTAAACCACCAGAAATCAGTATTATCTAGCAGCATCACCAATACTTCTGCTGCTTATTGAGCTCTTAGTAAACATGTAGGGATAAATTAGAGCTAAATAACAGCATATAATGTGGGGAGCCAGGAATAGTGGCTGTAAATAAATTGTATGGGACTGTGGGAAATGTGGCCACACCCATGATATAATTGGGCATCTGGCTAACTAAATTCATGCCAGACCACTGATCTTGCTGTTCTATAGAAGTCCAACCTGTATTTGAAGCAAGTAGAAATTCAACTTCTGGATCCAGATTTTTGAATAAGTTAATATCAAGTATCTCCAACCGAGAACCATGATAGCTACTGGGTATTTAGGATCTTTGAATATCTGGCATAACGGACATAAGAGGGATAGAAGTATTCCAATGGAGAAGATAGAAGTTAACACAGACAGCTGGTAAGGTAGAATCCCTGGGGAACAGTTTAGATAGAAAGTGATAGACAGTTTGGTAATGAAGCCAAATTCCCGGAAGGAGATGAACTATAAACTTTCTAAAGCTATTTTTGGCATAGTATCAGAGCAGAGTCAGGATGGCACTTACTTATGGTGAGCAAGAGGAAATGGACATATTCTGGCCATGCAAAAGTCAAACAAACTAGCAATTTCCAAACTGGTTCATTTTTAGCAGGTGTCCATGTTCTGCAATAGCACATACTGGCACCAAAATAACATTTAAATAACAGAGAAAGGAAAGGTATTTTTTGTAAATAAACAAACTTATCACAAAGATACTCTCATCCTAACCCCAATGTCTAGAAACAATGATTGGGAATAGCAATGTACTAGGAATAGCAATTTAAAACCATTGAAACTAGTGCTATTTTGGACCATTTGAGTCACAAGGGTTTCATAGTAGTAGTGCCAAAAATTCTGTAGTTTCCTGTTCAAAGCAAATGTGCCAGAATATTGGTTTTTCCCTCCTTATTTTCAGGGTATATTAATATGGATTGGAAGAATGGAAGAGTTGTTTAAAGAGTTTGTGAATCTGTGCAGAGACTATTCAGATCCCTAGTTCTAAGAAAAGAGAGATGAGAATGAGTAATATGTATATTTCTTTAAAAAAAATGCATTGAATATTCAAATAGCCATTTATTATTTGATCTACTTATGTGCAGGGAAAAATCCACTCTGTTTTAACCGAGCAGGTTCTATATTAGTGAAATCATTGTCAGTGATACACAGTGGCTACGTCTAGACTGGCGTGATTTTCCACAAATGCTTTTAACTGAAAAGTTTTTCCATTAAAAGCATTTGCAGAAAAGAGCTTCTAGATTGGCACGAACGCTTTTGCACAAAAGCACTTTTTGCAGAAAAGCGTCCGTGCCAATCTAGACGCGGTTTTGCGCAAGAAAGCCCTGATCACCATTTTCGCCATCGGGGCTTTTTTGCGCAAAACACTTTTTAGCTGTCTACACTGGCCCTCGCGCAAATATATTTGCGCTAGAGGGCTTTTTCCCGAACGGGAGCAGCATAGTATTTGCGCAAGAACACTGACAATCTTACATTAGATCGTCAGTGTTCTTGAGCAAATTCAAGCGGCCAGTGTAGATAGCTGGTAAGTTTTTCCACAAAAGCGGCTGCTTTTCGGAAAAACTTGCCAGTCTAGACGCAGCCAGTGAGTTTTATTTGATAGGTTTCTCTCACCCAACAATATCCACATCACCACCACCTTCGTTCATTCATTCATCTTTTACACCTAAAGAAGAATTTGATGAAAAACAGGTCACTCTTTTAAAAAGAACTGCTTGATTTTCCAAACCTAGCCCCAACTTCCAAGTACATGGCCGTATGTTCTGCAGAATCATTATGCTGTTCTGGATATGGGAGCTAAGGAATCACCCCCCTAAAGCAGAAGAGGGGAAGCCTTGTAACCCCAAGGCTGGGAGGTCTGCAGCCACCACTGTGAGGAGGAAACATAGGAGGACAGAGACACCCATCTGTCACCCTGATTGTCATCTTGGGAGATATGCTGATTTCCAGAGGCCCATATCCAAGACTTTATTGAGGGATTGTCGAGGATTACCCAGCTCTCTGACTACTACCCCTTGCTACTCATCCATATGGGCACAAATGATACTGCAAGGTGAGATCTTGAGTAGATCAAGAGTGACTACAGGACTCTGGGAGGACAGGTGAAGGAGTTTAGAGCACAGGTGGTGTTCTCTTCAGTCCTTCCTGTCAAAGGTAGGGGCCAGGCAGAGACAGGTGCACCCTGGAGGTAAATGCCTGGCTGCAAAGATGGTATCACCAGAAGGCTTTGGCTTCCTTGACCACATGATGCTGTTCCAAGAAGAAGGATTGCTAAGCAGGGATGGGGTTCACCTTTCGAGGAAAGGGAAGAGAGTATTTGGATTCAGACTGGCTAACCTAATGAGAAGGGCTTTAAACTTGGTTCAATGGAGACAGGTGACCAAAGCCCACAGGTAAGTGAAAAACATGGAGACCTGGGAGATGGCTCAGAAATGGGAGGGAGCATGGGCTATAGTAGCAAAGATAAAGGAGGGACAAGGCAGAACTGGGGGCTAAAATCAAATCAGTATTTTAGAAGCATATATAGAAATGCAAGAAGTATGGGGAATAAGCAGGAAGAACTTGAAGTTCTTCACACAGCGTGAAGTCAACCTGTGGAACTCCTTGCCAGAGGAGGCTGTGAAGGCTAGAACTATAATAGAGTTTAAAGAGAAGCTAGATAATTTCATGGAGGTAAGGTCCATAAAAGGCTATTAGCCAGGGGATAAATTGGTGTCCTTGGCCTCTGTTTGTCAGAGGCTGGAGAGGGATGGCAGGAGACAAATCGCTTGATCATTATCTTCGGTCCACCCTCTCTGGGGCACCTGGTGCTGACCACTGTCGGCAGACAGGATACTGGGCTAGATGGACCTTTGGTCTGACCCAGTACGGCCGTTCTTATGTTCTTATGTTCTTATGAAGTGCTAACAAATAAACACAACATGACACAGTTGGTATCACAGAGACTTCTTGGGATAATACACATGGTTGGAATATTAGTATAGATGGATACAGCTTGCTCAGGAAGGATAGGTAGGGGAAAAAGGGAGGGGGTATTGCCTTATATATTTAAAATGTATACACTTAGATTGAGGTAGAGATGGACATAGGAGACAGACTTGTTGATAGTCTCTTGGTTACGTTAAAAGGGATAAAAACAAGAGTGATGTCATGTTAAGGGTCTTCTACAGACCACCTACCCAGGGAGAAGAGATAGAATGCAGGGTTTGGTGGGGGGAGAGGCTTTCAACTCTCCAGACATATGTTAGGAAATTAACACAGCAGGGCACAGATGGTCCAATAAATTCTTGGACTGAATTGGAGACAATTTTTTATTTCAGAAGATTGGGAAAGCTACTGGGGTGGAAGCTGTTCTTGATTTAATTTTAACGATTTTGAAAAGTGGAAGGCAGTTTGAAAATAATCATGACATCATAGTGTTCATGATTCTAAGGAATGGTAGAAGGGAGAAGAGCAAAATAGAGACAATGGATTTCAGGAAGGCAGATTTCAGTAAACCCAGAGAGCTGGTAGAAAAGGTCCCATGGGAAGCAAGACTAAGAGGAAAAACAATTGAAGAGAGTTGACAATTGACATTATTAAGAGCCCAAAAGCAAACTATTCCACTCCATAGGAAAGATAGAAAGTATGTCAGGAGATGGCTTTCGATCAAACAGGAGCTCTTACATGATCTAAAAATAGAAAAGGAGTCATCTAAAAAGTGGAAATTAGGTCAAATGACAAAGGATGAATTTAAGCAAACAACACAGGTATGTAGGGGCAAGATTAGAAAGGCAAAGGCACAAAACGAGCTCAATCTAGCTAGAGACGTAAAGGGTAACAAGTATACAAATATATATTTGTGTCTACAAATATATTAGACACAAGAAGACCAAGGACAGGGTAGGTCCATTGCTCATTGAAGAGGGAGAAACACCAACAGGAAACTTGGAAATGGCAGAGGTGTTTAATGACTTCTCTGTTTCAGTTTTCACCAAGAAGTTTGATGGTGATGGGATGCCTAACATAGTAAATGCTTAATAAAAGGTTTAGAAGTTAAAATAAAAAAAGAACAAGTTAAAAATTACTTAAAAAATTTAGGTGACTTCATGTCACCAGGGCCTCATGAAATGCATCCTAGAATACTCAAGGAGCCGATAGAGGAGGTATCTGAGCCTTTAGCTAGCTATCATCTTTGAAAAATCATGGAAGTTGGGAGAGATTCCAGAAGACTAGAAAAGGGCAAATTTAGTGCCCATCTATAAAAAGGGAAATAAAAACAACTCGGGAAACTACAGACCAGTCAATTTAACTTCTGTGCCAGGGAAGATGATGGAGCAAGAAATTAAAGAATTCACCTGCAAATATTTGGAAGATAATAAGGTGAGTGGTAACAGTCAGAATATATTTGTAAACAACAAATGATGTCAAACCAATCTGATATCTTTTTTTAATAGGATATCAAGCCTTGTGATAAGGGAGAAGTAGAAGACGTGGTATACCTAGACTTTAGTAAGGCATTTGATAAAGTCTCATGTGACCTTCTTATCAATAAACTAGGGAAATACAACATAGATGGGGCTACTATAAGGTGGGTACATAACTGGCTGGGTAACCGTTCCCAGGGAGTAGTTATTAACAGTTCACAATCATGCTGGAAGGGCATAACAATTGGGATTCCACAGGGGTTTGTTTTGGGACCAGTTCTGTTCAATATCTTCATCAATGATTTAGATGCTGGCATAGAAAGTATGCTCCTTAAGTCTGCAGACGATACCAAGCTGGGAGGGGTTGCAAGTGCTTTGGAGGACAGGGCCAAAATTCAAAATGATATGGACAAACTAGAGCAATGGTCTGAGGTAAATAGGATGAAGTTTAATAAGGACAAATGCAAAGTACTCCACTTAGGAAGGACAATCAGTTTCACACACAGAGAACGGGAAGCGATTGTCTAGGAAGGAATACTGCTAAAGGGGATCTAGGTGTCATAGTGGACTACAAGCTAAATATGAGTCAACAGTGTGACACTGTTGCAAAAAAAGCAAACATGATTCTCGGACGCATTAACAGGAGTGTTGTGAGCAAGACATAAGAAGTCATTCTTCCATGCTACTCTGTGCTGATTAGGCCTCAGTTGAACTGTTGTGTCCAGTTCTGGGCACTACATTTCAAGAAAGATGTGGAGAAATTGGAGATAGTCCAGAGAAGAGCAAAATAAATAAATAAATAAATAAAAGTATAGAAAACAAGAACTATGAGAGAACTATTGGGCTTGTTCAGTTTAAAAAAGAGAAGATTGAGAGGGGACACAATATCAGTTTTCAAGTATCTAAAGGGGTGTTACAAGGAGGAGGGAGAAAATTTTTTTCGCCTTGGTCTCTGAAAATAGCATAAGAAGCAATGGGCCAAAATTGCAGCAAGGAAAGTTTAGGTTGGACATTAGGAAAAACTTTCTAACTGTCAGGGTGGTGAAACACTGGAATAAATTGCTTAGGGAGGTTGTGGAATCTCCATCACTGGAGATATTTAAGAGCAGGTTGGATAGACTTCTATCAGGGATGGTCTAGATGGTGCTTGGTCCTGTTGTGAGGGCAAGGGACCTCGATCATTTCTCGAGGTCCCTTTCAGGTATAATATTCTATGATTCTATGACGTTGCTCAGAATGGATTTAAGAAAAATGCATTAGAGTTTATGGTGGAGTTTGGTAGAACATTGACCTTTGCGAAGTTTTCCTTAGAATGCCTTGATTTTTTAAAATCTAATAATCATTTTAGCTGCTGCTATGTGGAATAGTAGCAAAGAAACTCAGTTTTAGGTACATCTGCTGTTACCACCATAATTGTTATGGCAATATCTTTAAGCACCTTGGTCCTCCATTTTTTACTTTTTTTTTAGCAGGCCAATCATGCTGGATGTTGTGGAATTAGAGCTAGGCATATCCTTGCACAATTGGGCTGCAAGTGCTCCGGTATATCAAGAAGCTTTGCAGAAAATGCTACTGCCCCATGTTGTGACACCTTCACCCACTTCTATTTTCTGTCCCCCATCATTTGCCCTGGTGAACATTGAAAGTCTAGGACTTTTTTCTTCATTGCCTAGGCCCCATGTTTTCATTCCCGTTTTCCTTTGAATTTTGTGTTTCCCAAGGAACAAAAATAAACGGAATGCACTCTCCAAATCCATCCAGTCTTCTTCCCTGTACTTGCCGTGACAATAAAATGGGACCAAACCTGAAAACATTTATGCTCATAAATAATTTGGCTCAGGTGATTAAAGGTAAGATCATACTTACATGCTTGCCGGATCAGTGCTGAACAAAGCAGATTGAGGAAACACTGGTACCTTAGTGAAGTATAAACTAAGTAGTAAAAATATAGGTAATATTAGTCACTAGCTCTTTTATGGTACTCCTGTTTCTTCTTTCATTGTAGGTTCATCTATTCACATAGTTAGTTGACAGCAGGAGGTTCTATAACTGAAGAAGTCTCATGTCATTTTAGCATCTTCAAAGGTGTGTTGGATAGAAGGAGGGCTGTGTGGTAGCTAAGATATAAGCATATAATCAGGTGGTGTTGATAATCCTGTTATATGGAACAGGAACATGGATACAAACAGCTGAGTAGAGAAAACTAAGTTTTCAATG
Organism: Pelodiscus sinensis; assembly: GCF_052426305.1. Classification (NCBI taxonomy): domain Eukaryota; kingdom Metazoa; phylum Chordata; order Testudines; family Trionychidae; genus Pelodiscus; species Pelodiscus sinensis. The sequence goes on along the minus strand of NC_143064.1, from coordinate 10,635,274 downwards.
TCAAAAGTTAAAGCATGTTCTTAACATCTGTTGGTTTTATTTAGTAAAAGAATAAGGAGATACGTATTTAATCCTGGTAAGTATTTAATCCCGAGAAGACAGCTGGAAAGGTGGGGTCATGCAGAAGATGCACTCTATAGAAAAGTTATGGAGCTGAAGTTGAAGGAAGCAGAGTATGCAGTTGGCCACAAGTGAGGTTGGAAGATGCAATTGTGAAGTTTTTAGGAAGCCTAATTACACCCATACTGACTCTTTACGTTGGAGGAAAATTTGACAGGGACCATTGGAGATGCGAGTCCATTGTACATGGCACAAAATGGTTACATTATAGCTCTATGAATCTGTTAGGGTATATCTAAACTATGGGTTTTTTTTTTAAAGGATATGCAAATTCTGTGGGAATTTGCATATCTTCTTCCGATCGCTTTTTTGAACGCGGGTCTTTCAAAAGCGAAAGTAGTCTGGACACTTTTTTGGGGGAAAAAAACCCTTTTCCGAAAAACTGCTCTTCCTTAAAAAAGGTTTTTCGAAAAAGGGTTTTTTTAAAAAAAACAACCATGCCCAGACTACTTTCACTTTCGAAAGACCTGCTTTCAAAAAAGTGATCGGAAGAAGATATGCAAATTCCCACAGAATTTGCATATCCTCTTTCGAGGCCCCTCCCTCCCCCGTAGTTTAGACGTACCTTAGTGCTGCTCATATTCATTCTTTCCACTCCAGTATACTATTCCAACACCAGATCACCCCTCTCTCAGAACAGCAGAAGTGTTTCAAGCCATGCAGATGGATTTTTTCTCAATGGGGAGGCCAGTGCTGTAGGTAAATACTAACAGTTTGTCTACACAGTTGTTGTAGAATAGCTATTCTGCCTTAAATTCATAATTTACCTTCATCCAGCATTTTCATGCATAGACAAACCCTAAGTGTAACTTTATTTATGCCTACACACTGGCTCTGCACTTCTTGATCAAACAGCAACCAGGACTCATAGTCCAACACCTATGCCCAAATCCCACGAAAGAAATCTGCCTCCCAAATGGACTCCAAACAACCAAGACAATGAGCAAGCTATTTTGCCTCTCATCACTACTTCTCTCCCAGAAACTACTATACAGACTCTGGCATAACTCCAAGCTCATACCACAGTGTCTCCTCCAAAAAATAAACATGTGTTCGCAGGTGAAGAAAAAGAACTTGATAAAACTAAGTGTAACAGTGTCAAGTTATGACATATGCCATAACAGTGTAATTGTGCCTTGCAGGTATAGAAGGTAGGATTAGCAACAGTGGATTACATAGTGTCATAGAACATCTTACTGTTGTCTTGCTCTAGGGGCAGAGCAGAGAACAGAATGTGATTCAGGAGAAAATACTACTACTTCCTTTTTCTCTAGGAAAAGAGTTGTCTGCACCGGTTTACTTCCTGATCTGTGTCCAGGCCCACTGGTGGTGTGTGTGCGGGGGGGAGGGGATGCAAGGGGACAACTTCCCTAAGATCTGGTGCCCAGGGTTCACGGGCGCCACTATTGTTGCAGTGGCCAGAGCCCCAGGCCCTTTAAATCACTGCTGGAGTGCCATATCACATGCTCCGACTGGCTCTGAGGGCTCCCAGGTGGAGGGAGGCACAGTGCATCATGCTCTGGGCAGTGTTGAAGATATGCTGCCCCCACCCTGCCCCTTCCATCCAAGAACCTGCTGCTTCCAGGAGCTGGGAGTCAGGGCCTGGACCCCACTCACCTGGCCTGGGGGCCTCACAAGTTTGTTGGCCCTGCAGCAATAACCAGAGAAGGATAAAGCAGAATCCAGACGGTCTGATTTCCCCATCTACACATTAGATGCATGAGATGGGAAGTGGTGGTATTCATCAAGAATGCTTCCTCCCCATCATTCTGGTGTAGGCAAGTCCAAGCAGAGGAGTTCTGGCTCCTCTTGTGTGCGAACATACGGTGGCTGGCAATTGAATTGTCCCCATATTTCCTGGTCTTTGGAAAGCACATTGAGCAATATCTAACTCTATTTATATACTTTAGGAAGGGGCATAGGTGACTAGAAAAAGTTCCGTATAGAGATGCGTCACAGAAACAAGAGTCAGGTTAAAGCCATCCAAGAGTTTTGGAGCGTATCTTCAAACAGCTGGAGAACAATTCTCTTCCATCACTTGGCAAGAGTTCAGAGTATTTTGTATTTACACGCACAAATCTGGGTGAACCCAGCTACTGAAGTGTGAACAGAAGTTGCTCCAGGTACTGGGATCACTGCAGTCATCAACGGCAGGCAGGCAGGTATCTTAAGGTTCGAAAGTACACAGAGTCCTGGAGGCTACATCAATTAGAATTCCACACGACTGACCTACTTATGTCTGACTACCAGACTTAGGGATAGTGCGTTTGTTTCATTGAGATAATTCAGTAAATCATGTCTATTCAACCCTGTAGAGGTCACACACAGAATCAAGTGAAAAATAAATCTCCTCAGCTATATAGTTATTTAGTATATTTGTATCCATGTATGGTCAAACAAACACTTTATCATATAAACCATGTAGGGGGCACTGCATCTAAATTGTTTCTTTTAATTAATACAATCTTACATGATAATCACAATCTATTCTGAGCGCTGAGATAGTAGCACAGGTTTATCTAATCTATATATCTGTCATGAGTTTAATGACTAATGGTTAATAGGGATTTCTAAACAGATTCAATTAATGGTATTAAGCAGAAAGACAGCTTTCTTAATGAGAACCATTGATTTTTAATGATTCCAGCTCTTGCACTACAGAAGAGAGTTACTGCATATCTTAACAGCGCTTTATTGCCCTTCTCTACAATGTTCTGTATGTTGCTTTTGGTAAAGAATAACATTTGTTTGTGGGGAATACATAATAGGCTAAAAGCATCTTCAGGTTTCACTCCACAGAGTGATAACTTGGGATACCCTTAGTTCAAAGAGGTTGAAATACTCAAAAACCGCTGACCATTATTGTCCTAGTAAAATATGTGTAGCAGCACTACATGTAAAAGATTCTATGTATGGTATTACTATTACATGTCGTTCTAAGTCTGACAATAGGCTCATAAACCAATTCACCGGAGGCAAAAGAAAAGAGGACACTTTAAACAGGTGTCAACAAACTCAAACAGACCATCACCTGGTTAAGTAGATATTCATTAGTAGGAAAGAGTGTAGGTGAAAAATGTACATGGTGAAAAAAAAACAGCTTGCAGTTCTCTGACTTTATTTCCTGAACTGCAGCTGAAGAAGCTTCTCAAAGAAGAGAAAGAACCTTTCTAGTCCGGCATCCTGAGGACATGACCCATGCCAAACCAGAGAATTTGCCAAACCACAGGAAGTCAATATTGTCTAGCAGCATTACCAACACTGACACTGCTCATTGGGCTGTTAGAACACATATAGGGGTAAATCAGAGCTAAATTACCACACAGTACATTGAGAGTTATGACTGACAACTATAAACAAACTTAATGGCACCAAGGGACACTTGGCCACACACATAAGTGGACTTGCAGCTAACTAAAATCATGCTGGACCATGGATGTTGCTGGACCAGACAAAGCCGGACTAGAGAGGTTCAACCTGTATATGATGGGATAGATGACACTTCATTATTTCTTCCTTTCTCGCTGTCAACACCTGAAGGACAAAATAGTGTCATTAGGACTAGGGGATGGATCCTAACAGAAGGAACTTCTACCAGTAAGACTGCTGAAACACAGGGGCTACGTCTACACTGGCATGATTTTCCGGAAATGCTTAAAATGGAACAGTATTCCGTTATAAGTATTTCCGGAAAAAGAGCGTCTACATTGGCAGGATGCTTTTCCGGAAAATCCCTTTTTCTGGAAAAGCGTCTGTGGCCAATGTAGACGCGCTTTTCCGGAAAAAAGCCCCGATCGTCATTTTCGCGATCGAGGTTTTTTTGCAGAAAAGACTACTGTGCTGTCTACACTGGCCCTTTTCCGGAACAGTGTTCCGGAAAAAGGACTTTTGCCCGAGCGGGAGCAGCATAGTTTTTCCGGAAAAGCAGCTGATTTTGTTACAGTACATCGTCAGTGCTTTTCCAGAAATTCAAGGGGCCAGTGTAGACAGCTCGCAGCTTATTCCGGAAAAGCGGCTGATTTTCCGGAATAAGTGGCCCAGTGTAGACACAGCCAGGGTGAGAGAGAGACCTCTGTTTCAAATTCACTCTAGGTTGTTAAATTAGGAATTAGTGGTATTTTATTTTATTAAGCCTGTAACCAATTTTGACTTTTATGCATTATTACTTATTGCCACTTAAAATTGATCCTTCTGTAATTAATAAACTTGTTTTATCTAAACCAGTGAATTAGGGAAACACCATTTGGGAAACAGAATTTGTGCTTTCCCTTTCTTTTAATAAAATAACTGACTTTATATGAGCTTGTATTGTTCACAAGAGACCAGGGAAATATAAGGCACATATTTCTGGAAATTTGCTGGCATTGCTCTGCAGCGCAATTCAAGAGGGGTTGGATTAAACTCTCATCTATATCTACAGCTATAGCTATCTATATCTTTTAGAGAGTTTGTGTGTCTGTCTGTTCATGAGTCTGTCCATCTATGTGTTTGTGAATCTGTTTGTTCAAGTATTCCTCCTAAGCAACAATTGAGCTAGGATCACCACATTTGCTATGCATCTGCCTGTTATTGCAACCTAAAACACAGGAGGGCAAATTCCGGCCCACGGGCCAGATTCAGTCCACAGGGTTAGTCCCTGATGGGCTCCCACCTCCATGTTTACCTGTGCCTCCGCAGGTATTGGAGGATCGCAGCTCTCGTTGGCCATAAATCACCATTCGTGGCCAATGCGAGCAACAGGAAGTGACCTCCTGGTCCACAACACTTCTCACTGCTCACATTGGCCATGAATGGTGATTCATGGCCTACCAGAGCTGCGATCCTCTGATACCTGTAGAGGCGCAGGTAAACATAGCAGTGGCAGCCCATCGGGGACTAACCCTGCAGGCTGCTGAGTTTTTATTGCCCAACCTGACTTAAAACAATGTTAGGAGTTGGTTGTTCCAGAAAAATGAGAAGTGTCTCGAATGGGATTGTTTCCATAGCATGAAAGGGGAAGAGTTGTTGGGAGAGTCAGATATACCACAGAGTGACCACTGTGGGCAGCTGTATCAGCAGGATTGTGGCCAGCCAGGCTCAGTGCTCCACCATGCCGGGTAAATGGCATCCTTACTCCGAACAGTGGCAGCGCTGCCCCTCACTTCCCCCAGCTTCCCAGGACCAGACCCCAGGGCCAGGAAGCATAGTCTGGCCCCACCAAGAGGAGACACCTTTCCACCTCCCCCACCTCACGAGGAGAGGACAGGAACCACAGCTCAGCCCCAGATCAGCAAGAGGGTGGAAAGCAGCTGGAGGATGGGGCCAGCCCTTAAGCCCCACCCGTCCAGCCCTGGATGAGAAGGCCAGGAAGGGGCAGCTGTAGGCTGGGGCCAGCTCCCAGAACTCCTCCTAGACCAGCTGGAGTCTGGGGTCACACCACACAGCTCCAACCTTCCTCCCCTGCCCTCCCAAGCTACTGCCCTGCCCCTCCTCCCCCCAAAGGACTAACTATCCTGGTAGTGCATCTCCAGACTTCTGGGAGAAGCCATCACCGTAATCCTGGATTAGAGAGGTTTAACCAGTAGTATACCACTATAGTTACCACATAGGTAATTGAGGAGTAGTGAAGAGTGAAATGATACCTTCACTAGAGCTGAGCATTTTTGTTTTCAAATAAATAGTTTATTAGTGGAAAAATGAAGTTTTTGTCAACCCAACAACCCAACACAGCCACGTGATAGCACACTTATCCGTGCTATGAAACACCTCGGTTTGAATCACCACTCAAGTCCCCACCTCCTAAAGCAGCCGCCAAACCACAAAGTTGTAGAATATTGGGGTGGGGGGAGACAGTATTCTCATTCCTTCCTGTTGCAACTCTTCTAGTTTGTACAACTACTTATTCTTCATTGCAGCTGGGATTTGAAGCCAATTCTTCCTCCCAGGCCAGCAGTCCAACCACAAGTCTATATACAATTCTGCTTACATTTCAGCAGCTGTTCCCCTATATATAATTAGATACCTTTTCATAGAACCAAAGAAAGAGAGAGAAAGAGAGAGAGAGAGAGAGAGAGAGAGAGAGAGAACACATGACTCTAGATTCTGAATGTCTCCCTCTGACTTCAGCAAGAGTTGAGTCAGAACCTAGAGTATTTTGCCAAGAGTTTGGCTCCATATCAGAAAGCAGAGTTGAGCTTGTACTTCCAGCTACACACAAATGCCTGCATTTCAATAATCTTCCTTTCCCCCTTTTTAAGCATTGCACACAATGCACACCTATCCACCGCAAAATCTGGAAAGATTTATTTTTTAATTAGCTGGGCCTTATGCTAACTACTTGTGAGGTGAAACAATCGAGAAGATAACATTCTATCCTAGTTTTAATTCCCTCATTTTTCTCCTTTTTTGTATCCTTTTAGACTAAACAACAATTACCTTATTTTACCTGTATTTGATTAAATGATAAATGTTGATGGATGGCACCATTTCTGAAAGCAGGATAAGACTTTACTTTGGGATGTTCAGTTTTACTCATATTAATTCCCACAATTAATCTAGGTGAATAATGTGTTTAATTAGGTGTCTATTAAATTTTTATGTCTAAAATGAATGATGGTGCTAATTCTGAGGTAAGCAGGTGTTTATCTAATTAAAATATATGGCTATTAAAGTCAATATTGTGCATAAATATATGTAATTGACCAAATCCATATTACAATATGGACATTAATATTCCCACAAATTAAGCAACAGAGAAATATCAACTCCCTTAACATATTAGGAACTTACAAATTTCAACAAATTCCAAACTCAGACGAGAAGGATAGGTTTTAGGCTGTTTTTCTTTGTTCAGTATGGCTATAGTGTTTTTCACTTGTATAAGAGATAAGTTACCAGACACAGATCATGAAACTTATTTTTTACATACGTATGTAAAAAAAAAATCATATGAGCAATATGATGACCAAGGTTTTTGGAAGTGACTAAAGACTTTTTGGTGCCAACTCTGGATGACATGAAAAGGGTGGATGTCTAGCTGGTGCCGGCTCAGCAGTTTCTGAAAACCAGACAGGTGTCTGTCTGATGTTGGACATGCAACATCAGTAGGCACTTTAGGGAATGGTGGCCCATAGCTATTAGGCCGAAGTAGATTATGCAAAAGATGGTTAAATACTATGGCAGCAAACATGATGTGATGAACACACAGAGATGCACACACACAGCACCTGAACGTTGCTGAATGTTTTGATGCTTTCTATCTTCCTCTCTCAGATCTTCAATGCATTGTATAGTTCCTTACTAAAAGTGCCTTTGCTTATTTTGTGGGAAGATCCTGTGTGCTGCAATCTAGTCCCAGAGACTACAAATTTCCATGGGCCCTGGAGGAAACCAGGAAGGAAGTGACTTTTGTTTTGGGATCTGACTCTCCCCAGGTGTGTGGAGGAAGGTCCAGAAGTCTGGGGACTCTTCCATTTATTTTTGGAAAAAAGGAGCCAGGCTGCTGCGGAAGAGTTTTAGCCAGTCCAGGAGCTGTTAGGTTGCAGCTACAGACTTGGATTCAGAGCCTTTGGGACTGGAATCTAGCCGGCTGCTTCTGATTGCCCTTTGGTTGTACCTGTGGCTAGAAGTACTACTCTGTACCCAGCACACAGAAGGAGACTAGGATCATCCACTCCAGCTGCAAAATCTTCAAGCGTGCCCACATAAGCAAGAGTATGGTACTGTGAGTTCTGAGGATGGGATAAACAGTGGCAGTGAACATGCCAGATAGATAAGTTTCCTATTATTCCTGTGTACTTTGTTAATGTTATTCATTGTTAATCTGTTAAACCCTGCTTCTTTAAGTTAAGTAAAGGTTGTTCATTCAAATGCAGTCTATTAGATGTATATTATTTAATTGTTGTTCTGGAGTTAGATCCAGTTTATTGCTGGAATAAGTTTATTCCTGGAGGTTCCCAATGCACACCAGTAAGTGTGTACAGGGCCAGCCAGGTGAGGCAATACCATTGTACGTTCTTTAGGAGCAAGGGACTGCAGTGAGGGGGTGTATAGGTTTTCCCCAACCAAACAACATCACAACTTGGATAGTCAGGATCTCCTTTTATGTGAAGACCATCAGGTGCCCAGGCACACCTGTAAGTGTGACCTGCTCCTGAATAACCCGGGGAGGAAAAAGGGGGTTACAGTTGTTTTTAAAAGCCCTGTGTATTAATTTTAAATTGTTCACAGAACCTGGATAGAAGGGTAATCAATTTTTTTCTGCAGTATATTTTTTCAGAAGTTATTTTCTTGCATGTGCTCAGTGTTAATATTACAAAGTGGTATTAGTCCTTGGCAATGCTATGATCTGCAGAAGAGAGTGTCAGATTTTTATGAGCAGTGCTTGGTTTTTTGTTTGTTTTTTTGTTGCTGTTTTATTCCCCTCAGTGATATACAGAGTTGGTATAAACTTGGCTGTCCGCTCTAGATCCTAGACTCAGTACAGGATGGAGAATGCAGTAAGTATGGCTGCTGTTCTGTGCAACTTCAAAAGAGTAGCCTCGACAAAACCCTCTGGACCAACGTTTTTCAACCAGTGGTACGAGTACCCTTGGGGTACTCGAGCGAAGTCTGAGGGGTACATCAACACAACTGAAATTTGGAGAAAACTGAATTTTTGTTTTAAGTTTTACAGCGCTTTATTATTTTTGTACTTTTTACACCCAAAAATTTCATCACCCACCCGGCTATGATTAAGTTGTTTAAACAAATGTGTTGCAAAGTTAGAAAAAAAAATAGTGTGTCTGAAAACTGTAGGTACTGGGGGTACTTATAATTTTTTAAAGGGGTACTTTACAAAAAAAAAGGTTGAGAAACACTACTCTGGACAACGTAACTTGAGAACAAAACTAGAGTGTTCATTTTCTGTAGGCTCCTCTTTTTCATTGGTAAGATGAGCTTTGAGAACAATAGCTATTGAGATGCTCCAAAACTTTTAATAATGCTTTTGTATTTTCAGACATGTGGATAGTGAATAAACTTTGAAAAGCTCTGGTGGAGTAACTATGTTCCAGCAGCTGCCAGTTAGATATAATTTAGTTTGAGTTCAGTTATTTTCTTTAGTCTATACTTTACTTGTTTACTTGTCTCTGAATGGGAAAACACTGGTAAGTCAAGTGAGAGGAGAACTCCAGTGACATAGTAGCCAAGTAGTCCAGTTGATTTTAGACTTGGATTTTAACATTTCATTGCAAGACAAACCAAATACATGGTAACGCAGGATGTGTCAAATCTGTTTTTTGAGGGAAAATTGGGTCTTCAACTCAATTACATTGTTCACAAAAACTATCTGCTTCCTGTGGAAAATGTAGCATTTGTTTGTAGGAAATGGGGAAAAACAAGGGGGTGGGGCGGAGGGGGTGTTAACAGCCTAGCCAGGACCCTGGGGTGGCCTGGCTCTGCCCTCCTAGAAGGGGCCTGAGGTGGAAGGCCTGGGGCTGGGGCAGTCAGCCCTCAGCACTGCCTGAAGCATGCCATGCTGAGCCCTGTGCCTGCAACCAGCCCATAGCCCTGCCCAGAACATGCCACTCTGTGCTCTGGCGTCAATTTAAAGGGTCCAGGGCTTTGGACACCCCACTGCCACAGTAGCGGTGTTGGCATCTGGGAGCCCTGGGCCCTTTTGAATCACGGGCCTGCAAGCCTGGGAAGAACTAACTTTAATAAGCGTATTTGATTTACATGAAAATTCTGCTATGTACTACTCTGAATTTTTCAAATTCTTTTGGCTTCCATCAGACATCTGCATTCCCTGGTAAACACAAACAATATATTCAACCCTCCACTTAAGGCACCAATTTATTTTCTTTTGTGGTTTAGTAAATAAACTAGGTGGTTGAAAACAGGACTGAGGCAAAAAGGTGTAATTAATAGCAAAACCAGCAACTTCATGTGGCATGGAGGCTTGATTGAACTCCCTTTCATTTCAGTAGCTTTTAGATCAGGCCCTTTGTTTTCCCCTACTATAAAAGTAAACAATCCAATAGCAGTGGCCCAGCCATAGTTTTTTAAACAAGCATACTTCTTTTCTTAATAATCTATAATCCTTTGGTAAAATATCTCTAATAGTTAGTATGATTGCTAAGAAGAGTGTATATCTATTATTTCTCTTCTTTTCCTGGGTTGGGACCTTACATAAGTGCTGTGTTTTCTTATTTATAAGTTATCTGAACTCTCTATTTGACTTTCATGCATTTCATATGTGATAAAACTAGGATCTGATAGCCTCGTCTGGTAAAATCCAATTAAACTGGATTTACATTGAATATTTCTTCTTCTCCATGCTTCCTGAGCCTAGGTGAATAGCTCATAATAAATTTATAGAGGGTTTTCTAAAGCTCATTTTGTTTGTTGGAGTAATTAAGGCCCTAAAGTTATAAGTTATTACTATTTATAACTGCCTAGGCATCAAGGTCTTTTAGAAAGATAGAAGAGAAGGCTAGGAAAATCAAAACCCAAGGTCCAGCAGCTCGATTTCTTCAATAGTCTGAGAATGTGAAACTGGTGCAGCTAAGAGCCTTTCTTTTTTTCTTTTTCCTCCCCCCCTCCATCTCTGGTAATAAAGTAAATACGTTTTAAAAATCATTAAATTAATATGAAACAGCAATATTATGGGATGTGCCAAAAACATCTGTAAAACAGGCAACTTGATGGAATCTATTATAATTAAAATGTAGATAGAAAGGAAGCCAGATATAAGTGATGCCTCTTTGATCGAAATAATGTAAGTAGTAATAACAGGGTTTACTTCACAGGCAAGCCTCTTAGGAGAGACCAGGACTGCTTTTATATTGATTTCCATTCATTTAAGTTGTAAGGTGAAGAAACAAGGCTAAAGTTTGTAATCAAACATGCCTACCCTACTAAGTTAGTGAAATACACTTGTACTGACAGAGACAATAAATAAAAGAAAATTAAATCAAATAGTATTTGTGTAAGGAAACTTGATCACAACATGGGATAATCAGAAAGGTAACTGGTTGGTTAATAATGCAATGACTCAGGTCAACCATACACTCCAAAGTCCCACCAGTACTGCTAAAACACAGAGAAGAAAAATGTATCCATCTGTTCTGGCCTGCTGGAGAACAACAGCCCTGAAAGTGATTTTGTGTTGTTTGAAGTGTTTCAAGAGCATCAAAGACCATGGAGAAACTTTGTACAAGTTATATGTACCTTAAAGTGGATATTTCAGCAACGCACAGAAGTTTGTAAATAAACTATAACTTCAGCAACTATTATGGCAGAGGAGAGCAGGGAATGCACTGGAAAAGGACCCACGACCCTCCCCCCCCCACACACACACACAACTTACAGTGGTATGTTGATGACTGGAGCCAAGCAGCTGGTGTTCAAGGTACGTCCCCAAATGGCTGTACCAACAGCTATGGCCTAGCTTGTCTTACACAAACTGGGGTGACAAGATCTAGAAAATTCCGGTTCCAGTTGCAAGCTCTTATTTTGGTTGAACGCTTTGAATCTTTAGAAAAATTATAATTGGTCCATGCCAATGAGCCAAATAAAAAAAAAAAGAGGAACCAAGCTGGACTAAGCTGTACCACCCCACAGAAGCAGAATAAGTTGGCCTGTCTCCTCAGCACATCACTTCCCAAAATCCAAACACACCTGAAAAGAAGAAGAGTGGGCCAGCCAACTGGGCATCCTTCTGGTGACATCAAGCACTGATGTCAGATAAGTATCATTAACTGTCTCATTAGATTATCCAGTCATTGAGTTGCCGGCTATCCACCAGAAAAAAAGATCATAGTCATGTTTGTTTTTCACTCCACCTGGGTTTGCAGTGTCAGCTCCTACTGTGAACAGTAACTGAGCTGCAAGCTAATGGCTGAGCAAAGATCTGATGATAAATAACACAGAGTCTTTCTCCTGGGTAATGACTCAAATCAGTCAATTGACCACTTCCTGAAACTGAGTACCTGTGGTGTATGAAGGCACGGACTCCGGCAGGTGCAAGCACGAAATCATTTTATTGCAAGATTACAACTATCTATATGCCCTCTCAACTTCCCAAAAGTCCACATCCTGCTTTTTCACAAACTGTGCTTTTTCACAGCCCCAACACAGCATTCTCGAAGGTTGTTGGCTCAGGACTCTTGCTTGGTTTCGTCCTTGGGATGCCCTGTCACGTGGCCAAAGCACTATATTTGTTGATTCTCTACAAGTACCTAATTAGTGAAAAAGCATACAGGCTTGTGTATGTGTCTTAAAGACTGTCACACCGTCACAGTGTGTGTCTTTGTTTTGTAATAGATTCCAATCAAACGTGATGTAACATAGCTTTGAAATGAAACAGATTACTTTTTTAAACTAAGACTATAGAACCCCTTATGTGTATTTTCCCTAGCAAGTGCTCTCATTCCGCCCTTTGAGTTCTAGGTGTATAAAAGATGGCCAATTGTAGAATTTTTTTAACTGCACTCTGTCTAGACAGTCTGTCCTAAATGCACGTGTTTCTCTGAGATATGTAGGAGTGCTAGTTGGGTCCTGGGGCTAATGTAATTAATTGGAAAACAGACAAGAAGGGATGACTGCTGTAGATGCACTGGGAAGGAGATCTTGGAAAACTTGCCTAGAACCACCGAGGGGTCACCATGTTACTCTGTAACTGTAAAAACAATGAGCAGTCCTGTCGCACCTTAAGGACTAATACATTTATTAGGTCATAAGCTTACAAGGGTAAAACCTATTTCATCAGATGAGTTGAAGTGGAAATTGTAGAATTCGGGGTCTATATAACATCAAAAGAAATGAGATGAAATTTGTTGCACCAGTGTTAACAAAGTATCCTCCTTGACTTAATTAGCTTCTGGAATTCTCAGGACAGATATTCACTGCTACCGAGCAGGGAACCAAGCCCTGGCTATCGCTCTTGCATCCAGGGATTTCAAATGCCTATGGACCCAGGGAAGTTTGCATGGTAGGGCTGCCCCATGACCACTGACCCTGACAACTTTGGGTCCCAAGCAGCCAGCTAGGTGAACTGGCAGGGAAACATTTGTGAGGTTGCCAGCTTAGAGGAAACAAATAAAAAAAAATCCAAACAAACTAAAACTCAACAACCTGAGACACTTGGGATAATCTTGAGCCCATAAAACTTAACAGCTGGTGATATATATTGAGCAACCTCTCCCATTTCCCAGGACAGCTATCTTAGGAAATGGAAGACTCTGGGAGAAACCTGGCCAGGTGACAACCCTGAGAACTCGATTTGACAAAAATGTGTTGATGGCAAACTATTTTTGCAATACATTTTGGGTTTGGTGAACTCTTGATTTCTGATGAAACTCTGGTTGGTTGGAAAAATTCCTAACTAGTGCTAATAAAAAAATAGCAGGGCAGAGAATTTGAGAGCACTTGCGCAGTAGGAAAATTTGATGGCCAAATTATTTCCAAGAAGTTTTAATGGAAATTATCATGAAAGTAGGGAAAAATAAACTATTTGTAAAGCTATTAAGTATATGGTCAAATAGAAATAAAGTCTAGTGGCTTTATAGTTTGCTTTTGCACATGTGGTTTGAATTAGGTCCATAATATTTCCAAAAGCGACGAGGAGTCCTGTGGCACCTTATAGACTAACTGAAGTGTAGGAGCATAAGCTTTCGTGGGCAAAGACCCACTTCGTCAGATGCGTGTCCAAATATTTCCAAATCATCCTCCTGTTGAGATTAATGAAACTCTCAGTCCCCCATTAAAAATGATCTAGTATTCAGAAGATGGGCATTATTTTCTGCAGATGACACAATTTTTATTTTTGACAAGACAGAGACACCAGGTTTTTAGGAATCAGAGTCTTAAAGTCCAAGAAATGGGCTTTCCAGAACCTGCCTCAAACAACCGCACACAAGAAAGAAGGAGGAATTCCCACAATTAGGGTTTTAACGTAATGTTCAAAGTCAGAGCATCCTTCGGCTTTGGTTCAGAACCCTGAGCTGGAGGAGCAAACTTAACTGCCTTGCTTCAGGATCCTTCCTGCGTTCCATCAAAATAAGAGAAGACAAATAACAATCCTACTTTTCTAATCTGCAGGCACTAGTCATCCATAAACACTTCCCTATTTTAACTGTGCTCTCTATATATACCTCAGTGGTGAAATCCTGGTCCTACTGAAGTTAGTGGTAGCTTTGCCATTTACTTCAGTAGGGCCAGGTTTACACCCAACGGGGGCATGTCTACACTAGGACATTATTTCAAAATAACTAAATTCGAAATATTAACTCCTGAAATAATAAAATTGAAATAGCAGGTCCACACTATGGGAGAGCCTCAAAATTAGTCCCAGGCAGACTCCCTTAATGTAGATCATAGAATCATAGAATCATAGAATACTAGGACTGGAAGGGACCTCAAGAGGTCATCGAGTCCAGCCCCCCGCCCTCAAGGCAGGACCAAGCTCCATCTACACCATCCCTGACCTGTTCTTAAATATCTCCAGAGAGGGAGATTCCACCACCTCCCTTGGCAATTTATTCCAATATTTGACCACCCTGACAGTTAGGAATTTTTTCCTAATGTCCAATCTAAGCCTCCCCTGCTGCACTTTAAGCCCATTACTCCTTGTCCTGTCCTCAGAAACCAAGAGGAACAAATTTTCGCCTTCCTCCTTGTGACACCCTTTTAGATATTTGAAAACCGCTATCATGTCCCCCCTTAATCTTCTTTTTTCCAAACTAAACAAGCCCAGTTCATGAAGCCTGGCTTCATAGGTCATGTTCTCTAAACCTTTAATCATTCTTGTCACTCTTCTCTGTACCCTTTCCAATTTCTCCACATCTTTCTTGAAATGTGGCGCCCAGAACTGGACACAGTACTCCAGCTGAGGCCTAACTAGTGCAGAGTAGAGCGGCAGAATGACTTCACGAGTTTTGCTTACAACACACCTGTTGATACAACCTAGAATCATAGTTGCTTTTTTTGCAACAGCATCACACTGTTGGCTCATATTCAACTTGTGGTCCACTATGACCCCTAGATCCCTTTCCGCCATGCTCCTTCCTAGACAGTCGCTTCCCATCTTGTATGTATGGAACTGATTGTTCCTTCCTAAGTGGAGCACTTTGCATTTCTCTTTATTAAACCTCATCCTGTTTACCTCTGACCATTTCTCTAACTTGCTAAGGTCATTTTGAATTATGTCCCTATCCTCCAAAGAAGTCGCAACCCCACCCAGTTTGGTATCATCTGCAAACTTAATAAGCGTACTCTCTATCCCAATATCTACATCATTGATGAAGATATTGAACAGTATGGGTCCCAAAACAGACCCTTGAGGAACTCCACTTGTTATCCCTTTCCAGCAGGATTTAGAACCGTTAACAACAACTCTCTGACTACAGTTATCCAACCAATTATGCACCCACCTTATCATGGCCCTATCTAAGTTATATTTGCCTAGTTTATCAATAAGAATATCATGCGAGACCGTATCAAATGCCTTACTAAAGTCTAGGTATATGACATCCACCGCTTCTCCCTTATCCACAAGGCTCGTTATCCTATCAAAGAAAGCTATCAGATTAGTTTGGCATGACTTGTTCTTCACAAACCCATGCTGCCTATTCCCTATCACTTTATTACCTTCCAAGTGTTTGCATATGATTTCCTTAATTACCTGCTCCATTATCTTTCCTGGGACAGACGTTAAACTGACCGGTCTGTAGTTTCCTGGGTTGTTCTTATTCCCCTTTTTATAGATGGGCACAATATTTGCCCTTTTCCAGTCTTCTGGAATCTCCCCAGTCTGCCATGATTTTTCAAAGATCATAGCTAAAGGCTCAGATACCTCCTCTATCAGCTCCTTGAGTATCCTGGGATGCATTTCATCAGGACCTGGTGACCTGCTGACATCTAACTTTCCTAAGTGATTTTTAACTTGTTCTTTGTGTATCCTATCTTCTAAACTTACCCTCTCTCTGCTTGTATTCACTACGTTAGGCACACCTCCAGACTTCTCGGTGAAGACCGAAACAAAGAAGTCATTGAGCATCTCTGCCATTTCCAAGTTTCCTGTTACTGCTTCTCCCTCCTCACTAACAGTGGGCCTACCCTGTCCTTGGTCTTCCTCTTGCTTTTAATGTATTTATAAAAGGTCTTCTTGTTTCCCTTTATGCCTGTAGCTAGTTTGATCTCATTTTGTGCCTTTGCCTTTCTAATCTTGCCCCTGCATTCCCGTGTTGCTTGCCTATATTCATCCTTTGTTATTTGTCCTAGTTTCCATTTTTTATATGACTCCTTTTTTATTTTGAGATCATGCAAGATCTCCTTGTTAAGCCAAGCTGGTCTTTTGCCATATTTTCTATCTTTCCTACACAGCGGAATTGTTTGCTTTTGGGACCTTAACAACGTCCCTTTGAAATACTTCCAACTCTCCTCAGTTGTTTTTCCCTTCAGTCTTGCTTCCCATGGGACCTTACCTACAAGTTCTCTGAGCTTATCAAAATCTGCCTTCCTGAAATCCATTACCTCAATTGTGCTGGTCTCCCTTCTAACTTTCCTTAAGAGCATGAACTCTATTATTTCATGATCACTGTCCCCTATACTGTCTTCCACTTTCAAGTTCTCAACTAGTTCCTCCCTATTTGTTAAAACCAAATCCAGAACAGCTTCTCCTCTGGTAGCTTTTTCAACCTTCTGAAACAGAAAGTTCTCTCCAATGTAGTCCAGAAACTTATTGGATAGCCTGTGCCCCGCTGTGTTAGTTTCCCAACATATGTCTGGATAGTTGAAGTCCCCCATCACCACCAAATCTTGGGCTTTGGATAGTTTTGTTAATTGTTTAAAAAAGGCCTCATCCACCTCTTCCACCTGACTAGGTGGCCTGTAGTAGACTCCTAGCATGATATCACCCTCGTTTTTTACCCCTTTAACTTAACCCAGAGACTCTCTACACAGCTATCTCCTACGTTCATCTCCACTTCAGTCCAAAGTAGATGATCTACTTTGACTTGGAGCCCCAGGAAGCACTGGGGAATAATTAGTTCAAATGACTCTGGGGAATAGTTATTTCAAAATAGCAGCAGCGGAGCGTCCACACGAATGCTATTTTGAAATAACTATTTCAAAATTATCATTATTCCTTATGGAAAGCAGGAGTACAGATTTTGAAATAAGTGGCCCCCAGGGTTGGGAAGGTGAACACTCCACTTATTATTTTAAAATAAGGGGAGAGTTATTTCAAAATAACTAGAGCCTGGATGGAAATCAGCACAGAGCAAACGGAACTTTACAACAATGACAGTTAGATGCTCAGGGTCTCTTCCCTAGAAGAATTCAGCACCACACCAGCAAGAGTACTTTTTTAGATATCAAGCAAAGGACTTGAAACATGTATCCCATTACTATCTTAAACCCATACCCAGGTGTGGTACCAATAGATTTTACGATCTGAAGGGAGTTGTGAGCCACAACTAAAGGAAATTGCCTAGAAATGTTTTGAGTGTGTATTCATTTTACCGAATGAAATTGACACAGAAAACCTCCATTAATCCGGGCCTGTTATAAGAGCAATAAAGTAACATTTTTTTTCAATATGGAGGTTTCAATAACAAAGTTTAAGCTAAAGAACAGAACCCTTAGCCCACCAGGGATTAAAAGGCAGTAAGAAATTTAAATCAACTGCAAGTGGGCACTAGGGTCATCTGGAATTTGCTTTAGCTGGTAGGGGAGAAGTATTTTAAGACCATTCCATAAAATGCAAGGAACATGAGAGAAAGTCAGTCTGCTGAGCACAGAATGTATTACAATGACACTGTTACATTGGGCTGCTTCACTTTTAAATTGCATAACTAATGAGCCTATTCATTTATAAAGTTAGGAAATTATAATCTCCTGACCAAAGAGCTAAATTCTGCAGTACTTACTTTGTGTTAAGAATTGATATTCCTAATTCAGCAGACACAATTAATAGAGGGCACGTCTACACTCTGGGGAAGATCAACACTGCTGTGGTTGATCTTTTGGGATTCAATTTAGTTGGTTTAGTGAAGACATGCTAAATTGAGGGCATATTCATTTGATCCCATCGACCTCCTGCTGTGTGAATGGTGATATAAGATCCATCGATTCCAGCTGCGCAATTAATGTAACTGGAGTTGTGTATCTTAGGTCGACTGTCTGCTTCAGTATAGACCAGATCTGAATTACTGCAAAAACAATAAGTAGTCCTGTGGCACCATAGGACTATGGTCTCTGTAGATTATCATGTCTACAGAGCAAAGTTATTTTGGAATAACGGCTGTTATTCTGCAATAACTATGCAAGAGTCTACATAGCTATTCCATTATTTCTAAATAATTTTGAAATAATGGGAGGTTTATTCTAAAATCTGTAAACTTCATTCTATGAAGAATAATGCCTATTCTGTAACAGCTATTTCGAAATAAGGTGTGTGTAGATGCTCCACTGCTGCTATTTCAAAATAGCCCCTCACTAGGACCATTCTAAGTTATTCCTCCCTAGTGCCTCCTGGGGCTTTAAATCAAGATAGCATGTCTACATTAGGGAAGCCTGCATCTACTCCTTTTGAGGCTTCCAATCAGTGTAGACAGGCTATTTTGAAATAAGCTATTTCAGAATAATTATTCTGGAATAGTTTATTTCGAAATTAATGTGAAGTGTAGACATACCCTTAGAGATTGACAAAAGGATCAGAAGCTTTTGTGGGTAAAACCCACTTCATCAGATGAGTTGGAGTGGAGTGAATTACTGCAGTTAGCTTGCATGAGAAATGATAACCCAGTTTAATCAACTCTGGATTAAACAAAGACTGTGAATAGCTCGCTAACTACAAAAGCAGCTTCTGCTCTCTTGGAATTCACACCTCCAGATCAGCTGCTAGAAGTGGGAATCATCCACCTTGATTGGATCCACCTCGTCATCTCCAGCCTGATCCTGGCCTGCATATTTATACCTGCCTCTGGAAATTTCCACTACATGCATCTGACGAAGTGGGTCTTTGCCCACGAAAGCTTATGCTCCTACACTTCAGTTAGTCTATAAGGTGCCACAGGACTCCTCGTCGCTTTTGTAAATTCTCCTCTGAATGTCAGATTTAGTTAGAACCTGAATTAGGGTTACACCTGTAACACTTCAAGCATTATGGACTGGTAGGATGCAATGCAAGAGAATGGGAGTAAAAAGTGTGGAGTGCTTTGCAGGAGTTACTCAGAATGTGCGAGCTCAAACCTTTATGTGGAATCCCGATGCCACTGAAGTCAATGGGAGTTTTGACATTGACTTCAAGAGGACAGTGGTTTTATCTGTAATGAACACTACCCCTGTCTCCTGGCCATCTCACCCCCCGCCACCACTGCTTCCACAGAAATACATGGCTTCCAGGATGCTCCTAAAGAAATCAACCTCTGTATGGGAAAGTCTTCAATGCAAAAAGCTATGTTTGGTGTGGGAAAGAACATGGAAGGAGCAACCTTGCTTGGACCAACCACTTCCCTCCTCCAACCCCCTCTATTTGCAGAAGTAGAGGAGATGTTCTGCCTCTCTTTTTAGTCTGTGTGATTGCCCAGTTATCACAGTGATGGGAGACCTGATAGGGCTTATCAATATAATTAACCCTTAAAATATGCCAAAAAAAAGTATTTTTAACAGGCAGTGGTGGCTCTGTGGGATCTCTCATCTACCGAAAAGAATGTTGTTTATCAACAGTAGTCTACATGGTAATTGAGTCTTTTTTCTATGGCAATCAATTCTTTGTTTATTTATTTATTTATTTGCTTGTTGGCAAATGCAAGATTACAAGCCAAACCAGCCTTCGCTGTAATAAATAGCAAAAAGTTGATAATCACTAACTCCTTTAAGTTGGTTTTCTCTTCCTGGCATGGAGAAAACCCAGAGAGAGTTAATGAAAAATCCTAATTAAGTGAAGTGCAGCAGGATAGCTAAAACATTACATGTTAGTCCTGTTATCTAGCAACACTTCATTACCCTACGCATTGCAAATTGTCCTGATCAAAAGTGTGAAATATGACCGAGAAGAAATCTTTACACAGTTTTAGTACTAAATGGACTGAGACAAAAGGCTGAGGAGCTTCCCAAACACATTTCATAATTAACAAGCAAAATTAAAAGCTAGATCTTCACCTGGTCTTTCACCGTCTCAGCATCTGAGCCCTAAGGCACAGTACATTCACATCTCAAGTTTTAGCAACTCATTACTTGCCAGCAGAAACTACTCAGATAGACCTGAGAATAAGACAGTATTTTGCTAATAGGTTGAGGTGAAGGGGCTGGAGGGAGAGGACTGAAGCAAATTATGTATAAGGTATCAGAGTTCAGGTCTAAAAAAGTTATTATATTGAAAATCAAAAAAGAAAATGGTTGTACATTCAGGGTATGTCTAGACTACATGGGTCCGTCGACGTAGCCAAGTAGATGAGTTTACCAGACATAGGAAAATGAAGCGGCAATTTAAATAATTGCCGCTTCATTTACATCAAAATGGCCACCACGTTGTGCCAATCAGCTGTTTGGCGGCACAGCGGGGCAGTCTGGACATGCCACAGTCGACAAGGGAAGCCTTTGTCGACCACTCTGGCATGCCTCGTGAAACGAGGTTTACCGCAGCAGTCGACAAAGGCTTCCCTTGTCGACCGCGGTGCATCCAGACTGCCCTGCGGTGCTGCCAAACAGCTGATCAGTACAGCACGACAGCCATTTTGATGTAAATGAAGTGGCAATTATTTAAATCACTGCTTCATTTTCCTATGTCTAGTAAACTCATCTACATTGCTCCGTCGACGGATCCATGTAGTCTAGACATACCCTCAAAGAAACAGTGTGGGTTTCTGTTATAGCACAGAATTTGGGTTCTATTCCTGTCTTGGCCACTAACTCACAGAGGGTGTGTCTACACTGCACGCTTATTTCAAAATAAGCTATTCCAGAAGAAATACTCCAAAATAGATTATATCGAAATAACCCATTTACAGTACAGAGAAGCCTCAAAGTTAGACTGAGGCAGGCTACCCTAATGTGGACGTAATATATTGATTTAGAGCCCCTGGAGGAACTGCGGAGTAATGACTATGACTGGCCCTGGGAAGGAGCTATTTTGAAATAGCAGCAGTAGAACGTCAACACTATTTTAGAACAGGCATTATTCCTTGTGGAATGAGGTTTACAGAAGTCAGAATAAGCCGTCCATTATTTCAAATGTATTTGGAAATAACGGAATTGCTGTGTAGCTGTTAGCATTGTTATTTCAGAATAATGGCCGTTATTCCAAAATAATGCTGCTGTGTAGATGTACCCAGAGATGTACCCAGATGTACCTAGGACCTTATTATGAAATAGCCCCCCCCTTCCAAGTTCAAATTTATACGTGGTGCGTTCACACTACCAAGACCGTTATTTCTAAATACTCCTGCTTTTCATCAGGAATAATGCTAATTCTGAAACAGTAATTTCAAAATAACATTAACATGGATGCTCCAGTGCCACTAATTCAAACTAATTGGCCTCCAGAGGCTTCCTGCAGCTGTCAGCTCTGACCACTTTGGCCACACCAGGCATCTCCATTGCTTTCCTCCTGCTTCAGAGCTCTAAAAGTCCAGGGAATAGGAGAAGGGCTTCTCCCACATGGCCAGCTTGTGAGCCCTGTGCGGGCGACCAGGACACAGTGAGACATAAGCACCCCCCAATGTTCCCTTGGACCCTCCAATGGCTGCCAGAACTTCTGCTGCTCCACTGCCTAGGAATGCAGAAGAGCTCTGGCCTGGACTGGTGCAGAGATCCTGGACCTCATCGAGGTGTGGAGAGAGGATTCCAACCTCCAGGATCTCTGCACCAAGAAGTGCAATGCTGACATATATGGCAGGATCTCCATCAACCTGTCCAAGAAAGGAAATAGCAGGCACCTAGAGCACTGAAGAGCTGTGCCAGTGGTTCCACAAGGCCAGGGAGCTGAGCGGATGCTTTGGTGCGGAATCTCAAACATGCTGCTACTACGAGCAGCTGGATGCTATCTTGGAAGGGTGTCCAGTCACCTTCCCCATCATGGTCATTGAGTCCAGCCAAGACATGACAAGTGTCAGCCTCTTAGACGGCAGAGTGGTGGAGGATGACAATGAGGAGGAGGAAGCCAGTCAGGTGACTATGTCTGTGAGCCAGAAGCTGTTCCCGACCTTAGAGGAAGTCCCTTCTCCCAGGACATTTCCCAGGCTTCTGACAACCCCAGGGAAAGCACTTCAGGGGCGTTCTCCAAATTTCCCTATCTACAAATGGGGTCAGGTAATGGGCTGCATGCTCCTTTCTCAGAATACTTATCCTGGGGTCATAAAACAGATTGTTCACATCTGTGCACCTGGAGCTTCCATGATGCTCTCACACATAAACCACTCAATCCTTCTCACGAGGTTCCTGGAGAAGCCTGCGTTACACCTGCCTCCGTAGGACACCTTCTCATGCCAAATATCAGAGGGACAGCCATGTTAGTATAGTTCATTTAAAAATCTATAGTGTATTGTTACACATCTAACTCTTTGAAATTAAAGGTGGATAATTAATGTCATAAATAATCTGAAACCTTTTTGTAACAAGCTTCCTAATAACAAATACATTATAACACAGTTCAAATTAATGACTATTAAAACTGTGAGGAATTCACAGAAGTACTGCATTTCTGAAATGGTGCTCATACAACTGCTGTAATGATAATTAGAGCTACTTAATTATCACCTGCGTGGAGCTCAGTACAGAATCAATGCCTAAATTAGTTGGCATCTAGTAACCACTAATAGGAATGCAGTGCTTGGGAAGGAATTAAAATGGCTGTTATCACAGCATTGTTTTTAAGAACAGGCTCAATCCTAGAACAACTTTAAAGTACTAACATTCCTTTACATTCATAAGAACTCCGATTGAACTTCCCTGCATCTTTCCCCTATTTTTTCAACTGTGTGATATTGCTGTTGAATGCCAGGGTCAGGGAAGGATTCCCTAGGGAAGGGTTTGGTGTCTTTTTAGCCCAGTCAGAAAATGTAAGTTGTCATGGGATAAGAGAGAAGGTCCTCTCATAGATTGATAAATGGTTAAAAGACAGAAAAAAGGGTAGAAATAAATGGTCAGTTTTCATACTGAAGAGGGATAACTAGTGGTGTCCCCTATGGGTCCATACTGGGACCAATCCTATTCAACGTATTTACTCCTTTCTCCAGATCATTTATAAACTATGAGGTGGCAATATTTTCAGATGATACTAAACTGCTCAATATCGTTAAGAACAAAGCAGACTGTGAAGAGCTTCAAAAAGAACTCACAAAAATAAATGATTGGGCAACAAAATGGCAAATGGATTTTAATGTTGATAAATGCAAAGTAATGCACATTGGAAAAAATAATCCCAACTATACAATACAAAATGATGGGGACTAATTTAGCTATAAACTCTCAAGAGAGAGATCTTGGAGTCACTGTGGATAGTTCTCTGAAAACATCCACTCCATGTGGAGCAGCAGTCAAAAAAAGCAAACAGAATGTTAGACTTCATTGAAAAAGGGATAGAGAATAAGAGAGAATATCTTATTGCCTCTATATGAATCCATGGTACACCCACATCTTGAATACTGCATACAGTGGTCACCTCATCTCAAAAAAGATGTCTTGGCATTGGAAAAAGCTCAGAGAAAGGCAACAAAAACGATTAGGGGTTTGGAATGGGTGCCATATGAGGAAAGATTAAAAAGACTGAGACTTTTCATCTTAGGAAAGAGGAGAATAAGGGGTTGGGGGATATGATAGAGGTATATAAAATCATGACAGGTATGGAGAAAGTGAAAAAGGAAAAGTTATTTACTTGTTCCTATAACATAAAAACTAGTGATTATCAAATGAAATTAATAGGTAGCAGGTTTAAAACAAACAAAAGGAAGTTTTTCTTCATGCAGCACACGATCAACCTGTAGAACCCCATGCCAGAGAATGTCATGAAGACCAGGACTTTAGCAGGGTTTTAAAAGAACTAGATAAATTCATGGAGGATAGATCCATCAGTACTTATTAGCCAGGCTGGGTAGGAATGGTATCCCTAGCCTCTGTCAGAGGCTGAAAATGAATGACAGGAGAGGGATCACTTTATGATTAACAATTCTGGTCACTCCCACAGGGCATCTGGTATTGGCCACTGTTGGAAGACAGGATACTGAGCTAGTTGGACCTTTGGTCTTACTCTGTATGGTCATTCTTATGTTCTTATGAAACTACTCCATCTGAATTCTTGGAAGCTTGATGTGGAGGCCTACATGGACTTCAGAGATCATAGGGTATTAACCATCGGTCAAGATTTGGCCTTATGAAATGACTGTGGAAATTCTTTACTTTCTTGCCCTGGAAAAGGTTTATTCATATAGCTGGTACAGGTTGTACCTCTCTAGTCAGGCACCCTCAGGACCTGACCAGTGCTGACCAGCCACAGGTGGTCAATATTGTTTAGCAACATTACCTACTCTTCCACTGCTGATTGAATGTTTAGAAGATATTTAGGGGTAAATTAGAGCTAAATAACAGCAGAGAGCCAGGACCGGTGGCTGTAAACAATCTTTATGGGAGCATAGGAAACTTGATCCCAGCCATGGTAAGTGGACATCCAGCAAACTAAAATCATGCCAGACCACGGATATTGCTGGACCAGAGGATGATGGACTAGAGCGGTTCAACCTGTAAAGGCAATTTAAGCCCTGATTCTACCCTAATCTCTATGTAGGCAAATTTGTAAGCAGTACCATTGTCTTTATGGGTGCTAGATTTCTCTAATGTGAATTAATTTGCAGGTTCAGGGCTTTATGGTGTAACTTTCAGGGTCTGTTCCTGTTGCTCTTCTAATTAGAGAATTCTCCTCCACCTGTGTTTAAAAGAAAAGAAAGAAAATATGCCTATTGTTGCAGAGCAAGGGAGGTAACCAACACTGCTCTTATTTATCTCAGAGACAGCAATCCAATGTCAACACGTGTATTTATACCCTCTTAGCTCTGACCTTAGAGGACACATAATTTCCTTGAATTCTAGATGGTATTTTGGATTGTTCATTTAAGTAAAAGTCAAAATAATCACAAGGGAGTGATTTAAACATATGATATTTAGAAATAAACATTTTCTCTTACTTTGCTTTAAGCTAAGTACGTTGGACAATCGATACTCATACAAAACATATTGCTTCTTGAACTTAGCTCTTGTATAATTTGGATTGTCCTTTGCCATTCCCTATTGTCACCACTACTCACTGTAGCAAAGAGACATTTCTGTGCATTGTACTCATAAATCTGACTTCAGACCAAAACACCCACACCAAAACAATCAACTGATCTTTTCAAGGGATGTTATTGTTTGGAAATGATGTAATTATTGTAATATACAACAGAGTAAAACAAACCACTAATCCGGGGATGGGGTGGAAGACTTCTCTTAATTAAATGTCACTATTATAATTTATTTGTATTGCAGCAGCATCTCAGTTCCTTAAGCAAAAGACAGACCTCCATAATGCTCGATAGTATATAAACAAATAATAAGAAAGCCGCCGTCCCAGAAAGCTTACCATTTAGGACCCCAATGCTATAATATATCCACAGGCTGAATTTTAAGATATGAATAGCCCCATTGAAGTAGATGGAATTACGTAAAGATGAGGACTAAGGTTTATGACCATAGGTGCTGGAACTGGAGTGGTTTGAAGTGGTTTCCATGATATATAGAGTTTATAGTTTGTTTCAATTGTTCTCAGCACCCCTATACAAATTGTTCTAGTGCTCCAGTTTATGACCAGACAGCAACAGGAGGATAAGAAAGCCAGCATGTATAAAGGAAGCCTGTATTGAGCTTGTAACATATTAGAATTTTGTTCATACAGCAGTGATGAATTTAGTTACAGTGGGAGAAGTTCACTTTGCTGCATCGTCTTCCCTACACCACTTCCAGTCAACAAGGTTTGTGCGTGGGTTAGCAGAGGGGCCACAAGACAGTCCTGTGGACTCCATGTGCCAGAAGACAACGATGGAACAGGTGGATGTTCTCAGGCCTCATGGATGGTGCATTGCAGACTTGAGAAAGGGATAAGGGCTGTATTTCACCAAGGCCCGTTAACTGGGGAGGCAAAGGGAGCAATTTTCCTGGAGCCTAGCAATTCTAAAGGACCTGGGGCTCTGGCTGCAGTGCCCAGAGCCTCAAGACCTTTAAAAAGTACCACGTGACATGCCTCAGGGTGAGGGGGTCATTATATGGTCTGGGCTGCACTGAGAGCTGCTGGGAGTGGCATGGCTTGCTCGCTGACCCGACCCCACCTCTTCTGCCTGAGGCTCTGCCCCTTCCAGGACCACAAAGTCAGCCCCCCAACCATGCCCAGGGACCCAGCATGGCTGTCAGCTCTCCTGATTTCACCTCTTTCACATAAAGCCAAAGTACGTTGTCTTGGTGAGGGGAAAATAAACGTAATGCCCTTGAAAAGTAGAGCTGTACAATTAACTAATTTTTCAGTTCTCGGTCAGTTTAGAGGGAAGGAAGGGAGTTGGTGAATAAAAAAAATATTTAAGCTTGAATAAAACATTACATTTAGATTTTTGACCCAGTTTTTAATACATGTTCATTTTAAAAAATATTTAAAGTGAAGGAATTTTCCATGCAAAGTCCTTTTGAATCCAAAAAATAAAAATGCTTCACTTTGAAAATGGCTGCATTTTTTTGCTGAAGAAAAGGTGACAGTCAAAACATTTCATGCACGCCCACTCACCAGGCCCCCACTTGCTCTTAATATTGGTCTGGAGGGATGTTTGTGTAGACCTTCTTTACCACATAAATTTTCAGCTAGTCTGCATAAAACGTGGTTTTATTTGAACTGTAACACAGAAGTACATAGAAATTTCATTTCTCAAGGTACTTGTTCAGTGAGCCAGAAGAATATAACATGCAAAATGAAATAAAAAACAACAGCCCTGTTTTTGTGCATAGATAACTACCAGTACCAGGGAAATGTGTGGTGCTATGCAGAACAATATGGGACTTTTGTACGCAGAAATGAAATTTAAAACCAATATTAAAAAAGGCAAAGGAGATTGAGACTCTGGAGCTAAAAAAACATGTGATGAGCAATTAATTAAAATGAAAAAGTACACATGCTAGGAAGCATCTGCCATTGTGGGAACAAATTTACCTGATATTAATTTTTAAGATAAATACAAAGATGAAATAACAAATTGCACATGGACAATTTTAGGAATAAACTTATTTGCCTGGATGAGAAATGTGAGTAGGAAGAGGAAGGAATACTCTGTTTTCAAACAGCACCATTCTATAACAGTCAAATGGAAGTCAAAGGCCAAACACACAAACACTAATCACCTGTCTCTGTATATTATGCTTAAAATATAAACTCTTGAAGAACACGAGAACGGCCGTACTGGGTCAGACCAAAGGTCCATCTAGCCCAGTATCCTCTCTGCCGACAGTGGCCAGCACCAGGTGCCCCAGAGAGGGTGGACCGAAGACAATGATCAAGCGATTTGTCTCCTGCCATCTCTCTCCAGCCTCTGACAAACAGAGGCCAAGGACACCATTTTATCCCCTGGCTAATAGCCTTTTATGGACCTAACCTCCATGAAATTATCTAGCTTCTCTTTAAACTCTATTATAGTCCTAGCCTTCACAGCCTCCTCTGGCAAGGAGTTCCACAGGCTGACTACATGCTGTGTGAAGAAGAACTTTCTTTTATTAGTTTTAAACCTGCTACCCATTAATTTCAATTGGTGTCCTCTAGTTCTTCTATTTAGGGAACTAATAAATAACTTTTCTTTATCGGCCCTCTCAACACCACTCATGATTTTATAGACCTCTATCGTATGCCCCCTCAGTCTCCTCTTTTCTAAACTGAAAAGTCCCAGTCGCTTTAACCTCTCTTCATATGGGACCCGTTCCAAACCCCTACTCATTTTAGTTGCCCTTTTCTGAACACTTTGCAAGGCCAAAATATCTTTTTTGAGGTGAAGAGGCCACATCTGTACACAGTATTCAAGATGTGGGCGTACCATAGTTTTATACAGGGGCAGTAAAATATTCTGGGTCTTATTTTCTATCCCTTTCCTAATAATTCCTAGCATCCTATTTGCCTTTTTGACCGCCGCTACACACTGTGTGGAAGTTTTCAGAGAACTGTCCACGATAACTCCAAGATCTCTTTCCTGATTTGTCGTAGCCAAATTAGCACCCATCATACTGTACGTATAGTTGGGGTTATTTTTCCCAATGTGCATTACTTTACACTTATCCACATTAAATTTCATTTGCCATTTTGTTGCCCAATCACTCAGTGTGGTGAGATCTTCTTGGAGTCCCTCACAGTCCGCTTCTGTCTTGACTATCCTAAACAGTTTTGTATCATCTGAAAACTTTACTACCTCACTGCTTACCCCTTTCTCCAGATCATTTATGAATAAGTTGAAAAGGATTGGTCCAAGGACCGACCCTTGGGGGACACCACTAGTTACCCCTCTCCATTCTGAAAATTTACCATTTATTCCTACCCTTTGTTTCCTGTCTTTTAACCAGTTCTCAATCCAAGAAAGGACCTTCTCTCTTATCCCATGGCCATGTAATTTACACAAGAGCCTTTGGTGAGGGACCTTGTCAAAGGCTTTCTGAAAATCCAAGTATACTATATCTACTGGATCCCCCTTATCCGCATGTTTGTTAACCCCTTCAAAGAACTCTAAGGGTATGTCTACACTACCCTCCTAATTCGAAATAGGAGGGTAATGTAGGCATACCGCAATTGCAAATGAAGCCCGGGATTTGAATTTCCCGGGCTTCATTTGCATAAACGGGGAGCCGCCATTTTTAAATCCCCGCTCGTTCGAACCCCGTGCAGCGCGGCTACACGGGGCACAAACTAGGTAGTTCGAACTAGGCTTCCTAGTTCGAACTACAGTTACTCCTCGTGGAATGAGGAGTAACGGTAGTTCGAACTAGGAAACCTAGTTCGAACTACCTAGTTCATGCCCCGTGTAGCCGCGCTGCACGGGGTTCGAACGAGCGGGGATTTAAAAATGGCGGCGCCCCGTTTATGCAAATGAAGCCCGGGAAATTCAAATCCCGGGCTTCATTTGCAATTGCGGTATGCCTACATTACCCTCCTATTTCGAAATAGGAGGGTAGTGTAGACATACCCTAATAGATTAGTAAGACAGGATTTCCCTTTACAGAAACCATGTTGACTTTTGTCCAACAAATTATGTTCTTCTACATGCTTCACTATTTTATTCTTTCTATCGTTTCAACTAATTTGCCCGGTACTGAAGTTAGACTTACCGGTCTGTAATTGCCAGGATCGCCTCTAGAGCCCTTTTTAAATATTGGTGTCACGTTGGCTACCTTCCAGTCATTAGGTACGGAAGCCGATTTAAAGGATAGATTGCAAACCACAGATAATAGCTCAGCAATTTCCAATTTGAGTTATTTTAGAACCCTTGGATGAATGCCATCCGGTCCCAGAGATTTGTTAATATTAAGTTTTTCTATTTTTTCCAAAACCTCCTCTAATGACACTTCAATCCGGGACAGTTCCTCCGATTCATCACCCAAAAAGGACGGTGCAGATTCGGGAATCTCCCCAATGTCCTCAGCCATGAAGACTGAAGCAAAGAAAACATTTAGTTTCTCCACAATGGCTTTATCGTCCTTGATTGCTCCTTTTATAGCTCGATCATCAAGGGGACCCACAGGTTTTTTAGCAGGCTTCCTGCTTCTAATGTAATTAAAAAACATTTTATTTCTTTTTGAGTTTTTGGCTAGCTGTTCCTCAAAATCTTGTTTTGCTTTTCTTATTACATTTTTACACTTGCTTTGACAGTGTTTATGTTCCTTTCTATTTATCTCACTAGGATTGGACTTCCACTTCTTAAAATATACCTTTTTGTCCCTCACTGCTTCTTTTACATGGTGGTTAAGTCACGGTGACACTTTTTTAGGTCTCTTGCTATGTTTTTTAATTTGGGGTATACATTTAAGTTGGGCCTCTATTATGGTGTCTTTAAAAAGTTTCCATGCAGCTTACAGGAATTTAGCTCTAGTCACTGTGCCTTTTAATTTCTGTTTAACTAACCTCCTCATTTTTGCGTAATTCCCCTTTTTGAAATTAAATGCCAGACTGCTGGACTGCTAAGGTGTTCTTCCCACCACAGGAATGTTAAATGTTATTATGTTATGGTCACTATTCCCAAGTGGTCCTGTAACGGTTATTTCCTGGACCTGATCCTGCACTCTACTCAGGACTAAGTCGAGAATTGCCTCTCCACTTGTGGGTAACTGCACCAGCTGCTCCAAGAAGCAGTCATTTAAGCCATTGAGAAATTTTATCTCCGCTTCTCTTCCTGAGGTGACATGTAGCCAGTCAATATGGGGGTAATTAAAATCCCCCATTATTATAGAGTTCTCTATTTTGGTAGCCTCTCTAATCTCCCTCAGCATTTCAATGTCAGTATCGCTGTCCTGGTCAGGTGGTCGGTAATATATCCCTACTGCTAATTTCTTATTATTGGAGCATGGAATTACTATCCATAGCGGTTCTATGGAACATGTTGATTCACTTAATATTTTTATTTCATTTGATTCTACATTATCTTTCACATACAGTGCGAGTCACTCAGCCACCCACCTGGCCTGCTCTATCCTTTCTATATATATTATATCCCGGTATGATTGTGTCCCACAGATTTTCCTCATTCCACCAGGTTTCAGTGATGCCTATTATGTCTATCTCCTCATTTAATATGAGGTACTCTAGTTCACCCATCTTATTAGTCAGACTCCTAGCATTTGTGTACAGGCAGTCCCCGAGTTACGCGGATTCAACTTATGTCGGATCCGTACTTACGAACGGGGCTTTTCTCACCCCGGAGGATGCAGGTGGCGGGACCACCCAGACGCGCCGCGGTCCCGCCGCCCATGTCCTCCGGGGCTAGAAAAGCGTCTCCACGTCTCCCTATTCTGCTGGGGGGGGGGGGGGGTTCTCGCGGACGCCTATGGTAGAGCAGCTGGGGTGCTGCTGGGTTGGTCAGCTCACTACAGGAGCTCACTGGAATCAGCTCTGCCCCGGGCTTCCTGGAATCAGCCTCTGATCAGTTTCAGCAGCTGCTGACTTGGGGACACCTGGGGTAGAGCAGCTGCGGTGCTGCCGGGTTGGTCCCCGCAGCACCGAGGTGCGGCACTGCTGGGACCTATCTGGCAACGCCCCAGCTGCTCTGTCCCTGGCGTCCAGATTCAGCCGCTGTTGAAACTGATCAGCGGCTGATTCCAGGAAGCCCGGGGCAGAGAAACTCTGCCTCAGGCTTCCTGTAGTCAGTCGCTGGTCAGTTTCAGCAGCAGCTGAATCTGGACGCCAGTTCCGACTTACGTACAAATTCAACTTAAGAACAAACCTACAGTCCCTATCTTGTACGTAACCCGGGGACTGCCTGTACAAGCACTTTAAAAATTTTCCCCTGCTTATTTGTCTGCCCTTCCCTGATGCATTGGGTTCCTTTGTATGTGGTTGTTTGTCTGCTCTGGCCCATGGTTTGCCCTCTCCCCTCCTCTCTTTCTGACTACAGCTTAGAGAATCTCTATCAATGGATTCTCCTCTAAGAGAAGTCGCCTTCCGATTTACATGCATCTCCGCACCAATCGGCTTTCCCCCATCTCTTAGTTTAAAAACTGCTCTATAGCCTTTTTAATGTTTAGTTCCAGCAGTCTGGTTCCACCCTAGTTTAGGTGGAGCCCATCCTTCCCCAAATAGGCTCCCTCTCTCCCAAAAGTGTCCCCAGTTCCTAATAAATCTAAACCCCTCTTCCCTACACCATCGTCTCATCCACGCATTGAGACTCTGAAGCTCTGCCTGCCTACCTGGCCCTGCATGTAGAACTGGAAGCATTTCCGAGAATGCCACCATAGAGGTCCTGGATTTCAGTCTCTTTCCTAGCAGCCTAAATTTGGCCTCCAGGATATCTCTCCTACCCTTCCCTTTGTCATTGGTACCTGCATGTACCACGACCACCGGCTCCTCCCCAGCACTACACATAAGTCTATCTAGATGCCTCAAGAGATACGCAACCTTCGCACCTGGCAGTCAAGTGACCATACGGTTCTCCCGGTCATCACAAACCCAACTATCTATGTTTCTAATGATTGAATCACCCACTACTAACACTTGCCTCTTCCTAACTGGCACTCCCTCCCCCTCAGAGGTACCCTCAATGCGAGAGGATACCGCAACATCCTCTGGGAGGAGGGTCCCAACTACGGGATGGTTTCCCTCTGCTCCCATTGAATGCCATGTTCCCTTGAATAGTGATAGAAATGTAGCCGTGTTAGTCTGGGGTAGCTGAAGCAAAATGTAGGACAATGTAGCACTTTAAAGTGCTACATTGTCCTGCATTTTATGTTCCCTTGAGACTTTCATCCTCCTTAAGAGCACTGGGGCTCGCAGACTGGAGTTGGGACAGTACTACAGTGTCCCAGAAAGTCTCATAAACATAGCTCTCTACCTCTCTTAGCTCCTCCAGTTCAGCCACTCTGGCCTCCAAAGCCTGAACTCGGTCTCTGAGGGTCAGGAGCTCCTTGCAATGGGTGCACACATATGCCACCCACCCACAGGGCAGGTAATCATACATGTTACACTCAACGCAATAAACAGGATAACCCCCACTCTGCTGCTGGGCTTCTGTCTCCATTTTTCTAATGAATAAGTTTAAGTATAAACTGGGATTCTTTTTAAACCTCTGGAATATAGATTATTCTAAGAGTTATGTTTTAAAGAAGGTCAGAAGTCACTAGTGCCCTCTAACCTCCCCCTCTAAACTCCCTCTCCAAACTCTCCTGTTAGCTGTTCCTGTTCGCAACTCTTTGAGGCACAATCCAGCTTGTTCTGGGTTTCTACAGCACCTTACATAGCAGCATAACCAAGGCTTCTAGATGCTACTTCAGTACAAATTATTAATAATCCTGAGCCATTTTGGTTGAAGGGAGAGTGAGTTTAATTTATAAATGAAAATATTTAACTTTATGTAATGTGAGTGAGAAATTGCTAATGGTAAACAATGTAACAGGTCACAGACAACAAAAGCAAAAGAAGTAAAAGAAACATAAGACTCAGAAGTCTGAGCTAATAAATGTAGAATAGTGGTAGAAATGTAGCTGTGTTAGTCTGGTGCAGCTGAAACAAAAAACAGGACTGTCTAGCACTTTAAAGACTAACAAGATGGTTTAATAGGTGATGAGCTTTCGTGGGCCAGACCCACTTCCTCAGATCAAATAGTGGAAGAAAATTGTCACAACCATATATACCAAAGGATACAATTAAAAAAAAAAGAACACATATGAAAAGGACAATTCAAATTTCAGAACAGAAGGATAATGGAGGGGGGGAAGGGGGAAGGTAAATGTCTGTGAACTAATGATATTAGAGGTGATATTTGGGGGAGCTATCTTTGTAATGGGTAAGAAAATTAGCGTCTTTATTCAAATTTGAGTGTAAAGTCTTGAATTTATGCATGAATGACAGTTCAGAGGATTCTCTTTGAAGTGAGGTATTAAATGGTCTTTGAAGCAGGATGCAGGTAATCAAGTCGTTGAGACAATGTCCTTTCTGGTTGAAATGGCAAGAAACTGTTTTTTCTTTGTGATCCTGTCTAGTATCTGTTTTGTGGGCATTGATCCTTTGGCGAAGTGTCTGAGACGTTTGTCCAATGTACATAGTGGACGGACACTTTTGGCACATGATTGCATATATTATATTTCTGGATGTGCAGGAATATGTGTTTTTGATCTTATAACTCACTTGGTTGGGTCCAATAATGGTGTCAGCAGAGTGAATATGTGGACAAAGCTGGCAACGGGGTTTGTTGCAAAGGAAGGTACCAGGATTGGTTTAGTGTGGTATGTCCTGTGGTTGTTGGTAAGAATCATCTTGAGGTTAGGTGGTTGTCTATAGGGGTGTGTCTAGACTACAGAGTTTTGTCGACAAAAGTGTACTTTTGTCGCCAAAACTATACCTGCGTCTACACTACCGCTGAGTTCTGTCGACATAACTTCAACAGAACTCAGCAGTTTTGTTGATGCTGGTAAACCTCATTTTATGAGGCATAACGCCTTCTGTCGACAGAGTTTCTGTCGACAGAAGGTGTTATTGCATGTAAACTGTCCTTTGCGTCTACACTACCATGTCGACAAAGCAGCTTGCTTTGTCGACAGAACTGAATGTAGTGTAGACGCTCTTTGTCGACAGAAGTTTTGTCGACAGTATCTGTCGACAAAACTTCTGTCGACAAAAGCCTGTAGTCTAGACGTACCCTAGGAGACTATGGCCATTTCACTATTTGATCTGAGGAAGTGGGTCTGGCCCACAAAAGCTCATCACCTATTAAACCATATTGTTAGTCTTTAAAGTGCTACACAGTCCTGTTTTTTGTTTGAGCTAATACAGAACTTAAAAAACAACAAATAGTCTAGTAGCGCCTTAAAGACTAAGAAAACATGCATATGGTATCATGAGCTTTCATGGGCAAAACCCATTTCAGAAATTACAATCATTGCAACTTCCATGTTACCAGATGGTGCTTCATAAATGCCATTGGAATAAACTGGACAGGAGCCCCATCTCGGTTACATTTGAGTTCAGTAGCAATGTTGGTGTCACAATGACTGGAAAAACCCAGGTTTACCATAGACAATTCTCACCAAGATCAGGGGCTGACTGGTAGGGTTGTGTGAGACATTTGTTGTCAAATGTGACATCTTGAAGTTGATCCAAACACCTATACAAAAAAATCCCCTGAAAAATTGTACGTTTGCTAATTAGGATTACAAAACAATGATACATTCAAAGAGAATATTTGCAAGGTGACTTTATAGCTGTTTTTGTGAAAGAAATAGCTAGTTATGCAATGAAAGGAGGAAAGCTGGCTTATATATGTATATAACTAAAGACAGGTTGGGAGGAGAAGGGAGTTTAAAAGTCTAAAATGTAGTATCAGATTAGTCAAAGAAAGATTAGGTGAACTTGCTCCAGCTAACTGTAACTATTTGAACTATCTACTCACCATCTACATGTTTTGTTAGTCTTTGAAGTGCTACAAAACTAATTGTTGTTTTTTAAGTTTTATCTGATCACGGTTTCTCTTTTTCTTTCTCCCCTCCCTTTTCTTTCCCTCCCCTTTTTCTCTCCCTCCCCACATTTATCCTTGGATGTGGACTCATTATACTCCAGTCATCTGAAGAAGAGGGTTTTGCCCAAAATGCCTCATAATACCATCTACATGTTTTGTTAGTTTTTAAAGTGCTATTAGACTATTCGTTGTTTTTTAATTTTTTCCTGCTAGCCTATAATTTATTAAACATAGAACATACATAGACTGTACCAGACTAAAATGTTTAGAAATCTCAATATTTATCCTATGCATTTTAAGGTGCCTTTCACTGTTCTTTTTGAGCTGAGATAGATAGAGTCTCATTTTAATTTATAATTAGGATGCTCAGCAGTCTAGAGGGGCTTAAAGGTGGGTGTAAATATAATTTACCAGAATGGCAGAAAGGCATCTTAAATTAATTAGGAATTCAGGCTATAGTGTCTACATTTATTTTTGATTCAAAAACTTCACTTATTTTTCCACTGTAGGCTCAAATTATTAAAATAAAATAATCAATGTTTTAAATAATTTTCTCTAGTTGTTAATGATCTCCATGGTCATTTTATACTAAGTAGTTAATTATATTATACAGGTTCATGTACCTGGAGGTTTCCAATCTATTATTTTATTTGGAGCTCTTCATTCGTTCTCTAGCTATTTGGTCCTAGGCAGAACTGAAATAAGTTTGCAACTTGGATATGAATTTGAAAGCATCTAAAGCACTGAAATGAATAGGACTTTTCTCTTTCCCTAAATCATTGTCATACAATCAGAAGTGAAGGCATCTGCACTCCCTTCTGCACAATGAACAAAATGAATTTTTCAGACAGCAGTAGGAGTATAAGAAGAAAGCTAGAACTCACAGGCTATGTTTAGCTCAATCATATTACATTACATTCCCTTTGAAGTGTGCTCAGTTTCACATTTCCATTCTCCTCCTCCCCCCCGAATTGCATGTTTTATTTCTTTCATTCTAGTGGCAACAAAGTATTTTAGAATATCCTTAGTATAAGGCAGAAAAGACATTGGCTGTGTCAAGACTGGCCAGTTTTTCCAGAAAATCAGCCGCTTTTCCGGAAAAACTTGCCAGCTGTCTACACTGGCCGCTTGAATTTCCGCAAAAGCACTGACTTCCTACTGTAAGAAATCAGTGCTTTTTGCGGAAATACTATGCTGCTCCCGTTCGGGCAAAAGTCCCTTTTGCGCAAAACTTTTGCACAAAAGGGCCAGTGTAGACAGCTGAGATTTGTTTTGCGCAAAAAAACCCCGATCACAAAAATGGCGATCGGGGCTTTTTTGCACAAAAGCGCGTCTAGATTGGCCATGGACGCTTTTCCGCAAAAAGTGCTTTTGCAGAAAAGCGTCCATGCCTATCTAGATGCTCTTTTCCGAAAATGCTTTTAACGGAAAACTTTTCCGTTAAAAGCATTTCAGGAAAATCATGCCAGTCTAGACATAGCCACTCTGTTGAATTCAGGAGCTATGCTGGATGTTGTAAGAAACAGCTGATCAGGTACCCTGCTAGAACAACATGGGTGCAGAATTTGTCTCACTGGGTTTTCCTTCTTCAATAGAACAATTATTGGTGAATGCCCAACATTTGAAGAAGGCTTATAGAAAAGTAAGAAAATCAAATACTTCAGGCTTTTTTTCCTGGCAGCTCTACTGATTAATTGTCAGGGATATTTCATTACAGACAGCAGTGGTAGATCTTTTCAGTTCACTTAGTCCCCTGTCCTGCAAGCCATATGCATCTAAATAATTTCATTTAGCTCAGTGGAGATACTTATGTACACCTGAGTGTGCAAATAAATGTTTAGGATCAAGACCTTAGTTTCTAATCATCATCTTGAGTGCAAATATTCATACAATAAATTGGAGAACAAGTTAACTTCTACCATAAAGGACCACCATACAACTATGATTTTGACTTTTATTCCACCCATACCAACACACTAGCAAGATTCCCTTTGCCCCCAGTCCAGAGAGTTTTAAAGCATTGTTGGGTCAAAAGAGCATACCAAAATTCAGGTTATTTTTAAGAGAATAATGTGCTGAAAACAGAAAGTGTCACAGAATGGATTTATGCTTATGACAAGGCTAAGAAAAAGATGAGAACACAACAAAGTCAACACATTTTCAGAGAATGGGACTACAAGTCTATGCTTATGGTTACTGGACCACTTCTGTTGGTGAGAGAGACAAGCTTTCAAGCTTATATGGATCTTGTTTCATCTCTATGTAATCTCAAAAGGTTATTTCTCCAATAGATGATGGTCCATAAAAGATATTACGTCATCCATCTTGTCTCTCTAGTATCGTGGGACTGGCACAGTTACAACATGGCATATTTCTTCTGACTGGCCAATTGAACTACTAAAAATGTTGGTCATAATGCTAGTCATAACTGAGGAGAAACAAAGGAATATTTATCTGCAAAATGGAGTACAAGGGTGTAAGAAGAAGAGCATAAATTTTATGTGGGTATGAGTCTGTATAAACACACACAAGAAAAAAATGAATATGTTTTCAGGAAACTTTCAGAGGAGTTTTCTTTGACAGACATCAAGGAATTATTGACCTGCATTGCTCAGAAAACAGTTATGATTTTGAACTTCAACTGGGCAGCACAGTATGAGAAAGAGATGAACAACCCTCAGTGGAGAAAGAACAGGTTAAAGACTATTTAGGAAAGCTGGACATGCACAAGTCCATGGGATTAGATCTAATGCATCCAAAGGTTCTAAGAAAGTGGGCTGATGTGATTGCAGAGCCATTGGCCATTATCTCTGAAAGCAAATGATGACTGAGGAGAACGATTGGAAAAAGGCAAATGTAGAGATCATCTTTTAAAAAAGGAAGAAGGAGAATCCAAAGAAATCCAGACCGGTACCTAATTCTAACCTTAACCCTAACCCTAATTTTTCTCACTCCCTGGAAAAATCATGGAGCAGGTCCTCAAGGAATCCATTTAGAAACTTCTGGATGAAAGGAAAGTGAACAGGAACAGACACTATAGATTCACCAACGGCAAGTTATGCCTGACCAACCTAATTGCCTTTTGTGATAAGATAACTGATTTTGTAGATATGGGAAACTTTAGCAAAGCATTTGATACAGTCCTACACAGTATTCTTGCCAGCAAGTTAAAGAAGTATGGCTTGGATGAATGGAGTATAAGGTGGATAGAAAGCTGGCTAGATCATAGAGATCAATACCTCAGTGTCTAGTTGGCAGCCAGCAGTACCCCAGGGGTTAGTCCTGGGACCAGATGTATTCAACATCTTCAACATCTTCATTAATGATGTGGTTGAGACTCGTGCTTTCACAAACTCAGGGAGTAGATAGGTGAGATCCCAGGAGAAACAAGTCTAAGAGGAAAACTGATTGAAGACATTTGTCAGCTTTTCAGAAACACTATTAAAGGCACAAGAACTAACTATTCCACTGTATAGAAAATATAAGAATTATGGCAAGAGACCACTTCAGCTTAACCAGAATATCTTGAATGGTCTAAAAATCATGACTCAAAAAAGATTCTTATAAAAAGTGGAAACTGGATGAAATTAAAAAGGATGAATATAACGAATAACACAAACTTAGAAAGGCCAATGCAGAAAACAAGATCAAACTAGCTAGAAGCAAAATGCAGGACAATGTAGCACTTTAAAGACTAACAAGATGGTTTATTAGATGATGAGCTTTCGTGGGCCAGACCCACTTCCTCAGATCAAATAGTGGAAGAAAGTAGTCACAACCATATATACCAAAGGATACAATTAAAAAAAATGAACAAATATGAAAAGGACAAATCACATTGCAGAACAGAAGGGGGATGCGGGGGGGTGGGAAGGGGGAGGAAGGAAGGTAAGTGTCTGTGAATTGCTGATATTAAAGGTAGGGAGAGTGGGATGTTTGTGAGTTAATGGTATTACAGGTGATAATTGGGGAAACTGTCTTGGTAATGGGTGAGAAAGTTCAAAGTCTTGTTAAGTCCTTGTTGGCAAGTGTCGAATTTTAACATGAATGACAGTTCAGAGGATTCCCTTTCAAGTGCAGATGTAAAAGGTCTTTGTAGCAGAATGCAGGTGGCTAAGTCATTTAGAGAGTGTCCTTTCTGGTTAAAGTGGCAAGAAACTGTTTTCTCTTTGTGATCTTGTCTGATATCTGTTTTGTGGGCATTAATCCTTTGGCGAAGTGTCTGAGATGTTTGTCCAATGTACATAGCAGACGGACACTTTCGGCACATGATAGCATAGATTATATTTCTGGATGCGCAGGAATATGTGTTCTTGATCTTATAACTTACTTGGTTAGGTCCAATAATGGTATCAGCAGAATGAATATGTGGACAAAGCTGGCAACGGGGTTTGTTGCAAGGGAAGGTACCAGGGTTGGTATTAGTGTGGTATGTCCTGTGGTGGTTGGTAAGAATCATCTTGAGGTTAGGTGGTTGTCTATATGAGACTATGGGTCTGTCTCCCAGAGCCTCTTTGAGTATGGTATCCTGTTCCAATATAGGCTGTAGTTTATTGATAATGTGTTGGACAGGTTTTAGTTGGGGGTTGTAGGTGATGACAACTAGCTAGAGTAACAGTCAGCATGGATTTGTGAAGAACAAATCATGTAAGATCAAGCAGATAGCTTTGTTAGGCATGGTAACAAGCCCTGTGAATAAGGGGGAAGTGGTAGTTGTGGTATGTCTTGCCCTTCAGTAAGGCATTTGATACAATCTTGAATGATGTACTCATTAATAAGCTATAGAAATACAACCCAGATGGAGTTACTATAACTGGTTGGATAACTGTTCCCAGAAAGTAATTATCAATATTTCTCAAACATGTTGGTAGGGCAAAATGAGTGGGGCAGTTTTTAAAATCTTTATTAATTATTTGAATTCAGGGTATCCCCGCTATAAGTCACTTTGGTATATATCCGTTCTGCGCTAAAGTCATTGGTGCTTGTAGGAACTGATGCGTTATAACTCTTCCCACTCCCCATTCTTAAGTCATGCAAAAACAATGATGCAAATGGAAGTCAGCCACAGGGGAAAAGTTCCCAGCTTTAAGTTGTTTTGCTATAAGTCCAAGTTTTTTGGAATATATCTTGGACTTATAGTGAGGATGGCCTGTAATGGCATAGAGAGTTCTCTTACAGAGTTTGCAGATGGTACCATGCTGGGAGGGGTTGCAAGTGCTTTGGAAGATAGGATTAAAATTCAAAATGATTTGAACAAACTGGAGAAATGGTCTGAGATAAATAGCATGCAAATCAACCAGGACAAATTCAAAGCACTCTACTGAGGAAGGAACAATGAACTGCACACATAGAAAATGGGAAATGATTGTTTAGAAAAGAGAATTAGAGAAAGGAATCTAAGGGTGTGTCTAGACTACACCTCTCTGTGGACAGAGAGATGTAGATTAGGCAGGTTGAAATTGCTCATGAAGCTGGGATTTAAATATCCCATGCTTCATTAGCTTAAACATGGCTGCCACTTTTTTCAAAATGGAGCTTTTTTAAAAAAAAAAAAAAAAGGCAGTCTAGACGTGTATCCTTAAAGAAATAAAGCCTTTTTCAAAAGATCCCTTATCCCTCATAAAATGAGGTTTACAGGATCTTTCGAAAAAGGCCTTTATTTTTTGACAGATCCACATCTAGACTACTGTTTTTTTCCGAAAATCTCCATTTCAAAAACAAGTGGCGGCCATGTTTATGCTAATGAAATACGGGATATTTAAATCCCTGCTTCATTAGCAATTTCGACATGCCTAATCTACATCTCTCTGTCAACAGAGAGGTGTAGTCTAGACACACCCTAAGGGTCATAGTGGACCACAAGCTATGAGTCAATAGTGTAACACTGTTTCAAAAAGTAATAATAATAAAGCAACAGAATTCATTAACAGAAGTGTTGTAAGCAAGACATGAGAAGTATTTCTTCTGCTCTACTCCACTCTCCTTGGGTCTCACCTGGGCATTGTGTCCAGATCTAAATGCCACACTACAATAAAGTTGTGGAAAAATTGGAGAGGATCCAGAGAAGAGATTAAAAAAATGATTAAAGGCCTAGAAAACATGACCTATAAGAGAAGACTGAAAGAATTGGGCTTGTTTAGTTTGGAAAAGAAAAGACTGAGAGGGGACATGATAATAGCTTTAAGTACCTCAGAAGGTGTTACAAGGAGGAAGGAGAAAAAATATTCTCCTTAACCTCTGATGATAGGACAAGAGCAATGGGCTTAAACTGAAGCAAGGGAAGTTTAGGTTGGACATTAGGAACAACTTCCTAACTTTCTGGATAGTTAAGTATGGAAAAAATTGCCTGGGGAGGTTATGGAATCTCCATCACTGGATTTTTTTTAAGAGCCAGCTTAACCAACACCTGCCATGGATGGTGTGGATGGTGCTTATTCTTGCCATGAGTAGAGGGTGCTAAACTTGATGACTTATAGAGGTTCCTTTCAGTTTTATGATTCTATTATGGGAAGGATTGCACTCTCAGCAAGTTTGTGGATGATACTAAGACTGGGCTAAAATAACTCTGAAGAGGTTCAACAAAAACAAGTGCGGAGTGCCAAGCACTGCCACAGGCTGGGAATCAACTGGCTAAGTAGCAGTTCTGCAGAAAAGGACCTGGGGATTACAGTGGACAAGAAGTTGCATATGAGTCAACTGTATGTCTTTGTTAGCAAAGGAGGCTAATGGTATATTGGGCTGAAGTAGCACGAACATTTCCAATAAATCAAGGGAAGTGATTATCCCTTGGTGCAGCCACAGCCTTCAGGCTTTTTTGGGGGGGGTGAGGTTCTGGGGG
This sequence comes from Pelodiscus sinensis, assembly GCF_052426305.1. Taxonomy (NCBI): domain Eukaryota; kingdom Metazoa; phylum Chordata; order Testudines; family Trionychidae; genus Pelodiscus; species Pelodiscus sinensis. Next base: position 10,593,151 of record NC_143064.1, on the reverse strand, counting down.
TTGCCCCCAGCATGCAGCCCTGCCCCTGCAGCCTGCAGGCTGTTGAGGTGTGGGAGAGGCTATGAGGGCTGACCCTGGCCTACAGCTACCCCCATGCATCCTGCAGGCTGTCTGGGGAAGGGACTAGGCTCTGGTGGCTGTCCCCCATCCAGCTGCCCCCTTCTCCAGTGCCACTCCAGCCTGCAGGCTCTCCACAGGGAGCAGGTTCCAGGTTTGGGAAAGGGGAACTACTTATCCATTCTGAAGGCAAGCAAGATGGCAGAGCCTCAGCCATGCTGGCCAATCACTTGGTGCTGTAGCTGTCCTCAGTGGCCATTCTCAGTATCACATCCCTCCTTTCTCTGCCCCCTCCCTTTACGTGTTATGGAAAACAGTCCCATTCCTGGCACTTCCCATTTTGCAGACACAACCAAACCCTGACCGTAATTTAAGTTAGAGTAAGAGGAAGCTGAATATCAAAGTTTAGGAGGAATTCTTGAAGAAACGCACTCATAGTCGCACAAAAAGACTGACGCTCTAAAATATATCAATCTAGAGCAGTGATTCCCAACATTTTCCCCATGGAGGAACCCCTAAAATAATTTTTCATATCCCGAGGACCCCTACCTATAAAACATTTGCTTGGCCAGAAAAAATTGACAGCAGGGAGGGCAATTCAATTACTACTAAATTATTGTCAAGAAAATTTATTTGTAAAAAATGTATTTGTAAAGAGCTGTTATATGTCAGCTTACATTATTTATTTATTCCACAATTTCTCGCAGAGCCCCTGACAATAGTCTGCGGAACCGTGGTTGGGAAACACTGATCTAGAGTAACTGAATTGTTTGAGGGGGCTTATTTTCCTGAATTGGGCCCCATTTAAAGTGCCTGTTTACAAATAACTTAAAAAAATTCACTGGATAAATTACTTGATTCCAGTTCTTCTTGAGTTAAGTTAGAGTAACAGGGAAAGATTTTCTAACTGAGGCAATGGGTATCATCTGTAGAAGTCACATGACTAAACCAAAGTACTGTATAATTCAAACAACTGAAGGGATAATCTTTATTGTAAGTACTTTGGTAGACTTTAAGCTTTTTTTAGTTAACAATACTGCAGTCAGTCTGGAATTACATTATTCCCTTATCTCATTTTCAACTACAGGGTAGTACTCTTCCGTTTCCTATGTGAAGAATAAAAGATCTAAATTTAGAGTCCTCAAATACCCAAATATTTGTTCCTTAACTTTAACAGGTGGGTTCAAAATGTGGTTTGTTTTATAGGTCTTTTTTTTTCATATGAGAACACAAAATACACCCATTTTACTTTAATAGGCAAATTCTTCATTCAGTTTAAACAGCACAAATCCCTAAGAATCCTGTTGCTGAGTATGGAGTTAGAGTTGGCAGAATTTGACTCCACTTCAAAGAGTGTAGCACTGCCATTAAATTTTCTAGTATGTTTTAGTTACAGGAAAACACTTAACTTTTCTTTCTGACTCATTGGGCTTCTTTAAACTTTCACTATAAATTAATGAAAATGGAGATAGACAATTTGTATCTGCTCACACTGTGTCCCAATAGGTTTTGGTCAATTGTATTTAAGAAAATTACTAAGTTATCATTCCATTTTCATGCATATTTGGGCCAAATGTAGAAAGTGGGTGGTTGTTGTAGTCAGCCAGAGTAAGTCTAAGGTCCGACACTGGGTTCCCAAAGTACAAAGGACGCCACACAGGTATCTGTCAAGCATAAACAGTTTATTTCTTGACAGCTAACAGCTGTGCCCCATAGATGGAAGAACAACATAACAAAGAAGCGGCATATCTTATGTCCCTTCTGCAAGCCTGGGACCCGGGGTAGGCTGCGGACCAAGTGGGAGGTTATCTCAGTTTCCGAGGCTCTGGCATTCACAGCCCATCGGTGAAGTCTGATTTGCTAGGCTCTGAGGCAGCCTTAAGTACAGTTTTCCTGCCCTGTATGGCAGTTTGGAAATTTCCAGGGCTTAATCAGTAGTGCTGATGTAAAGCTTAGCTGTTAGTTATTGATCTGGTTCTGATCTGGTTCTTCTTGTCCTTTGGCCCTGTTTACGTGATCAGTACTTTAGGGCAAACGGAGTTGTTTATGCGTTCTTGTCCTTTAACCTTATCTTATACTTGTTCTTGCTATGCTGGCACCAATGCATATCTTAAATGGCGTATGTTCTTAAAGACTTGCTTCTGGCTCATCAGATATAGGGGAAAAGGAAAGGGGGGAAGGAATGCAGGCCTCATCCCCCCTAAACTAACACATGCAAAGTTCTTCTGCAATTGACCACTACAGATGCCTACAGAAGTCAATAGAGTTGAAGCCTCTTACAATGAATATGTCCCCCTTGCTTTGGCTACCTTTTCATTGAAGTTTGATTTGCAAAAGATTACCCCTCAAATCTTTCATATTAATATAATCTGCTTTACAATACTGTAGTCACAGAAAATTGCAATGCTTAATTTCAAACTTCTAATTGATCAGTCTCTCACACATGCAAACACCCCCACACTGTCTGTCTCTATGTTTTTCTTGAAAATTAAAGGTTAATAAGATGGTTCTTAGTTATTAGTGTTTGTGCTAATGGAAGAATACTGCTCAACAGATGATCTCAACATTTCATACAAGATGTCTATGGCCCCAGTAAACATGTAACATTTGCTCAGGCCATATTTTGACACTCTTATTCAGATACTGCATCATAAGCAGTGTGATTAAGTGTAATGGGACTGGTCTTTGAATAATATAGTATTTCAAAGTAAGAGTGTTAGAATCTATAAAAACATATATGTTTTGATTTGGTGTAAAAAGTCAGGATACGGTTTGTTCTATACATGCAATCTATGCACATGCAAAATTACTTTTGACATCAGCAGAAGTTATGTACTAAGTACTGTGGGAATTGGCCCTAGATACTGTTTAACTCATTTGGGAAGAACTATACGCTATTTAAGGAATGCAAACTTCCAGGGTGTACACATCCTAAACTCATAACGCCGGTTATCAGAAAAAGTGGGCTGTACCCATGAAAGCTCATGTTACTTTCTACATGTTTTATTAGTCTGCAAAGTGCTACCAGACGATTTGTTGATGTTTTTTCGGTAACAGACTAACTCAGAAATTTTTGTAGGGTCATTCATTACCTCATCCAATGAGACCTCAATAATCAAGCTCTCCTGTAAATATAGTAAGAAGAAGAGAAGTTCTTTGAAAAGTTCTCTTGCTGGGAGTTCATACTTCTAAGCAAGCAAGGGTCTGTTTTTCAACTAAAAATTGCAGCTATTACATAAAAATCTCAATTCTTTGAAATATGCAGCTCTTTCATAGTGTCATCACTCTTCTTGGCCTACGTGAACCCCTGAGGAAATTTCACCACTAGAAGAAGGCAAAAAAGTCAACTGTCTTTGAAGATTCTGGAGATATGAACAGCTGCATCTAGAATTAAGTTGCATATCCTACATAACTAATTGTACAGCCTTATTCTCCACAGCTACTGTGCAAGGCCATGAGCAATGGTTTGATTCTATTGCAGCTGCAGTTATCCTTAAAGGGCCTGATCTCGAGTGGTGCTGATAGTTTTAGACTCCTAAGTTACAGTAATGCCAGCCCCAAGGGTTCAAAATTATGATTTTAACAGCAAAAAATAAAAATAAAATCATTGTATCATCTTAAAAATCATGAGATTTTTAAACAATTATCAATCTGGAATTCTTTTTCTTCTTGTTTTTGAACCTTTGGGAATGAATGAATGAATGAATGAATGAATGAATGAATGAATGAATGAATGAATGAATGAAATTCTCATGAATTTACCATAGCTCCTGAAGTTGGGCTTTTAAGAAATAAAATCACAGCAAATATTATGATTATGTTATGAGAGTTTGCAGCACTAGGGTTATTATGACAGCATCTAGACTAGGGCACATTAGGCTAGGCATATGCACACACATAGGGTATGTCTAGACTGCATCCCTCTATCGGAAGAGGGATGCAGATTAGGCAGGTCAACATTGCAAACAAGGCAGGGATTTAAATATCCCATGCCTAATTTGCATAAAATGGCCACCACATTTTGCCGACTCGGCACTTTGTCAGCAAAAGGCAGCAGTCTAGAGGGGGATCTGTAGAGAAAGAAAGCCTTTTTCGACAGATCCTTTATGCCTCCTGCAAGAAGGTTTACAGGATCTGTCGAAAAAGGCTTTCTTTCTCGACAGATGCCCCTCTAGACTGCCACTTTTTGCCAACAAAGTGCTGAGTCGGCAAAACGCGGCAGCCATTTTAATGAAAATTAGGCACGGGATATTTAAATCCCTGCCTCGTTTGCAATGTTGACTTGCCTAATCTGCATCCCTCTGCTGACAAAGGGATGCAGTCAAGACATACCCACAGTGAGAACTGAGTCACTGTCCCAGTGAGTTTGAAATCTAAAAACATAGACAAATTAACATCCCCATTTCACAATGGGGAATTTAGGCAAATAGATTACATGACTTGGTCAAGGTAACACATAAGAAGCTAGCAGCAGAGCCAGGACACAACTTCCATTTTCTTGGCATCCAGTCTAATGTTTTAAAACTAAAGACCATATTTTCCCTCTTTATTGTCTCTCGGACCTCTATTCAAGGTACAGTATTTGAATACACTGGTGTGGAAACTCCAATATCTACATATTTGAACCCTATTTGTATTTACACTAAGCACATTTTACACTGAATGGGCATATTAGCATAGCTTACACCCACCTCTGGCAGTTTAAAGAGGTCTTAACGTGAACATAAATATATATATTGATTAATTGTTTATAAATGTTTATACATTTCTTCTGAAGCACAATATCTAAGTACATTTTGGTATATTGAAGTGACGTTTAAAAACTTTCAGGAATACTATTTTTTCTTAAGTTTTCACTGCTATGCAATGGCATTATCTTTGATCCTTAAGTGTAAGTGATTACTGAATTTACTGATCTCTCTCTGTATTTTAAATTATATATCAGATGGCTAAATTCACCTGTGAGGTGACTCTTGTGAAGCTACAGATGGGACTATTATATCAGGGTTACAGAAAAATTTAGAGATCCTATAGGTCAGAAAGAACAGGGCAGGAAACAAAGAAAGAAGTAGCCTTAGAATGGATCTAGTCAATATGTTTTTCATGAAATACTATTTTTTTTACTGGCAACTACCAATTGGTCACAACCAGAAACTTTTCGGAAGCAAAGGTTCACTTTTGAATTTTTCCGCATAAATTTTTTTGGAAAAAAAAAGATTAAAATGTTTCACTTCAACTCTTTGCAAATGAAAAAAAAAAAAATTTCCAGTCTGAAATATCTTTAGTTTAAAATGTAACCATAATACTCTCAGATACAGTGCTCAAAAGCCAATTTTTTGAATTCCAGTCCAGAGCTTCAACCACCATGTTTCCTCTTACTCTGTGGGTCTCTATGGGAAATGTCTGAAAATGATGGCTCTAATGGCTACAAAAATATCAACAAATAGATGTTTGGACAACATTTCATAGTCCAATTATAACAAAAAGTTTAAAAAATGTACAATGACATCAAAAATTTAAAATTTAGTGTTTCAGTTTATGCGGTTCTTCCTTTCCTTTCAGAGTCTCTGTTTCGGAAACTCTTTGAGATTTTGACTTTTCTTCTAACTTAGAATGGGAGAAATTTTCAAAATCTTGACATTTCATGAGGAAAAAATCTGTTTCCCACCCAGCTCTATCTAGGACTGCACCTCACTCCTTTTGTGCAAGATTCCAGTCCTGCAGAGACAGGCATGTGTTCAATTTTACACTCTATTATGTGATCCTCACACCACTGAAGTCAAAAGCATTTTGTCATTGATTTTTTTGGGTAGTTCCCTTGAAAACATTCTGGCTACCCACAGTGTGAAAAGCTAAGCCCATGAATTTGTCTGTGTGAAAAACAAGGTCTAGGCCTGAACTTTTGCAAAAATCATGCCAGCAGTAAGATACAGGATTACAAAATGTTTGCTCCTACATAACTTGAGCCAGGATTTGCCCATCACCCAAATGAAACCTAATGCAAGAAGCTCCAAAGGGACCTATCTTCTGGTCAGTTTATATCTCACATCTAATTTATACCATCTTCATACTCGAATTGGCATCCTGAATGTGTGCTACCAAGAGAATATCTGCTAAGGCAAAACAATACAATTTAAAACACACAGCAGACAAAAGTATTTCTACAATATTTCTAGTTGAGAAACATGACTGTTGAACTAAGTTTCTCTGAGGCCTGGTCTACACTAAAGGGAAAAGTCGATTTAAGGTAACATCCACAGCTATGATCATTACATGGCTGGATCTGACATATCTTAAATCACGTTTTTTGGCCAGCCTCGCAGTGAGAGATCGACAGGAGCAAATGCTCCCGTTGACTTCACTTACTCCACATAAAGAGCAGGATTGCCAGCGCTGTCGGGAGCACCTTCTCTGTCTGAATTAGCAGGTCTTCACTAGACCCACTAACTTAAACCCCAGAAAATTCATATGTCCATTGCAACCTGCATATACTTATTGGCTATGTCTACACTGCAGGCTTCTTGTGCAAGAATAGCCATTCTTATGAAAAAACTTGCAGAGCATCCACACTACAAGCCCGTTCTTGCGCAAGAAAGTTTACAGTAGATCGTCAGAAGAGAGGGCTTTTTGCGCAAGAGTTATTCCTCTCCCCACGAGGAATAAGTCTTTTGAGCAAGAACACTTGCGAAAAAAGGCTAGTGTGGATGGGAACACGAGTTTTTTGCGCAAGAAACCCCTATGGCTAAAATGGTCATCAGAGCTTTCTTGCACAAGACAGCATCCACACTGCCATGGACACTGTTGTGCAAAAGCACATGGCATTGTGGACGTGCTCTTGTACAAGAAGCCTGCAGTGTAGAAATAGCCATATAGTACTTTCAGCTCTGGCTATCAAGCAAGGAGATTATTTCTTGAAAGCATATTCCTATGAAAATAACTTGCTTTTAATCTTATGTTTTACTATTGTTTTCTTGGGAGAATTATTAATATTAATAATGAAATTTTGTAATATGCAAATAAATTAATACATGCGACTTTCCAGTTCATTGCCTCTGCTCTGGAGTACAAAAAACAAATGTTTCTAGAGACAATAAGTTTATGTGCATTTTTAAGTACACAGTACAAAGTGTCTGGATTTTCTTTTGAATATTTAACTGTGTGATGTCAGTGAAAGATGTTGCACAAGCAGAACTTGAATGAAAAGGACTGTGTTGCCATTACTTTCACATTGGTGCTAGATCTGGGACGGTTTTCTTTTAAAATGTAACATCTTGCATGGGGAAAACGTATTTTAAAAGCATAGTGAACTATAGGCCCAGTCCTGCAAGTGGATCCATATAGGCAGTATGTGCACTGATTCATCTACCTCATCATGGCTGAAGCAGGCAATTTATACAGGTAGCCTTGTTTAGGCTTTTACAGGGGAATTATAGTTAGTATATATAGATGTGAATTACAGTTAACCTAATTTGCAACACTGAAAGTCCTGTGTGACCCTAGCTTTTTCTCATATAATCAGTGTTATGAGGCAGGAACCATTGTTGCAACTAGTGTTCTAGCTATCACCAGTGCTTATTGAGTTACATGTTGGTGCATGTAGATAGGTTGTTTAGTTGAGAGCTGTCAAAACTTGCTAGCTTCTTAACAAGTCAGTTGGTTTCTTAGAACCAAATTCACTCCTGGGATAGTATAGACTTCAACCAAGTGACACTCAAGGGAAAAATGACCTTTAATCAGTAAACCAAGGAAATCCACCTGGGTGCTTCTGATTTTCACCACACTGAAGGGAGAGAATTAAAATAGTCTATGTTTATGCTATGCCAAACTTGTGCTAATTTACTTTCACATAAATTCAATCTGAGGATTAGATAGGTGATATTTTTACTGTAATGGGCTTCTCCTGGGTAAAATGCAAAAGTTCATCTTTAAAATATCTGTACCCAGGGAGCTGTTGTTATTAATCATTCTGCAGTAAGTTTCCGACTATTTTAACAATGTTACCAGGAAAATCACACATTATGCAAGGTTTTGTTCAAATTATCCAGTCTCCTGTGGCAGACTGCATATATACAATAAAACCATACCACAAGAGTAGCCTTATAAATCCTGTTGCCTGTTCCTATTCCTTACTGATGTGATGAAGTCACTGCTTTATGACTATTACATACAAATAACAATATTACGAGAACTTTAAGGTAGCAAAGTCAAGCACTCAGATGTTAGGAAATATCAATATTAATTTACCTTAATTTAACCTTAATTTACCACCCTTGCATTATAATACAATCTTTAATTACACAGACATAGGATCCTGCCTCCTTTAGTGCACACAATGGAGCGTGCTCACTGAATGAGAAGCTATTTAATATTTAATTTTCTCTTCATTGCTCAATGTGTGGCCAGAGATCATATTTACTGCACACAATTCAAGCCCTGCTTGGAAGAAAAAAGCATTAACTTGCTCATGAACTTTTCCATGGTGCTCATCACTGTAATATCTGAGTGCTTCACAAAGGCTACATCTGGACTGCAGCACTTTTCCTGGATACCAGAGGTATTCCGGAAAAGCAAAGCTGTGTCCAAGGAACGCGTCCACCTTTCCAGAAAAAAAATTCGGAAAAGCGGACACGTTCTTTCACCATCCATGGAAACCTCGTTCTACGAGGCATAAGGGATGTGTCGAAAGAGCAGGTTATTCCAAAATTTGGTGTAGTGTAGATGCACCAAATTTCGGAACAGCCTCTTTTAACAGAAAAGTGGAAAAAGATACGCAAATTGCAGTTTGCAATTTGCGTATCTGTTTCTGACTTACCTTTGTAGGCTAGACGTAGTCAAACTCTCATTATTTTATTTTCACTACACACCTTTGAGATGTAAGATTATTGTTATCCCCATTTTGCAAATGAGGAACTCAGGCACAAGTAGGTGAAGATAAATAGTGTTCACTAATTTGGGGTGTCCAATTCGAGTTGCACAGAGCTTGATTTTTCCAGAATATATAGACTTATACCACTTTATATGTTCAATGCACAGTGCCCACTGATTTCAGCTGCTGGCCTAATCAGACCTTGGGCTCTGCAAATCAGACCTTGGACTTTTACATCAGATACATGGACAATGAGGGTGTGTCTAGACTACAGGATTTTGTCGACAAAAGTCCACTTTTGTCAACAAAACTATACCTGCATCTACACTACTGCCGAGTTCTGTCGACAGTAAGTCAACAGAACGCGGCAGTTTTGTTGACTGCAGTAAACCACATTCTATGAGGAATAATGCCGTTTTTTGACTGAATTATGTCAAAAAAAAGACGCTATTGCATCCACACTGTGCTTTTTTAAAAGAGAGTGTCTGTAGAAAAAGCAGCTTGCTTTGTCGACAGAACTGGCTGCAGTCTAGACGCTCTTTTTTGACAGAGGCTTTGTCAACAGTATCTGTCAACAAAGCGTCTGTCGACGAAAGCCTGTAGTCTAGATGTACCCTGAGGCCCATAGAGTTGATGACCACCACTGAAAAATCTAATCTGTATGACTTGCCCAGCAGCACATAGAACTCTGTGACAGGCGGTAATAGAAGCCAGTCAAGCGAGACCACAGCCTCTGTGGATTCCTAGACAAGGTGAGAGGGGATTCAGCTCCATGCTCCCGGAAGGGGTGGGAAATCAGGTGGAAGGGGTGGGATTAGACCAGCCAGCCCGCAGCACCATCCATATCATGGCGCCCCACCAACCCTAGCCCACAGAGCTGCACAGAGCACATAGCATGGCATTCTGGTGGCAAAGTAAAGGCCCCAGGGCTCCACCTGCCACCCACTGCCCCATTTGCCCTCCAACTGGCAAGCCTGAATCCAGGCCTCCAGTGCAGAATTCAGCTGCTTTAATCATGAAATCACCTTTTCTCTTCTGTATTGCCCTGACTTATTTATCACACATCCTCCAACTTCTGAGGCAAATGAGGGCTGGGGTCTTACAGGCAACACCCTGATTCACAACGCAATCTGCATTTACCCCATTTATCCCCACAGCAGGCCCATCCCATGTAAACGTTCTGACTGACCCAGGCTGGGGGAAACAATATGTGGTTATGTAATTAAAGACTGGGCCACAATACATACTTTGGTCCAATCTCAGCATTCCCCTCACCAGCTCTCTCAATCCCCTTCTTGTTGCCCAGACACTCCTGCTCTCCCTCCCCACAATTCCCGGTCTTCGTTTCTGCTCTTCCCTCTCACACCAAACCTCCCTGTCCTAATCTATTCCCTTCACTGTTCTCAGGAGGGCTGACGGCTTGTGCAGGACCCTGGGCAAAGGGTGTGGGGTGGAGGGGAGAGAGGATCCACACTCCTGGAATGTGTGGAGCCTCAGGCAGAAGGCCACAGGCTTCCAGCCCTCCCAACCACCCATAGTGTAGCACTCCCCACAGCCCTCAGTGCTGCCTGGAGCTCACCTTGTAGTACTCCGGCGGCGATTAAAAGGGCCTGGGATTCCAGCTGCCACCAGTGCTGCAGTAGCAGAGATTTCAGCCAGGACCTCCAGGCCTCTTTGTATCTCCCGTCCCCAGGGCAATTGCGCTCTTCTCTTCCCTCCCCCATCAATGGACCTGACAGTCTTCCTCAGAGCCTCGTCTTGGCTCTTGTCACATCTGCACTGGATCTGGGTTGTTTCCTCCTCTGTGATACCCTCTAGCCATAGGTTTGAGAATGCCCAGGTCAGACTGAATCCTCAAAGAACTGGCAGCTAACTTCTCTAATGAGAACATACATATTGAGACTTTTCGAAGGCTTATGCCTTTGACCAAATGTGGACAGCTTTTGTGTTCTTGAGAAGAGAAAAAAGAGCAACCCTGACTCTGGATATCCCCTCTGCCGAATTTCATGTCCCTGCTCTACCGCTTCTCATTAGAATGTCTCAACAAAACATTGGTAAGGATTTTTTAACATGGATAAAACAACATATTTTTTTCCCTTAATATTATTCCTGGAAGAGAATGAATTGTTGTGGTTGCAACTTTCCTGTACAAAAAACATGCAGCCTGAGGCAAACACCTGGCATGGAAAATTTTAGCACAAGCAGTTCAAGTTTAGCAAAGTTACAAGCAACAACAATGAGGTCTTACAATGGATCGTGCTGGGTGTGATATCAGCTCCACCGTTATTGTACATTTGAAAACAAAGCAGGTTTCTCCCACGGGAAAAGTGGCATTTTATTCATATGCTGCTTCAAAGCATTTTCAACATAAATGACGCCCACCATAAGCCCCAATTCTACAAGGGGCTCCATACAGGTAGGCCTCTGGCTGGGCTCTCTGCCTGCCTATATGATGCCTTAATTATGAAAACGAACGTCCTCTTTCTCAAGAATATGTCACCTTGTAATATGCCTCAAACTTGCTGCAATCATCACCAGCAAATCATTTCAAACTGCTACCGGAGGGCAACTGAAACTGGCAAAACAAAGAAGAAACATATGCTGACTTTGATGTTGTTGTCGTCCCTCTGTTTTCTGCTAATATAGTGGAGAAAAATATCTTTGATAACTAAGCTGAGGGAGAGAGAGAGAGAGAAATTCATAATCACGATAAAGCCAGAAGGCATCAGATAAAAGCTGATAAAGAAAGTAGGTCACACATACCAACTAATGATTCACAACATCTAGTGCTCACAGAACCCAGCTAATGACAGTGGGAAAGATGCAAATTCAGAAACTAATGTCAACTACTAAAGTATGCAGGAAGGAGTATGCTGAAAAAAGATCAGGTTTACACACCTCCAAGTCTGGAGATTACACAATAGAGGAGCTGGGATCGTGTCTAATCTTCATGTAGGACCAAACTATATTTTTCTGACCCAGATCCAAAACTCTGGATTTTCTCTACTATATTCACGCTGAGAAGGACGGTGCCCAGACCTGTAGAAGAGCTCTGTGAAGCTCACGAGTTTCTCTCTTTGGCCAACAGACATTGTTCCGATAAAATATATTACCTCACCCACCTTTTTCTTTTTCTTTCTCTTTCATTTGGTTTGATAGATGGACATTATCGGTGATCGAGGAACATGAACAGAGCAGTCAGGAAGGTTCTGCTTTTCAGAAGCCTCGGCAGGCACATTCCCTACTTCCATCAAGTGGTGCTGAAGACTCTCGTGACCTCGGCAAAAATCAATCTCTAACCGTACTGAGGAGCAGTGAACGTGTTAGTTCCTGAGCTCTATGAGAATGAATATCTGCTCTTGCACAGAGCCTCAACTTTAGGCAAAGAGTGCACTGCAAAGTGATCAACATGGATCACAGCTTCGGAATGTAGAGTTTCTTCAACTAAGAAAATACTGGCTTGAGAAAGCGGACAAGGAGTTTGCCAGCTCTTTCCCCATATGGATCGTGGTTGGCTGAGATTCCAGGGTCTCAACAGCTAATCTTAGAGGACGTTGACAGTTCTTCAGCTTGTGTAAGGCACAGCAGATATATTCATGTCAGCGAAGCTTCATCTGTTGACACCACCTCAGGACTTGCTTCGCTATCTCAGGGAAAACACTGGACAAGGCTCTCAGAAAATCTACCCTATTTCCAAAGTTTTGCATTTATGTCCAGAACCTTTTACTAACAGGTAAAGCAATACAACTTCCCTTTTGTGAATGCCATATATTGATAGAAACGTGCTATTATTAAGGGTTAAAGGGATCCTGGAATTTCAGATGAATGTTAATTATTTGACATAGTTCTTGGAGAGTCCTTCCCTCTCTCAGAAAATGTTCTCAGTCCTTGATGCAGAACCATAGCTGATGCATCTATTTTACCCTAAAACAGACAATCACCAGAACTTAAAAATTAGATTAATATATTCTGTGGCTAATTTCATTATGATACATTGGACCAAATTAATTTCTGTGTTAACCCTTTGAAATGTCAGTTCATTTCCACCAGAGAAAAAAAATGGCTTTTTTTCTATTAAGTGGCTGACTGCACCATTAATAGCTTTCTGGTTTTGTGTGCAATACATCTTCTTAGAAATAACAAGAGATTTGCAAACTAAAAAGAAAAGAAAATCCACCAGCAAAGTGACCTAAATATACTGTGTGGGAACACAGTGAAGATATAAAGCTGTTCAATGCTTTGTTTGCAAATTGGACCTTGCCTAACCTTTGCTAATTCTGTGATGAAAATATATTGATCAGTGCATTTTAATTAGCGGGGATTTGTGAGAACAGAACATGTCTGGTTGTCACCTATAAATCAGGTATTCCTTCCTCAGGATCCTCCTTACTCACCTCAGAAGTGAGGACTATCTTGGGATGAGAAATTAAGTTTTGTCACATAGTAGCAGACCAGTTGGGCACCATTTCTATTCGGGTAATCTATGAAATCAGCTTCAGCAGTAAGGAAAATCAAAAGCATTTCAGTAAGCTTTTCACTGACAAAGCACAACAATCTAGTGGCCAAGTCGTGCAAATACACACTTAACTTTGCACATGCAAATTTTGCCCACAGTTTCTTAACTTTACACAAGTGATCTCCCTGCATTCAGTGGCGATCATTTGTATAAAGTTAAGAATGTGTGATTCGTGTGTGCAGGATCAAGGCCCGATTACATCCCCCATGTGTCTCCTTCTATTTCATCTCCTTAGTGCTGGTCAATTTAATTAAATCTCTTGGCTTTGATTTCTTTTGTGACAGCCAGCTAAATTTCAAAGTTTGGCCATCATGTAGTACTAAAAAGTTATGCAAAAGGGTTGTTTAGACTAAAGTTTGTGATTTTCTTTTCATTTGGATTACCTGACTGCTAAAGAACTCCAGCTAATGCCTTTCTACACATGAAAGTTTTACCACTTTAACTAGACTTGCATAAAACTTCCCTCCCCGACTTTGTGGATGCAGTTACATTGGTATGTATGTAGTTATACTAATATAACTCATTCCTATACAAAGGGAATAGGCCAATGGTTCTCTGACTGGGGGAGGGACTCAAGGTTATTATAGGGAGGGGTGAGTCACAAGCTGTCAGATTCCACCCTCAAACCTCATTTAGCCTCCAGGAATTATAATAATGTTAATTAAAAATTCAGATTTTTAATTGATAAAGGGATCACACTCAAAGGCTTGTAGCATGAAAGGGATTACAAGTACAGATGTTTGAGAACAGGCGTGTCGCTAGGGTAGGGCAAAGGAAGTAAATACCCCAGGGTGCATTGAATCAAAAGGGCCCAGGGCTCCTCGCTGCCATCATGGCTACCACAGAAGTCTCAGGACCTTTGAATTCTTGTTGGAGCCCCAGGAGGTACTAAGGGCTGTTTGGGGGGAAAGGGGTATGCTCCAGCCATGCTTAGGGCTGGGTATCCCAGACTCATCACTTCCTCCCAAAGCCCCTCCCTAAGTGGAGCATGGAGCAGGCCCCATCACCTTGCCTGGGAGCCTGGTAAATCTGTTGGTCCCCCTATCTGAGAACCACTGGCATAGGCTATATCAGTTTGTGGCACATTTATACTGGTCTAGTTGTGTTCACACAAAGTTTTGTGCCCGTATAACTGTTTGGTTAAAAACACCACAACTCATCCCTACCCAACAGAGTTATGGCAGTAGCAAAACCAGAGTACAGGGCAATCTAGCACAATTGCAAATGCTGTTGTAGATAATGCAGCAAAGCTAGAGATTCTCATCCTAAACATCACAAAAAGAAAGGCTCACCAAATAATGAGTAGTCCTGTGGCTCCTTAGAGACTAGCAAAAATATATAGGTAGTTTACCAGCTTTCATGGGCAAAGCCCACTTCTTCACATGAGCTTGAGTATATATATTTTTTTCTTAGTCTCTAAGGTGCCACAGGACTACTTGTTGTTTTTAAAGTTACAGACTAACACAGCTACCCCTCCGAGCCTTTTTTTCACCAAATAATTTCTTTTACATGCAAAAATGTTAATTGTTTCATGACATTGCTGTGAACCAGAAGTTATAGTATTATATGAAATTGATTTTAAAGGTGGACCATATACTCTTTCCTAAGATGCCCCCCAAAAAAGTATGTTATCAGATCAGAAATAAATATCCCCAATGTTTCAATGTATGGATGTTTTCAGGGACATTTCCACATTTGATTGCACTGATTAGTAATTGATACAAGATGAAATGGGAGACAGTGGGCCAGTTTTGTTCACTTTTCTACACCAGTGCATTAAAATGGTACGTTTTCACATAATGTGAGCTCAACAGTATTTGTTATTTGCACTTCTGACTCCTGCAAAAATCTGAAATTATGCAGTGTTCCCTCATCCCTGTTACATTTTTTTTCTACATGGCTCCAGTATCCGAAAAGCAACTGATATTAGCATAACTGAGGAACATAACAGATGGCTAGACTCTTGTATTTAACAGTCTATATGTGTCAGCTGATGATCAGGGCAGTGCATGGTGTGTGTGTGTGTGTTATACACCCGAGTCTTCAACTGCTAGGACAGGGCCCCTTCGTAGTGGGCAGACTATTGGAGGCTGACGGGCGCCCCAAGAGTTGGCAGGGAGAGCTTATTACACCCGGGTCTTTAGCTACAAGGACGGGGTCCCTTCACAGCGGGCAGCCTAGGGAAGGCTGACAGGTGTCCCAAGGGTCTGTCCCGTGGAGGCGACAGAACCCAGATGCCCAGCTCTGTCTGCCTGTGCCCCTATGACTGGCTGGAGTTCTTTTAATTGTGTCTGGTTCTGTTACAGCAACAGGAGGAAACAGGTTAAAGCTTAAGCAGTTACAGGTTTATTAAAGAGGCTTATAAAGCATATGGTTACAGTGGCTATTGTTCTACTTCTTAACTGCTAGCAAGTACAGGTCTTAAAATGGTTACAAAGGAAAAGGAAGATAGAAAGTAATGGTACCAAGTGATAGCTTAATCTTTAAGGAGCTCTAGTTCTAAGCATGCATTAAGACAAAGGACACATACGGGTACAATTTTACACCCCTTCTGCGTCTCTTGATTCCAGTGTGTCAGGCCAGGACCGGTCACTCAATTCCCCAGGAAAGAAGAATACAAGGCTGGGTGTCCTCATGTGGACCTCAGGAGGCAATCACCTAACCCGACCAGCAGGTAGATGGTAGATTGATGCTCAGAGTGAGTGTGCTGCTGGGCCCATCTTTATACCCATGGGGTCACATATTCTCTTTCTTATCTATGGTGCCTAACTGTGCAGGTTCGTCTTTGTGACACCAGTTCTTACAAGGGCGTTTCAACGTAATTTACACTTGTAAGAGAGAGATAACTAAATTGGGAGTACTGGACATTCTTTGCTCAGTGGGAGATTCTTCCTTAGGATGGTTGTGTGATCGTATCAACATAGGTGCCAGCCAAGGGGAGTTCTCGCAGCCTCTTGGTCAGTGATTAGCTTGACCACCCTCTTGTATCTATGTTTACAGTTGTCCAGGATCAGATGAGCCAGCATATCCGGGCCTTCTGTCAAGGCTTCAAAGACTATGCTGATCTTATTGCTCTCTTATTGTATTCCACGGCATCTTGGAGAGGCAAGCAAGATGTATATGACAGGGGGGGTTCTGTCTGGCTACAATATGCTCCTCTCCATAACTAGCAAAGCCACTCAATACTATAACCAGAGAGAGAAGCAGCAGAGAAACAAGAAAAAAAGGTCATCAAGAACAGTAGGGAGCCCCATAATCAAAGTGTAAGTATAAGCTGAAGGCAGAATACCTACCAATCCTGATGCATCTCAGAGGGCAAATAGGAAAATTAAGACATAGGAGTTCAAAAAGCCTCCAAACTACTCAGATTAGTGTCAATTAACAACTTCTCCTCTGAAACAAATAAATCCATATGTATTCGTATTTATATTCATATTTATTCTCTCGCTAGGACTGTTGACCCATCAAGTGGAGTGCTTTGTGATCCTTGAATGAAGAGCCCAACAGTAAGCTGAATACTTAAGTATTATCTAGAGTGGTATAACATCATTTCTATTTTGAAATGTTTTAGAAACATAGCATTTTTCTCTGTATCTTAATCATGTCATACTGCCAGAATCATAAAATCATAGAATACTAGAACTGGGAGGGAACTCAAGAGATCTTCAAGTCCAATTCCCTGGTCTCAGGGCAGGACCAAGCACTGTCTAGATCATCCCTGATAGATGTCTATCTAACCTGATCTTAAATAGTACAAATGATGAAAATTCCACAAACCTCCCTTTCTGCATTTTAAGCTCATTGCTTCTTGTCCTGTCAGCCTCCTCCTTGAAAATTGCTATCATGTCCCCTCTCAGCCTGCTCTTTTCCAAACTAAATAACAGTTCTTTCAGTCATAGATCATGTTTTCTAGACCTTTAGTAATTTTTGTTGCTCTTCTTTGGACCTTCTCCAATTTCTCCACATCTTTCTTGACATGTGTTACCCAGAACTGGGTACACGAGGTGTACCGGTAGTTCAGAATAGGAAGCCTAATCCGAACTACCTACTCTGTGCCGCGTGTAGCCGTGGGCACAGAGTCCGAACTAGTGGGGATTTAAAAATGGCGGCGCCCGGCAAGATGCAAATGAAGCCCGGGAAATTCAAATACCTGGCTTCATTTGCAACTTCGGTTGCCTACATTAACCACCCTAGTTCGAACTAAGGTGGTAGTGTAGACATACCCATGGAGGCCTAATCAATGCAGAGTAGAGCAGAAGAATTAGTTCTTGTGTCTTGCTCACAACACTGCTTTTAATACACACCAGAATCTTTTTTTTGTTTTTTGCAACAGTGTCACACTGTTGATTCATATTTAACTTGTGGTCCATTATGACCCCTAACTCTCTTTCTGCAGTATTCAGGAATATTGGTAGAAATGAACTCTCCAAATATCTCAAGAGCTTTGTAAAACAAATCTGAATAGCTTCTTCTGTATGTATAGCAGCTGGCATAATTGTGTTTTTGAGAGGAGCTCCTAGCTACTTTTGCAAGAATAAATTATATGAACAATTATGAGGCTAAGGTGTACAAAGAAGTGAGCACTTCCTAAAATCTGATAAACATACCCTCTATTCACATCAGTGTCAGTAGAAGTTGAGGTGATGTGTACATGGAAAAATAGGCTCTTCAGAACTGTGGCCAGAGGACAGGACAAAGAGACCAACTGACTGGCTTAACTATGTTACAAACTGTATGTAAAGTAAATCTGGAAATCAAGCCACACAGCTGACCTCTAATATAAAATGTTATGCTGCACCTGTTAGCCATCTACACCAGTATCATAAACTCTAATTTAATATGCTAGATTAGAACTTAATGTAGGCAACATGAGGATTTATGTACACTGAGTATAATGGCTAGAATTTGCAAACTGGATGCAGTTATTTATTTTTTGTCAAACACCAAGGGAATACTTAGGCATTCTTTAGATCCAAATAAATAAAAGTGGCATTGATTCCTCTCTCTTTCATTAAAGATTAGTAAACTAATTCTGCCTCCCCCACAACAAATCAGAAATCTGAAAATGTAGAAGACATAAATGGTACATTGCTTTAAGCTTTGATAGGCTTTTAGAGGTGTCAAGATTAAGCCATAATGTGTCACAAAGAAACAATTCATCTGGTAGTCTGACAACAGTATCTGGGTAGATATTGCTATTTTCATAGAACTGTAGCTATGAACATACGCCTGGAGCTCAAATTTTGGTCTTTTAGGCATTGAACCAATACGCACTGATGGTTTTCCATTGTGTTTAATGGACAGTGCACCAGGCCATCCATAAATTCTCTCATGAACCACTTATAATGTTCCAACTTTTGATAAGAATTGTCAACATTTTTTCCTTTAGAAAGCAAAAGCAAGACATAGGATATTGTGATTTCTGCTAGTTATATTCAGCTTCTCCAATTCTATATCTTCTGACAAGAGCAGATTCTGAGTGACTGCTGATAACAAAAGTTAGAGCAGCATTCATTAGGCACAGCCCTGCAAATCTGACACAAAATTCCCATTGGTTCCAACTCCCTTGGATGAGCCCTTCCCACGCCTACTGCTATGATGCATAAATAGGTGTCTCCACTTCATGCCCTCTCACATACACACCTGGGTATTATTAGAGCAGAAGGGATTTTCCTTACAATCACTATGAAAAGGGAGGTTACTGTGTTGTACTTTGCATGTCTCCTCTGCAGGAGCAACACCAACTTGAAAAGGCAGCGGGTATTGATCTGGATAGCTCTGCATAGGCCAAATCAATGTTAGACTACACCGCTAACAAAATAGAAGTGTTGGCTTCTCAAATGCTACAGGGAAAGATACACAATCGTGTGAAACAACATTGACCTTCTTATAGGGCTTAATCCTGTTCTCATTTAAGTCAATTGAAAAATTCCCACTAATTTGAATGATTTGAATGAACACTATTATCTAAAGACCCAGACTTGAAACCCCTCACCCCCACTGTCCAGGGACAGCCCTTGATGTAGGAGACCTAAGAACTTGATGCAGATCTGCCTCTGGTGCTCTGGACACAGGGAACATTCTGGGGTGGCCTGCGATGAGGGACTAGAGGAAGCATGGCCAGGTTATTCCTGCTATACTCTGACCCTGCAGTGGCCCATAGGGGGCATAGTAAGTAGGGATGTTAATGGTTAACCGGTTGGGGCTGCTCCAGCCCCACAGAGCCCACAACAGGCAGGGGGGCACTCCAGCCTGGCCAGGGCAGTCCCATCCACTTGCCCCCATATAATCTATTAACCAATTCAACGTAGCATTTAACCGGTTCACTAATTAAACAAGATTTTTACATCCCTAATAGTAACAGTGGTGCAAGTTCAAACAGTTGTCAAGGGTACTCTAACCAGCTCTGGGGGTTGAGGTGATCCTTGGGTAAGGCATATGGAAGCCATCTCCACTCTGCCTAAGTTTTGGTTCCTGTGCTATAACCCAAGAAATTTAGAGGGAAGTTTTATATAAAGAGCTAAGCTCAGTAGGTTTCTGGGTGGGGGCCCTGTGGCAACTTCTGTGAACATTTTGGAACATTCCAGGCACACACGGCTCTGAAGAGCCCATTATTAATACATCCAGACAACTATCCCAGTGCCTCAAATTTGGTACCCAACTAGAGACTTGAATTCTGAAAGTTTACTGGAGCACCGCCTGGCTTCCTTTGACTTCAGTCAAAACTGTGAGTACGCAGCACTTTTGAACACCAGGCCAAAGTCATCTCAAACTGGACACCCCAAGATTTGAAGCCTCCCAAAATCAGGGACTACTCTTCAGCATGTGGACCCAGATTTTGCAAATGATCCCATTACTTTAAATTAATCCCATTCCAAAAGCTATCCACTCTTTCTTCTTCCGCACAAGAACTCCCATCCCCTGTGGGTCACTGATGTATGTACAGAGATATGTTTGCAACTTGCATTCATATTTCCACATTCATTCACTTTTAATCATGATAACCTTGCCAAAAGCAGACTTTGTCAGGTAAAGTAATTTCCATCATATTAGAGTGATTAGCTTAGCTGATGTGAATTGTTCACCAGAGGCTCAAACAAGCAACTTGTAGGTTTATCAGGCTTAAATTCTCCCTTTACCTCAGCTGGGTACAACAGAAAGACTGCCAACTGCTGATATCATTATGCACATTCAGATCTGGCCCTGCAATGAGGCCATCAGTTAAAATAAACACAGTGTGGGGAAGAATAAAAGACACTGGAAGGTTAATATTATTCTGTGATCGGGAGCATAAATCACACACACAGTAAAAAAAAATGCAGAGCTGTGTTTGGGAGAGCAAATATTAAGGAGATTTTCTTTTCTTTTCTAAGTGCTGACAAAAACTAATTTCATTCCTGACAAGATTTCAATGACAGTGATGTAGTGACAGCAGCTACTGTTTCAGTAAAAATGAAAACTCCCTCCTGATAATGCAAACATTTGATTGAATATCACCTTGCTTCACTGAGGAGCAAGGAAGACAGGTGTGGTATTTTGAAAACTGAGTTAAAATCACAAACTTTCACTTTAATTTGTGAGCATTTTCCTTGTCCTGCTTATAGGTTTGGAGGGAGGGGATTATAGGAGAAGCAATCTGCAGTCACAGATCAGCAGAAAACCAGATTAGAGTACAGGAGGTTAAGTTGGGTCTGTTTTAGAGAGCAGCCTGCTTTGTCTCTCTATTTTGGAGTTCTTGTGTGTAGAGTTCTGAATTTTAAGAAAAAGACTCCTCTTAAGTTGTAATATTCCAAAAAAGGCATTCTATGGTTTTATCTAACTCTTCTGTGGTCCATGAACATAATAAATTTTACTTTACCAACAAAAACACCTAGGCTACATCTACACTGCAGGTTATTTGTGCAAGAATGGTGTCTACACTGCATGCGCATTCTTGCACAAGTAAATTTACAGTAAAGCATTGGAAAAGAGGGCTTCTTGCACAAGAGTTATTCCTCTCCTCTTGCGCAAGAAGGCAGTGTGGACGGGCAACTGAGGTTTCTTGAGCAAGAAAACTCTATGGCTAACACGGCCATCAGAGCTTTCTTGCACAAGAGAGTGTCCGCACTGCTATGGACATTCTTGTGCAAAAGCACAGCTCTTGCACAAAAGCACATGGAAGTGTGGACATGCTCTTGCACAAGAATTTTTGTGCAGAAACTCTTGTGCAAAACAGTTCTTGCGTTAGAAGCCTACAGTGTAGACGTAGTCCTATTTCCTTCTGTCCAGTTCCCAGCCTTCAAAAATATAGGAATGTGTGAAAAGCACCCAGTGTCTGACTTAGAATCGCTAGAATTAAGCTACATGAAAGAATAGGTTTGTTTCTAAAGCACCACTCACACCATCTGCCGAGATATTTAAGCTTGTGTACACACGAAAAACATAAAACATTGCATTACAATATATGGAATAAAAAGCTACCATGTAGACATTGATACCTGAAATCATCCAAAGACACCTACCCTCCTGCTTTGGATTTGTAATACATGTAAAACTCTGATCTTGTTACAAAGCTAGCAGACACATGACCCAGAGCCAAAATCCAGGTCAAATTTGCTGTCTTGCTAGGTTCTGAAAAGTAGGCCTTGGGGGATAAATCAGACTAGGTGTACACTTAGAGAAAGGGATGTGATTTTCAACTCACATAAAATAGACTCTCATTAAGCTAGCATATTAAAATAGTAGTGTAGCTATGGTAGCATGGCGAGCAGACAGTGGCAAAAGAACAACTTCAAGTACAAGCCCACCGCACCCCATAACTATGTAGTTGGATTGGCTAGTCTGTGACATTGCTTGTCGCTTGTGTTACCACAGCAACACTACTATTTTTAGCATGCTAGCTCCATGAAAGCTAGCTCTTGGTGCCTCCGTGAGCTTGGTGTCACACCTCTAGCTCTCAGTGTAGATATAGCCTCAGTTCTGCTTTGGGATTGTAGGTTAACTCGATCTCCAAACTCAAAACATTAGCCAGGAGTATGAAAGCCTTTGCCTTGAAGCCAGTGGAAAGATTACCACTATCTCAGACCAATTCCTATTTTGTAACAGCTCCCAGGACACTGCACACTTAACTCACGTGTTGTACGCAGATGGACTTTTTATTAGCCAACAGCCACAAAAACTCCTTAGATCAAGGAGTTTAAAGATGAAATATTTAAGAAAAAATTCCCTCAACATTACCCTTGCTTTATTTACCCTGGACAAGCAATGCAAGAGAAATCACTTTAACTTTGCTTTGTAGTAGGCTTCATGTCAATCGCTAATGTTCTTACTGCTGCAATTCATGTTGCCTGTAAGCCATGTGCTGCCTCTCAGGAGAAATTCCAATGTCGTCCAGCTGATCAGCAGAGGCCCACAGCTAGGTTTGTGGTTTTTTCTTGTGGTGCACATAAAATATATTGTTCACATGGATGGAAACGATTGGCTGCAACCCTTGTGTTTCAGACACTGGAAGAATGCTTACCTGTTTAAACAAACATTACCCTTACAATAGAACCAACATTAAAAAACCAAAAAAAAAGTAGTGTTCCTTTAAAAGGCCTGGACTACCACAGTCTGTAGGGTGGACGTTTGAGTATTGTTGGCATCCTCTATTAGTCCCAAAGATCCCAAGTTCATTGGCTTTGAGAGCTTGGATGACATCCCTTCCTTCTCTCCCCTCATCAATATTCCTGGTCAGATAGGTGCAGTGAAAAGAAGAGCAGCAAATCTTGTTTTTATTTTATTTTACTTCCACTCTGTAAGCCTAGTTTGATATGAATAACTTGCCTCATTTATTAGTTGGCAGAACTGGGAAGGTGAATGGAAGGTTAGGTTGTAAATAGGAGTTTGAGAAACCATTTGAGGGCAACAGGATAACTATGCAAAGATAAGCAGCAACACCTTGATGCTAGGAACTGTGGACAAGATAAACCTGGAATGTAAAGATTAGGTTCCACTGAACAGCCCCTGAATAGAAGATCCTGTACAGGGATTGGTTCCTACAGTCCAAAAATGTACGATTAAATGTTGGGCAAATGCAGTCTAATGTGTAAATCTATCATATATTGTACAGAGTTTGTCTATTTGATCAAGAACTCCTCCTAAATGGTAAGAGCTAAGCCCACCAAATTCAATATGCAGTTTCCTTTTATCCTAACTTAAAGCAATGTAAGAATTTGGTTGTGCTAGGAAAAAGGAATGTGCCTGGAATGGCATTGCTTCTCATGAAACCACACCAAAAAGAGACGAATCACCAAGTCAAGTACAATGCAGGACAATGTAGCACTTTAAAGACTAACAAGATGGTTTATTAGATGATGAGCTTTCGTGGGCCAGACCCACTTCCTCAGATCAAATAGTGGAAGAAAGTAGTCACAACCATATATACCAAAGGATACAATTAAAAAAAATGAACAAATATGAAAAGGACAAATCACATTGCAGAACAGGAGGGGGATGCGGGGGGGGGGGGAGGAAGGAAGGTAAGTGTCTGTGAATTGATGATATTAGAGGTAGGGAGAGTGGGATGTTTGTGAGTTAATGGTATTAGAGGTGATAATGTCAAGTCAAGTACAGGCCTCAAAACTGACATAACTGGATTTCATCAGTTAACAATATGGTCCAGTACAAACATTAGCATAGACCTTACGCACAAGATTAACTTTAACCATGTGCTTAGTTACTGACTTCAGTTCAACATAAATAGGTGCGTAAGGGCTAGAGTTATGCACTTCCAAGTGTACCAGGGATGACAATAAACCATTATCAATATTTCAGTATCAAGTAGCCAAGTTAATAGATTGTGAACAGTTTTGTATTTTCCCAAGATTTCAGTCTCATTCTTTATTGCGGGTGAACGGTTAGTCCCACTCCACCCCCACAATCTTTATAGTTTGAAGCAGCTGTAGGAGCTTCTTCATTTTATACCAACAGGGAGCGGTGGGATGGATAAGCAATTAACCACTCGCCTCATGAGTGGTTATTTCTTATTTGGAAGTGTGGCCTACCCACAATTTATTCCAAATGATTTGTCATCCAGTTTTGTTCATGACTATGAACTTGCAGTATGGTCATTTTTCTTAATAGAACAATACTTCCTAAGATTTACTTTGAAATTATATTTCTGCCTATCCCTATTAAAAGAGATTGCTTTAAAGGAGATAGAAACCATTTTAAAGGACATTTTAACTGCTACAATTATTATAATTATACTAAACATATAATCATTATACTAAATGATGGAATGTTTATATTACTTATATTTTAGGAATGGATTAATGCCCTGGCTCATGTTTAATATGTGCTGGAATTTTACTATTTTGCCAGACTTGTATAAAACATACACAGGACACAAACTGGATAATGGTTACTAGGGGGCAGCACCCACTGCTCGCTGTGCTCACCAACCCCCATCTCCAGGCATAGGCAACCCTGACTCTTCCTCCCCCACCACCAGGGAGGGCCAGGCTGTAGCTGTGCCAACCAGCCAGGGTCCCTCCCTCCTCTGCCAGCCCGGACTTCTTCCCCCCTGTAGCCGACCAGAGTAAGTCTAAGGTCCTACACTGGGTTCCCAAAGTACAAAGGACACCACACAGATATCTGTCAAGCACAAACAGTTATTGCTTGACAGCTAACAGCTGTGCCCCAAAGATGGAAGAACAATATAACAAAGAAGCGGCATATCTTATGTCCCTTCTGCAAGCCTGGGACCCCAGGTAGGCTACGGACGAAGTGGGAGGTGGTCTCAGTTTCTGAGGCACTCGTATCCAAAGCCCATTGGCAAAGTCCGATTTGCTAGGCTCTGAGGCAGCCTTAAATACAGTTTTCCTGCCTTGTTTGGCAGTTTGGAAATTTCATTAGTGCTGATGTAGAGCTTAGCTGTTAGTTATCGATCTGGTTCTAATCTGGTTCTTCTTGTCCTTTGGCCCTGTTTACGTGATCAGTACTTTAGGGTAAACATAATTGTTTATGCGTTCTTGCCCTTTACCATTCTCTCATACTTGTTCTTGCTATACTGGCAACAATGCTTATCTTAAATGGCATATGTTCCCAAAGGCTTTCTTCTGGCTCATCAGATATAGGAGGAAGGAAAAGGGGGGAAGGTATGCAGGCCTCACCACCCCTAAACTAACACGTACAAAGTCCTTCCACAATTGACCACTACACCCTCCCCTCCGCCAGCCGGGTACTTTCCTTCTCTCCCCAGGCTCTACCACAGGGGTTCTGCCGCTGGTGCAATGGAGCTGCTGTTTTTAAAACACCAGCAGCCACCTGCCACATGGTGACTGCCGGAGCTTCAGCCAGCCGCTGTGCAGTGGCTCAGGGTGCTGTCCAGTCCCAACCCCCCGCCCCCACACACGACCCCCAATGGTGCAGGTCCTGCCACCACCCCGCTTGGGTCGGAGCAGCTGTTTTGAAAAGCACATGGCAGCTGCTGAAGTTTCAGCCAGCTGCTGTGCAGCCACTCAGGTTCGGCAGCCGCCCTCCATTTGGTTTCTGCTGGCGTTTAGCCAGCCGCTGTGTGGCAGCTCACTGAGTTGGGGTGTACCCCAGTGCCAACCCCTCCCCCGGACCTCACTGCCACCCGTCCACTGGCTATGCTTCCTTCCCCCACAAACTCCCATATCTTACCTTCAAGATGCAAGGAAGGTAAGGGATGCTGTTGAGGAGTCAAGGAGCCATATTTAGGCTGATGAGACATAGGCTGCTGACCCCATTATGGGGTTAGCAGCAGAGAAGAGAGAGGGAGGAGGCCGGGTAGCTGAGAGGGGAGGTGCTGTGGGATGCAGAGTGTTGTGATGATGTCACACTGTCGTCCCACCGGAAAAACCTTTTTATAGGTATGGTAAGATGTTAACAGAGTTGCCGTGATTTTAACCATGTCTCAGTTCCCCTGTGCATTCCCCTCCTGTCTGAACTCAGCACTGCTCTCCCTTCTGGTATGGGAGGGTCTCACTTCCTGGAAACCAAGGGCCTGT
Organism: Pelodiscus sinensis; assembly: GCF_052426305.1. Lineage (NCBI taxonomy): Eukaryota > Metazoa > Chordata > Testudines > Trionychidae > Pelodiscus > Pelodiscus sinensis. Next base: position 10,566,717 of record NC_143064.1, on the reverse strand, counting down.
TTCTCCAAAGGATTATTCATATGCTTGGCTCACTTGCTCTTGCTGTCAGTGAAACCACTAAGAGTGGATAAAGATAAGTACATACATAAATCTTTGCCGGATTGGAGCTTCAGACCTGAAATCAACTACCTGAGCGTGAAAAAGTGGATTCAGAATAGCCCTGGTACAGATAAGCTACATTTCAAAGGCTGGTTTATTATGGTGAAACTCTCCCTCATGAAGAGAGAGCTCTGACAACCTCCATTGTGTCAAGCTGCCTCTTGAGTCTCCAACCTACCTCAGAGTGGAGAGATGCCTTTGCCCATGGATTTAGTGAAGGCCGGTGTGGAAGGGAATGGGCAGATTTTGTGCCAGAATCCCCACTTCTGTCCATCACAAGCCCGGAGCTGGGGGACTGGAGAGCTGTGAGTGTTCTCTTGGCAAAGCAAATTACAGCAACGTTTGTTTAAAACAACATACCCCCACAACTTACATTGCTTCTTCACTGCCTAGCATGGATAGCTAAGAGCAGGAGGTTCCTCAGGAGAGCACAGTCTCAATGGAAGATTCCATTCCCTCCCCTTTCACAATCTCTGGGCTCTCCCTACATCAACTTGTGGTTGGGACAGACTCACTGGCACTTCCCCGAATCACTCAATAACCTCTAGGCTCTGCTGAAAGAAATGAAAGGGCATCTCATGAGGTCAAGCTCATTGTTCCCATGGCCCTATGCGGGAATAACACACCTACTGAAGAACCGGACCTTCTACACTGGTGGTGACAGGGAAGGGGTATCATCATTAGTTTTAACATCAGAGATTGTATTTTTCCTTTTCACTTTGATCAGACAAATCAGATATTTCCCGCTCTCTCATTTTTTTTTAGAAGTTTAAACCCTGCCAAGCAGCTTTATGGTTTGATATTCTTCTTTGTGCCAACAGTACTTGTGAGGTAAGTGTCTCGTCAGGGGTTACGAAGGTCACAGAAACATGTATAGCACATGATGACGTATTTAGTTTTATAATGGGCCCTCAGAGAATAAAGCACCAAGGTCTTTCTTAACAGTCAGCAACATACCAGCCCTAACATTAGTCATACTAGGGGTCCACGCAACATGGTGCACTTCATTGTACAGTCTGCCCCCTGCAGTGTCGAGATTGCCATATCAAAACAGCACTCAAGCAGAGGCATTAACTGTGGGTGCTTGAAAAGAAGCCTCACTACAGCTCTTTTTGGTGACTCACAATCTATACTGCGCTGTTGATTTCACATTCCTTGTCCCTTCCTCTACTTAATCTTCCCTGCTAAGGCTTTGTGCTTACAATATATCCTCCCATTCCATTTCAAAGAATCTTCTCCTTTTTTAATCTGAAGTAGAACTATTTTTTTTTTATTTCCTTCTCACACTCGGAGGCTCTCCCTATATATTTGTGCATCACCAAGAACTTTTCGACAATTTCCACTCCATTTCTTTTAGTTGGTTGTAGCACCTTCATTTTTACCTTTGAAGCATTGGAAAGGGTCTATAAAGTATATATATTTGAATAATATGGGGTTACACATTTAAATTCCTCAGGCTTATTTAACAGGCAGTGTAGTTGTAGCTGCGTCAGTCCCAGGAGACAAAATGGATGAGAAAATAACTTTTATTGGACCAGCTTTTTTTGGCGAGACAAGCTTTTGAAGCACACACAGCTTTTCTTCAAATGAACTAAGCTAGAGCACGGTGTAGCTCATAAACTTGTCTCTTTCACGAACACAAGTGGATCCAATAAAAGATATTACCTCACCTATCAGGCGTATGTTGACAGGAGCAATAGATTTCCAGTGTGTTCCAAGTCTTTTGTCTGCCTTTCTTCTTCAGTCGTTAGATGCCTTCTCCTTAAGCTGAGCACTTCCCACATAAGTAGCACAGTGATAATATTTTACATGACACATGCTGGAGAATACAACCCATTTGAGTCATGTTTGAGATTCACCTACCACCTTTCCTTCCCACACTAATTCATTTTAAATGGTAAATGTCATTTTATTAGTTTGAAGGTACATTGTGCTCACTCACAACCCACTGTAGGACCAATCTGGAAGTTCTGATTGACCTGGTAAGAACAGGAAGTGGGAACAAGGGTTGTGCAGTCAATATTCCACCATGGAGAACACGTGCAGGAGGAATAGCAAAGTCAGCAGGATCATTGCTCCACCCACCTTGCCACCAAACTAGCTAAAGAGGTAAATGCAGTGCATTCATGTCAAAATTAGAGCCGAGGTGACATTTTTCCGCTGACATTTTTTTCAGATAAAAATGCAGATGTGATGACAATGGACAGTTTTGTAGGTTCATGTCAGTTTGCTGATTTCATTCAGTTTAAGGGGAAAAAACCCTGTGAACAAATTTCAAATTAAACTGTTCAGTTTTTCAGGTTGACAAGATTTTTCTTTTAACATGTCCATACAAAGAATCAAAACATTTGAATGTGGTCAAAGTGAAAATGAAACATTTCATTGGAGCTGGAACTTTTTAAAAAGGGTTTTCAGTTCAAGCTGAAATACATGCTATCTCACAGTTTGTTAGAATTGCAGGTGAATACTATTTGTTGTTGTTGTTGTTGTTTTCAGTTCTAGCCACACTCCTTTATTGGTGTGCCTTCTTAAAAAATTGCAGAGTTGGGTTGCAGTCTTATTTAAGGCTCATTTCATTGGTCATTGCTCAGTTATTTGTGGGTTTTATTCCTGATTTCATTTCTCATTCAGAAAGGCATTAGAAACATTCAGAGCCAGATAGAAAGCTCTCTAAAATCAATGGGAGTCTTTCCATTAGCTTTGGATGAGCCTCTGAATTAGCAGTTTCACTTACATCTCCTTGGTCCCTTTTCCCAAATGCATGAAGAACCCCTTGCCTCTTATTAATGACTTTTCAACTGGAGTAGAGCTAAAAACACTTCAGTCTTCTGAAGGCCACAAAACACCTCATTTCTAGTCTGGGGTTGCTAGAAATGTTTTGCATGTTTGCACAAATTGTATAAAGGCTAAAAATGCATTATACCAGGTTGCTCTTCAGACTTGGTTTTGTAATAGATTGAAGAGTAATTATTGACCTTTAGTTAGATGTACCAAATACTGTAATAGGAAAGACAAAAAATAATGAAAATCTTGAGACACTGAGAGTGATATCCTTTATTGGATCAACGTCAGTTGATGAGAGAGGCAAACTTTCAAGCTTGACAGGTCTAAAGTAGAGCTCTTTTCTAAAGCTTGTCTTGTTTACCAACAGAACTGGATCTAGTAAAGATATGCCCTCCTCCATGTTCTCTCTCTCATGGACTAAGACCTGCATGGCTACAACAACACTGTAAACAGTAATGCACATCTTAATTTAATTTTGAAAAATAAAATTAAAACAATGACTTCTTCCCATGATTAGATATTTTTAAATCAAAATGTTTACAGAAGAAAGCATGTATCTGTTTTAGGGTCCATTGCAGTAGCTCCACACCCTCAATGTAAACTTACAAGCAATAGCAAATTCCCCTGTGGACTTCATAATACTCTGGGACTCCTTTGTTTTAAACATATAGGGTATGTCTACACTAGCCCCCTAGTTCGAACTAGGGAGACTAATGTAGGTATTCGAAGCTGCAAATGAAACCTGGGATTTAAATATCCCGGGATTTATTTGCATGTTCCCATCCGGTCACCATTTTTAAATGCCACTAGTTTGGACTAACTAATAATAATGGAGATTGCCTATCTCCTAGAACTGGAAGGGATCTTGCAAGGTCATTGAGTCCAGTCCCTTGCCTACACAGAAGGACCAAGTACCATCTCTGATGAATTTTTGCCCCAAATGGCCTCTGAAAGGATTAAACTCACAACCCAGGGTTTAGCAGGCCAATGTGCAAACCAATGAGCTACCCCTCCCCCCTCAATACTTGTGGCTACCCGCGGCTACACGCGGCAGTGAAACGGCAATTCGAACTAAGTCCTTAGTTAATGGCAATTCGAATTAACTGTTATTCCTCCTGGAATTAGCTGTTCACATTAGCAGTTTTGGCCACAGCTTTGCTTTGGCAGCTGATTAGCCACCATGAACATCTCTTTTTCAGAGTCACTACTTCCCAGAATAGACTATCCCATCTTGTAAGTAGAATGTACACTGTTTGTTCCAAGATAAATATATTTACCTTTAGCCGTATTGAAATGCATGTTTGCTTGCACTAACTTTACCAAGCTATCCAGATCGCTTTGGGTATATCTACACTTGCACCCTAGATCAAACTAGGGATGCAAATGTAGGCATTCAAAAAAGTCAATGAAATGGGGATTTAAATATCCCACTCTTCATTAGCATGATCTCACCAGCGCGTTACTCCAATCAACAACTGTTTCGAAAGTGAAAGTGCATGCCTGGATGCATTAGTTTGAATGAAACCCCTTGGTTCGAACTAACATTACTCATTTTTTGAGGAGTAACGTTAGTTTGAACCAAGGGGTTTGGGTCGAACTAATGCATCCCAGCATGCACTTTCACTTTCGAAACAGCTGTTGATGGGAGTAAAGCATCGGAGAGATCATGCTAATGAAGCACGGGATATTTAAATCCCCGCTTCATTGACTATTTCGAATGCCCATATTTGCATCCCTAGTTCGAACTAGGGTGCAAGTGTAGACATACCCTTTTTGAATAAGTGACCCATTCTCTTCATTAGTTAAAATGCATGTTAGTGATTGCTTTTCTCCAGGGCATTGATAAAAATGTTAATTAACACAGAAATCATCCCCTTCAGGACACCACTTGATAATGATCACCACTTTACAATAACATTTTGAGAACTATCAGTTAGCCAGGTTTTAATCCATTTGAATGTGTCTCGGGTTAATTTTATACTGTTAGTTTTTGTATCAAAATGACACGTGGTACTAAGTCAAATCTCTTATAGGAATCTAAGAATATTTTGTCAACACTGTAACCTTTAGCAAATTATAATCTCATTTAAAAAATAAAAGACATCCAGTAAGTTGTACAGGATCTACTTTTGAATAAGACCATATTTATTTGCATTAATTACATGACCTTTTAAATTCTTAATTAATTGTGTCACATATCAACCTTTCCATTATTAATCTGGAACCAATTCCAGGCTCACAGGCCTATAATTATCCAGATCATGCCATTTATCCTTTTCAAATATTGGTTCTTTAGCTTTCTTCCACTCTTCAGGAATTTCTTCAGTGCTCCAAGCCTTATTGAAATTCAACATTAATGGTCTAGTGACCTCCTCAGACACCCTTTAAGAATTCTTGGATTCAAGTTTTCTGGACCTGCTGATTTAGAAATGTCTAATTTCAGTAGCTTCTGTTTAACAACATCCAGATAGCCTTATGAAATGGAAAGAGTTATCACCATACAATGAGACTATATCACCTGTTTTCCCCCAAGAATAGAGAACAGGGTTATGTTATTGAACATTTCTGCCAGTTCTTCATTCCTCTTGGTAATTTGATCATTTGCATCTAGTAATATACCAATTCCATTGTCAGTATTCTTTTTTGTTCCTAGTATGCTAAAGTTAAGCTCTTCCTTAAGGCTGTGTCTAGACTGGCAAATTTTTCCGCAAAATCATCTGCTTTTGCGGATAGACTTGCCAGCTGTCTACACTGGCCGCTTGAACTTCCGCAAAAGCACTGACGATCTCATGTAAGATTGTCAGTGCTTTTGCGGAAATAATATGCTGCTCCCGTTCAGGCAAAAGTCTTTTTCCTAAAAACTTTTGCACAAAAGGGCAAGTGTAGACAACAGAGATTTGTTTTCCGCAAAAAAGCCCCGATCGTGAAAATGGCGATCGGGGTTTTTTTGCGGAAAAGCGCATCTAGATTGGCCACGGACGCTTTTCTGCAAAAAGCGCTTTTGCGGAAAAGCATCCTTCCAATCTAGACGTGCTTTTCCGAAAATGCTTTTAATGGAAAACTTTTCCGTTAAAAGCATTTCCGGAAAATCATGCCAGTGTAGACGTAGCCAAAGTGTTTTCGTGTGTCAAAGCCTCTAAGAAGGACACTGAGGCAGGATAGTGCTAAGGAAAGGACCTAGCCAGTGATTCCCAACTTTTTATCCTATGGTCTGACAATATTCACTTGTCACTGGGATAAAGTGCATTTTAGGCTCTATTTGTAGAAGCAATGACACTAAAATGTGTCTCATCCTCCCATAATTGATAGGCAGGCAAGCTAACTAAGCTTTGAGTCTTTATAGTTAGTGGCAGGCCAAGCAGAGCAGATGGTGGCAGTTAGGAAAACAAAGTCCTGGCAAGAAACAGCTCTCAGGGGTTGTTATGTCCAGACTCACACCTTTTATTGCGCTTAACCAACATCACACTCTAATTGTGCACAGGATTACTAGAGGAAAACTAAATTCCTCAGTATTAAATCTGTGTAGGAACACTATAATGGCAGGTTCCCCCTCTGTTCCCCATCTCCAGAGATGTATTATGATACCGCTTTATGAAAAATGGCCTTATGTAAATATTTAATAGAAATTGTGTCAAGAGATGCCTCTCAGGAACATGTAGGTTTTGTAGAGCCAATAAAAGTTGTTGTGCACTGCAAATGGCTCTGTAATGCAACTACTTACCTGGCGTTATTAATATGAGCACTCAAATTCTTTGCTTTCATTATGCACAGAGTCTGCTGTTGGTTACTGAACTATATATATTGAGTAAAATTTAGCCCTGGGAAGAAGTTCAGCACAAACACTATATACTGTTTATATGTCTTATGATTTCTGCAGACACATGGTTAACTTTAAATGTATGAATCCTATGCTAAGGAGAAAGCATGTGTATCAATGATTGCTGGACCTCGGTCTGCATAGTTAAGGTAGACTTCTCTTGGCATAGCTCCCTTATTAGGACATATTTTTCTATAATCATGTCATAATAAAAGTTCATTTTGTGGTGGGAAATGCAGCTTCCATTTCCTGTGGAGGAGAGGAAGGCTCATAAAGCTGAATAATTATCTCATCCACATAATCAATTTTATCACTCAATGCGTAGGGGCTAACTCATCCCTGTCATAAGCTCTCTGACTGATACATGCCATAAGATGCAAACAGGGCAACTCCTTCGCTCATGAACAACCCCATCAACTCTCTGATGGCAGCAGCCTCTCCAAACCTTTTCCACTCCCTTAAAAATCCTGTTAAAATATATGCATCTGAAAATATTGTTCCTCTTCATGCCGTGTATTAGTGTATCCTGCTTCCTGACTGGTTTCTCTGATGCTGCATGAACATTTGCAATAGTGTTCATTCCCAACATGTTTTATGACTCTAAAAAATTAAAAAGTGCAAATGGAGCAACAGGACTGATATAGAAAAATCATGACCCTCCCTCTGTCTCTTGCAGTTTTCAGGATAGGTGGCAACAATAAAAACCCAGCAAGCCTAAAGTAAAAGGAAATGTGACCCATTATAGACAGCAAAGGCAAGATCTCTGAGACATTAAGGCGCTTTTACAATAGTTTCCATGGGAACAGAGATTTGGCACAAGGACCAATATGAAAAAAAACTGTTAGAAGGCAGCTTCTACCAAACCAGATGGTTAATATGTAACAGGGGATGATCAGAAGAAGGAGGGTAGGTTGTGTAACCCAGTAAACCTTGATAATGGGTCCAAATTGACTACATCTTAGGGCTGTACTCCAAGAATATATCAGCAGCACTATCATGGTGACGATATTATCAATTAGCAGAGGAAACTTCACAGATTAGGAGTCTGAAAGGGTATATCCTTCAGTAATGTAGTCACTGCTAGAAGGAAAGCAAATATATGGACGTCACCACAAAATGTGGTGATTGTCCAAGAGAGCCTCAATTAGGAAGGGAAAAATAATTACGGATTTGGCTCTAATACCAAATAGTGCACATAAATGCTAATATTTCAGTGTCAGTCCCAGTACATCTTTAAGAGAATAGTTAGGGGGGAAAAAAATCTAACTTGTCTTTACATTCAGCTTCCGGGAAGACAGCTCATTTCAAATAGCAGCACAGTTCAGGGAAAGGCACTGAAACAAACTATAAAATCTATTTCAGATGCAAAATGACTATTGTCAGCACCTCTACTAGCAAAAATTAATACAGGTCTGGTCAACCCATAATACTTTCATCATCTCCACCTCTATAAAAACAACGAGGGGTCCTATGGCACCTTAGAAACTCACAAAAATCCATAGAATCGTGAGTTTTCATGGGAAAAACCAACTTTGTCAGATGAGTTGGAGCCACTCCGCCCATGTTCAAGATAAGTGCTAGTATCCCCAGTTGACAGTAGAGGAATTGAGACAGAGAGAGAGATGAGGTGACATGTCGACAGTCACTTTGAAGTGGACAGGGAACTGATCGAGAGGCTCCCATCGCCTACACTCAAGCCATAACCACTGTACCTTAACAGCCCACTTGGCACGATATAAAGAATGACACAAAGCACCAGGCAATGAAGACTCAGGCCCACAAAATTCATGGGCTGCCATCCATGATTATGGTTTAATGTAATTTTAAACTTCTATTTTATGCTCTTTGATACAACATTCTGAAAAAAGATTAGCGCATATCTCGTTCCTGACTTCTACCATTTTTTCCCCTTTTGCCACGCTGCTGTGTCTTAATGGACACAACCCAACATGCCCATGTGTGATATACTTAGACCTATTAAAATCCATATCATATCAAGGCTCAACTGATGTGGAGTTTTCTAGAACCTGAAACTGAGTTGTGGGCTTGATGCTTTTTTTCCTAACAAAAGCGACGAAGAGTCCTGTGGCACCTTATAGACTAACTGAAGTGTTGAGCATAAGCTTTCGTGGGCAAAGACCCACTTCGTCAGCACATGCATCTGACGAAGTGGGTCTTTGCCCACGAAAGCTTATGCACCTACACTTCAGTTAGTCTATAAGGTGCCACAGGACTCTTCGTCGCTTTTGCAGATTCAGACTAACACGGCTACCCCTCTGATACTTTTTTCCTAACAGTCGCTGAATTTTGAGCAAGACTGGGTGAAATTTTGAAGGATTTCTGCACTATGCTTGTGCCCTGAACTAGAAACTAAGTGAAACTCTGATTTTCAATGTTTTTCACTTGATTCTTGGCAAAGCAGAGTTTTCCCTGAGTTTCACTGCATGGAATGAAAAGACACTCAAAGAAAAATTCAGAAACAGTGAAAGACGCACCTTAGCCCTAATTCATATGCAGATGTTGAAGCTTGAGTCCATCCCTGTGTTAGATTATAAAGCTATCAGTGGGTAGATAATGGTTGTGATGAACCCAAGAAGGCTAATCAGGACTATGGGTATGTCTAGACTGCATCCCTCTGTCGGCAGAGAGATGCAGATTAGGCAGGTCAACATTGCAAATGAAGCGAGGATTTAAATATCCTGCACTTAATGTGCATAAAAATGGCTACTGTTTTTGCCAACTCAGCACTTTGTTAGCAAAAAGAGGCAGCCTGGGGAGGGATCTGTCGAGAAAGAAAGCCTTTTTTGACAGATCCTGTAAACATCCTTGCAGGAGGCATAAGCGATCTCTTGAAAAAGTCTTTCTTTCTCGACAGATCCCCCTCTAGACTGCCTCTTTTTGCAGACAAAGTGCTCAGTCAGCAAAAACGGCAGCCATTTTATGCAAATTAAGCATGGGATATTTAAATCCCCACTTCATTTGCAATGTCAACCTGCCTAATCTGCATCCCTCTGTCAACAGAGGGATGCAGTGTAGACATACCCTGTGAAGGGTGCCCTCTTCCCCATCAAAGGTATGAGAGCTTGAAGGGAACCAAGTAGGCAGAGACATTGCTGAATCTTTTAATGCTTGTGGAAACATGTGATGGGGCAGTCACGCCCCGCACGATTCCTCCTGCTGAGCAGGCACTGCTCGGCGCCGAAGGGGAAGCAGTCCGGAGGTGCGCGGCATGCTCCGGGGCCGCGCCGTGGAGAGCCGAGCCGGCTGGTGCATGGGCGGCAGTCGGGGAGTGGCAGGGCGAGTGCGGGGGCCGCGCGGAAAGGTTCCGCCTCCCCCCGAACGTCCGGCGCGCTGGGGATCGGCGGAGGGACGTCGGCCCCGCCCCCTCCCGACAGGTGACGCTCAAGGGCGGTGGGACGTTTTAAAACGCCGCCGCCATAGTCGGGAAAGGGGGAAAGAGAAGGAAGGGGGAGGCTCAGAGAGAGGAGCTCCCCGCAGACGGCCAAGCCGGGAGGGCCGTTTCAGGACTGGGGATTGCGGCGCGCTATTCCTCTGGCCGGAGGTGAGCCTGTCGGCAGTCTGGCCGTGAAAGGGAAGGTGAGCCTCCTCGCGGCAGGACACCGGGGGCGGGGTAAAGGAAGCAGCCCAGGGCAAAACCCTGGTGGGTTGGTGGGCTGACGCATTACGGCAGGATGCCCCATCATCCGGGGCTGGTCTGAGCTGACCCGTACCCTTAGGGCCCTGGGCTGGGGCCCGTGAGCGAGGGCGGGTCCAGGTCCCCCTTTACCCGCCGCCCCGCTGCCTTGACGGGGGAATCCTGGTGTTAGTGGGGTGACTGGTTGCAATAGAACTTTCGCTGTGTCGGAGCAAGGGGTCGGTATAGCTGCCAGAACGGCACACAGTTAAGAACTTATAGGACACGGGTGCAGGGTGGCGACTTTGGGGGCAGGCGACACCGATGATGATGGGGTTGTAACCCTGAGGGGGAGCCCGCACCTTGACAAAACAGCAAGGGGAAGAATTTCTAACAAGCCTCTTAAAGAACAAAGAAGATGCAATCTTTCCACTGTTTCGCTCCTCCACTCCCCATTCTGTGCCTGTTTTCTCCAATGCTCCTGTGCCACTACCCATCTTCCTCCCTGCCCAAGTTCCATGAGCTCTCCAACTCTGCCCATCCAAACATTGGTTTACAAAGCCTGCGCCAAACCTTTTTGAAGGTTTTCTCGTCCTCAGGCTACTTATTCTAACAAGATTCACAAGGCAAAAACATAACTATCACTTGGGCAGAGGTTCTAGTCTGAGCCAGGAACATTAGTTATAGAGAGACTTGTTGCTTTGCATCACGTTGACTCAGAAGCCTAACAACGGCAATCTAAATAGCAGCCATGCTAATGTACTTAGCAGTGGGTATCCAGCATGCTTCACTGTGGTTTTTGGATGCAGATGGATGGAAGGGTGCATAGTCACCATTGGTTTAAAGGAAATGCAATGCCGGTCTTCCTTGCCTTGATTCATTGCCAGAGTAGTAGTGGGTTCCTTCACTCTTGGCCTGAGAAGTATTGAAGACAGTGAGAAAGATCAAGAAGAACAGTAAGTGGCTGTTGGGTTTTCTCATTCCCTGTTTAGGGGAACAACAGAGTGGCTGCCCCAATCCAGCAAGGGAGAGGTTAAGAACAGGCTGGAGGGAGCCTGCAAAAACCCCTCTCCAATCAGAAAGAGGCTTGTAAGGAGCCAATAAAAGTTTGGCTTGCTGGAGCAGGCTTGTTATAAGGTGCTGCTCAGCAGAGCAGAGGGCAGCTGGGTCCTGACCAGTAAACGGGAAGGACTGATTCTTTAGGAGAAGCACCTTAGGTGGAGCAATGCTGGGCAAATTCGGGGGAGCTGGAGGGAGGCTCCTGCCTGATATCTCCCAGACTGAGGGACTTGATGCAAGGACAAAGAAAGCACAAGAGTCACAAGGAAATGGTCTTGGAGTAGGAATGATGTCCCTGGCCTCTGTTTGTCAGAGGCTGGAGAGGGATGGCACGAGACAAATCGCTTGATCATTGTCTTCGGTCCATCCCCTCTGGGGCACCTGGTGCTGGCCACTGTCGGCAGACAGGCTACTGGGCTAGATGGACCTTTGGTCTGACCCAGTACGGCCGTTCTTATGTTCTTATGGTCCAGGGAACCTTGAGGGCAATTGAAGGGTGGTTGGTCAAGGCTGTTGCCAGACTGTCCTTGGACTGGGACCCAGAGTAGTGGTGGGTGGGCCTGGTTATCCCTGTTTCCCCTTGCAACAGGGTCTAGCCACACTTAAATATTGCCTTTATAGACTGCAGCTTGCTCCTGAGGCACACAACTAGACTTTGGTGTTGCAACTGGATTCTCAGGCAGGTGTCATGACTACTAGAATAGAGTGGTGGGCATTGCCAGTGGGCAGTGTCAGAAATGGATGCCACAGTCCCAGGCACAATGCTGGTCCAGAGCCAGAGGGTGGAGCAGCATGAAGATAGGCAAGACACCGGCCAGAAAGTGGCACATTCCAACAGAGAAATCTAATTCCTGGTATCACCAGCAGGAGACACTGTGGTGATGAATTGAAGTCCGCTACAAGATGTCATATTTTACCCTTCACTTTGGGTTGTGTTATCTTGGTGCTGTGCTCCCACTGGCACAAGCAAGAATTCTGCTATAGATGAAGGACAAAGGGAGTGAGATTTCAGAAGTGCCCGGGTCTTTCAGCCTACAATGTACTTTCAAGCAAATGGTTTTTTCAATACTGCCTTTAAAGGAGGAATCTCTGGGCCAGAAACTCAGCTGTTTCAACTAGCAGCACTGAAGTCAATGGAGCTAGGCTGATTGAAACCAATTGAGCATCTGACCTTGTATGTTTATACTTAGAACAGGAGAAAGGGCAAATAAGACCTTGGGAAGGAAGAGATAGGTAGGTTGAAAATACAAATGAAGAGGATTGGGAATGTGACAATTGTATCGTTTGTCTCAGGATTGCAAGTAGCAGTTACACTTTCACATCAGGTCAAATGTTTCCCTTACGGAAGGCTGATTGTGGTAAGAAATCTAAAATTGCTCTTGGGAATGATTTTTTCTTTTACCATCATTATATTTTGAAGGATTGACCTTTTGCTTTCCTGCACTCTGTCAGTAAAGCCATTTTTAACTGTCATCAAGGTAACAGACCACATTATCTTATCCGTATGACAAGTAATCTATAACACACTGGGAAACACCCAGTCTTCCACCACAGACTAGGTATTACAGCTGGTGATTATATTGATTAAAAACCTCTGTGAATATTAATTAAGCAAAACTTTGAATTAGTCTCTGCTCATTAGAAAGCACCAAGTAATGCAATGCCCTGCATTCTGTATGCAAGCTTTTGAACATGTCCATCAGGCCACAGTGTATTATGTGTGTGTAATCTCTAGAGAGAAAATATTTACAGAGCCCCTGAAGGCTCCAACAAGACTTTATTTACAAACTGTTCTTCTCCCATGTACCCTCAATTCAGCAGCTCTGACTTGTTCCTCACCTCAAGTCACAACTCAGCTAAAGGAAAGTGCCGGTGTAGTACTTAGAGAAGTGTTTACCGTCGGCCTAACTATGCTCCCACAGATTTTTAGTACTGGCTGCAAGGAGAGCAGGTAAGCTAATACTGAGTGCCAAATCTAGGGATGTTAAACATGTAACTGGCCCTTGTCAGTGTACTCCGGCAGCAGCCAGCCACCAAGGACTGCAGCAGCCCCAGCCACAGAGGGTCTAACAGGCCATGGGGCAGGACCCCACAACTGGGGCAGGACCTCACAGCTGTGGCAGGACCAGGTGACAGACTTGATGGTAGGCCTTGAGTTAAATCAGTTAACTGGTTAGCTGTTTTAACATCCTTACCTGATCCTACCCCTCAGCTCTTCTTAAGATGAAAGAACGCAATCAGTAATCATTCCCAGTCTGAAAAAAGATGGCTATATAATTGGGAAGAGTATATAAATGGGCCCTTCTCAGCCTCATGCTTTACTCACCTTCCCGTTCATTACTCAGGTCTTTCAAAGTCTCTCATCCCCTCATCCTTTCCTTTCTCTGCTGCTCCCTGCTACCAATAACATGACACTACCACTCTGTAATTATCCAGGTCACTCCAGGTGGAATTTGGTGTTAAGAAGTCTTCCTAAATGACATCACAGCCACAGGCATTGGCAGCATCAGTCATCTTCTCCTTACCATCCATCTCATTTCTATGAGTTACTGTATTATATCAAGTATCAGAGGGGTAGCAGTGTTAGTCTGAATCTGACATGCATCTGATGAAGTGTGACTGTGCCCACAAAAGCTTATGCTCCTACACTTCAGTTAGTCTATAAGGTGCCACAGGACTCCTCGCCGCTTTTGCAGATTCAGACTAATACGGCTACCTCTCTGATACTCAACATCATGAGACAGAGTCCCAAAGAGCTTACAACTAGACTAGACAGTGAGGAGGGGAGGAGAATGAGGAAGTGAATGACCTAAGGTCATAGTGTGGTTCAGTGTCAGAGCTGGGGACAGAAGTCAGCTCTTTTGACTCCCAATCTGGTACAGTTTCCACTGTGCTGCCTCAGTACGTCTCCTTAGTTTATTCCAGGATCGAAGGTCTGTTTGTACATTTAATTAATCAGATACAATGTAATGTGTCCTTAAAAATCAATGCAACCAGGGACAAAAATATGCTGTGTCCACCATGTGGAAAAGTAACCCAAATACTTTCAACAAACAAGAGGGGTGGTGAAGGACTGGTGGTCATGGCTCCTCATGAGACCATCCACTCTTCCAACTGTTTGCTGGGTGATTCTGACCAGACCAATTGAGCTAGTTATTTCTTTGTAGCCATCCATTTTCTTGTTATAGGAATTTGCTCCTGGATTGTGCCCCAGGCTAGATTAGCATCTCTGGGTCCTCTTCCTATTTTCGGTGAAAGACTGTGCTGAGAATTTTTGCCATTCCAGAGGTTTCAAGAGATATACAATAATCGGCTAGAAGAGTGGCAGAAACTGGCGAGGGTAGAGAGCTGGTGTGACAGGTTGAAGGAAGGGAAAAGACTTCACTCACTTGTGTAGGGTCAGAAAAAAGTCAGATTAATCAAGAATAGCAGAATGTGTCCCTATCCCACACCTTTAAAGCCTGTACTTAATTCCCTATCACTTACTTCAGCTGTACCCCTCAGAGAAATAGGCAAATCAGAAATTCCCTTGGCCAATGACCTTCAGTCTTTGGTTTTGCACTTATACCTGCACAGAAAATGGGTGCCAAGTCCACTGGATTTCTGAGGCCTTCTAGGAGTCTGCTCCCTAGGCAGGAAGGGCGGAGAGAGGTTACATGTCTCTGCAAGCACCCACTTCCCACCAAATGCCACATGTTCCTTATTTCCTTTCAAAGAGCCCCAGGAACAGCATAGGAAGAACTTCTCCCTCTTCTTAGCTGATATGTTAGGCACTTTTCTTGGAGTTGCGTAGGTCTTCTCTTTTGCACCTCCATAAGCCCATGAACTCTTTCTATGCCCAGTCCACAGAGAGGTACATGCACCTCATCACAATGCAGCAAATCCAAATATTATTGGTTCAGAATCCTAAGACTGCAGATAGTCTTCTGAATTTATGCACAGGAAGAAGTCTAAGAGGACAGTTCCTTAGGTACCGTTTAATGCAAGCATTGCACCGGGTAAGAGTCCTATGTTTTCTAGTGATTGAGTAATTTGAAACTGATTATACATCTGGCAGCAATCTCTGCAAAATTCTCAGCTCCAGACAAATCTCGCTAAAGCAGTTTATAGTAAATCCATTTGGGAAATAAGTGATCAACTACTTTTAAGTTTATGAACTCAGCATATTGAAGACTTTAGAAGTAAATATTCTGGTAAACTAAACTTGCATACTAAAGGGTCCATCCTCAGGCCCATGTATTTATATTGGAAATGATTTTCAGGCATATATTTTCTTTGGTTTAAAAACTCCAGTGGCTTGCCGACTTTCCATAATGTATTTCTGCTCCAGAAACAGTTCTCGGGATTTTATTTGCATGTATTAATAATTTATTTTCCCTAGCTGCAATCGCAAATCTTTATCAACCTTAGACAGGAGAAAATAATGGCTAACAGAGGGGAAATCTTGCCTTCTACTGGGTGCAGGGGAGTGAATAAGATAAGAAAGATCCTTTCTTTTTGCTTGCACAGGAGCAGGTCAAGACTGCAAGTGCAAGAGTGCTACCAGTCCTGACTAGTGCATAATGGTCCAAGGGTTTAGCCTTGCTCTAGTTACTTAACTTGCTAGGAACTAGGGCAGGGGTACACCTCTCAAGAAAAATATCAAAGATGCATCCTGCCTCAACAGTCAACAGTCCTTCCACCCTGGAATCTTCATGACCAACCCTACCCAGCATCACCCCTTCTTAGAAACCTGCTCTATCACCAATCCTCGTCTGAACTTCCCTCCTCTCTGCATGAGTTCCTCATAGGAAATTGAGATCAAAGCAGAAATGATCAGATTCAAAGTGTCTCTGTTGCAAATCAAAGAGCAAGGAATTCCATCACATGATGATATGATAGCTATAAAAGCAGCTGTCAGTAGGACAGCCAAAACGAGGAGCATTCCATGCAAGTTCTATGCCACTGGTTCGATGATCATTCTATAAGCAAGAAAACAGAAGTGACCCCAGAACTGGCAACTCTCCCCAATCCTGCACAAAGCTAGTTTGAGTTCATCAGTGTCAGACAGATACCATATGTTTGGGTGTCAAACGTACTCCTACTACGGGACAGTGTTTGCATCTTCCTTTATGTGTGAACCACGCTGTTTCAAAAATTATATCACTGTCAGCTTTCAAGCTGGAATATTAATTATAGACAGCCACATTCAGAAAGGGCTAACCATTGAAATGCGTAAAGTGCAGCAAGACAAAGTAAAAGCTAATGCCGAGAAGTCCCCCATCCATGGATCACACCCCATGGATAGGGAAAGATACAGGGTATAGTGACAAATGTCAGGGACTTATGAACATGCAAGGCCCCATATCACTCAAGGTCATTGGACAGATGAATTAAGTGTATTTCTCATTGTAACTCTCTTTGGTCCGTGCATAAGCCATGGTAATAGCCATGCAGCTGGTCTCTTGTGATCCCTCTGAGCCTCTTAGGTTTATTAACAAATATGTCTTCTGACACAACTCTTGGGTAGTGTAGGGTAAATTGAGGCAGCCCATGGCATCTTGCTGAGCACTGACAAACTCAAATCTGAAAGTATCAGACCAAGCCTGAGAAACATACAGTACTATAGTTACTGTGACCCTGGTTCTCCTGGCAAACACATTCCAAAAGGGCCTCACTTTGATAAGGCCGGTACCAAACAACCAAACAACCGGGCGGGATTGTTTTTCATTGGCTGCTTTGTTTCTAGAAAATAAGCATGGATCCCAAAGATCGCGCCAAGGCAATACAACCCCCGCAGTAGACGCATTATATTTCTGGCCGACAAAATGACCATCAATATGCCTTTGTTTATGTTGGCTTCTTTAGCGTGTTAGGAATAACTACCTGTATTAGTGATAATATGTTTAATTGGCAATGGGCGGAGATACTGTGTAACTGTTGTAGACCATTGGCTTATGTGCATATCTCACTTCCGCTGCTAGATCTATCAAATCACTTCTCCTCCGTCCATCTGCTACCTATATAATCTAATGTATGTTTTGGTTAAGTTAGTGCTCACCGGGTTAACCCCTGGTGAGTACTCCACCAGCTGTGTGAACCAATAAATCCTCTGCTTGTTTTCACCTGCACCCAGTGTGTCCAAGAAATTATTCCCAACAGGTAGGGAAGTATTATCCCTACAACACTGTAGCTCAGATTAAGGGACAGGTTTTCAAAACAGTTTTCATAGATTTTAAGGCCAGAAGGACAACTGTGATCCTGTAGTCGCAAGACAGAGGAACCAGATAGTCAAATGAATGCTGTTCCAATTAGGCACCTAAATAAGGGCCAGGTTTTCTAGACCAGGAAGGCTGGCTTAAGGTATGCAACTCCAGCTATGCAAAATGCCAAGCATTGGCTTCCCTTACTCCTTGCAAAAGAAGGAATACTGGACCGACAGTGGCTGCCCTCAGCGTTTATTTACAGCATTTGATCTATACTAAACCCGCCAAATCAACTGCTAGAAGATCAACCTCTGGAATGTTAATCTTGCAGTATAGACATGCCCTGAAAGTATTCAGCAGGTTGTGGTCAGGAACCATTCCAAAATTCTGCCCAAAATTTACTATAGGTGCTTCTTGGTACTGAGTA
This sequence comes from Pelodiscus sinensis, assembly GCF_052426305.1. Classification (NCBI taxonomy): domain Eukaryota; kingdom Metazoa; phylum Chordata; order Testudines; family Trionychidae; genus Pelodiscus; species Pelodiscus sinensis. The sequence continues at coordinate 10,548,712 of NC_143064.1, read as the reverse complement.
CTTCTGAAAGTTTGGTCCAAAGTGATTTGGTCAATGCCATCCAGGAATCTGTGGCAGAACTAAAAAATCAAATTCACCTATCCTGGCTCCCAGCCACTGTCTGCAAAATGATCCTTCCTCTTTACTGAGCCTTTTAAGAGAACACTTCTCAAAATCCTTTTCTGAGCCCACCTTCATGTCAATCCTCTGTAGAATGAGTAACAATGATTGTGCTCCTCCTGTAATTTGTCTCAGACATTTTTGTGTCTCTCCGTAGTATGACCCAACTGTTCTCATTAGAGAAAAGACATCTTTGCTTTGATGTCTCTTAGTCATATCTCCACTTGCCATGCTGGAGAAATCAATCATTTATCATTTGATTTAGCGGGTCTAGTAAAGTCTCACTAAATCAAACACTGAGGCTACGTCTACACTTGGCATGAATTTCCGAAAATGCTTTTAACGGAAAAGTTTTCTGTTCTGGCAGCTGCATGAGTATGTCATAAGTTGTTTGCTTCTAAACAGGAGATACTCTCCTCCCTCCCCTCCCGACATCTACGTTCAGTCTGAAGTTTGTAGACCACAATACAGGGCAAAGATTTTTTTTTTCAATTACATACAAAGGTTCGATTCATTACAGTATGCACCCTTCAGACCCATTGTTACGTAGAGAATAAGATGTTGTCTATTTTTATGCAGCCTTCCTTGCAAATAAGTATCCTATGAGCACTTATCTGGAAGGTTATTATGTTTCAGTTTATCCCAAAAGCTTATCAACACTGGCAAAAAAAAAAAGTCATTACACAAATGTTTGCTACAGTATGGTCACGGCTGTGTGCTAGGCAGAAGAAGCTTTAGAACATAAGAACAGCCATACTGGGTCAGACCAACAGTCCATCTAGTCCAGTATCCTGTCTGCCGACAGTGGCCAATACCAGATGCGCCGGAGCAGGAAACACAACAGGTAATCTTCACGTGATCTCTCCCTTGTCACCCACCTCCAGAGAAACAGAGGCTAGGGGCACCATTTCTACCCATCCTGGCTAATAGCCATTGATAGACCTAACCTCCATGAATCTATCTATCTTTTTTTAACCCTGTTAAAGTCCTAGCCTCCACCACATCCTCTGGCAAGGAGTTCCACAGGTTGACTATACTTCTTTTTGTTTGTTTTAAACCTGCTGCCTATTAATTTCATTTGGTGATCCCCTAGTTCTTATATTGTGGAATAAGTAAATAACTTTTCCTTATTCACTTTTTCCACACAAGTCATGATTTTATAGACCTATCATACCCCCCCTTCATCTCCTCTTTTCTAAGATGAAAAGTCTAAGACTATCTTCCAAAAAGACTTCTTCCAAACGAGAGCATCCACACTGCAAAAGTGCATCAAAAAAGTGATCTGCTTTTTCAAAAGAGAGTGTCCTGACTGAATGGACACGCTCTCACATGTAAGCTGTGATTGCTATGGATGGAATGGCCACCTGGGCACCTGTACTTTTTCCTCTTTCCTCTTATTCTGAAAGAACTGCCTCTTCCCCGTCCACACATGCCTTTTTGCAAAAGAGCTCTTTTGCCAAAAGGATTCTTCCTCCTAGAATAAGGATTACTAATGCCAGAAAAAACCCCTCTGTTCTTTCGATTTTCTTGAAGAAGAACGCAATTGCAGTGTAGACATTCCTCAAGTTTTGTTGGAAAAATGTCTGTTTTTCCGACAAAACTCTAAAGTGTAGACATACCTAAGTTTTTTTAAACTCTCGTCATATGGGACCCATTCCAAACCTCTAATCATTTTTGTTGCCCTTTTCTGAACCTTTTCCAATGCCAATATATCTTTTTTGAGATGAGGCGACCACATCTGTACTGATTATTCAAGATGTGGGCGTGCCAGGGTTTTATATAGAGGAACTAAGATATTTTCTGTTTTATTCTCTATTCCTTTTTTGGGAAGGATCTGAATGAAGAACCAGGGTGCTCCCGACATGGCACAAATTGTGTCTTTCACTATTTGTCAAAATTTGAGATATCTGTGGTTACAGCAATGACATGGAAGCCACCTATTAAAAGCAGGAAGCAATATTTTTAAGCTCTTTCCCAGGCCAAAGGCAGCTCAACTGAAAAGAAAAAGATTTATCAAACTGTGTAGCAGCCGCCTGCTTCAATAGTTCATTACCTATTTCTAACAAACATACTTCAAAACCGATCACCTTGACTAAAAGCCTCACGGTGTCAGCCGGAATATTTGTGAATCTATCACGCGAATACCAAACACACAAACACAGTGTGTGCAAACCCCTCTCCCCACACACACGTTCTAAGCATTATCCACTATCAGAAGTCTCTGGATAAAATTCCCCCAATTAGAACTCATTTCCAATCTTTTCTTTTAAAGCCATCTTGTTCAACCACATTGGTTATTGATACTAAAACCCTGTGTTAATAATGAAGTCATTTGCAATATCAGGAAATGCACTGATATATTTTACCTTATTCCTGTAGCACTAGACCCCTTGTTATGCTGAGAAATAATAGGTTTTAAATGCACCCTTGTTCTTGTCTTAAGATAAGATTCCACTCCATCCACAGGCATGGCCGCTGCTGGTTTGCTGTTCTCGGCCAATGGAAGCTGCAAAACATAGTGTGGGATGCAGTGACGTTGCTTCCCACCACTCCCATTGGGTGGGAATGGTGAACCAAAGTTACTGGGAGCTGTGGAGACTGTGCCAGCAGATGGCTGATATAAACAAAATGTCTCACAGCCCACCAATGGATTACCGTGATGGGCCATATGCTGAATGTTGCCTGTCTCTGTAGTAGATTCTTCAAAAGCTGCAAGCCCATAGTCAAAAAATAAAGTTTAAACACTGTGCAGTCTTAGAGTAGAAGTGGAAGTAGTTATAAATGAAGCTGATAAAATAATAACTCACAGGGTATGTCTAGACTACATCCCTCTGTCGTCAGAGGGATGTAAATTAGACATAGCGAAATTGCTAATGAAGCAGGGGTTTAAATATCCCGCGCTTCATTAGAATAAAAATGGCCACCCCTTTTTGCCGACGTGGCACTTTGCCAGCAAAAAGCGGCAGTCTAGATTGGGATCGGTCGACAAGGAAAGCCTTTTTCAACCGATCCCTTATTCCACATGCAATGAGGTTTACAGGATCGGTCGGAAAAGGCTTTCCTTGTCGAACGATCCCTGTCTAGACTGCCGCTTTTTGCTGGCAAAGTACCGCATTGGCAAAAAGTGGTGGCCATTTTTATTCTAATGAAGTGTGGGATATTTAAATCCCCACTTTATTAGCAATTTTGGTATGTCTAATTTACATCCCTCTGGTGACAGAGGGATGTAGTCTAGACATACCCACAGAGGAATTGTATAATCTACTATATATTTGAGATAGTTTGTCTGTCTGTGCATCTGTCTGTCTGTTTGTTCAAGAACTCTTCTTAAATGGTAAGAGCTAGGACCACCAAATTCGGTTCACAACTTCCTCTTTTCCTAACTTAAAGTAAAGCAAGGATTTGGTTGTGCCAGGAAAATGGGATGTGCCTGGAATGGGATTGCTTCTCATAAAATCCTACAGAAAAGAGACAGAATCAGCAGGCGTGTGAAAGAGGCTGGCTGGAGGCATGCTCCCCCCACCCGGGAGTGCCCCAACCCTTAGCCTCTTACCCCCCCCCCCCGGGTGCTCTTTAGAGAGAGTGGACTGAAGATACCCCACGCCGATTCATATGGGAACATTGCTGGCTGTTGCCCATTGTCAAGGAGCAAGGGAAAAGTGCACAATGTGTTGCATTTCTCACTCTGACTGGGAAGCACAGAAGGTAAGATGAATGTGGACCTGCTCCAGCTGGGAGAAATGCACTCTTCCACCGGCTGTGCACACCGGAGCGGCAGCGGCCATGGATTGACACTTCTCACCCAACCCCAAGCTGCTGTGGTGAGAGAGGGCTGTGGTTCTCCTCTCATTCCAGGGCAGCCTGCCTACTGAACTCCTCATCCCCCCATAGAGAATGATTTAAATGAACAAAACATTAATTGTGTTTAAGACCCAAGTGATACCCGTTAAATCTTCTAGTGTTGAGTGTTGCTAAGATGATTGGAATTATAGAAAATGAGTAAGGGCAGCCAAAGTACAGAAGGAGACATCTATGTTTAGTAGAACTAAGAGGAATAAGGGAGAATATTTGCAAGTACGTTAGGAAGAAAAAGAATCCTAACAATGGTGTCGATCCATTATAAGATGAAAATTCTAGAATTTGAATAACGCCATAAAGACAGAAGTGTTCTATAGATATTTCTGTATTTGGGAAATCTGTCTTCTGTAATGATATAAAATAGCTGTTATATTAATAAATAAAAATTACTGATGATCGCTTTCTATTCCAGTGGAAAACCATAAAGATGTTTACATGGCAGGTACTAAAGTTAATCATTTGTAAAATGACCCTGATACGAATAATTAATATCCAAAAGGTATAGAAGAGTTAGCTGAGGAAATCTCTGAATTGTTCATGATGGTGTTTCAATAACTCTTGCTACATTGGAAAATTTAATATTTAATAGTGGTATGCCTATATATATATATTTAAGATACAGGTAGTTACAGACATCTCAGCATGACCTCTATGCTGAGCAAAATAATGGAATGTGTGATATGCAACTTTATTCATAAAAATTAAATAGGGCTAATATAATTAATGTCAATCCTCAAGGATCTATGAATAAGTGATAAGTTCATTTTGCTGGTTCTCATATGAATGGCATATGACTTGTTACCACATGCTGTGTTCAGAAACCAGACTGACACAAAATTAACATTGCATACATTAAAGGGAGTAAAAACTGGCCAGCTCATATATCTCAAAAAGTAATTGTAAATAGGGAATCTTCGCTAACAGGGCTTATTTCTAGTGTGGTGCTGCCAAATTTTTTCTTGGTCTATGGGACCTCCCACCCACGTTGGCCTACGTCCCTGGCTCACCAATGATTAACCAACTAAATTATAGTTTTGATTGCTTAACTGGTTAACCATTTTGAATGATATTTACATGCCTAGCACATACACACACATCGGTAGCTAGAGTGTGCCATTTCTCAGTCTTTGTATACTGAATCCACAATTCAATACTCACTGCTGTCTTTGCTTGTTATACCACTGATTAGCAACCCCGATTTTTAAGAGTGCCATGGGCTTATATGAGATATTGTCACTTTGAATTGAATACTAGTGGATTCCAATAACAAAGCATTGTTCGACACTATTCATCTAGAATCGTTGTCTCATACTGAAGAGCCATCCTTCACATGCAACATTAAATACAAATCTCATTTTCCTCATCTCAAGACACCTTTAACCTCTTAAAATGAGTAATATCCATAGTTGCGTGACCAATTTCTACAATGTCAAATAAAACCACTGAAGATTAAACAGATACAATTCAAAGCTGCTCTGAAAATGTTGCAGGAAAGATATGGCTGTCTATAAACTACCCTCATTATATCCTGAATGTATTCTTCTGTAGTTGGAGACATTCTTGGAATACAGTTTAATAAGAGTCAATAAATCTCTCTTTAAATAAAATTGCAATAGTGCCATAACACCAGTAAGTAATTTCTTTTAATTGATTAGTGTCTGTCTTAAACAAGAGGTGGTGACAATAAGACTGAATTTGTTCTTTTAACTAGTTTGCTTAACTGGTCCTCAGCTTGTGACAAAAGCTTCCCCAATTGATCTGTATTTACCTCTCATAAAAACATATAATAGCATTGATGCTCATAAAGAATGACAACAGGATTTCCCAGCCACTCTGTTTCTATCAGAATAAAATACTGAACAGAGATTCAACACATGGTACCATACAGCTTAATTTATTTTATACCTCAAAATGCCTTTGGGCATGTCTACACTAAAGAGGAAGGTTGACTTAAGATATGCAACTCCAGCTACGTTAATTACATAGCTGGAGTTGACATATCTTAAATCACCATCCACACAGTAGGAGGTCAAAAGGAGCAAATGCTCATGAGGAGCAGGAATATTGGTGCTGATAGGGGTGCCCTCTAAGTTCAAATTACTGGGTCTTCACTAGCCTACCAAATTGAACCCCAGAAGATGGACCATGGCAGTGTCTCTCTTCCACGTAGTGTAGACATGGCCTTAGTGACTACAATGGCACAATTACAATTAAGGGAAACGGCAAAGAAAGTAGAAGATTAAAATGTTTTAAAGATGTGGAGCGGGTAGAAAAGATACATTTGCAGGTGGAATTTGAATTTGCTGGTGAGGCAAGCAGAGAGAACAGGAAGTCTGGTTCAGAGAACATGAAGGGAAGTTCTTACATAGTTTGAAATAATCACCGCCTGCAGAGGACATGGATATTAGAGAGCCATTCAGAGGACTGTGGAGATAAAATTATATTGAGGGAAGGATAAATGATTGAAATGGCAGCTGCAACCCACCATACCAATTGCAGCATGTGTCCAGACATTGGCCCTACCATTGAACCACCCATTTTGTATCCTCGGCACCATACTATGCATGGTCAGCATGTCGACCTAACAGATATTCTAGCATTATAGCCTACATCTAGGCCAGTTTGCAAGAATAGAGGTAGTAGGGCACGCATTTTAATACCTGTTCCACTATCTTTATATTCTAAGTAACATTTGCATAGAATGAATAGTCCCCTTTCATAGCTTAGCTGTACAGTTTGGAGATGCTTGCAGTCATTGTAAACCAAGAAGTTGAGCAGTACTGTAAGGTTTATTTTTGAAACTTGGTTTAAAAACCTCAAGTGGAAGGTCAGCCTTTGAGGTGTCAGTGATGGGGGACCTCTTATATGTGGCTTCTTCTGGCTGTGTGTGGTGCCATAATCTCTTCTTCGTTCTGGCATCACCTGGAAGTTGTTGATCTCCCAAGGTGGGTAATCGGTGGCTTGATCCTCCAGCAAAGTCGTATAGTTAATAGGTGAATGGATGAACCCTTCCAGCAGTAACAGCTTAACAAAAGTTGAACCCCACCAAGGACTTCAGCCCTTTCTCTGGTCTAGTTTAAATTCCAGCCCCGTTCTCAGGCAGTGAGTAAAGAATCTTGTCCCCTTTTGGTGCCTTTCGCCACTTCCACATGGGCCAGTGAGGGAACCTGAGCCAACTCACTTGTCTAGGTCCTACGCTGGGAACCCTGTGAACAGCAGCCATATTCCACTTCCCTTAATAGTTGCTGTTGCATACCCTTGGCTGCTTAGTGCCAACACCTTCCCTGTTGTCTTAGAGTTACAGGCCTTGGGTTCTCTCTGTTCATTGTTTGCAGGGTCTCTCTCCCTGTTCTCTCTGCCTGTAGAGTTTTTCTGTCCACTCCTATCGCTGTTTTCACTGGCCTTCTTCCACAGCGCACAGTCAACCTGTAGAACTCCTTGCCAGAGGATGTGGTGAAGGCTAGAACTTCAACAAGGTTCAAATATGCGCTAGATAGATTCATGGAGGTTAGGTCCATCAATGGCTATTAGCTTGGATGGTTAGAAATGGAGTCCCTAGCCTCTGTTTCCCTGGAAGTGAGAGACAGGGGAGGGATCACGTGAGGATTACCTATTGTGATCCCTCCCTCTGGAGCATCTGGTATTGGCCACTGTTGGCAGATAGGATACTGGGTAAATGGACCTTTGGGCCAATATGGCCGTTCTTACATTGTTATGTTCTAGTTCCTTATCTGAAGAGTTTCATGTTTCTGTTATGCTCTTCACCCTTCTGGTCCCAGCCAGCATCTAATCTGCTCAAACCCTATTGCTCCTTTCATCAGAGCCTGCTAGGCTCTGATGCTTTCCCTGCAGCCAAGGAGAACTCAATTTCACTGCTCCTTTTCTGGGCTAGAGTGTCATAGGACTGCATGACCTCCAGCAGTGAGTCGCAATGGGCCTGATACACCCTGCCACAATGGCCAACAAACTCTCAAAAGTTGTTACTAACAAATAATATAATTTCTTTGAAGCCAAAATATTGTGTCTGGTTTTTAGGGACCTCTTAATTTCTCAGTTGGAAGCTGGGATCCTACAAATAATTCCATATGCTCTTACCTGTAAGCATGTGCATACTGAAAGGAAGTTGCACCTAAGTGTCTGTGGGATAGCGACATAAGTTAATTATTTTTTAATAAGAACCTGCAGTTTCAGAATGATAGCAGAAGTTTTGTGCGTATCTGTGGAATTAATCTTCCAGCTCTTAAAAAAATTAATTCACCAATGTATTTTTTGTAATAAATCAAATATGCCTAGCTAAACAAAATGCCAAAGCCATTCCTTTATATAAAGTTCACAAGTCAGTTTTTTAGGCTTGAAAAACGAGGCTCTTAGGTCTTTAGTGTATCTAACGTCTCAGTTATCAGTGTTACTCCAAACCAAAACCAAACATTATGTACATTTCACCTGTTTCACAGTGTGAGGAACTGTAACAAATCAAATATCTTCATGCTTCAATATGAGCGGAATGTTTCATTTCCAAATTACATCTAAATAAGGTAATATGTTTCCTCTATATGTATTAGTAGTAGCAAAGGGGATGTATTATAAAGAATTAAATACCAAAAATAGCATTTTAATTTTGAACTACATTAAATCATGGTGTGGCGGCACGTCGGGGTTCCCCCGCCTCCTGCACCCCCGTAGTGGCACAAACAGACTCCACCAGTGGGATAGAGGGAGTTTATTGCTTCTCCAGGATGCAGCACAGCAAAGATGTAATCTGGTTACAGGGCCAGGCCTAGGACACCTCAGCCCCCCTTGAGATGGGGGAGACTGGGCCCCTAAATCCCAACCCGTTGCTTAGGTTGCTTCCTCCATGATACCAGACAGAAACCAAAAAGTCCCTTCCAGCCCTTCCCCCCAGCCAGGGGCTGGCCTCCCCTCCTTCCTTTGTTTCTCCTCCTGGGAGGTAACCGGTCAAACAGGTTACCTCCCTGTTCCATCAGCTACTCTGCTGGGCCGTGGTACAGACAGCAGCCAGTGGGGGTCACCCACAGCCCCAGCCTAGCAACCAGCAAGGTACCAACACTACGTCACACATGGCACACATGAAAAAGACCCCCTCAGAAAGAACAGAGTAATTCCTTCATTCCCAAATTTACTTAACACTGGCAAATGCTACCTGTGGGTTTTATGTGGTCACTGAGGGTACGTCTACACTACAGCGCTAGTTCGAACTAACTTAGTTCGAATTAGTTAATTCGAACTAAGCTAGTTCGAACTAGCGCATCTAGAACTAAAAACTAGTTCGAACTAGCGTTTTGCTAGTTCGAACTAGCGCGTCCACACTGATTGGACGCAGGGGGGCATTTAAGGGCAGCTGAAACCGGTTCTGGCAGGGCATCAGGTCAGCAGTTGCTTTGTGTGGCTGCTGTCTGAGGCTATCTGAGGCTCGTGCTTAAAGGGACCCCCCCTGGACAGCCGGTTCTCAGCTTTTCCTGCTTGCTTGCCAACCTCGCCGAGGGACAGCAAAGCGTCGGTCTCTGTGCCCGTCTGTGTCGGTGCTTCCCTTTGGGGGGGACCGCCGCAGGTGGCAACATGGAGCCACGGCTCGCCCTGCACCTTCTGGTGCACTTTCTGGACTTGCTGCTGCAAGCCTGCCAGCAATGGCTCGAGGCTGCCTGGCACCACCTGGGGAACGTCAGCCCCCTGCCTCTCCGCCTGGCCGCCCTGGGGGCCGTGGAGGAGCCACGGCGGCGCCCCGGCACCGGCGTGCCCCGCCGCATCTGGCGTCTGGACACCAGCAGCGACTGGTGGGACCGCATCGTCCTGGAGCGCTGGGACGACCGACAGTGGACCCAGAACTTTAGGATGAGGAGGGACACCTTCCTGGAGCTCTGCGAGTGGCTCGCCCCTGCCCTGCAAAGAAGGGACACTCGCATGAGGCCCGCCATCCCCCTCCAGAAGCGGGTGGCCATCGCCCTCTGGAAGCTCTCCACGCCGGACAGCTACCGATCCGTCGGGAACCAGTTCGGCGTGGGGAGATCCACTGTCGGAGCAGTGCTCATGCAGGTACGGCGCTCGTCGGCCACCGAGCCGGGGGGGTGGGGGGCTGCGAGGAGGGGATGGGCCGCCCCAGGGACAAAGGGGGGGGGGGAGGAGGCGAAGGCACCCCGCACCGGAGGGGTCAGGCTGTCCCGGCCGTACTACATGCCGCCAGGGGGGTTGCTTCCGGGAGTGGGGCGTGGGGCACTGCCAGGGCACGCACGCTCCCAGCCACCCGGGCGCCCCACTGATTGACGCTTTGCTGTGTCTCTCTCCGCAGGTGGTCAAGGCCATCAACCGGGTGCTGCTCCGCAGGGTGGTCCGCCTCGCCGACCTGGATGCCGTCATCCGGGGATTCGGCGCCCTCGGCTTCCCCAACTGCGGGGGGGCCATCGACGGGACGCACATCCCCATCCGTGCCCCGGAACACCAGGCGTCCCGGTACGTGAACCGCAAGGGGTACTTCTCCGTCATCCTGCAGGCCGTGTGTGACCACCGGGGACAGTTCACGGACATAAATGTGGGCTGGTCCGGCAAAGCACACGACGCACGGGTGTACCGGAACTCCTCCGTGTGCCAGCGGCTGCAGGACGGGACCTTCTTCTCCGACCGCCACATCAGGGTCGGGGACGTGGACATGCCCGTCTGCCTGGTGGGGGATGCCGCCTACCCACTGCAGCCGTGGCTCATGAAGCCCTACACGGGGCACCTCAATCCCTCCCGCCAGGCCTTCAATAACAGGCTGAGCAGGGCCCGCATCGTGGTGGAGGGGGCCTTCGGGCGACTGAAAGCCCGCTTTCGATGCCTCCTCACCCGTCTGGACCTGGCCGAGCACAACATCCCTCCCGTGGTGGCGGCATGTTGTGTGCTCCACAATTTGTGTGAGCGGAAGGGGGAGGCTTTCCTGCCAGCCTGGATGGCTGAGGCTGACCGCATGGCTGGACACTACGGTCAGCCCCGCACCGCCGCTGTCCGGGAAGCCCAGCGGGGGGCCATCCGGATCCGGGAAGCCCTGCGGGAGAGCTTCCAGGTGGAGGAGGAGGAGGACTGACCTCTCCCTGCATGCCCCACCGGGGCCTTCTTCCACCCTACCCCCCCCTTCCCCTTTCCTCTCCCTACCTACTGTCAAATAAAGACACCTGTTTTTCAAACAAAAACGTCTGTTTATTTCACAGAACTGGGGTGGGGGAGGGAGGAATGAAGGTGGGAGAAGGGAGGGGGAATCCTGGGACGAGGGAGCTGGAAGGGGAGGGGAGGGAAGGGAGGAAGGGAAAGGAAAGCTCAGGGGTGGGAGTCCGGCTGCCTCTCCCGTCTCGCCACACTGCGGGTCCGGGGGCGTCGGTGGGGAATGGTTGTGGAGGGGGGGGCAGAGAGGACAGGGGGTGTGGAGGAAGCAGGAGCGGAAGCAGGATCGGAAGCAGGAGGAGCAGGGGGAGCAGGGGGAGCAAGAGGGGGAGCAAGAGGGGGAGAAAGAGGGGGAGCAGGGGGAGGAGGAAATGGAAAGCGGTCCAGCAGGCTCTGGAGGTGGCCTCGCAGGGCACGGCCCTGCTCCTCCAGGGCCTCCAGACTCCTCTGGCGCAGCCTGAGGTCCTCCTGGACCCAGTGGTCCTGGAGACGGAGCTGTCGGTCCAGGAACCGGAGATGCCGCCTCTGGTAGTCCTCCTGGTTCCTGGCTGTCCTGCTTGCCCGGGCGCGGGCGGCTGCTGCAGGCGGTGTGGTGCGCCCTGCAGGCCCCGGTGCTGCAGCTGTGGTGCAAGAAGACCAGCGGTCAATTACCCCAGGGGCCCAGGTGTGTGAAACCCAGCTCCCCTCTGCAAGGCCAGGGCCCCTGCAGGATCCCCAGCTGCTGCTCCGTGGTGGGCAAGGCCCAGGCGCACGGTCCCGGGGCTCCCTCTCGCCCCAGCCCCCCGTACACATAAGGGGAACACGAGGGTACTCACAGGTGGACGCCTCCCCGGCCTCTGATGATGCAGGCGAGCGGCTCTGTGGGGTGCCTCGGGGGTCCCGGGTCCTGGGAAGGCTGGCGGCAGGCTCCTGGCTCTCAGAGCCCTCCTCCTCCTCCTCCGTCTCCAGGAGCGGTCCCTCTGCCCCGGGGTCAATCACGTCCCGGGGGGCAGGGACGGCATGAGGCCCCAGGATGCGGTCCAGGGCATGGAAGTGGGGGCAGGCCTCCGGGTCAGCCCCTGGCAGGCAGGCCCGGGAGTAGGACTGCCGCAAGTCCTTAATTTTGCAGCGCACCTGCTCCCGGCTGCGCTGGTGGCCCCTGGTGGCCAGACTGGCAGCCATGCGTCCGTAGACGGCCGCGTTCCGGTGGCTAGTGCGGAGATCGTGGACATTGGAGGCTTCCCCCCAAACCTCGATGAGGTCCACGATCTCCGCACTTGACCAGGCGGGCGCCCGCCTTTTGCGCCCCCGGGCAGGCTCCCGGGAGCCGCCAGGCTGGTCGTGGGGAGCAGTGGAGGGCTGGGAGCCCTCGGATGGCTGGCTCATTGTGTGGCAGGTGCAGGCTGTGCAGGCACGGGTGCTTGCAGCCTTGCAACTGGCACAAAGTGAGTAGCCAGCCCGTGGCCCTTTAAGGGCTCCGGGGCCGGGAGGGGGGCAATAGAGTTTCCCTGGTGTTGGCCAGAGTGGCCACCAGGGAAACCTGGGAAGCCTTAGCCTCCCACTAGTTCGAACTAAAGGGCTACACAGCCCTTAGTTCGAACTAGCTAGTTCGAACTAGGCGTTAGTCCTCGTAAAATGAGGTTTACCTAGTTCGAACTAAGCGCTCCACTAGTTCGATTCAAATTCGAACTAGCGGAGCGCTAGTGTAGCACCTATTAAAGTTAGTTCGAACTAACATCTGTTAGTTCGAACTAACTTTGTAGTGTAGACATACCCTGACTAGGAAGAGTGCAACATAACATATCCATATATGGAAAGATAGATTACAATACTTTATATTAAAGGCATATCACATTTAAACTGGCAGTGAAATTGACTGAGTGGCAGTAAAATTGATTGAGATTAAAATTAACAAAAGGGTAAAGAAAATTAGAAAAAACGGAAAGTAAGCCATCACACACATCTTGTGACCTCTTGGCCCCATCAATCAACTGGGCTAAGATTATTATACAAAGTAAGCAATAAATTGGGCTAAAATGTTAATGATCTCATGATTTATCTCATGCTGCCAGAATCTCTTTCCTTTCACATATTGCCTCAAAAATAGTGCATAAAGAAGTCCAGGCTTTGGAGTTTAGAAGAAACAGGAGAAGAAGATATCATAATATTTTAAAATGTATCAAATTGTACAGTGCACCGCATTACAGTTTGTGTATGCAATGAGAACAGAAATGACAAAAAAAAATGTAATTCAAAATCAAATGAGTATTTCTAATTTATTTTGTTATTTCTATTTCATTAAATGGCACGTCAGTAGTGGTGTCATGTGTTTACTCCTGCATAGTCTAACATATGTCATGCCATGTAATACTAGTACTGACATGTAATATGTACCAGTGCATATTTCATAGTAGTTTCATATTATGAAATACAATAATCAAATACTTTTGTGTGGATGCAATACATGACTTTCATAGCTTTAGCTCTGTACTCAAGACCTGTATTGCATCCACACAAAAGTCTCTGTCTTGCTGACATCTGCTGTATGGGTGTCTAATCATCAGCCAAAACTCAGCTTGGCTAAAATAGAGCTCTTTCCCTCTGAATACCTGTCCCCTACCTCTTTTCTTGATCACTCAGCATATGTCTACACTACAGCACTAATTCGAACTAACTTAATTCGAATTAGTTAATTCGAACTAAGGTAATTCGAACTAGTGCATCTAGACCTAAAAACTAGTTTGAATTAGCGTTTTGCTAATTCGAACTAGCATGTCCACATTGAGTGGACCCTAAACCGAGGTGAAGGATGGCCGGAAGCAGTGCCGGCAGGGCATCAGGTTAGGACTTAGAATGTGGAGCTGCTGTCTCAGGCTAGCCGAGGGCTGTGCTTAAAGGGACCCGACTCCCCACCCCGGACAGATAGTTCTCAGGGGTTCCCCGCTTGCTTGTCTAACTCAATGAGGGACAACAAAGCAGTCCTGGCTTGGAGTCCCCTGAGTGCCCACACTTGGCACATCACAGCACTCGGCCATCAGCCCAGCTGCACTTGCTGCAGGCTGCCATCTGGGGGAGGGGGTCAATCAGGGGACTGCAGGAGAGCTTCCACCCCAAGGAGCCCGCAGAACCAGCCCAGTCCTCCCCATTGGGGACTCGTACCCCATTCCTCCCTCACCTCCTTCCACTTATCCCTCCCTAGCCCCCCTTCCTGACGTACAAAATAAAGAAAACGTGTGGTCAAAAATAGAAACTCTCTTTATGGAACAAAACGCAGAGAGACTGGGAAAAGGAAGGGAAGAGAGAGGGTGGGAGAGAGGAGGGCAACTAAAATGATCAGGGGTCTGGAACAGGTCCCATATGAAGAGAGGCTAAAGAGACTGGGACTTTTCAGCTTAGAAAAGAGGAGACTGAGGGGGGATATGATAGAGGTCTATAAAAGCACGAGTGGTGTGGAGAGGGTGCATAAAGAAAAGTTCTTCATTAGTTCCCATGATAGAAGGACTAGAGGACACCAAATGAAATGAATGCGTAGCAGGCTCCAAACTAATAACAGAAAGTTCTTCTTCACAAAGCAAATAGTCAACCTGTGGAACTCCTTGCTGCAGGAGGCTGTGGAGGCTAGAACTATAACAGAGTTTTTTTAGATAAATTCATGGAGGTTGAGTCCATGGAGTGGTATTAGCTAGGGGGTAGAAATGGTGTCCCTGGCCTCTGTTTGTGGAAGGCTGGAGATGGATGGCACGAGCCAAATGGCTTGGTCATTGTCTTCGGTCCATCCCCTCCAGGGTACCTAGAGTTGGCCACTGTCAGCAGACAGGGTACTGGGCTAGATGGACCTTTGGTCTGACCCAGTACGGCCATTCTTATGTTTTTATGTTCTAAGATCAGGGCTCAGGGTCGGGGTCTCACTCGACCACCTTGATTTTCATGCAAAAATGCTCCTGGGTGGCCAGGCTGACAGCTATCCTGCCCTAGATGGCCACTTTCCTGTGCCTAGTGCAGAGGTCATGGACATTGGAGGCTTCCCCCCAAACTTGGATGAGGTCCACGATGTCCGCACTAGACCAGGCGGGCGCCTGCCTCTTGCGGCCCTGGGCAGGCTCCTGGGAGCCACCAGCCTGGTCCCAGGAAGAGGCGGAGGGCTGGGTGGCAGCGGGTGGCTGGCTCGTGCTGTGCCAGGTGCAGGGTCTGCTGGCTGGGTGCTAGCAGGCTTGCCCCTGGCACGGGCACCGTAGCCAGACTGTGCCCCTTTAAGGGCTCTGGGGCCGGGAGGGGGGCAATAGAGTTTCCCTGGTGGTGCCCAGAGTGGCCATCAGGGCAAGCTGGGGAGGGCTAGCCTCCCACTAGTTCAAATTAAGTGGCTACACAGCCCTTAATTCGAACTAGTTAATTCAAACTAGGCGTTAGTCCTCGTAGAATGAGGTTTAGCTAGTTCGAATTAAGCGCTCCACTAGTTCGAATTAAGTTCGAACTAGCGGTTTGTATGTGTAGCGCCTATGAAAGTTAATTCGAACTAATGGCTGTCAGCTTCTGTGAGCCCCTGAGCAAGGTATGTGGGGGCTGGATCCACACCCTGGAAGGACTGGGGACTTGGGTGAAAGGGCTACCTGGATCATGGCTCTGACTCAAGCCCTCACAACCATGCAGAGCACACGGCGCGGTGCTCCAGTGGTGATTTAAAGGGTTCTGGGCTCCAGCTGCCACCACTGCTGCAATAGCAGTAGATGTGCCTGGGTACCCTGGGACCTTTTGAATCACTGGGCCACGAGATAACTGCTGCCTTTGACCCCCCTGTTGGCAGGCCTGTTTATCCATTTTTAGGTGAGGGGCAGTCTTTTTGTTTTGAGTATTTGGAGAACTGCTACTTAGCACCGATTGATCTAGAAAACAAAATATTTCAGTGTCTCCTGTTTGTGTAGCAATGAAATAGTTCTGAGCAAGTAAGGGTATGTCTACACGACAGCATTATTTTGAAATATCTAATTTCGAAATAGTTATTTCAAAATACCTTATTTCGAAATAACGCGTCTACACACAAAATGCATTTCGAAATAGCTTTTTGCCATTTCAAAATAGCGCGTCCACACTGATTGGATGCTGAATCACATTTAAGGCCAGCCAGAACTAGTTCCAGCAGGGCAACAGGTCAGAAATTACCTTGTGGCCAGGGCGGCCAACAGGGCACCCTCGGAAGGACTGGAGGCCCCCATTTCGAAATAAGCATCTACACAGCACTTATTTTGAAATAGCAATTTCGAAATTGGAGCTATTCCTCATGGAGTGAGGTTTACCAATTTCAAAATAAGCCCTTCGCTATTTTGAATTAATTTCGAAATAGCAGTTGGCTTATGTAGATGCTAGGAAAGTTATTTCGAAATAACGGCTGTTATTTCAAAATAACTTTGCTGCGTAGACATACCGTAAAAGATGATAAGCACCCAGGCTACGTCTACACTGGCATGATTTTCCGGAAATGCTTTTAGCGGAAAAGTTTTCTGTTAAAAGTATTTTCGGAAAAAGCGCATCTAGATTGGCAGGATGCTTTTCCGGAAAAGCACTTTTTGCAGAATAGCGTCTGTGCCAATCTAGATGCGCTTTTCCGCAAAAAAAGCCCCGTTCGTCATTTTCGCGATTGGGGCTTTTTTGCGGAAAAGAAATCTCTGCTGTCTACACTGGCCCTTTTCCAGAACAGTTTTCCGGAAAAAGACTTTTGCCCGAATGGGAGCAGCATAGTTTTTCCGGAAAAGCACTGATGATTTTACATTAGATCATCAGTGCTTTTCCGGAAATTCAAGTGGCCAGTGTAGACAGCTGGCAAGTTATTCCGGAAAAGCGGCTGATTTTCCGGAATAACTGGCCAGTGTAGACACAGCCCCAGTTTTTTAATTAGAGGAGAAGCTGTTTTCACTCAGTGTTATGTTGGCATTATTTTTTTCTCAGGCTACGTTTACACAGCAACGTTACTTTGGAATAACAGAAAAAAGTCTGTGTCTTTGCACAAGCCGTTATTTAAATAATGTCGAAGTAATGTTGAGCTGGAAGACTGCTTACTCTGACTCCTGTAACCCTCATTGTACAAAGAATAAGGGAAATCAGGGGAAGAGTGCTGTATCCCAAAATAACTGCTGTGTAGACAGCGCCAAAAGTCGAAATAAGCTATTTTGACTTAAGCTACCCAATTAGCATTGCTTAAGTCGCATAGCTTATTTTAAGTTTAGCCCTGCTATGTAGACGTGCCCTAGGAGTTTAAAAACAGCTGCACCTTAAGTTAGTGTATAGTATAGTATAGTATAGTATAGTATAGTATAGTATAGTATAGTATAGTATAGTATAGTATAGTATAGTATAGTATAGTATAGCTTAGCTTCTTTTGAAAGTATCAAAGTAGGATAGAGCAGTGTTTCTCAGCCAGTGGTACAAGTACCCTTAGGGATACTCAAGAGAAGTCTGGGGGATACATCAACACAACTGACATTTGGAGAAAACTTAATTTTTGTTTTAAGTTTTACAGAGCTTTGTTATTTTTATACTTTTTACACACAAAAATGTCATCGTCCACCCGGCTACAATTAAGTTGTTTAAACAAATGCTCTACAAGGGTAGAAAAAAATTGTGTGTGTCTGAAAACTGTAGGTACTGGGGATACTATATATATATATATATATATATATAAAGGGGTACTTTATAAAAAAAGATTGAGAAGCACTGGGATAGAGGAAAGGCACTACACGGTTGGGGAAAAAATAACAGAAATAAATGAATTTAAAGAGAATGGGGAAGGTGATGGGGGACAGAACAGAGGGAAAGAAAGGTGGATGCGAGAGAAGAAGCACAGGGAATGAGGAATGGAGGAAAAAGGTTTAATACAATGCATTTTAGGAGGAAAAGGGAACGAAAGAGCAGGACACGTTTTAAAGGGTGGGTAAAATATAATGTAAGAGGAATGAAAGAAAAGGTGGGGGTGAATGTACAAAGCATGGAAAAGGGGGAAGAATAAAAGATAGGGAAGACAAATAAGGAGCATGGGGAATTATTACAAAATTATTTGTCATTGTCTGATGGACACAGAATTCTTCAGGACTCCTTTGTAGAGTCACAATAAATTGCTATTGGTTATTGTGACAAGGTCTATAAATCTCTCACAAAATACAGACAGGGACCTTCCTGACTTCCAGACATTGATGCCTCAGCTCAGCTTTGAGAAATGCCAATTCCAGAGAGATACTCCCAACATTACAAGGATTAATGATGGTAACCCCAGCTATACAGTGGGAAGAACAGCGCAGCTTAAGGTAGACTCCACAGAAGAGCACAGTGTGATACTCCATGTGATACTCAGGGGATCAGTGATGTACTCATATTTAGAATATTAACTCACCACTGTGGTTTGAACAGTAATTTATATGTGAAGATACATAAAGATGAAATCTGTAATATATGCAAAGTTACAGAAATAGTGGATCATCTGTATGGTAATGCAAAGAGCTCGCCGGGGAAAAAAAGACTCCTTATGAAGAAGTTTAAACACTTCAAAGATAACTGACTATCCTCTGAAGGCTTGTCTACACTACGGAGAAGATAGACGCTGCCAGTCAATCTTCCAGGGTTTGAATTAGCAGGTCTAGTGAAGCCACGCTCATTCAAAATGAGAGGGTGCTCCTCATGAGAAGTAAGGGAAGTCAATGGGCTCCTGTCGACCTCCCGCTATGTGGATGGTGCCAAATCATGATGTAAGGTACTTAGACTCCAGCTATGTAATCAGGGGCAGCCCGAGGTGGGCTGCTAGCAGCTGGAGCCCGAGGCGAAATGAGCAATCGGCGCCTCCGCCTCCACATCCCTCAATGGCGTGACTTCATTCTTGGGCACCCCGTTTAACGTGGTGCCCTAGGCGACAGCCGAGTCGGCCTATACGTATGGGCCGTGCCTGTATGTAATTAATATATCCAGAGTTGTGTATCATGAGTCGACTTTCCCCTTTAGTGTAGATCAGACCTGAAGGATTTAGTGAGGATTGGGAAAGCGGGACAAAATAAGAAAATGTAGTAGAGTTTTGTTAAAAAAATAAAGAGGGACGTAAGACAGTGTAGAGGCATGAACGTACAATGAATACGTGGGGGTATAGATTCAGTAGATGAGTCTGTTTCACCATAAAATATCAGAAGAAGGGGCAGAAGTGCTTGTGACTGATAAGGAGCAAAAACTCTCTGGCAATAAATCAGAAGGATTAACATGAAACTGCATCAGAAGCTATTAACCCACAGGGAGCGTCTGGGAGATAGACATGAAAGCCCATTGGATCTAGGACCTTTGGACTCTCAGCTATCTTACGTTTATGTTACACTGCCTTTTTGCTTGATGATTTGATTGTACCCATTGTTGTCCTGTCCAGGGAGTGACCCAGATTGCTTGAAGCAGAACTTGACTGCAAGGCTGTCTTCCTTACAGCTGACACATCAGTCACCACCAAAGAATACCTAACACAAATTGTGGTTTGTAATGTCTTTATCCCTTCTAAAATGCAGAGAACTGCATGCAACACTTCATAATATTCTTCAGGGAGGAGTTGGACAATGCCCTTTCCCCTTTGGGTTAAAAATTTGCTAGCGTTGCTTCCTTTTCTTGACCCTATAGTCCATCACTGAGATGGACTGAAATCAAGAAGGAACAAAAATAATTTCTGACAGCTTGAAAGGAAGCCCTCAAGGACCTTTTTTTTAATCATCAGAAAGAATTTACTGAGGACAATTTTAATGTGCATCACAAAAAGAAGCCAACCCCAAAGTATGTCTCCTTGTCTGAATCAGACAGGACTGCAGGAAATGAATGCAACACTTGTTATCTGGCACTAATGTGATATCAAAAGAACAAAATCTTATTTGGCAATCTTGATAAGAGACACTGATTCTTGATCAAGTCCATGTTAATGAGGAATGCCAACAATATGCCAGAATCCAAGTGATAAATTACAGCAAGCAGATAAAAAGAGAGGAAAAAAACCAACAAGTCCGGGAACTGAGACTTCTTAGTCAGCAAGTAGAGACAACCCTGAGACATAACATAAAATAAACTACTTTGTATTGAACTAGACAGGTGTATTTCATTAAAAATACTGAGCCTATAGCTTTTTAAAACTAATTAATCCTAGCTTTCAAAACAGAACATCTTTCTTATTAGAGAAAAACTGAAAATAATAGTACAGTATTTAATTGCATTTCCAGTGATTCACACAGCACAAAGATGCCATAAGCCCTTTCATAGAATCATAGAATACAAGAACTGGAAGGGACCTTGATAGATCATCCAGTCTAGTCCCCTGCCCTCACGGCAGGACCAAGCACCATCTACATCATCCCTGATGCAAGTCTATACAACCTGCTCTTAAATATCTTCAGTGATAGAGATTCCACAATCTCCCTAGGCAATTTATTCCAGTGTTTAACTATCCAGACAGGCAGGAAGTTTTTCCTAATATTCAACCTAAATCTCCCTTGTTGAATTAAAGCCAATTGCTTCTTGTCCTATCCTTAGAGACCAAAGAGAACAATTTTTCTCCCTCTACCTTGTAACACCCTTGTAGATACTTGAAAACCATTATTCTGTCCCTCTCAGGCTATGTCTAGACTGCAGGCTTCTTACAGAAGAACCTTTGTTCAGAAGAGAGCTTCCGAAAAAACTTCTTCTGAAAGAGAGCGTCCACATACAAAAGCACATAAGAAAAGTGATCTGCTTTTTCAAAAGATAGAGTCCACACTGAATGGACGCTATCTTGAATTTAAGCTGATAGAGATGTAGCCGTGTTAGTCTGGTGTAGCTGAAACAAAATACAGGACTATGTAGCACTTTAAAGACTAACAAGATGGTTTATTAGATGATGAGCTTTCGTGGGCCAGACCCACTTCCTCAGATCAAATAATGAAAGAAAGTAGTCACAACCATATATACCAAAGGATACAATTTAAAAAAAATGAACACACATGAAAAGGACAAATCACTTTTCAGAACAGATACAATTTTGTGGTGACCTTGAAGCTTTTTTTCGCCGCCTCCGCCTCCGAGAATATTTCCAAACCACCAATGAACACCAATCTGACCTACCAGATCCCCCCTATCAACACAAAAGGAAGAATAATTCTATATGGACTCCCCCTGACGGTCGGAATTACAATCTAGATTTCTATATACAAAGCTTCCGCAACAACGCACAGACTGACATTATTCGCAAACAACAACAAGCGACACACAATCTCAGCCACGCTGAACAACATGCCGTCCAGAGTCTCAAAAACAACCTGGACATTATAATCAAACCAGCTGACAAAGGTGGTGCTGTGGTCATTATGAATAAGGCCGACTATAACCAAGAGGCAACCAGACAACTCTCCAACACCACATTTTACAAACCTCTCTCCTCTGATCCTACCTCGGAATACCAAAAGAAATTACTCTGTCTCCTTAAAAGCCTCCCTACAGCTACTCAGGAATATATCCACACAGAAACACCTTCCGACCCCCGACCAGGATTTTTCTATCTGCTTCCCAAGATCCATAAACCTGGACACCCCGGACGCCCCATCATCTCTGGTATTGGCACGCTCACTACTGGTCTATCCAGCTATGTAGACTCTCTCCTCAAACCCTACGCAACCAACACCCCCAGCTATCTCCGAGACACTACTGACTTCCTAAGGAAACTACAAAACATCGATAACCTCCCCAATAACACCATCCTTGCCACCATGGATGTAGAAGCACTATACACCAACATCCCACATGAAGACGGATTACAAGCTATTAGAAACACTATCCCAGAGGACACCACTGCCAACCTGGTAGCAGACCTATGTAACTTTGTTCTCACCCACAATTATTTCCAGTTTGAGAACAACTTATACCTCCAGATCAGCGGCACAGCCATGGGTACACGCATGGCCCCACAGTATGCTAATATCTTTATGGCTGACCTAGAACAACGTTTCCTCAACTTCCGTCCCCTTTTACCCCTTCTCTACTTACGCTACATCGATGACATCTTTATGATCTAAACGCATGGCCAAGAAACACTGGAGACATTCCACAGAGATTTCAACAACCTACACCCCACCATTAACCTCAGCCTGGACCATTCCACACGAGAGATCCATTTCCTGGACACCACAGTACAAATCAACAATGGAAAATTAGACACCACCCTCTACAGAAAACCCACTGACTCATACAGTTACCTACATGCTTCCAGCTCCCATCCAGCACACACCATACGATCCATCATCTATAGCCAAGCCCTTCGATACAACCGCATCTGCTCTAATCCCACAGACAGAGACCAGAAACTTCAGGATCTCTACCAAGCATTTATAAACCTCAACTACCCACCTGGAGAAATAAAAAAGCAAATTGAAAGAGCCAAACGAATACCTAGAAACCATCTACTACAAGACAGACCCAAGAAAACCAACAATAGAACACCACTTGTCATCACCTACAACCCCCAACTTAAACCTGTCCAACACATTATCAATAGATTACAGCCTATACTGGAACAGGATACTAAACTCCAAGAAGCTCTGGGAGACAGTCCCATAGTCTCCTATAGACAACCACCTAATCTCAAGATGATTCTTACCAACAACCACAGGACATACCACACTAATACCAACCCTGGTACCTTCCCTTGCAACAAACCCCGCTGCCAGCTTTGTCCTCATATTCACTCTGCTGACACCATTATTGGGCCTAACCAAGTGAGTTACAAGATCAAGAATACATATTCCTGCGCCTCCAGAAATATAATCTATGCTATCATGTGCCGTAAGTGTCCGTCTGCTATGTACATTGGACAAACGTCTCAGACACTTCGCCAAAGAATCAATGCCCACAAAACAGACATTAGACAGGATCACAAAGAAAAAACAGTTGCTTGTCATTTCAACCAGAAAGGACACAGTCTTAATGACCTGCTAACCTGCATCCTACTTCAGAAGACATTCAAATCTGCACTTGAAAGGGAATCCTCTGAACTGGCATTCATGCTAAAATTCGACACTCTCCGCACCGGAATTAACAAAGACCCCGGCTATCTTACACATTACAACGATAGCTTCCCCAATTATCACCTCTAATACTATTAACTCACAGACATTTCCCCTTCCCCACCTCTAATATCATTAACTCACTGGCATTCACCTTCCTTCCCTCTCCCCCCCGCATCCCCTTCTGTTCTGAAAAGTGATTTGTCCTTTTCATGTGTGTTCATTTTTTTTAAATTGTATCCTTTGGTATATATGGTTGTGACTACTTTCTTCCATTATTTGATCTGAGGAAGTGGGTCTGGCCCACGAAAGCTCATCATCTAATAAACCATCTTGTTAGTCTTTAAAGTGCTACATAGTCCTGTATTTTGTTTGAATTTAAGCTGTGATTACTAT
Organism: Pelodiscus sinensis; assembly: GCF_052426305.1. Classification (NCBI taxonomy): domain Eukaryota; kingdom Metazoa; phylum Chordata; order Testudines; family Trionychidae; genus Pelodiscus; species Pelodiscus sinensis. The sequence continues at coordinate 10,525,202 of NC_143064.1, read as the reverse complement.
GGATGGAGAGGCCACCAGGGCACCTGTGCTTTTTTCTCTTTCCTCTTCTTTTGAAAGAAATCCCTATTCCCTGTCCACACACGCCCTTTTGCAAAAGAGCTCTTTTGGAAAAAAGGCTTCTTCCTCATAGAAAGAGGTTTACCAATGTTGGAAAAACTCCTCTGTTCTTTCAAATTTTTTCAAAAGAAAGTGATTGCAGTGTGGACATAAGTTCCAGGTAGATCTTGGATTGCACTTCAATTCAAAAAGTGATCTTGAGCGTAAAAAGGTTGGAGACCACTGGTCTAGATAGGACTTTGTTTGCCATGAGTCCAGAGCGCTGGATATTATGACCTCTCAAAGTTACTTCCAGTTCTATGATTCTATGATTATGCCTGCTCCTACATCCAGTTCCTAAAACCACAATACTGTTTAAATAGTATTGTTTTAGTTTTGTTAAAGACATGTTCTTATGTCTGTGTCATGTATTAGAATTGTTAAATAGGCCTAACAATGAAAATGGACACAATCCACAGTATCCTAGGATTCTGCCCATCAAATATAGGTCTTTGACATAGGAGTATAATACAGTACTTGGAGGACTCTAGGATCATTTAGTCCAATCCCCTGCTAGCACAGGTAACCCCATCATATAATCCCATTCCTACAGCTTTATCAAATTTTTAACCATTTACAGCCTAAATTTATTCACAGCTTCTTTATACACAAGCATCTTCTGCAGGGTTGTTTATCCTGCCAATGGTCATATTTCTAGTAAGGAATAGGAGACCAACAATCATTAAAATGAACAATAAAGCAAGAAATATTCATCTGATTGGAAAATGTTCAACCTAATGTAGCTTGTTTGGATGTTTACCTAGGCTATGTCTAGACTGCAAGCCTCTTTTGAAAAATACTTTCGAAAAAGCCTCTTTCGAAAAAGAGAATCTAGACTACAACTAATACTTTCGAAAAAGCAAGCCACTTTTTCAAAAAAGAGTACCCAGGCAGTCTGGATGCTCTCTTTTGAAAAAGCACAGTTTGTATTACATAGCGCCTTTTTTCGAAAGTGCTCTTTTGAAAAAAGGCGTTTTTCCTTGTAAAATGAGGTTTTCCGCGATTGAAAAAAATGCCCCATTCTTTCAATTTACTTTCGAAAGAATGCAGCAGCAGTCTAGATTCAGGGGGAGTTTTTTCAAAAAAAGGCCATTTTTTTTCAGAAAAACTCTTTAATCTAGACACACACTAGAGTGGAAATGACAAAAATCTGGCAAGCAGTAGAGTTGTTATTTTAAAGTGCACACAACTTTAGAGCTCTTCATACTACATGCATGTTACCATTTCAGATCTCTTTTGAACTCTCAGCACACAAATCTATCCTCCTATATACATATTCGTGATGAATACAAATATAGACTTTTGCATTCATGTCCACACAAACTGCTCATGAATTTGTAGCTTGCCCTCCATCTACATGCTAACACAAAAAAGGGAACTTTGCAGAACCTCTTGTAAACTGAAGTTGTTAGGGCTCCTTTAACTCAGTCATCTATTTCTCTGGGCCCAGCAGGGCTAACAGCCACCACAAGCCCCTAAGCAAGGTGCAAGGCAGCGCTCTGCACCCCCAGAAGGGGTGGAGCTGAGAGCAGTCACCAAGAGAGTTTAGGTTGGTTCAGCAGCGGTGTGCCTTCCCCCCACATCCCCGCCCTCAGAGCTGTGCAGAGCAGCGCTACAATGCTCTAGCAGCAATTCAAAGGGACCTGGGATTCCAGCTGCTGCTGTGGTTGCATTAATCGCAGCGGAAGCTCTGGCCTCCTTTTGAGGCTCTGGGGAATTGTCCCCTTCTCTCCCCCTTCATCAGCAGTCCTGTCTGGGCCACTCCTTTAGTCTTCCGTCTGGTATGTTAAAACAAATCCATTTGTTCCGAGTGATTTGTCCAAAAAGTGAAATTGATAGAAGATTCTCTGACCCTAATAACCACGGCAGATGTTGGGAGAAATTATTCTAATAATAAAACAACATTTTACTTACATAGCCTTTTCCATGTGGATCTCAAATCATTTTATGACCAAGTGAGTTATAAGATCAAGAACACATATTCCTGCGCATCCAGAAATATAATCTACGCTATCATGTGCCGAAAGTGTCCGTCTGCTATGTACATTGGACAAACATCTCAGACACTTCGCCAAAGGATTAATGCCCACAAAACAGATATCAGACAAGATCACAAAGAGAAAACAGTTTCTTGCCACTTTAACCAGAAAGGACACTCTCTAAATGACTTAGCCACCTGCATTCTGCTACAAAGACCTTTTACATCTGCACTTGAAAGGGAATCCTCTGAACTGTCATTCATGTTAAAATTCGACACTTACCAACAAGGACTTAACAAGTCTTTGAACTTTCTCACCCATTACCAAGACAGTTTCCCCAATTATCACCTGTAATACCATTAACTCACAAACATCCCACTCTCCCTACCTTTAATATCAGCAATTCACAGACACTTACCTTCCTTCCTCCCCCTTCCCACCCCCCCGCATCCCCCTTCTGTTCTGCAATGTGATTTGTCCTTTTCATATTTGTTCATTTTTTTAAATTGTATCCTTTGGTATATATGGTTGTGACTACTTTCTTCCACTATTTGATCTGAGGAAGTGGGTCTGGCCCACGAAAGCTCATCATCTAATAAACCATCTTGTTAGTCTTTAAAGTGCTACATTGTCCTGCATTTTGCTTCAACTACCCCAGACTAACACGGCTACATTTCTATCACCATTTTATGACCAGTACATTTCCCAATTCCTCAATAGAGAGAGAAGAACTATTAGCCCTTTTCTCAGAGGCATGGAGATTAAGTGAATTGTCCAATGTCACAAAGCAATTCAGTTGCATAACTGGAATGCCAATGCCCAACTCCAAGTCCAAGTTTTGTAACTTTGTGTCGTTGTTACATTTATGACCTCATGCTCGTGATTTCAAATTACATATACTGTAGTAAATGGAGTTGTCTTTCAAACACGTAACAAATCATAACCAAGTATCCATGATTATGATCTGATCCAAAAGCTAAAGACATGAATTGACTTTAGTTACTCTCAATAACTTTCAGTATTTTTATCATTATTTATATTACAGTGGTGCTTAGATCCCTAACACAAAAATGGGGATCCTATGTTGCTGGCATTATACATACATATGATAGAGGCAGTCCCTGCCACTACATTTACTAAGTATACAGGGTAGACAAAATATTATCAATCCTATTATACTGATAGGGAACAGAAGCACTGAGCAATTAAAGCGATTAGGTCACACAAGGAGCTGGAAGAAAACCCAGCTCTCCTGAGTTCTGTTCCTGGTCTTCACCCCATACCATCCTTCCTCTTGACCTTACATTTCTGTAGGTTTTAAGATTGCATGTAACACTCCAAATAACACTTCCTTAGTTACCTCAGAACCAGATAATTTAAAATTAGCTATAGGTCCTCGTAAGTATGTTGGCAATAGATTTTTTTAAAAATGGCAGTAAAACACACATATCATTTTGCTCGTAAAACTTTTAGTGAAACTGTTCTGAAATATTGAGGAAAAGTGTAGCACACAAGTTCAGAGACCTAAATAAAGTGAGTTGGCTCTAGTGTAGATGTGGTAATTGGGTTTTGCTGGAAATAGTGTCCTGACCCGTGCTGCTTCCTGCAGTGCCCATTGGCCAGGAACGGTGAATTTTAGCCAATGGGAGCTGCGAGCGGCTATTCCTGTAGATAGTTAAATAAAGTGTCTGATAGCTTGCCATGGTGAATTGCATCCAGCTTGCAGACTACTTATTGCCCGGCCCTGGATTCAATGATGGCTAAACTCAGGGTATGTCTACACTACCCCGCTAGTTCGAACTAGGAGGGTAATGTATGCATACCGCACTTGCTAATGAAGCCCGGGATTTGAATTTCCCGGGCTTCATTAGCATAAGCGGGGAGCCGCCATTTTTAAATCCCCGCTGCTTCGAACCCCGTGTAGCGCGGCTACACGGGGCTCGAACTAGGTAGTTCGGACTAGGGTCCTATTCCGAACTACCGGTACTCCTCGTGAAACGAGGTGTACCGGTAGTTCGGAATAGGCACCCTAGTCCGAACTACCTAGTTCGAGCCCCGTGTAGCCGCGCTACACGGGGTTCGAAGCAGCGGGGATTTAAAAATGGCGGCTCCCCGCTTATGCTAATGAAGCCCGGGAAATTCAAATCCCGGGCTTCATTAGCAAGTGCGGTATGCATACATTACCCTCCTAGTTCGAACTAGGAGGGTAGTGTAGACATACCCAAAGCTATTTTCTGCTGTCTCTGGTGAAAACTCTTCTAAAACCGATACCATCACCATTATCTGTCTTGGAATTTTCTTACTGTAGATTGTGCTGTTCTACTCTGAATTACCTTCATTTAAATATTTTAATTAATATATACATTGTAAGGCTTCTTTGTCTTTAGGTTATAACTAAAAAATGGAGGAACAACATCTTTTAGTTAGTTAGTTAGTTATGCACAATTTTAATATCTCGGCTTTCATCTGTGCTAAAAGCCTACTTGTATAAAGTGAGTGTCTGACACTAATACGTCACAAGTGATAGCAGATTATCAATGAAAGTGTTTTACTTCATTAAGATTAAGACTAACTTAGCTTTGATTCAAGGGGCTATTAAGCTCTTAACATGATAGCCAAAGACATTTTGTGCTGTGCCAGATGATAAATTGAGACTCACCATCTTATCTGTGCTGTGGCACAAGAGCAGAAAGGAAATTTTTAAAAGAAAAATCTTGGTAGCTCATGAGCCTACCACAAATAGTACAGAAATCTTGTCTCCATAGAGACAGCACAGATTTCTGTTACTCAACACAATTACAGAGAAAACATACCAACAATACTGTTATAAGACCTTAGAGGAGGCAGCAGAAAACTGCTCAATTTGTCATTCTTCATATGTATATTCTGAACCAGATTATTAAATTCAATATGCTGAAATAGTTGTCTCTAAATCTGCTGGTCTCTACAAAATGAGAGTGTGCTATTTTCCTACCAGTTTATCTAGCCACGTTCTCTTCAATAGCTGTTGTCTCCTGATGTTTATTGTAGACAGAGTATAAATGATGGCTTACAACACAAATTTATTCCAACAAGCAGGTCACAGATAGTGCAAACAATATTCTAAAGAGCTCATGATAAGACTGTCACTGAAACATTCCACAGGACAGAAAAACTAGTCAGGCTCCCCAATTATATATTGCAAATATGTTTAGATATAATTAATCCTATCTTCTACTTTCTGGTCACCTCTGTTCTGCAATTCTTTCCCATCTTATGATTCTTAAAGGGAAACTATGAGAAGTTTTATATGTGGGTTAGTTAAAGAAGTATCCTTTGCTTTTACTGTTTCTTGCAGTGTAATGGAAAGAATGCCAGCTCTTGATAGATGTAAATAAATGCATTTTAAAAAAATGGAAGGGCAAAATACAGCAGAGGAGAAGAAAAACCACTGATGACTTTATAGCTACAAATTTCCTTCACGAGCAGCTCACACATTAATTCAATAACTTCTTGTATCATTTAGCATGTAAGTAACAAAACTAAAAGACCATAATAATGACCAAGAAATAAATATGTGATCTGGAAAAGCATCACTATTCGTCTTTTGTTTTGTTTTGTTTGCCTCCATTCTTGTAAAATGTGCTGCAACTAGCTGCAGAATATTTAAAACAAATAAATAATCTTGCAGGTATTCTTCAATGCACTTGCTAGATCACCTTAGTGTTCATGCAGTCCGGAGTGAAAAGTCTCGTGCCTGCAGAGGAAATACCCTTCCATCTAGCAAAGAACAACTTAGGCTCAAACAGTCCTGTGCAGGAATTCCAAGCAGTACCATGTCGAACACTCAGAGCATCTGGGCTCAGCAGTTTAGGGCATGACAAAATGCAGAAACAACAGGAATGAGCCTAACTGACATCAGATTACTGCACCACTCTTTGTAGGTTTGTTTGCTGGTTTAACTGCTGGCTGTATAATTTCAATAATTAGAATCCAACTGGCTGAGCCACATTGCAATGCAGCTGCAACCCCCTAAAGAAATTTTAGACAGGCTATTAAAGAATGATTTATGAAGCAGGCTTTTGTTCAACCAAGTGTTTAGAATTTAATAACGTTGCCTGCTTAATTTTGAACTGGACACAACCAAGCTAGGCAACCGCAAACAACAACAGTAACGGAAGCGTTATGAGATCAGTGTAGATGTGACGAGTAGGGAGAGGTGAAAGTGATTAAAAGTTTGAGCATCATTTCACCCTTTCATGATGGGCAATTTTTCACATCCAATATTGGGCTACCATCTTGAGACAAAGGTTATTTTTCCCACTTTGAAACAAAAGATAACCTGGGGGAATGCATGAACTAACTAACATGCCAGCCACCTTTTGTCTGAAAGTCCATGTGTTTTGAGAGAATCTGGTACAATGGCCATCTTTGATATTTGCCTTTTCTGCTTTGCTGGAGGAACCCACATACATGGGACAGTGAACCATACCCAGGTGGTATGTGGGTTACATTGGCACAAACAGGAGCTGGGAGAGATAGAAGAAAAATCTTTGTAAAGATTCTAGAAGCTGATTCTGACTTTCTTCTTACTATACAAATTTTCTTACTAAATGACATCCCATATAGGCCCAATCCAATTCCCATTTAAGCCAGTGGACAGACTGCTACTAACTTTCAGGACCCAGAATCAATGTGCAGTTATTATTTGACCATCAGTTTTCATGAGGTACTGGAAGGAGAGCTCTGTAAGCTTAAAAATTCTCTGTCTCATCAGCAGAAATTGGTCCAATAAAAGATATTACCCTGTCTCTCTAATATCCTGGGATTAACATGGCGGCAACACCAGTGCATATTTTAGTCCATAGGCCTATTGTGGACAAATTATCTCATTCATACAGGTCCTCATGTCAATGACAAAGTCAAGATCAGGCATTTTTACCAGCTTTGCAGTAAGCAACTGGAACATGAGTGCACGTGATGGAGTTTAGGCAAGACATAGTGATCAGTATCTCTTGTTAGCAAATGATTTTGAAGTATACAATTTAGTTAAGAAAGAATATATGCAATTGCACAGAACAAACAGTGTTGTCTGCTATCACTTTCCTAGGTGTTGGTTCCTCTCACAATGCTATGTACAGCAAATAGGACATAGAAGCATTAATTCTTTCAGTGAAGTGAGGACTTGGTAGGTTTTGCTGTGACTAAGTTTTAGGCAGGAACTATGAGGCCAGTTGCTCTGAATTCCACAAAGATGCTGTTTTGTATTATTAATATGTATTTATTTTGCTCCAGACTCTACAATACACACAAAAAAAGACAGCTTTGACTGCAAATGGCTTATTGTGTAATTATAGACACATAGAAGTCAGGGGACACTGGGAACTCCAGGGTTAATTTATGGGTAGGTCACTTTAAAAAATCTAATTCTTAATTTATAAAACAATATAATTCACACTACCAGCTCTCTTCCTGACTTCCTTTCTCCTGCGATTCTCTAACCCATTGTAGAAAAAGTATAGATTTTTTTGGACAATATTTGAATGTGGCTTGGCAAAGTGGGCTAAGAATATTATTCCATACATAGAGGGCAGCATCATAAAAATGCATGAAGATGTGAGCAAGAGATGGAAGTGAGCAGAGGCTGACATTGGTGGGGAAGAGGATAATGAGATACGAAGTGCCGTGAAGACTGTGCAGAGTACTGAACACACAAGTGCAATGTTTGAACTTGAAGGCAAGCAACAGGGGTCCAGCTGAGGAATGCAGAGAGGGGAGCGGTAGATTCAGGTTAACAGGCAAAGAGGATCATTTTAGTGCCTGGCTTGTTGGAAGAACTGGAAGGTGGTGATGTGAGTATGAGAAACACCTAAGATGAGGAGGTGGCTGCAGGATTCATGACAGGAGATCTACAAGTATTTTGGACATCTAGAAAAAGAGAGAGAGTTAATTTTTTAGTACACTGTGGAAGCAACATCAGGAGGAGTGGTCACAACATGGATGTAGGGAGGAGAGGAGAAGAACGAGTCTATGAGGCCCCGCAGATGCCTTTACAACCAGGATAATTGTGGAACTGAGAAAAAGAAAGAAAACTGGGATTTAGTATAATTTCAACAGATGGTTTGTGGGGAGAAGGCACCGTTGAATGGTGGGAAGGGTGATGAGCCAAATGAGATAGACAGACAAATATATGGGGGATAAAGCATAGGGGCTGGGTGAGTTGTTCAAGTACGATTCTAACAATATGCTAGTAAGGAAATATAAACCCTCCACTTTTAACCTGCCTGTGGCATTCAGGCTCAGAGTATGGATTCAGAATGATGGCTCTTCTAGGAATCATGTTGGAGTAGAGCAGAGCACTTTCGCTCCATCAATTTATTCCCAGGAGTAGTACTTTTTAGCAGGGGTAGGTCTAGGAATGACTTTTTACAAAATAGCACTTGCGGTATGTCAAGTTCCATGCAAGGAGTAAGGATTTTGTATTCAGTTAACTAAACGTCAATATTTTAGAGGAAAGTAATAAAGCCTTTTATGCGCTGACTATAATGAAATCCACCTGCCTTTGCTGTTCAGAAGTGTATGGAAGAAAGACTTCTTTCAGGGAACTTAGAGTTAAAGGATGAAGAAACTCAACATAGAAACTTTTGATAAACCGCCTTTTCAAATTGTACATCCATTTATCAAGATACCTTTGGGACACACACTATTTCATCTCTTGCTCTGTAGATAGAGCAATTTTCCCTCAACACTATTACACTTTCGGCATAACCTTATAATATATACGTATTTTGCTATGTTTCTGACATCCTCATCTTACCACCCCATCAAAGATAAGTTCCAAAGCTTTTAAAAAACCATTTTAATATATGCTACCACTTTCAATTATACAAAAATCAAGAGAAGCCAAGATGTTATGTACCTTACTATTTGACTGATCAAATAAACACATTGCTTTTGCTGTGAAGTTAAATTTCTGGGCACATACACCACATATTGAAGGATTACACTGGGGAACATTGTTTACTATATTTATTGATAGTCATATCACTTGTCAGAAGATGCTAACCTGAAATTTACAAAGAACTGGTCTGGCCCATATTTCATTTTTATTCCATTTTTTGGCACAATGAAAGAGTTAGGAGGAGGAATTTTTTTAAAGATACTGAAAAAAACCCCATATTCTTAACCTGGAAAACCTTGTTTGATCTCTTCAATCTTAGCTTTTGAGATATGTGATGTCTTAGAAGACAGCAATTTGAAGGCCATTGTTGGAATTCCCAGGTATAACTAAGAATTGATAAAGCGTGATATTGTAGCTCTTAGATGCAATTTTTGGGTGGCTTGGAACAATGTGGATAGAGATGTAGGCTCAGAAAAGGTTTTTAGTTCATCTAGTCACAAACATCTTACCCATTAGCCACTGGAGATTCAGCCCCTTTTAGGGTGTGTCTACACAGCAACGTTATTTTGGAATAACAGCTGTTATTCCGAAATAACAATGTGAGTGTCTACACAGCGATTCTGTTATTTCAGAATAATAAATGGATTATTCTGACTTCTGTAAACCTCATTCCACGAGGAATAATGTCTGTTCCAAAATAGCTATTTCGGAATAGCAGTAGTGTGGATGCTTCACTGCTGCTATTTTGAAATAGCGCCTCCCCAGTGCCTCTTGGGGCTTTACATTAAAATGACACATCCACATTAGGAGAGCCTGCCACAGACTAATTTTGAAATAAGCCTGCTGTGTCTTGGAGATGAAGGCTGAAAGACTGAAGCATCTAGTCATTCATTTATTCATTTAGTTTAAAAAGTTTTCTTGTAATCAGAACAAGGAGGAAGGAAGCACCCACTACATGCTGAAGCTCTTTAATCTGGCACTCTCCGGCCTGGAAACATCTGTGGTCTGTCATGATTTTAGTTAGTTGGATGTCCACTTATCATGGCTGTGAAACTTGACAACATGGTCCCATAAAGTTCGTTTACAGACACCAGTCCTAGCTCTCAGTGTTCTGTGCTGTTATTTAGCTCTAATTTAGCTTCTAAGAGTACAATAAGCAGTGGAAGTGTTGGTAATGCTGCTAGAAAATATTGATCTCCCATGGTCTGGCAAATTCTCTGGTTAGGCACTGGTCAGGTCCCAAGAGTGTTGAACTAGAGAAGTTCCACCTACATGGGGTGACTTTTCTGTGATAGGATATATCATTACTACAATCAAATAAGGGCAGTGGGTGCTTATAGTTTTGTAAGTGGCTAGAGAGGAGTATTCTCTGCGGGGAACAGTTTGAAAATATCTACCTTTTAATTAAGTCTGGTCCATCCCAAGACAGACATTACTCTTCAGAAATATGTTAATGAGTCCGATGAAAATTTCTGCTTGTGATGGTTTATAAGAACCAGGAAGTTCTCCCTTAGGGTATGACTACACAGCAAAGTTATTTCAAAATAACAGCCTTTATTCTGAAATAACTTTCCTAGCATCTACACAGCCGCTCCGCTATTTCGAAATAAATTTGAAATAGCGGAGCGCTTATTTCGAATTTGGTTAAACCTCATTCTACAAGGAATAATGCCAAATTCGAAATAGCTATTTTGAAATAAGTGCTGTGTAGACACTTATTTTAAAATAGGGGGCCTCCAGCCTTCCCAGGGTGCCCTAGTAGCCACTCCAGCCTCAACCAAGAACACTTTTCTCCCTCCCCGCCTCCCCGGAGCTCTTAAAGGGGTAGACTCTGGCTACAGTGCCTGTGCCAGCTCTAAGCCTGCCAGCCCAGAGCCAGCAGTCACTGCCCCTGACCCAGGGGCCCCAAAACATGAGCCAGCAAGCCACTGGCAGCCAGCCCTCCATCACTCCCCAGGAGCAGTCTGCCAGCTCTCAGGAGCCTGCCGGGGCCCAGAGAAGGCGGGCACCTTCCTGGTCCAGGGTGGAGATCATGGACCGTATTCAGGTTTGGGGGAGATGCCCCCCAACATCCATGATCTCCGCACTAGATGGAGAAACATGGCCATCTATGGCAGGACAGCTGTCAGCCTGTCCATCAAAGGCCACATGCGAACCCAGGAACAGATTTGCATGACAATCAAGTTGGTCCAGTGAGATCCCCAACCCTGAGCCCTGAGCTTCCCTCCCCCTTCTTTCCCTTGCTTCCCCCTTCCAGTTCCCTCCTCCCAGGTTTTTCCCCCTAACCCTCTCTTCTCCCCTCTCCCACCTCCTTTCCCCAGTCTCACCAGAGTTTCATTCCCTCCCCCCAGTTTTGTTAAATAAAGAGTTTGTGTTCATGAAAATACATGTATTTTATCTGACATCAGGAAGGGGGGTTAGGGAGGGGTAAGTGGAAGGACGTGAGGGAGGAATGAGGGACGAGCCCCCAGTGGGGCAGACCAGGGAGGCTCTTAGTGCTCCTCAGGGTAGAAGCTCTCCTGCAAGGCCTCCTGGATACTGACAGCTCCCCGATGGACCTCCTGGATGGCAGCCTGCATAAAGTGCAGCCAGGCTCGCAGCATTGCGTCCACGAGAAGCACCAGAGTGCCCAGGGGCAGCTCTGGCTCCATGTTGCAGAGTGCTGTGGTGTCCTGAGTGAGGGCAACCAGAGCATGCAGAGACAAAATGCTTTGCTGTCCCTCATTGAGGTAGACAAGCAAGCAGAGAAACCTGAGAACTGTCTGTCTGGGGGGGTCCCGTTAAGCACAGACCTCAGCCTCAGGCAGCAGCCCCACACTGTAAGTCCTCACCTGGTACCCTGCTGGAACTGGTTCTGGCCAGCCTTAAATGCAATTCAGCATCCACTCAGTGTGGATGTGCTATTTTGAAATAGCAAAAAACTATTTCAAAATGCATTTTGTGTGTAGACGCATTATTTTGAAATAAGCTATTTCAAAATAACACTATAGTGTAGACATACCCTTATTTTCCTGTCAAGTGATCAGAAGTATTATTATTTCTCTTATGATAGCAATTTAGAGATCAGAGCCCTCTTGAGCTAAGCATAGAGAGAGGAAGTCCTTGCTCTGAAGAGACTGCAATCCAAATAGATCTGACATGTGAAATAAGGTAGAGGAAATGGGCACTGAGTGGCAAAGGAACAGACTTTTAAAGGTATTTAGTTCTTCAGGTACATATATGGGCTGACTGGGATACTCAGTGATCGATAATATCAAAGTTCTTTTAAAATCCCACTTGATGCCTATCTATACCATTAGGCACCTAAATGTAGTGATAGAACCAGGAATACAGCTTAAGTCTCCTGGTGCTCATGTATTTTCCTATCCACTGGTCCGAGCTATGTTTTAATTAAAACACAGCTCTCCAGTGAACCCCAAAGCATACCCTTTTATCAAGTCTAACATTTTGATCCAAGCAGGAAGGGGGCTAAGTCTTAAACACTTTTAATAGCAACCTCAGTTAGGAACTAGTTCCATGAACATAAGAGATATCACAATGGGCAGTTGTGGAGGAGGGGAGAAGGAGGCTGCGTGGCATGACTCCCACCTCCCCAGCCCCCGGAGCAGGGAGGAAGGCATGTGGCTCCAGCCTCTCCGGCTTGGAGCACAGGAAGGGCAGGTGCCAAGGGCAGCAACACTCCACCCCAGTCTGCCTACAGCAGGCATTCTGGGGGCAGTGTGTGGGCGGAGCCATGTAAAGTAGTTTACTCGACATATTCAATGAAGCAGGTAGTTAAATAATCCCCGCTTCATTAAAATAAAAATGACCACCATGCTGTGCTGACAATCAGCTGATCTGGCACAGCGCGGCAGTCTAGATGCAGTGCAGTCAACAAGGGAAGCCTTTCTTGACCACTCCGGTATACCTCGTGAAACATATAGATTACTGTGATAGGCTGGTGGATACTGTAGCTAGTTGAGTGTATCCATTGCTCGACAATGATGTTTTCATGCTCTCCATTTTTATGGAGTCTGGCATGACTCTAAAGTCCAAAGCATGACATGCATTCTCCTCAGCCAATCAGGCAAACAAAGTCATTAGTTTCAGAGGGGTAGTCAAGTTGGTTTCAGAGGGGTAGTCAAGTAACTAGAAAAACTTAAAAAAACAACAAATACCTCAAAGACTAACAAAACATATTGATGGTATCATGAGCTTTCATGAGCATAATCCACTTCTTCAGATGACTTTTAATACTCCAGTCATCTGAAGAAGTGGGTTATGCCCACAAAAGCTCATGATACCAAAGTCATTAGTGAGCATCAAGGTAGCTATAACAAGAGCATGATGCTTCCCCCTTGCAGCTAACAATCAATTAGTCCTGTCCTCTTCAAAGGCTTGGAAAGCTCTGAGTGTTGTGTGGCACCAGGCTGATCTATTTAATGCAACCATCTCAAGATCATCCGGTTTTATTGCACAGAAATGTATGCTGTTCTTGATGCCGCCATAGAACCATAGTGCTGGAAGAGACCTCAGGAGGTCAACAAGTCCAGCCCCCTGTCCAAGGTAGGACCAATCCCAACTAAATCATCCTGGCCAGAGCTTTGTCAAGCCAGGACTTAAAAACCTCTAGGGATGCAGATTCCACCACCTCCCTATGTAACCCATTCCAGAGCCTCGTCACCCTCCTAGGGAAATAGTTTTTCCTAATATCCAACCTAGACCTCCCCCACTGCAACTTGAGACCATTGTTCTGTCATCCGTCACTACTGTGAACAGCCTCTGTGAATCCTCTTTGGAACCCTACTTCAGGAAGTTGAAGGCTGCTATCAAATCCCCCCTCACTCTTTTCTTCTTCAGACTAAACAAATCCAGATCCCTCAGCCTCTCCTCATAGGTCTTGTGCTCTAGCCCCAGTCATGTGTCTTTGCACCACTTTCTGCAGTAGCCTTGAGTTCGGTGTCCTGGAGCCAATTCTCCACAGAGAAATCTTCAGGGAGGAGTCTACATTCAGTCATCCTAATGATGTGCCCAACCCAGTGTAGTTAGGCTTTTATCAACATGGCCTCATGGCTCATGGCATTTGACTTCTGGAGAACCTCCAGATGAGTGACTTTTTTCTGCCAGCAGGTCCCCACACTACTCATAGACCACATATGGAGGGCTTCCAGCTGTTTGATATGCCATTCGTAGGGTGTCCAGATCTCATAATCGTAGAAGAGAGAGGTGAGCACAAAAACATTATAACATTTTGTTTTCATTAAGAGGGTTGTGTTGTGTTACGTAACCTTCCTAATTACTTGAAAGCTAGTTTCAAGTAGGGAAATAGCTTTTGATTTACCTGCTGGAATAAGGAAGCTTGATTCAGTATTCAAATGAAAGAGGTTTTCTTCAGCTAAATCGAGATGTAAAAGAAAAGAGCTTTTGAGATAGCTGTATTTCAATATAAAGACTATAAAGCTTCATTCTCCCCTGCCCTGGACCAGGCATCACTATTTGTTCCTCTCTCTAGAGGGTATAAAATGCTACTCTTCTGATACGGTTTCATTTTACAGCCACTTTGCACTGGTGTAAAGAACTATGCAGGATTTAAGCAAATCAGGCTCATAAAGCTCAACCATGCATGTAATTTAGGAAAAAACTCTCATTGTTAGGACGCTACAGATCTCAGGGTATGTCTACACTACCCTCCTAGTTCGAACTAGGAGGGTAATGTAGGCATACCGCACTTGCAAATGAAGCCCGGGATTTGAATAAGAGGGGAGCCGAAGAGTAACGGTAGTTCGAACTAGGAAGCCTAGTTTGAACTACCTAGTTCGTGCCCCGTGTAGCCGCGCTGCACGGGGTTCGAACCAGCGGGGTTTTAAAAATGGCGGCTCCCTGCTTATGCAAATGAAGCCTGGGAAATTCAAATCCCGGGCTTCATTTGCAAGTGCGGTATGCCTACATTACCCCGCTAGTTCGAACTAGCGGGGTAGCGTAGACATACCCTCAGAGATTTAGTCAAGAGCTTATAGCACAAGGCAGCTCTCTTGGGGCTTAAGGTTTTTGGCACGAGGGTGACTTCATGTCTCTAGGCAGTAAATTGTGATCCATCAGGTACAACCAGCCAGACTAAGGAAATGCCAGTTCAGGAGCCTTCGCCATGAGTGGCCTACATAGGGTCTAAAGTAGTGATATCAGACCTTAGCGGTTCAGGAGCCAATTTACCCATCAATATTACCCAATAGAGCCACAGTAGTGCTAAATCATTGTTTCATTTAGAATACCACTATATATATTATTCTTACAGCAATTAAGTTAATAATTTAGTGTGCAGAGATAACTTCTTAATGGATTCATAACATAGTAGGAATATCCTGACAGGTTAATAACTGGCATCTCAGGGGGTTATTGTTTTGCAGCAAGTTGTTCCAGTGGGAAAGGGTCTGTGGATTTTAAAAACTTTACATTAACAACAAAACAGCTAGGGAAAGCCATGTGCTTGTTCCAGAGGGAAATGACATACTGAGACAACACAGGACTGGTTGGAAGACAATATCATGTGCCACGTTCTTCCTTTGGGATGAAACTTTAAAACCAATTAATAGTCTAGCAGCGCCTTAACGATTAACATAACACGTGGGTGATATCATGAGCTTTCATGGGTATAACCCACAAGAAGTGGATTATACCCACGAAAGCTCATGTTACCACCTACATGTGTTGTTAGTCTTTAAAGTGCTGCTAGACTCTTCATTGGTTTTTTAAAAGTTTTTCCAGTTATAGACAAACTCGGCTACTCCTCTGAAGCTTTGCGATGAAGTAGTTCAAGGAGTTGAAGAGATCTGGGTAGCCTCTGAGTCCTTTAGGTTCTTAGTCAAAGCTACCCAACTGATGTCAGTAGGGCTGTAGGAATTTAATTCGAAGATAAAATTTGTGTCTCATTCTGAAGTTTCTCTACTTCTTGATTCTCTAGGGCTCTTTTTATTAAATTAGTTGGAGACAAACTTTGCCCAAGATTGAGTAACAAAGAAGTGCCCATTTTTCTCACACAAGGGGAAAAAAATCCAAGATTCTTTGAAGTTTATTAGTGCTGACAAATACTTTCTATCATTTCGTGTTTCAGCATGCTTTTCTATCAAAAATGGCTACAGCTTCTCTATAAATATCTAGATTGTATTAAGTTCTGATTACTTCAGTTAAATCCCTTATTTGAGGTATGCACCGCAGATGAGATAACAGACTTTGGGCATGGATTTGTGAGACTTTGACCAGGAAGTATAGAACAAATCAACTGCATTCTTTTTTGTTCATTTTTTAAGGGAATAATTTTTGATGGAGTTAGACAAGAATTAGATCAGCACTATTTGATAAATGCCATACCAGCTGGTGCCCATGATTATGATGTTAGATCTGGAAATTCAGCCTCCTGAGGTACATAATTTTGAAGGTGATGTCAGTGCATCAGCTAATATATGTTCCCAATAGTGTCATGACAGGGCCAGAAAAATTATTTTCAATGGCTGTTCAATCAGGAATGCTCTGAATTTACATATTAATTGCACCTGTTACCAAGGTAAATGAGCAGTACAATGGGGTTTACAGTGCCCAGCAGGGCATTATAAAGATTCTCCTTTATCAAACCTGTAATGGTTAAATACAGAACAAGAACAATTTCTTGTTCGTGTTACCTAATTTTACAGTAATAGCTCAGATTCAGTGACATTGATATTTTCTTTTGTCAGTCTCCATCCATCTTTGATATGCCCTGATCTCTTTGGAGAATCCAAACAGGGAATGTTGTGGTACCTCATGGAACACATGAGATAATCTTATTAAAATAAAAGTATCGTTACACAAAATGGCAATGGCAGTGTATAAAAGTAAAACACAACACAACTTCATCATCGTTCATAACAATATTACTGACTGACTGAATGTGCATGTAGGAAGCTTAATTGTTTGTGTCTTCTTTGGTTTTATTCTTTTCACTCAGCATTCTTTCCTTCCCTGTCATCCTGTTTCTCATGCCTCAGTTTCTCTTAAGAACTTTACATTTATTTTAAATGTTTCGCTCCCCAATTTTCTGTCTCTTTGCCGCTTCCCCTTCTATATCATCAATTCCTACTCTCACTTCCCCACAAACTACAGTAACTGTCAGCTGTTACTCGCACTTGCAAACGGGTTTTATCTTGATTCGCCCCTGCTTTCTGTTTCCTCTTTATTCTCCCCCATGTTGTGTCTTCCTGTCACCACCTGAAACTCATGTTTGTTTCCTTCCCTTAACTTGTTTACTACTTGTCATTACTCTTCCAGGCTTTCCAGTTTTTTTCTTGACTTCATCTTCCATTGATTTGTCCATATAAACACTCAACAATTATTAAATAATCCTCACAGTTCTCCTGTGAATTGGGGAAGTGTGAGAATTGAGGATTAGATTTGAGAGAGTAAGTAACTTGACAAGGTTGGCATGCAAGTCTGTGTCAGAGTCTGAACTCTTGGAATTTCCAACCAACAGCATCATTTTCTAGGCCGTGATGCATCTCCAAATTAACTTAATAAAGAAGGTAGATAAATAGGATGATTGGCACCCCTTTCTTATTTCAAAGACTATCACACATTTTGGCCTAATGTTTTAAAAGGCAAAGTCATCAAAGCAATATCAATTAAATTAAAAAATATATTTATCTGAGCCAAGGACCAATGTGAAACCTCGTTTGTTTTATTATAGATTTTTGTAAGAATACTTTGGAATCTTAGAGATAATTTGTCTTCTTATCTGTCCCAGGTTGTCACTCAAATTATTATAGCAAGGTATGTATGCCACATCTCTAATATACACGCAGAAACCATTCTCCCAATATTTACACTATGTCTCTAACTTTGCTCTTGCAGTGCTAAGAGTCCATATTAAGTAGTACAATTACACCAATCAAGAAGGGAAAGGACAAGTCTTTGCAGGAGAGGACTAAGGTAATATGTGTTCTTTAGGAAGATGTAGCAACATCTTTCATTATTTCTAGCTGAGCCATAAGAATTTTTATCAGATGTGTGAGCCCCGATCATAATACTGTATATTGAGTGTGATCTGTTCAGAATAGATATTTCCCCCCTTTGAATTCCTTCCTCTAGAGGTTAGCCAACCATATTATGAACCCAGATATCTCTTATCTACTCATCCATCCAAACATTTTATACTGCCACCTACCATTACAGTATCTGAGCGCTTTCCATGCAAAAAGAACAGTAACAGCAATATTACTAGTGGATTTCACTGCATCACAATGATGTCCATTAACATTTACACGAAGTTTCTTAGCCCAGATTGAAGCATTAGTTGTTGGTGGGTTTTTTTCAAGTGTCTGTTTTTAAGCTTCAGAGGGGTAATTGTAGCAGGAAAAACTTAAAACACAACAAATAGTCTGGTAGCACTTTAAAGACTAACAAAATATGTAAATGGGTTTTTTGTTTGTTTTTAGGTAGACACTCTAAAGTAAACAGCTATTGATTTCTATCAATATGATTTTATGTTGGATGGCATTAATTCCATTACAGGGCCAAATCCTTCTCGACTCACTCATGAGAGCTCTCCTATTGATCTCCCATGACAGTGATGGGAAAATGCCTTCACTAGAATAACCATATCAACCCCTCTCTTTCCTGATCATTAACATTTGCCTGCAAAACAAACTGCAGTTTTTGAAGACTTCCTTTTCCTTTTTAATTTGGTAGATGAATTAAATGAGTTATCCTTTGACTAGTCCATGCTTATCTCTAACCTTCTGTAAAGTCACTTTTATCTTATTTTCGTAATTTGTTTCCAACTGAACTTTACTTGACCCCTAGATGCACTGTGATTGAGGCCTTTAGAAATTGAATATGATGTCTCATTTAGTTTTACTTTAACAGGTTTATTCCTTCAAAAGATACTTAAATGAGAGCTACAGACCTGACACATGTTATCTTCCACTGCAGGAGTTTTCTGTGTGGAAATTCTGAATGCTCAATTTTGCTAGCATGTAAGAAAGAGAAATGACTGGGACACATTTGTCTGTTGATCTCAATTGTTTTCACAGAACATAGTGGTGCCTGGAATTAATCTTATAACAAGATAACAGTATGTGTGCAGTAGATTTGTAATGCATATGATCAATTTATGCATGCGCTTAATTCTGCACGTGAATATTGCCATTTTGTTTAATGAAGCAATTCACACAAGTGTTGGCAGGATCAGGACTTAAGTTAATGACAGTCACTGATACATTCACCCACTATGCAGGCCATTTGGTTTAGATTCATTAAAAATATACACAATTTCCTGATAGGATTCTAAAAATGTATTAGGGCACATTATGCTACGCTGAAGATCCATGCTGCCTCAGACGATCTTCCGATGTTCGATTTAGTATAGACCTGCTAGATTGAACTCAAAGGATGCCCCCATCAGTGCCAATATTCCTGCTCCTCACAAGGAGTAAGGGAAGCCAAGGGGAGCACTGGCTCCCATTGGCATCCTGTTGTGTACACGGTGCGGAAACATGATGAATGATACGTCAGCGCCAGCTATGTAACTTATGTAGCTGGAGTTGTGCATCTTACTTCATCCTTCTGATATAGTATAGACCAGGTCTTAAAGTATAACTATTGAACCTTTTTATAATAGGCTTAGCTAGGGATGTGAGCAACTAGTCAACAAGCTAATTGACTAGTCACTCTCCCCCCACACTGTCTCTATAAGAAAGAGGCAGCAAGGTGGGGAGAAAGTGGAGGGGGTGCTTCAAAGTGCAGTGCCACATGGAGACCAGGGCCAGAGTCCAGGCTGCACATAGCACTGCTGCTTTGAAATGCTGCACGCAGCCCAGGCTGGTCTGGGCTGACCCTGGGCTGCACGCAGTATTTCAAAGCAGCAGTGCTGCATGGAGCCCTGGATCTGCCACTTGAAATGCTGCATGCAGCCCAGGGTCCCCAGCTGGCTCAGGCTGCACATTGTGTTTCAAAGTGACAGTGCCACATGGAACCCAGGGTCAGCTGGGGACTCCCCCACTGACCTTAGGCTCCATGTGGCGCTGCTGCTTTGAAATGCTTTGTGGAGCCTGATGCCAGGGTCCCGCAGCATTTCAAAGCAGAAGCACTGCATGGAGCCTGGGGTCAGCTGGGGACTCAGAATGCCCAGCTGACCCCGGGTTCCATGCGATGCTGCCGCTTTGAAACACTGTGGGGAGCATGGGGTCAGCGAGGGACTGCTTGAGTCCCCTGCTGGTCCCATGCTCCTTGTAGCACGTTCACCTCTGAAATGTAGCAACAGACCTTGTCGACAAATAGTCGATGCAAATTGCATTGACTATTCAATTAGCCAATTAATTGAAATTTTACATCCCTAGGCTTAGCAAAGCATTTGGGTGCTATGTCCATGAATTATTTTTTGAACAATTATTCAAACTGGCTCAGAATGAAGAGTGAAATGAAAACAGACTAGAAGCCTATATATAAATTCACTTAAATAAAGACTAAAAGAAGGCAATGAAAATCCTCTTAATTTCAAGAGGTGTTACGTGCACACTGCCCTTTGAAGAATAATACAAATTGGACCACATTTTGCCAAAGCTATTTTAGAGGAATTCACCTGGCCAAGACGCATTATTTATGATGATGCATTTAATTGTAATAGATGGGAAGATACTAGGGATCTGTTTGTATAACCCACGAATGCTAGATAATATTATGGAGTTGCTCTTATGAAACCTGCTGTATCATAAATTCTTCCCGAGATTTGCATCTGGCATATCTTTACCAGCCCAAAAAACACACATTCCCCAGACTAGTGATAGTGAGGAAAACTTAACAACAGTGCTTTCAATGGACTATAGACCTGCTAAGCATATTTGCACTGCAGGGGAAAAGATGGTTCCCTCTCTGAGGGGAGATGGAAAGAAGTGAGAATGGGAAGTTACAGAGAACAAAAGAGGTGAAGTGATTACCCAGAAATTTAAATGAGGATTCTGAGGGTAAAGAAGACAAGAGGGACACCCTTGGCATTATGCACAGATAAAGGATGGAAGGTCACAGTAGCTAGGACAGCTGATGCCCTGTATGAGCACACAAAAACCTGCTTTAGAACAGAGGGTACCTGGATGGCTCCCGACTGCTCTAGCCTTACCTAGGAGAGGGTGTGTATCTTGGGGCTCAGCACTGGACCCAGGGGTTAAGGCAGGGGCATCAAGGACTTCCACTTAGCAGACTGAGAACCAATGTTCAGGAAATACTCCAGAGAGGCCAAGGGAGGAAACCATGCTGCAACCCAGTGAGACCCAGGGAATCTTAAAACATCCAGGGATCCAGAGACTTGAACTCCTCACTCTAGTTCTGTGCATGGACAGCACAGATGCCCAGCCATCGCTGTGACCAGCGATCCAATTGTGCATCTTTTATGGATAATCCGTTGCTTTCTGCTTCTTCCATAATGACAAAATATTGTGCCTGGAAACAGCAAGATTGTACTATGGGACAGGAAATTAATTATTTGCCCCCCCTATGATATTTCACTGGATTTACTTTAGTGCATCAGCTAATTAAAGGCATACATTTAAAACCTAACAAAATTGACATAAATTTTCATGCCGTACTAACTACCTATGCTAGGATACAGGAAAAAGTAGTGGATATGTCTATGCAATAAAACTGTTTAAAATTAGCAATAAAAAGTGTTTCTAATTTACAAGAACTGAAATAAAAATATTGTTATTTTTTGAGACTGTCAATACATACTGCGCTCATGTAAATATTTAATTAAAACCTGTTGGGCCTTTTTAGCTTGCATTTGAAACTCTTCTATCCACAATATTCAAATATCTTCAGAATTTCTTTTACAGGACCTGTTGATGAAAACAATAGTTCATATCTGGGATGAATATTTACTAATGGCTGACATGGGGATTATTACATTTGTTATTATATTGTATACTCTAGGACAGATTCTCCAGTTTCTGAATCCACACAAAATGATTAGAGATAGGCTGAAGATCATTCCTAAGTGTAATGGAATTACACTGTTGCTGCTTTCTGTACTATCTTACCCTCCCGGTATTCAGAATTCACCCAATCCTATAATGAAGTGCAGGGCTCTTGCCTCTGAGACTAGTACTGTGCCTGGAAGCTAGAATCCGAGAGATGACACCAGTTTTCTGGCTGCTCCCACCAAGAACCCAGCCCCAAATCTTCATCAGATATGAAAACAAGCAGCACAAAATACAACGCAAGTGATACAATTGAGATGTGAGAGTTTAAGGTGAGAAGGGGCCACCAATCTGACCTGTGTATTTCACAGGTACTAAATGTGAGCCAGACATGCCCAAACCTTGCCCACAACCAGAATAAGACATTTTTTAGGAGTCTAAACTCTTGTGTGCCATAGGCAGAGAATAGGAAGAACTGATATGACTGTGGTTCATGCAATGGAGGGGAACTGATAGGGATCTACACAGATGATCCCAGCAAGTGATTCACAGCCAGGTGGTGGAGAAAGGCATGGATAGCCAGGAACCTGTACAGAACGGGCCTGATCCAAAGCACTTTGAACTCAGCTGGAGTCTTTTGAAGGACTCCTGTAAGCTTTACATGAGTCTCAGCTGGAAAATCAATGACTGAAATTCTATACTACTAGCAACATGTATATCCAATGGCTATAAATATGTGTGAAATATATCTGAGGTTTGCATGTATGTTATTTGTCTAGTTTACTCCTGGCTGTTGTGTCTTATTTTTAATATTTTATTTTATACAAATTAATGTTAAATGAAAAAAGTCATTTTACTTTTGCAAGTAAACTAATTAAGCCAAAATTACAGGAGGGGCAATGCCCCTGACCTTCCTGGAGATACACCAGAGTCAAATTTAACACACAGACAACTTCATTGCTATTTACAAATTAGCCTCACTGATTCTGTTGAATACTTTCTCCCTCCACACAATGTGAGTTTTTTAAATTGTGGCCTTCCCACAGATACTGAAAGGGAGCCTGTCATTGAAAATCCATCTGGTTTTGAAATAAAATGGAAGAAAAAGAAAGAACAAGTACTGTTCTAGCAGCAAGCAAGACATAGACGGTTACCCTTTTCTTTTCAGAGTAACACAAACTTAGATTAAGTGCCTGTCTATTTTTAAAATGCCAGATTGTGTAAGTACTAATTATCACCATGAGCAAAGGATTCACACGCAGTCCCAGGAACTTCAATGGTGTCAGAATACCACAGTGCACTGTGGTAAGTACACAATTCACAATCTAGCTGTAACAGTGTTTGCAGCTAGAAAATAGTCACGATGGGCAATGTGATTTGCGAAGGTGCCTCATAGTCCCCCTATTGGTTGGTTTAAAGATCTGTAGAAAGGTTGTCTCAACCTATTACAGGCTAGAACCCCTTTCAATAACTGGGGGTTACCAAACAAAATTAATAGGTACCAGGTTTAAAACAAACAAAAGGAAGTTTTTCTTCATGCGGCAGAGTCAACCTGTGGAACTCCTTGCCAGAGGATGTTGTGAAGACCAGGACTTTAACAGCTTTCAAAAAAGAACTAGATACATTCATGGAGGATAGGTCCATCAATACTTATTAGCTAGCATGGGTACGAATGGTGTACTTACCCATTTCTAGCCCCTGACAGAGGCTAACAGGAAAGGGATCAATTGATGATACCTGTTCTGTTCACTCCCTCTGGAGCACCTGGCATTGACCACTGTCGGAAGACAAGATGTTGGGATTGAAAGTTTTATTATTTTTATATTTGTATTTTAGGATTAATAATATAGCAATGTAAGGTAATATATTATCACATTTGATATTTTATTAAACTAAGCCCTTTAGTAAGATATATATTCATTTGTTTTAAAGCTTAGTGAGTTTAATAAGTAAAGAGACAGAGTTTTGGTATTGTGTTTATGTTAATAAGATTGGAGGAATGTTCAAGGCTGAAGTCTTAATTGTTTGATTTACAAGGCCTTTTTGCTTTGCCCAATATGGGATATTGTTGTATTATGCTTCTTTTTTGGAAAGTCCTTGTAGAGGATTGTTTATGTATGAAAGTGGTATGTACGTGTCGAGATAAAGGTGCGAAGGTTATTCTCAGAGCCACATGGCCAAAGGAAGGAGGGGCGAAGCGTAGGTGAAAACAGACTTATCAGCATCAAAGGGACCATCAGTGTGTGCCCATGGCCAAGGAATGATCAGATTGATGGCCCTAAAGTAGATCTGGCACGCTTAAAAGATGATTGATTACAGGATGAGCCTTTGGAGATGTTTTGGGAATGATTGACATCAACAAGATAACACACCGGTCACAGACTGACACAGGGAAATCCATAGACTTCAACAGAGAAAAGGATTATAAAAGCAGGGTGCTTTGCTATGGAACTTTGGGTTTGTTTTGCCACTAACTCCAGCAGCATCAGATCGCACGACTAATAGAGCCCTCTGTGATTGATCTGGCTGGCCACTAGATTGATCCAGACTCTGGACTGGTAACTATAACATCGTCTGGTGGGATTGTGTGTGTATGGTGTTTGTGCGTGTGAGTGACTGAAAAGCATATGCTACTGTTGTATTCTCAATAAATGCGGTGTACTGCCTTTTCCCCTATAAAAGATCTCGCATGCTTTGTTTAAGCATAACAAAGATACTGGACTAGATGCAGGGCCGGCCCGAGCCATTTGGGTGCCCCGGGAGCACAGTGCTTCCCCCGGGAGCGCGACGCATGTAGCGCCCCCCGTCCCCGGACAACCAGCGCATGCGCGGCCAACCCCGGGTGCATGGCGCATGTTTGGCACCACCCCGGGCACGCAGAGCATGCGCAGTGTCACCCCCACATGGCCTGGCAGCCCCGCGCAGCATCCCCTATAATGGGGCGCCCCGGACGGTAGCCTGGTCAGCCCGTAGCTTGGGCCGGCTCTGACTAGATGGACTTTTGGTCCGACCCAATATGGACGTCCTTATGTAATAAGTATCAGAGGGATAGCCATGTTAGTCTGAATCTGCAAAAGCGGTGAGGTGCCACAGGACTCCTCACTGCTTATGTAATAAGGGATTTCTTACTCTATCAGGAGTCTCTCTCTAGCTGTCATTGTTTTCTGCAGAAAGAATGAACTAAATTAATTTTAAGAGGCTATGCCTTGCTGCCCCCTTAGCAGTGACACTGATTACATGGACAAAGCGAAATGTGCAAGATTCTGGCTGTACCATGTTCAGTTGCAGCATTGTGAAGGAATAAGCCTTTGTCCTTGCCCACCTTGAATAAACCTACACAGTCCATCTCATCCCCTGTTAAAGTGGGTGGAAGGAAGTGCACTAAAAATCCTTGAGCTGTCAGATAACAAGGTGACAGATGACAAGTGGTGATTTCCCTCAAGAAAGCCAATGGATCTACAGCTTATGCTAAAGACCCAGCATCAGGAGTCGGAGCTGTAACCAATATGCACGTACATGCATTAGGCACAGAAAGGGACATGTAACACTCCCACTGACTATTGGCTTATGTAACTGATTAGCTAGGACCCGTGTGCAGAGCTAATTTGGGCTGAAACACTCTATTCACGCTGGCTATGTCTACACTGCATGGTTTTTCAGAATAAGCTATTCTGAAAGAAATACTCCAAAACAGCTTTTTTGAAATAGCGTGTCTACACTACAGGGAAGTCTGAAAATTATTCCGAGGCAGGCTCCCCTCATGTGGATGTGTTACCTTGACTTAAATCCTAAGTCACTTTTGCGGACGCACTTTTTGCGGAAAAGCGTCCGTGGCCAATCTAGACGCGCTTTTGCGCAAAAAAGCCCCGATCACCATTTTTGCGATCGTGGCTTTTTTGCGGAAAACAAATCTGAGCTGTCTACACTGGCCCTTTTGCACAAAACTATTGTGGAAAAGGGACTTTTGCCCGAAATGGAGCAGCATAGTATTTCCGCAAGAAGCACTGAGGGTAGGTCTACACTACAAAGTTAATTCGAACTAACAGGCTTTAGTTCGAATTAACTTTGATAGGCGCTACACTAGTGCTCCGCTAGTTCGAACTTAATTCGAACTAGCAGAGCACTTAGTTCGAGCTAGGTAAACATCATTCTATGAGGACTAAGCCTAGTTCGAACTTACTAGTTCGAATTAAGGGCTGTGTATCCCCTTAATTCGAACTAGTGGGAGGCTAGCCCTCCCCAGCTTTCCCTGGCGGCCACTCTGAGCACCACCAGGGAAACTCTTCTGCCCCCCTCCCGGCCCCGGAGCCCTTAAAGGGGCACAGGCTGGCTACGGTGCCCGTGCCAGGTGCAAGCCTGCCAGCACCCAGCCAGCAGACCCTGCACCTGGCACGGCTTGAGCCAGCCACTCGCTGCCACCCAGCCCTCCGCCTCTTCCCGGGACCAGGCTGGCAGCTCCTGGGAGCCTGCCCAGGTCCGCAAGAGGTGGGTGCCCGCTTGGTCTAGTGCGGACATCGTGGACCTCATCCACGACCTCCGCACTAGGCACAGGAAAGTGGCCATCTAGGGCAGGATAGCTGCCAGCTTGGCCACCCAGGAGCAGGTTTGCATGAAAATCAAGGTGGTCCAGTGAGACCCCCGACCCTGAGCCCTGAGCTTAGAATGGCCGTACTGGGTCAGACTAAAGGTCCATCTAGTCCAGTAGCCTGTCTGCCGACAGCGGCCAACACTAGGTACCCTGGAGGGGATGGACCGAAGACAATGACCAAGCCATTTGTCTCGTGCCATCCATCTCCAGCCTTCCACAAACAGAGGCCAGGGACACCATTTCTACCCCCTGGCTAATACCACTCCATGGACCCAACCTCCATGACTTTATTTCACTTCTCTTTAAACTGTGTTCTAGTTCTAGCCTTCACAGCCTCCTGCAGCAAGGAGTTGCACAGGTTGACTATTTGCTTTGTGAAGAAGAACTTTCTGTTATTAGTTTGAAGCCTGCTACCCATTCATTTCATTTGGTGTCCTCTAGTCCTTCTATTATGGGAACTAATGAAGAACTTTTCTTTATGCACCCTCTCCACACCACTCGTGCTTTTATAGACCTCTATCATATCCCCCCTCAGTCTCCTCTTTTCTAAGCTGAAAAGTCCCAGTCTCTTTAGCCTCTCTTCATATGGGACCTGTTCCAAGCCCCTGATCATTTTAGTTGCTCTCCCCTCTCCCACTCTCTCTCTTTCCCTCTCCCACCTCCTTTTCCCAGTGTTTTTGAGTTTTGTTCAATAAAGAGAGTTTCTATTTTTGAACACGTGTCCTTTATTTTGTACATCAGGAAGGGGGGCTAGGGAAGGGTAAGTGGAAGGAGGTGAGGGAGGAATGGGGTACGAGCCCCCGATGGGGAGGGCTGGGGTGGATCTGCGGGCTCCTCAGGGAGGAAGCTCTCCTGCAGCCCTCCGATCGACCCCCCCCAAATGGCAGCCTGTGGCAAGTGCAGTCGGGCTGATGGCCAAGTGCTGTGATGTGCCGAGTGTGGGCACTCAGGGCACTCCAAGCCAGGACTGCTTTGCTGTCCCTCATCAAGTTAGACAAGCGAGCGGGGAACCCCTGAGAACCGTCTGTCCGGGGTGGGGGTCGGGTCCCTTTAAGCACAGCCCTCGGCTAGCCTGAGACAGCAGCTCCACGCTCTAAGTCCTAATCTGATGCCCTGCCGGCACTGCTTCCGGCCATCCTTAACCCCGGTTCAATGAGGACATGCAAAATGCTAATTCGAACTAGTTTTTGGGTCTAGATGCACTAGTTCGAATTAGCTTAGTTCAAATTAACTAATTCGAATTAAGTTAGTTTGAATTAGTGCTGTAGTGTAGACATACCCTGATTTCTTACAGTAGGAAGTCAGTGCTTTTGCGGAAATTCAAGCGGCCAGTGCAGACAGCTGGCAAGTTTTTCCGGAAAAGCGTCTGATTTTCTGGAAAAACTGGCCTGTCTAGACACAGCCAATGAGTTCTCAGGGAGGCAGTGTTGCCTAATAGCTACTGCACTCACCAAGCATGCAGGCTAAATCTGTTCTCTGTCCCCAGCTCTGCCAGTCAGTGATCTTGGGCAAGTAATTTCATTTCTCTTTGCTGGTGTCTTACCTGTAATAAATGGTGATTATGATACTTTCATCCTTTGGGAGGGAGTTTGAAGTGTTCTGACGCACTATATGGGAAGTAGGTATTATTTAACAAGTGTTTGTACAGTGCCTAGCCCAATGGCTCCATAACTGCTAGAGGTCTTAAGAGGCTATTACAATAAATGAACACAGCTACTAATAAATATATTATGATGAATGATTACTCGTCTGACAATAGATTTTTTTTAATTTACATACCTCCATCATTCTTTTTTTTCAAAGAAACAAGAGTAACTCATTTAAAGACTAACTACTGTACCTTCAACATTTCACTTCTGAAAGGTGATTAAAATAAAGAAACCATCAATGGCTTGAGTTTTGTTTTTCTGTAATTTAAAAACAGCACATCCAATTTACTTCCTAAAGCTTAAAAAGTTATTCCCAGACCTGTGCCAGATTTCAGGCTGAAGTTAATTTTTCTGACCGTGAAGCTCTAAAATAGACATGTATGAAGGAAAGAAACACTGTGGGAAAGAAAAAAATATGCCTGAAAAGAAATAAAATATATCATTTGTTCAAAGAAAACACAAAACAAATAATGCTAAACAAAACAAAGATAGTGATTTTTCCATACTAAGAGAGATATAAAAGAAAGGCCATCTGATCTGATATTCAACACACAGCAATTTAGAATGTATGGGACAGAAATCCAGGAGTCAGCCAAAGTATCTTGCACATCCGAGTCAATAACATAACAAGGAGAAAGTTTCAGACTAAGGAGAAGCTTAATCAAGGCTCTTTTATGAGTTGTCCCACTTTTAAACAAGTGCTTAAGTACCTTGCTGAACCAGGTCCTTGGTCTCTAATCTTGAAGCATGCCGGTCAACGGAGGTATTTTCCAAACCATTTTAAATGGACACCCTATTGTGGTTTATTCTGCTATTAGCTTTAGTTAATGGACAGACTGTAATTCCTTTGAAAGTTGATGTATCACTCCCGAAATATATTGCATGAAGAACAAGAGCTGTTCTGGGTTAGGGCATAGAATTGTCTCCCAGTGAGGTTTCTTAATGGCCTTTTCCCTTGCTAATTCCACTTCTTATTTTTATTTGTGTCTGTTGCCTTCCACTTTGTGGAGTTCTGGGTTTCCCTGGAATGTTTCACATGTTTAATAGGTACTTTGGTTCATTTTGTATTTGGATGGGTACATCTTTTGCCCTTTAATTTTTAATCCTCATCTCAGTATACATATTTGATGTTGTTCCTGGGGAACCAATTATACTCTTCCCAGCATCTTTTTTGCCCTCCCTCTCTTTGCTATTTTTCATCATTATGAGCTGGAACTCACTGAAATATTGATAGCTGAGATGCACAGACTCTGTTCTGTGCTTTGGGACACTCTAATGTTCACAGACACATTAGGGTTAAAACAGTGTTTGGGACCATGTTCTCCTTCTACGTGCCATTTATCCAGCTGTGTGGCCCCAGGCCCACTGACAGCAATTCTAGGCCAGGGTAGAATAGTCCAGTGAGCTGGTGGCTGAGCGGCTGGATATGCTATCCTTGGATGGCTAGAGCTTCCCCATGCCTATCACCTCTTCTGGGACCACACCAGTATAGACTCCCAATTCCAGATTTCCTGGGAGATACTTGAGCCTCTTCTTCATCCTAGTTCCCTTGCTCCAATGCCCCACCCTTCTTTGGCCCTCTTCCCCGAGAGCATCCCATATATAACTGGTGACTCACTATAATGGGGGAGGGGGGAAAAGGGTGACAATCCAATGGGCCACTGTGTTCTCCTCACTCCATGTTACTTGAGGGGGGACACTTTGTTCACCCACTGCCTTCCTCCCCCGCCCCCAGCACGTTCTGCTGTTCCCTCCGGCATGCAGGATGCCAGCCAGGGAGCAGGAGGGAGCCACTTTTAACATTGGCCCTCCCATTTTACCGCTCTGCAGCCCTGCCCGGCAGCTGCCTGAAGGAGCCTGGCTAGGGAGGAGCACAGTGCAGGTCGATTCCATGATTTTATCTAGAAAGTGCAAAGCACAATACAGAAAAAGGGAGTGTTTGAATGAGTTACATTTTAGAAAGCAGAGAAAAACACAAAATGCAGTAACCATGCAACAGTCGTCCTGGGAGGAAAATAGCACTCGCCCTGTGAATATTTTCAAGATTGAATGAAACCTTTCCCACAAAAGGCTTTGACTTTTTGGCATTTTCTGAGGGAAAACTGTTTCTTTAAAAAATATCTTACCAGCTGTAGCCTACAGCATGGTGAGGGTATGTCTACATAGCAACATTATTTCAAAATAACATTAGTTATTTTGAAATGACTTAAGTCCGCGTCTACACAGCAAGCAGTTATTTTGAAATAATGTTGAAATGCTGTCGAGCTAGAAGACTTCTTGCTTGGACTCCTTTAGCCCTCATTGTATGAGTAGTAAAGGAAGTCAGAAGAAGAGTGCTCTATTTCAAAATAAGTACTGTGTAGATGCTCCAAATTTCTAAATTAGCTATTTCGAAATAAGCTCCACAATTGATGTAGCTCAATTTGCATAGCTTATTTTGAGGTAAGCCCTGTTGTGTAGATGCACTTTTCCTCTGATTTCTCTTACTTCTTGTACAATGAGTACAGCAAGGAATCAGAGTAAGAAGTCCTCCAGCTTGACAGTGTTTCGACATTATTTCAAAATATCTGCCTGCTGTGTAGACACGGACTAATTTATTTCCAAATAACACTAGGTAAATAATGTTGTGGTGTAGACGTACCCTGAGATAACAAAAATCTCACTCGTTCTGTCCTCTCAAACAGAGACCTTTTTAGAGTTATTCCTTTATAATACGTCCATTAAAGTTATTCTATGTCCTTATGCTCTGTTGTATTACATGGATTTTAGAAAATTACAAAACAATCAATTGCATTACACAGTCCAATAAGTTATACAAAAGGACAATTTAGATAACACTTTATTCGTTGTATTTTGAGCTGCAGAAGAATGCAATCATCTACTGTACACTGCTGGAGAAGATAAGAAATGTTTAATGAAGGTAACACAGAGAGTCTAATTTATCTGGATTGTCAGAAAAAACACAGTTGATATAGGGGGAAAAAATCCCCCTCCCCCATAAGTGATGAATGTCCTATAATACAATTTAACTGCTTTAAATTCCATCTAAACTTCTAGAAAAGGAAATAAAGGAATTCAAAAGTCAAAAGGGCTATAAAGCACGAAAGGAATATTAATAAAGCAGGACAAATAATGGATTTTTCTTTTCACTGGCAGTTCAAAAAATATTTTGAGTTAAACCAAACACTTAAAAAAATTAGTAAGTTTGCAATCAGGTCAAAATATAACATTTGTTTAGATATTTCTGGACCATTTTGATGGTTTTCAGTTTAGCTGAAACAGTTTGTTAAACATGACAAATTCGTCATTAGGCTTGAATCAACTGACACTGCATTTTTTCATTGAATAAACTTTTCACAAAACAAACAGACAAAACAAATTTACCCAGTTCTACATATAAACAGAAAAATCAACCAAGTACTTAATTTAGCCAACATTCTCAAATAGATGCAATAAAACCCCAGAAGTTACACACACCAATGTGCAGCTATCCAAATGGAGGAAATAATCTCAAAGACACCTCTCTCAATTTTACAATGTAGCACAGAGAATACTCTCTATTTAAACATATGGAGGAAGTCATAAGTTTTATCCCAAAAAGGAGTTATTTCCCAAAAAGAGAATCAAGTTGAATTCTGTCATAGTCAAAATGAGTATTGAGGAGGGAAATGAAATCTTTATTTGTGCTGCAATTTTCCAATGGATGGAAGAGAATAACTATAAATTCCTTGGAAAGAGACTTATGCAGTTACGTAAGCTAATTAAATTTGTCAGCGATAAACTGTCTGATAGAATAGTGAAAAGAAGCTCCAAGTAAGTACATTTCACAAGGACTTAGATTTATTATGCATCAGTTGAAACAAATTAATTTACTGGTAAATGTAAAATAATAAACTTCAGCCTAAAATAATTAACATTTAATAACACTTTAAATATTTTAAATATGGACATTATTCTGGATTTAACACTATAGTAAATCTGTGCGAATAAAATGCACTGTAACTCATTCAAACTATCTTTTAAAATGCCAATTAAAATCAGAGGATGCCTCATAAAGTGAAATGTATTAATAATGTAGTGAACTACTACAAATGGTGCAGCAAGAAATCAACAGCAGGAAGAAAAAAGAAATCACCATGGGAAAGACATCTCCAAAAATGCATACAAGCACCCTCTTTCTGAAACTTTTGCTTTTCTCTTCAGTTCTGTTCAGTTCAGTCCCCAAAAGGCTTCGGCTAAGATTCAGCAAGGTCCTCAAGCAAGTCATAGAATTACACAATTGAAGAAACCTCAGGAGGTCATCAAATTCAACCCCCTGATAAAAGCAGGATCAGTTCCAACTAAATCATTCGACTCAGAGGTTTGTCCAGCTGGGACTTAAAAACCTCTAGGGATGGAGATTCCACCACCTCCCTAGGGAACCCATTCCAGTACTTCACCACCCTCGGAGTGAAATAAAGTGCTTAACTTCAAGTATTTAAGCAGCCCTGTTGACTTCAGTAGGACTTTTCATGTGGTTAAAGTTAGACAAGTGCTTAAATGTCTTGTAGAAGCAGGGCCTAAATATAGTTTTTCTATGGCTAATCTATGTTTTTGTTGTTTGTTTGTTTTGCAACCTGCCATCTTATGGGCTCTAAAAGACATCTTAGACCCTGTGGATAGGTTATCTCGGATTAAGAGTGAGTGTGCAAAGTAATCATGCGCTATGTTCTGAAGAGTATTGCTAAAATATCCAGTCCACAGGGTGAGGTCTAGAATAATGTTCATTCTCCATGGTCACAAACAGACATGTCATGCTACAAGGAGATGTAAGCCATAAGAAATATATGTCGAGCATGCAAAGCAATGTTTTGGGAATGTTTGTTATGTCAAAAATCTAGTTTTGTTCACCATACAAACTGATGTTATTTGACTGAACCATGCATGTTTCTACTTTGGCAGTGTGAGCTGAAAAACAATGTTCCAGTGACAAACAATGCAATTTCCGTGGATTGCATTGTCCAAGAAATCATCGGCCGCACACACGGTCAGAGTGCAACATATATGTACATAAAGGCTGTGTCTAGACTGGCCAGTTTTTCCAGAAAATCATCTGCTTTTCCGGAAAAACTTGCCAGCTGTCTACACCGGCGTCTTGAATTTCCGCAAAAGCACTGACTTCCTACTGTAAGAAATCGGTGCTTTTTGCGGAAATACTATGCTGCTCCCATTCGGGCAAAAATCTCTTTTGCGCAAAACTTTTGCGCAAAAGGGCCAGTGTAGACAGCTGAGATTTGTTTTCCGCAGAAAAGCCCCGATTGCGAAAATGGCCATCGGGGCTCTTTTGCAGAAAAGCGCGTCTAGGTTGGCCACGGACGCTTTTCCGCAAAAAGTGCTTTTGTGGAAAAATGTCCGTGCCAATCTAGACGCTCTGTTCTGAAAATGCTTTTAACAGAAAACTTTTCCATTAAAACCATTTCCAGAAAATCATGCCAGTCTAGACGTAGCCAAAAAGTATATTAAAATTACACATGATCATGAAGCATCTAGCACAATAATGCCGATGCTGACTGAAATCATCAGCGCTATTATTATTTTATTTTGCAATTAATTGAGGACAGAATTTTCTTTTTAAAATTTCTCTTCCTTTGCTTTACTTCTAAGTTTCTTCCTTGTTTCCAAAATTATCTTTATTTTTCTTTTTTTTTCTCTGCATCAAGAAAACCAGGGTTTTGTCTACATGAACAGTTAATTTGCAGCAAGCTGAGGTATGAATCTACCTTTCATTAGCCTACTGGGTACAAACTGTTAATTGGACACTGCTGATGCACATGAACTGTTTGTTCTCTACTTTCCAGTCCAGTTTGAAATGAGATGAATCAAAATACATTAGAAATTATTAATGCATGTCAGTAGGACTCACATAGATAGGCAGTCCACATGGACAGTCACTCCACCAGTGAGGGTAATTAACCATTGAAACCATTTACCGAGGGTTGTGATGGAATGTCCATCCACCATTGACAATTTTTAAATTGGTTGGATTTTTTTTCTAAAAGATCTGCTCTATGAATTTTTTTTAGGAAAGAGCTAGTGATCAGGCTAGATGATCACAATTTTCCCCTCTTGCTCTGACATCTATAAATCTTGTCTAAGGGTATGTCCACACAGCAGCATTATTTTGAAATAACAAAATGCGCGTCTACACAACAAGCCATTATTTTGAAATAATGGCGAACTGGAGGATTCCTTACTCTGACTCCTGTAATCCTCATTTCATGAGGAGTAAGGGAAGTTAAAGGAAGAGTGTTCTTCCTTCAACTTCCTGCTGTGTAGACAGCGTCAAAAGCCAAATTAAGCAATTTTGACTTCAGCTACGCAATTGACATAGCTCAAGTTGTGTAACTTAACTGGATTTTTGCCTTCTGTGTACACACACCCTAAAGTGTCTGACCTGAGATGATACCTTTATTTTTTTCTTGATTATTCGGAGATTTTCAGTCTTGTTTTATAAAAAGACATTTGGATTAGCATCCACATTTTGAATGTGCATCCAACTTTTAGATGCTCACTTAGAACAGCTATGGATTACTGGAAATATGCCCTAGCCCACCAAACCTTGTACAGGTTTTAAAGACACCATAATTGTAGCCATGAAAGGGATGGCTTATTCTGGGTTAATGGTGGGTGTGCAATTACACTCTAAGAAGCTACTGTAAAAATGGCCTGTTTGGACTCAACACATTTGCCAGGGGAGGGGAGAAAGGGTTTCTATGGTGGTGGTGTCGTCAAAATTAAATGTTTAATTTGTTTTGCTCTTATTAGTCCTGTAAAGCCAATGCAGCTAAGGTAGGATGAGTTAGATTTCATTCCATCATCAAGAAAACCACCACTAAGTTCCAATCAGTTACACCTGTGCAGACCCCATGACAGCCAATCAGTTTGCACAGAATACCACTGTGACCCCATGTACAGTCAATAAAGAAAGAGATGAAACTACAGGACTCTGTCCTATCACTCAGTAGTAGCTGCCCTCTCTGGGCTCCTAAGAGGGGAATGTCTGTACAGTCTCCAAAGATCAAGGTAACTTAGCAAAGGACTATCATGCCTAGTCACTATTACCAATGGAGCAACTCGCAGTGTCAGGGCTTTAAGGTTAGCCATGCTTGTGTGACCATCCCACTGACATTCCACCTCCTGATCCCTAGCTGGCCTCCTTATGAAATTCAGCCACTTCTCACTATTTGCCTTGCATCTTCCAAGTTTGCATATTCTCCCTCTCTCCTCAGTCTCTCCGTCAACCCTAATATTGCAGGGGTCATAGTGACATGAACGTAACCAGGGGAATGCAGCTCATGAAACCACATACCTTGAGAAAAAAGCAAAGTACCTTCATGCTCACAGCTCTTCCACTGATTGTCCTGTCTGTCTTTTCCTCCTCCTCCCCTGCGCATCTGCCAAAATGCTGAGCTCTCTCTCATGCATATGATGTCCAAGTACAGATCACCAGTTTTACATCTGCAATGTTGATGGCAAGTGAGCCAGGGACCGTGCCCAGCTAGAGATCAATTCTGAATCTTTGTAAAGAGAGGCTGTAGGAGACTGACATCTTCTAGAACAGAAGGATGCACAATAGATAGTGGGTTACCTAATTTCTCCAAGTGAGGGTCAGCATCTTCCCCTTATTTTTACAGGACCATGCAAATGTATGGCACTGAATGAGTAAACCTAAGCAATAAGTAGTATTATAATATACTACAGTAACTAGTAATAACACTTCTTGATACAACCCAAGGAAGAAATTTAACATTAACATTTGAGGCCAATGAGGCGGGGGAGAAAGGGCATCATGAGAGAATAGGGAGAACCCGAAGGAACAAGTCGGAGAAGAGAAAAGAACAACTCTGTTAGATTAATTCTAAAATTGTTGAAAGAAATTTCAGCTACTCTCTTCTCAATAAATATATGCCCTGTCGCTGTTATTGCTTACATACTTCATCTTTTGCTCAAGCCCTCCCTTATTTATTTGCCCTCCCTTGCCTGAATTATATTGCCATTAACACCCATAAATCATTTTATCGTAGGGGGTTTTATAGCTATAAAGTAACTTAGCCAAAGGCATTTTGTAAAATGAAATATTGGTGTAGAAAGATTGAATATGAGTCAACAGTGTGATGCTGTTGCAAAAAAAGCTAACATGATTCTGGGATGCATTAACAGGAGTGTTGTGAGCAAGACACGAAAAGTCATTCTTCCGCTCTACTCTGCACTGATTAAGCCTCAATATGAGTATTGTGTCCAGTTCTGGGCACCACATTTCAAGAAAGATGTAGAGAAATTGGAGAAGGTCCAGAGAAGAGCAACAAGAATGATTAAAGAGCTAGAGAACATGACTGATGAAGGAAGACTGAAAGAATTTGGTTTGTTTAGTTTGGAAAGGAGAAGACTGAGGAGGGACACGCTAGTGGTTGTCAGGTATCTAAAAGGGTGTCACAAGGAGGAGGAAGAAAAATTGTTCTCCGTAGCCTCTGAGGATAGGAGAAGAAGCAATGGGTTTAAACTGCAGCAAGGGAGGTTTAGGTTGGACACTAGGAAAAAACTTCCTAACTGTCAGGATAGTTAAATACTGGAATAAATTGCCTAGGGAGGTTGTGGATTCTCCATCTCTGGAGCTATTTAAGAGCAGATTAGACAGACAACTATCAGAGATGGTCTAGATGGTACTGGGTCCTGCCATGAGGGCAGGGGACTGGATTTGATGGCCTCTCGAGGTCCCTTCCAGTTCCAGTGTTCTATGATTCTATGAATCATATGCATAACAGGCCCAATCCTAGTTCCATCTAAGTCAGTGTACAAACCTTATTGATTTCAATATGAGCAGCATTGGATCCAAAAGGCTTTTTCCTCAATCCAGGGGTGGGGAGAAGGAAGAATAAGGCTTTACATCCGAGAAGAAAGACCTGATAATGAACAAAAAACCAGAGAGCATCTTCATATTTACTAATTCAGTCAATGGACTGCCCATATACATGAAACTAGCAGAGCTAGCTGTGAGGAAACAGAGAGAAACATGGAGTCCACTACAGGGGTACGTCTGCACAGCAACATTATTTTGTAATAACTTAGTCCGCGTCTACACAGCAGGCAGTTATTTCGAAATAATGTTGAAATACTGTCAAACTGGAGGACTTCTTACTACGACTGCTGCAACCCTCATTGTACGAGGAGTAAGGGAAGTCAGAGGAAGGAGTGCTCTGTTTCGAAATAAGTGTTGAATAAATGCTCCCTATTTCGAAATAAGCTATGCAATTGACAAAGCTCAATTTATGTAGCTTATTCCGAGTTAAGCCCTGCTGTGTAGACACAATCCAGGAGTATCATCCAAAGTAAAATACTGTGTTTCACGTGCATGAGGAAGGAATGTGTGACCAGAATATTTGAGGAGGGACAGGCAATTCTCTCAAATCTCAGCACAGATTTAGAAAGGGAGAAAAAGCAGATAGAGATGAAACAGCTAAACCTGAGACCTCATACAGGGGAAAATATGTCAACTGAGAAAGCCTTTGGGTTGGTATAGAGAAGGTGAATGAATCTGAAGTTGGCAGAGACGTCTGATTATAATAGAAAACCTGTTATTTTGGCATTACCAGGGACTTTACTACCTGAGGGCCTTAACACTGATTCATATCTATAAAAAGTGAAATCATTCCAGCCTGACACATCAGGGATGCCAATCACTGCAAAGAAATAAGTAACATCTTCCTTTGACCACGATTTCTACTTTTCTTTTTTGAAAAAGGGAATTTTATTTGGTCTCTCAATTAAAGACCACTGACTAGGACAGCAGCAAGAAGGAGAAAAGAAACCTTATTGATTGTATTGCCTGTCTACTTTCAGTTTGGGATAAATTGATCCAACTGAATGTAATGAATACATCAGTTAGTGCAGCAGAAAAAAAATACAACTTTGTGTTATAAAGTGACTGATTTTTAGGAGGGCCAAGCACTTACATTTCCCATTGGAATCCATGTTACTGTGTTCAAATCTGATTGCAAAGAGCTGGGACAGCTGCCATGATGCTGGCCCTGGACTGAGGGTAATCATGAGCAGCATTGCACCAGCTGATTCTGATTAAATCCTGCTCTCAGCGCGATTTAATTGTGATTAGCAGAGGTGAGGGTTCTTAGTGTGATTTGTCTGGTCCATGCTGGTGATAGGCAGTTCTCTGGATTCTTCACATGCCCATTGGTATACAATGTTTTTTTGCCAAGCAGAGAAGCTCATTGCACTGTCTGAAGCCAATGTGTGAGGCCTACTGAGCCCATGCAAATTGTGGGTGGACAACAGCTGTGAAAACCAGGCTCCTCATACACCGTTTGCATTTCAAGCAGGGCCAATCTCAAATTTAGACACTTGTTAATTTTTTTGGCATTCAGAAAGTTTCACAACCTGTTTTTATGCTCATCCCTTTCAGACCAAAACATGACCCATTCTCTCAGCGTAGAGCAGCAAATGTAAGTAAATATGAGACAGGCCAGAAAACACCAGATTGTGATTCACTCTTTTTTGGGGGGGAGGGGAGGTGCCTTATTTTGTTTTCATGTGTCATCATTTTTTAATTTTTTAAATTATGGCCAAAGGGGAAGATGCTGACCCTCACTTGTGAGTGTCCTCCTGTGGCTGAGGGGAATTTTGTAGTCTCTCTGCCCCACTGTCTGTGGGAGAGGAAGTGTCTGGTATGTGGTTGGGGACTAGGCTTTTTCATACCCCCTGTTGTGGCTGCTGGGGACTGTGAGGGGAACCCAGGCCTGTCCACTCCTCTGGGTCCCAGCCCAGGGACCCTGAAAGTAGCAGTTATCTGCTGCGTATCAAAGATGTCGGTCCCTGAGCAGCTTCTCCAGGAAGCTGCTCTGACCGGCCTTTTCTCTCAGGCTTTGTGGTCAAATTCTCCCTGGACTCTGTCCAGGGTTTTACAAGGTGTTATTTGCTTATAGGCTAGTCTTC
Source organism: Pelodiscus sinensis (assembly GCF_052426305.1). Lineage (NCBI taxonomy): Eukaryota > Metazoa > Chordata > Testudines > Trionychidae > Pelodiscus > Pelodiscus sinensis. The sequence goes on along the minus strand of NC_143064.1, from coordinate 10,486,113 downwards.
AGTCTCTGGACCTGGTTCTAACCAGGTCTGAAATTCAGCTCCCAATCGGAGATCTACCTGCCTTGAGCTCCAGCAAGGAATTGCCAGGCCCTGGCCCAGCAGCTTCTTTTATATCAGCCTGCTGTACCCTGATTGGCCACCACAGAGGCTGCCATTCTATCCTGCTTGGAGGACCTCTCTTCTGCTCCTGTTGCTAGGGCAAGGTGCTGCAAGGCCTCCAGCCTCTAGCAGGGACATCAGGGTCTAGTCCACCCTGTCACAGCCTCAAAAGCTGAAAGTGGCCCAGGCCTCTCTGAACCTTTGAGAACAAGGGTGCCATTTCAGAAGAATGGAGATGGGTGGTGGGGCAGCAGCTGTGCATACCGGGACGTGGCTTGCTTTTCTGCCAGTTCAGCTGACCATCAAGGAGTTAGGGGAAAGCACTTGGATTCCATTATTTACTCCTCTGCCCCTTCCCTTCACCAGCCAGGAGCAAGAGGCATGCATGGAACCCAAGTACTTTCCCCTCACTCCCTGATAGTCAGGGGAACGGAAAGAAAAGCAAGCCATGTCCCAGTATGCCCGGCTGCTTCTGCCCTCTCCACCCCACTTTCCTTAAATGGTACCCTTGTCTGAGAGGGTCTAATTTCAAATGACCTTTCCATAGCTCTAGCCACTGTGAAAAGTTCCAACTAGGGAACTAAGACAACACCAGCACCATTGAGTTTGGTACCACGAACAGATGTCAAATCAAGGTCTTTTGAATGTACCTATCATTGAAATGTCTAATGATATAGTTGAGGCAGCTTCTAAAAAGCTTCTTTTGTGCAAATTGGATTGTGATGGATCACAATTAAATATCTGTTAAACATAACCTAGATTATTTTGTATTCAGGAAGGAATACCGGAAAAAAGATATAGCTGAAGAGAAATCTGTTCTGATTTTTTTTGTTTCCTTTATCAACCTATATTTTACTTCTTCCTTTATAGCTTTTGTAGTTGTGTTTGTCTTGATACCTTTTTTGTAGATATTAGAGGTTGTAATCTATGGAGCTAACCCAACTGTTGTATATAAGGCCATTAACACAAATGAGCTAAAACAGAGACGAGAAATTAATGGTCTTTTGCAGCTCTGGTAAGTTTTTGGTCCCTGGATAATGTGAGAATTTTCCACTCATTTCTGGTCACATTGGATATATTGCATTTTTCTGGGAGATGTATAGTGTTCATTTTATTTTATTTTTCCTGATGAGAAAGTAATAACAAATAATTAGTAATTAAAAGGACTGCTAAAATATTGGAGAAGAGGTAAGGGCAGACAAACATTAAATTTAAAATGTATTACACTATTTGTGCTTTCACAGAATATTTACCCTCCTATAAAAGACGGCGTTTCCTTCCTTGTGGCAAGCTAACATTTTAGTGACAACTGAATGCACATTTGGAGCAGAGGTTCTCACAAGTTCATGGTATACTGTGGTATTTTGAGGATCTCCCAGATAAGGAAGTGGTTCTGTCTCCACCTTAATACCATGCTTCTATAGTCATCATTTGTAGTTTCATGGGCTCTACAGTGCTAGGTCCATGGAGATAATCTTGTCTGTTGGAGAGAAAGCCTCTCCCTGCCAACCACCACTGTACTGCGAGATGGAGCTGAATGTTGAATCACAAACCATAAGCACACCTCTACAAATACATAATCTCCGAACCACTGTGTAGATACACATCTTGTAAGGATCATCAAGTTCAGAACATTATAACCATTCTCAAAAGATTTTACTTGATGTATTTTTATTCACAATACTGTTATATGCAAAAAGTTGATTGAATTGTTTATTCTCTTTGGTTTAGACACTCCTGTTTTGCCCTTGAGTTGTCTGTACCCTGCTGATCAAAGTGCTAGAGGAACTATCTTGACCTTCTGTTCATATCCACATGGATTGCATCCTTTCCATTGGTTTCCATTCCAGTGGAAATGGAAGCAATTTTCCTATACAGAAGAATGATTCCAGGGAGGTATTTATATGTTTCCAACAATCTTTAATGTGATAAGTGGTTGTTCATTCCACCATCAATTAATCACTGTATCTACTTTGATTCTTCCTTTTACCTTTCTCTCCAGTCTATTCTGTTCCTTCCTCTTTCACTTGACTGTAAATAGCGTTGTACAAGAGTAACAGTGGATGTGCTGTTATTTAATCTGCCAATTTTTTCTAATTACTAATAATGGGGCATGAGAGGAAAGAGATTAACAAAATGTTTTACTTGTAAAAGGAGATTTACTATTGGATCATTGAGACAGGCCATGGAATTTCATAGCACCATTTTGGCCAAGTAATTTTCCAGAGCAGAGTTGCACTAAATGTTTGCTCACACAAGGTACGCATTGAACAGTTATTAATAGTCAACAAATAATTGCATAAAGACCATGAGGTGCCTTGGCATCCAAGGTCTAAATCTGGCCAATGAATTATGCCAAATGAATAATTCAACCAGTTCCATTCATATGCACAGTGATGTATGAAATTTAATTATAAGAATTTAAGTATTTGCTTCTTGCGCATGGATTTTATTTCTCTAATTTAATGCAATTTCCCTTTTTCAGATAAATGATTGCAGCTCATTTTGACATCTGCTATTCAAAGAATTACAAAGATAGATCTCAAAATATACTTCACAGTGTTTTATATAAACCTACCCACTTCTATCATGCTCTATAATTATTATTTTAAGTTATGAGTGATTGCTTTTCATTTCATTCATATTCATTAGACATTGGCTGATATAAGAAGAATGGGAATGAGTGAAGGTTGCTTAGAAAGTGTAAATTAATGTCTACAGTTAAATACTGCAGGGAATAGAAATGAAAGAAGCAAGAGCACATCCTATAGCCCAGGGCTGGGCAATAAAACAGTGGTAGTCCACCCGGGTTAGCTTCTGGAATGCTGCCACCACTATATTAACCTGCATCTCCACAGGTAACAGTGACTGCAGTTCCCATAGGCCGCAGATTGCTGTTCCTGGCCAATGGGAGTGGTGGGAAGTGATTCAGACTGGAACACCGCTTCCCGCAACTCCCATTGGCTAGAAACAATGAGCCATGGCCAACAGGAGCTGCAAGTGCCCATCATGTGCAGGTGGAGGTAAATATAGCGGTGGGGGGACTGCTAGGGGCTAACCCTGGTGGACCGGATCCAGCCCACAGACCAATATTTGCCCTCCCCTGCTATAGCCAATAACTTTGGGCAAGAGATCTCATCTTGAAACTCCCTGTCTACTCTGGAAGACAAAATTAGGCAGCCTCACAGAACTAAACACAGAAGTTAATGCCCTACCATTCATGGAAAAGCTATTGTTAGAGGAGGGCAAAGATGAATTAGAGTAACCCATTGCCCGCAGGATCAAAATATGCAATGTTACCTATATGGCTAGTTTTCTGAAAGTTTTGAAGCCAAAGCTAATAAAAATATAAACTGTAACATATTCTACACACAAGTGTATGGATCCTGCTCTGAATTTTCCCTACTGCTTCAGCATATAATGGCAGATTTTGTCCCAACCTCCTCCTCACTAGATTTTCAGCCTGTTTCAACGGAGTCCTTTTTTTTCATTCATGTATCCCCATTGTCCTCAGGAGTATAGGTTCTTTCAAAAAAGTTTTTTTTCTTTCCAGAAAGAATCATGTCTAGACTGTGCTTTCACTTTCGAAAAACCCTTTTTCAAAAAAGTGCTTGGATGCAAATATGCAAATTAAACGGGATATTTAAATCCACGCTTCATTTACATTCCTCTTTTGAAAGAGGAAGATAGTCTAGAGACAGCCTTAGTGTTGGGTAGCAAGTGCAAAATATTTGTACACTGATTTGAGAGAATATCCTTTGTCTATCTTTGCTCACTGTTTTCTATTCCTTTCTCTAATTATACATTGGACTCATGTTCCCTCGCATTAATGCTTGCATAAAGTGATTTTCAACATAACTATTTCAATGCTGAGAAAGAATGAATTTGCTTTTGATAAGCCCTTGCACCAGCAACCAGAGCGTCCAGATGCAAGAAAGTACTTAAATACTTGCCTAACCATAGGCATGTCAGCAGTTCCACTAGAGTCTGAAGTTAGGCTCATGTTTAAGTACTTACTTGAATTTCACCCGAAAAGAGTTTCACTCTACAAAGATGGAATCATTCAGCAATGTAAAACAGAAGTGCGGTTAGCAATCATTTCATAAAAGAAAAATGTTATAACCAGGAATAAAAGTAATTCCATCAATAAAAGAGAGTAACAAAAATTCCCCTGACCCGGGATTCAACCCATTCTCATAGTCCTGTGTGAGAAGTCCTGTCCCTGCAAAAGCACTCTCTCCTCTGTATCACCAAACAACTAATTTATAGTTCTTCACCTTCACTGAAGAAGAAAGAATAAACCTGCACAGAGATTAATTCCTTTTCATAGGGATCAAAAATAGAACTGTTATTATGGGACTTGCTAGACCAAAATACAGCTCAAACTTAAAATCAGAGCAGTTAAACTTCTTGAAAAAGTTTTATAAAGAGAAACCTTATAAAGTTTGCAGGTGATATCAAACTGGAAGGGGTTGCTTGTACTTTGCAGGACAGGATTAAAAGTCTGGCATAAATAGGATGAAACTGAGTAAGAACAAATGTAAAGTACTCCACATAGGAAGAAACAACCAATTGTGTGTATACAAAAGAGGAAATGATGGCCTAGGAGGGAGTGCTGCAGAAAAAGATCAGGAGATTATAGTAGTAAACAAACTAAAAGGCTACGTCTAGACTGTCATAATATTCTGGAAATGCTTTTAACGGAAAAGATTTCTGTTAAAAGCATTTTCGGAACAGAACGTCTAGATTGGCACGGACACTTTTCCGCAAAAGCACTTTTTGCGGAAAAGCGTCCGTGGCCAAGCTAGACGTGCTTTTGCGCAAAAAATCCCCGATCGCCATTTTCGCAATCGGGGCTTTATTGCGCAAAACAAATCTCAGCTGTCTACACTGGCCCTTTTGCGCAAAAGTTTTGCGCAAAAGGGACTTTTGCCCGAATGGGAGCAGCATAGTATTTCTGCAAAAAGCACCGATTTCTTACAGTAAGAAGTCAGTGCTTTTGCAGAAATTCTAGCAGCCAGTGTAGACAACTGGCAAGTTTTTCCAGAAAAGCGGCTGATTTTCTGGAAAAACTGACCAGTCTAGACATAGCCAAAGAGTTAACAGTGTAACTCTGTTCCAAAAATTAAAAAGGAGCAGCAGTCTGGGACGTATTAGCAGGGGTAATGTGAGTAAGACAAGAAGTAATTCTTCTGTTCTATTCCCTGCTCATAAGGCCTCTACCGGAGTATTGTGTCCAGTTCTGGGCACTGCATTTCAGGAAAGATGCGGACAAATTAGAAAAAGTCCAGAAAAGGGCAACATAAATTATAAAAGGTCTAGAAAACATAACATATGAGTAAAGATTGGAAAACTTAGGGTTTATTTATTTATTTATTCATTTATTTATATCTGGAGAAGAGAAGTCTGAGGGGGGAGACAACAGTTCTCAAGTACAGAAAAGTTGGTTGCAAGAGGCACGGAGAAAAAAATGTTCTCATTATCCTCTGAGAATAGGAAAAGAAACAATTGGCTTAGATTTCAGCAAGGGAGTTTTAAGTTAGGCATTAGGAAAATCTTCCTGTCAGGGTAGTTAAGCACCGCCTAGAGAGGCTGTGGGATTTCTGTCATTCGAGGTTTTTAAAGAAGAATCACTGAATACTAGAACTGGAAGGGGCCTTGAGAGGTCATCAAGTCCTGTCACCTTCCCTCGTGGCAGAACCAAGCACTGTATAAATAATCTCTTGAGGATGCCTATCTAACCTGCTCTTAAATATCTCCACTGATGGAGATTCCACAACCTCCCTATTAAATTTATTCCACCGTTTAACCACCATGGCAGTTAGGAAGTTTTTCTTAATGTCCAACCAAAACCTCCTTGGTGCAATTTAAGCCCATTGCTTCTTGTCCTAGGTTAGATAAACATCTGTCAGGGATGGTCTAGGTGATACTTAGTCCTGCCACAAAGAATTTTGAGGTCCCTTCCAGTCAAACAAGACCAGGATTTTATGAAACGGAGCTGTTCAAAGATAAGGGGGAAATTAAAACATTAGATTTATGTTTAGATAAAAATTAAAAAAAAAGTAAACCATCTCTCCATCATCAGCTCAAACCAATACATCTTGAGTGGAATTTGTTCGGATAAAAGTAGGTGAACAAATATAAGCCTTAATTGTAAATAGTGGATATTTATGTGTCCAGAAAATACTCACCGGAACTACTCAGTGTGTATATTCAGTACTTATGAAATATAGTGACCACAAATTGTATTTAAATGAAAAACAGCTTTGTCAATTAATTTGATAATAAGCTCTGAGAAGTATGCCATCTGATGTTGAAACATCAGTGAGTTTATTAGCTCCCCCTGTCTGAGTGCATGTTTCATTTCATAATAGCTGCGATTATTGATTTTTTATTAATCATGTCTACAAGCATAGTGTCTAAAGACCAACTAAGAGTGAGGCCTGGTAACAGGGCCGAAGCAGACCCTTTGGGCTTCCAACACTCCTTCACCCACAAACTAACCAGAGACCTCTTCCGTGTTGTAGTCACCATACTTTTCATTGAATGTGACAGTTCTCACCACATTATACACAATATTCAATTATCTTCTCTCCTATAACCCAGATGACTTCATTGTTTTATAGAGATTCTATTTAGAAATGGCATTTTTGTGGGAAGTAGTCAAGATAAACACCAGCAAATATATGGTTGATTCATGTGCCCAGTAGTAAGCCAGTACAATAGATGATGACAGTATTGTAAAGCTGAAGTACTATCATATAATTGGATAAGATGTAAACAAACAGGCTTACAGGGACAAATTCTGCCTCCTCCAAACCCGATTTTGTGAGATTCTGGGAAACTCAAGAACTCTTCCAACACAACCTTGCAGGGAAGTCATGTGAAAGAGAACACTGATTGTGTCTATGCTATCTTCTTCAGGTACATCCAGAGGTGGGCAACCTACAGTCCCAGGGCTTCATGTGAACCACTGGGGTGCTGTGTGTGGCCCATAAGACATTTTGTTTACCGTTGCCCATGCACAAGGTTGCCAGATTCTGCTGGGTTTGCTGCATAGTTTTTTTTTCTTACTGGAATTATAAAAGTGACACATTGGAACTCGGCAGACTCACCACCAAGGGTGCCTCCTGCGGTCACTCAGGGAATTCGCATTTTTGGTGCTGAAGCGCCTCCTTCTGGCTGGTGTCTCACTCTCTGTTATTGTTATTCTCCACCACTCTAGGTCAGGGCCCAGGTCTCTCCCAGACTATGGCGCCCTCCTACCTGGGTACAGTGCTACCGTAGTGCCCCTACACTCTGGAGTCCTCCCCCTCAGGAGACTTTCAATCCCCCTATGCCCACCTTGCCTCAGTGACCCACTGCCAGTCTTCATCTAGCCCCTCCTTAAGGGACAGACTGCAGGCTAAAATGGACACTCATCATTGGCAAGGGGGTGTGGACCTTCTGCTTTTGCTGATCCTGACTGCCTTCCCTCAGCCCTAGTACCCTGAGGCCTTGCTTCAGGCCCTGCAGCCTGGGAGCTTGCCTGGCCAAATCTTCCCCAGCTCTGCCTGACTTTTTCCAGCCCCATGATAAATCAGGAAGCCTCCAGCTTCCCTAGCAGCTAGGTCCCACCAGTTCCCCAGCCAGAGCAAGAGTGAGTCTCTCCCTTCCTCCCTCCTGGAGCCCTTATTTATACATCCCACAGCTGGGCCCTAGTTGGCTGCTCTCTGTTGCAGCTGCTTGCTTCATGGCTCCAGCCCTCACCCAGGGCTGGGTTTTAACCCCTTAAAGGGCCAGACACTCCGTCACACACACATTCAACGCAAGGGCACATGAAGTCAGGTGTGTGCTGATTGCACATTGACTGTCACAGCCATGCACTCCCCCTCTGCATCCAATCCAAGTGCTGCTATGGTTCAGTCACACACCCCGCACATTCTAGGAATGCAAGTGCAGTTAGCAAAACTCCTCTATCCCAGGAGACCAATCTTGTGGCCCAATGAGATAAAGGCAGAACACCCATACGGCCCACTCGCTGGCCTCTTTTGCTCCTCACTGCTCTATGCTATTGAATGCCCTGTAGGGGGTTGTGACGGGGCGGTGAGGATAGCGAGCCCGCACCCCGCATGGGGGTGACCGAGCGGCTCTGCCGCGCCTGCTTTGCGGCGGCTGCCGGCACAGACGGGGGCAAGGCGGCAGGGAGCGCAAGCCCCAATCCCGCGCCCCACACCCGAGGGGCTCTACCGTGCCGACCCAGCGGCGGCTGCTGGCGCAGGCACAGGAGCCTCCCCGATGGGCTGCCCACGCCCACTCCCCCAGGAGGCATGCTGGGTGGCCGGGGCACAAAAGGGGAACGGAGCTCCGGAGGGACTGCGAACTGGCAACCACCGAGGACTGCGGCGCTGTGGCAGGACCGATGGCGGCCCCAGGATGGGCAGCCGAGAACCCCCGCGACCAGAGTGGGTGAGTCGCCCCTGGCACCCCGCCGAACCAGACTGAATCATACGGACCCGCAGGGGTCGGAGGAAGCAACCCAGGACGGGGCTGGATACCCCGGGGAACGGTGAGTTGCGGCCGTAGCCCCCCTGGTCGGGCAGTGCATCTCGGATGCACTCCCTTAGGGTCCTGGGCTGGGACCTGGAGAGAGGGTGGGCCCAGGTCCCCCTCCGCCCCGATCGGTTACCGGAGGAGCGAGACAGTGGAGCATAACGGCCCCCCTCCCTGAGAGAGGGGGTAGGAGCGTTACAGGGGTCTAGTAGAACATACTGGTTAGAGAGCACTAGAAAGACTGCACTATCCCAGCATGCCTTTCCTCTGAGACCTTGCTATGGCGTAGGCCTTTGCACGAGCCACTCTAGCTTCTAACAGGTCTTGGTATGTCCTTGGGGTTTGGGAATCAAACTCACTGCTGATTCCATGTGGAGGGGAACACAGTGCGAACCTTCATGTCTTCTCTCTGCCTCCTTCCCCTCGATTAAATTAGGAGACACTTTCCAAAGGAACCTCGGAGTTTCGCTTCCCTAGGTGAATTCTTCCCCCACACTAAGGATGACCAGGTTATAGTTGCTGCATTCACCAATGCTTTTAGAAGATCTTTGTTCTCTATTGGTATCAGAACATTCTGTGACCTGAAGCAATTTAAAACGAACACTCACCAGTTATTGTGGTGGAAAAGATTTTGTTGAGACGCAGAAAGTAAGATCAATGTATCTTGCTGTAAAATACAGATGTGGCACTTTCATTAGGCAAGTGTCAGCCACATTTTCAAAAGGGTATGTGAGCCCTGGAAGCCATACCCTGCTTAGACACAGGAATCCCCATATTCCAGTGCATAGTGGTACATCCGTCTATGTATACAAACCTGACTCTGACTTTCGCATGGCTCATGATTGGATTCATGAATTCAACACACGGAAATGAGTGTACTTCTTTCTGTCATGTGTGTTGCACTCAGTCAAGGATGTATGTGGAAGAGGAGACCCAGGGTTGCTGTTTAGCATTTAACACAACTGTCCTTTCAGAAGGCAAAAATGAAATATTTTAACCTTTGGGATTTGTAAAGTACAATAAATTCCACCTTATACTTTTTGTGGCCAGGAGAAGATTTGTAAAGGGCATGGGAGATGTATTTTTTAAACGGATGAATATGTTTCCCTGTATTGCAAATGGTCTTTAAAAAAGGCTCCCTGTGTCTATCTCTTTCAGCTCAATTACATATTGATAAAATGTCATATCTAATATTTTTTCCTACTTTTCATAGACGCCCCTACCCAGGAGGCATGGGAAAGTGTTTTCCAATAATCAGTGTTTTGAGAGTGGGGACTGATTTCCCCTCCCCCTTTTTATATTCTGCTTTATTTACTTTCATTGCATGTGTTTTGGAGCCATTTCCCTGCCTCTGATCTGTTCCTTTCTGTGTTATAGTTTTCCTTGTGAGCGTATATCTTCCTCCTGCAGACGATTGCTCTGGAGATGTGGCATCAAGGAAGTGACTGACACAGAAGATTAATGTAGGAGACTGAACAGTTATTGCATGTCAAACAACATTCTTTGTCTTCCTTTAATAGCTAATTCCAGGGCACAAAACTCTTTTATTCATGGACAATTTTAATCTTAATTGTAATATAAATGTTTCCTTTTGCTTTCCTACTAAAGAACAGCTTCGGTAGTTTGACTAGGTTTCTTATGTCAGCTTTGTTTGTTTTTTATCTTCCCATCACTCACTCTAAAATTTCCCTCCAGCCACTTGTTTTAATTTCTTTTGGACATTTCTTATTATGACCTCATTTCCATGTGACAAAGGGCTTCTAGTTAGGCAAAGAGGAAATTAAAATAAATAATGGAAAGGAAGGTGTTTTTGTTCAGCATATTGCTCACTTTACTATGACATTATGTATTTCAGTAGTATGGTCCTAAAGATGTTGGTCTTTACCGTTAATTATTTTCATGCCAGGCACATAAGAACAATCTAATGAACAGAAAAACTTACACAATAGGTGAGAAACCTCCTCTTCGATTAATGATTTCCACTCTTGGCCCTCCTGAGTCACTCAGCAATTCATGTCTCATTGTAATAGATGCTTTCATTTCCCAAACCACTTACTTCAGTGGAAACACATCTCCTGTTCTCATGGTTTCACTGACCTTGATTTGTACTTGCCTTCAGAGATCTCAAGACCAAACTAAAATTATTTTAGCGCATTAGAGTAATGGGAAGATTTTCAATTCCTAAGCAGTTTAGCCCAATTTAGACACATCTTCTATTCCCCAAGGAGTAGCTTTATTCATCTTCATTTACAGATATCAGAGAACTGTAGATCAAATTAAAATAACTTTAATGCACTGAAAAGCCTGTGAAACCTGTGATTGAAAATAATTATATTTAAAAGCTTTATACTGAAACAAAGATGTTTCTAGCTGGTTTGGAGAGTTCTTATTCTAAAGATACTGCAACAATTAGTTTGAAATAAATAAAGGTGTTATTCTTGGTCCACAACAAGTAGAGCTTCTGTAATGCTTTAAAGGTCTCTGGACAATCTTCTCTTCTCTTCTTATTCTTAACTAATAAAACCAAACAAGTTTGGAAACTGAAATATTCTGTGTGAATGATTAACCCTCATGCTTTTAAAATAGCCATCCTCCTCTCTTTGCAGAAGCTCTGAACATTTTAACCGGCCCATACTTTACATGCTCTCATGTGTACAATTATCCTGGTTCCAAACTTTACACTTTAAGAGTCTATTGATATGATCATCCCTTAATCTCTTGCCTAATTCATTTATTTTTGTACTGAGATCACAGGTCTCCAATCTTTTTCAAAATGCATTTCAAATTGTGCATAACACAGACACTGGGCATTCACCAAGGAGTACTGCAATGCAATAATGTATATGATTTTACAAATTTTTAAAATCACGTCCTATTTTGTAACATAGCTCTGAAGTTCTCGCATGCTAATACATTGTTTGCGAGGACTGTGGTGACTAACGTACAGTGAGATACGGGCTGTTTTCACATACCTTCCTTTAAACTAACCACACCATCAATGACTCTGTTATTAGCCATATCCCTGATGCTTTCCTGCTTTTAGCCCTCTTCCACTGTTTGAACTGAAGGGAAACCTCTACTAAATTGGAGCTATAGGAATTCACTTTTAGCCTACCAAGGGTAAATTCTCATAAATATAAGTAGCACCTAAACTTATTCCCATTGACATCAGTGAAAGACAGACGGGGTCCTTATCAAACACAGAAATCAATAGAGGGCAGCTGGTGCACAATATGCACCCAAAATATTATCAGTAACTGTGCTGGTTTACAATCTAGATTCTTCAAAGGTACCCAGTATTTGAGTTTTCAAGGAGATTTATTGACATGGAAAATCTGAAAAGGTAGTCACAAATCATTTGTAATTCAGAGGGAAGCAAGTTAACATTAGCGAAAAAGTCAGGTTTTTAAATCAGGGCACATTTTCCCACAATCTGTTTCTCAAAACCTGATGCTGCTTTTTCTTCATACTCTGCTGAAGAATACTTTCTTTGCTTTTAACATACATATGACACATTTCAGGCCAATCACAATACCAAAGCTACAGTTGCAGGCAGTCCCCGACTTACGTCGGATCTGCACTTACGAACGGGGCTTTTCTCGCCCCGGAGCTCGCAGGTGGCGGGACCGCCCAGAGCACAGCGGTCCCGCCACCGCGTCCTCCGGGGCGAGAAAAGCTGCTCTGGGTCTCCCTGGTGTGCTGGGGGGGACTCCCCAGCACAGCAGGGAGACCCGAGCAAAGCCGCAGAGGTGGGGGACCCCGCCGCTTGTGCGGCTTTGCTCCAGGGCAAAGGAGCAAAGCCACACGGGCAGCGGAGTCCCGCCGCTTGAGCGGCTTTGCTCCGGGTCTCCCTGGTCTGCTGGGGGGGGGGCGCAACTAGTGCGCCCCCCTCCCCCAGCAGACCAGGCTTTTGTTGTGGATGCCTGGGGTAGAGCAGCTGGGGTGCTGCCAGGTTGGTCCTGGGGGGACCTACTCGGCAGCGCCCCAGCGGTTCTGTCCCAGGCTCCAGATTCAGCCGCTGTTGAAACTGATCAGTGGCTGATTCTAGGAACCTGGGGGCAGAGCAACTCTGCCTCGGGCTTCCTGTAGTCAGCCCCTGGTCAGTTTCAGCAGCAGCGGCTGAATCTGGAGCCAGTTCCGAGTTACGTACAAATTCAACTTAAGAACAAACCTATAGTCCCTATCTTGTACGTAACCCGGGGACTGCCTGTATAAAAGTTGACAACTTACCAATGAAAAGAAATCTCTCTACTAAAGGAACACATCTAGGGGAGAGAAAGGAGAAGCTAACTTTTTTTTTCTAACTTGAAGGAGGATTCAGTTCAAGTTCTAAATAAAGCTTCAGATTGGGTTAAATTTTATTTGAAACATCCTACCCATCCTATAGTCTTTTTGGGAAGGAATATTTATCCTTATCAGTTAAAGTAGCTGAAGATGTGCTGAGCATTTTGGACATTGTGTATTGATTACTGGCTTGTATAATACAAATATTCTCCCAAGTCATCCTTTATCTCGCGAGAGAAATATGATCAAGACAGCAGGGAGCTAGAGTTGTAGAATTCTACATAAACCAAACTAAAATTTGGAATTCAGTATATGATTCCTGGAGAGGAGAGGGAATTGATATATAAAAAACCCCAAGATATGAAATGAGTTGGGTTTTTTTCATCATGACTATATTATATGCATGGAGCTGATATTTCTTAGGAAAAACAGTACAGGAAGGTTTAAAAACTGAGTCCTGAATACACAAACAAAAAGTGGATGTAAAAAAATTGTCTTTTCCCCTCATTTTAATTTATTTGCTCATAACAAAGACATTCACCAGTTAGTATCCCTTGGTGGCCATTCAGTGTACAAGAAGATACCATATACAATGAGAAATGTGCCTTTTGGTGACAATTTCAGGTCCCTGATTAAGAGCAAAATATTTTTGTCTAAATGCTACAGCCATTTTTTAGATACATGCTGGAATAGTGTAGGAATAGTGCTTTGTTAAAATTATTGTGGCTTTGAAAGGTATTATGTTACTTACCTTACCTTTTAGATGTTTTTTCCTCAACTTCCCAGATAACCTTTTGGATAAAGAATTTAAAAACTGCCAAGACATATAACAGGGATTTAAACTGCATTACCCAGAAGGCTCACATCTTGACAGTTATCATTAACTAATATAATTGACTTTACCCTGCCATATACCTGAACATCACATTAATGATGCAACATTTATTAATTGCTGTGTGTTATTCAACAGATCCTACCTAAGAATTCTTAATTTTAGCATATTGTGAGAATTTCATCTTTAGCATTAAGACACACACACACAGTGCATCAAACAGTGAATTCAACTGACTTGTGCACATTTCTTTCTTAAAAAATGTGTTAAACTTTAGATTTTCAACCACCTAAAGTTTTAGGGATGTTTAAATGTATAGGACAGTTCTATTAGATCCAGGGTGTGTCTAGACTACTGAGTTTTGTCGACAAAAGTGGACTTTTGACGACAAAACTATACCAACGTCTACACTACCGCTGAGTTCTGTTGACATAACGTCGACAGAACTCAGCAGTTTTGTCGACGCTGGTATACCTCATTTTACGAGGCATAACACCTTCTGTCGACAGAGTTCTGTCGACAGAAGGTGTTATTGCCTGTAGGGTTGCGTCTAGACTACAGGGTTCTGTCGACAAAGCAGCTTGCTTTGTCGACAGAACTCAATGTGTCTGGACGCTCTTTGTCGACAGAAGTTTTGTCGACAGATACTGTCGACAAAACTTCTGTCAACAAAACGCGGTAGTCTAGACGTACCCCCAGATTCCAAATAGCCTGTAACCCTAAGAGGTGATGGATGTTTTAGGGGTAGTGTGGGAATACAATCTCATCCTAAAGGAACACATCTAGGGGAGAGAAAGGAGAAGCTAACTTTTTTTTTCTAACTTCAAAGAGGATTCAGTTCAAGTTCTAAATAAAGCTTCAGATAGGGTACAATTTAAAAACAATTGTGCAGATGACTTTGAAATTAACTTCTAAGAAACTTCATGGCCATAAAACACTACTGCACATTAAGGATGCGTCCACATTGCACCCTTACCTCAAAATAAGCTACACAATTTGAGCTATGCAAATTGCATAGCTTATTTCATGTTAATTTCAAAATAGCATATTTAGAAATTTTGTGCTCTCTACACAGCACTTATTTAAAAATAAATCGCTATTCTGAAAGGTCCCTTACTCCTCATGGAATGAGGTTTACTGGGATGTTGGAATAATGATCCTGTTATATTTTGAAATAACAGGTGTGCTCAAAAGACACAGAATAGCTATTTTGGGATAACTCCAGTATCCCGAAATTGCGCTGCAGTGTAGATGTAACCAAAGTGAATACTAAGTAGAATCAAAGCAAAGTCATTTAAAAATGCAAGTGAATATTCACACAGTCTCTTTTGCAAAGTTGTTTCCAGCTCTAGTATTTACACAAAATAATAGCTATTGTATTTCCTCTGCTTCATTCTTGACAGTTTTTGCTATAGATTCCTACATTATAAAGCCGGAAGGAACAACTGTGATCATCAATTTGAACTTCTCATATAACACTAACTTTAGAATGTTCCTGAATTAATTCACATTTGAACAATAGTGTATTTTTTTAGACAAAAATAATCCAGTCTTGATTAAAAATTGCTAGTAATGGAAAATCCACCACAGCTAGTGTTCGTTGTAAGCTGGGTAGCTTCAGAGGAGAAACGCAAAATAACCTACACAACCTGCCTAGCTCAAGTCAAAATAGCTTATTTCGACTTTTGGCGCTGGCAGTTATTTCAAAATAGAGCACTCGTCTCCCAACTTCCCTTATTCCTCATGAAATGAAGCTTACAGAAGTCAGAGTAAGAAACCCGTTACTTCGAATTAATTTCAAAGTAACGGGCTTGATGTATAGACACGCACTACGTTATTTCGGAATAACTGAATTATTCCAAAATAACGCTGCTGTGTAAACATAGCGTAATAGAGCACCCATAGTGCCCACAGTGGGCAGTATGTGCTTCTACTAGTGGTGTACACATGCCTTGGTGCATATAACAAAAACTATTCTGCACATAAATGGAAAAAATAGAGGGAAAATTGACCACAACCCTTTGTAAATTGTTCCAATGATTAGCTATATTCAGTTATAAAAATATCTGCTTTATTTCAAGGCTGAATTTGTCTAGTTTCAATTTCCAGCCACTAGATCGTGCTTTAAACCAGCTGTGGCCAACCTGCAGCTCCCAAGTTGCATGTGGCTCTTGCCCCCCAAAAGTGCAGTTGGTGAAGCCGCCCCTTTGCCCCCCAAATGGTTCCGGCCCCCTTCCCTCCCCCCCCCCCCCCCCCCCCCCCCCCGGCTTCCCTGTGCTTACCGGGTCGGAGCTGCACCCAAGATGGTGGCCGTCTTAAAGGGGCAGCCTCCTTTAAAAAAAAAAATTCTGTTCCAGGGAGCTTTTTTTTTTTTTTTTGCTTGACAATTTTGGTGTGGCTTTTTGCATTTTTTCCACCACTGTTTTGGCTCTCTTTGTTAAATGGGTTGGCTACCCCTGCTCTAAACTATGGACTATCTCACAAAGAAGTTATTGCAACAGGAAAATACATGGTAATGCTAATATAGTATCTTAAGAAGGTAGTGTGACAAATGTCTACTTGTCCACTATCCTGAAGAGAGTAATTTTTTGGTAGATAATAAAATATCATACAATTTTCTATCACTCATCATAGCAAAAAGTGGGAGGACATTATTTCATTCTTTGCTGGTAAAAGTTTCATGACAGATTTTCAAACTCTCAGAACGTAGCAAATTACCTGTGCAATTTGAAACGGCATCATTTTCAGGATACCTCCTGTTCCCCAGTAAAATGGGTCAAGTGAATAATCTCTTCTTGCATCACTTCAGTCTATTCACTGTCAGTATCTCTCCATCAGTATGTCTCCGGTATTTCCCCTATGTCTTTACTTAAACACTCGCATCTAGCCATTGGCTCTCTTTGCATTTTGGAAAATCTGGAATGCACTTCCTTTTTCCTAGTGCATTGGCCCCAGGCACTCTGTTTGCTCCTAACATCTCTTCCAGATCTCCTTTGTGAAGACTTCACTTCTAATTTCCTCTTAATCAGCATAAATTGCCAACATTTTGTTTTCAAACCTATCACACGATATTTTTCTCTTCCTTTTGTGCATACCCAAAGATCATGTTGGAGGCAAATCCACACACAGCATTACCATGATTCGTGCTTGAATTTGATTTGGGCTTTTAAAATTATAACTTAAATTTGAATAAAAAATATGGTTTCAAAACAAAAACATTTAATTTTCTATGTTAACAATTTTAAAAGATGTATATTTTCATTTTTAATGGGAAATTTATTAGAACAGACCCTTTCCTGATGACAGTTTTAATTTCAACAAATTAACATTCTCTCCTCCACCCCGAAATTACTTTTTTTGGAAAAATTTCTGACTAGCTTCATGATTGGATTTGTAACGCTGTTGACTAATGAAGAGACATCACATAGAATGGGTACAAGTAGGAGCTTAGGCAAGTTAAAGTACAAACAGTGAAGCCTAGTTAACCCCAAAAGAACTCTGATGGAATAAGGACAATAGAGAGAGAAATCATTCTTTGATCTACAGAAAAATAAAGTACACTATAGTTTCACTAGCTTTTACTAACCAGCCTCCAATATTCTATACAGACACTCCACCAAACGCAGCTTCTAACTGCTCGTCTGTTCCAGAATGCAGCATTGTTTTGCTTACATTGAAATTTCTAGCAACAAAATAGCTTTTTCTGAAAAAGTCCCATATTAAAAAGGGGGTTTCCCATGGTTTTTTTTTAAATGTGCATGAATTCCTGCGTTATTTATTTAATTTTGTCCAAAGGCCAGAGTTTGGACTTTTGTCACCCTTATAGGTACCTTAATTAGAAACGCGAATTTTTAAACAAGAACAACATTTAATTTATTTTATATAGCATGTTATGTTCAGTGAAAGGCACACATTCCCGTTTCTTCACTGGAACCATTTTCTAATAGGAATATAATGTTTTGCTATATAATGTAACCAAAACAATACTTCACTTCAGAAATAATAAAATAGCACTGTTAGCTTAAAGTCAATTCAAAGTATAAACTTTACTTTTAACTAGATTGAAATATGTGTCTTCCATTTATCCTTTTATACATTAGCAGGAAGTAACATATTTCTAAGCAGGGCACATCTATTTCAGTAGTGGAAATAAAGATTATTGAAGTAGACATTCAAATACACTTGAGGACTCAGTTTTCAAGACCTTTGGCTTAGTAAATCTATAAAGAACACCCTGATGTCATATGATGTTAGCATAATCTGCCATAGATGTCAATTTCATGTTAAAATAAACACTTTTGTGCCTCTGTTTAAAAGTTTGAACTATATTGGCATTCTTATCAAATTTAAATTCATAGTGCTTCAGAAGATCTTAACAAGAGGGAAAGTCCTAATATCTACAGAAGTAGCATAGACATTGTCTTGGGGGACAGAATTCATCTTCATAAAATGATCCTCCTTGCAGGTGTCATGCCAGATCAGATAAATAAAATGGAGAATAATTCAATATGTGAAGTAATTGGGAATAATGAAATCTTGCTAAGTGTCTAACCCTCAGAGCATACACAGAAATAACCAAATCAAGGCAAAGACAAACAGGGTGAGAGACATTTTTTTGTTAGGAAGATTGTCGTGATCAGGATTTTGCGTGGCGTATGGTGGGTTACTTACCATGAAGAACATTTTTGACTCATTCTGAACGTTTAATGTGCAGGGTAGTTTAACCATGAATACAAACTGATTAAAAATTAATTTATCAAAAATATGTAAATAAGTGTGTATGCTAGCTGAAATCATGAATTGGCAGTTCTAGGGAATTAATTTATCCACTTAATTTAATCGTACTCAATACTGTAGGCTAAACAATATTTCATATTGCCTCCATTAGCTAATAACCAAAAAAATCACTCATTTTCCATTACCTATTCCCTTCTAAGCCTCAGTGTTGTCTCTACTAGCAAGAATATCAGCTAGTGCACATTGTGCTAGGTCTGTGGAATGTAGGTGGTCTTTGGATATGCCAGATCCACTAAGAAATGGACTGGCACCACTTTTCACGGAGAATGTGGAATCACAATTGGACTATAATGGCCAGTGATCTGGTCTGGATTCATATTTATAATCTTAGGCTATGTCTATACTGCACCCTTCTTCTGCAAAAGCTTATGCAAATGAAGTGCAGATTAGCATATTGTCATGCTTCATTTGCGTAATTATTTAGAGGCCTTTTTTGTGCAACAGACTTTTGCACAAAAAGGAGCTGTGTAGAAGGCTCCTTTTGGTGCAAAAACCTTCTATTGCACAAGAGCTGTTCTTCCTGAAAAAATAAGGAAAAGAGTGGGTTTTTGCGTAAGAAGGAGCCATCTAAAAAGCTCCTTTTTGCACAAAAGCCTCTTGCACAAAAATGGCTCCTAATCAATTATGCAAATGAAGTGCATCAATATGCTAATTCACACTGTATTTGCATAAGCTTTTGCAGAAGAAGGGTGCAGTATAGATGTAGTCTAAGAGTTGAAAAATTTCCACTGACCTTTACACATTCACCCGAGTCATCTGACATCTCAGTTAGGGTACAACTACACTCGAAATAAGCTTCACAAATTGAGCTACACCAATTGCGGAACTTATTTCAAAATAGCTTATTTTGAAATAGGGAGTGTCTACACAGCACTTATTTTGAAATAGTGCACCCTTCCCTTGACTTCTCTTATTCCTCATAGAATGAGGGTTACAAGAGTCAGAGTAAGAAATCCTGTCACATGACAGTATTTTGACACTATTTCAAAATAACTGCCTGCTGTGTAGATGTGGACTAAGCTATTTCGGAATAGCGTTAGTTATTTTGAAATAGTTTTGCGGTGTAGACGTGCCCTTGATGAACTGTTTTAACAGATAATGCTGGTGTACATTTTAGAGTAATTTCATAATCAGGTGTGTGAGTCATCCATAGAATGTCATCAACATTTGGTCACTCGGCTTTACTTTATCACTCATAAGCCTTTGTCTGTACCAAGTTGGATTTATCACTTTTTGGACACCATCTTCCTGCCATCACCATAGTCTCAGAAACAAAAAGTGATTCCTAAAAGCCCCATGGCCAGGTCAGGCATACCTCTGTCCAGCTAGTGAAATACCAGATAAAAAGATGGCTCTACTTTTTTCACCCAGCTACCCTGTTTCCCCCCCCCCCCCCGCATTTTGCCAACCTCTTTCCTAGCCAAAAAAGTGGATTCCTAAAATCCCCCCATCATCAGCATCATGAAATAATAAAGGATGTGGGGGGAAGAGGACTTCAAAGTCTCAATCTGGGGAGGAAAGATCCACTTGACGTTCCTTTGTTCTAGTCACTAAAGACCATTGAGTTCAAGCCCACAACATCCAATACCAAGATGCAGCCTGAATTTCACAAATCCATTCATGAGCCTCAGTCATGATGTTGCCTGACACTGCACTTTAATACTGTTCTGGAGCATAGCACCAAGATGCATGCAATCACCGTCAGTTCATCTCTGTATTGTATCATTCTTACCACTACTAGAAAGAAGTGTTCTGAGGATGTAAGATTACAGAGTGTTAAGGGGCTTATTTAGCTACCATACCTCTACTTCCAGTTAGCTCAGCCCACCCAGTGAGATGTGTCACTGAGATAGGTAGGAAATGCACCGACTCGGTACATTGCTCAGGCACCTTCCACAAGCGCTGTCGTATGGAACACTGGTTGGACTCAAAAGCTGCTCTTCCCCAACATAGACCCCGCATTATCACCTGTCTTCTTCTGAGGTATCTGCCACCCTGTCTGTCAAGGCTGAGACCAACTTCCAGCATGGTTGGCAGCACTCAAATGTTTTTTGGAGACAATTGGACTTCAACCAAGTCCTAGAGCCTTAGGAGACTGCAGAACTGGGGCAGCCCACCAGCTGGACAGCTTCTCAGTCAAGATCTGCATCACTGGAGCAGCCACCCATAGAGAGCCACCAAACCTCTGTTGTCTTTTTCATGGTAAATTTCAAAGTTTTTGTTTTTTCATTCCAAGTAAGAATAAAACCAAGTTCTGAACCACCAAAATCTGTGAGTAGGAGGTTCCTGTCTCTACACCTAATCAAACATACCCGCTTTGACATAAGCTGGTTGTAGCTTTAAAAGTTCCAATTTTCCCCCTTATCCCAGGGCTCTCTGTGTTCATAGAAACAGTATGACAATCCCACTCTTTTGTATAGAATACAATTGCCTGACAGGATTACACCTTCAAAGGATGACGACTGACTTTGAATTATCCACCATGTCCATTTTGTTCAGTTTACTCTTTCCAGCATGCTAAGGGATACAGACTGCAAAATAAACTGTGGGTATATATCTGCAGCTTTCTGTACATTCCTTGCTAGACATTCCAAGTGTATCCCAATGTTGGCAGCAGAGTGTTACCACTCTTGCATGTGTAGCAGGGACTGCCATGACAATGTGTGAGTTTAATTCTCCCATCAGCTAGACCAGCATAAGCTATACTGTGACGGAGCATTGGGGCTCTGCACTAGGGCTACCCCGGCCCCTCAGTGCAAAGGAGAGGGGGACGCACCACGAGAACCTGGCCAGGGAACAGAGGGGAGCACGATGGCTGTGCGCGCAGGGATGTCGGGTTATGGCATCATTCAGAGTGCCCAGCCGAGCATGAGGGGGCGGGGCGAGAGCATCCAGGGGCACGGTGGACTCAGCTGGCATTGTGCCGCCAGCTTTAAAAGCCAGCTGGCACCCGGAGGAAGAGTGACGGGACATCCGGGGACGGGGAGCCCAAAGGCACTCGTGGAGGGGCCCGCAAGCAGAGGGGCCTAGCCGTCCATGTCACCTGTGACCCAAGGAGGGACTACAGAAGGTAAGAAGTGGCCCAGGACAGGGCACCGGAGCGCCCGCGGGTCAGCGTGTTATGGGTTGTTGCCCAATCTATCACAGGGGAGAGAACAAGAGCGTTCTCCTCCCCTTAGGTCCCTAGGTCGGGACCCGGTTGTGAAGACGGGCTCGGGTCCCCCTACTCCCAAACCCTTTATGATTATACACGGATAAGCTAAACAATACATAATCCAAATGTTTGCTAGTACTAGAGGTTTTGCCAAAAAATTGGCACAAATATAACCAATTTCTTCAGCAGATGACTAAGTATACAATTAGGAGATACCTTCATCTGGGTATGTGCATTTGAATGTGATCTCCAACAGACAAGAATGAATCTGGTACTTCATTAATGTTTGACCTAGTAAATAGCTTGCTGTCACCTTCATCAGTATAGTCTTCTTGAATGACTTGTCCAGTTTGGCTATAAATGACAATATGGCTTCTCTTACTTCTCTTGGAAGACTATGCCATTATCTGTACATACATGTTAAACACTTTTAAACACCTATTTCAATATTAGTGGTAGGGTCAGATTTTAAAAAGCATCCAGCTCCCTACACAAATGGCCTGATTGTGAAATGAATTTGCCATGTTGGCGATTAGCTCCGCAGTGCGAGCTGGCAGGTCCTGAGTGCTTTTGAAAGTCTGTCTCCTATTCTGGGCACCAACCTCTTAAAAATCAGACCTGAGACTCCTGAAATTGTGGAAAAAACACTGGGGTTGAGATACCTTTAAGGGTATGACCACGCTAGAGCCGGGACTATGCCTCCTATCCCAAGTAGAGAAACACACAGTAGCTCTTCCAAAGTCAGTGAGCTAAAAATACCATTGTGAATATTGCAGCGGGTGTAGTGACACAGACTAGCCACCTGACTCCCAGGTCAAGTAGGTCAGGTTCCTGGACTGGGAGGCACACTTCTAGATAGAGTGTAGATATATTCTAAGAGGCATAGCAAAGAACTTACAGCCCATGGGGAAGTAGGGCTAAAATGATGTTAAGCCACCTTTGCAACCTCCTGATCGTGGAGTGCCCAGAGAGTCTGCTTACGTTACATTAGCCCCCGCCTGGTGTTGCCTTGTGGGATGCAAAGCTGGAGTCTGCAGCACCAACTTGCATATGCCTCGCCTGCCCCCATCCACACCCTGGATTACTCACTAAACTGGGACTTGTGAGAGGGCTTCTGGGCAGCCGACATACAGCTACCTGCAGTAGGGAATTTCTTCCTCAGTTGGCTGAATGGCTGTAAGGCCTATTCATACCTCTCCAGCCCTTTTACCTGGTGCTCAGGTGGGGATTTCGGCTTATATATGAACAGTTTTGGACACCGCATTTCAAAAAAAAGTGGAGAAATTGAAGAGAGTCCAGAGAAGAGCAACAAGAATTAAAGGTCTAGAGAACATGAGCTATGAGGGAAGGCTGAAAGAACTGGGCTTGTTTAGTTTGGAAAAGAAAAGATTGAGGGGGACATGATAGCAGTTTTCAGATATCTAAAAGGGTGGGAAGAGGGAGAAAACTTGTTCATCTTGGCCTCTGATGATAGAACAAGAAGCAATGGGCTTAAACTGCAGCAAGGGAGTTTTAGGTTGGACTTTAGGAAAAAGTTCCTAACTGTCAGGGTAGTCAAACACTGGAATAAATTGCCCAGGGAGGTTGTAGAATCTCCATCTATGGAGATATTTAAGAGTAAGTTAGATAAATGTCTATCAGGGATGGTCTAGACAGTACTGGGTCCTGCCATGAGGACAGGGGACTGGACTTGATGACCTCTGGAGGTCCCTTCCAGTCCTAGTATTCTATGATTCTTTGACTCTAAGAAACACTGCAAATAATTAGTGAAATTTGTACTAAGTAGAAGTTCTGATTAATAGAAAATCCTGATTCACTATAGCATTTAGTTACAGCTAACAATTTGGCAGGGCTGGCTTTTTTTTAATTAGCAGCAGTGAAACACAAACAATGTGATGAAAGCAGCTTTCTGGTTTGTCGCTCAATTGTTTGCCAACCCTTTTTGCTTTCGACAGTAAAATTAGTAAAGCTCAGTTTTCTGTGGTTTGGGGAGTGGGAGGAAAAAGAAGTAGAACTGAAAATTGAAAGATATAGATTTGTGGCAACTTTCACTTTCATTTCCCGTTTCCATAGGTTGCATGCTGATACGTTATGTAAGAATTGCCTGCTTGGCTGGTCTGCCATTATGTTGTTGCTGTTGTTGTATCCATACGATCAGCATTTTTTCCAGTTGATGATATGCCTTGTAGAGAAAGAAGGTATAAATACGAAATATCTTTCACCCAGTTTTAACACATCATGACTCTTTTCAGGTCATGACAACCAGTCTCCAATTTATAGTAACTGAAATCCAGAGATGATGTAAAATCCCATTTAATCAGTTAACCGGTTAAACGTTACAGTCAACTGCTTAACTGAGATCCTGTGGGCAGGGCGCAGCACTAGAGCGGCCCCCCATCCATGCTATGTCATGATGGGCCAGGCAGGGCTGGAACAGTGGTTGGGCTGCCAGTTAACCAGTTACATCACTGGTAAGGGTGATGCTTATGGGGTAACTGGTTACATCCCTACTGAAAGCCTCCACAAGTACAGCAAACTTTGCTTTTTGGGTAAACTGTTCCTGACCAGTGCTTTTCATAAGATACTTTCAAAAGAGACAATAAAACAGTTTTGTTAAAAGGGAGTTTCTTAAATTTCTAATTTTACAGCACCGTCCTGAAAATAAAACATTCAGCGAAAATATTCCTGCGATTTCACTGGAGCAATTATAATATCTGATGAGACTGCTTGAATACAGTTTTGCCAAATTTTATTTCACTGGCTACATTTGAGATCTCACAACTTATTGGACTTCAGTAATTCTTGAGACTATCCCTTTTCCTCTTTCCATCCCTCTACTTATTAATCAAGCCAGACATTCAGATATACCCATATATATTTCAGTGCAAGACAGCTGTAATTATGCAACAGTATTTTGTGTAACTTGTCCTTACCAGTTCACTCATGCCAGACTTGTACATCAGAGCGTGTCCAATTTGGTTAGCAGCTTTCTGTATTTCCAGCTGTAGATACTTTTGGAATTTATCCTCTGCAGTGCTCAGATGTAGTTCATTGATAATATATTGGCCTCCACTCCTTTGAAATCCATATAGTCAATTTGCTGCTGTGTCTCATTTCTTGGCTTCATTTCTCCCCAGCATAAAAAAGTGAGCCTCAATTAGAGCTTTTAAAAGGGGCGACAAAATGGATTTGCTACCATTTTAAAATAGAAACAGACCATCGTCATTTGATGCTTATCCCAAGTATATATGAACTCACATTTGATCTGGAAGCCAGATTAGAAGGATGGCCTGAAAACAGTTAAAAAGTACTTCCAGGATTTGGTGGGGTTATTAATTATTATAAGAATAACTTTTCTTATGGAAAGTGTAAAGTACAAGGAATAAGTAATTAAGGAAATCACCTGTAAACACTTGGAAAGTAGCAAGGTGATAGGCAACATCCAGCATGGATTTGTAAAGAACAAATCATGTCAAACCAATCTGATAGCTTTCTTTAATAGGATAACGAGTCTTGTGGATAAGGGTGAAGCATTGGATGTGGTATACCTAGACTTTAGTAAGGCATTTGATACGGTCTCGCATGATATTCTTATCAATAAACTAGGTAAATACAACTTACCTGGGGCTACTATAAGGTGGGTGCATAACTGGCTGGATGACCGTATGCAGAGAATAGTTATTAATGGTTCACAATCCTGCTGGAAAGGCATAACAAGTGGGGTTCCATAGGGGTCTGTTTTGGGACCATCTCTGTTCAATATCTTCATCAATGATTTAGATATTGATATAGAAAGTACGCTTATTAAGTTTGCAGATGATACCAAGCTGGGAGGGGTTGTGACTAATCTGGAGGATAGGGTAATAATTCAAAATGACCTGGAAAAATTGGAGAAATGGTCTGAGGTAAATAGGATGAAGTTTAATAAAGACAAATGCAAAGTGCTCCACTTAGGAAGGAACAATCAGTTTCATACATACAGAATGGGAAGCGACTGTCTGGGAAGGAGTACGGCAGAGGGATCTAGGGGTTATAGTGGACCACAAGTTGAATATAAGTCAGCAGTGTGATGCTGTTGGAAAGAAAGAAAACGTGATTCTGGGATGCATTAACAGGTGTGTTGTGAGCAAGACACGAGAAGTCATTCTTCCACTCTACTCTGCACTGGTTAGGCCTCAATTGGAGTATTGTGTTCAGTTCTGGGCACCTCATTTCAAGAAAGACGTGGAGAAATTGGAGAGGGTCCAGGGAAAAGCAGCGAGAATGATTAAAGGTCTAGAGAACATGAGCTATGAGGGAAGGCTGAAGGAACTGGGTTTGTTTAGTTTAGAAAAGAGAAGATTGAGAGGGGACATGATAGCAGTTTTCAGATATCTAAAAGGGTGTCATAAGGAGGAGGGAGAAAACTTGTTCATCTTGGCCTCTGAGGATAGGACAAGAAGCAATGGGCTTAAACTATAGTAAGGGAGGTTTAGCTTGGACATTAGGAAAAAGTTCCTAACTGTCAGGGTAGTCAAACACTGGAAGAAATTACCCAGGGAGGTTGTGGAATCTGCCTCTGTGGAGATATTTAGGAGTAGGTTAGATAAATATCTATCAGGGAAGGTCTAGACAGTATTTGGTCCTGCCATGAGGGCAGGGGATTGGACTCGATGACCTCTCGAGGTTCCTTCCAGTCCTAGTATTCTATGATTCTATGTACAAACAAGTTCTTTAGTGATCCAGCAATAAATCTATATACAGCCATATCCACGTGGCTTCATGTTCACTAAGTCACAGCTGCAGGAGCCACTAGGTCTCCAGAGTTTAGGTTCTTTTTTGTAACGTCTGCAGTAATGTGCACAACTACAATGACCTGAGATGGATATTTTAGATAATGTTTAAAGATTAGTGCATTATTGCAGCCTCAATCACATTGAATTCTCATTAGCTCCACTAACACAAAGTGAGTTGCTTTATGGAGAGTGGATAGGTAGATCCAAATGCAAAAACCAACCAAACAAAACCCCCCTATAATGTCCAAGATCTCCAAAAGTGACTCATGATTTTAGGTGTCTCCGTGTGGGAACATCCAAGCTGACACATGTTCAAGGAGCATGATTTTCAGGGTAAAGGGTACAATATTTTATTAATAGGGCCCTAACAAATTCATGGCCACAAAAAACACACCATGGACTATGAAATAAGCCCTTGTCTGTGAAATCTGACGTTTCCTTGTTCCTAGGAGCACCCCAACAAAGGGGGCTTCCTACCTCTGACTTGGAAGGGGAGGGACAGATCCTGTCCCTCCCCTACAAACTGCTCTGGCAGTGGGAGGAGGGACCAGACCAGACTCACCTCAGCAATGTTTCCTCTGAGCTGTGGGGCAGCACAGCCTCCATGCAAAGAGCTGACTGACTCAGGGGGGCTGATGAATCACCTATGAAGCTGTGCTCCCTCCCAGCTTAGGGGGAATAATGACCTCAGGGTTTCTCCCCAGCTGCAAGATACTGTCTGAGACAGGACAGCAGCCTTAGGTTCCTGCAGCTGGAGGAGATTGTGGAGCTGAATACTATCTTCTCTGTGGTGCTGGGAGGGCTTCATGAAAGGACCTGTCCCTTCCCTGCAAACTGTTCTGAGGGTTGGAGGAGGAACCAGACCAGACCACTGTTACCTCTTGGAACCTCTTGTAGCTACAGAAAGCTCCGCAGTCTCTGCTTCCAGAGACCAGCTCCGAAGGCAGCACAGAAGTAAGGTTGGCAATCCCATGATGCCCCTACAAAAGGTTTGTGACTCTACAGTCTCTTTTTGGGCTGGGACACCACAGTTACAACACCATAAAATTTCAGTTTTCAACAGCTGAAAACATGAAATGTTCCAATTTTCAAATCCTCCGGTGTGAAATGGGCTATAATGGGCCATGGATTTGGTAGGGCACTATTTATGAAGAATCAGACCCCCTTTCAAGCATCACAAGTCTGGTATCTACGATAGATTTTAGCCCTAAGAGAGAATATTGAACCTAATTTGGAAGGCTTTATGCCCTTGCTGTCATTCATATAGTGTTTTCATCCATATTGAGAAAGGTAGAAAGTTCAGATAATGTGCTCTAATAAAACATATCTTAATGGAACTGAACCTCTAAACCATCACAAGATCAGCAATGCAGCCTATACAAATTTTTGACTATCAGCTGTTTGCAGTTAGAGAAACGGGAGGACCTAAAACACTAACCAAATGTATAAAAATGAAAGAAAATATCAGACATGAGAAAATATTATAAATAAAATAGGTAAAAGAGGAACATCTCTTCCTCCCCCCCCCTCCAAAATAAACAGTTTCAGCCCCACTAAATGGAACTTAAAACAACTATATTCAGGGTTTGGGATTTCACATAATAAGCCCCCATGTTAGCTGTATGCTTTGCATGCTATCGTGTATTCCAGATATGAAAGAGTTAATTATCTCACAATGTATTATATTCCAGCCTATTGTGACTCCTTCCAGTGGTTTGCATCAACAGCTACATAACCTAGCATAAAGCTAAAGGAGTCCTTCTTTCAGTTCAAGTGGTAGAGGGTTCATGCTCATACAGTTCCATCTGATGAACATCATTCAGCCATGGCCTGTTCCATAGGCATGTAGGTTAAATTGGAACCTAGGGTCTGATCCTGTCAGAAGCTGAGTGCCTGAAACTCCACATGAAATCAAAAATTCCAGTTGTACCACACTTGCATAACCATGGCATTTGAGTTGCTATGCTCTCATTTATTTATTTAATCTAAAATGGTGGTGGTTCACCAGGGTTAGCCTCTAGTGGGCCACTGACACTATATTTACCTGCACCTCAACAGGCACAGGCGACTACAACTCTCATTGGTCATTCCTAGCCAATGGGAGCTGCAGGAAGTGGCACAGACAAGGACATCACTTCCTGCAGCTCCCATTGGCCAGGAACACTGATCCATGGCCAGTGGAACTGCATCCACCCATACTTGTGGAGGCGCAGGTAAATATAGCATTGCTGGACTGCTGGAGGCTAATCCTTGCAAAATAGATCCAGCCTGGGGGGCTGGTATTTGCTCACCACTGATTTAGATTATGATCTGAAAAAATCTGTACATTGGAAGCTACTCACCCATAGCTTTTGGCCCCACAGAGGTACATTTAAAAGCACAATGATTTTGAAGTTGTTTGGTGCTGAGAACTACTGAGGAATCACTAAAGGTGATGCCCTGTGGAAACAGGTATTCTTGCTCTCACCTGTGCTTAAATAATTTCTCTTCAAAGAGATGTGCAGATGGTTTGTCCATCTCAGGAAAATTAGTGCCATTCACTAGTAGGAATGCAACTAAAAGCAGAGAACATGCTGCACAGAGAGATTTGATATCCAATTTACTTAGGTCATTCCATAATTTCCACTTTTCTATCACAAATCCTGCTAGTCCATGCTCCTTTCTCCATTCCCGACTGTGCACCTGGTTTCCAGGAATTTACCTGGTCTTCTATCCTGCTTAGTAGCATTCCCTATCTTTAATAGACCTTATTAAAGAAGCTCTTACAGTCTCTTCTTTGCAGCATGGACTGGAAGACTGATCCATAAAAATCATGTATTCTTCCAGGGGCTTCCCTTCTCAGATTCACTGCAAAGAGTAGCCAGTCAAAATTACTGATATTGCACTGCTCTACTCAGTTATCCGTTACTAAGCAAAATGAATAAATACTCTTTAACTTTCCATTCTGTTTCCATAACATCAGAATATTTTTCAAGCAATATGCTCCATCTGTTATGAATGGTAATGTAGGTGATATGTTAGTTTTTACTTCCTGAAAAATGTATTTGATTTTTAAAATACCCTCTGTTTTTTGACAATATTGACTAAAACAGGCTAGTTGGTTCCCACAGGCTTTTTCTTGACAGATTGTCACATACCTACTCCTCTGTACCATGCAAAAAGAAAAAGAAATTGTTTTAAATTGCTGGCCTCCAAACACTTTGAGAACAAAATGAGTACTTTTAGCTACCGTTGATATTCCTGACTGGATCCCATCAATCCACAGAAATGTACTTCTTTTCAGACCTTCTGGGTGTTTTGAGATACAGAAAGAAAGCTA
Organism: Pelodiscus sinensis; assembly: GCF_052426305.1. Taxonomy (NCBI): domain Eukaryota; kingdom Metazoa; phylum Chordata; order Testudines; family Trionychidae; genus Pelodiscus; species Pelodiscus sinensis. Next base: position 10,456,321 of record NC_143064.1, on the reverse strand, counting down.
CCTATTACCTTCAACAACAACAACAAAAGGAAGCATCATATTATTAGAACCAGGCAGAAGCCCTTAAGGTAAATTGTGCACCAAACATTACTTTGTTTAGTTGGCTTAGTAGGTTAGAAAGTTTAGGAAGTAGCAATTACCATAAAATTCTAACCAGCGTCATATTTGACTGAAAGAGAAAAATTGAAATGTTTCTGACTACATACTGTATGTCTTTGCTTCTACATCACATAAAATTCAGATATCAGATGACAAACTAACAACGGCCCAATGTTTCCATATATTATACATTTGGTACACTCCCTTTTGAGGACAAGAATGGAGGTAAATATAAGTCAATTTTTCTCTGAATTTCTGTTAACTGCACAGGAATTCATTGGTAGAAGAATATTATTGGAACTGCTCTCACCTTCTGGAATTAAACAAAAGGTAAAAAAAAAATCCTCATAGCTCTAGGGATGTTATGTAGCTCATTGCTTTCACCAAGAGAAAACTCAAGTTTAAAGATCCACATTTTTAGTAGTCAATGAACAAAAATGAGTTCAGAAGTTTCTATTATTAGTGGAAGAAACTCATCTCTGGATATTTTTGATGGGTATATGGACACTTTGGCTCAGGGTTCAAGTTTTGGAGAACACAATAGGGGCAACTGTGGCCTATTTCTCCAGTTTCACTGCTAATGAGTGCAGACTACTGTTGCACAAGTTCTTCTACCACCAAATACAAAGCAAAATCTGCCTCAGTTTCTGGGCTGAAGCACTACTGTGGTTCTCATAATTTGTTCTGGAAACCATTGCTGGACCACTGCTTTCTTCAAGCTTTGTCTGGGATCACTGAAAGCTTGACTGATACTTTGAGTCTTTAATGAAATGCCAAACATTGGTCCTGAATTTGTTTGGAGAAGTTATTGTACACCCAGCTTTGCTATACCACTCAGCTCAATGGGATTGCTCAATGGGGAGTCTTTTATCATTTGGTAAGAACTTACACTTTCAATTGCAAAGATGGAGATGCCTATCTTCTAGGGCTGGATGGAAACTTGAAAGGTCATTGAGTCCAGTCCCCTACCTTCCCAGCAGAACCAAGTGCCATTCCTGACAGATTTTGCCCCAGATCCCTAAATGGCCTCCTCAAGGACTGAGCTCACAACCTTGGGTTTAGCAAGCCAATGCTCAAACTGCTGAGCTATCCCTCCCCCTACAGCACATGTTCTATCCCATTGTATGCAAGCAGCACAAAACAGGACCCTTTGTGGTTCGGGGCTTTGTTATGAAAGTCATTCCTTGTTCCCTTTTTGACTTGCTATGCAAACTCTTGGAAGTTGCCATGTTAGCAAACCATGTGAGAAAGTAAAACCTGCCAAAAGTAATTTCCAAGGCTCATGTCACAGTATCATCCAGGCAGATTTAGCTGATGGTCTACATCACTGTCAGAAGTGCTTCTTTGCAGCAAGGGACAAATCCTATCGTTTAAGTGCTGTTAAGGATTTTAGGTTTGGCTCCCAGGTTAATGTGTTTCAGTAGTAGATCAAGAGCATATTTTCTTTCATGCCATGTGTCCTGGCAGCTGTGGATCTCCCCTTTGAACTGCAGAAATTTATTCTCTAGACATACTCCATCTACAGTTGTAAAGTGAATTCTTCATACTAGTTTCATTCTCCAAAGTAAATTTTGTTGCATGTTCCATTTTTTTTTCCTTTTCAAGAAAAGGAGTCTCAAATACAGCAGCAAGTAAGGTTTGGGAAGAGCAGAAAAAGGCCAGGAATTTAAATGACTAATGGAAAGTTTGTGGAATACAGGAAATAGGTATCTGAACCTATGAATATAGTCAAGAAGGATATGGTGTCAGCTTGTAAGCAAAGGAGCATGAAAGAAAGTTCTTAATTCAAAACAGAAGCTCAGTCCAACATTTTTTAATATGAGCCCAATCCTGAAAGTAGCAAACAGCATAGAGATCAGACAAGCACCTAAAAACCTAGTAATACAGGGCTACATTAAGTACTCTTATATGAACATGACTGAAATGATGTTATCTTCTTCCCAACTTCCAAGAAAGTTGAGAACAAAAGCTGAAGAAAGAAGAAAAAATAATATTTTCTTGAATGATGGAATGTTATTTCTATAATAGGCTCCCTCCAAATCAACTCCAAATGGAACATCTAACATGGAATCAATGTTGTATACATTACGCCACATGACAGCCAGATTATCTTGTATTTGCTAATCTTGGAAGTGGAACTCTTTCTTTTAGAGATCGGGGACTCCAGGTATTGTTCTAGACAAAATGAATAAGATGGCAGCTACCACTAATCTATTGTTAAAGCAAGGTCCCAAATTGAACTTCAGTGAGCTTCTCCTCTAAAGTCACCCAAACAGAATTCAATAATCCTGTCTGCGGCTGTATTGGAAACTGTATTGGTTCAAATTAAATGGGCAAAAGTAATGTAATATTCATTGTATCGTTACAGAAAACAGCTGCTTTGTGTCCGTTAGCTCTTGTTATTTATAGAACAGCAAAATGTAATATTCATTTTCTCAACACGTAACATCTGCTACAAGTTCATTAGTTTGCTCAAGAATGCAAGATCTTTTAAGAATTCATTCAAAGGGATGGCTTGAATGGGCAATGAGAATAGACTGCTCTCAGGTGAGAATGCCCTAATGAAATGAAGTACGGCAACAGCAATATCATATCCCTTACTAAGTTGCAGTTGACACGGTACAATCTCCAGTGTCTTTAGGAGCCGAGGCCATACCATTCTCTCCATCCAATATTCACCACATTTTTACTATGTATGAGCATGAGACTTGGAAGCCACTAAACTAATCTAATGTAGACATAGCCTAACAGTTGACAGGTTCAAGGACATTTAGACATAGAACTAACATACACTCAGGCCAGGTGTGCATTACATGAGAAAGTAAAACTAAGATGCACAACTCCAGCTATGTCAATAGTGTAGCTGGAGTTGACACAGATTAGGTCAAATTTCTGCAGCATTCCCACTGTGAGAGGTTGACAGGAGAAACTCTCCCATTGACTTCCCTTACTCCTCACGACCCCATGGAGTACTGGGGTTAATCAGAGGTTAATTTATCAGGTACTTACTAGACCCCTAAATCAAATCCCTGAAGATTGATCTCTGTAGCATTGATCTCAGGTTAAGTGAAGACAAGCCCTCACAGTGGCAATGTCTTGTAGGGACAATGTCAAATAAGGTCATATCTATTCAGTGTATTCTAGAGAAATATTACCAGGAAAGTATATAATATTAGGAGTAGAAATGCAGAGGTTAGTTTACCTCTGAGTAGGTTGAACCTCTCTAAAGCGGCACCTGATTGGTGCCAAACTGGAAAATTTGCTGAACCATAGGAAGTCAGTATTGGCTAATAGCATTGCCAACACTTCCACTGCTTACTGGGCTCTTAGAAGACATTTAGGGGTAAATTAGAGTGAAATAACAGCACAGAGCCAAGACAGGTGGCTGTAAACAAACTTTATGGGACTGTGGGAAACTTGGCCACACCCATGATAAGTAGACATCCAGCTAACTAAAATCATGCTGGACCACAGATGTTGCCAGACCAGACAGAGCCGGATTAGAGAGGTTCAACTTATATTTGTCACCCATATTATCACTGCTGAAATACCATGCCCAGTTTTGATGCTCTCAATTCAAGAAGGATGCTGATAATCTGGAGGGGTTCATAGCAGACTTACAAGATTGATTAAAGGAATAGAAATCAAGCCTTACAGTGACACAGGAGGTCAAGGGGCTAACTCTATTTAGCTTACCAAAGAGAAGGCTAAGTGGTGACTTGATTATAGTCTGTAAATAAGTAGTTTAGTTAAGAAAAGAGATGATCAAGGGGGGACATGATAGCCGTTTTCAGGTATCTAAAAGGGTGTCATAAGGAGGAGGGAGAAAACTTGTTCATCTTGGCCTCTGAGGATAGAACAAGAAGCAATGGCCTTAAACTACAGCAAGGGAGGTTTAGGTTGGACATTAGGAAAAAGTTCCTAACTGTTAGGGTAGTCAAACACTGGAATAAATTGCCCAGGGAGGTTGTAGAATCTCCATCTCTGGAGATATTTAAGAGTAAGTTAGATACATGTCTATCAGGGATGGTCTAGACAGTATTTGGTCCTGCCATGGGGTCAGGGCACTGGACTCAATGACCTCTTGAGGTCCCTTCCAGTCCTAATATTCTTTGATTCTACGATTATGGTCTTCAATATAGAAAAAAAATAACATGGCCCAACAGTGAAAAGTCAAAGAGATGTAAATTTAGATTGGAAATAAGGCATACATTTTCAATGGTGAGAATAATTAACCATCAAACATAAGAACATAAGGATGGCCATACTGGGTCAGACCAAAGGTCCATCTAGCCAAGTATCCTGTCCCCTGATAGGGGCCAGTACCAGGTGCCCGAGAGGGTGTACCAAAGACAATGATCAAGCAATTTGCAATTTGTCTCCTACCATCCTTCTCCCTCCTTTGAAAAAGAGAGGCCGGGGCACCATTCCTTACCCCCTGGCTAATATCCTTTTATGAACCTAACAAATTACCCAAGGGTCTTGGGGGATTTTCCATCACTGATGACTTTTAAATCAAGATTTTTTTTCTATAAGAAAATTGTTTTGAGGACATTCTATGGTCATGCAACATGCCCATAATGATTTCTTGCTGCCTTAGAATCTATGAAAGAAACCAACATGAGACTATGAGGCTCTTTGGCAGAGATGAATGTCTGCAGCCAAATTTCCTAACAAACATTAACAAAGACCAGAAAAACCCCAACATTATATTAAAGGAAAATGCAGTTTAGCATAAGATTGATTATATGACTGAATCACGGAAGCAGCTATATTCATCCTGATATTCTGTCTTTCTCCGCCAATCTAATTTTCAAGGAAAGGAACATTAGGCACTTGTTCCATAACCTGGCCAGAAGTTTGAGGATTTGAGTAGAGCTCATATACATTTCAATTTCAGTGTCAATTCAGGTTCTGCTTTTACCACCCTATTTTTAAAACACCTTAATTAATATTTCCTTCCATTCTGTATTTTGATTTGTATCTGGCTAAAGTTGTGCAAATACAGTTGACTGTATTAGCCTTCCTAGAATATCTGAGCAGGGACTAAACATCTCCATAGCAACTTGATATTGCTACACCTCCTTGGTAACCAATTTAACATAATTATTTATGATATTTGCCTGCATTATGGCCCCAGGGCTGAATATTTTAAAAGTCTATCACTCTCAATTGCGATTGCTTGTTTTACAAGCAAATGACCCTATGAATATGCACATTAGCTATTACTTGATATAATAGCAGATATACTTGCTTTTCATGTATAATATTAAGCAACGTTACCAATTATTAGATAGCTCCTAATATATTTGTGTCCTTTGTCCAAAGACAATGCAAGGTTAGGATGAAAAGATTTGTAGGAAAAGTCTGCAGCTTTATTACAGGCAAGATTAAAAATACAGACTCAGAAATCACAACCACATTAACACAAAATATTATTTTTTTGTGCTATGTGCATGCTCCCTTCCCTCCTCCCCAGCACAAAGTCACATGCTGGTTTGCAGTGACCCCTTATGTCTTCTGGTTAAGCACAGAAATGAACTGTTTTGTGGAATCTCCGTCAATGGAGGTATTTAAGAGCAGGATAGACAAACACCTGTCAGGGATGATCTACAAGGTGCTTGGTCCTGCCATAATGGCAGGGGACAGGATTTGATGACCTCTCAAGGACCCCTCCAGTTCTAGTATTCTATGCCAAGTCCACCTTTTGCTTCCCATTAAATTTCTGTATTTATAAGGAGCTCTGATTATGTTAACAAGAATGGCCCGAGTCAACACTCTGAATCCAAATATGCTGAATTTTAGGTACATTCAGATCTGGATCTCTAGTAGCAGGGCAATATCCAAGCTATCCTAGCCTTGCAGTGTCCAGGGGCTAACTACTACCTCAGTGGTGACTTCTCTTCAGCGATCAGTTTCAGGACTGAAGCTTGCTCTTAAAACAAATAGCTCAAAGTAGAAATTGTAGGATTTTCCTCTTTGGTTTGCTAAATATCACCCCTATATTGTATATGTAAAAGATATTTTAATATGTCACTCTTGCCCATAAAATTATTAGACCTTATCTTACCTTTGACCTTTTCTGCTCCTTTAGGTTCTCAGTATAGATATGGTGTGAAAGCTGCAACAGCAGAAAAACAATAGCTAAATATAACACAGATGCACAAGCACATCTCAGTGTTAATAAATTATGTGACTGGAGGAATGAATAAATGTGCTGACGGACTACATTAGGTGGACAGGTCAGAAGAGCTTAAGAAAAACCTGAACTCATTGGACAAGAAAAAGAATCTACATTTTGTTAGTCTTTAAGGTGCTGCTAGACTAGTTGTTGTTTTTTAAGTTTTTCCACTTAGGGAATGTCTACACTGCAACACTATATTGAAGTAATTACCGCTATTCTGAAATAACTAAGTTCGCATCTACACAGCAGACAGTTATTTTGAGATAGTGACAAAATACTGTCAAGCTAGAGGACTTCTTACTCTGACTCCTGTAACCCTCACTGTACGAGGAATAAGGACAGTTGGGGGAAAAGTGCTCTTTTTCTAAATAAGTGCTGTGTAGACGCTCTCTATTTCGAAATAAGTTATGCAATTAATGTAGTTCAATTTGCATAGCTTATTTCAAGTTAAGCTCTGCAGTGTAGATGCACCTTTTCAGACTAAGTCAGCTACCCCTCTGAAGCTAAAAAAATTAAGGAATTCTAAGGTGAGAGTGAATTAGGGGGAAATAGACTTGAAGAGCTGAGCGTGCCATAAGCTGCATCTTAATATCATTTTAATTAAATACATTATCTCTTATTTTTCTGAACTCATCCAAAACTTTCATTTAAAGTCTACTGTTCTTTTCAAAATTAAAATTTATTGGTTTCTCAGGAACACTTTGTCATGTATTTTCGATGTCTCCAAGAGCAGTAGTTCTTGTGAAACAGATTCAGCACATGCAAAGCCTCTCTCATCCTCGCTGATAGGAAGTGTTCTTGCAGGCATCATTTCCATTTGAGAGGCTGACAATATCTTACACAGTATAGAGGTTTCTACTGAAACAGACACAATCCACTCCACTGGAACAATTATATTATATTTATATATATATATATATATGCGTAGGTGTTATGAGCACATTGGGGCTTTACAAAACATTTGGAAGGCAATATCTATTACCCAGAGGAGATTGCAAGCTAATGCCCTGATCCTGCAAAAAACACACGCATGCCCCCTGAATTCACGTGGTTTTCATTGCTTATGATCAATGCGCATCTCCAGGATGGGGTCCATAGCAGATGCAGAGGCCAACAAATCATAACGCTTGGTATGTGAAGAGGGGAAGCATCTTCCAAGAGAAATGAGTTTTGCCACAGAAAACAGGGAAGGATGGAGGCAAGGGAAGAAGGAGACCAAGGGAACAATTAGGAGGGAGGATGAAGAGGCTACAGGAACAAACACATTCAGGGTGTGTCTACACTGCAGCATTTTTCCGGAAAAATGGCCTTTTTTCCGGAAAAACAATGCTTGTATCCACACTGCCATTGAGTTCTTTCAACAGAAAGTCGAAAGAATGGAGGGGGTTTTCCAATGGTGGTAAACCTCATTCTACGAGGATGAAGTCTTTTTCCGAAAAATCTTTTTTGGAAAAAGGCGTGCATGAATGCAGAAGAGGGAGTTCTTTCGAAAGAAGAGGCCTCCAGAAAATAACACAGGTGCCCTGGTGGCCACTCTGTCCAGACTAACCACAACTTCAATGCGAGATAGTGTCCAATCAATGTGGACACTATATTTCGCAAAAGCACATCGCTTTTTCGTTGTGCTTTTGCAGTGCGGACACTCTCTTTTGACATAAGCTTTTCCAGAAGATCTCTTCCGAAAAAGCTTCTTCCAAAAGAAGCCTGCAGTCTAGACGTAGCCTCAGAAACGAAAACAGGGGCAGTGTTGTGCAAAGCCTAGAGGCTAGTCCCACCAATAGGAGGACAACAGGGCAATAGCCCCTGGGCAGCAGCAGCCGCAGCCAGAGCCCTGGACTTTTAGAATCATGGTCAGAGATCACACAGCATGCTCCAGAGCCCCATGCTACATACTCCGTCCAACTCTGAGGGCCAGCTGAGGAGGGTGCCAGGCCATCCAGGTGGCACTGGTGGCTGGCTGCCCAGCCCTACCCCTTCTGCCTAAGACCCTGCACTTTTTTGGCAGTGCGTAGCCACTGCACCTCTCCCCCACATTGCCCAGGGGCCCAGCAATCGTGTCAACTCCTGTGTTGGAGGGCAACCCATCTCTCCCCTCTCTCCCCCCAGGAACTGTAACCTGATGAGGAAGGAGAGAGGATGCTAGTTACATGTTCCTGACCCAAAACTCACTGAAGTTATCACAGAGACTCCCCATGGATCTCAGTCTGGACCATAATCTCCAAAGGAACACACCACGGAATCACTGCTTCGCCAAAACAGTCAAATAAATCTGGGGCCTGTTGAAAAGTGGTTTCTTCAATCTCCTTCATTTCCAAGAAGCTCTTCCGATAAAGGGGCTGTAAAGTAAGTACAGCTCCTGGGAGGTTTAAATATAATCTTCTTATCACACCTTCTTCAGTTTCTGAAATTTTCTCCAAGGATAAACATAAAACAAATTTGAGGCAAACATCTGTTTCATGTGTGAGTTCAGAGTGGAGAGTCAACTTTATCCCTTTCTTTTGTGTGCACGTACAGTTCTAATAATGCCTAAGCTTTTTACAGTAGCATTTATCTACGCAAACACTAAACCCTTCACAATTTCCTCCTGCTCATTATTTCTTTGTTACAGCTAGAGTCTTCTTGCCACCCACTGATACTCATTTAATTCTGAAATTTGATTGTTCAGTTCAGCACAGTTTAGGGGATGGTAGCCAACCTTTTGCAGCTTTTACCAGAAAGGAGTTTTCTGGAGCAAATTGTTTTTAAGAAGTAATTGTTATCTGTGCAAACAGATGTTTGGTGCTTCAGCAAAACATAACATGTTCACTCCAACTGAATTCTGAAGCAAACACATAAATCTATTTGGCTTGTTTGATACCATGTGTTAGAAAGTGAATGAGACAATCATACCAATGCAAGCGATTCACCCATATTTGTATTGGGGAGAGCTGACGACTGAAGGGTCATTTGTATTCTCAACAACTGAAGGTCAATGACAAAGATTTCTCATCAGCTTTTTTTGTGCACAGGGCTGCATTTCTGGAGAGGGCAGGGTTGTTTTTTCCTAAACCATAAACAATTTTTGAATTTAACATTGATTTATTTTCCAAAAGGGTCACATGGAATGTTAGGCAAGTTACAGATGAAAAATAAGTAGAATTTGGAGGCAACATCAGGGATGAAACAATAGAAAGCAAATCCACATTAAAGACCTACCAAAAGTAGATGAACAGACAATCCCTTTATCAATAGGTCATTGCGTTGGTGGGAGTTTTTCCTGAGTAAGAAATACAGACTAACCCCCAATATCACTTCCCTGGCTGGAGTCTCTTAGGATATATCTACACAGCACCCTAAACTCGAAATAAGATACGCAATTTGTGCTATGCAAATTGCATAGCTTATTTCGATTTTATTTCAGAATAGCTTATTTGAAATTTGGTGCATCTACACAGTGCCAACTTTCTAAATAACGCACTATTTCAAGACAACCCTTAATCATGGAATGAAGGCCACAGAGAGGTTGAAATAGCACACCCATTATTTCAAAAAATATTTCGAAATAATGGGCAACTTGTTAAGACACAGGGTAGCTATTTTTGTATAGACGTGCTGTGTAGACATACCTTTACTGAGTACAGTGTAATGCCTTAATCTATAACTCTACCAATGAAATTAGCCGACGTGCTCCAGGCAAATGTGGTTATGGGCATTTGAATCAGTTCCTTAATGAGCCACATAATAGGTGCTCAGGATATTTCTGGGGAAAAATCTGGACTTATAAGACAATGGGGATGTGAGTGATCTATCCAGCCAACAAATAATTTTAATGCAGGAAATAGATATAGGAATTTTCAGCATGGTATTTGTTGAAAAATCCTCATGTCAATCCCATGTCTATGGTTACAGTATAAGATCTCTGGGAGAATGGCTGTCTTTGTGTCTGTGTATTGTACAAAACCAAGATAAAGGCCAGCACTTAAATAAAATCATTGTGTTCATTGTGAAAATATTATAAAACTGCTAATCATGAGACATAATATTTCCTGCCCAGTTTTCTCATTCAAGTGCAACTGAGATTTTTTTTTATTCTCAATATTCTTTTTCTTAGAAAATATCTGAGAACCCATATGTTAAATTTTAATTTTATATAGTTCTTTTAAGCCTAATAAAATTATCTTTTATACCTTACAGTATGGATTACACTTTTTTTCTGATAAATAAACAATGGGGCAAACCATGCAGTCCTCAATCTGGCAAAATCTCCACTGAAATAAATAGGGGATTTTCTACAGGTTTTGTTTTGGCCCTGCATAGCTAAGAATATTAAACAGAAAATACCAGACAGTCTCGGAGTCTTAAAATTCCATCTGTCCTGCAAAATTCAGTGTTGTCTAGTGGCATTCATCCTGGAAGGGAGGAAATACCATGTGATCAGGGAGAATGTTAAAGTGTTTGTGGCTGTATTTGAATATGAATTGGTTTGAATAGGAATGAAATGAAATGTTGACGTGTATGATCCATTTTCTATGCGTAATGCTCTTTCTATATAACTTATCTCGTTCAAGCAGCAGAAATAAATATTTGCTGATGAAAGTTATCACTCTTTCAGCTGCTACCTTGTTAATGTAAGTGGTATCAGGTCAATACATCTGTAAACAATTTGTGATTAGCAGGATGCTGCAACTGTGAAACGGAAACACAGACCTCCCTACAGTGACGCCTTTCAGAATGTGTGTGTCTCTGTGTATTCTGAAGTGTTTTAAATAGTTTCATTTTGATACTAAAAAAAGGCCAATAATACATATAGACACATGCACAGAGTCAAGCTGCTTTTAATATTGAACTCCATGGATCAGTGGTCAGATCGGGTGTGGTATCTCCTGCAGTAGCCTATAGGCAATGATTTTTCATGTTTGTTTATGATACGTCAAAGGCTAACTTTGAATTTAAAAAATGAAGAGCCAAATTCCTGTGAGAAGAGGAGAACATTACTGACATCATACTAGTCTCAAAATGTTCAGACAGGATTGGAAAAAAAAAAAGAATGTGCATATGAGTATGAAAAAAACTGTTGAATGCTTTAAAGTGAGAAGATATGTAAGTCGGACACACGGATCCCCCTCAGATCAAGAGATATCATGTTAGTAAATCATTGTTTAAGACAAAGGTTGATCCCCTGCATTGCATGCTGCCCTTGGAAATCTGGGACTTAGTTTCAATTCTCTGCTCTAATACTGACTTGTGATGTTACGTCCGGAAAGTCACATAGCCTCTCCGTGCTTCAGTTTGTAAAACGGGGATGATGACTCTTCCTTATCTCACAGAGGTCACAGAAAGGAGATAAACACTGATGATTGAAATGTCATGGAAGTACACTCCTATGACTAAGGTGGGATTCGATACATAGACATAGAATTCACGGTATTCCATTAAAGGGACACTGGAATTTTCCAGCCCAGACATATGTTATAAGGAAAAGCCATTCATATCCACAGCTGGGCAAATCATTGATTTTTCAAGTCACTGGCAATTTCAAAAGCTTTGGGTGAACTCAATTTTGAGCATATTTAAACATTTCTCATTTACAAACAAATGAAATGAATGAAAGATCTGAAATAAAAAAAACCCTCAAACTGAAAATCAAAATGTTTTGTTTTCCAGAAAAATTAGAAGTGTTTATTTTTCAATTTATTTTTCCTGAAACAATTTGGCGAATTTGACACAAATTTACAAATGTGTTTTTGTTGCCTTTTCATCAATAAGGCTCAGTGAGAAAAAATGTTACCAAGCTCCCCTGTAACACATACTAAATGCTTGTTATTTCTCCCTGAGAAACAGCACCTGAATGAAGAATGGGGAATACCTAGGGACATGAGCAGGACCGATCCTAACCAATTGGCGCTGGTGGCCCCAGGCAACCGCCCAGCTCGCCGTAGGTTTAAGAAAAAATACTGGACAAAAATTTGTCAAGCAAAAAAAAAAAAAACTATCCAATTTTATATTCGCTCAAATTCAACTGAGAAAAAAGTGTGATGTACAAGACCATTATTTCTCTATTTACTCTCCCTGTTCCCCAAAACCTTATGAACAGGCTGGAAATTTGAAAACCAAATGCCATTCAGAAGGGAGAATGCATATTTAAACCCTGTATTGCTATTTGTTAGATAGCTACAGCTCTGGCTTCACTTAGCCCATTGTGCAAAGAAATGAGGCGCTATTATGCTAAAAGAAAGAAAGGGCAATAGCTCATAGGCAAACCTAAGAAAAAAAGGAAAATCTCTGCAAGGGGAGAATTCGTGTTGGTAACTTTGCTTTCTCTCCACTAGACACCTTTTGAGATGGAACTGTAATGTACGCATCAGAATACAACGTCCTACTATGTAATTGGCAGTTATTCCTCTCACGGTGCTAGATTCTGGTTCACACATGTAGAAGAACTTGCTTTATCCTTATATTGAACAGGGGGAAAAAATGTTGATGCTCTTTCCTAAGATTTGGCTAATCAAAAGTCCTTGTTGCTAAGATCAGGTCTACATTAGATCCAGAAAGTCAGATTAAGATACGCAACTCCAGCAACATAAATAATGTAGATGGAGTCAACATAACTTAAGCTAAACTTGGTGCTGTCTTCACATCAGGAGGTCGACGGGAGCAAATGCTCCTGTCAGATTCCCTTACTCCTAGTCATGAGGAGTACTGGCACCAACTGGAGGTGCCCTCATTATTTGATTTAGTGGGTCTTTACACGGACACTTGAACTGAAGGGAAGAACTAAAATCTATCTGCTATGATACATGGTAGTCACATGATTTGCAAAATCCATAGTTTGCTTCCTTCCATAGAACATTCCAGATAAATAGAACCAGATTTAGAGACGAGTCAGTTAATAAATAATCAGGTAATAAACTGTTCCTTTGTTTTCCTAGATAAAGGATATTTAAATTCATTATTCATCATCATCCTAATGTTAGAGTAATTTTTGACAATTATCTCACTTCCATATTTGCTAAAAATATTGCTCCATTAATAAACAGTTGTGTATTACCACATACATAGCAGTAGCTCTCAGTGGTCCCAATCTGGATCAGTATCAAATTGTGCTATAACAATCCCTGCCTGAAGATCTTAAAATCTGAAGATAATTGAAAGACAGAGGAAAGCCCAGCAACTGAATCAAGGCCTAAGACCCCAATGTTGCAAAAGTGCACATATTTAAATGTATACATATGAGTACGTCTATTGAAATTAATAGGACTAATCACAAGCATAAAGTTCAACATGTAAGTAAGTCTATACAGGACTGGGGCTGAACAAGTTGTACAGGCTGAATCTCTCTAAATTGGCACGGTCTGGTCCGGCAATATCGTTTGTCCAGTATGATTTTAGTTAGCTGGATGCCCAATTATCATGGGTGTGGCCAAGTTTCCCATGGTCCCATAAAGTTTGTTTACAGCCACTAGTAGCTTCTCAGCATTCTGTGCTGTTATTTAGTTCTAAATATCTTCTATGAGCCCAGTAAGCAGTGGAAGTGATAATTCTGCTAGACAATATTGACCTTCCGTCATTCGGCAAATGATCTAGTTTGGCACCGGTTAGGTCCCAAGGATGTCAGACTAGAGAGGTTCAACCTGTACTACCTTTGCATTCCAGCATACTATATTAAAGACAACTGACCACAAGGACAGAATACCACAAACAAGCGACATCTAGACTACAAGCCTCTTTTGAAAGACAGTGTCTAGACTACAAGCAGATTTTTTGAAAAAGCACAGTTTAGCTTTCAATAGCACCTTTTTTTTGAAAGAGTACTTTCGAAAAAAGGCATTATTCATCGTAAAATGAGGTTTACCGTGATCCAAAAAAACTGCCACGTTCTTTCGATTTACTTTCAAAAGAACGTGGCTGCAGTCTAGATGCAGGTGAAGTTTTTTTCAGAAAAAGGCTACTTTTTTCGAAAAATACCTGTAGTCTAGACCAGCATTTCCCAAACTAGGGGCTGTGGCCCAGTACCGGGATGTGGGAAAAAAATACCGGGCCTCATTATGGCTGATGGGAGGGAGGCGGGGCAGGCTGGGAGGAGGTGTGTGTGTGGGGGAAATCAGTCACCGGGAAGCAGGGCTGGGGGAAGTGGGGCTGTCCAGTGGAGATCGGGGCGAGTGGGCAGTGGAAGCAGGACTAGCTGGGGAAGATCAGGAGGAGGAGGACTGGAGAACCAGCCACCGAAAGGAGGGCTGGATGGGGGCAGCGGGGCTGGCCAAGGAAGATCGGGAGGAGAAGCAGGGGAGAACTGGATGACTGGGAGGGGAGTGGCGGGAGCGGGGCTGATCAGGGAGGTCGTTGGGGGGAGCAGAGCTGGCTGGGGAAGATCAGTGGGGGACGGGAGGGGTGAACTGGCTGCTGGAAGCAGGGCTGGAAGGGGGTGGCAGGGCTGGACAGCAGAGATCGGGAGAAGTGGGGTGGGGGAGCGAATCAGCCGGTGGGAAACGGGACTGACTCAGGCACATGAGTGAGTCCGGCCCTGGGGATTCCATTTTGCCCCCCCCCCATACCGTCCCTCGAGTAGTTGTGAACTGCCTGGCTGGTAGACACACTTATGCTGCATGAGCACATCTACCAGCCAGGCAGTTCGCAGCTATGGGCTAACACACCTAGTAATAATAAAACTTACCTAATTAGAAAATACTGGACATTTTATATGTCCGGTACTTTCTCAATTTGTTTCCCAGACAGAACCCTCAAATACCTGACTGTCCGGTACAAAACTGGACACCTGGCAACCCTACCCTTCCTTGCACCCTCTCTCCTAGCCAGATGCCCTAACACCCAATCTGCTCCTGCTCCCGCCTCCTGGAGTGTCCATGCGGTGCTGGGTCCCCCAAGTCCTGGCTCAGGCTGGGCAGAGGATGTAGCCGGGTGAAACACTGAAATTAACAAATTTATTAATTTTTAATTCTTTTTTTTATAATGCATTTATATTTTTGGGCTGCAAAAAACAGTTGGAAAAAAACGGGTTCCAACTAAAGTAAAAAGTTTTGGAAACCCTGGCCTAGCCAGCTTTCTATCCATCTTACAGTCCATTTATCCAATCCATATTCCCTTAACTTGCTGGCAAGAATATTGTGGGTTACCGTATCAAAAGGTTTGCTAAAGCTAGCACTGGGGGCTTTTGGAGGATCAGAAACAACTTATTTGAATATTCATCATTTGCTTAATGAATATGTAAATATGCAAATGAATGTTACCGGTCCTCCTAAAGCTTGTGCATGGATTTACTGGTTCCTGTGCCAAAAAGTTTGGGAACCCATGGTCTAGACACACCTACAGTGTAGTAGTATCATGTTTGAATCTGAATTTGCAGAACAATAATCTAGTAAAAAAACCCATAAAACATGTTCACACATATCTATAAATAGTTTATCAGACCATCAGCCCACAAGTGAAGATATAATTGTCATTGTTTATATTAAGTGGCTAATATATACTGGACTGTAGTGAATCTAATCATGAAGTCCTTTTACCAGAAGATGGGAGCCTAACTCCCAGTGCTCCCAACACCCATATGTTTATACTGGGTGCCTTCTATTATAGCCAAAATATGCGTGGACAGTGGCCCCTTGGCTCATACATGAATAACACTGGCTAACATCTAATTAAAGGTCTGTTTCAAAGCCATTCAAAATCAGTGGAAAGACTCCTTTTGACTTCAGTGGGCATTAGTTCAAGTCTTTTGTTTCCAAATAAAAGTAAACATATAGAAGCTTTTGATATTTTTTTCTTTCTAAATAAAATTGGTTGTGTGCTTGTCTGAAAAATCAGAATATTTTGAGGTTTCCCAGCCATCTACTTATATAGCCTTACTTTCACTTTCAGTTTATCTGCACTATTCTATCTTTTGTCTTTTATATGCGTTGGCAACAGTCCATTCTGAACGTGCAGAAAAATTTAGGATGGATATGCCATGGCTGTTTATGACAATGACATTTATTGGGATTGTGTTGCTGGTGCAGTGAGGTTAACATGATAAGAGCAATATGCAAAACAAGGTGGACATTTTTTTCATTAAAAGGGTTTTTTGGGGAGGGAGGCAGAAAATTGAATATTTTTTAATTTAATTTAATTTATTTTGAAATTCACAAAGTTTCTTGAAAAAAGAACAGTCTGACTTACATGTGGAAAAATACCCTTCACAATGGTGTGAAGGGCACAATGCAAGAGAAAATTAAAGGAGCAGACGACAAAGGAACAAAGAAGTGTCTAGCCCGTTCTTGCAACCAGAAAGTATAAGAGTCTATACCAGTGTTGTCTTCAAGTTGTCATTGTCAAGTCTCAAGTCGAGTCTCAAGTCCCTAAAGTCACTTTTGAGTCAAGTCCCAAGTCAAGTCTCAAGTCTTAATTTAAAAAATGTCAAGTCACTTTTGTACAAGCCATCAATATCTGCATTTTTGGACAATTTTTTCACCAAGTCGATTTAACAAAATTAGCAAGTCTCAAGTCGAGTCTCAAGTCACAAACAATGAACCCGAGTTGAGTCTCAAGTCGAGTCACCTAGGCAACTTCAGTCGGACTCAAGTTCAAGTTGTGGGACTCGAGTCGACAACTCTGGTCTATACTAGCAACATATAAAGTCAGAATAGGTTGAGATCCTTCTTACACTTCCCTCCATTTGCAATTTACCTTTTGTAATACTGGGTCTCTGAAAAAATTATAATTTTTTTTGCATTCTGGTATTAAAAAAATGGTGTGGATGGTGGTGACCTACACACAAATAAAATGAACAGCTGTGAATGTATTTATATTTTCAAGCCTGGCTGTCTTTGGAGATGATTTTAGCATTTTCAGAAGTGATAGTTCAAGCTCTTACATCAATTTATTATCCTGGCACTTGGAATCTTCATACTGCTCAGGGTATTAAAATAATACAGAATACATAATAACAATAATATGCTTGTACTATTAGAAAGTTGTCTTTCAGTTCAACAGTGTATTTTTGCTCTCTGAGCACCTGAGAGACAATTATGCATCTATATCCTAGTAAATGAGTTATGATCTCTCACCTTACATGCCTGTTCAATGGTTACATGGCTTCTTGTTCCCCAGTATCAATCTGAACTAGGAGGGCAGGTAAGGATCTCTATCTGAAGGCCCTCAGTTGTGGGATTAACTCTCATAAAGGTCCTGACTAGTGTCCTTCAAAGACCACATATGGACAAACAGTGGTCTATTTATCTAAGCACTGACATGGATCATCAATGGAGAATCTCTGTTTCTGCACAGTCGTGAGTGGATTTTAGCACCAATATCACTGCGAAATAGGGAAGAACTTTCACTCGGAAGTGGAGTTAATGGTAAATATAATGAATTGTCTATGGTCACATGGGGTAGCAGAGATGGGAAACATGTATCCTGAACCCCAACTGTGTGCCCTATCCAACTGGACATCTTTCCTCCCCAAATTACCAGTGGTCTGATCCCACATATTGAGGAGCATCCTTAGTTCCTGTTGATGGAAGTTGAGGTGGTTCACAAACAATTTGGAGGTTCAGCATTTTGTGGTATCAAGATTTATACAGAATTCATTTTAGTTTACCTGTTTTTCACCAATTTGGAAAGCCCATACTATCAGTTCCTCTATTTTTTAGAAATGGCATCCTCTATTGGTAAGATGACTTATCTGGTGTTGGCTACTAGCTGGATCTGTGCTCCAAATTCATGCATATTTTATGACTTTGCATAGTGTTTAGTTGGTTAATTCTCTGAAGGTTTTGCTGAATCTTTTCTCTCTGTTTTTTTTTATTTTCAATGTGTGAGGGCATGTCTAGACTTGCTTTCAATCTTGAAAGAAGATATGAAAATTTGGCGTGAATTTGCATAACTTCTTCCTTTTGATTTTTCAAAAGCGGTTCTTTCGAAAAATAAAGAAAAATAAAGAACCATTCTTCCTTAAAAAATGAGGCTTACACTGTTCTTTTGAAAAAGGGTTTTTTTCTTGAAAGAACCACGTCTAGACTACATTCTCGAAAGAACCTCTTTCGAAAAAGCGATCGGAAGAAGATATACAAATTTGCATCAAATTTGCATATCTTTTTTTGAAAGTGAAAGCAAGTCTAGACGTGCCCTATGTGGCCTCATAACAAGACTCTTCCTATAAATAGTGCCAGGAAATACCAATAAAAGAAGAGTTCTAGATAGCAGTTACAGATCTATTTGCAGCAAACTCCTCTCCAGCAGGTAGGTAGATTTGTAAGAAATGACATGTGTGGGTTAAACTGAGCAGAGGCAGAATAATTTCCAGGACTTACAATTTATAATAAAATAGCAATCACTGGAAAAACCTCCTGTGAAGGAAAATGTAGCATATATTTTACATACAAATCAAAATGAATCAGTAAAGTCTAGCCAGCCACAGTTTGAAGGGAACTAAACATCATTAGAAAAACTTCACACCATTAATATAAGATAAAATGAAAATATATTACTGTATATTATACAATCACCATATTATTCTGAAAGGCCTAATTGCCAGCTGCTTCATCTCACTGGTAAGCAGCTATTTACATGATCATTTCTCCAATGGGACTAACTACTAAAAAAGATGCTTCCTGTGAGTCCATGGATTCATGATTTGGGCCCTACTATTTCCCACAGTAATCAAGGACATGACCTCATAAATGTAAACAGTCTGGAGTTCTCTTGCAGCTTATGTGAACCAACAGCACCTCGAGTTTGTTGCTGCCTCACACAAATTATTGGATCATAGAATCATAGACCACTAGAATTGGAAGGGACCTTAAGAGGTCATCAAGTAAAGTCCCCTGACCTCACAGCAGGACCAAGCACCATCTACATCATCCCTGATAGATGTCTATCTAGCCTGTTCTTAAATATCTCCAGAGATGGAGATTCCACAACCTCCTTAGGCAATTTATTCTAGTGTTTAATGATCCTGACTGTTAGGAAATTTTTCCTAATGTCCAACCTAAAGCTCCCTTGCTGCAATTTAAGCCAATTGCTTCTAGTCCTATCCTCAGAGGCCAAGAGAACAATTTTTCTCCCTCCTTCTTGTAACACCATTTTAGATACTTGAAAACCCAAAGCATGTTGGATAGATAGTATAATCCCAGAACTTCTTTGTCCTGTAGAAGTTTGTGGCAAGTGCGGTGGTCACCATAAACAAAATCAGCATCTGCCAACAGAAGCTGCATATTTATCAGTGATTCCTACATTTACTATAGAGGAAAAAATTGGTGTAAAAAATGGGTTCCAATGGTAACCCCAATGTTCTATACTGGCGAGCAAAATTTATATCATTTTATTCTTCTAGTTGAGCAATAAATTCCTCTGGTGAACATAAATACTTGAAATTGTTTCCGCAGCTGCAGCTCTGCTGGTGGTTGTTTCATTTGTTTGGCAATATGCTCTAAATTAATACCAAAAATAATAAATTGCCAGGCAAAATAACTTTTAAAAATATACCCCCTCCCTCTTACTTCCCACATTTGCTTCATACCTATATTTCAGTTAACATATGCTAGATTCAGTGTTTCAACCACTTTAAAAACTCCAAGAAACCATGCGATTTTTTATGTTTAAAGAATATTATTTTTAAAACTAAATATAATTTGAGTTTATAGATATAGATATGATACACCTGTCGGTTCCATCTACTGATACATTTTTGAGAGATAGATTATTCTAATTTATGTGCAGTCAGATATATTTTAATTCACAAAGATTCAGAAAAAATAATTGAAAAGTGAAAAAAAGAGATGGTATGCCACAGTTAATTATGTGATACAAAACAAATTATTGCCAAATCAAAAGTTACACGGATTAGAAAAAACTAATCCAAAAATGTAATCACTAGTCTCAGATAAAGCAAGATTAGTCTCATTTCCCCTTTTTCTTTATTTCGTCTCCTTCCCATTTTTATTTTGTTATTGTAGGATTTGATGCTGCAAAACTAAACACCTATTCAATGTAGAAAGGCTGTCATCTCTGCAAGAAAAGTACTTAATGAAAAGATAATGTGGCTTGCCCTCTCCATACTCCTATCCCAGCCCAAAAATAAATAACATAAAATAATTATATCCTAGGAGAATATTGTTTTTTAATCCTGAAAATAGATTCACTAGAACAGACCATGCACATACAGAGTACCTCCATGCAGGGACAGATCTCTGTACTAGAACATTTATTTGTATGACCAAGAGCAATATGTAATATGTTTGGGGTGTAGTAAGAGTAAGATGGATAGTATTCATTTCAGCAATATGACCACCATTTAGGTCAAAAAAGACCATCACAATCATCTAAACTGACCTGTACATCACAGGCCACAGAAACTCATCCACCCATTCCTGTAATAGGCCCATAATAGGAGGTGACTAATGTCCTGAAGGCCTCAAATCTTGATTTAAATACTTCAAGTAACAGAGAATCCTACATTTACTCTACTTTAACCAAGCAAATGACCTATGGCCTGTCCTTCAGAGGAAGGTACAAAACCGCAAGGATCTCTGCCAATCCAATCTGGGGGAACATTTTATAGTCTTAAGGTGGAATCTCAAATTGTGAGGGTCCGCAGCATCCAACGAATGCTACATACCCGACTGGAAATGGAAGGATGTCAAGTACAATATTCCTTGTCATTCTTATTTACCTAGTCACAGTGGTGATCTGGTCCGTGGCTGGAAAATGAGAAATTCAACAAGCCTATATAGCTGTATTTAAAATAAATTCATGCTCAGGTGAGTCCAACTGCAGGACTGTTTGGTTGGAGAGATATAACATTATGAGTGCATGTGATGTAATTATATTATTATTTACTTGAAGAAATTTATTTCCCATGTATACTGATTTACCATTTTCCATGATCTGATTTCTGATCTCAAAGAACTACTTTTCCCCTGAAACTGACAATAACACCTGATGAGTTCAGCATCCTTCCCTCCTCCTTCTCCCCCCAGCATGTTTTAATACTGTTATTCCTATTTATGAATTTCATTACTGCTCAAGTATAAATTATTAAATGAATGATTATCATATCAGATTGTAGTTCTTCTCATATTTATATATTTAATTTACAAGTTTCTTTTTATAGTTTTATTAGTTTATTCATGAATTCCTTTAACACCGTGGCAAAAAATGTACAACAAATGAGCAGAAAGTAAGGTTATGATTGCTGTTTCAAAAGATCGGAAGATAATTTTGCAGCTTTATTACAGCTACAGAATGACAATTAATCCATCACCGGATAATCTGGTTGTTGTGTTTTTTTGTGGGGTTTCAAATGTACTTATTGCTATGATGATTCATGCAGTGCACTGACTGTATTGTCAGCATTAATAATTGTTTAGGGCACTATAATAACTTATGCTAAATATAATCTCCCCTCTCATTTGAAGGAAATGTTCCTACTACTTAACTTTTGAAAATGGGCTTCACCATGTTGCTTAATACATAGATGTTTTATGGCTCAGCCCCTAGCATTACGTAGCATTTAGGTTCACAGTTGGTGGCCATGTTCCCAAGTTTATGAGCATTAATAGGGGACTACCCGTACATATCCTGCTTGTGTCTCCTTAAATTGCTCCAGAAAGCACGTCCATTCTCTATGCGGTCACTTCTTCAAATATACACCCCACACAGAGCTCAGTACCTCTGTGCAAAATAAACTTCTTAGAACATCAGCACTACCTTGGCTCCTCATTACGACAGTGAGCAAAAATATCTAACTTCTCTACCCTTCAGAGATGAAACAAGAAGCAGATATGGCAGTACTAACTGCCAAACTTCCCTCTAATCTTTTCAATCCATGTGCGGAATTAATTTTTATGTGCCCTGAGGCATGTGTGTATGTGCACTACCAGTCAAAACAAAAACCTAGTGGCGGGTGCTTTACTAATCGGCTGGGCGGCATTTGACATTCTCCTGAGTGGCCACACAAATGCCCAGCTTACAGAAATGCTGCTAAATGCTATATTGAAAAGCGTTCCATGTGTTTTCTTCCAGCTCCCAGACACACGTGACTCTTTTGCACAGTTAAGGGTCTTAGAACTAGAAGGGACCTCAAGAAGACATTAAGTCCAATCCACTGTCCTCCCGGCAGGACCAAGCACCATCTAGATAAGGGGTAGGGGACCTTTTTTGGGTCAGAGCCCGCTGACCCACAGAAAAATCAAGCGGGGGCTGCACACAAGTGAGAAGTAAAAATCCCCCAAACAAACAAACAAACCCTCACTGATATGGCTCCCTACTGAGAAACAGAAAGACACTCCCCACATTCCCCTTACACATCAGAGTCTGGGGAGGGCAGCACAGGGTGGTCAGAGGGGACTGAAGCACCAGTGTGTGCTCCCCAGTACTGGGTGGAAAGCCCTGGGGGTCCAGATCCAGGCAAGCGAGGGGCCACATCTGCCCCCGGGCCTTAGTTTCCCCATCCCAATCTAGATTATCCCTGATAGATATTTATCTAACCTGCAGTTAAATATCTACAGTGATGGACTTTCACTAAGCAAACCTCCCCTATTGGACTGGTTGGCAGAGGAAAATCAGACACTGAAGGAAAGGAGGACTGAGCATTGTCCTTTATATCTAACTTTCTTCCTTCAGGCCCCTGTGTATATTAATGTGAAAACCCAAAAGGAAGTTAATTCTGCTTTTAGTAGCAATCATTTCACATGGCAAGGTAGGCAATGTCTTCTGAGGGGAGGGAAAAGGGTTGCTGAAGGTACAGGTCCACTGCATGTATAGATACCCTGGGATCTGCAAAACTGAGTCCTGATGCCCCTGGCATCATCATGTGTTGTGCATCGTTGCAAGGTCCTCCTCTACATGGCAACATGCTTCTTTAAAGGCCAGCAACAAACCGTATACCTCTTTGGGTGCCTCTACACAGCATCCTAAACTCGAAATAAGAGCTACGTAAATTGGGTTCCTTATGTTGATGCTATTTCAAAACAGCATGTTTCATCATTTGGAGCTGTAAAGACAGCACCAAGTTCTGAAAAAAGGAGCTATTCCGAAATGTCCCTTACTCCTCGTGGAATAAGGTTTACATCAGAATAGCACGCTCAAAATAACGGGCTTGCCGTAAAGATGCAGGATAAGTATTTCGGGATACTTTGGTATCCTGGAATGCCGTCGCAGTGTAGAGGTACCCTTTTTAGGTGGAGTGTGTTTCTGTTATTTTTAAGGTATAGGGCGCTTGCATGGAACATGTAAATTAACATTTGTAGTGTTGTTGGAGCTGTAGTGATGGCCAGGATATAAGTCTGTGAGGTAACATCTTTCACAAGACCAACATCTGTTGGTGACAGACACACGTTTTGAGCTCCACAGAGTTCTTCTTCATGCTGAGCATGCAAGCTTGTCTCTTTCCTCCTTACAGTTGATCCAATGAAAAGCATTAACTCACCCACCTTGCCTCCTGTGTACATTAAAGTTATTTAAACATTAAATAACTAACAGCCCTCAGAGCCCAGAGTTAACCAGCAACTCTCTGTGTTCTGGAGACCCAAATTCCAAAATACAGGGTAAATTTGGTCACAACATCCGCACCCCACACCATTCCCTAGTAGGAGAAAGCAGGCAATTCCTGAAATGGGACAATGTATGCAGCACTCCTTGTTCAGGGGTGTAGCTAAAGTAAGACTCTAATCCAATGGAAACAACTGTTAGAATAAAGTATTTACTAGGGTCCCAGGGTTAGAATAAGACTGGATGTTAGTGGGCATAAAAAAATCACGGAAACATCCACAAATACAGGAGCTGCACTCATCAAACCCACGTCTGCACTGGGTCTTTAGCTCCTAAAGAACTTGTTCTGAACAACCCCTCTACTGAACTCAAAGAACACCTCTACCCTGAAATCCAAGGTCTTTTGGCTGCTCTAATTTACATGGGAAGAATTTAAAACGGGAGATTGGAAATCAGCTTTCAAAAACACTATTTGTGTCTTCTCAGCACTGCCATATTACACATGCATGCAATCTGATAAATTTTTCATGATAATTATTGTAGGACAAAGGGCTAAGCCTTAAGCTCAGAATTCATGTAGCACAAGGTTACAAAGCAATGTCTGCTAAGTGGCACAATCACTGTCTGCTGTCTTTCACATGGTAGAAGACTCTTCATTTGAGTATACTGCATGGAAGACATATCTTGTGCCTGCGGTAAAATTAAAATGTTACAGATGCCTCCACTTTTCTGAATGCCTATTTCTGAAAGACATTCATTGCAATGAATCACCCACTCTTCTTTTTATTAAGCTCTGAATAGCTAAGTGTTGACCATGGTCTGGGCATTTTAGATGAATGTTTTTAGCTTAAACTTAAAATGAACAGACAGAAATCACCATGCCATTACTACAATTCATTAACCTAGTACAGTTGCTTTAGTGCTTTACTGTGCAGTAGATTTAATCCAGTGAGGCTCTGTTAACTGGCATGGTAGGAACAAGGAGGTTTCCAGTTAATCAAATACTCTGGGTAACAGAGTTATACTCACCAATGGAATGCCAATTTTCAAAGAAATATAATACAATAAATAAAGTATAAAACAGAGTACAGGTGCTCACCAATCCAATTGGGCTGTGTCTAGACTGGGCAGTTTTTCTGGAAAATCAGCCGCTTTTCCGGAAAAATTGCCACCTGTCTACACTGGCCGCTTGAATTTCCGCAAAAGCACTGACTTCCTACTGTAAGAAATCAGTACTTCTTGCAGAAATACTATTCTGCTCCCGTTCAGGCAAAAGTCCCTTTTGCGCAAAGCTTTTGCACAAAAGGGCCAGTGTAGACAGCTCAGATTTGTTTTCCGCAAAAAGGCCCCGATTGCGAAAATGGCGATCGGGGCTTTTTTGTGGAAAAGTGTGTCTAGATTGGCACAAAAAGTGTTTTTGCGGAAAAGCGTCCGTGTCAGTCTAGATGCTCTGTTCCGAAAATGCTTTTAACAGAAAACTTTTCAGTTAAAAGCATTTGCGGAAAATCATGCCAATCTAGACACAGCCTTGGAGTACTGCACTGCAGAGTAGTTGGGTTCTTGAAGCACTTAATTAGGCATTCACAAGTGAAGTTTTCTGTACGGAAGGTTATATTAGGACATTGCATGTCACTACGAGCAGCACCTGGCATACTCCCAGATCACTAAAAATACACATAACTCTAAAACTGTATTGAACAACATTTTAATCCTCCTTTGATGATTCAGAAGACACTTCAGGATCTTGCAGTGCCTCAGGATCATCATGATCATGACTGTCTAGGAAGGAGCATGGCGGAAAGGAATCTAGGGGTCATAGTGGACCACAAGTTGAATATGAGTCAACAGTGTGATGCTGTTGCAAAAAAAGCAAATATGATTCTAGGTTGTATCAACAGGTGTGTTGTAAGCAAAACTCGTGAAGTCATTCTGCCGCTCTACTCTGCACTAGTTAGGCCTCAGCTGGAGTACTGTGTCCAGTTCTGGGCGCCACATTTCAAGAAAGATGTGGAGAAATTGGAAAGGGTACAGAGAAGAGCGACAAGAATGATTAAAGGTTTAGAGAACATGACCTATGAAGCCAGGCTTCATGAACTGGGCTTGTTTAGTTTGGAAAAAAGAAGATTAAGGGGGGACATGATAGCAGTTTTTCAAATATCTAAAAGGGTGTCACAAGGAGGAAGGAGAAAATTTGTTCCTCTTGGTTACTGAGGACAGGACAAGGAGTAATGGGCTTAAAGTGCAGCAGGGGAGGTTTAGATTGGACATTAGGAAAAAATTCCTAACTGTCAGGGTGGTCAAATATTGGAATAAATTGCCAAGGGAGGTGGTGGAATCTCCCTCTCTGGAGATATTTAAGAATAGGTTAGATAGACATCTGTCAGGGATGGTGTAGACGGAGCTTGGTCCTGTCTTGAGGGCGGGGGGCTGGACTCGATGACCTCTCGAGGTCCCTTCCAGTCCTATTATTCTATGATCAATGTTTATTATCAGTGTGGATGTAGAAGGTGTAGGAGACACGCTGAATCTTTAATGACCCTGTGACACACCCTGGAAGCTGCATTGTTGTATATATATCCCTGAGTTCAACTTGCTCGCTTGTCTTCTGCCTCTTTTACATAATGTGCCATTGTATAATGCACTGGGCAGCATTGTATAATGCACTGCATAGTTACTTCGGAGTAAGCTATTCCGGAATAGTTATTCCAAAATATAACATCTACACTGCAGGGAAGCCTCAAAAATTGCCCAAGGCAGGCTTCCCTAATGTAGACGTGCTATCTCCATTTAGAGCCCCAGGAGGAATAATTTAGAATGGCGCTGGTGAGGGGCTATTTCGAAATAGCAGAAGTGGAGCATCTACACACATCTTATCAGAGGGGTAGCCGTGTTAGTCTGAATCTGCAAAAGCGACGAGGAGTCCTGTGGCACCTTATAGACTAACTGAAGTGTAGGAGCATAAGCTTTCGTGGGCAAAGACCCAGTTAAGCAGACTCCTGCAGCAAAAAAACTTCAGGACCAGACTTCAAAGAGAAACTGCTGAGCTACAGTTCATCTTTACATTTGACACAATCAACTCTGAATTAAACAAAGACTGTGAATGGCTCGCTAACTACAAAAGCAGCTTCTGTTCTCTTGGAATTCACACCTCCAGATCAACTGCTAGAAGTGGGCCTCATCCTCCTTAATTGGATCCACCTCATCATCTCCAGCCTGATCCTGGCCTGCATATTTATACCTGCCTCTGGAAATTTCCACTACATGCATCTGACGAAGTGGGTCTTTGCCCACGAAAGCTTATGCTCCTACACTTCAGTTAGTCTATAAGGTGCCACAGGACTCCTTGTCGCTTTTACACACATCTTATTTCTCAATAGTTATTTCAGAATAGGCGTTATTCTTTGTAGAATGGGGATTACAGAAGTTGGAAAAAGCCGTCTGTTATTTAATTTTTTTAAAATAATGGAATTGCTTTGTAGACGCTTGCATCATTATTTCGGAATAATGGCCGTTTTTCCAAAATAACTTTGCTGTGTAGACATGCCCTAGTAGTCCCAGTTACTACACTAAAGATTTGTATTGGGAGATATCAGAAATGCCACTTAATTGAGCTTTCTGGTTAACTGAGTGCCAGATAACAGAGTTTTTACTGTATATGGCTTTCATACTCCTAACCATTTTCTTTCTCCCCCGTGGCCCTCTAAATGCTGAGGAGGGTGCATTGACTGCACATTATTCATGTGAAAAGAACATCCACATTCAACCCTGAAGAACTCCTATGGACTTCACCAGGGAGCTGTAAGACTTTGTGGGATTTGTGTAAGACCTGGGTCAAGATGGAGGAATGGCTCTGTGCTTCTAGAAAGGGTGGGGCCTCGGGTGGAAGGGGCAGGGCAGTGGCAGCCGCTCAGAGTGCATGGGTGGCACTTTGCCCGAGGCTTCGGCTGCTATTCCTACCACAGTAGCAGCAGCAGCAACTAGGAGTCCTGGGCCCCCTTAAATTGCCAGGCCTTGGGGCAATTGCCCTGTTTGCCCCACTCCCTCTCCACCCATCAGCGGGCCTGGACTTCACTGAAAGTTATTGCCATGGAAGGGCTGCAGAACTGGGCATGTTGGTGTATCTCTTAAGAATCAAGATGTTCAGTAACAGTAATATACAAGCAACATAATAAGCATGTCTAGACTACATGGCTCCGTCGACGGAGCCATGTAAAGTAGTTTACCTGACACAGTCAATGAAGCAGGGATTTAAATAATCCCCGCTTCATTAAAATAAAAATGGCCACCACGCTGTGCCGACAACCAGCTGATCCGGCACAGCGCGGCAGTCTAGACGTGGAGCGGTCGACTAGGGAAGGGTTTGTCAACCGCTCCAGTAAACCTCGTTTCACGAGACATAATGGAGCAGTCAACAAAGGCTTCCCTGGTCTAGACACACCCAATGAGCACAACTGGCCTGTAGTAGGTGGTCTGACTGACTATGCCATCTGATTGGTTGGAAGTGTCAGCAAATTGTCTTTTAAGCCCAGCAGCAGCACCAACCATGTTGCTCAGAGTCTTTGTCTACGATAGCGGCTCTCTTGTTCCAACCCTGCTTCTGCCTTATCTTGTTCCTAGTAATCTTTGTTTGGACAGCTAATGACTCCTGGCTCCTGATTCTGGCCTGGACCCTTAGTTCTGGAGCCTGGTCACTGACTCCATTCCTAACCACTAGGCCTAACTCCTGCTCTGACCATTAAATCTGACTCCTTTTTCAACCAATAGACATGACTATCTTTGTCCTAGTGACAAAACAGTATCTGCATTTGAGTGAGGTTTGGCCCTCTGCTAAATTAAATAAAGATTTTAGGGCACACAAATGACCAGTTGTTTGATCACAAAAAGGCATGCCACTGCTGTATAAACATCCCCACATGCTGGTACATCCACCTGCAAGAACCAGTACTAGCCTGGGTCCAAATGTGAGTGCTAATGTTAGTCTCCTACATGCACAATGAGGCACCTTAACAAGGGTGTGTCTATACAGCAAAGTTATTTCGGAATAGCAGCCATTATTCTGAAATAACTATGCGAGTGTCTACACTGCAATTCCTTTATTTTGAAATAATTTTGAAATAATGGATGGCTTATTCCAACTTCTGTAAACCTCATTCTACAAGGAATAACGCCTATTCCTAAATGGCTATTTCTAAATAAAGCATGTGTAGATGTTCCACTACTGCTATTTCGAAATAGCCCCTCACCAGGGCCATTCTAAGTTATTCCTTCTGGGGCTCTAAATCAAGATAGCTTGTCTACATTAGGGAAGCTTGCCTCAGACTAATGTTGAGGCTTCCCTGCAGTGTAGATGTGCCATTTTGAAATAAGCTATTTTAGAATAGCTATTCCAGAATAGCTTATTTCAAAATAACTGTGCAGTGTAGACATAGCCTAAGTGTCCATATTATCTGAAGTGCTGGGCATCCAAAAATTCATAATAAACTCTCTGGAAGTTGTTAAGAAGATTCCTCCACTTGTTTAGGTTTCAGGACATGGATTGGAAACTTAAGTCTATTTTACGGTATGGCTGCCTACCTATGAACTGGAAAAAAAAATTCATTCAAATACTTCCAATACAAATGTGTAAAGGCCTTTGAAACCCATTAAGAAAAGAAGTCAAGCAAGTGATGTTCAACTAATTTAATTCCCAAAGAAAAATATTCTTTTTCAAGAGGCTCACAATGTACCTATCTTTAATTGGCGGAGGTATTTCCTACATCAAATTAATAAAAGGTTACTAACAACATTTTTGGGAGTGCTTATTAGTGATTGGCCAAAACAGAACCATGTATCCAGCCCACAAATGTTGCACGTTCACATAGAATGGCATAGAGATTAGTTTGACCACTGATTTTATATCTCAAACCCAATATGGAATTCACAAAGCTACAGCCACCCAACTTTTCAATTGTCTGCTTTTCCAAGCCATTCTGCTGCCACAGAACATATGGACTGCTCCAGTCTAATGTCAGATATCACAATATGCAGATTCAATCCCATAGCAACAAAAATGTTGGACCACAAAACCATGCTAATGTTCAGAGATAAACTAGTTTTCTCCAACTACATTTGCCTCATCACCACTCATGCATGCACAGAACAATTTATAACAATGAAATTAAAATGTCAAGTGCCAGAGAACATCGGAAAAGTGCCTTTAACTCACTTTGACTAGCAATTACAGAGTCGACCACTGCTGCAAACATTGCCTTTGGCAGTATTAGAGGAAACAAATTTGATTTGAACATTGAATGGGTAGAGGAAATGAAAGCTGTAAGTAGGCAGAAAATACTAGTAAGGAGACATGTGCTCTTCAAACTATCAGTATACAATGTCGTTGTAAGCATGTCAGTCCCAGGATATTAGAGAGAAGTAAGGTAGAAGAGTGAGGTACCTCACCTACCTTCTCTCTTGACATTATGACAACATATGACATTATTTGAGAAAAAATACAGATGAGCATTCACTCACATAACGGGAAAAGGTAACATATGTAAACAGAGATAACCAGAACTTTGAAGAGTGAGGCTACGTCTAGACTGGTATGATTTTCCGGAAATGCTTTTAACGGAAAAGTTTTCCGTTAAAAGCATTTTCGGAAAAGAGCGTCTAGATTGGCAGAGACACTTTTCTGCAAAAGCACTTTTTGTGGAAAAGCGTCCATGGCCAATCTAGACATGCTTTTGCGCAAAAAAAGCCCCGATCACCATTTTCGCAATCGGGGCTTTTTTGAGGAAAAGAAATCTCTGCTGTCTACACTGGCCCTTTTGCACAAAAGTCTTTCGGAAAAAGTCTTTTGCCCGAACAGGAACAGCATAGTATTACCGCAAAAAGCACTGATTTCTTACTGTAGAAAGTCAGTGCTTTTGCGGAAATTCAAGCGGCCAGTGTAGACAGCTGGAAAGTTTTTCCAGAAAAGCAGCTGATTTTCCGGAAAAACTGGCCAGTCTAGACACAGCCTGTATGTTTTTCTATCAGCATACGGATTTGCCATTATTTGATGTTATCTCTAAAGGTACTAAAAATTCTTAAATTGCTAAGCCCCAGCTAAGAGCAGCATTTGCAGAATGCTCGTGCAGTGTCTGAAATCTGTTTCTTTCTGCTCCCTTTCTGCTGAATGCCGTGCCTCATTTTCTGCAAGGGCAGGATATCCCTCCAAGGGTAAGCCCAAAAGCAGTGCTTCCACATTGTGGTGCTGATCACAAGTCTTTTTTCCCCCTCCAAAAATCTTGGGAGAGGGATGAATGTTTATTTCAAAATGTCTAGTACTAAAAAAAAAAATATTTTTCAATGGAAATTTTACTTTGTTGTCACAAAACCACTTTCTCTTACTTTTTTACTTGCTTAGCCACGCAGAAAAAAATGTCTTATTTTATGTCACTCTCACAAACTTTAACTTTTTTCTTTCTTTAAGGGTACGTCTACGCTACAGAGTTTTGTCAGAAAACCATCTGTTTTTCTGACAAAACTTGAGGAACGTCCACACTGCAATTGTGTTCTTCCCAGGGTTGCCAACCATCAGTAAATTTACAGACAGTCCATATAAATTTAGCAGAAATTGGACATGTCCATAAAGTCCGTAAAAAAATGTAGGTGTTTGTAAATTTCGGAGAAGTGCAATACAATTTCAAAAAACAGCAATTATTCTATAGCAATTAAATTTCTTCTGTGCTCCTTCAGCCATTTTACTGCAGAGCAGCAGAAATTGGCTATTTTAGTTGTTTAGTTGCCAGTGTTCGGATATACTATCAGAAAATGGAAATCTTCCAGGACCATGACGAACTAAATGAAAGTGAGTTAAATAACATATTGTTCTTGTGATGTATGAATGATAATGATTACTTTTCACTTTTAGCCATTTATATCATCTTAATATAGTATAAAAACTATGTCAGTAAAAAAATTTGTCTATCCGTAAATTTTTCCCATTTTGTCCGTAAATGAAATTTCTGTGGGTTGGCAACCCTGGTTCTTCCACAAGAAAACTGAAAGAACAGAGGTTTTTTTCCGGCATTGGTAATCCTCATTCTATGAGGAAGAAGCCTTTTTTGTGAAAGGCATGTGTGGATGGGTAAGAGGGAGTTCTTTCAGAAAAGGAGGAAAGAGGAAAAAGCACAGGTACCCTGGTGGCCATTCGATTCATAGCAATCACAGCTTACATGCAAGAGAGCATCCATTCAGTCTGGATGCTATCTTTCAAAAAAGCAGATCACTTTTTTGATGCACTTTTGCAGTGTGGGCTCTCTCTTTCAGAAGTTGTTCTTGAAGATCTCTTCCGAACAAAGCTTCTTCTGAAAGAAGCCTGCAGTCCAGACATAGCCTAAGGGAGATACAAAGGAACACTGACTTTTTTTCAGTGAAAACAAAAAAGAGAAAATATTACTTTGAAAATGAAAGAATTTTCATGTGTTTAAACTGATTTACACACCCTTTTCTAGTGGGAAAAGAGGATCTGCAGTTAAAAAAATAAAGTGGGCATTTCCCCACAATTTTTATTTTACAGTCAATTTTTAATATATACAAAAATATGAAACACTCTGGCAAAAATATTTCTTTTGAAAGCTCCTTTTTGGATTAAAAATCCCTTGTCAATATATTTTTTTTACCATCTCTGGCACCCTGCTGACATATAAGCAGGAAGAAAGGGGAAAGATCAACGGCACCAGAAAGTTCATTCTATAGGTGCCACCTCCTTGGTTTCAGCTTTTCAGCCTTGAGTTGGAGTAGTCTTTATAGTACATCCTGCGTAAGTACTGGAGAGGCTTCTCTGACCCAGCTGTCACCTAGTTGCATATAATATCCTGGATGAATTTTTTAAGTGCCAATTCTGTGTCTGACTCTGACATTTCAATTAAATATTTTATCCATTATTGCTTGATGCAGGTAAGCCTTTACATACCTGGATTGATATGTGGAAAAGGGGTCTGAGCAGTGTCATGGGGTGTAGTGAGGTCTAACCACCCTGAGGGTACGTCTATACTTCAGGCTTTTGTTGACAGAGGCTTTGTCGACAAATACTGTCGATAAACCTTCTGTCGACAAAGTGGTAGAGATGTAGCCTTGTTAGTCTGGGGTAGCTGAAGCAAAATGCAGGACAATGTAGCACTTTAAAGACTAACAAGATGGTTTATTAGATGATGAGCTTTCGTGGGCCAGACCCACTTCCTCAGATCAAATAATGGAAGAAAACAGTCACAACCATATATACCAAAGGATACAATTTAAAAAAAATGAACACATATGAAAAGGACAAATCACATTACAGAGCAGAAGGGGGATGGGGGGGGGGGAAGGAAGGTGAATGCCAGTGAGTTAATGATATTAGAGGTGGGGAAGGGGAAATGTCTGTGAGTTAATAGTATTAGAGGTGATAATTGGGGAAGCTATCTTTGTAATGTGTAAGATAGTTGGGGTCTTTGTTAAGTCTGGTGTGGAGGGTGTCGAATTTTAGCATGAATGCCAGTTCAGAGGATTCCCTTTCAAGTGCAGATTTGAATGTCTTCTGAAGTAGGATGCAGGTTAGCAGGTCATTATTTTCAAATATCTAAAAGGGTGTCACAAGGAGGAAGGCGAAAATTTGTTCCTCTTGGTTTCTGAGGACAGGACAAGGAGTAATGGGCTTAAAGTGCAGCAGGGGAGGTTTAGATTGGACATTAGGAAAAAATTCCTAACTGTCAGGGTGGTCAAATATTGGAATAAATTGCCAAGGGAGGTGGTGGAATCTCCCTCTCTGGAGATATTTAAGAACAGGTTAGATAGACATCTGTCAGGGATGGTGTAGGTGGAGCTTGGTCCTGCCTTGAGGGCGGGGGGCTGGACTCGATGACCTCTTGAGGTCCCTTCCAGTCCTATTATTCTATGATTCTATGATTCTATGAAGACTGTGTCCTTTCTGGTTGAAATGACAAGAAACTGTTTTCTCTTTGTGATCTTGTCTGATATCTGTTTTGTGGGCATTAATCCTTTGTCGACAAAGAGCATCTAGACTACATCCAGTTCTGTCGACAAAGCAAGCTGCTTTATCGACATGAGAGTGTAGACGCAAAGGACAGTGTAGATGCAATAATGCTTTCAGTTGACAGAACTCTGTCAACAAAAAGCGTTATTCCTCGTAGAATGAGGTTTACTGCCATCGACAAAACTGCAGAGTTCTGTCAACGTTATGTCGACAGAACTCTGCGGTAGTGTAGACGCAGGTATAGTTTTGTCGACAAAAGTCCACCTTTGTCGACAAAACCCTATAGTCTAGACACACAGGCTGTGTCTACATTGGCACCCTTTTCAGGAAAAGGGATGCTAATGAGACCAGTCGGAATTGCAAATGCCGCGGGGGATTTAAATATCCCCCGCAGCATTTGCATGAATATGGCTGCTGCTTTTTTCTGGCTCGAGGTTTTGCCCAATAAAAGCGCCAATCTAGACGGGATCTTGCGGAAAATAAACCCTTTTCCGGAAGATCCCTTATTCCTACTTTCAAGGGATCTTGCATTTGCAATTCCTACTGGTCTCATTAGCATCCCTTTTCCGGAAAAGGGTGCCAATGTAGACACAGCCCCTGAGTAAATGCTAGCTGGGTTCTTATTCCATTACGGGGCATCCTGTAAACCTTATTGGGGAATTGATTACAAGAGAAACTCACCTGCAATGCAATGTCTTTTTCCCTACATGAACCATTTGGTCGTTTTGTATTTTATTGATATTCTCTGCTATCATCCATTGTTCTCATCTGCTGTGTTTGACTTACAGACACCAGTTTGCACTGTAAACATATTTATTGGAAAAACCTAGAAAAAATGTTGTGACAGAATAAAGGTGTTGAACTTGTAAAAGAGATAGTTCTTACTTCATTATCTACCATATGAGGCCCTTGATTAAAAGGAACTCAGATCTTAGCCTCTTACTTCCATCTGTCTGTGTCATGTAGGTTTTAAGACAGCTACAAAAAGCCAGAGAAACTGAGAGCCCAATCAGGTTGGTTTAATCAAAACAAAAATCTTCTGTTCTTTCCTAGAGGAGTATATCACATGTTTTAATTGTGGTATTTGGGAACAGGAGGTTGCTTTTGATCACTTGCTTGGTTATTTGTGGTTTTAAAATTGTGAACCAATTATTACAAGACATATAAGTTGAAGAAATGAGGTAACCATTTTTTTTGGACCAATACATTTACCCAGCATTGCTTGGGTCCTTAACTCAATTAATTTAAAAAAAATAAAATGAAAATGTACATGCTTTGTTTCAGTTTTCAAAGATACAATGTTATTTTTATTAAGTTTAATTTTAGTAATTTTTAAATGGGAATTCCATCAAGTGTAATTTTTTCTTCATTCCTATACAATCTTATCATTCCTTTTGTTCTAAGAAAAAAAAGTGGGATTATAGTCAATTTGGTTTCCAATAATACTAACTTCTAGTTTTCAAGCCTGAAGCATTGATTTAGCTGTGCCAAACCATAGCATTACTCCAAATGTCTCCATTTCAGCTCATTTCTCTAACATTCCTATTCCAGGTTTATCAGTCTCTTGCAACATTTGCTCAGTTTTGTCAATTTTGAGGGCTGTACTTGATTTGGTGATTCTGTCTCTTTTCTGTTTTATGAGAAGGAAACCCATTCTAGGCACATCCCATTTTCGTGCACATCCAAGCCCTTACATTGCCTAAGTTATAAGAGGAAGCAGAATACCAAATTTGGTGGTCTTACCATTAAGGAGGAGTTCTTGATCAAACAGGCAAATTCCCAGCTCAGCAGCACTTCTAACTGCCAGACTTCCTGCCATTGGGCTCCCACCCAGGTCCCCCTGGTCCAGGAACATCCAAGTTTCCAGACTAGAGAGTCCTGGTTTTGGGAGGTCCAACCTGTACTATGTGCATTTATATAGAGATTAGCAAGTGCTGAAATACCTAGTACTGACCAGAAACATGTGAACTTCCTGTTTCATCATATTTGAGCATAATGTTTATAGAATAGGGAGAAAAACAATGACATATACCTGCTCTTGGTCTCTCCCTCTACTTAGGCTCACCAGAGAAGGATACACAGTGAGGTCTTTGGATTTTGGTAAGAGTAGTAATGTGACCCAATGCCAAGAGTTAGGGAGGAGGGCACAGACAGCTTCATTCCCTGAAAAAACTCCTGTTTTGTTTGGAAATGCTTAGTTTAACAGCGCCTGCTTCCTCAAAGACTATAGAGAAGGAGGGCACTTAACCACTCCTGAAGTATTAAGAATGAACACAGAAGCCAGCATCTCATGTGGTGGGCGAGTTGTCTCACAGTATGTCTAGATTGCATCCCTCAGCTGACAGAGGGATGCAGTCTAGACATACCCAAAGTACTGTTTCATGCAAAATGTTGACTTTTTAAAAACTGGCAGATAGTAAAACCGAGGGGCTGAAGTCAAATGAATTGAAAAAAAAAAAAACAGTTAAAATAAAAGAATCAAAAGATACTACTCAGCCCTGGTCTACACTAGAGGGTTATTTCAAAATAACCCCTCTAAGATTGAATTTATAAGCAGAGTGTCCACATGACCAAGGCCATTATTTCAAAATTACTGCTTAATTCAAAATCTGTACTCCTCCTTTTCTCAAGGAATAATGCTAATTTTGAAATAGTTATTTCGATATAGCATTGGTGTGGACACGCCGATGCTGCTATTTTGAAATAATTGGCCTCCGGAGGCTTGCAGCTGCAGATCTGACCGCTCTGGCTATACCTGGCATCGCCACTGCTCACCCTCCTCCTGTGGAACTTAAAAGTCCTGAGAGTATGAAAAGGGCTTCTTGCCTGTGGCCAGCCTTGCAAGCTCTGTGCAAGAGATCACCACCAGAGGCAGGCATGAGCAACCTCAATGCTCCCTCAGACTCTCCAACGGCACTTCTGCTACTTCCAGAGCAGCCCCTGCCCAGGAACGCAGGAGATCTCCAGCCTGGACTGGTGCGGAGATCCTGGACCTCATCCAGGTCTGGAGAGAGGAGACCAATCTTCAGGATCTCCGCACCGGGAAAAGGAATGCCAACATCTATGGCCAGATTGCCACCCGCCTGGCCAACAAAGGGCACACCAGGACCACTCACCTCCTATCCACCGTTGCCATCGATTCCAGCCAAGACATGCCCAGCATCAGCCTGCAGGAAGGCAGAGTGGCAGAGAACAAAGGCACCGAGGAGGAGGTGGCCAGCCAGGTGATCATGCCCACCAGCCAGGAGCTGCTCCTCACTCTGGAGCCTGTCCTTCCCTTCTAGGATGTCTCCAAGCTTCAGAGGAACCTGGGGTGGGCACTTCAGGTGAGTTCCATTACTTTTCCAATCTACACACGGGGGCAGATGGTAGGCTGCAAGAGGCTGTGTGCTCCTCTCTCGGCCTACTTGTCCTGGAGGTCACACAATAGCTTGTTCATGTGTGTGCACATGCAGTGCCAGTCAGGAGCTCTCAGCTCCATGACACTCTCACACAAAAACTCTTCAGTCTTTCTCACAAAGTTCCTGGAGAGGTCTGCTTTATTCTGGCCTCTGTGGCGGACACCTTCCGACCACAAAGGAGTCCGGGGTCATGGAATCACACAGCCATGCTGCATACCACCCAGGATAATGCCCACACTCAGTCAGCATCTGCTCCCAATCACGGTGATGTGGAGGAGACTGAACTCATGCATGGGAACCTGCCAAGGGGAGGAGGAGGAGAGGAACCCATTAGCACTCTCTCTGGCACTCAGCATCTGCCACTCACACACACCATCCCCAACCCCTCCCTCCATCAGGCAGGGATAGAAGTTCTCTCTCTGTGGGACACCGCGAATGCCACACCCAACATGTGCGGGACACAGAAGGAAGCCAGCTACCCCATCTTCCCCCACTCGCTCGCAGGCTCCTGGCCTGGTGACCACCTTCCCATGCCTGATTGTCCGTAAGACATGGGTGTTGAGATGTTCCCTTGGGACATCTTTGCCTCTGCTGGAAAGTGCCCACTATCTAGGCAACATATGGCCTTTCTAAAAGCATATTGCCATTATCTAAACCAAGACTTTTCATGTCTGCTCACGGATTAGGGCTAGGCTTCATACAGAGTGTCTCCTGGGATGATGGCCCTTTTAACTTTTCTACACATCTGGACCAACTGCAACCTTGGCACATCCCCCACCATCTACCTTAGGGTATGTCTACATTAGCTCGTTAGTTCGAGCAAGGTAGGGTAATTAGGCCAGCAGAGTTGCAAATGAAGCCCGGGATTTAAATATCCCGGGCTTCATTTGCATGTTCCCGGGCGCCGCCATTTTTAAATCCCCCTTAGTCCGAACTCCATGCCCGCAGCTACACACGGCACGGAGTAGGTAGTTCGAATTAAAGATCCTAATTCGAACTACCGTTACTCCTCGTGGAATCTACATTGGGTCTCTACATTGGGAAGACCTTTATGACAGACAAAGCCACCAGACCACCTTGAGGCAGGCGCCACTCTCAGCCCCATCCCTCATCTTCAATTCCAGGTTTTTTTCCCAGCCCTCCCCCTGCTGTATGTCTCCCCAATAAAGCTGGGTTTGGCTTTATTGTTTGCTCTGCAGAGGAGGTGAGAAGGTGGAAGGGAGGTGTGGGTGAGGAAAGGGCACACTCAGGAAATGCAGGGGAACTCTTCCGGAGAGGCACAGGGGAGAGTCACAGCTGGCCTTGCAGGAAACTTTCCTTCAAGGCTTCTCTGATGAGCACAGTCCCTTGATATGCTCTCTGTATGGCACTGGTGTCCAGCTGCTCACATTCCCTGGCCAGATGTTTAGTCCTAGCCCTCCCCATCCTGGCAGAAAAGTCTACCCCTTGCTTTCGCAAAGGTTGTGACACACACTGCAGGCTGCCACCACAAAGTGGATGTGGTGTTCACTTAGTTCCAGGTGGGTGAGGAGACTCCTGCACACATTCAATGAACACACGGCACCTGTTGAGCCTTGCTGAGGTCTAGGCTGCCCGTATAGGGCTTCATGAACTAGGGGAGCAAGTGTTAGGCTGCATCACTCAGGACTACAATGAGCATGTCCCCCTCCCCAACTACTGTTCGTCGACTAACCGACGTTGATGTCAGTGAAGTGTCCCTTGTGATCCACGAGGGCCTGCAGCACTATGGAGAAGTACCCCTTCCTGTAGATAAGTTCCAAGGCATGGTGGTCGGGGCGGGCAGGATGGAATTGTCCCTGCAGTTGGGGAATCGCATGGTGGCAAACCCATCCACGATGGTGTCAACATTCCCCAGAACGACGACCCTCCACAGCAGCATGTGGTTGATGGCCATGGCTACCTTCAGGAGCACAGCCCCCACTGCGGATTTCCCTGTGTTGAACTGATTGGACAGAGTGGTAGCTGGCCATCATGGCAAGTTTCCACAGGACAATAGCCACATGCTTCTGCACGGGGATGGCGGGTCGCATGTTGGTCTCCTGTCACCTGAGGGCAAGGGCGAGCCACTCAGAGCTCCATTAAGGTGGCCTTACCCTAACAGAAGTTCTATAGCCACTGCTGATCGTCCCATACCTAAATGATGATGAGGTCTCACCAGTCCAAGCTCATCTCTCGCTGCCAGAAGCGGTGTTCCACAGTATCCAGGAGATTCAGGGGCATGCGCAGCAGCAGAGCACCAGGACTTGGGTGAGCAGGGCCTGCTGTCCATGCTGGGATTCATTCTGCAGGTCCTCATTCTCGTCCTGCTGGAGCAACATGCAGGCAGTTTGGACCTACTGCGCCATGAGCTGCAGCATGAGGCCTGTGAGCCTGGCACTTCTTTGCAGCAGCTCTGGCTCCATGCTGTCAGTGCTGTGGCATCCACAATGGCGGCCAGAGCACAGGAAGGCCCATGCCCACATGCCTCCACTTTTGTGTCCCGCAAGACGGGAGGCAGTGAAGGAGTGGTGTGCGAGACACAGCTGCAGAGAGGAGCCCCTGAAAACACGTGTCGCAAATTGCCTGGCCAAACAGCTTCAGGAAGTGTCCACCCTTCTAGTGCTGTCCCTAAAGTGCTTCTGGGTTCTCTAAGTCTGCAGCAGGCTCCATTAAATGTGGACGTGCTATTTTGGACTGTTTTTAACTAATTTCAATGCTTTGCCATAGCGAGGACATGTTATTTCGATTTTGGTAAATTGGGAGTTATTAAATCGATTTTAGTAATTTCAAAATAGTTTCCTAGTGTCGACATGCCCTCAGGTATCCAATTTCCTCCAAACACTGCAGGATAGCTCAACAGCAGGAAGCTGCAATGAATTGACACTAGTCTTTGAAAATGTAAACTATGTTTTTAATGACTAGGACATTTCTCTTGCAAGATTGTCAGACTCTCTTGGAATGCAATCTGCTAGCTTTCATTTACCCTAAGTTACGCTATCAAGAGAGTCAACAAATACTTTTTCTATACTGGTTCATCTGATTTCTAGTTTGAAGTAAAGGGGAGATTAATACTGGAAGGGTTAATTGAAGCAGCTGTCATCTATTGGGAAGAAACCGGAATCTGTTTTGGTGCAGTTACAGTATAAATATTTTAAAGACTAACAAAACATGTAGATGGTATCATGAGCTTTTGTGGGCACAGCTCACTTCTTCAGATGATCAGAGTGTTGTATGTCCAAACCCAAAATAAATAGGGGAGAAGAGAGGGAGGAAATGAAAAAAATGCAAGGAGGGGAACAAAAGGAGGCAGTGGGTATATAAATATCAAAACTATCAGTTTTGCTTGTTACGTACCAGCTCGGTTTTCCCTTTGATATTTATATACCCACTGCCTCCTTTCATTCCCCGCCCCCTTCTCCCCTATTTATTTTGGTTCTGGACATTCAACACTCCGGTCATCTGAAGAAGTGGGTTGTGCCCACGAAAGCTCATGATACCATCTACCTGTTTTGTTAGACTTTAAAGTGCTACCATACTATTTGTTGTTTTTTAAGTTTATCCTGTATAGACTTACTCAGCTACCCCCTGAAGCTTTAGTACAAATATTGTTTGCTTGAAACATGATACCCACTATTTATTTTCCAAACTTCACAGCTATCATTCATTAAAAGGAAAATTGGTCTGGAGAGGACAAACTGAATTTCTATGTATGTGATAGTAAACATTCTGACTGAATCCTATGCAGAATGAATGTCTGTAAACTCATCAATTTGAAACCTCTGTAATCTTTATCTTAAATGTCAGGAATCACAGGAAGCATTTCACATTTAGTCTGAAAACGTGTAATTTCAGATAGGCTGATGTCATTATTCTGCAAATTTCACGTTGTAGACAAAATGTGAAAATAATTGAGCTCTGACTCTCAAGCAAAGATACGCATAATAGTATGGCTAATTGGAAATTTAAATCAAGCCGTTAATCAAGTCCCTCCACCTTCAAATACTTTCCCACAAATTTTACTTTCTTAAAAGCATGTATGCTATAATAATGCACATTAAAAGGCATGCCTGGAGTGATCAGATATTTTTTTCTATTGATAACAGTATAACTACATTAAAAGAAACAAATCAAACTTTACTGTTTTAATGAATATTGGAAACTTTCCTTGCAGTAGACTCTTTCAATTGCAAAACCACAAACTAAGATCTAAATTCTGCTCTCATATCTCATTAAAACTCAAGGGAACTGTTTAGGGTTGGTCAAAACTGAATTTAGTTCTTATTTGCTTAAAATATCTCTTTTCTCATGACACAAACATAATCTACCAGCAAGCATCTCTCTCTCATGACACAAACAAAATTTATATTCTCCACCAATAGGCTGTTAATCCAAATTAATGTATTTCCAGCTATTAATAACTGCCCAGTTACATCAACACATCTATTATCAAGAACAAAAATGTTTTCCTTCATGATGTAGGACCCTATGTACCACTGGCACAAACAGATCCAGCAGGATATTTAATAATTAACCAAAAAACC
Source organism: Pelodiscus sinensis (assembly GCF_052426305.1). Lineage (NCBI taxonomy): Eukaryota > Metazoa > Chordata > Testudines > Trionychidae > Pelodiscus > Pelodiscus sinensis. Next base: position 10,414,639 of record NC_143064.1, on the reverse strand, counting down.
GAGAAGAGTGTTTGGCACATTGTGCAGTCAATGATTGCCCAGAATAATTACATAAAATAAGTTTAGTAGTCACAGCCCATGTAACATAGGCCCATATCACAAAAACTCAGTGGCCCAAATCCAGCAAAGAATTTGAAAACATACTTAACTTTAAACATGTCAATGAAGTCAAGTTGGCTACTCGCATGATTAAAGCCAAGAATGGGCTTAATTACTTGCTGGATCAGGGCCTAATTGCAACACTGTCGGAGGCACCGATAATAGAGGTTGTGTCTCTTGTTCTGAAATAACACACACTGAAAAGCTATCATGGGCAAATTTGCTATTCATGTCTCATGGATGAGACACGGTCCTCAAAGATGTCAACACAGCACATTACAAAAGCTCTGAATTCACAGAGGAAAGGAAAGAAAAAAACAAATTAGCTAATAGATTTCTTATAAATCTGGTGAGTCAATTAACACGGACCACAATAATAATCTGCCAATTAGTGTAAGATAAAAATAAAATGAATTTTCCCATTCAATAACAACTTAGGAAGGTCCTAATGCTCAGATGGAACTGAATTCTAAATTATGCTTGATCCATTATTCAAGTCTCAGTACATTTTTCAGAAAGAGAGAAAAAAAGTGAGAGAGAAGAAAACAAAGGAGAAAACTATATATATGATTCTGAATTTGTGAGATGGAAGTAACAAAAACAACTGTCTGAAGCCTGAGGGGCTGCCGTCATACCAAAGAAAAATCTAATTGAAAATGCAAATGTTAGTATTCTCCTCCTCACAGGGCAGATGGACAGTTTTAAACAATATCAGCACCTGGAAGATACAAGTATTAGTCCACAGATAGAAAGTGAGGGAATCGCCAAATTGTGACTGTGGCGTATTACAAATTGACAGACACATCATGGATAATTGCCCTATTTATGCCCATCTTGGAGGTGTCACAGCCATGCACGAAGCTACTTCCTCTGCTCTGGATGGGATAAGAGACTTTATCTCTTTACCAATCAGCTGTTTGGCAGCACAGCGGGGCAGTCTGGATGCTCTGTGGTCAACAACGGAAGCCTCTGTCGACCGCTCCGGTAAACCTCATTTCACGAGGCATAACGGAGCGGTCGACAAAGGCTTCTGTTGCCGACTGCAGACCGTCCAGACTGCCCCGCTGTGCCACCAAACAACTGATCGGCACAGCGCGGCAGCCATTTTGATGTAAATTGCCACTTTATTTTCCTATGTCTACTAAACTCATCTACATGGCTCTGTCGACGGAGCCATGTAGTCTAGACATACCCTTAGCGACTAAATAAATAGAATCATGAGCTTTTATGGGCAAAACCCACTTCATCAGATGAATTGTAGTGGAAATAAGGGAAACATATATATATAAATACAAAACAACAGACGTTCCTGTCAATTATAGCACCCGTGTTAATGAGGCTAATTAAATAAGCTGAATGTGTCCCATTCATAGCTTTGATGTGGAACTGCAGATGATAATAGCAGGAGAAATTAGCTTTGCAATGAGGCAACCAGTTAATGTCTTTGTTTAGGCCCAGGGTAACAGTGTCAAATCTGTAGATAAATTCCAGTTCTGCAGACTCTCCCTGTAACTAGGGAGTGAAATTCCTTTGTAGGAGAATGGATGCTTTCAAATCTATGATGGAATGACCCGTGTTAACATGTTATTTTAAACTGTATTTGTTTAGAAAAAAGTTTGTTTGCTCCCCGCAAGTTAGGTTAATTCACATGGTGTTATTTAGATAGTATAGAGGCCCATATGTGCATCCATAATGCTTTGGTTCATTCCAGGATGAGATGCCTGTGAGGGACATATGTCTGACAATATCTAGCCATGATGTTTTTGTTCTTCTAGGGGTGGCAGGGACTTTTTCTTCCTGCTTTTATGGAGTCAAATTTGAAAATTGTTCTCTCAGGGGATTTGGCAGGCATTCAGAGAAGCTGAGCACACCATCTTAAAGAGCCTGGAGCTATCTTAGAGAACAGGATCTGTTCAGTTAGGAAGTGGCTCTCTTCACTTGACTTGAATTCTTATATTTTTAATTAGACATGTTTCATCTGAATGGTGTCAGTCTTCTTCCCCCAGGACATCAAAAACACAAAGGAATATTTCTGTGCGCTGGTGAGTTGACAAACTGTTCAGGAAGTGGAGAGTAAGCCCTGCAGGTAAGAAGATGAACTATTTTCCTCTTGGTTGGTTCCTCTCCAGTTACTATGTCTCACGCCACACTCATTGAAATCAGCCCCCATCCTATGCACCCTTACATTCCTTTTCACTGTCTTGGAATGCCTGGTTTCCACCACACTCCACTCCCTATCACAGCTGTAATTATGACACCTGGACCTACACAGGGTTGTGAGACTTTACCCTACCCCTACTAACCAGTTGCTCTGGCCCCAGGTGTAGGCTATCACATCCCTGATCTTAATGGCAGGCCTTATTATTTGCCCCGCTCTAGTCATCAGAGAGACATGAATTCAGATCTTCTGAAGCACAGGCCTTTAACTAACTGAGCTAATAGAGTGACTCCATGAGGCAGCAGCAGCAGTACATTGTCAGCCTTAGGGAACGAGACACTAGAGAGAAGCAGAGAATACACTTTGTAAGGGAGGTACACGTTCACATTTAATATACATAAGACATGGAGGAAAAGGATACAGGGGAAATATCTCCATGGCTGGGTGCTGTGGGAGGCCTATATAGCTTCTGGGACAGAATACATGGTAAATGTGGCTTCTAGTTTCTATAAATAAGATGCTACATGGATAATATTTATCTCCTATTAGTATAATAGAAATATATAAACATTTGTAGTCATAATCAACACAAGGAGTGTGAATTCAGCTGGTTGGAAAAGGCTGTTATTAAATTGTCATTTAAACTAAATAATTTACTACATTATACTGAATACACTTGAGCAGAAAACATTCATAACTTTAATGAATCACATAATTAAATGCATAGTGCTGTTTAGAAATAAAATCACGGTTACAGACGCATGAGAATGAAAACTAAAATAAAGTTGTCAGACTTGCAGGGAAACATCTCTGGGTCTTCATTGGTAAAATCATCTCTCTTAATTTTTCCCCCATGTTGTCCTCAAACATAAGTCATTAAAAATAATGAAACCAGACTTGAGTGCTTTGCTGCCCTGCTGTCATTTGCTGGGTGAAAATATATATTTCTAAAAGTCCAGGCAAGCTCCTGTAGAAGCTGAGGTGCAATAACCAATGAAAATAGGAACTGTGGAAAACTGGGAAATATTTGTACGATTTCTTATTACTATCAGATGCTCCTCAGTGCGCTATTACCTTGTCTGGAGGCATAGAGTTAGATCTGAAGACTTGTTAAATCAGGCTGGAAGTGTAAAACAAGGATCTAGATAATGGAGGACCCCAACCCTGTTGATAAGGCTATTTGCAAAGCTGAGATACTGGAAATCAAAAGACCCTGATTGTTAAAAACTCTCCCCATGCAAGGAAGGAGAGAGGAAGTTGTTAGAGACTGCCTGGTGCCAGGAGAATATCTTGTAGGCTGTCTGACACTGATTAAAAGACTGAGATCTATAGCAAAGACGTTTTAAGTTGGAAAGAAGGGAGAATGGAGGAGCGTCATAGCTAAATCAGGCCTATCCTCAAGGAGACTGAGAGGACTGCCAAGAACAGGTGAGACAATATGCATATAGGTCTCTGTTGTTTTAAATCCACGTCTACACACACAGTGTACATTTTGCCAAACTAAATCAGACTTTATTGTGAAGAATCTGCTTCCATGTCACGGCATATTACTAACAACCAACTCCAAAAAAGTGAAACTCTGGCACAGACAAAGCCCAATGAGATAATGAGGTATTCAAGCCCTTTTCTACACTAGGGGGTTACTTTGAAATAACTTCCCTTATTTCAAAATAACAAGCAGAGTGTCCACACTATCAAGTCTGTTATTTCAAAATAACGGGCTGGTTATTTTGAAATAGTAACACTTGCTTTCCATGAGGAATAACGCTTATTTTGAAACAGTTATTTTAAAATAGCCGTAGTGTGGTTGCTCCACTGCTGCTATTTCAAAATAACTACTTCCCAGAATCATTCAAAACAATTACTCCCCAGTGCTTCCTGGGGCTCTAAGTCAAGGTAGTGCTCCCATAGTAAGGGAGCCTGCCTCGGATTAATTTTGTGGCTTCCCCACAGTGCGGACACACCATTTTGAAATTATTATTTTGGGAGCTGTTATTTCAAAATACTTACCTACTGTAGACATGCCCAGAAGTGGTAACCTACCCCAGGATCCTAAGAAGGATATCACATAAAATAACCTGCTAGCCAGTTCTCACAAAAAAAGAAAAAAAATCACCCACAGTTATAATTTCCAATTGTGCAAAGAATTGTTTCAATAACCCATGGAGGATTCTGAAAATGAAACAATGAGATGAAAAATACTTTCAACTGTGTTCCAAATCCAAACTTTTCCTCTATTTTTCTATAAACAATGTAATTCTATCACTCAAAATATACACCAAAACAGAATAGATACAAACCCCTGAACATAAAATAGGTTCCAGAGAAACCCAACAAAAAATCTAAATCAGATAGTCTCACACCTAATTTCCTCAAGAAAACAGCCTGTTTGCTATCATTACAGAAGAGTTTTTCCTACTTTCCATACTGTTGCTCCTTTGGCTCAGGTTCACACAGAATCAAGTAGCCGCGTGTACCCGCTATAATATTCAAAGAGTTAATCAACAGCGTAGACTTATTTCCTACCTATCCTTAGTTGAGAAGGGGTTACCTCAGGTCAATTGGTCAATGTTAGGAGGAACATGGTGCTCTTTTCTCTATGGGGGAAATAACTGAAGCTGAGGCCTGTTCAGAGGAATCACTGATACCTTAGGGCCAACAAGAGAGCATTCCCTTAGCAAAGGGATAGGGGAAAGTACCCTCCTCAGTTTTGTATTTGTAAATTGGTTTATTTTTGTTTGCAGGACGAGCACTCTTTGTGTCTTCCCCGAGGCCTACCTTGAAAATAAATGCAGAGGGGGAAGACCAACAATGATCAGCAGGGAACTGATGTGCTCCATGCCCCACCACTCCCAGAAGAGGAAGTAAGGAGGAATCTTGCGGTGTTCCAAATGTCTTCCATTTTGCATATGTCCAGAACCATCGTGTTTCTCAGATTGGTCAGTTTGTCGGGCATCCTATGCTATGCAGATGTGTCATTAACTTTTAGCTCCACCATCTGCCATGTTGAGCAGAGATCTAAGAAATGTGTGTTATGTACAAAAAAAATTGAATTTGCATTTTTACAGAAAATGCTTAGTTTTTACATTGTGAAAAAAACCATTCTCATTATTCCAGGAGTGTCTGACCTTATTACACAGGAAGGCTACATAAAATTCAGCACAACTTTGCGTAGGCCAAGTAGATATCACGTGTTCATAACATTTCAGCTGACAGCCCAAATCCTGTTGCCTGGAGCTGACAGGGGGGGGGGGGGGAGAGGAGGAGGGAGAGGAGGTGCATCTACACTGTACGAGTCAATTTTGAAATAGTTTATTTCGAGATTTGGTGCTGTCTAGACTTATTTTGAAAGAAATTGCTATTCCAAAATATCCCTTTCTCCTCATGGAATGATGTTTACTGAGATATCAGAATAGCAAGCCTGTTATATTTCAAAATAATGGGCACGCTCAAAAGACACGGAATAGCTATTTCGGGATACCTCCAGTATCCACGGTATCCTAATTTAGTGCTGCAGTGAAGACGTAGTCTAGGAGTTTTATATTTTGTGCATTTAAAAAAATTCTGCAAATGCAGCATACAGACCTAGAAGGATTTGGTATGGAAGAAATACAAATTGCAATTCTCTAAATTTTGCTGTATTATAATGATGGTACTGGTAGGCTCCAAACTTGCTTAAAAATTGTAGATATATCTATTAAAACATTGTGTTCAAGGGAGGCATATATATAGGTAGTTATGTGTGTAGATGTTGCTATGATAGCTAAAGTTCAGCATTTCATTTTAACTGTAGAAAAACACAGATTTTTGTTTGTTTTTAATTGGAGCATGTGGAGGGGGATATCACAGAAAGCTAGGATTCCTGAGGGGCAGTAGTCACTTCACATAAGGGGCATGAATGTTTCTCTGTAACATTCCTAGTGTTTCCACAGGACTTTGATTTTGAACATGGTGCTAGATGTCCACATTTCCCTTATAGCTATGTGGAGGTAGAGAAAGCAAATTAAACAAACAAACAAACAACATTTATCCAGAAATCAGTGGATCCACATAAAACACGATTAAAAAAATGGAATTTGCATTTTTACAGAAAATGCTTAGTTTTTACATTGTGAAAAAAACCCTAAATTGTACTGAAAGTACCATTCTCATTATTCCAGGAGTGTCTGACCTTATTACACAGGAAGGCTACATAAAATTCAGCACAACTTTGCGTGGGCCATGTATTTGCATTTTAGTTATTTCATATAGAACTTCTCTTTGAACTTTGGCAGAAAACCCAATGTGTTAGCTTCAGGCAACTCCAATAGAACTTCTCTGGAGGAATCAGTTCCTCATCAGTATTTGCCAGGGGGAAAAAAAAATCTGGAACCTACAGGTACTACCTGAGGAAGTAAGCACCGCCTTAGAAAACTCCACCCAAAAATTCAAGAGATGTGAAAACCTGATCTGACACCCTCAAAGAACAGGGTTCAGGACTAACATCCTGGCATTGATGAGGAAACACAGTAAATACTTTAAAGGTATTTTCAGGTTATTTTGAAAGTGTTTGTGTACCTATACTATATATTTAAGTTTGTCTTTGTGTTTGTTTGTTCAAAAACTCCTCCTAAATGGGAAGAGCTAGGACTACCAAATTCAGTATGCAGCTTCCTCTGATCATAACTTAAAGCAATGTAAGGGTTTGGTTGTGCCAGGAAAATGTGATGTACTTGGAATGGGATTGTTTCTCATAAAACCATACAAAAAAGAGACACAATAACCCGGCAGGTGAATCGGGCTGGCTGGGGGCACCCCCCACAATCCAGTACCTCCAAGGTGCCCTCTAGGGACGATGTGGGGGAGTTTATGACACCCCCCTCCCCCTGATTCATATGGGGACAATGCTGGCTGCAGGGAACAACAGGAAAGTGCAGTTTGCTGCATTCCTCACTCTGGCTGAGGTGCACAGGGAGCAAAGGAACCTGGACCTGTCCCAGCAGGGAGGCATGCACCCTTCCCCCAGAGATGCATGCTGGAGTTGCAGCAGCCATGGAGAGGTACTTCTCACCTGGTCCCAAGCTGCTGTGGTGAGAGAGGCGTGTAGTTGTCCTCTCTCCCCAGGGCAGCTTGCGTACTGAATTTCTCATCCCGTCCCACGCCAGAGAAATGATTCAAATGAACACGTACATTTTCATTTTATTTTCAAAATCCAAAAATTAATTGAGTTAAGGACCTGAGCAGGGTAAATATTCTAATTAGTTTATAATTAAACTTTAATATGATAAAGAAATGCTAAGGTACGGTGGTTATAGAGCTCCAGTACTCCAGGTATCCGAGAAGACTAGGATGTATGGCAGCGGGGAGCTTAATAAAATGGAGGAGTTTCATGGTCATGGATTTCTCCAAATGCTGCTTAAAGCCTGGCTCTTTGTGTTTATCTCCTCCCATTACCAACACTATTCAGCTGTCAGGGCTACCACAGAGATTGCAGTAGCAGTAGGGTTGTCAGATGGTCTAACCAAAAATACTGACCCTCCCCCAAAAAACAGGAAAAAAATTCTGTTGAGAAGGGGGAGACCAAAAAAAAAAGACCCCTGACAGCAGTTATTAAGCAAAAAAATTAAAAAATTAAAAATCAGCATGGCCCCTTTAAGAAGAGGCATTTTTTTCTGGCAGCCATTTTGTTTTTCTTTCCAGCCTCAAGACAAGCCCCTGTGGAACCAGGTAAGGGGGGAGCATCGGGGGGCCTGGCAGATGGAGTGGGGGGGGGGGCGGTTGCTGAGTATGCCATAGGGTTGCCAGGTGTCCATTTTAGATGCCCGCTCTTTTCTGAATTTTTTTATGGACAAGAGGCAAAAATATCAGACTGTCCAGGTCGATACCGGACACCTGGAAACCGTAAGTAGCAGCAGCAGTGGCTGGAATTCCACCCCTTTAAATTGCTGCTGGAGCACTAAGTGCTCTAGTTATAGCTATAGGAAGAGGATGACTTAAAGTGACACTTCTCTGTAATCATGGAGACTCTTGTACCTCCAACGTACTTCTAAAAAATTCACCATGTGATAAATCTTCGACAATGTCCCCGAGAAACAAACTCTCACTCCCTAAAAATATTAGGAGCAGACAGAGATTTATCTTCACATTCAATATTCAACAGGAAAAATGTGAAGAAAAATGTGTATCTGCTGTTCTTTTGTCACTGGTTATAATGACTCATCCAAACACAGTTTTATGGGGAAAAAAAGTTGTAAGGATTAAAACTATTGCCAGTATTTTTTTGATATTCTGCAGAGAAATTGAATTTTGGTACCATTCTGTGTTGCAGGGGAAAATCTGCATTTCTTAATCCATGTACAGCACCTGGGCTCATTCATAATTAACCCCAAATAAATTTTTATTTTGCTTGCCTGGACTGTATTTCATTTTTACTACAATCTCTCTCTCATTTGACTGTATCTCTAAGGTTTATGAGCTTCTACAGCACTATCAGTGATCATTCCAGTAAATGTGGTTTTTTTTAAACTTTCATTCCACTAATTGAAGTGAAACAGAAAGTTTGAATTAAAATCTGACAAGTGAGTTGTAATGCAATTGTTCACAGTCAAAGTCTGAACATTCACAGCCACTCTGCACTGTGTCTGAAGCACAATTTATAAGGCTTTTGGCATCATTTAATTCTTCTCTCTTTGCTTTGGCTATACCTGCGGATTGCTACTATTTCTAAGATGACTATAATTAGACAGTTATTGAGACAGAACAGACTTCTCCACTGATATGTTCAGCAGCTGAATAATTTTTTTAAATGCATCTCAGCTGACAAAAAGTATTTTCACAAAATATAACTCTTATGCCTAAAGATAAATAGGACTAGCAAAAGCATCCAAAAGAGTGCTATTCACTAGCTCTCAAAGTATGGCAATGCCGCCTAAAATGTCACCTACATCTGTGTTCAAATCAGCAAGATTGGACCCATAGTTAATACCCATGTATTATGAGCCAATTTTCCTAGGAGGCATTGGAATTTCTTTGGCCCTACATGTCTCTTATGCTTACGTACTGTAGTCAGAGTGTATTAATATCAAGGAATCTGTTCAATGAGTTTCTCCTTCAGAAGGGCCACAGAAAAACTCAGCTGAACAGAGCCTCTATCAAAGCAAATGTATGCTGCATAAACAAGATGCTGGAAAGATTTGTTAACATGCACCTAAAGTCTTCAAAATGAAACAGTCTGTGAATTCACATTAATAAAATATCAAGCCTGTGTAATATATATGAAATTAAGCATCCACTTCAAAAATAGTGGAATCTTTAACAAATCTGGCAATAATTCTTACAAGAGACAAATTATTGCAATTCACGCAAGTGCTGACTATTGTGCTCAGTTCCGGGTCCAATCATGCTGCTGTGAACATAGACAGAAGTAGGTTGCATTTTAGGAGGTATTACAGTATTTTGAGAGTGAGTGAGTATGGGGAAGAAGGTAAAGGTGGCTCTCAGTCACCTTTCTGCCTAACTCCTTCGGGCTGAACCAGCCTCTGGAAAAAATTAAAGCAACCGCAGATCAGAGAGTTAATACTGAAAAGTTAATACACCTAATGCGGCTCCTAATGGGACCAAGTGACAGTTTTGTCATTAATATTTCAAAGTAAGCAGGACGGAGCCCAGTAGTTAACATATATATTTGTATTTTATGAAATACATAAAAATATGATGCCAGCAGGGTTGTTTTTTTGGTCTTGCATTGATTTAGTAAGCAGGACAGATTCCATATCAAGAATACATAAACCCTTGGATTCAGGGCTCTATTGTACTTAATTGGCATATGACATTGCTATTTTAATAAACTATTTTTAGAATGGTATGTGTATTTCCCTTCTCAAAGTTAATTTAATTGCCATGGGAATTACTGAAATGCTTCAAGGCTGCATTCAGGTCACGTTTTCAAACTTTCTCTACAACCAGTCATGATGAACACCTTCTACACACACAGACTCTCTCTCTTTCTTTCTTTCTCTCTCTTAACGAAAGATGACATTCCCACATAAACACACCCACACAATCAAATATGGTGAGAGTTACCAATCCTGAATTATTCTGATAGAAATTGGACCTCAAGTCCTCGTCCTGTGGTGATCATATCCCAACTCTACTAAAGTGCATGAGGTTTCCAAAGATTTCATTGTACCTTCTGATCAATTTCAGTCAGACATGAGGAGAATTATATTAGACATTGGTCACATGCTCTAAAGCTGTGGCTTTTAAAACTACGGGTCATGACCCAGTACTGGGTTGGGGACTGTCAGACACTGGGTCTCGTTGCTTCAGGGGGATCAGGTGATCAGTGGAGGTGCTGTCTGTCCTGGCACCTCAGACTACGCTGTGCCCTTGAAGTGTCCGACAAGAGGCCTAGCTCCTGGAGTGGGGGAGTGGGAGTGCACAGGGCTGCACCCACTGCCCCTGCCTGCACTAGCGCCGCACTCCAACTGGCTGGAAACCAGCTACTTCTGGGGCGCAGCATAGTCTGAGGCACCAGGACAGACAGCACCCCCACTGATCACCTGAGAGGCAGAAAGCTGTCTTAGCACCCCCCTTGCACTGCTGACTGGGAGCTGCTCAGAGTAAGCTCCTTCTGCCCCAGCCCTGACATCCCCAAAGCTGGAACCCCCTTCTGAACTCCAAAGCTCTCATCCTCAGCCCAACCCCAAGCCCGTACTCCAATCAAAATTATGTTGGGTCGCGGGTATCAACAATTCTTTTTCAACGGGGTCATGCGAAATAAAGTTTGAAAGCCACTGCACTAAAGGTTCCCAAGGATGACTTGGATTTGGTTTGCCAACGCTTAAGAACACCTCATTCCCTCTCCAACGTTCAGTGAACATTGGCATATTGCCTACCACAGATAGGGCCACAGTCTTTGCAGTGCTACATACATAACCCTCCAATAGGAAGCAAGTCTTTGGACAGCTCTGATAGTAACCTACCAGATGACACTTATTTATTACGGCTGAAGCATTTTAGGCTTTTCTTGTATTCAAGATGCACATCTTTAAGTGTGATCGTGGGACTGTATGGACCTCTCTTCAGGAGAGGGCCTGGTTAAACTCTAGGATCTGACGTGCACTTCAAAGGACTCTTTGAAATGAGGTGCTAGACCAGGCATTCTCATACTTCATTGCACTGTGACTCCCTGCTGACAACAAAAATGAGTCTGTGACCCCAGGAGGAGGGACTGAAGCCTGAGTCTGTCTGAGCCCCAGGGCCCAAGGAAGGGAGGGCTAAAGCCAAAACTCCCCGGCATTGGGGTCCAAAACTAAAACCCAAGGGTGACAGCCCCAGGCACAGGGCCTTGGAATTGGGCTCCACCACCCAGGAGTGAAGCAAGTACTGGGGTTTCTACTATCAGGTCTCCAGGGACATAGCTGGCCTGCCCACAAGCCTGCATTGGCTATGTGGAGCTGGGGAGGACAAACACTAAAGTAAACAACAATAAAAAAATATCAAATTTCCTAATATTCACACACGACAATGTATTCAAATCTATTAAGTTTTCATTCACTGCTTTTGGATTGTTTTAAATTGCATGGTTATTAATGTTTACTGTCTCCTGAAATGGAGCAACTACAGAAGCATGTCTATAAATTATTTACTTTCTAATTATCAGAGGCTTATTAACATTTGCCTGAAAGAATAAGCTGGATCTTCACTCTGAGGCTGTTAGACTTTTGGGGGCTGAATCTCCTCTCACTTTGTTGGCATTATTTCCAGTTTAGAAAGATGCAAATGAGATGAGCCACTCTGGCCTCAACCAAGAACACTTCTCTCCCTCTCCCATTCCTAGAGCCCTTAAAGGGGTAGACTCTGGCCACAGTGCCTGTACCAGCTCCAAGCCTGCCAGCCCAGAGCCAGCAGACACTGCCCTTGACACAGTGGCCCCAAAACATGAGCCAGCAAGCAACTGACAGCCAGCCCTCCACTGCTCCCCAGGAGCAGTCTGCCAGCTCCGAGTAGCCTGCCAGGTCCCAGAGAAAGTAGGCACCCTCTCGGTCCAGGGCGGAGATCATGGACCTAATTCAGGTTTGTGGGGATGCCTCCAATGTCCATGATCTCCACACTAGATGGAGGAACGTGGCCATCTATGGCAGGATAGCTGCCAGCCTGGCCACATGTGAACCCAAGAGCAGGTTCTCATGAAAATCAAGGAGCTGCGGCAGGCGTATGCCAGGGCCATAGGGGGCAGCTCCCAACCAGGGGCAGACTCCTGCCCTGATTTTGACACCCTGGACCGCATCCTGGGGGGCAGGATTGTCCATGCTCCCCAGGTGGTCATCAATCCTGGGGCAGAGGGCCCTGACCACAGCATGGAGGAGGAGGACGAGGAGGAGGAGGAGGAGAGCCAGAAGCCGCAGGAGAGCCAGAAGCCGCAGGAGAGCGGAGGGACCATGCCGTGCACCCAGGACCACCGAGCTGTCCCAGCAGGCCTGTTGCCGGTGTCGTCCGAGGCCGGAGAGGCATCAACATGTGAGTGCCATCACTGTCCCCTTATGCGGGGGGAAGTGGGTAATGGGACGGAAACCAGGGACTGCATATGTGGGCCTTGCTGTCCACGGATCACGCAGCAACCCTTGCACGTGTAAGCTCTGATGGTGCAGGGCACGGTCATCCTCGTCTTGCAGAGGGGGCTGGGCTTCACCCACTGTGTCTCCAGGGATAACTGAGCCGCAGGAGAGCAGAGGGACCATGCTGTGCACCCAGGACCACTGAGCTGTCCCAGCAGGCCTGAGGTTTCACGAGGCATAAGGGATCGGTCGGCTGGGGAAGGGTCTAGACTGTGCCACATCAGCTGATCGTTGGCACAGCATGGCAGCTATGTTTATTTTAACGAAGCGGGGATTATTTAAATTCCCTGCTTCTTTGCCTGTGCTGGGTAAACTAGTTTACATGGCTCCATCGATGGAGCCATGTAGTCTAGACATACCCAGAATGAGTACGAAGAGAGATGCATTAGCACAGGAGAGATGGAGAAAAATCAGCCATATTTTTCATACTGAAAGAGGATTTGGTCATGTCCTCATGTGGTTAACTTGGGTTTCCTTCCCACCCCCCAGATATAAGTATTGCAATAAGTAGTGACTATGGGACCAATTCTAAGCTCTGTGAAATCAGTGGATATCTTTCCATTGACTTCAATGACTCCTGGATAGAGTGCATGTTAACATTGTAGGTGGGGCACAATCCCTCACATTAATTGTAGGTATCTTTTAAATGTCACTCAAGGCTCTGTTGTGCCTGCTGAATCCGTTCAGTTCAGCGCTGTTACTATTATTTTGGTGTCCCTGCACTTGCACTACAATGTATGAGGCAATAGAGTCGCAGCTCTGGCATGACTCTTTTCACTTAGAAGAGCTCTTTTGGTAAGTTAACCTCAGGAGGGTGGAAAAAGGGATGTGTCCTGAAAGGAAATTTGTTATGCTCTGATTTGATTTTCTAATTCTTCTCATACAGGGCAGAGGTCCAGGTGCCTCAAAGAACTGCTACTTGTTTTAGGAATTATTTCTGGCTATGGTCTAATGAAGACAACAGGCATATTCTCCAAGAAGGAAAAAGGAGGATGAAAAGAATTCAGGGTCAACCATGACAATCGTTTCTCTTCTTGAAAACGGTATAAAGGTCTGGATTAGAGTACTGGAGTCAATCAGGCCTACAATCAGTTTTCTGCTCAGAAGAATTTCAGTATCAAAAATATTCAGTAGTAGGCAGTTAGCATTCCCAGAAGCAGAGAGAGTCAAAAGAGGCAGATGGAAGGAGAGGCATGTGCATCAGAGACCAATCAAGGAAAATGCAGAAATATGTCCTCTGAGTCTGAAAAGCTGAAACTGACCATGAGGGAGTTCCCACTGAAAAATGTTAAGGGCTAAACCTAGGGCATTAAAAGAGAGAGGGAGAGAAAGAGAGAGAGAGAGAGAGAGAGACAATGTGAAGATGACATTCATGAAGAGATAATGAGAGAGGGAAGGTTCAAACCAGAAAAAGAAAGTGCAAGGGATACTTGCTCCTGCTGAAGGTGCTTAAATAATACAGCAATCAGTGTTAATGAGGGTACGGCTACACTGTGGTGTTTTTTTCAGAGAAGGTATGCAAATTGCACTCGTATTTGCATACTTTTTTTCCGTTTTTTTCCCCCGGAAGAGGATTTTCCAATATTTGGCTCGTCTACTCGGGTCCAAATGTCAGAAAAAAACCCTCTTTCGGAAGCCCCCTGTACATCTCGTTTAGCATCATAGTACAGGTTGAACCTTTCTAGTCTTTAGTCTGGCACTTTCTGGTCTGCAACATCTGTGATCCAGCATGATTTTAATTAGCTGGATGTCCACTTACCATGGGTATGGCCAAGTTTCCCATGATCCCATAAAGTTTGTTTATAGCCACCAATCCTGGCTCTCAGTGCTCTGTAATTTAGCTCTAATTTACCCCTAACTATCTTCTAACAGCCCCTCAAGCAGTGGAAATGTTGGTGATGCTGCTAGACAATATTGACCTCCTATGGTCCAAAAAATTTTATGGTTCAGCACTGGTCAGGCCTTGAGAATGCTGGACTAGAGAGGTTCAACCTGTAAATGCAACTTAAAAAAAACGATTACAATATTCCTGTATTGTACCAAAAACTCCGGGGCAAGCACAACAAATATATGATCCAATGCTGTGTATTTATGCTTTTCAGGGCTTTTGTTTAAAAAGAAAGAGGGGAAGAAAAGAGGGGAAGAGACACTATTTATACATTGTAAGACTTTAAAAGGAAAGTCATTAGCGATAATAATTTATGTAGCACCCCTATGGCATGGATAGTTAAATAGTGCTGATATCTCTGGGTATGTCTACACTACCCTCCTAGTTCGAACTAGGAGGGTAATGTATGCATACCGCACTTGCTAATGAAGCCCGGGATTTGAATTTCCCGGGCTTCATTAGCATAAGCGGGGAGCCGCCATTTTTAAATCCCCGCTGCTTCGAACCCCGTGTAGCGCGGCTACACGGGGCTCGAACTAGGTAGTTCGGACTAGGGTGCCTATTCCGAACTACCGGTACACCTCGTTTCACGAGGAGTACCGGTAGTTCGGAATAGGACCCTAGTCCGAACTACCTAGTTCGAGCCCCGTGTAGCCGCGCTACACGGGGTTCGAAGCAGCGGGGATTTAAAAATGGCGGCTCCCCGCTTATGCTAATGAAGCCCGGGAAATTCAAATCCCGGGCTTCATTAGCAAGTGCGGTATGCATACATTACCCCGCTAGTTCGAACTAGCGGGGTAGTGTAGACATACCCTCTGTGGTGGTAGAAGCTATCAGTAATTCTGAATCCATTGCCCCATTACTTTTAATAATGCTGACAATAGCTTTTAAAAATGATTCTTAACGTGTAATTAAATACAATCAAAATAGTTCTCACAGTCTGTCATTTTAAAATATGCTGTTTTTGTTAGAGGGCCTAGTTCAGCAAGGTACTTCAGCATGTGCTTAATGTTAATCTGTACCAGTGAGAGCCAGTAGCATGATATGAAGCATTAAGCAGTACCACTGAAGTCAATGAGACTTTTGGCATGCTTCAAATTGGCATGTGCATCAGTGTGTTCTTGGTTCAGGGCCCTAGACTGGAAGGTCTTTGGAGCATGGTCTGCGTTTACATTACATATTTACAGTGCTTAGTACAATGGGTCCTGGTCTCTACCCATTACAATAAAAGTGCAATAAAATAAACAAGATAATAAGGATAAGGTTTTCTTTGGGGAGCAGGAAATCATATTTCAGACCAATGAATAGTCAATCTCTTTAATTTCAACGCAATTAAAGCAAATCATAGAATAATTTATTACACAATATTCATCATTTCTACAGCTTTCACAAGACAGTTATTCATGGTGGGCATACTGAGAAATGTCATATAGGCAAATCCAGCTCATAAGAATCAATTATTATGGTAATACAAATCTAATAAGTCTGGAGAATTCTCACTTGACATGTCTTTTGATAGAGGTGGAGATACAGTGGAGCAGCCAAAAAACAAATTTATGATTATGATACTAGAAGTTTAATTAAACACTAGAAGGTAACTTCAATTTTAAAGTATCATTTTTTATTATTGGCATATAAGAAATAATATATCATAAGGAACAGACATCATTTCTATGTTCCTATTATTCACCAAGGATAATTCTTATATTGGCAAGGTTTCTACTGGTTAAGGAAGGGCACTGCCAGTTTCCTGGGATCTATTACCTGCTCTACCACTAGGCATCCACACAATCTGAGGAAAGTAATTTAGGAATT
This sequence comes from Pelodiscus sinensis, assembly GCF_052426305.1. Classification (NCBI taxonomy): domain Eukaryota; kingdom Metazoa; phylum Chordata; order Testudines; family Trionychidae; genus Pelodiscus; species Pelodiscus sinensis. Next base: position 10,398,081 of record NC_143064.1, on the reverse strand, counting down.
ATTCAAAACTCATTGAAGTCAATCAAAAGAGTCCCAGTTGGTTTGGGATGGTGCACTTAATATCGCAATGTCTCAGTTAACCATACTGTAAAATGTCTGTAATAATCTAATCTTAATTAGTTAATATTACAGTGGTGTTCCAAAAACTAATTAATTAGTGTTCTTAATATGCTTTGAGATTTTCAAATGAATATTATTATGTAATTGAAAAATACATTTAGTATTATAGTAGACTCAGAGAATGTCCACTGTTGGTAAAATTACCATATTATAAACATTAAGTTCCAACAATGATCCTGTGAAGATTTATAAAAGTGCATCACTTTAAATGCGAGTGGTTCCCATTGAGTTCAGTGGTGTTACTCACATGCTTAATTTTAAGCATATGTGCAAGCATTTGCAAGACTTCTGCCAGTATGTATAATTCTGCCAACAGAGGAATCTTAAAAAAAGGGTATGCACATGGAATGGGAGAGAAGAGTCAGATGCAGGGTGGTTCAGAGGAAGAGAAACAGTAGGAAGGAGTGGGTGGGGTTTGAAGTGGCAGGAATGGGAGAAGACATAATGTAACTGCAGTCTAATCCTGAGCAAGAGAAAGAGAGGCTTCTGTAAGAGAGCAGATTCAGAGGCAGCATCAGCTGAAGGGGTCCAGGTCTCTTTGAGAGCCCTGATATAAAGAGGTTGTGGCTGGCTGTGAGTTTTCCTAGGGTGCGTTTACACTGCACCGTTATTTCAAGATAACTACTATTATTTTGAAATCACAATGTGAGCATCTACCCAGCCATTCCGTTATTGAGAAAAAATTCAAAATAACAGATGGCTTATTCTGCAATCTGTAAACCTCATTCTGCAAGGAATAACGCCTATTCCAAAATAGCTATTTCAAAATAAGGCACTTGTAGATGCTCCACTGATGCTATTTTGAAATAGAATGGCCCTGATGAGGGACTAAGTTATTCCTCTCCAGTGCCTCCTGGGGCTTTAAATCAAGATAACACATCTACATTAGGGAAGCCTGCCTCAGACTAATTTTGAGGCTTCCCTGCAGTGTAGACATGCTATTTCAAAACAAGTTATTTTGGAATAACTATTCTGGAATAGCTTATTTCGAAATAAGCATGCAGTGTAGACGTATCCTTAGGGTGTGTGTAGACTACAGGGGTTTTTTTTGTTTTTTTTTTTTTTTAAAAAGTGGCCTTTTTTCGAAAAAACTTCCCCTGCATCTAGACTGCTCCCGCGTTCTTTCAAAAGTAAATCGAAAGAACACAGTAGTTTTTTCAACCACAGAAAACCTCATTTTACGGGGAAGAACACCTTTTTTCCGAAAGTGCTCTTTCCAAAAAAGGCTCTAGGTAATGCAAACTGTGCTTTTTCGAAAGAGAGCATCCAGACTGCCTGGGTGCTCTCTTTCGAAAAAGCGGCTTGCTTTTTCGAAAGTACTAGTTGCAGTCTAGATGCTCTTTTTCGAAAGAGACTTTTTTGAAAGTATCTTTTGAAAACGCCTCTTTCGAAAGAGGCTTGCAGTCTAGACGTAGCCTTAGAGACTGACATTCCAAAGACAGCAAGAGAAGGGGGAGGGAGGAAAAGGGTGATAGGCATGAGGTTATGACTGATGTTATGACAGGGACTGAGGTGATAATGGGTTGAGTGTGAGAGGAGAAGAGAGTAGGGATGATGGGAGGGCCAGGGTTGGGGCAAACAACACCAGAGATGAGAGGAAGTTCAGGGGAAGGTATGTATGTGGGATCTGGATTTATGCTGGTGGGAGGAATGAGGAGACCACGGTGCAGAAGGAAGAGGAATATGGAGAGCTAATGGGGACTGTAGAGGGGTGCCATGAAAATAAAAGTGGAAATGGAGCTGATAAGGAGAAAGAAGAAGGATGCTACAAAAGTGTGTGGTCAGAGTCATGGGGGAGCAGTGAATGGACAAGTTTCCAAAAAGGAGCAGTTCGTGAAAAATACTATGAAGGTAACAGTTCAGCAGAACCTCTGCTAAGGTGTAGAGCCGGAGTGGGCAATTATTTTTAATGGGAGGGCCACTCCAAGATTTTGGCAAGTGGTCAAGGGCTGCATTTCTACTGAGGGGGGTTGAGGTATGGGACAGAGGTTGGGTGCAGAAGGGAGCTTGGGATAGGAGACTGGGGTACAGGAGGGGGTGTGGAGTCTGAAAGGGAGATTGGGTGAAGGAGGGGGATGTGATCTGGGGCAGAGGCTTGGGCTGCAGGGTCCAAGAGGAAGTATGGGTGCAGGAGAGGATTCTAGCCTGAGGGAGGGTCTCTAGGAGGGGGTGCAGGGTCTGGGAGGGAGTTGTGACCTAGGGGAAAGAGGTACAGAGAGTTTGGGTGGTGGTGGTCTGGGGCAGGTAGTTGGAGGGGGGAGAGGGTGAGGTGACAGAAGCAGGCTCTGGCTGGGAGGCGTTTACCTAGGCAGCTCCCAGTCAGCAGCCTTTGCAAGCTACTCTACATGGCTCTGCTCCGGCCAAGATGAAGAAATGGAGGGTGGGGGGGGGGGAGGAGAGAGGAGGATTCATTGGCTATCCCTGCTGCCAGCAAAACATCTCAGCTCCTATTGGTTGGAAACTAGCCAATGAGAGCTGAGACATTTTGCTGAGGAGCGGGACAGAACACAGAGTCTCCCTTCTCACTCCCAGAATAGAGCATCCGCTTTTAAAGTGGCTGCCACTACCACTGCGCTGTGCGTAAGGGTCCCAGTGAGGCAGCCGCAGGCCAGATCCAGAGGCTTAGTGGGCCGAATCTGGCCCGCTGAGAACCTTTTGCCCACCCCGGGTGTAGAGTGTTCTTCCCTAAAGGGTGGGGGAGAGGATTCTTAGAATACTAGGACTGGGAGGGACCTCCATAGGTCACCCCTGCCCTCATGGCAGGACCCAGTACCATCTAGACCATCCCTGATAGACATTTATCTAACCTGCTCTTGAATATCTCCAGAGATGAGGATTCCACAACCTCCCTAGGCAACTTATTTCAGTGTTTCCTGACAGGAACTTTTTCCAATGTCCAACCTAAACCTCCCTTGCTGCAGTTTAAGCCCAGTGCTTCTTGTTCTATCCTCAGAAACCAGGAAGAACAAATTTTCTCCCTCTTCCTCCTCTCCCTTTTAGTTACCTGAAGGTGGCTGGATCTATCACTAAGAGTGTACGGGTGAGGAGCCAATGGCAGAGCTTAGAGCAGAACCCCAGCTAGGCAGCTCCAGCATATTGCTCCATTTCTTGACAGCTTTTATTTTTTCCCATTTCACGATTGTACAGTAGTTGTCTGAAACAATTGCCCCCCTCCCCATTGCATCAAATACTGTTACACTCACAGCAAGCTCACTGAGCAACAGATTGTCCGAGGCGAGTACAGCACAAGCATGCTAATGTAATAAATATGACACAAAGCAGCCTCATCGTCTCCTTCCACAGAGGGGACAGTAATTTTCTGCTAAAAAAAAAATATTTTACTCCTCTACAGTCAGGAGACAATAGCCATTCAGGAAGAATGCAGAAATAAAATGTTTAGCAATCAGTAGCTTATGGCCCTTGATGCATGTCACATATGGAAAGCACTGGTGGTGATTTATAGTAAAGAGACACAACTGTTGGGATTTTGTGGTTCCCAGAGAGTCAGGTGCTGGGCATAATCAAGGGTCTTCGATACTTCAATTCAATTCAACAAGACTTTATTCAATGTGCACAAAGGGAGAGCCCCTGGTACTAAAAGCAGCCAGAGCCCCTCAAGCAAGGAGCCCCTCCCCTTGCTGTTTTATAGCACATGGCAGTTACATAACAGGTTACATAACACAAACTTCTAAACCAATCAGATTCAACCTTTCCATATATGGCTTTGTTTGTCACATTGCTTTTACTTCTCCACTCCACATGTTGAGTTCGCCCTCCCCCCCCCCCCTTGGCCTTTTCTAGGCTGTTCCTAGGGTGGTGAGCCACAGCATGCTTCTTTATGCATACCTACTTTCCAAACCACATTTTGTTTAAAATGAACACATGCATACCCTTCACAACAAAAGAGAAGATTCAAGATGACAGTGAAGACTGGCCGTGCTACTGGACATTCTCATTGTGACTAAATTTGTTTTTGTTTTCAACAATGCAATGGAAGGTTGAACTGCAGAAAACCCTTGCTTTCCTGCCCTATTGTTCTGGCTGGCCAAGCTCTCTCAAAAGAATGGGTTCAATGCAGATCCAATCAGCTCTATTAAAAAAAAAACCCACTATTTTTTGTGTGGCCTTTCTGGAATGGTGAGCTGGATTTGTTCATGTGATTTCAATAACATTAGTGAAAGGCTGACAGGGGAGTATCTGGCACCATTATTTCTGTGGCTGCACAAACAAGGATGAGTCATCAAAATAGGACAAGTAGGCTGGTTAAAAATTAATAGGGAAAAGATGGCCAGATGAAGAGCTTGCCCTCAGCTGTGCTTTGGATTGAGAGGCGAGTGAGAACGGCAAAGTTTCCCAAGGCTTGCATTTCCAGGCAAGCAGCACAGTTCTTAGTGCGTCAGGAAAGAGAGTTGTCTATGGCACTTATATAGTCCCCAACAACAGCACTGCATCGGAGCACCTCACACTCTTTCATATGAGTAGTCCTGTGGAACCTTAGGCACTAACAATTATATAGATCATGAGCTTTTGTGGGTAAAACCCACTTCATCAGGTGAGCTGGAGTGAAAATGACAGACTACAAGGAATATATTCTATTACACACACACACACACACACACACACACACACACACACACACACTATACCTTGGATTCTGTTATTTCCACTCCAACTCACTTGATGAAGTGGGTTTTACCCACAAAAGCTCATGATTCTATTTGTTAATTTCTAAGGAGCCACAGGACTACTTGTTTTTAAAGTTACAGACTAACATGGCTCTCGCTCTGAATCTTTAATATATCTGTAGCAGTTCCATTATCCCCATTTCACAGGTGGGGAACTGAGGAACTGGGAGAGATCCATTGACTTGCCTAAGGTTACAATAGAAGCTTGTGATGGGCTTGGTTCTTCAGCTGATGTTATGCCAATATTTAAAAGGGGGAAAATGGGATGACCCAGCATTTTATAGATGGGTAAGTCTGACATCAGTGCTAGGGAAAATTCCTGAGTAGCTGATACAGTACTTAATTAATGAAGAATTAATGGAGGATAATTGTATGAATTCCAATCAATATGGGGTTTATAGCAAATAGATCCCATGGGACTAATTTGATATCTTTTCTCTGACGAGATTATAAATGTAGGTATTAATTTTGATGTAATATACTCAGATTTCTTTTAGGCAGCTGATATTTTAATTAAACTTGAACTGTATAATATTAATATGGCACACTTTAAATGGATTAAATGCTAGCTGGTAGGTGTCAAAATGCAATGATAAATAAAGAATTGCTGAGTAAGCATGTTTCTTGTGGGAGCCAGGTCTTGGCACTATACCTTTTAATGTTGTTTTTTATCCGTGACCCTCAAAAAAGCAGTAAAATTGTTATGGATAAAGTTTGCAGATGATACAAAAATTGGCAGTGGTAAAATTCAGAGAATAAGCACTTTGACTTTTACATCTCATCTCCTTTTCCTGAGTCCACCTTCCATTTGGCTATTTAGGAGGGGCTGCTGGGACTCTAAGTCTAAAATTGCTATTCAGAAGTGAATACATCACATAGCAAAAGTGCAAACATCCATCAAACACTACTGAGCAGATACAGATCAGTGAAACATACAGTATGACATGCAATGAGAAACAAATGTGCTACTATTGCAAAAATTCCTCCATCATGTAATTCTTAACAAAATACCCACTGGAGTTTTTCTGCACATTCAGGACCAGACTCTGAACTATTTATAGTAAGTATCATATATTAATATATCAGTGGTTACATCAAACCCATGGGATGAAACTTGTTATTCTGCAATGCACTTAAGCATGAGATTAACTTTAAGCATTCTCTTCTCACTGTATTTTATAGTACTTTGTGACTGGGCTCTGATTCACTGAAGCACTCACTTAAGCACACATTTTGCTGAATTTTGAACTTAGAGTCTGATCAAAAGCCTCTCCATGGACTTCGGTGTATTTTAGATCAGGATCTAGGGGCAGCGAGATCTTCAGACAAGGTAAAGACATCAGAATTAGACCCTTGTTTTTTGCCCATTTGGGTGAAAGGCAGTCCTGCCCTTCAGCTGAAATTTCTGGGGTCTCAAGGTAAAACAAAATAAATTGTGGTTTTTATGTATATCCGTTTCTAAGGTTAGTCCAGTAATAGTTTAGGCACTAAAATATTTCACTGAGTCTTGACCTTTATAATGTTTAAATAAAGAGGAAAACTAAAGTCACCTTAAACTTTCTTGGTGAACTCTGTGTGGCGCGTTAGTCTATTTTTCCGTTACTGAAACTGCTTTTTTGTCTCACCAAGGCAGGAGGGTCCCTTGTCTTCATGGAGAGACTCTATGTGAGAGTTCCAATACTGGTAAATTGTTTCACATCTCTGTTCATGCTGCAGTAAGCCAGGCTGCCTTTTGTTATTTAGACATGGCCAGTTCTGTGATTTGGCACATAGGAAGCCAGTATCTCACATTCCTGGGGTCACAGGGAGCTAATTACCTCCCCCCGGCTCAGAGAGTTACTTCATTAAGCCTAAGGCCTGATTTAAAATACGCCACCTGCAGCAGTCCAAGCATGATCTCCTCATACAGCTCACCCCAGCCTTTCTGCACATCCCCCATCCCTTGTGCTGGCTTGATGATTGCTGAAGACTGTGAAGATATGGCCCTCTGTCATTTAATGCATTTTGTCAGTTAACAGATTGTATAGAACATGTTTCCTATTCTTGCAATTCACACCCCACATGGTTGGCAACTTCATCATTGTTCCTATTCCGAAAACATCCTACCTATCAACTACCATGATTCCACTCTGATTACCACAAACATACGCAATCTCAGACGTGTTCTATTACCCCACTTCCCTCCATCTGTTGACCAAACCCCATGTTCTGTAGAGAACCCACCTTGATTGTGAACCAATCCACCCCAACAACAATCCCCTGCCACGTATACACATAATTTTTGTTCTTTCCAGTAAGCAGCTCCCTCAGCAAATATACAGTCTGTTCCATCTTTTAAAAAATGGTTTTCATTGCTATTCTGGGGGGAGCGGAAGCTAGATATGACTGGGCTCCATTTAAACTTCTGTGTCACAGATTCTTGGCTCTTCATTGAACGGAATGATTGCACACATTTGTCATCCAACTCCCAGAAGCGGATTTAATTGCCTAAGACGACACATTGCAGGGCTTTCTAAATGTCAGAACCTCTCTATTGTCAGTAACTCTATTCACTATCCCACCCCACAAACACCTTATCCTCACCTTCTCTAACTGCAGGCTCAGTCAATAAAAAAAATTGTTCTTCAAGACAATGGGCCAAACGCCTCCCAAGTTAATCTGAGATGAGTGGGTTTACACCATTGCTGAACTCATACCTATAGATGTTTGGTGAATAGTAGAATACCAAACACTGGCAGATCATTGATTAATTCTTCCAATGATCATCATATTTAGAGACCTGTTGTACAATACCAGGAAGAAAGTCAACACCTATTTTATTTAAAGCATCTTCAAGTGTACGCTACCGGATTCACCGTTTTTCCTTATTTTTCGCTCAAAGACTGAGCTAGTGTCCTTGCATTCATACAGTGGCAAGAAAATTTTAGATTCTAACTAGGACAAAATGAAAGATCAGGCCGCTGGCTCTCTGCAGCTTATGTTGGTCAGAGGAATTGTCTTTCGAAGAAACATTTAATAAAGTCCAGGAACAATGCCTTCTAGGACATTTCAGCAGCAGGATCCACTGAAGTGATGGCTGCCAAAGGAAACCACTTATTGAAATCTTAACTGAGGAAGGGTAGTCATTGAAACAGACAATAGAGAGCAATACTCAGAGGCTGTGTCTACACTGGGCCACTTATTCCGGAAAATCAGCCGCTTTTCCGGAATAAGCTGCGAGCTGTCTACACTGGCCCTTGAATTTCCAGAAAAGCAACGATGCTCTACTGTACAAAATGAGCCGCTATTCCGGAAAAACTATTTTGCTCCTGCTTGGGCATAAGTCCTTATTCCAGAACACTGTTCTGGAAAAGGGCCAGTGTAGACAGCCCAGTAGTCTTTTCCGGAAAAAAGCCCCGATCGCGAAAATGGCCACAGACGCTTTTCCAGAAAAAGGGCTTTTCCAGAAAAGCAGCCTGCCAATGTAGACGCTCCTTTTCCAGAAAAACTGAAAACAGAATAGTATTCCGTTTTAAGCATTTACGGAAATTCATGCCAGTGTAGACACAGCCAGAGGGTGGCAGAGTCTCAGAAATATTGGTGGAGTTGACGTCTGTAAAAAGACAAAAACTAGAAATTCAAATTAAATTACAGCGCCTCAATGGTAAAACGACATCATCTGATCATAAGTTCCTTGGGGGAAAGCCTTGTCTCTCTTATGTGTCTCAATATGATTTGTACCAAAGAGCTGGTCAGAGACTGATTGTAAGGGATGGTAGGCAGAACCAAGAAGTCCATGCCAACCCGGCCAGAAGCAGAGCAATAGGACAGGAACCCTAACTATAAAAGGCAGGTTCTGCAGCTCAGTGGGCTGTTGTTTCTGAGGGAGAGAAATGCTTCTACCCGCTGTTGGAGAAGGAGACTGCAGAAGATGTCTTCTGTCCTGAGAATTCACCAGAGCTGCCAAGTATGCTCAATGCTGAGGAGTTGCTAAGACTGCCACTGGTGGTGTATCCTGGGGAAATGGAAGATGACACCAGGTCCAGGTACACATGGAAAAGAGGGGAGGGAAGTAGCCCAGGGACAGCTGACTTTAGTGTGTCTGCTTCCTGAATCCAGGTAAGCGTGTTGTATTCAGTGCGTGAATCAGTATTCCCGACTGATTTAGGGGTGGAACACTCCACCACAGGTAAGGCCCTAGATTGGCACTTTTTGGTGTGAGGTGTGGCTGGGATCCTAGACCCTGACACTCCACCCTTTTGGGTGGCAACCTCCCTAGTTTAGAGAGGTAGGTCTATGCTTGTCTACTATCTGTGAGAGCTAGGCAGAGAAGTCCTCCAAGTGGCTTAGAGTGATTGCAAGGAAGCAATCAGAGAGGCTAATGGAATGGCCAGTCAGATGCCAGGAGGGCAATATGAAAGGAGCTGTAGAAGAACGTACTAGTCAGTTGCTGCTTGGAGCTGGAGAAGAAAAGATTCTGTGCATGGCTGGAAGAACAGCAGGGCTATAAACAGTTTGCTAGCAAAGACCAGGAGAGCACTGAAGGAGCTCCTGGCTGGTTGTGGGGACAGAGTCCATGGAGGGTTACAGGAAGACCGAGTCTCCAGGAAGAAAGCCCTGGGGATATGGCCCCATATCTGTGATGGGAATACTTAGAGACTAAGTTCAGGGAGAGCTAAAGAGACACGACCAGAAAGCCATTGACATAGGTCCTAGTGGACTGTATACCCTGGGATGATTATCTTTGATAGTGTGTGTGACTCAACCAGAAGGCTAAGTTGCTGAACAATTATCCTGAGAACCACTGAGAGGGGACACAAGAACTGAAAGAACACAGATGCACGCAACCAGAGAGGACGCTCTTGGGAAGTGGATGCTGACCCCACTTCAAGAGATAATAAAGTATTAATAGATGTTACCAACCAGTATGAATAGTGTCTGCTAGAAATAGTTATAAGCAAAGCTATTATAAATAATTATAAACAAGCCCAGGACCTGCTGGATTGCAATATAATCCATCTGTTAAAACCTATATTAAATATTTACTAATCTTTATTAACTGTTTATTAGTGATTGTATCATTGTGGTCTGCTGCTTCATTGGCCTAGAGACTTGATTCCTATAATGGATGATGAGATATTTTGATGTGGTCTCTGAGAAAATGCTGTAGGCTAACAAATGGACCAGCCCTCTGCTCACTTCCCTTGGAGAAGGCAGATTGGCCGACAAGTGACAAATTAGCTGATCTGACTGGGGACAGGTGAAAAAATTAGCCATCCAACGTGACCATAAAAGACAAGGGCAGGAAGAGGATTGTGTTACCTGAGCCCAGTATGCTTTGAGCTCCCAGGGGAGAGCAATCTCTATTCTTCTCTGGCTCAGTGGAAAAGGGCAAGAAACCACTGCAAATACTTAGCGGTGCAGGACTATAGTGGACATGTCAGTGAGGATATAAATACAGAACATCTAGATGCCACTCACTTAGGAGTCTGAGATGTTTCTAGGTAGCAGACGGTATGGTGCATGCTCCAGTATAGGAATTTTCTCCATCTCTTGTGTGCATGCCTTTCCACTTTAAATATGAAGCAAGCAGAGAAAAGAGTATCAATATATAGTCCAAAGATTGGGCATTCAACTGGGGAAGTGGGAGCCTTGTTCAAGTACCTTCCTAACACGTGGAGAGGAAAACTCAACTGGATCTCCCATATTCTGGGTGAGTACCCTAAAGGTGATTTTGAGGGGGTGTCTTTTTTGCTCCTTGTGCCTTTTTGTGTAGAGTCAGGTTTGGGTGTTTGAGCATCTCTACCAGACTGGGACTGGTGGGAAAAATAGGCAGAAGAACACCCAGCTTCCCTGGTTTGAGGATTCACTGGGCTTTAAATGTGAGATTGGTGTGCAGGGCCTAGAGTGATGCAGCAATGTGCATGCCCAGAAGCAGAATGTTAGTAAAAGCTTCGGTTGTAAATGAGTTCAGCACCTATAGGAGTAGGCATCAGTCACGCAGCAATTTGGGGGATTGCAGTGATATCAAATATAGGGATTGTGGCACTTACATTTTAGGGTTTACAAGCCTAACTTCCTTCAGGCATCTAGCCCAAGATATCTCCAGGGGGGTTAACATTACTCTTGAAGATTTTAATTGTAATGTATAATAAGGATAATACTATGAACTTTAGGCCAAAATTCAATATTATAATTTTGGTTCTAAACTAAACTGGTCCTAAACGAAACTGGATCAACTGATATGTGTAAATAACTTCCATGGAATGGGATCTCCTTCAAATGAAGTAACTAACACAATCTCGGGGTGCATCTACAGAGCAGGGATTAAATCAAAATAAGCTACACAAATTGAGCTACATCAGTTGTGTAGCTTATTTCAAAATTGGAAGCATCCACACAGTACTTATTTTGAATTAGAGTACTCTTCCTCCGATTTCCTTTACTCCTCATACAATGAGGGTTACAAGAGTCGGAGTAAGAAGTCCTCCAGCTTGACAGTATTCCAACATTATTTTGAAATAACTGCCTGCTGTGTAGATGCGGACAAAGTTATTTTGAAATAATGTTGCTGTGTAGACGTACCCTCAAGGGCTACGTCTACACTGCAGGCTTCTTGCGCAAGATGTTTTTTGTGGAAGAGATCTTCCACAAAAACTTCTTGCTCAAGAGTGCATCCACACTGCAAAAGTGCATCGGAAATAGGGTTGCCAGATACTTTTACAAAAAATACTGAACATGGCGGGAAAAAAGTTGGTCGAGCAAGATAACCAAAAAAACAAAACAACTGCACAAAAAAAGTCACTGCTCCTATAAATCCCTAACTCCCCGCTCCCTTCGCCCCCACCAGATGCAGCATTGGAGGAATGCCCCAAGCAGCCTTCCGCCTAAGAAAAACAGAATATTTCTGTGTTTTTTACCGGACTGCGGCTGCAAATACCGGACTGTCCGGGCCAATACCAGACACCTGGCAACCCTAATCAGAACAGCGATAGGCTGTTTTTGCACAAAAAAATCCTGCCCATCCACGCACACCTTTTTGCATAATAACTCTTGTGCAAGAAGGAGTTATTCCTTGTAGAAAGAGGAATACCTATACCGCAAAAACCCCTCGGTTCTGTCAATTCACTGTACATTTTCTTACGCAAAAAGCACACTTGAAGTGTAGATGTCCCACAAGCTTTTGTGCAAAGATGACTGGTTTTGTGCAAAAACTCTGCAGTGTAAAAGTAGCATCAGGGAAAAATGCAGGGTACAGAAATAATCGGACAATCACACTAACGGGCAATGTGCACACAATGAAAATGGTCATTCTCCTCACAACTGCTTTGTGGCATGCCGAGCATGCCATCTGTTGCACACAGCCTGTCCCTCACACAAGCAAATTCTATAATTAAACTCATTGGGACTGGAAAAATTCCAATAAAAGTTGGCTGCTATCACCCTTCCATATGAACAGGGAGGCCCAGGAACTCTGCTATACAAAAGTAGTATTGAATTGAATTTCACTGTTTGTTTGTAAGTGAATGATAGGAATCTGAGTTACACACACACCCATACATCTCCTCCTTCCCAGGCACTATATTAGGATGGTATAAGCCACATAACAAACGATGTCATGTATTATAATAGACCAAAGACTTTGCAATTGTTAGTGAACACCTCTACTCCTTGATGATAGAGCCTGCAAAATTAAATTCTAAAAGAGTTATAATACATGTGCTGAATTTGGGGGCTACCTTGAAGGGTAATTCATGATCCTAAATGGTTATATAAAGTACAGTAATAATGCAAAACAATAAATATCCTTTTTGTATGTGGAGAGTCACCTAACCCTGTGCAAGTGAAATATAACGAGAAGCCAAGAAGTACTAGTTAGGATAGTGGTAGAAATGTAGCCGTGTTAGTCTGGTGCAGCTGAAACAAAATACAGGACTATGTAGCACTTTAAAGACTAACAAGATGGTTTAATAGGTGATGAGCTTTCGTAGGCCAGACCCACTTCCTCAGATCAAATAGTGGAAGAAAATTGTCACAGCCATATATACCAAAGGATACATTTAAAAAAATGAACACATATGAAAAGGACAAATCAAATTTCAGAACAGAAGGGGGATGGATGGGAGGGGGAAGGGGGGAGTAAATGTCTGTGAGCTAATGATATTAGAGGTGGTAATTGGGGAAACTATCTTTGTAATGGGTAAGATAATTAGCGTCTTTATTCAAGTTTGCCTGTTTTTTGTACTAGTTAGGGGCATTCTACAAACCTGCTGCTTTCCCCAAAACCGTGCCTGTTCTAAAAATAGAATTTTTACTTTTGCTATGTCCAACATGGGCTCCTCTAGCTAGTCTGAGCTCACTAACTTCCAGAAAAGGATCACCTGGCTTATCCCAGGATATGAGCTTCAGAAATTCATACACTGAGATGCTGGTCCAATTTTTGAAAGGCCATAATGAATGCAACACAATTCTTAAGAATAGAACATAATAAAATTCCAAATAAGACACAGAGGAAGTCAGAAACCTTTTATTCCTCTTAGTCCTAGAGTTTTAACATATAATTATATCAATTTATCATATAGCTAGAAGACTTACCCAGCATTGCCCGGATCCTTCAGGGCAGGTTTGAATGGGGGGAGGGGAGCAGGAGCCAAGGCAGGAACCTTGGGGGCATGGAGAGCTCAGGGCAGAAGGCTGAAGGCGTAGGAGTTAGAATGGGAGTGTGAGGAGGCGCTTGGGGCTGGGGATGTGATGGAGTGTAAGAGTGAGGGCAATTCAGGGCAGAAGTTGGAGGTGCAGGAATTAGGGCAGGGGATTGGGAGGAAGGGTAGCTTGGGGGAAGGAGGCTCAGAACAGGGGATGGGGGTAGCTACCAACTTCTCCCCGGGAGTGGTCCAAAGCATAAGACGGGGGCTCCCTGCCCACTGGCTGGTCCCTGGTATGGGGGCAAAGGCTGCACACCCCACCCTCTTGTTTCTCCCTGGGCCAGCCAGGGACAGGGGCCTATGCACTGTCCCCGGGGTGGGATGAGCTGCACACTCTGACCTCCAGCTTTTCCCCAGGCTGGCTAAGGGTGGGAGGACATGCACAATGCTCACTGGCTTGTCGCTGGGGGGCTGGGCTGGGGGAGGACTGAGGCACACAGGGAGCCACGTAGGCTAGTCCTATTGGTGCTCCCCCATCCTGGCCTGGGGGAGCAAAGGAGAGAGTCTTGCCAGAAGCACCACCAGGGTCAGCCTGCATCGGTTAGGGGCAGGCACACTGTGCAGCCCAGTTGTACTGAGAGCAGGCTGTGACGCCTCTGATATGGTGGGGCTTTCTGCCCGCCCAATCCAGCAGAGCCTACTCAACCCCATCCAGTGTGGCCTACTCATCCCCTTCCAGTCAGTTTCTCTCTCCTTCCCCATACTGCAAGTTCCTCCCCCGCAACGCAGTCTGGCAGGGCTTTCTCCTCTCCCCCACCCCCATCTGGCGGGGGCATTTTCTCTCATCCCCATTCCAGTGATGTGGAATGGGCCACAGGTGGGGTGGTCACTTACTCATTCTGGTGGCTGGCAAGATGTGGCTGTCCCTAGTGGCACTCTGCAGGACAGTGTCCCTCCCAACAGACCATTCCCTTTCTATGTTATGGAAAACAAGTCGATTCCAGGCACTTCCCATTTTCCTGGCAAACCAAACTCTGACCGTTCTTTACGTTAGGTGACGAGGAAGTCGCATACCAAATTTGGCAGCCCTAGCTCTTACTGTTTAGGAGGAGTTCTTGAACAAACAGACTCACAGATGGACAGACAAAGAGATGTACATTTCTAAGATAGATAAATAGATATATAAAGTCTGTGGTATATATAAAACTAATTAATTTATATAACTTATAGTTTCATTTTTAAACGTGGGTTTGCAGACAATTTAGAAAAGAACTTGAATAAAAAAATGAATACCTTTTAAAAATGTATCAACAGACAACCAATTTTCATAGAGTCATAGAATCCTAGAACATTAGGACTGGAAGGGACCTCGAGAGATCATTGAGTCCAGTCCCCTGCCCTCATGGCAGGACCAAATACTGTCTAGACCATCCATGATAGACATTTATCTAACCTACTCTTAAATATCTCCAGAGATGGGGATTCCACAACCTCCCTGCAATTTATTCCAGTGTTTGACCACCCTGACAGTTAAGAACTTTTTCCTAATGTCCAACCTAAACCTCCCTTGCTGCAGTTTAAGCCCATTGCTTTTTGTTCTATCCTCAGAGGCCAAGATGAACAAGTTTTCTCCCTCCTCCTTATGACACCCTTTTAGATACCTGAAAACTGCTATCATGTCCCCCCCCCCAATCTTCTCTTTTCTAAACTAAACAAACCCAATTCTTTCAGCCTTCCTTCATAGGTCATGTTCTCTAGACCTTTAATCATTCTTGTTGCTCTTCTCTGGACCCTCTCCAATTTCTCCACATCTTCCTTGAAATGTGGTGCCCAGAACTGGACACAATACTCCAACTGAGGCCTAACCAGTGCAGAGTAGAGTGGAAGAATGACTTCTCGTGTCTTGATCACAACACACCTGTCAATGCATCCCAGAATCACATTTGCTTTTTTTGCAACAGTATCACACTGCTGACTCTCATTCAGCTTGTGGTCCACTATAACCCCTAGATCCCTTTCTGCCGTACTCCTTCCTAGATCCTTTCTGCCGTACTCCTTCCTTTACTGCAAACAATGTAATGGTATAATTTAAGGACTACTGGTAATGTTAACATAAAATCTGAATGATTATACATTTCTACACCTCTCAGTGGATCTATAGTACTCAAGATATTTAATATTGCATGTTTTGGCTTTCCAAGAATACCCCATCTTTCACTTAAAATTCCAAAGGTCCTGCACCTTATGTCACTATTTACCCTGGTGCAAACGGAATATAAAATGGTGTAAAACACTGACATTGTTATTTAGTGTTTTACATTTACCTGTTGTGAGTGGCTATTCATGATTCAGGGAGCAGAAAAATTAGATATAGTGAAGAAATTAATTAAATACATAAGAAATAGCAATGCATTGTTGTTGTTATTGTTTCATTTCTTTCCCACTTCTTAAGAACTCCAATTCAAAATGCCAATATTTGTAACATTTGGCCTTAAACATCATCTGTGACCCATAGGAACTCATCAAGGATAAAAGTCTGCTGAAGACATATGGTGGCTTGAAGAAATGTGTATTCACCGTTTTTATTAATGGGATTAAAATGGCATCTGTACCACAGCTTCAAAATGGTGCCTGGGGCTCTACTGTCCCTATCTATGCTGAGTCAGTCTTTACACTTGTTCTATGTTATTAAACACCATAAATTTCATTAATGAAAGGTGTTAAAGACTGAAGTTATGTCTTGCAGAAGTATGGAAGGGTCAGTCAGAACCTTGAAGTATTTTCAGTTTCTTAAACCTTTGTGTTTAATGTACTAGAAGCTTAAAGAATAGATTTTTAAAAAATTAATGGGGGAACATGGGGATTGCTTCAGTTTTTGTCACATTAGAGTCAATTTGTTAATGGATAGAACATCTGATCCATATTCCTGTATCATTCCAAATGTCAAACATTCTGCCATGCTCAGTTTGGCACAGTATGAATTAAAAGAATAGATTATATATTTTAAAGAGCATCCAGAGTCTTATATCACTACACAGCATGAATATGAGAAGAGATGTTCAAAAACATGAATGGAACTCAGGCTGTTTGATCGGATAGATCCCTGTTATTAGGCAGAGACACAGAGATTAATATGATGCTGTCAGGAGAATTGTAATCTGGCCCATTAGAGTCATTACAAAATGATTCCACTTAATAGGGACTTTCATGGTGACGCTCTATCAGTCATTAATGTGTTGCTATTCACACGCTACTAGCAATAAAATACATCTCTCAGTCTCAGAAGTATTGAAAAGCTTTGGTTTATCTGCATCCTAATCTTTAATATTATTAAAACTTTGGGCTTTGTTCAAGTTACTGCGGTCAAAGTTCCAGGACCCTACATTTACACTCACACTGGGTTTTAGCAGCAACAGTATGAAGTGTGTGATTTTGTGAAATACATTTCTAGGCTATTAACAAAGATTTGAAAATACATTGGTACACACGGGAGTCACCTAACACTCCCTAGTAATCCCTCTCTGTTGCCAATGGAGATGGTCTCTCAGCTACTTTATCTCAGAGAAGATATTTATAAGACACTGTCCGGTTCAGGGCCTTGTCCTTGGCTTTTGTAATTTTGCAGCATAGAAGCAAAGCTATTAATGATGGCAAAAGGCATTAAAAAGGCAATGGTCTGGATATCTTGGAATGTCACCTGATGTGCTAAAGATACCACTGAGTCCACCTTTTCTGTCAGCATGGCCCTTCTTTAGCTGGTCTTGCTGAGCGCGGCTCACCTGCCTCTTCCAGCCATACCCAACTGCAGAATGACACAACCATGGAGATCAGCTCTGGGAAGACTTGCCCAAGCATCCACCTCCCTTGGAGTAAAACCAGAAAATTATATTGAACTTCACCTCCTCCCTCACTGCAGTGGAAGGTATGCATGACTTCCACCTTCCCTCAGTTAGAAGTTAGTGTGACAGAACCAGTCCTGCTGATTGGCACACACTCATGGAAGGAAGGTATGCTGGGAAAAAGAGGCTGCATGGAGGGTGACAGTGAGCCTCAGAGGCAAAACACGATCTGTCAGAAGTGCAGGGCACTTGGGGCACCCGAGAGCTTTGCCACAGTACATCAACTGGGTTATATTATAAACAAGGAATGCATTTTTAAACTACCAAAAGGTGAATTTTAAGTGGTTAAAGGATTAACAAACAGGAAAAAAACCAAACAAACAGATTACTAAGAAAATAATACAAAGCATGCAAACCTAGCTCAATTTACTAAGGAAACTAGTTACAAATAATAATTACTTACCCTGGATATTGCTTTGAGTAGAGTTCTTCACAGGCCAGGTATCTTTTTAGCTTGGGTCCACAAGTTCTTCCCATCTCCTTCCATTCCAGTCCCTTGTTTTCAGGTGTTTTCAAGTATTTCTATGGATGGTGAAGCAGAGGAGAAACAAACTAAAGCACCTTCTTATATAGAATTTCCATAAGGCTTGATTCTCCCCCCTACCAGTGGAACAGTTCAGCAGTCCAAGATGCAGGTTAGTACCATGTGATCAGATCACCTGACTCTGTAGTATCACTGCCTCAATGTGTCAATAACCACATGGAATGTCTTAAAGGAAGGCCAAGCCTTTTCACAGTCCATTCTCCTGGCTGATGGGCCATCAGCCCCTGTCTGGCTTTTCCACTGTAGTGTCTGAAGAGTTAATGATGGGTATCACCCACAATAACAAAGTTGGAATACAAATACACGTTCAGTAGTTCTAGCTTCAGATAAAAAATGATACATGGCACAAATTGGAATAATCACATCCAGTAAATCATAACCTTTCCAATGATATGTTACATGAGCCTTCTCTCTCAGTTATGCCATATTCCTGTCATAAGCATGCTTTCATAAATAATATGGAACGTCATGTTACAGAACTATTCCTGACGTCTTGAGAAGTATGCTACTTTTACAGTTGCCCAAATCCAGTATCCTCAGAGCATCTATATTGTAGACTGAGCGCTTGCCCCACATATCACTCCCCAATATCTGATTCTGCTACTAATTATTATTTAAATTATGGTTGCTCTTACATGTTCCTGTACAGACAGAATACAGAAAGATTGCCTGTGCCCCAAGGAGCTTACAAGCTAAGTCAAGTCAGAGGGCAGGCTCTGTCCGTTAGAGTGTCACAACTGGCCACAGTCCAAACTGAGACTGATTTAAAGAGTGAGGTGTAATAGGGAAACAATTCATGAAGGGGCATTTAAACCCAGACATGCTTCGGATAAATATCACTCTAGCTGAGCAAAGCTCTTAGGTTACACCATGTGATAGTATCTATAGCATGGCCAGGAAAGTCACCAGCCATGTCTGTTTAGAGAGAGAATCCTGAAATCCCTGACTGACGGCAGACTGGCTGGTGGGCTGCTCCAGACCAGAGACTCTGGGAGACCATGACTAGTTATTATTATAGCCTGAGTGAGACCCTGACTACTGATAGTCAAGGCTGCTGCTGAACTATGAGCCTCTGAGCCATGGCTTTCAGAACTGCCAAACACGCAGCTCCCCATGAACCCGCCTAGTGAGCTGTTGAAGAGCCATACCAACAGAATCCAGATTACTGTCAGAAACAGTTCCTTGTAGAAATTTCCTCAAAACTGACAGTCCCACGGAATGTTCCCATTTCAATGAATGGACACAATTCTGATGAAAAGCTGATTTGTCGGATTTGTTCTGAGCAGCTATATCAGTATGTTTGGGACAATTTAGTACTGAAGTTCCTTAGAGGTCCAGATTTTAAAATGCTCATGCTACTGCTACTGGTTTTAAGTGGAAGACACTCAGATAGTATAGTGATATGTGGCAGTAAAAAACCATTGCATAGATAGCATTGCTCACAGCTAAGATATTAACTTGATCGCTCTCATGCAGAGCTACTCAATTTTTTCTCAGGGGCACTTATGACACTTTTTAAGTTCAGCGCATTGGTTCACTGCATAATGATTTTTGCAAGGTTCAACACTTTAAAATGACTGTGACAGAACATTTTATATGGCAGAATTAACTACCACAAGTAACCTTAGATAAGCTTCAGCACAGATGAACATTAACTGCTCCATCTTGCTCACTTAGGTTTTCCTATGCTAAGAGGCCATTTTAATGTTATATATAATCTTATGCTTTAGATCATAAGCAAAGTTAATACTTGGACTTAAAAATCATTTGCACTAGCCCTCTGAGGATTACATGTCAATGATGTATTATTTAATGCTTAAAATTGAGGCTTCAGAAATGAAACAAATTCTATTATCAAGACAAGCACTCGAGCGTCATGTAGATACTGATGAAAAGTCATTACTCAACTTAATGAAGCATGATAAAAGTCTTACATCAACGTGCTGAAACACAGAACAGCAAACTTAAACAAAACCTTTTGTGTAGTGCTTACATCTGAATAACAATTTGAAGATATATCCTTAAGCAAAATCTACTTTAAACTACTAGAGTGCTTGAAGAAAATTAGATATTAGCTGCTGTGCAATTCCCCTGTGTTATTACAGGGTCACTCCATAAACCCTGTAAGAGGAATAGCAATAACAATGATGATTAACGTGCCAAAATGAAGGGGTACATTTGGACTGTGCTTGTGGCATTATTATTAGAGTTGTAAGAATGGTGGTTTCAGTAAAATAAGCTCATGGATTTAAGGAGGTTACAGCCACTCACTAACCATGCTGACAGCCATATTTTAATCGTGTTAGGGATTGGTGGTGGTTCTTACCATAAGAAAGATCACTGTAAAGTATTGCACATGTGCTCTGGTTTTGTGTCCTAAATTCAAATTATCATCAAAAGACAGGAGGTCAAGGATACTGATTTCTCTAACCATCAAGTCGATACATCGGAGAGCAAGTGACAAGGTAGAGACATTAAAAGTTATATATAATGACATTTTTAAGGCAAAATGGACTGAAGTCTTCGCTGAGGTCAGCTAGTCCTTTAATAATCTAAAAGGTATTCGAACAGTCTAATGTCTGGGTCAATGTAATTGAACTGAGAGAGATGAAAGGGGATATGTGCATTAAGAAACACTATATAAATTATACAGGTTTCTTTATCATCCTCCAATTGAAGTCCACAGCAAAATTCCCATTAGCTTCAGTTGGACTGGTGATAGACCCTAAATCATCCCTGAGTTGAATAATGCCTGCAGTTTCAGCCTTTTATGCCACCAGTTTTATGAATGGTAACCTGGCAGACAGTAGTGAACTGATTTAACATACCTTTCTTAAGAATGAATCTAGGAAAAATACACTTCCTTTTATTGCTTATCCTCACAGAATAGAGCTAAAGCCACATTACTCTTATTACTTTATCATTCTCCATGGCATTGGCATAAAGTAGATATGCAAAGCAAACATTTTTAGTGACCAGTGCTGTCTCCCATAAATCCATGGGCAACTCCCATTGACTTCAATGCAAAATAAGCACAGCCATCCTGGGTCAGACCAAAGGTCTATCTAGCCCAGTATCCTGTCTTCCAACAGTGGCCAATGACAAGTGCCCCAGTGGTAAAAATCAAGTTATCCAAATGCTTCTCATCCATGTGGGCACTAATAATACTGCAAGGTGTGACTTGGAGCAGATAAGGAGTAATGACAGGGCTCTGGGAGTATGGGTGAAGGAGTCTGAAGCTTAGGTGGTCCTCTCTTCAGTCCTTTCTATCAAAGGTAGGGGCCCAGGCAGAGACAGGTGCATCCTGGATGTGAATGCCTGGCTGTGAAGATGGTGTCGCCAGGAGGACTTTGACTTCCTCAACCATAGGATGCTATTCCAAGAAGGACTGCTAAGTAGGGACAAGGTTCACCTTTTGAGGAAGGAGAACACCATATTTGGATTCACACTGGCTAATCTAGTGAAAGGGACTTTAAACTTGGTGCAATGGGGGCAGGTGACCAAAGCCCACAGTTAAGTGAAAAGCATGGAGACCTGGGAGATGGGTCAGAAATGGGAAGGAGAGAAGGCTATAATACCAGAAATAAAGGTGGGGCAAGGCAGAATTTGGGGGGAGGGGCAAAATCAAATCAATATCTTAGATGCCTATATACAAAAGTAAGGAGTAGGGGAAATAAGCAGGAAGAACTTGAAGTACTAATAAACAAACACAGCTATGACATAGTTGGTATACACTTGGACTGAGGTGGAGATGGACATAGGAGACAGACTTGTTGAGAGTCTCTCAGTTAGGTTAAAAGGGGTTAAAAACAAAGATGACATCATGCTAGGGGTCTATTATAGATCACCTACCCAGGCACAGGAGGTGGAGGAGGCTTTTTTTAAACAAACAACAACATTATCCACAGCACAGGATTTGGTGGTGATGAGGGACTTCGGTTATCCAGACATATGTTGGGAAACTAAAACAGCAGGGCACAGATTATTCAATACATTCTTCGACTGCATTAGAGACAATGTTTTATTTCAAAAGGTTGAGAAAGCTACTAGCAGGAAGCTGTTCTTGATTTAATTTTAACAAATAGGGTGGAACTGGTTGAAAATTTGGAAGTGGAAGGCAGCTTGGATGAAAGTGATCATGAAATCATAGAGTTTATGATTCTAAGGAAGGGTAGAAAGGAGAACAGAAAAATAGTGACAATGGATTTCAGGAAGGCAGATTTTAGTAAATTTGGAGGGCTGGTATGTAAGGTCCCATGGGAAGAAAGTCTAAAGGGAAAAAAAAAACAGAAGATAGTTGGCAGTTTTTCAAAGGGAGATTATTAAAAGCCCAAAAACAAACTATTCCACTGCATAGGAAAGACAGAAAGTATGATGAAACCATTTTGGCTTAACCAGGGGATCTAAAATGATCTAAAAGTCAAAAAGGAGTTGTACAAAAAGTGGAAACTAGGTCAGATTACAAAGGAAGAATCTAAGCAAACACCACAAGCATGCAGGGGCAAGATTAGAAAGGCAAAAGCACAACACAAGCTCAATCTAGCTAGAGACATAAAGGGTAACAAGAAAACATTCTACAAGTCTATTAGGAGCAAGAAGATGACCAAGGACAGGGTAGGCTTAGTGAAGAGGGAGAAACAAAAACAGGGAAACTTGGAATAGCTTAATAACTTCTTTGTTTCAGTTTTTGTCAAGAAGATTGATAGTGAAGGGATGCCTAACATAGTTAATGCTAGTGGAAATGGGGTAGGTTTAGAAGTTAAAATAAAAACAGAAAAAGTTAAAAATTACTTAGAAAAGTTAAATATCTTCAAGTCACCAGGGCTTGATTAAATGCATCCTAGAATACTCGAGGAGCTGATAGAGGGATGCCGAAAGAACACATCTGCTTTTTTGGAAACCATTTTTTGGAAACTTTTTTGGACACGTTCCCTGGGTGTTACCCCAGAAAAACTCTGCAGACTAGATATAGCCCAAGTCAACTGGCTGGAGCCAACTGTTGATTTTTCGTTGCTGTGTGGCTATATCCATAATGTCAGGCTCCAGCCCAAGCAAGAATGTCTACACTGCTATTTTTAGCCCCATAGTGTGAAACACCAGCTCTGAGACTGGCTGCTGTGTTGTTGGGGGCTTGGAAGGGGTTGTTCTTGCTTTTTGGCAGAGGCTTCTTTGCAGTGTAGACATACTAGCTATGTCCACACTACAAAGAAAAGTCAGAAAAAGAGGCTTTTCTGAAATTTGGCACATCTACATGGTGCCAAATTTTGGAAAAACCTTCTCTTTCGAGTCATCCCTTCCTCCTTGTGAAATGAAGTTTACAGGGATGGCCGAAAGAACACATCTGCTTTTCCAACTTTGGGGGGGGAGGGAGGGGATGTGTTCCTTGGACGCAGCAGTGTTTTCCTGGACACCTGCAGTATCCTAGAAAAGAACTGCAGTCTAGATGTAGCCACCCTCAGAAAGTATCACTCAGTTATGGGTGACACCATAAAACCCTGATAGAGACAGGGAGATTACTGTGATTTACCATCAAGGACTGATCCTTGGAAGTGTCCTACATCTGCAGAGAACTCCTGGATGGCAATATCTCTCACTAACCTTCAGCAACTAGTAGCAGAGGCCTGTGAAGAGAAGCTGGGTCAGTCTTTGAAAGACTACAGTCGTGATGACCCTCAATCAGAAACATTTAAGTGAGTGCCTGAGGTTTAGATACCCAGTCTGTGAGCCATAGCTGCAAACATTTCAGTTTAAAAAATACATATACCTTGGATTTTTTAAGGTTTTGGCTTTCCAAAAATTAATTTGGGTACCAGCCAAAGGTACTGAAAGGCAATACAGCAAAAAGTGACCTTGTTCTCCACAAGAGGGGTGGAGGGAATATGTTTCTTCCTGAGCCACGCTAGATCCAGACTAGCTTTCCCTGTCAGACAAGCAGCTCTAATTCTTGGACAGTATCCGCCTGGCCTCCATTTCCCAGAATTTGAGGCTCCCCTACAGATACATGGTACAACTCTGAGTAAAAGAAAAAAAACCTCACCCAGAGCAACTGCCAGCATTATTGAAGACAAATATTTCCCATTTAATCATCATCATAATCAACAACCATGAACTCAATGCTCGTTGGTGTCTGATACCTCCCATCTTTCCCTGTCCAGTGCAGAGTGGCGTAATTTCTGCAGACTAGCTCCGCACCAATCTACTAGATCATTTACCCATTCTTTGTGGGGTTTGCCTCTCCTATTCGAACCATCCGTTATGCTGAATTCCGGGGTCTTAAATTTTTGCTCATCATTCATTCTGCAGATATGCCCGAATAGCTGTGCGCTATATAATAACTACCTCAGTTGATAACAACTGTAATATGAATAACACAAGTTGCTATTCTATTTTCTTCCTTTACCCAACTTCTTCCTATTTTAGTATCTGTGTCTAGTCTTTTGACATTCAAATCTATTGCTTCCATTGAATGAAACTGTTGTGTATTATACAGAGGGGCAATCGGTTTTCTCATTTAAATGGTATTTTAAAAAAATGTGTGTTGCAATTTGAGTTTATATTATTCTTTCTTCCAAGACAACTCTGTGCAGACACTTCAATGTTCTGCTAAAAAGCAGCCAGTGAAACTGTTCACTCTCCCCTTTCTACTCCATCAAACACCCAGTCAAGCATGCAATCAAATAATGGAAAAGTTACTATCCCAGGTAGTTTCTATACCATGAAAAGTGAGAAAGACCAATGCTACTATAAAATCCACTGTGTTAGAACTGTTTGTAATTTTTTTCCCATCAAAATAGTTTTGTTGTAAGGGTGGCGATAGTGGTAGCTGTTTTAATGAAAAATACTTTTTGACCAGAATGGGGGGAAAAAATCAGAAAGCTTTGGCTTTGGCTGTAATTTTCTTATTTCCAACAAAAAAACCAGGTAAAAAGTTTCAATTTTCTATTTTTAAAAATAATTTTAAAAAAATCAGAGAAGCAGATGCATTTTTTCGGCCTCCCTGTAAACCTTGCTCTACGAGGAAGAAGAGATGTCCTGAAAGAAGCTTTTCTTTCTGACATTTGGCCTAGTGTAGATGAGCCAATTGTCAGAAAAGCCTCTTTCGGAAGAAAAATGGAAAAAGATATTCAAATTGCGTATCTTTTTCCGATAGAACTTTGTAGTCTAGACTCATTCATGGTCTTCCTTTCTTTCTTCTTGCATTTTCTGGCTTCCATTCAAGAATGGTATTTGGTAAACATTTTTTCTCCATTCTCAGCACATGCTGTAGCCTCTGATGTCTTTTGTGGATTATTTCTAAGAGCCTTGTTCCAATAATTTTTCTAACTTCATTTGTCTCCCTACCTCTACATGTTATTCCCAATATTCTTCTCAGACATTTGCAATGAAATACCTCCAGCTTTTGTGTATCTTTCTTGGTAAGTTGTCATGTCTCACTGCTATATGTTATGGAGGTGATAATGTTCGCTTGTGTGTTGAGGGAGATATTTTTGTGTTGACGGATGTTCTTAATTCTTACAAATGCAGCATTTGTCTTCTCAATTCTTCTTCTTATTCCCTGGGAACTGGTACCCTCTTGATTGATGGTACCTCCAAGATATATGAAATAGTCCACCTTCTCCAGTTTCTGTTTTTCAGTTTTGATTTCTATCCCTGTAGTTCCCAATTAACAAGACTTTTATATTTCTTTGCAATGAATCTCAGACCTATCTTCTCATCACTTTTTTTTAACTTCACTTGTGCATTTTTGTAATCCAGAGGCATCTTCATTGATATGAGTAATGCTGTAGGTAAAGTGTAGATCAAATAGCTATGAGCTATTCCATTTTAGGCCACGCATATCATTGTCATATTTCTTTAATCCATAGTCGATGACCAGAATGTACAGAAAAGGAGACAGAACACATCCCTGTCTTATACCTGTTGTGATGCTGACAGGTGTTCTTAATCCATTTTCCATTTTAATGCAGCATTTGGAGTGGACATGGAATTCCTTGATAATGTTAATTAATTTTGTTTGAATTCCAGATTGTTGCACAATTTTTCATATTGTTGCTCTGTTTACACTATCAAATGCCTTTTGAGATTCCTCAAAATTAATGACAAGACTGCCTTGGAATTCAATTGTGTTCTCAATTATCCACCAGTAATTATCCAACCCCAAATCAAAAAGGAGGCAAGTTGGTCAACGATGTGGCTTCCCATCAACCTAAAAAAAAAGAAATCCTAGTTGCAGAAGCTACTCTCACAAACACATATCATGGCCCAAGGATGATGGAAAGCATTCAGAAGTGCACGTGATAGTGGGTGATAAAATCCATTGGAAAGTCACCCATTTGATGACGCACATTCTGATGGCCAAAAAAAAAAATACATCCATAGCTGCCTCCAACCTACCCCAACATTAATCCTAGTCCAGGAAATCCAAACATACCAGGCCCAGACCCCATCAAGACCATCCACAATTCTACATGACCCCAATCCTAACTTGAGTTTAGTCCCCAAAATGCTCTCCAACTATTATGTTACCCTGTGAACGTCAATCCTGTGCCAACCCTGAGACTCTCATTTGAGCAGTAGCATAACCCTAGCCCAGGACTCACATGAACCCAGTCATAACTCTAGCCCTGCAACCTCCACCAACCCCCCTCTCTAATTCTAGCATGGGACCCACAATCATCCAAAACCTAAATCCCAGCTCAGGGTGCAAAAGCAGTTTGAATCCAAACTACCCTGAATCTTCTAATTGGTCCTAACATTAAATATAGCCATGGGCTCTCAAACAGACACAAATCTAACCCTAGTCTCAGATCCTAATGTGGTTCTAATCTCAATCTTGTTCTGTGGCCTGGATCCCCCATCTATAACCTAATCCTAGCATTAAGACATTAATATTTTGGGGGTCAGAAAATGCCAATTAGTCAAAACCAAAACTTTAGGGAAAGGTTGATTTCAATGAATAGCTCAACTCAAATTTTGAAAAAAATATTTTGAAAAATGTTTAGAGATTTTAAAATGAAAAAAATCCAGTGTTCTGGTTCCAAATGACTTCATTTCTAAAGTTAAGCTCATTATAATAAAAGAGTAATAATGGTCAAATATAAATGTGTTTAAATTATCTAGTGAATTGACAAGAACAATTGCATTTTTGTTTGCTCGTATAGCTATACATACGTAGACCTCGTGAAGGGCATGTCTTCACTAGGAAATTATTTCAAAATAACTAAATTAAAAAAATAAAAACGCTCAAAACAAAAAAATAGAAATAGCATGTGCCTACTATGGGGAAGCCTCAAAATTAGTTTAAGGCAGGCTCCATTATTGTGAACTCTAGCTAGGGCTCATCCACTGACCTTGATATTAACTTATCCCATAGAATAGCTCTATTTTTCCTCCAGGTCCCCTAGCCTTAAGCAATAAGCCTTTCAAAACGTTTTGCAAATCCCCAGTTTAGCAACAAATTGTGAACTCTTATTCACACTGGCAAGTAGCTTCTTACATGGTTTGTCCCACCAATTTTAATAGTCCTTTTCACATGATTAAATGCTTGTCATTATGTGTAAGGGATTCCCAATCTGGCCCTAAACCTCTAGTTTACAATTCACTGTATCTGACAATAGTGCCAAATTAAAGCATGAATTAAAGGATGGTGACTAAACAACCAGACAACTTCCAATTGATTGAAAGTGACTTCCTACAGCAGCCCTGAAGGCTTAAAATTCCACCTGCCCAGTGGCTGGTTATCTGGTTTATGGAGCTGCATAACTGATGAGCAGAAGGGGTCTAATTACTTGGTTTAGAGGTTTGGGGAGGGGGGGAAGTGGCCATGTAATTTTCAGACAGGAAATATATAACTTTTCCTCAAGTTTTCCCAGAAATTCCTCATGCAGGCTATTTTCCCTTCATTTCATATAATACAGATATCGCCACTATTTATATATAAGAAACCTGAATTTTGCTGCTTTTAAATATTTAGAAGGCTTAATTGTATTCATATTATACTTCCAGTATTGTAGCCCAAATATGTGGTCAGTTCTGGGTATGACCTTTGGAGAGATTCCAGTCTTATCTAGTTCCAAGCCATCTTACTGTCAGTATCATTTTTTTCTGGTTGATGATATTCACCACAAACAATGACATAATGCAGACCCACCTATCATTCAACTTGTCCTTCTTTTATGGTTTGTTTCTATTCATCAGCATCCACTGTTCATACTCAGCTCAAATCTTTACCTCAGGGTAATCACCTGCCCCATTAAACTGGTGTCCGATAATGGTAATCTTCTTTACACACACAAAATCCACACGCTTGTCAACAAGCCCCAAATATTTTAAATGATTAGCGTGTCCCAGTTTTCATGGCATCACTTTTATTTGGGGATTTCCCCAGTGAGGCAACTTAGGTCAAAACATTGTCAGAGCATATAGGGGTGATAACAGCTGAAAGATATTCCACTGCCATGCTGAATCCTGGTGGGGAGAATTGTGTACTCACTACCACAACAGAACCCGATCGCAGATAAAGTCTGTTGCTGTTGGCATGGTGTGGAACAGAGAATTTGATTTTAGGATTTACAAATATCCCTCAGCCTGAGGCAGATCTTTCACCGATGTCAAATAGGGGCTCCTATATCATTGAGAGAGAGCAGTTATGACTGTAGCGTAGAGCTGTGGGCAAGGTCAGACTATCAGTGAGCTTGCAGGACCAATGCTATCACAAACATTTTCATTAGAACAATTTCAGACTTGCTTGTATTTTACAGTTCTCTTTAAATACTCCTTTGAGGATAATCCAAAGAACTAAAAAATTAAACACACTGGGCCAAATGAATTCCGTTGGATTTCAATGGAGTTATACGTACTTACACCAGGGCTGATGTTGTTTCACTAGGTCTGACTATCTTACTGCACTACTAAGATTTACAAAGTTTTTCATTGCTATTTATATACTCAGGAACCTCTATAAGTGCTGGGCAATACATTAAGTCAGAGCCGGCCTTACGCACATACAGAATACACAACTGCATGGGGCACCTGAAAATTTGGGGTGCCACTGCGTCTTAATGTCCACTCACCTGCCTGTTCCTATCCCTGTTCCATGACTCTGCTTCCTCTGAAGAGGATCTAGTTAACTTAAAAGTGAAAAGAGCTATTAGCAGAACACTGAACCTGTGAACGCCATTCATATGATAATAAGGCCATTTAACAGCCATTTCCTAACCCCAGGTATATGCTGTCAGTTTCTGAATTTGCTGTGTTAGGGCTTGTCTACACTGGCAAGTTTTATCATCACAAAACCCTTTTTGGTGACAAAACCCAGACATCATTCAAATTGCAACCTGACAAATTGCAACAAATGCCTAGTTTTGGTGACAAAAAACTTCCACCTCCACTTTTGTCTCTCCCCCTCCCTTTGCTGTCAACAGTCATGCAGTGTATACTACAGTAGGCTGTTTTTAAAAGTTTACTGAACTCCAGAATGATTCCCATAATGCCCGATTAACCACTCTGGTCAGTGCTTTGAACTCTGCTGCTCTGCACCCTACATGCTCCAGGAATTTTAAAATCCATTTCCTGCTGGCTGGCTCAGCGTGTTGTGCTCCTCATAACATCTTCTCAGGGAAACAGAGGTGGCTATTGCTCAAGATGCTCTCCTCCTAGGAGCACCCCAGAGCTTTTTGATCCTATCACGGTGGGGAGGTGGTGAATATACAGTACATCGCTCAGTCTCAGACATATGAACCATGTGTGGTTTATTTGCACCCAAATCTATTGCAACTCTGTGACAGCTCTATGCAATGCCACTTCATTGGTGTCCATGTCCCTCAGTGTCATCCGCATGTGCGTATTCCTCTGATACTAAGTTCATAAATGGGTCTGCTACAATTTGCAGTGTTCTAAGCACATCGAACACAGCATAGAAGAGACATCTGTGACCCACGATTTCTCACGGGTCACAGATTTCTCATGGGTCATCCAGCAGATGGTGGAGTGCACAGCAAGGATTGTCACAGTTTGAAATGGCGCGAAAGTCAGTCAGATGCTCCAGGAAGGCCGTGAGGCAAAGAGGTGGCTCTTGAGACTTTTTATGTTCCCAAAATGCCTGGCACAACATTGGCATTCCCACAATGCCTCGTGAAGGAGATGCCAGCACTGTTGGAAGCATACCCACATTGTTTTACTCTCTCTCTCGATGGGGGAGCTATTAATGTAGCTATGCTATACCGACAGAAAGGAAGTGTAAATATGACCTAGCAACTTTCTTTTTGGTGGCTCTTGTGTGTTGACAGTACTTTCATCACCCAAGCTATACAATATAGACATGGCCGTAGCCTATAGGACCTGGGTTTAAAATTTGCTTTAAAAGTATCTCATCAGTGTGTTGCTGAAGATCATAAAATCACACCTCTAAAAACTGGTCCCTCCCCCCAGCTGCCATTGGGCCCTACAAGACCTAAGGACAGGCCCATACTAGGTGTAAAATTATGGCCTCACTGAATTTGGCCACTGATTTCAATGTGACCAGGATATCACCTCATGTTACTAACATGCTTATAATTAAATAAACTCATCTTTCCCCTTCATACCCTGTTACTCTTTCTAGCTTTGTACTGTATTTACTTCTACTCTTTTCTACTTGTCTTGCTTCTCTGTTATCTACGTATCGTTAAAATCTTGCTTTGTATCAACTCAGGACAATTTCTTGCTTTATATAAAATTGAAGTAGAGGTTTAAATGGATACAATTCCACAGCTTTTGTTATCTTGGTGGTCAGACTGCACAATCTAATAACCCCATCAGCTTTGAAATCTATGAAACTCTAAATGCTTCATTTAGACTGATCTGTCTTCAGCCATTTCTATTCCTGTTCCTACCCCACTCTGCCTTGCCATGTGGTGATCTCCCCTCCCTCCGCCCAATACACAGGGAAACTCGTTAAGAGCCATACTGTGGCACATCTACTCAGGATGATTGTACTTTACTTTGTATTTTGTAATTAATACCAATGATTCTTTCCCCACTCCTCTCCTGCGTAATTACTTCAACTATTATAATAGGGTACGTCTAGACTACATGCCTCTGTCGCCAGAGGCATGTATATTAGGCTACCAGACATAGGAAAATGAAGCGGCGATTTAAATAATCGCCGCTTCATTTAAATTTACATGGCTGCCGCGCTGAGTCGACAAACAGCTGATCAGCTGTTTGTCGGCTCAGCACGATAGTGTGGACGCGCGGGTGTCGACATCAAAGGTATGTGTCGACCACCCAGGTATGCCTCCTGGGATGAGGTTTACCTGGGTGGTCGACACATACCTTTGATGTCGACACCCGCGCGTCCAGACTATCGCGCTGAGCCAACAAACAGCTGATCAGCTGTTTGTCGGCTCAGCGCAGCAGCCATGTAAATTTAAATGAAGCGGCGATTGTTTAAATCGCTGCTTCATTTTCCTATGTCTGGTAGCCTAATCTACATGCCTCTGGCGACAGAGGCATGTAGTCTAGACGTACCCTATAGAGAGTAGAGATCTCTTTCTGGTAGGCACCACATGGAAAGATGGGAGAACACAGTATGGCTGGAAAAGATGGTGCAGATTATTAAAGTTTGATCCTCCAAATGATTATGCACCTGTCATTCCCAAGGACACCAACAGCAATCTTATACATGCAGTTGTAGAAATCAGGCTTCTGAATGTTTAAGTGACAAAGACTTGTGTGCAGCAGTGTGGTCTAGCAGACAGAGAACTGCAGAGTAGGAATTGTGGATTCTATTCTCAGCTCTTCCACAGGTTAGCTTGATGAACTTTGGATAAGTCATTTCACTCAGTTTCCCCATCTAAGGATGAAAAGCCCTAGGTATGAACAAAGTATTATTAGAATAGGAAAAGGAAGAAAAAAGGAAATTTGTCAGAGGCAGAGATTTCTTCTCTAATAAAGTAGTCATGGAGCTGGAGTTGTGTTTGTTTGTTGTTTTTGTTGGTGGTGGTTTCATTATATATAATTACATGAATAGTAGAAAAGCTTCAGGAGGGTAGCTGAGTTAGTCTGTAACACGAAAAACATAAGTTTTTCATGAATAGTAGAGAAGATCAGGTAAAACGATAATATTAATTAAGTCAGTGTTCCTGAAATTGCTTTTGAATAAGATCCGTTTAATCAAAATTCCAAGAATAAAATTACTGAGCTTAAAGATTAAAGGTCAGGATGAATTTCTAGAGACAGTAGTTGGAGGAGCACAAAGAAAACAGGAGCCAAGCATCAAAGTTCAAAAATTGCCTCAGGAGATGATGGCCATGATGACACAGTGGTTATGCTATATGGCACTAAATTGCACTGGCATTTTTGAGGGACTGAATGAGAGCACAGATTTTTTAAAAATTATCTAGACACACAATTGGTGAAATGTTCGATATTACCACACTGATATGCCACTTACTTGTGTGTTTCAATTGAGTGAATTATGCTCTGAAGTATTAATGTTAAGTATTCAATTCCAGAAGAAATTGTACAGCAAAACTGTATTTTTAACCCAGAAATGGTTGCATACCTCATTCATAGTTTCTGCACATCCACATATTTCTTGTCCTTATTTTCATTCTGGGCTTTTAACTGCTGCTTTGTAAAGCTGGGCCAACATAGGTATCAGAACTGTGATGTGAGAAAATGTTACTGTTGAGAAGCTCAATCCAATTGAAACTGGGATCTAATAATCAACAAGAACAATCATAAATAAGCAATTACTAGTAAAGGGAAAAAATATTCTACACACAAATACAGAGTGTGGACAGCTAAATTCAATGCATTGATGCATTTTCATTTAAAAAAATTAAAAAGGATATATGAGGACACATGAGCTAAAGTCACTTCAAGCAAGTCTTGAAATGTGTACTGTCCCATAGTTTAGATCGCATGTTCCCACAGGACTATAAAAGACTGTAAAACCACAGCCACCATCTTGAATGTTTGCTCTTGAGAAGCAATTACTTTTGGTTTAAAGCTCCACAAGATTGATTCTTGCTAAAAACACCCATATTTGTTGTGCTTTGCTCTTCTAAAAGTGTATTTAGTCACCTCACCTCTTTCCAGTCTGTCAAAATTGCTCATATCTAAATAATCCCTTTTGCTTCTCACTTTGGCTATGCTGCTCCCAGTTGTATCACTTTGCTAGATCTCCCTTGTGCCATGCAACAAATGAAAGTTTCTTGTCCTTGCTTACAAGACGATGCATTGCACCACTTCGGCCTACATCAGAGAATAACTTGATTTACTTTCACATTACCCCAGTGACACACATACTCAGTCAAGGATACCACTCTTTCATCTCTTTCTTTCATGGATGTCCTTTCCCCTTCAGTGTGGAATACCCTCAGGCTACATCTACACTGAGGGTTTTTTTGCGGAAGAGGAAATGCAAATGGAGTGCTCATTTGCATATCTTCTTCTGATCCTTTTTGCGGAAAAGGTTTTAGCGATAAAAAGCCCTGTGTAGACAGGGCCATTTGTTGGAAAAAAACCTTTTTGCACAAGATCCCTTATTCCTCAAAAAATGAGGTTTACAGGCTCTTGCACAAAAAGGTTTTTTTTCCCCGACAAATGGCCCTGTCTACACAGGGCTTTTTGTCACAAAAACCTCTTCCGCAAAAAGGATCGGAATGAGATATACAAATGAGAGCGCGAGATATGCTAATGAGAGCTCCATTTTCATTTCCTCTTCTGCAAAATACCAGGAGTATAGACGTAGCCTCACTGAACCTCCTGATCATATTGTTTTTCTGCATGCAAACCCCTCCTACTAACTCACCTCTGCCATAAAGCCTACAAGATGTAAAGAGGAACATAAGTAACCAGTTTAAAACAAAGGAACAAGCCAAGATGCGCTTATGTGGAGGCCTTGCCGAGGAAACACATCACTATTCTTCCCTCCTCCCTGATCCATCTTGTTATGAGCCTTACTTGTAAAGATGACATCAAAGCAGAAATTATATCAAACCAAGATGGTGTGTTCTGTGGGGCAGGTGTTACGTCATGATGTTTTTGTGTCCTCTAATTATGAAAATATTTGGGAAAACTGTGTTAAAGACTAGGGATTCAGCTCTTCAACAATTAGCTCAGAAAATTCCTGCACTCGAGCAGGAGCCTGGGATAGTCAGCCCAAGAAGAAATCACTTCTCTGGGCTGCTAAAACTAGGACACAAATGTGAAAAGGATGAAAACATTTAAGACAAAAGCACAAGGTGAATCCAAAGATGCAGGGCAATGGGCACTGTGATGGTCAGAAAAGGCAGTTAGGAAAGCTTGTTTGCTCTTTACAAGTCTCCCACTTTGTGGCATATATATTTTATCTAATCTAATATGAGCTGGAGTTGAGTGAGCCAGAATCTGATGTCACTATAGACACAAAACGTGAAAATGATGATAGAGCCCTGCACAAATATAAAATGAATATGTGCCTCTGCAAAGATGATCTGCTTATATCCCCATCCATATCTGCAGATGCAGATATGATATAAAGCAGATAGCCACAAATTTGCAGGGTTCTAGATACAACATTTGTCTGCGCATCTGCATCCATATCTGTATCAGCAAAAATGAGCCATGGATAGCCATGGATTTGCAGGGCTTTAATGATAGGTCACAGAAATTTGTGTATTGTCAGCCATCAAGTAGTAAATCATTCTATGTTTCTGGGGAGAAAAACTGAAAACCCTCACAACACTGCAGATGTTCAAAAGCAGTGTCCCTAACACTCATTTATCTTTAAGAATAAAGAGATATGAAAGTAAGACAGGAAGCATAAAAGGTAAACCAGTAAGGTATTAAGAACAAGAGAGTCTTATCAGTGTCTATATGAAAAAAGAAAAGCACCAAGTACATTTTTGTCTTAGGAAGGTCATACATACATATAAGAGAGCTGTTTGAGAGACAATAACCATGAGGAGTGTGAGGATTTTCTACTGGGAAATGAAACTTGATTGATTATAAGATGGTTATTTAAATACTGTTCGTTAAACTTGAGTTCACCTTGGCCATTAATGATTTTGAATAAATACCACTGGTATTTCAATATGTGGAGTGGTTAAAGTCAAATGGATACATTCAAACTCTGCAAAAGCGACGAGGAGTCCTGTGGCACCTTATAGACTAACTGAAGTGTAGGAGCATAAGCTTTCGTGGGCAAAGACCCACTTCGTCAGATGCATGTCAAACTCTGATAACTCTAATAATATTGCTGGGTTTAATTGTGATTTCTTACCTATTTAGGCACAAATAATAGATATGGTCATTTTTTTTGCAAACTAATTTTGTGAAAATGGCTGTGTCAAAAATTTGAATTTTCACAGAAAAAAATAGAACAGGGAACCAAAACACAAATTGTTTGGGAAACATGGTTTTTCAGCACTGATTTTTAGCTTAAAAATCAAAGATGATAACTAACAAAATTGCCAACAATATTTTTCAAAACCCAACAGGGCTAGTGGCAGATAGCTTTTCAACCTTCAGTTTTGTTTCTGAATAATTTTATTTTCTTTTAATTGTGGGACATTTTTTTCCTGTGCAAAAATGACATTTTTAAACTAGTTGAAAAATAATTGGAAATGATGTATGCATTTGTTAGAAATAAATACTCAAAACTAACAGCTGACCATTGTTGAGACCTCACCAAAGAGCATTTTATTTCCATGCCCAATCCAACTCAACATTTAAACATTGACAACTCCCCTTGAAATTGAACACCTATCTGCAGGAAATTAACTAAAATAGATTATCTCTGAAATGCCATGTTTTAATTCATACTTTTCTCGATTTAAATGCTTTGGTGCTCATCACCTTCAACATACATTGATTTCAAAAGCACATGAAGAAACATAGTAACTCATAAATGATGCTCAGCGGATTGTAGGACCGAGCTCTTCTTGGGTTTCTTCAATTTGCCTCCCTTAAAAGCTACCTAATCCGTTCATAAAAATATTTTCTGTTGCAAATGTAGCCTCCTTTCTCTAATTCTTTTAAATTTAGCTATCCTTTGCCTTTGTCAAGAAATAAGATGGAAAGCAACAACGGGGGGGGGGGGGGGGCGGAAAACAGACCTAAAAGCAGGTCCAGCTAGAGCCTGTTGAAAAGCCGTGGACAATTTATTTGAGAAAAACTGCAGTTTGTGCTGACCCGAGCTATTCCTGATTTTACCACAAATAGTTATAAAACAGACAGAGAAGACAGGAGTGCTGCTGATACTGTTGCCTGCCCCAACTCCACTTTATAACATTTAGTCCAATGGTTAATGCATTCACATGGGATGTGGGACTCAGGTTCAAATTTCCATTCTTGAACAGATCTGAAATGGCCTTTTTAAATTCACCAAAAATTCTGAAAAACTGCAGAGTCAGCTTGACCAATACTGATATTTTCCCCATTTTTTCAGAAGTCACATCATCCTTTCCTTCTCAGGGCTAATTCCTTTCATTACATAACTAAATGAAATGCTCTTCTATAGTCCTTCTCCTTCATCTCCCAGTCACCACCTGAAAGCAACTCCAGCTCTATTCTGGCTCAGGGAAGGCTAAGGGTCAGGAAGCCCTGGTCTACACTAGGGAGTTATTTTGGAATAAATCCCCTTATTACAAAATAACAAGCAGAGCGTCCACACTACCTTGTTTTTTCAAAATCTGGACTCACACTTTTCTTGGGGAATAATGCTTATTTCGAAATTGCTATTTAGAAATAGTATTAGATCTTCCAAAAAAACTTCTTCCGAAAAAGAGCATCCACACACAAAAGCACATTGAAAAAGTGATCTGCTTTTTCGAAAGAGCATCCACAATGAATGGACACTATCTTGAATTTAAACTGTGATTACTGAGGATGGAGTGGCCACCAGGGCACCTGTGCTTTTCCCTCTTTCCTCTTCTTTTGAAAGAACTTCCTCTGACCCATCCACACATGCCTTTTTCCAAAAGAGCTCTTTTGGAAAAAGGCTTCTTCCTCGTAGAAAGAGGATTACCAATTCCAGAAAAAACTCTGTTCCTTCGATTGACTTTCAGAAGAACACAATCGCAGTGTGGACATAACTCAAGTTTTGTTGGAAAAATAGCCATTTTTCCAACAAAACTCTGTAGTGTAGACCTACCCTTGTGTGGACAAACCGGTGCTGCTAATTCAAAATAATTGTCCTCCAGAGGCCTCTCATGGCTGCACTTGTGACTGCTCTTTCCACACCGGCCACTTATAAATGCTGTGGCACCCACAATGGCGACCACAGTGCACTGTGTTTGTTTGGCATCCCGTGAGGGAGGAGGTAGTAGAGGAGTGGCGTGTGAGACATAGCCATACAGAGGCTTCCGGGGGCTATAATTCTGCGGCAGGCTCCAATAAGTGTGGACGCGCCATTTTGAAACAATTCTGAGTAATTTCAATGCCCCTAGTGACTAAGACCTCCAGCCAGATTCAATGGGCGCTGTATTGGGGAAGGGAAAAGGGCACTATTCATCTGGGCTGCAGAGAGCAATAGAGAGCCCTCCCTCCCCCCAAAAGAAAAAGGGTATGTGGCATTATCAGTCACTGAAAGTTTTTTCTTGTAAAAATTGAAACATTAACATTATTGCTGGACTTCCTGCACTTCATACTGATGCAGGAGGACTCTTGGTACGTGAGCAAAATAAAGGAGGGGAACTGGGGATAAATTCCATGAGGAATGGACTGTGGTTTACTTCATGTAAAGCACTACATCTGCAAGACTCTATAACAAAGCACCCAATATTCTCCTGAAAGATCAATTTCAAAAATTCTACTACAGCTTTA
Organism: Pelodiscus sinensis; assembly: GCF_052426305.1. Lineage (NCBI taxonomy): Eukaryota > Metazoa > Chordata > Testudines > Trionychidae > Pelodiscus > Pelodiscus sinensis. The sequence continues at coordinate 10,360,415 of NC_143064.1, read as the reverse complement.
ACTGAGACAATTTCATTCAAGTAGCTAAGCAAAATGAATTTTTGGACCAAGCAAGAAAATGCTTCTTGTGAGGTAACAACATTATGTTCTAAATTAATTTATATCTTTGCGGAAGGGAACAAATATATGAAAGAAGGCAACAGATAATAGTGTTACGGGTGACAATGTTACCTGACTTGACATTAAAAAGCAATATGCTTTAGCTTGCATAAATGTTATCAGTAGTGATGCTTGATGAGGAAGGCTTACTCATATGTCAGTGACATCAGTAGTTCTGATTATCAGTCTTGCATGAAATGGATTCTTCACATAAGCAGCATTTAAATGGCTTGGATAATGGTGTGTTTCCCCTTTTTGTCCTGCCAATAACCTTTGGTAGTGGTCATAAACTTTCAAACATACATTTGAAATGACGGAAATGTTTCTGCTTATCTGATCTTTATCTTCCAGGTATTTATTAAATGTGAAACTTCATTGTCAGTTGTTGGCCAAATACAGCTTTCCTCACATAAGCAAATCTACTGAAATCAAATGGGATTACTCACGTACGGAAGACAAGTAGCATTGGCCATCTGTCTGTGTAGTAACATTTAAAAGTTCCCATTGACTTCAGTGGGGGCAGAATTTCAGCTCATAAGTGGAGTTCAAGATGAAACTGAAATGCTAGAGAACTCCTTTGTGTCAGGTTATTGTAGCACGATACTGGGGCAGGCTGAAAATTTTCTGTTGAATCTTTTTTGATGGAAAAAATGGCCATGTCGATTTAGTGAAGATTTTCTCTGACAGCATTGGCTTTCCTCAAAAAACAAATATTTTTCTTTAAAAAAAAAAAAATTGAAAACAAACACACTTTCTCCTCCAAAAAGTAGGGGTGGGGGGAGAATCTATTTTCAGACCAGCTCTAGACAGTCTGCATAACTCATTTTAGCGTGCTATATAGGCCTGATCCCAAAGTCATTGAAGTCAATGGACCTTGGATCTGGCCCAGTTTTTTGTCAGATCAGCATTCTTAAGAATAATGGGATGAATTCTGAGCAATGTTTTAATCATGAGTATAAAAGAAATGTCCCTTCAAATGACTTAACTTAAGGCAGTGGATTAGTTATGGGACACAGAGCCTTTAGTCTCTAGGACCAGGGGCAGATATAGGGCAGGGTGAGCAGGGCGGCCACCCAGGGCCCCATGCTTCAAGAAGCCCCGCACATGCACGATGGCAAAGGGGGGCCCCCGCGAAATTGTGCTGCCCTGGGCCCCACAAAATGGTCATCTGCCCCTGGCTAGGACAGTGGTTCAGATCTCTCCCACATTGTTAATGAAGGATGATTTAGATTGAGAAGTGTTCAGCAGCGGATGTAAAATTTGTTGCCCCAACTCAAGTTCGCAGTGGGCAGCTGCTCAGAAGTTTAAAACAGCAGCCCTCCCCTAAAAAGACAAGGGAAGAATTGTATTAGCACAAGAACAAAATTGCCCTTCACCCTCCAGCTCACTGTGAAGGCATATTCTTGAAGCTGTGCTGGGGGGGCTGTGTCAGGGTGCAGGCCCCCCCCACCGTGCCTCAGTGCTCCCTGACTGTCCTCATCTAGCCCTTCCAGGGCAAGTTACAGTCTATACGGGTTGCTCATCATTGGCATTGGGGTTCTCTCTACTGCCCCACTTACCTAGGCTGCATTGTGATCCGCTTCTGAACCCAGGGCATTGCCTCCAGCCCCTAGCCAGGGGGAGTCTTGGCTGGCCCTCTCCCAGCCCTAGCTGGCTATCCCCAGCTGGTCTCCCTCCTGGGCGCTCCTGCTTCCTCTGCAGTCAGCCCTTCACTGCCTTCTCCTCAGCGAACTGTGCTTCTCTATATAGCTGCTGGGTGGGCCCTCACTCGCCCTAACGGCTTCAGCTGGCCTCTCCAAGCCAACTGTGCTGCACTACATAGCTGCCAGCTGGGCTCTCACTAGCCCTAACAGATTCAGCTGGCCTCTGTTCCCAGCCCCGGCTCAGGGCCTGAATCCTGGTCTTAAAGGGCCAGTGCAGGGCAGGCGCCCTGTCACAGGCTGGAACAAATTGGGGATGCTGAGAGCCAAAGAAACAAACTGTACACCCTGCATAGGATGGAAACCACTTAAAACCAGGGGGTGCAGCAGTACCCCAGAATCCCTAATTCTAGCACCAAGACATTACTGCTGCTGGGAGAAGGATTTTAGCCAATGTGACCCCTTTCATGAGCTATACTGTACGTATTCTCTCTAAAACTTGGCCTTGCATCCCACTATCATTTGCTGGAAATGCTCAGTGAAATGGCCAACATTCATCTTCTTTAAAATAAACTTAAATCAAACCAAATGTCAGCCAGGTGTGTCTGCCAAAGACACGAAGAGGATGGCACTGCTAAGGACATGCAAGCAGGCTGCAGCAGTGATGCTAGACTGGTCCTAACGAGCTTTGCAGCGGTAAAGATGTGTCGATAAGAAAAAAAGAGCCCAAGAGTATGTTCAGAACGCCACTCTCAAGGTCACAGGTGTCAGTGACCAGGACGTTTGCCAGACACAGACCCAGTGGCCTAAGAAAGGAGTTAGGAACCAGGATTCAGATCCCAGAGTCAGACGCAGGTTAGCTAGAGCAAGACAAGGGAAAAGTAAGGCTGGATCCAGTGCTGGAACTAGCAGACGTTATCAGAACCACAGTGAGGCAAATGTTTTGAGCAATCATTGAACTTCTGCTGCTTGGATCAAGAGCCTGACGGTTGACTTTTCCAGCCCATCAGGTGGTATAGCCACTTAGGCAGCCTACTACAGGCCAGATGCACCGATGGGATTGCTCTGTTGCACTCCCCACTTCCTGACAACAGGTATCAGACTCATGGAGGGTAGAAACTGAGGACTATAGTCTTCCCTCTGGATTTTCTACTCTACAGAAAATCAGAATTCTTAGCTCAATGTGTTTCATACCTACTGGGTATGTATCACTACAATGATTAGAGACTAAATACGTCAGATACACAAAGAGGTACCAGTATTGGGTTCTAACCCTGAGCCTTTAACTACATTAACAGAACAAAAGGAGTCCACACCACTGAATCATTGCATCAGGCTCTCTCCAGGCTCACGCAGACAATCTGACATTTTACACTCAGTAAGTAACCTATCTAACATTTTTTTCCCCAATAAAAGCTTAAAATTATGTGGCATTTAATTAGGTTATGCAGGCCACAGGGCTATGTCATGAAGGCCGTATGCTTGATGTCTCATCTCTATTTATTTGCAATATTTTTCAGAATATTGATTTTTAAAATAGGCAATAAAATCATTTCCCCAAAGTCACCATGGATCACCTTGAGAGTATTTTTATAGAATGCTTGACTAGTAAAATAAATGCATTATAACGCCGATAATGTGATTTATGTAAAGAACTCATATGAACTGCTATCCCAGCAAGACAACCCCAACACATACATTCTTCGTATTCCGACAGCTGCAGATATGAATTCCTGTTATTATGATAGATAGCCATTACATGCAATAAACAAGCAGCAAGCATGATTAACTTTTCAACCTGCCTCATGCAGACCATGGAAAGTTGCAGCTAACTCTGTTGGCTAGTGAGCAGGTCCATTTCCTTTTGCAATTGGAGCCTGTGATGGATGTCTGTGTCTTGAGAAATAACAAGGCCAGGAAGCTGGATGCACAGCTCCCCAACTGAGGCAGTTTATTATTTGGCTCCGACACGAAGGGAAATGCAGACTAAACAACAACAACAAATAAACAGAAAGCTAATAATGAAATCTGTGCATTTACCCAGAACGTGTTTCAGTCCTTGAAACAAGGTTTGCATAGGCATTAGCTTTTCTCTCTGGTCTGCACACACACAAAAAACGGTATTCCCCTTGTGCCATCAAGAACCATTCCTTATGCAGCTCGTGTCTTGGGTTTTGAGTCTTGAGAAACTGGAACTGCTCTGCAGTTTTCTCCCAGGGAAATGCCTTTAAGCTTTTGTTTTGCTTCTCTCTTTCCATCCTTGGCTATGACTGTGCCCTTCCTAAAAGCTGCTTGATCCTTTGGAATGCTGTCATATGTACCTCATCTCTCTCCTCCCCAGAATTGACGCACTCCTACCAGTGTTTCCTGCTCATGTTTCCCCTAAGATGTACACCTAATGAATTAGCTCTTTTTAACTGAACCTTTCCCATTGCATGGTGCATGTGACCCTGCCTAATCTGTAGTTACTTTGTCATGAACTTGTCTAGGGAAGCATATTGTGAATGCCTACCGATGTAATAGGTAAATTTTCCAAAGCTATACAGAAAAAGGGAAAAAGATGTCAGCAAGAAAGAAGATTAGTTGCATAGCACATTCCCTCCGCTCCTGCCCTGCTCTCATCTACCTGGCTATAGGATTGGTCAATATGTTTTGAATCATTTTTTTAACTGAAAAATGGCCTTTTGCAAAAACAGTTATTTTGCTAGACATTTTCAATATTTTTTTATATAATTTTCAGGATTTTATGTTTTTTCCTAAATGTTTTGGATTTTTTTAACATCAAACACATTACCAAAATGGTTCTCCAGATGTTAAGAACTGGGGCCACAGAAGCATGGCAGCCTGGCAGAGGAGCAAGGGTCCCAGCAGCCCATCAGGGGACCCAGTGGTCAAAGCAGCTGTAGTCCCCTTACTACAGGCTGCCCCCGACTTGCAACGTGATCGGTTCCTGAAATAGCATCACAAGTCGGGGAGCATCATAATTCGAGCCTGCATTTACGACAGGCATCATACACCATTGTAAATATGGGGCCAAGGATGTAAGTTGGGGGATTTTGGCCCCTTCTGCACTTACGGAAAAGTTCGTAAGTGCCGGGGAGTCGCAAATCAGGCAATCAGAAAGCAGGGGCCTCCTGTATAGGAGCCTCTGACTTTTACTGGGAGGGTCCTTTGTGCTGCAATCTAGCCCCAGAGACTATAACTCCCATAAGCCCTTGGGAAAAAGGAGGGGAAAACTCTTGCTCTCTTATAGGCAGAGAGAGAGAAGGGGGAGGGAACATCTCCATTTTAGGGAGAGTTGCCAGATTGCTGGTGTGGAGCCCTTTCCAGTCCAGGAGTTGCTGCAGGAAGCTAGAGCCTGTTACTAAGAACCTGCTGGGGCTTGGATCTAGCAGGCTGCTTCAGAGGCTGTTGGTGATTGTTCCCGGAGGGGAGAGATGTTGGCTATGCCTATGGCTGAGAAGGGCCTGCAGAAACCTTCATAGAAGGTAACCTTGTGTAACTGCAACTGTGTGGAAAAGTGCTGCCTGGGACAGGGCACAGAAGGCAGAATGATCTGCCCAGTGAACCAGAGCTGTTGGACTGCCTTGCCTGGACTGGCTGCTTAGCTTGGACTGACACACACAGAACCTGCACAGTGCTATCTCCTTTCCATCTGCAGACCTTCAAGTGCACCCATGCAAGCAAGTGTCTGGGACTCTGAATCCAGAGGAGGGCACGCTCTTAGATGGGATAAATGGTGGCAGGGTAAATGCCAGATAGATAAGTTTCCTTTCCTTCAGTGTACTTTGTTAATTAATTGTATTCACTTTTAGTCTGTTGAACCCAATGCTGGCCCACAACATTTTGGCACCTGAGACAGGGAACTCAAATGATGCCCCCATACCTCCTCGCTTGGGCCAAAACTTTGAAAGGTCTCAATTCTCTGGGTCATAGTATTCTTTGCAGCTGCCTCAGTTCACCTGATGGTAAGGCCAGACCTGATTAAACCCTGTTTCTTTAAATTGTTAAGTAAAGGTGTGTTATACACCTAATTGATTAAATTAGAATGATTATTTATAATTGTTGTTTTGGAGTCAGATCCAGATTATTACTGGAATAATTGTATTTCTGGAGACTCCTAAAGCACACCACTGAGGCTACGTCTACACTGCAAAGTTTTTGCACAAAACCAGCTGTTTTTGCACAAAAACACAGGGAGCATCCACACAAGTGCCTTTTTGCGCAAGAAAATGTACAGTAGTTCGTCAGAAGATAGGAGTTTTTGTTCAAGAGTTATTCCTCTTTCTATCAGGAATAAGCCTTTTATGCAAGATCTCTTGTGCAAAAAGGCACGTGTGGACAGACAATAGGAAAAAGCAGAGGTGCTCTGGATGGCCATTCTGTGAATGGCCATCAGAGCTTTCTTGCGCAAGAACGTCCATGGCAGTGAGGACATGTTCTTGCTCAAGAAGCCTGCTGTGTAGACGTAGCCTGAGCATGAACAGGGCCAGCGAGGTGGAGGCACCACCATCGTATAATCCTTTAGAAGTAAGGTATTGCAGCAAGGGGGTGGATAGGGAATCCCTAGCTATACAATATCACCACTGGGGTACTCAGTATCTCTTTTTATGTTAAAAACATCAGGCGCCCAGTAACCCAGGGAAGAAAGAGGTAGTTACGTAGCTAAAACTGTTAAAGGCTGAAGGGGAGTTTTAAAAGTAAAGCACATTATAGATAATTATGAATTTCATTTAAAAGGCAACTGGCTTTGTAAAGCTACTTTTTTGAGAGGGTTTCATTGTGAGTTACAATTTATCTTTGAATGAAATGCAATGCATCTGTTACTACTTGGACCTGATTGATTCACTGCATGAGCTAAGACAATAGTTCTCAATCAATGTACCTTGGAAGGATGCAAAGGTGTTCCAGGCAGTACTTCAACTCATCAAGATGTTTGTCGAGTTTTACAAGAGGTTATATGAAAACCACTAGCAAAATCAGTACAAAGTAAAATTTCATATAATGACTTTTTCATATTGTTCTGTACACTATAAACTGAAGTTAAGTTCAATATTTATATTCCAATTGATTCATTTTTTCATGCTATGGTAAAAATGAGAAAGCAAGCAATTTTTCAGTACTAGTGCACTGTGACACTTTTGCATTATTATGTCTCATTTTGTAAGCAAGTTGGTTTTAAATGAGGTGAAACTTGAGGGTATACAAAACAGATAAGATTCCTGAAAGCGATACCATAGTCTGGAAAGGCTGAGAGCCACTGAGCTAAAGTGTTTAAAATATCCCCTGGTAGTTTTATTCTGAGACCTGCTGTGCTGGTGTCTCTTTGTATTTTAGTTATTTTAAATCTACAGGCAGTCCCCGAGTTATGTGGATCCGACTTACGTCAGATCCGCAGTTACGAACAGGGATTCTCTCGCCCCGGAGGACTGGAGCGGCTGAATCTGGATGCCAGCGGCTGAATCTGGATGCCAGTTCCAACTTACCTACAGATTCAACTTAAGAACAAACCTACAGTCCCTATCTTGTACGTAACCCAGGGACTGCCTGTATAGAGTTTTCTTCTGTTTCCCCAAGCCTTGTTGATTAGGGTACAGGCAATGCATCTATTTGTTATTGTTTCTCAAACTTTTGAGAGCAATTAATAGTTCAGATACTAAATAGCTAATCTATGTTTATCTAGCTACTTTGCCCTATGCTTTTCTGAACAACCTCAAATACATCAATTTCCATATGGATATCCCTCATATCTGTAGTTTATGACTTGTGTTGCACTGAAAATAACATTGCATAACAAAGGCAAAGTCCTTGTATAAACAAGGCTCCATTCACAAAGGCCTTAGTGAGGAAAATCTTCCCGATTCACTCAAATGGGTGTGTGCTCCCTAGTTGGACTATTTTATGAATCAGGCCCTGAACTAGCAGAGCTTGTATGAATATGAATGTGCTTTACTTTGAATGTAGTGGACCTACTCATCTATTGAAAAGAAAGCTCATGCTTAAATGCTTTATTGAATCACACCCTAAATAGGTAGATAAAGAAGCAACCCCTTCCCCCCCCCCAAAAAAAAGAAAGAAAGAAAAGAGCAGACATTTCACGGTAGGCTCAAGTATGGATGAAGGTGCTCCATAGTATCTTGGCAAATGTCGGGCAGCATATTGTATGGAAACATTCATCTCACACATCCTTGTCATTACACACAACCAGCTATCCTGAGCCATCTCTGCAACTTCTCCCACAGCTCCCCTCACACGCCCTTCTCCACAGTTGCATCACTCATTAAAGTCCATGGCAGGGTCAGGTGCATAAAGGGCTGAAGATCCAAATCCAGGACAGCTAATGAGCATGATGGGGGGAAAGGAGACAACTGCCCGGGGCCTGGCAATTCAAAGAGGCCTAGGGTTCCTGGTCACCACTGCTGCTACTGGGCAGCTCTTGGGGTTGCCTGGGGAGTCAGAAGTGCCGTGCCATGTGCTTCAGGTGGCTTTGAAGGCCGGAGGGGAGCGTGCTGCTGTCTGGACATTGCTGAGGACTGACTGGTGGGCTTTTGGGCTCACAGAGCTGGGTCTCCAGACACACCTTCCCCGGGGGCCCATGGAGACTCCCCTGATCAAATCCTGGAATGCCGGTTCCCTGTGCAAAAGCCCAAGTGAAATGTGTTCTGCCAGAGACTTCAAAACAGGGACTGAAGAAACTAACTCCTCCCCTCCACTGATTGGCTGAACAGAACCTACCTGACTGGGGTTACTAGGAAAATGGCCTGATGCAATCCCTGCACAGGATTCATGACCAATATATTAAAGTTAGTCAGGGGCTCACTTTGGGTACGTCTACGCTATACGGCTATTTTGAAATAAGCTAATCCGGAATAGTTATTCCAGAATAGCTTTTTTTGAAATAGCACGTTTACACTGCAGAAAAGCCTCAAAATTAGTCTGAGGCAGACTTCCCTAATGTAGCTGTGCTATCTCAATTTAGAGCCCCAGGAGGCATTGAGGAGGAATACATTAGAATGGTCCTGGTGAGGGGCTATTTCGAAAGAGCAGCAGTGGAGCGTCTATACGCGCCTTATTTAGAAATAGTTATTTCGGAATAGGCTTCATTCCTTGTGGAATGAGGTTTACAGATTTCAGAATAAGCCATTGGCTATTTTGAAATTATTTTGAAATAATGGAATGGCTTTGTAGACGGTCACATTGTTATTTCAAAATAACACTAGTAATCTCGAAATAATGGTGCAGTGTAGACGCACCGTATTTTCCCAGCACCCCACCTACCACCACCACCCCCATCTTCCTGTTCCCCTGAAGAGAGACACTGAAAACTTCTGGCCTTTAGGCCTGAAATATTTTACCCTAAGGCAGCAGAGAAACATAGTCACCTCTTAAAGAAACAACCGTGTACAATGGTACTGTACATACTATTGTGTCACATTTTTCCTACCAGCTAAGAATGAGCTCTAGATCACATGCTGCTTACGTCTGTATTTCTTTCCTTTGTTTTGGCTTTGCTTTGCTTTGCCATACCCTTCTGAGGTCTTTTGACATATGAAAGGATTTTACTAATGTCAAAATAAAGAGGTTTGATCGGGCACTTTTAATCTTGATTTAAGCTTTCACTCGGAGTTACCTACTTTAATCTCATGTGTCATTTTAGATTAATTTGTTATGCTAAATACTTGCCAAATAAATAACGAGCTTTCAAATTAGTCCATATGTAATAAGGCAAGGATTCAATTATTCTTTACACTATGAACATTTTTCAACATATCAAGGCCACTTTGAGAATATGATAGACATGTTTAGGAGTCTAGAAAGTCTCAGTATATCAGTTGTGAAATGTCATCATTTTCAACCACATTATTGACATAGCTGTATAGCAGTCTAAGATTATGAAGACTAAGGTTCAATTCTTCACAGGAATCCATGCAAGCAGATCTTTCAAATGTTCTTAATTTCCAGAGCTAATGTCTACTTTATTTCCACATTTAGCTATGCTTTGCATTTTGCCTGGGAAAAAGTCATTTATCTTCTATATATTTTAGAGCATTTAAAATGCTCACCCTCCACCTTCCTCTCTCTCTCTCTCTCTCTCTCACACACGGTCATGTTTACCCTCCATATCATATCTCTGCAGAACGGGGGAGAGGGTGAGACAACAAAGCAGGACAGCTTTCCCTGTCTTAAAGGGACAGTGTGTGGCTTCCCTCAGAAACTCACCTAGCAATAAGCAGAGCACACACTGCCACACACTCAGTCTATTCTACACTGCCTGTACTATGCACACATTGCCACACACACTCTCCCAGTTTGTGCCACAAACACTCAAACTAACAGATGTATTGGAGCATAAACTTTTGTGGGCAAAGACCCACTTCATCAGATGTATCTGACAAAGTAGGTCTTTGCCCATGAAAGCTTATTCTTCAATACATCTATTAGTCTATAAGGTGCTACAGGACTCCTTGTCACTTTTGCAGATCCAGACTAACACGGCTACCCCTCTGATATGTGACACACTCAAACTGTATCACAAAATCTGTCTCACACACTCTTTCACACTTACACACTCTTTCTCTCTCTCTCTCTGTAGCCCTTGCACCTAACTCCCCCCTCCCCCCACACACACACACCGGAAGGAGTGGGGGAGGCGAGCAGGCCCATGACCATGTACCAAAATTTTTGAAGTTGCCCACCCTGTGAAAATTATTGCCCGCCCCTGTTTTAGAGAGTTTCTCTGTCTATTTGATCAGACTATTTGAACAGTAAGAGCTAGGGCTACCAAATTTGGTATATAAATTCCTCTTATCATAACTTAAAGCTACAGAAGGCTTTGGTTGTGCCAAGAAAATGGGAGGTGCCTGGAATGTGATTGCTTCTCATAAAACCAAACAGAAATGAAACAGAAGCGCCAAAACACATACATAATTGCCATAACTGAATGAACATTGAAAGACACTGAACCAAGATTGGCTAGACAAAATACGATGCACCTGGAATTATTTCTCAATAATCCTTACAGAAAAGAAATAAATTAGAGAAATTTGGAGTAGTGCTCTCTTTTGGCACAGCTACAGCAGTGCTGAAGATTTGAAAACTAGAAGAAAATATTATTGGAAACCAAATTGACTATAGCCCTTTTTGGTTAAAGCATAATGAATGGTAATAGTTTCAGAGGGATAAAGAAACAAAATACTCTTGATGGAATTCCCAGATCGCGGATCAAGCATTGCTAGATAAATCTGCTAGTATCAGAAATAAAGGCACATGCACCTGAGTTTATGAAAGGAGACCTTCCTATAAAGGAATGACTCTCCATTCATTTCAAGTTTCCCACATGATGACAGTGTATAGTGTCTGATCAATTTTGCGTGATAATTATTTCCATTTCAGCAGCAACTACCGGCTTCAAATGAGACTGGAGCCCCAGTGTGACAGGCATTTGTGCACATAGATAAAGACAGCCACTGCCCCCAAAGAGTTTCATATTTGAACAGTCAAGAGAGAGAATGGTTGGGAGAGAAAATGGGGACACAGAAAGGTGAAATCACTTACCCAAGGTCTCACTGTTAGTCACAGACACTGCTGGGAAGAGAAACCAGGCCTCCCGGACCCAGTCCGGAGCCCTGTCCATTTGACAAGCTGCCTCTGTCATATAATGGACCTCGGCGTGTGGGCCTTGACAGTTTGAGAGGTATGCATATTCGAGTTCCACAGGTAACTTCATGGCAAGGTCATAGCCCAAGAAAGCCCAGTCATCTGGGTGAGCACATGCAAATAATTCATAAACCCCCCACAGAGAAACACACCAAGGCCACTCACAAGAATGTTGAAAAAATATTTTTAAGAACAGAAGCCACCGGAAATATATTGTTCCTAGCAGTTCTCCACAGGTTTTATGTTGCTTTTAGGCTGATAGAGTGAAAAAATGGTGTTTGAGGGCACAAGATTAAATAGCAAGTCTGTCATTTGCTTATACTTCCAACTATTCATAGATTTCCTGGAGCTTACGGCCACGTGAAACTACTAGATCAGTCTGTGCTCATAGGCCATTTCACTCACTTACCAATTACTTACTCATTTAGTCCTAGGAGACTAGACTGTTGTGTGCAACATGCAGAGAACAAGGATATCGAGTTTCCTAGAATGACAAGGAATTGCCTAGATGAAATATGCCCAGATGATCTCAGCAATCCATGCTGCAGAAGAAGTCGACACTCTCTTCCCTGAAGACATTACCAATCTGACCCACCAGGGAAAATTCTTTCCTAACACCAAAAAGAGTGACTAAGCACCTGAGCATGACTCACCAGGCAGACTTCTAAGGAAAATGATTCTCTGTACAACCTCAGAGAACTGGTCCACACTGTCTGATGTCCCATTTCCAGCTGTGGTTCTCATGCTACCGAAGATTGCAAGGAGACAGAAAGAGGAATTGTAAGTAAGCCTTCAGCACTTAACCTTATTCTGCTAATTCAGACACTTTTTGTCCCTCGTCTTCATAGTAGCAGATCACCTTATTAATATATATCTACTCTTCAAGATTCAATATAATGGAAACTGAAAACCCAAGTGAAATGTCTTAGGTCGGGGTAGCCAACCCATTTAACAAAGAGACCTGAAACAGCAGCAGAAAAAATGCGAAGAGCTGCACCAGAATTGTCAAGAAAGAAAGCCCCACCCCCCCACAGACTTGTAAAGCAAAAAAAAAAAAAAAAAAAAAAAAAGGCTGCTTAAGAAAGAAGCTTAGACTTTTTGGCTATTTCAGGCTCCCCTCTTGGGTGCCATTTTGAATCGCCACCCGGTGAGCACAGGGAAGCCAGAAGGGAGCCGGGGTAGGAGGGGGAGCGGGGGGACAGGAGAGGCTTTGCGAGCTGTACTTTTGGGGGAGAACTCATGAGCCATGGGTGTCAGCCGACGGTCAGGGCAGTGTGTGTGTGTATGTTTCCGAGAAAAGGTTTAACGTCCGTGTCTTTACTGCTAGGACCGGGGTCCCGTCACAGAGGGTGGCCAGCAGGCCAACAGACGCCCCTTTATATAGGAAGAGCTTATTACACCTTAGATTTTAGCTGCTAGAACACAGGGTTCCTTTGCATCGGGCAGCCTGGGAAAGGCTGAAAGGTGCCCCAACGGATCTGTCACCTGGGAGTGACACAGATCCAAACGCCCAAGCTCTTCCTATGCCTGTCCCTTTATGACCGGCTGAAGTTCTTTTAAATTGTGCTTGGTTCTATTACAGCAACTGAAGGAGTCAGGTTAAAGCTTAAACAGTTACAGGTTTATTAAAAGACTTATAAAAGCATATGGTTACAATGGCTATTGCTCTCTTTCTTAACTGTTAACAAATAGAGATTTTAAAAATGGTTACAAAGAAAATAAAGATAGAAAATAGAAATAAAGATAGAAAATAGAAATAATGATACCAAGTGACAGCTTCATCTTTAAAGAGCTCTAAGTTTGTGTGTACACTTAAGACAAAGGACCACATCCAGGTACAATTTTTACCCCTTTCTGTGCCTCTCGACTCCAGCGTGTCAGGCCAGGGCCGGTCTCTCAGTTCCTAGGAAAGACGAATACGAGGTGGGCATCCCCTCTGGAACCTCGGAAGATCAAACACCTAACCCGGCCAGCAGATAGATGGTAGATTGACACTCAAAGTAAATGTACTGCTGGACCCATCTTTATACCCCTGGGGGCCTGTATCCTCTTTCTTATCTAAGAGGCCAAATTGTACTGGTCCGTTTTGTGGCGCCAGTTCTTACAAGCAAGTTTCAAGTTAATTTACACTTGCAAGAGAGGAAAATAGCTAAATTAGGAGTACCGGATATTCTTTTACTGGGCGAGAGATTCCTCCCCCCGCGGACGGCTGTGTGTTCGTATCAATATGGGTTAAGTCAGGGACACTCCTTGGCAGCCTCTTGGTCAGCAATTGGCGTGTCTCTGTTTACAGCCATTCACAGTCACACAGCCTGGACCTTCTGCTCTGTGTGCCCTGCATGCTCCAGGCAAGCAAAAATGGATGTTACAAGGGGGGTTCCTGTCTGGCTACAATGGGTTGGCCATGTTTACACTCCTGGGAAGATTGATGCTGACACAATCAATCTTCTGGAGTTCAGTTTAGCAGGTCTAGTTAACACCTGTTCAATCAAACTCAGAAGATGTCCCTGCTCCTGTGAGGAGTAAGGGAAGCTAATGGGCAAATTTGCTCCCAATAGTCTCCCATTGTGAGTATGGTGGAGACACTAGAATTCATGTACGTCAGCTCCAGCTATGTAACGAATGTAGCAGGAGTTGCGTATCTTGATTTGACCTTCCTCTTTAATGTAGGCTTGTCCTTAGACCCCAACATTAAAACTATGACAGTGTGGTCACTTCCCTGATACAAAGCCCAATTTGTTCCAATTGAGTAGTGGACTCCTGTGACTTGGTTGACCAGGAGTAGGGCTATCTATTGACTGCATCACTGCAAAATCCAGCTCCCAATTACATCATGTACAGACCTAAAGTTTGCAATTATTCAGAACTAGCTTGGCATCCTCCACTCCCCTTGCACTTTATTTTCTATTAAAAATGGTTTTAATTTGGAGAGAAAGAAGATCCTTTAGCTCAAGAGAAGCCCGTGCATTAGATTTAGAACCCTGGCCTTAAAATTGTACATATACTGCATTTTTAGTCGACTTGCTCTCTGCCTTCTCCATTTCTTTTCACCAACAGTATTGCTGTTTATTTATTGATTTTTTTCAGTGGGTTTAAAGGTGGAGAGAGTGCAGATTCCTACCCATCCATGGCTTCCCACACGCAGCCTCACCAGAACATAGCCCCTGACATTAGCAATCTGCTATCATGGGAATGAACATTGCCTGCTATTTCTATCTGCATGGCAAAAAGAGCAAATGGGGGAAATCTAAGTTCAGGGCAGTCATCTGAGGGGAAAGACTGAAATGCACTGAAATCTACATTTTAGCTCCAGGCACAAAACAAACAGCATTGCTTGCTTCATTTCAAATGTGAAAGTTTGATTTTTGCTGCAAAGCTTAAAAAAATGAGTGGATCAGAATCTTTTTTTTAATAAACATAATTTTCAAGTATAATGATGCTTAATTCAGTATTTTTCTTTTATTAGCAATATGGTGTCACTGAAATTATATCTAAGCAAGCTGCATGTGTGTTGGCAAATGAGGATTTATTTTGCAGGAGGTTTGTAGTTTAAAAAAATGGATTTGGGAGAAGCTGGCAATAATAAAAAAATATTGATTGCACTTGGAAATGTTACAAGGAATAAACTAATTACAAGAGTCTAAGTGGATCTGTCCAAGAAAGAGTAACCAGTCTGTGAATCAATCATAGAATAATAGAACTGGAAGGGATTTAGAGGGATCATCAAGTCCAGTCCTCTACCCTCATGGCAGGACCAAGCACAGACGATATCATTCCTGATAGATGTGTATCTAACCTGCTCTTGAATATGAATGAACAGATAAAATAAAAACCACAGGAAGAGCCCAGATGTATAGAAGTGGGAGATTTTCATTACATAGACACAGACTGGAATATATTACAGGAAAGATATGTGGCTTTGGTACAAAGTTGCTTTGAAACTCAATAGACTATGTGTGAGCAACAGCCAGTAAAGACGGAAGCACTATTATTATGTTTGGTAATAAGTCAATCAGGGAAATATCAAAGGAATGAGAAATATGAATAAAAGGTATTTCAATCCTTTTGTTAGGCAAAACTCTCTTCTCCCAAACTGACTTAGGGAGTTTTGCCTGTGCTGAGATGTAAAACTGAGGAACAATTTCTGGACTTGGCCTTCCATTTCTTACATAGTCTGGCTAAAATATCATGCATCACCACAGGAACAGATAGCCAGATGGGAACAGTTTGTCCTGAAAATGGTCCAGGTCCTGTTGCATTTTCTTCTATGCTGCAAAAGACAAGCTTGCTATTCAAACTCCTGACTTGCAGAAATGTCAGTGGTAGAAACTTTTCCATCACACTAAGAAATGTGGTGGCAAAAATCCCTAAAAGGATGAAAAATGCATGGAATTCTCTTACTTGGCTCCTTTATCAAGTAGCCTGTCTTGAAAACTCTTGGTACGCCTCCAATCTTGGCAGCAGGAATTTGGGGAAAAAACAGCAGAAGAATTAGTTATGAATCAGGGAAAAAAGATCCCTAAACTATTAATTCTATTTTTAGAAAGTGGTGACTGCCACATCAATGGATAAAGCACATCCCTGCAAGGGGATGAACTAGATCATCTAAAAAGTATTATCTGTATCTAGCTTTTATCATTCTATTTAAAACAAAAACACTTGGGGGAAGTTGTGGCACAGGGAACTGTAAGTAGTAATCCTGCAGATGCCCTGTGGGTATGCTTGGCATGAAGAGGAGCCAATGAGCTAGTGCAATAAATTAGTATATCCACATAGAATACAAGATGAAAGCAAAGTTCTGGAGAACCCTCAGCACCTCGTTTGAGGTAAATACAGAACCCCTCCTTCAGAATCCTCAACACTGTCAGCGGGGCTGCCCAGATGGAATATCTCAAGAGGATTAAATTACATATTACACTCTAGAACAATTTACCAAGAGTCGCGGGGATTCTCCATCTCTGGCCATTTTAAGTTGACTGGATTTTTTCCATAACAGATCTGCTCTGGGGAATGATATGGGGATGTTCTGTGGCCTGTGTTATGCACAAGGTCAGACTAGAGGATCACAATGGTCCTTTTGGCTTTGGAATCTACCAAGCCTCTTCCCTGAATCGTAAAATGGAGCTCCCAGAGAAGATAAAGGAGAACTAAGTGCAGGATGGTCCTGAAAAAGCTAGCTCCTACTACTGTGAATCTTAGAAACAGGGATGTGGGTACTTTCCTATCTCAACAACAGAGTTCTCTAGCACTTCCAGGGGCTCAAAAAATGCCAGCAGTGCTCAGTAAATGCTCAAAGGTTTAGCAAAAAGTGTCATATTAGAATAATCTCAGGGGATATGTGAATTTATAACCTCACCTATCTGGTTGGAGGAATGCAGCATTACAGCTGTCCATTAAGATGAGCAGGGAAACTTATCTACCAGCTTATGCTTGTATTCCTTTTTAGTTTTATCTTGTCTTTCCAGAGTGAAGTGATTTGTGTCCCCTACTTGTTAGAGAAAACTAAGGTCCTTATCTTGCCAACAGTTATACGTATCAATAGAAATACAGTGAAGCATGTGCATACATGTCTACAGGTTTGGGGCATCGCTGTGCACAATGGTTAAAATGAAGAACACACTAAGTTACCTCCCTCATCCGGTAAGGGCCCTGTACTCTCTCTGATCACCCTTTTATTGCTAACATGCCTGTAGAAACCTTTCTTGTTACCCTTCACATTGCCAGCCGCAATTCCAGTTGTGCTTTTGGCTGCCTGATAGCTCCCCAGTATTCTCAAACAATGTATTTATACTCCTCCCTAGTCATCTGTCCAAGTTTCCACTGCTTATAAGCTTCCTTTTTGTGTTTAAGCTCACAAGGATTTCCCTGGTAAGCCAAGCCAGTCATCTTCCATATCTGCCTTTCTTATTGTGCATCAGGTTAGTTTCTTTCTGTGCCTTCAATAAGGCTTCTTTAAAATACTGCCAGCTCTCCTGGACTCCTTTCTCCTTCATGTTAGCATCCCAGGAGATCCTGCCCATCAGTTCTCTGAGGGAGTCAAAGTCTGCTTTTCTGAAGACCAGAGTGTCTATTCTGCTACTCTCCTTTCTTCCTTTGGTCAGGATCCTGAAATCTACCATCTCATGATCACCTTTAAATTTAACCCAGACACTCTCAACAGGCTTTTCTCCCCCTATACAATGGAGCTCTGAGCAATCATACTGGTCTCTTACATACAGTTCAACTCCTCCTCCTTTTCTCCCCGCCTGTTCTTTCTGAACAGTTTGTACCCTTCCACAACAGTGCACCAGTCACATGAGTCATCCCACCAAGTCTCCGTTATTCCAATCAAACCATAGTTCATTGACTGTGCCAGAGCTTCTAATTCTTCCTGTTTGTTTCCGAGGCTTCTTGCATTCATTTACAAAGACCTCAAATAACTAGCTGATTGCCCTAGCTTCTCCATTCGAATCAGCATCTACACAGCAATTCTGTTATTTCCAAATAAATACAAAATAACGGATGGCTTATTCTGACTTCTGTAAACCTCATTCCACAAGGAATAATGCCTATTCCAAAATAGCTATTTTGAAATAGCAGTAGTGTGGATGCTCCACTGCTGCTATTTTGAAATAGGTCCTCACCAGGGTCATTAATAATTAATAATTACTCCCCAGTGCCTTCTGGGGCTCTAAATCAATGTAGCATGTTCACATTAGGGAAGCCTGCCTCAGACTAATTTTGAGGCTTCCCTGTAGTGTAGACATGCTATTTCATAATGAGCTATTTCAGAGTATTTCTTCCAGAATAGCTTATTTCAAAATAAGTGTGCAATGTAGATGTGCCCTAGTTGGCCTACTGATCTCATGCTTTTTTTTTCCCTTCACTGAGCCCAGATATTGTATAATCTACACTTCAAGAATAAGATGTCAAAGCTATACCACTGAAATAAATAAATGATGCAAAACTGGTGTAATTAGGGAGATTAGGCCATTGAATTCTTTGTATATGGACAGGTTACCCACTCCTAGCACGTGAAAAATAAGAAGCTGAAAGGACAAAGTCAAACGTCAGTACACTTCAAAGTCAGAAGTTAATATTCAATGAAAAAAAACAACCAAATGAGACAGAGTGGGTGGCATGAGAGAGGAAATTTGTATTTAATACATCATATCCTAGGTGTCTAGGGTTTCTCTCTTATGAGAAGCAGCTTGGTTTTTTTTAAAACCATCTTGATGGCAAACAAATTGGGTGACAATTGAGACCAACATTTATAAAAGGCGGCATGCTACTTTTAATTAATTTAGCCTGATTTGATAGACTAAATTCCCTGCACCATATAATGGACTGGTTGTTTCTTAATAAATTAACCTTACAGGTCGCTTACATTTGGGGATTTTCTTCTGTCATTATAGATCCATAAAACTTAATAGCCAGAGCTATTTGCCTAAGTTCAACTAAGAAGAATAAAATAAAGTGTTAATTATTGTTCACTATCATGAGAGTTTATGGAGAGCAGGTGTAGGGAAATATAAGCAGCCCTAAATGAAACATTGTTGAAAAACTTACAGTGTTCCCTCTTTGACCACAGGCCACAACATCAATATTTTGATTCATTATTATTTTGTTAATTTCAAAGAATATATGGACTGATTCTGAATTCAATAGCACTTGATGAATACTTTTTCATTGAAGTCAAGGAGTCTATTTTGGGGCTAAACATTTACTCAATTGAAGTAAATGTATCAGCATCTATCTAGGGTACTCATATGGCCACATAGAGTCTGCGTATCTGACAATCTTTAATATATTTATACTCACAACACCCTAGGGAAGTACGGAAATGCTATTACCCCATTTCACGTAGGAGAGCTAAAGTGCAGCTCTAGGCTTCTGAAAGGGGCAAGGGAGAGTTTAGAATAACAGTTAATCCCATTTCCTCTGCCCTCCCCACTTGCCAGAGAACTGAGGCAGGTGGAGAGAAGAATGCATGTTCCAGCTTTAGTGGGGTGGCATAGATCTTGGTCTATGTCATTGAGATGCTATTATGAAGGGGTACTGTAAACAGGATTTCCATTGATTTATTTATTCTGAGATTTTTCTATTTTACTAATACCTGCCTTTCCTCAAGACAACCTGGGATATTACTGACCAATAGAAGCAGTGACGGGCATCTCAGAGGTAGACTGAATTCTGATTGAAGAGAAAGCAGAATGAGAAGTAGATACCTGCTAGCATATGAAGTCATCAAGGCAAATCAGGTTAGGATAAAAGAGAGACAAAGGGCCAGTATGGGCACAGGGAAGCTCAGTGGTATTGAAATTGGCTCCCATTGATGTCAATGGGCTTTGGATCAGCATCCCCCAGCTGTGATTATTTTGTCACTTTAGGGTTTATTCATGACATACATTGGGATAACTAAGTGCAGACAATTAATACGGCTAAATAATGTCATTCCTTAGACCTCTTTTCTAAGACTGTCATTTCTGTTATTTTTCAGTCAGTCCAAAATTACAGAAGAAAAAAAAGAGAGACATAATATCAATGAGATAATACACATTAAAAGAGACTTCAATAGAGATTAAAAAGGAAAAAAAATCAGAGACCATTAATATATAATTTTCTCCTTAACTTTTTTTTTTAAATTAGGTTTCCTATTGGAAAGTGTTTAGAAATTACCTGAGGAATTAGAAAATCAGATACAATTTTACGACAGAGAAAAAGAGGGTTGGAATATATTAGCAACCTAATTATGAACTAACCATTAAAAGGTGCTCAGTGCTAATGGGCCACAGAGGTCTATGTCCTGATGATTAATAATCTGTGGGGTAGGGGTGGGGTGAGACAAGCTTTTGACCTTACACAGCGCTCTTTTTCAACACTGCATACATGAGTAAGAATGAAAGGCTGATAGGAGGCAGCCTTGTTCAGGGAAGGTAAGAATCGGGATTCCTGTGCACTGATGGCATTTTCATCATGGAAATGACTTTTTTGGTGAACACAATAAGTAGATCCACTTAGTATTAAGGCAGAAATAGGCTTCTAGTGATCATCTTCTACAATGCCACTGGTATAAATAGAAAGCTGTGCTTGGCCTCTCTCACGCTGAGACTGAGACAAAGCAGCTACCAAGAACAGGAATGTGAAAAGAATAGACGGGGGGCCATTAATTTATTTTAAAAAAAGAATAAGTTTGCACAGTAGGATGTGTCTGACTATTGCCGGCAGTTGAGAAATTAGACCAATCCTGCAAAATGCTCAGTTGCTTCAAAGGCCACTGAATGAATAGGATTTGGAGATGGTTAGCAACTGGATAGGGTATTCAGCATTTCAGAGTTTGGAACCTCATGAGATGGTGCGCTAATTGTAAAGGGTTCAGTCCTCTATCTTCAGCCAGCATTATGGATCCTTCATGAACCACAAGATTCTCCCTTTGTTGTGTGGAGGATGACCAAAAAATGTCAGAGCTAATCTTGGGGAAAGAAAGAAAGAAAGTCCTCAGTCCTCTGTTTTGTAGTTATGCATATCAATGAAAATGTCCATTGAAATAAAGGTAATATTTGTCACTGGATTATCCTCAAGATAACTTTCTGGCTATTCATGGTCTCACCTATAGCTTCCTGGAATGGATTGTGGATACTAGGATAACCACAGTCACAAGCACCTTGATTTTGGGCAGGTTCCAGGATCTGGTCCCATCTGAATAGGGCATTGCTGCCCTGAAAGAATTGTGGATGCCTCAGTCTCCCTCTAAGGGTATGTCTACACTGCAATGCTATTTCAAAATAACTTAGGAAAGACGTTGTTGAGCAAAAATAACAAACAAAAAAATAAAACTAAAAAAGTGCTGCCCTCCCTTTCAGAGCCACGTGTGGCCCAAACAGGCTTCCGTCGGCTGCACCGTCAAATCTCGCTGTGCCAAGCAGTGCCCTGCCCAGACAAGGAAAAAAGGTCAGAGCAGGGGACCATGGGAAGAGCTGCGGGTGCAGGAGCTGTAATTTGTCCTTTGAAGACTCGCATGTGGCTCGTGAGCCATGGATTGGCCACCCCTGGTCTAGTGGCACAATTGTGGGACTGAGACCTCGAAACTGCTAAACTCTAATCTAGGCTCTGACACTTAATCTTTCTGTATCAGCTGGAGAATGGTGATAATAATGTTTATCCACTGCACTGAGGTAATGATTACAAAACAGTTTATACAACAAGGAGTCCTGTGGCATCTTAAAGACTGACAGATTTATTTGGGCATAAGTTTTTATGGGAAAAAACACTTAGTCAGATGCAGGGAGTGGAAATCTGTTAGTTTTTCAGGTGCCACTGGACTCCTCGTTTTGCAGATACAGATTAACACAGCTACCCCTTTGAAACTAATTTATGTTAGTAAAGCGCTGTTTAAACATTAAAGTCCATTGTGATGTACAGAATCCCCTTTGACATCTTGGTTCACAATAGCTCTGGATCATGACTAAGCCCTAGTCTACACTTATCTGGAAATAATAAGCAGAGCATCCACACTACCAAGCCGTTATTTTGAAAGAAATAATAACTCTTGCTTTCCTGGGGGAATAAGCTTATTTTGAAATAGTTATTTGGGGAGGTATTATTTAAAAATAACTTATTTTGAAATAAAATGCAGGACAATGTAGCACTTTAAAGACTAACAAGATGGTTTATTAGATGATGAGCTTTCGTGGGCCAGACCCACTTCCCCAGATTTGATCTGAGGAAGTGGGTCTGGCCCACGAAAGCTCTTCATCTAATAAACCATCTTGTTAGTCTTTAAAGTGCTACATTGTCCTGCATTTTGCTTCAGCTACCCCAGACTAATACGGCTACATCTCTATCATTATTTTGAAATAATTTCGTAATGTAGACATGTCCAAAGGTTGCCTGTACATACACATTAGGATAATTATATGATCACTTACTATTTTGGGGGCTGTTTCATTTGTTGCAGAAATTGGAAGGTGAATCAAACTGAGGATCAAAGGAAGAGAAAGAAGGGTGCCCAGTCAATAAAGCTGAATGCTACCCAGGAGAACTTGATTCTCTCCATGCCTCCGCCAGCAAGCTCCTGGGAGGCCAGGCTCAGCACTGAACCTAACATTTTCATAGTTTGCCACTGTGTGTTTCTCAGTTTCTAGGTGCTCATCCTGTGGCTGGATTACCACAAGTGTAACTGAAGTCAAGTGGAGCTCTGCTTTGACCATATAAAGTGGTATAACATTGTTATATGCAGTACAGGGTCCAGAGGGTGTCGGTTAGATAGAGTCAGTGCCTTCCAGATGACTGTTGGCTAAGTGCACTGGAGGTAATAAAATCTAAAGCAGTCCAGAGGACATGATACTTAGGCAGATGGTATCCATGGGAATGAAATAAAAGTGGGGAAGGAGTTTGGGCGGAAAGAGATCTCTGAAACGCTCAGAAAATCAAAATCAGTTAAAGCATCCGTGGTTATCAGTAAACAGCATCAACATGCAAATATATTTGCAAAGGCATTAGAGACAGAAGTGCGGGAAGGATGCGGGGGTAGCAGAAGAAAGAAAAGAGATCATTTCTGCTGTTGGTAAAATACGTATTTATTTTACTAGCAACAAGGAAACAAAATCTAGAACCTCTGCACATTACGCCAGTTTTAGGCTGATGATGGTTGTGGTGGAGTTACTGTAGCATAAAACTGTTGTAATGGAGGGGAGACCCTGAATCCCACAGTTTCTGAGAGAAAAAGAAAGGGGGAAAGAATTCAAAGCCAATGCAGTGCTAATACACAGGTGACTTCTCTTTATATAATCAGTGTACTGTAAAGTGTCCATTTTATAGCTGAATGCTGCATAGTTCCCATAATTAAGAAATAATAGTCTGAGATGCAGAATGGGATTTTCCTTGATTATTTTGTTTGCACATCAGCTTTCTCATCATGAACCAATGTGGAATTACACACGACAGGCCATGTGCTGTTTGTGAGAGAACCGTCTGCTCAATTCCCTGCGAGGATTGTGATGCCACTTATGCAGGGGAGGCAGGAAAGGAATTACACAGTCAGAACAAAAACACAATGAGCTTTTGAAGAAGAGTAGTAACCTCAGCACTAGGAATTGCTGCTTTCTCTATTAGGAGCTGGAATAAAATATTGCACAACAGAAACAATTTGAAGTGTACACAAGTTTGACTGGGTCTAGAAAACCCAGGTAGCTGTGTTACATAGTCTTCTGTGCCACCTACTCATGTTTTATCTATTAACTATTTTGTGTATTTTCTGACATTTTCACATTTCTTATAATTGTAATTGCCAAGCACAGGATCGTGCTGTGGAGATTCCAACTTGGGCTGATATACGCTTAGCACTGCATGAGGCTGACATTTACTCTTCCACCTGTGAAGTCCCATTCAAGACCTGTACAATCTTTATGCTGCTTAAACTGTCCGGCTGTGTCTACACTGGCATGAATTTTCGGAAATGCTTAAAACAGAATAGTTTTCATTATAAGTATTTCCGGAAAAAGATTGTCTACATTGGCAGGCTGCTTTTCCGGAAAAGCCCTTTTTCTGGAAAAGCATCTGTAGCCAATGTATACGCGCTTTTCTGGAAAAGAGCCCCGATCGCGAAAATGACGATCGGGGCTCTTTTCCGGAAAAGACTACTGGGCTGTCTACACTGGCCCCTTTCCAGAACAGTGTGCTGGAATAAGGATTTATGCCCGAGTGGGAGCAGCATAGCTTTTCCGGAATAGCGGCTGATTTTGTACAGTAGAGATTCGTTGCTTTTCCGGAAATTCAAGGGCCAGTGTAGACAGCTCGCAGCTTATTCCTGAAAAGCGGCTGATTTTCCGGAATAAGTGGCCCAGTGTAGACACAGCCTCCATGTATACACGTTTGTGTGAAGTCCTGGAATTAAGACAAATATCATTTTGGCACTTGACGTGGAAAGAAATGTGCATTTTGGTATAATGCTTTACTATTATTTATTTGTATTGTAGTAGAACGTATGTGTCCCATTCAGGGGCCAAGATCTGGTTGTACTAAGCAATGCACAAACACACCCAAATCTGATAATTCTCTGATAAACTCTGCTACGTCATTTTTTGTTTTACTTTATAACTTGGTAAAACTGAAAGGTTTGTTTGTTTTTCTAATGTCAGGCAGAGATTGTGAATATTTAAAAAATACCTAAGATTTTGAAATATCCTACTGCATTCATAGCCAGCAAACTTTCAAACTGTGGCTCTTAATTTCATGTTATGTAGCTAGAGAACTGCAGACGGGTTGTATCTTCTAGTTTTTTATTAGCAGGCAATGACACCAATTTGAATTTTTACCTATGTAAGTTTTCATATTCTTTGCTGGGGGAAACAGTCTGCTAAATGTGCACAATAACCTCAGTGGTGTAATTGCAGAATTACGTGTCATTATTTGTAAAACTGAATGCTGGTGATTTTTGTCTGTGGTGAAATATTAAAGATGTTGTAAACAAGAACAGGATACTTCGAATGAATTAGTGCTTGGATGCGAGAGTCAGAAACTATATTTAAATTATATGCAGGTTGCTACTCAGACCTAAAATACGAATGGCAATCTAGAGTTAATAATTGAACTTTCACTGATCTCTAATGAGTGACCCCATTATTGAGGGGGTACCACAGAATAAGGTGTGGAGATAAGTATTTATTGTTAACAAATTGTACATGTTTGAAAGAAGTGGAAGGAACAATTGTCCTGAATGGTGTCCAGACACAGCTGTCATCTGTCACAGGGCGTGCTGTCCCTTTAGTGGTAGGTCTGGGTTCAGCATACTTACAGGACAGGCTTGCTGGGAATTCTGCTTCCCCAGGGACCATTAGGTATCAGGCTAGAAGCCAGGCCTAAGTGGAAACAAAGCAGGATTTGGCTTGATTTTCCCCACTGCAAGTGGGTAGTGGTAGAATGAAGTGCTTAAGGGGTGAAGTCACTGGTAGTGATGCTCTCAGGGGAAGCCCAGTGCTGAAATATTATTAGAAGAGAAGGAAAAACCAAGAAGTGGGGTAAGAAAACAGTTGGTGACAGGGCTGGCCTTACCATGAGGCAAACTGAGGCAGCCGCCTCAGGTGCCAGATTGTAGAGGGGAGGGGAGCGCCACTAGGGCCCAGAGTGTAGAAAATTGTATCAGCTGCTGGTGCATCTGTATTCTCTCTGCTCTAGATGCACAGAGATGGGGGAGTGCTGTGCTGGAGGAAGGAGGGCACAAGAGACATAACGGGCAGGCAGGAGAAAAGGTGGCATGGGGGCATCATTTGAGGTTCCCCGCCTCAGGTGCCAAAATGTTGTGGGCCGGCCCTGGTTGGTGAGACTGTTTGTAAGACCTGGACTAAGAGAAGGAAAAAAGCAGGCTAAGGGAGGTGCGGGGGGACAAGGGTAACAGTTTGGGCTTGGGGCTCAACATGAACATGTGCTCTTGTTCAGGGCTGCAAGCCGAGACTGCCAGCAGAAAGCCTCTTTGGCATTTGAGTGGGGGAAGAGACAGTCTGTTTTAATGTGCAGCGAGGCTCTCTGGCCTAGGCAGGGCAAAGTGTCTGTGAGGAGAAGGGCTTAGCCTGGTGACGACAATGCATTGTTTCGAAGAGGAAGAGCCTCTTGTTTGGGAAGAGGGTCAAATCCCTAAGTCAGTGAAGTAGCTGACTGCCTGAGGAGAAGGCCCAGCTGCACCTGATATGGAAGCATGGTAACACACTCAGGGTATGTCTACACTACCACCCTAGTTCCAACTAGAGTGGTTAATGTAGGCAACCGGAGTTGCAAATGAAGCCCGGAATTTGAATTTCCCGGGCTTCATTTGCATCTTGCTGGGCGCCGCCATTTTTAAATCCCCGCTAGTTCGGACTCTGTGCCGGCGGCTACACACGGCACGGAGTAGGTAGTTCGGACTAGGCTCTCTATTCCGAACTACCGTTACTCCTCGTGGACCCTACTGTTCTGCCCTGCCCCTCCCCAACAAAATGCCAGGGGGTTTAAAAATGGCGGCGCCCGGCAAGATGCAAATGAAGCCTGGGAAATTCAAATCCCAGACTTCATTTGCAACTTCGGTTGCCTACATTAACCACCCTAGTTCAAACTAGGGTGGTAGTGTAGACATACCCTCACTGTCCATGTGCCCACCTGACTGCCAAGTGTTGGGAAAGAGAAGTCAGGGACCTGTTGCTCCCCACAACCTCTTCAGCAGATACAGAGGGAGCAGGCTGCACCCTACCGTTCTGTCCTGCCCCTCCCCAACAAAATGCCAGGGGCACAGTCTGGTTCTAACAGAAGTTCCCATCCCTCAAGAGTTTAAAGGGATCTATTAAGCATCTAATTCTTTAAAGAGCTTTTCTTATCTATGCTGTGAGTAGTACCACTGGGGAGCTGCTCTGAGCATACCACTGTTCTTTGGAACAGTGCTTTGGAGTAGGGATGCAATAGTATAGTCAATTAACCGATAAGCAAAAGCTTATAAGTTAATGCTATAGACTACACGCATTTCCCCCCCACAGCCCTTGCCAGTTAATTTTTAGCAGGCTGGACAGCAGCCCAGCTCAGTCCCAGCTTGCACTGGGTCCTGGACCTACCCCCGCTGCAGCTCTGCATTTAAAGTGTATTAGGAGCCAGGTGGGCAGGCAGCCCGGCTCAGTTCCGGCTTGTGCCGTGTCGGGGAGCTCAGACCTGCCCCCCGGACAGGGGCTGCCCAGGGACTATAGAACAGTTGACTAACCAATAAGAATTCATGAGGTTAATCCGCTATTCAATTAACTAATAGTTAACATCCCTACTCTGGAGGTCTCTGTTAAGAACCAAAGCAGGTTCTCGTCCCATCAGTGACTCTTCACCTTTTCAGCCTACCAGGGTACCGCCTTCAGGAGTCTGTTTTGCCTTCTGTACCCATGTTTCACTTCATTTAAAAACTACTTGCTTACAAAATCAGACATCAAAATATGAAAGTATCACACCCACTATGACTGAAAAATGGCAACTTTCTCATTTTTACCCATATCATTGTGACATCATTATGGAAGCTGGAATATAAACATTGTGCTTGCATTTTACTTGTCAGCCTCGTCTAAAGCCCAGTCTCCACAACCCAGGGCTGAAGGCGTACCTTAACTTTGCTTGGCCCCTTCTTGTGGAGGCCTCAGGCAATTGCTTGGCTTCACATCCCTAATGTCAGCCCTGTACTTGTGAGCCCCCAAAGCTATCCTGCATCCCCCCAGGGGTTGCAATCCTCAGGTTGAGAAATACTGATCTAGAGGAGTTCTGAACCCCCTGAAAACCCTTGCATAACCCTAGAAGTCTGCCAGGCTGACAGCCTTTCCGGACCCCTGGGCAAGGCTGGGGTGGGGGGCTGTTTCGCATCCCTGGAAGAGGTGGGGCCTTGAGCAGAAGGGGTGAGGCTGAGGTAACCAGCCCCCAGCATCTCCCGGACCATGGTGTGCCCCCCCATTCCTTAATGCTTCCCAGAGCATGCTGAGTGGTGCTCTGCAAGTGGTTTAAAGGGCCGGAGACTCTATCCACCACCGCTGCCACACTAGTGGTAGCCGGAAGCTCTGCACCGTTTTGTATCATCCAGACCTGGAGCAGTTGTCTGTCTCCTTTGCTCCCACCCTCCCTCCTTCTGTCAGAAGGCCTGGCCAGAGTACCCGTATCCCTGGCTGAGAGCCACTGTCCTATACTACAAGAGCAGGTCGTTGGATGCAGAGCTGGGAGGGAGGATTGCTTTATTGTCCTTGAAAACAGGCTCAAGTATAGCAACTCTGGCCATGCTGGACAGTAAACAGCATCAACGGAACTCAATGGATCAGCTCTGTGTATTTGCACATCTATGAAAATTACTGGATTAATTGGCAGGTTATTCTCCTTACTGAGGATCCAGCCCCGACAAAGCTTCTTTCTTGAGACTTTAATAGAATATTTTGGTACTTTTTATTATGTTTTATTCCAAGGTTATTGCTGCTCTGAGTGCACAACAATGCCCTTTTTTCCTTGCATACAAACAATACAGCCATCTGTGTTTATACTCACGGCTTTTTTCTTCTATGCTTTTTGCTATTATGTATCGCTCTTCTTCTGTGTGCATTTGTTTGGGATAAAATAAGCAATTATTTTAAAAAGTTATGCAATGTGCATTGTTCCCTGGGTAGGATGTGATTGTATTACCTTGAACGGACAACTTCTTCTGAAACTTTATACGTGTTTGAAATGGCAAGTTACCGACTGCTAAAACCATTTCTATATGTATTGTGATCCTGATGCTGACGCAGAGGGAACAGCCAACAATGCCAATAAGCGTGGAAGCATGTAAATTGGGGAAGAAGCTAGGCTCCAGTCTGAAAATAAATCTGGTAACTTCCAGTCATAAATCTTTAAGCTCCTCAATACAACACTGCGCTATCAAAGACTTCATACAGTGCTTTGTCATATACAAAGTAGATCAAGGTTAAAGAGGCACAGCCTTCAGAGATAATCTGTGCTCACGCTGTTCCCTAAAGGGAGTTCAGTCTTCTCTTTACCTTTGCTCTGTGGTATGGAGTGGAGACAGGTTTGGGCCCTCACTCTATAGGAACACTGCGCACAGGTGAGGACAATGAGTTGGCTCCGAAATCCCCAGGGTATGTCTACACTGGCGGCTTCTTGCGCAAGAACATCTTGCGGAAGGGTTCTTGTGCAAGAAGTCTTGCACAAGAAAATGTCCACACTGCCATGTGCGAGCTGTGCTTTTGCGCAAGAGTTCCCATGGCAGTGTGGATGCTCTCTTGCGCAAGAAAACTCTGGTGGCCATTTTAGCCATAGGGCTTTCTTGAGCAAGACATCCCTGCCGAGCATTCACTCTGCCCTCTTGTGCAAGAGCTCCTGCGTAAGAGGGTTTACACCTGATAAAAAAAGAGAGTGTAACTCTT
Source organism: Pelodiscus sinensis (assembly GCF_052426305.1). Taxonomy (NCBI): domain Eukaryota; kingdom Metazoa; phylum Chordata; order Testudines; family Trionychidae; genus Pelodiscus; species Pelodiscus sinensis. The sequence goes on along the minus strand of NC_143064.1, from coordinate 10,331,143 downwards.
GCACAAGGAGCCCTCTCTTACCACGCTGTACTGTAAATTTCCTTGCGCAAGAGCAGGCAGGCAGTGTAGACGGTCTGTAGATTCTTGCGCAAGAACGGCCGTACTTGCGCAAGAAGCCGCGAGTATAGACAAAGCCCCAGAGTACAAAGATAGTATGAAGGGTTTATGAACAGCTACGCTAGCTAAAGATGCTCCTCTCTCATTTCTCTGCCTGTAAGCCACCTTGTGGGGTCTGCTTAGACCCCCCACCACCAGAGACTTTCCAAAGCTTTCCAGAGTGTTGTCCTTATTTTACAGATGAACCAAGCCTAAATGAGGTCCAGCTAAAGTTAGTTGTGAAAACCAACCAACCAACCAACCCTTGGTCTCCTCATTACTGTTCCTGTGTAGCACTAGAAAACATTTTCTTTACCATTAAAAACACACACACACACACATATCTCTGAATGAAGGTGCTCATGGAAAATCTTCCTTCTTTACGTTGAAAAATCTACCAAAGGCTTATTGGTGACAGAAGCAGCAAGCGGATCTCCACATTGCCAATGAGAACTACTTTTAAACTTCAGAGGCAGCAGCTTCCTCTGCGAACCATCAAACCTCTCTGTTTTCTTCCATGAGCATCATTCCTCTGTCTGCTACTTCCCCTCATCCTCCTAAATTTGCTGGCTACCTAACCCGACCCATGCCTTCCTATGCAGTTTTAAAGCATATTTTCATGATGATTCTTGTTCTTGCCTGCTCCTCCTTGCTGAAGCACAGTAACTGGTGCTTGCCTTTGGCATCTATGCACACCTATACCCACAAGCAACGATAACTTCCAAGGCCCCTGAGCAAGGCATGGGGGGACAAGTGGCTCTGCGTTCCTGGAAGGGGTGAGGCCTGGAGAAGCTAGCCATGAGTGCTGCCTGGAGTGCCCCATGGCATCCCTTAATCCTGCCCAGAGCATGGTGCACCTCCCCAGCCCTTAGCAGGGCCTGGAGCACACCATGCCACATTTAAAGGGTCCAGGGCTCTGGCTGCAGCGGCTGCCTCCATAGCTACAGTGGCTGCCATAGTAACAGCGGAGGCTGGGAGCCCAGGCCCTTTTGAATCTCCAGGCCCCAAGGAAACTGCCCTCTTCCCCTTCCCACCCCATCAGTAGGCCTGCCTACACTATGGTCCTTTGTGTGGTTAGGCAGCTCTTCTGAAACAAGGCTGTAGCTGGCCCTGAGTACTTCTGTGCCCTCCCCACAAGTGCAACAACTAGAATTGAAAAGACGACACTCCAAGTAGTAATGGGTAAACATCAGGGCTACGTCTACACTGGCCCCTTTTCCGGAAGGGGCATGTAAATTTCATGAGTCGTCGTAGGGAAATGCGCGGGGGATTTAAATATCCCCCGCGGCATTTAAATAAAAATGTCCGCCGCTTTTTTCCGGCTTTTAAAAAAGCCGGAAAAGAGCGTCTACACTGGCCCCGATTCTCCGGAAAAAGCGCCCTTTTCTGGAGGCTTTGAAGTAGGAATAAGAGCCTCCGGAAAAGGGCGCTTTTTCCAGAGAATCGGGGCCAGTGTAGACGCTCTTTTCCGGCTTTTTTAAAAGCCGGAAAAAAGCGGCGGACATTTTTATTTAAATGCTGCGGGGGATATTTAAATCCCCTGCCCATTTCCCTACTACGACTCATGAAATTTACATGCCCCTTCCGGAAAAGGGGCCAGTGTAGACGTAGCCCAGGTGATGTGGATGCCTGGTCATGTCCTACCTGTGTTGTCTGAATCACCTGAGGATGCAAACTTAGGCTACTTGGATATTTCTACCTCCCATCTCTGACTTGAACCCCTGACTACAAAGATGACTAGAAAGGAAAAATACTGTTTCGATGAGTTATTATCTGAACTGACTTGAATATCCATACTTTTCAGGAGAACTCAGAATGGACTATTTCTGTGATGATTGACATCCTGGCTAATAACAGGGTCCAAACTGATAACCTACACACTTCCACTCCTTGAACTTCAGACTACACTCATTAAGAAGGGCTGTAACAGACTTGAATCCTCTCTAGAGCCATCAGAAGGGAATGCTTAGTGCATAGTGACCAGTAGGTTACACTTCCAAGGCAGAAACAGATTTTTTCTACTCACATATCTGTTACAATGGTCACTGAACAGGGGGGCTATGTCTACATTGGCAGGTTGTTGTGCCAGAAATATGCAAATGAGGTTAAGCAGGAAATATCCTCATTTGCATACCTAATGAGCTACCATTTTTACAGAAGAGGCTCTTGCACCAGAAAGAGCATCTACACTGCCCCTTCTTGCACAAGAAAAACCCTTTTGCACAATGCCCATATTCCTGAAAATAATCAGGAGTAAGTGAACTTTGCCATTAATCTGACCCTATGTGGTGTTTGAGAATGTAATGGTCTTCACCGTGGGTCTGGTTGGAAAGCATGGTCCCAGCTGTAACCCATGCCTGAGAAAGGAGTTGTAGGAAGGGAGCCCAGGTCCTCCTGTTCCACCAGGCTCCAACTCAGGGCCCTTTGGGCTACTAGTAGCCTGGCAACTAAGTCTGCTTTAGTCCATTCTTCTTAGAGGCCCCTTCTCCTCACAGTTGGTTTAGTCAAAGGCCTTCACAGAGTGGGGAAATCCAAACCAAAGGAAGTAAAAGGGAATTATTAAGGGCCAGAGGTTCCATCCCTCTCTGGTTGCCTCAGGAAAACCCCCTTCTTCAGTCGTGTCAAAGCTTTCAGGATTCCCTCTGCCCTGCTGGCACTCTGGGCTACAAGTCTATTCCCCTACTGCTCTGCCACGCTACACCACCACCCCAGGCATGGGCCAATTACCTGCTTTTTAATTCCTTCAGCAGATGGCCCATAAGCTGCAGGTGTGGTAGGGCTGTCTGAGCCCAAAATAATCCCTTAACTCCTTGCTCCCCAGTGTGGAGTTTGTACACTCCATACCACACAGCCTGTACAGTGCATATAGGGCTACTAGGGGCAGGGTGTGAACAAAATGGCCCCTGGTGGGTAGGAATGCAGAAGGAGGGGGAAAGGACTGGGGGGAGCAGGGGCTGGGTTGTTAAGTGTAGGCTCTGGCCAGGAGATGCTTACCTAGGCAGCTCTCAGCCAGCAGGTCCCTCAGTCATGCACCCTGCCTGCCATTCACAGTAACCAGCTGAGGGGGCCAGATGCCTCTCTGAGCAGCAGAACCAGGGGCAGGCTTTGTGCACTACCCCACCCCCAGCCCAGTCTTAAAGCTCCCATTGGGTGGCTTCTGAACAATAGGAGCTGCCTGTTTACAGGGCAGGCAGCACGTGAAGTTCCTGGGCCCTAGGGCTTATGTGGCTCAGAGCAGCACAAGGTCCCCCTAAGGTAGCCACTTTAAATGGCATGTGAGAGGACTGGGCAGGCAGGGAGCCTAACTGAGGGACAGGATTGGCTGCTGGCTGGGAGCTACATAGGTAAGCTCTTCCTAGCCTGAGGCATCCCAGCCTGTCCCCCTTCTCCTGTCCCTATAGCCCCATGTAATCCAAACTCCTCTGAACCCCTGCAGCCATACCCTACATAATCCAAACCCTCTGAACCCTGGCTTCTGGTCTCCACATCCCCTCAAGTCACAACCCTTCTTGCCCTATGTCACAGCTCAAACATGTGCACCTCCTCCTGTACCCGTGCCCCAAGTCACAACCCCCTTCCAGACCCAGCAGAGGCTCTTGTGCATTTCAAAGACTGAATGCCACGTAATCCCCTCCAAATTCCCTGCTGGCCCTAGGCTCCATGCAGCGCTTCCGCTTTGAAATGTACAAGAGCCCCAAACTGCCTCCCCCCAAAAGTCCCTCCGCTTCTCCCCCTACCTCTACTTGCTGTCTCTTTCTAATCGAGGCAGCAACATGGGGGGGAAGCGACTAGTTGGCTAGTGTGTCGACTATCCAATAAACTTTGGCTTCTCAGATAGTTGACTAATTGATTAGTCACTTACATCCCTAATCCCTAGCTCTAACTGGGGAACAGCCTCAGTTGAGAGCGAGAACCCTGCATGGTTTCGGTGTCACAAAAGCAGACTCTGAGCTGCTTACCAGGGACAGAAAACATTGGAAACAAAGGGGCAGGATTGAAGCAACATTCTGATTATTGAGGAAGATTGGGGATAGGGATCAGGACCAGGAAGGTAGAAAGCCAGCACACTGCAAGAAAAACACAAGTCAGTATCAAATGGCTTTGAAGTCAGATAGTTGAGTCTCACTTAGGTCAGCTTTGTAGTGATGAGGGAAGGGAGGGGCAAAGATTAGACATGGCACAGAATCTTGCTCTGAACAATCAGGTTTCTTTGGCAAGTGTGCAATCATGCAATTGATCATTTAGCCATATAACAAATGCAATTGATCAGGGTGGGAGTGAAAGAGAAGATGGAGGAATTTAGGATGTTCAAGGTTGCAGCAGCAGGTAAAAAAATGCAATTTTCCCTACCTCTAGGGCTGTGGATGCCAGGGAGAGATGACCCTTCCCAGCCTCGGTTCTGTGACTGCTTTTGTAACCCATGTACCTAATAGGGATATATCTCCTTAAGAGACCTACTTTCCCCTATGGGGGAAAGTAGTAGTAAGTTGTGCCTGGGTCACTGTTGCTAGGTGGATTTAGCACGCCACACCCAGAAACTTCTGGAGTTGGGTGTGGTAATTGTGTGGTCAGCTCCAATAGGTTCTGTGCCTAGTGCTGGGATCAGACACCATTAGCAAGCAGGCAGAGCAGCTGCTTTGCTAAGGGCCACGTGTCCTGTGTGAGCTGGGAGAAGCTGAGCTCAGGGGCAGAAAGCAGGCTGCTGTTCCTCACCCTGAAGCAGGTTAGTGATGTTGTTAACCCTTTACCATGGAACACGGGAAGTGTTAGTTACAGCAAAAGGAAACTGGGAAGGAAAATGACTTCTGAGTTAGTTCTATGCTTTGAACATTGTTCAGAATTTAGTCAAACTGTTCTAATTCACTTTCTCAGCTGGTGTGATTCTTCTGTTTTCTTTAAATGTAGACGGGGAAAGAGTCGTTTCCATGTTGTTTATATGGAACAGCTTTTATATTGTAACTAGGCTTTCTTTAGGGCTGCATTCTTGTGACCTATCTGAGTGGTTAATTGGTGAGCTGGCTGTTTAGCAGTGCTCCACAGCGGAGGAAATGCTGCATGGATTCCTACTGAGGATTTCTACCAGCCAGTGGAGAGATGATTCAGACTCGGCATAGTGTGTGGATTTGGTGATCAAAGACACTCCTGAAGAAGTGCAGGGTTCAGAGTGTGAGAGAGGGCTGTGGACTGGAACAGGGATCGGACTGCAGGAGGGTGAGGGCTCCACTGGGGGGGGGGGTGCACTCCGGGGTGGAGACTGGGATGAGGGATTTGGGATCCATGATATGGCTCCAGGCTGGAACCAAGGGGTCCAGAATCCAGGCAAGGTTTCAAGACATGGGCAGGAGATGGGGATGCAGCAGGTGGTGCAGGCTCCGGGAATTGGGTGTGGAAGTAGTTTGAGGCCTGGGGCAGGAAGTTGGGGTCAATGTTCCCTCTAATTTTTTCTATCTGTGTGCAAAGGGGGGAGGGATAGTTCAGTGGTTTGAGCATTGGCTTGCTAAACCCAGGGTTGTGAGTTCAATCCTTGAGGAGGCCATTTAGGGATCTGGGGCAAAATCTGTCAGGGATGGTACTTGGTCCTGCTGTGAAGGCAGGGGACTGGACTCAATGACCTTTCAAGGTCCCTTCCAGTTTTAGGAGATAGGCATCTCCATTCATTTAGAATACATTTTATGTGCACTGAGGCATGTGTGGATGTGTACCACCAGTGGAAACATATGCTGCCAGCTGTGGGCTCTGTGGGTGCTCTGCTAATCAGCTGGGTGGCAAGTAGATTTCAGCTGGTTGCCCCATTCAGCAGCAGTGCACACATGTGCAATGCGGGACTTGTGCCTGCACAATGCAGGTCTTGCACATGCGTGGTGCGGGGCTGGCAAGTAGGTTTCGCCGCCATTTGTCAAGCCCTGATCATCACCATCAGGAGGGTATGTATGATATTCTTGGTACTTTAGTTCTCTTGGGAATTGTATATCTCCTTGTAAACCCAGAGGAGAGAGTGAATTCAGCTATAGAGGGAAAATAATGTTATAAGAATACATTAGAACTCATTCCTGACATAATTTGGGGTGCTGGTATCATAAGAGTTCTAAAGATAATATTGAAGGATTGCCTGGCAAATATCTCTGTTCCTCCAATTGGTATAATCCTAGAGAATCATAGAATACTAGAACTGGAGGGATCTTGCCCTCATGGCAAGACCAAGCACTGTCAGATCATCTTTGATAGATGTCTATCCAACCTGCTCTTATATATCTTCAGTGGTGGAGATTACACAACCTCCCTAGGCAATTTATTCCAATGTTTAACTACTCTGACGATTAGGAAGTATTTCTTAATGTCCAATATAAATCTCCCTTGCTGCAGTTTAAGCCCACTGCTTCTTGTCCTATCATCGGAGGCCAAGGAGAACAATTTCTCTCCCTACTCCTTGTGACACCCTTTTAGATACCAGAAAACTGCTATCATGTCCTCTCTCAGTCTGTTCTTTTATAAACTAAACAAGCCCAATTATTTCAGTCTTCCCTCATAAGTCATGTTTTCTAGATCTTTAATAATTTCTGTTCCTCTTCTCTGGACCTTCTCCAATTTTTCCACATCTTTCTTGAAATATGATGCCCAGAACTGGACACACTACTCCAGTTGAGGCCTAATCAGCATAGCGAAAAGCAGAAGAATGACTTCTCATGTCTTGCTCACAACAGTCCTGTTAATGCATCCTAGAATCATGTTTACTTTTTTTGCAACGGTGTCACACTGTTGACTCAAATTTAGCTTGTGGGTCCACTACGAGCACCAGATTCCTTTCTGCAATACTCCTTCTTAGAAAGTTGCTTCCCATTCTGTATGTGTGAAACTGATTGTTCCTTCCTAAGTGGAGTACTTTCCATTTGTCCTCATTAAACTTCATCCTATGTACCTCAGACCATTTCTGTGGTTTGTCCAGATCATTTTGAACTTTGACCCTATCTTCCAAAGAATGTGCAACCTCTCCCATCTTGGTATCCTCTGTAAACTTAAGAAGCATACTCTCTGCCAATATCTAAATCATTGATGAAGATATTGAACAGATATCTGAGCTTTTAGTTATCTTTTTTGAAAAGTCAGTTACCTCCTCTATCAAATCCTTGAGTATTCCAGGGTGCATTTCATCAGGCCCTGGTGACTTGAAGACATCTAACTTGATTTTTAATTTGTTCTTTTTTTATTTTAATTTCAAAATCTACCCCATTTGCATTAGCATTCATTGTGTCGGGCATCCCATCACTCTCAATCTTCTTGAGAACAAACTGAAACAAAGAAGTCATTAAGCACCTCTGCCATTTCCAAATTTCCTGTAGTTGTTTCTCCCTCTCCACTGAGCAATGGGCCTATTTTGTCCTTGATCTTCCTCTTGCTTCGAATATATTTGTAGAATGTCATCTTGTTATCCTTTGTCTCTAGCTAATTTGAGCTCATTTTGTGCCTTTACCTTTCTAATCTTACCCCCTGCATATTTGCATTATTTGCTTATATTCATTCTTTGTAAATTGACCTAGTTTCTACTTTTCATATGACTCCTTTTTTTTAATTTTTAGATCATGTAAGGTCTCCTGTTTAAGCCAAGGTGGTCTCTTCCCATACTTTCTATGCTTCTTATGCAATGGAATAGTTTGCTTTTGGACCCTTAATAATATCCCTTTGAAAAAAATTGCCAGCTCTCTTAGGTTGTTTTTCCTTAGTCTTGCTTCCCATGGGACCTTACCTAATAGCTCTCTGAGGGCACGTCTACATCACAGGGCTAAAGCTGAAATAAGCTATGCAACTTGAGCTAAGTTAGTTGCGTAGCTTAAGTTGACTAGCTTATTTCAACAGTTGGTGCTGTCTACACCGCAGGAAGTCGAAGGAAGAAAACTTTTCCTTCAATGTCCCTTACTCCTCGAGGAATGAGGGCTACAGGAGTCAGACATTATTTCAAAATAATGGCTTGCAGTGTATACATGCTCTTTGTTATTTTGGAATAACATCAGTCATTCCAAAATAACACTGCTATATAGACATAGCCTGAGTTTACTAAAAACTGGCTTCCTGAAATCCATTGTCTGTATCTTGCTGTTCTCCTTTCTGCCATTCCTTAGAATCACGAACTCTATGATCACTTTCACCCAAGCTACCTTCCGCTTTCAAATTTTCAATCCGTTCCTCCCTATTTGTTAAAGTCAGTTCTAGAACAGCTTCTCTCCTAGTAGTTTTCTCAATTTTCTGAAATAAAACATTATCTTGAATGCAGTTCAAAAAATTATTAACTAATCTGTGCCCTGCTATGTTAGTTTCCCAACATTATGTCTGGATAGCTGAAGTCCCCCATCACCACCAAATCCTGGGTTTGTATGACTTTGTAAGTTTTAAAAAAAAGCCTCATCCACCTCTTTTTGCCTGGGCAGGTGGTATGTAGTAGACCCTTAGTATGACATCAGCCTTGTTTTTTACCCCTTTAACCTAATTGAGAGACTCTCAACACGTCTGTCTCCTATGTCCATGTCCATCGCCACCTCAGACCAAGTGTATACATTTTTAATATATAAGGAAACACCTCCTCCTTTTCCCCCTGACTATCCTTCCCAAGCAACCTGTACCCATCTATACCAATATTCCAGTCATGTGTATTATCCCACCAAGTCTGATACAACTATATTATAGTTGTTTATTTATTAACACTTCAAGTTCTTCCTGCTTATTTCCCCAACTCCTTTCATTTGTTTACAGACATCTAAGATACTGATTTGATTGTTGCTCCCCTTCCCCAGTTCTTCCTTCTCCCTCCTTTTTTTTTATCTCTGCTATTATAGCCCATGCTCCCTCCCATTTCCGACCCATCTCCCAGGTCTCTGTGTTTTTCACTTACCTGTGGACTTTGGTCACCTGCTCCTGTTGAACCTAGTTTAAAGCCCCCCTCACTGGGTCAGCCAGTCTGTGTCCAAATAATTTCTTCCTCTTCCTTGATAGGTTAACCCCATCCCTACTTAGCAGTCCTCCTTGGTACAGCATCCTGTAGTCAAGGAAGACAAAGCCCTCCTGGTGACACCATCTTCACAACCAGGCATCCACATAGACTGCCGGTCACCCATGCAAAAGTAGCTCTAGAAATCAAAGATTGTCTCTTGAGTTCCCACCCTGATCCCACCACACATCACTGGAACCTACCGTAGTTTACATTGTGCTTCACCCCCCTCTATCAGCAGTTACCATTTGCCTCTGCTGGAAGGTAAAATACAGCATTCGTTTGGATGAACGCTTTCTGTGATCTGTGTGGGTGATACGTGTTATGGTACCATTTCTACAGCAATGACATACATCTTGTTCTGTTGCACCAGAACTCATCAGGAGCACATTTTTCTTTTATGAAAAGCCAACTGAGCTGCTTAGTCCTGACAATACAACATAGAAACCTGAGCCTCCAAAATGTGAAATGAAACCAGCACACTATTTGGTTTTCATTCCTCACTGTGATATCTCTTATTTTCTATAAACTCTTCCCCTTCAGGTGTCTGTTTGCAGAAAGTGAGGTAGAGCACTGTGGACATGCTGAATCTTTATCAGCTGTACAGTGTTGGTGCCTTGTTCAATATTGTAGTTCTCTTGATCTTTGTCTTCACTTTCCATTACTTTTTGTGACTGTTGGTCTCTCTTCTCAGTCATCTTGATTGACACTTTTTAGGTAATCTGTATCTGACTTTAGTAGCAAATCAGATGTTTTGAAAGCAAGCAAACAGCAGGTGCTCTTGTGTGAGAAAAGAGGTTGATACCATTAGTGACTGGGGAGTTTATTGCATAGCTTCCTTTGTTGTAGAAGCTAAGCCTCAGACAAAAAGGCCCTTAACACACAAATATTAAGCCAGATTCTTACCTCTTTCTAATAATGAAGAGTACCATGCAGCATGACTGAGCCCCCTGAATTCAATAGGGATACTCTTAAAGGAAGACACAGTAGTAAAAGAACTTTCATCTGTTGCATTGATATGTTAATTTTGTTGCTCCACACCTCTTAACCTCTGAAAAAATCAAACTTCTGCCATCTTGCTTCAGACACCTTCTGCAAGGCAATTGCAAATTTAACACAATCAGATTAGGATTGAATAAAGACTTAGAATGGTTATCTCACTACAAATGTGATTTTTCCCTCTCTTGGTATCCACACCTCCACATCAGCTGCTTGGTATGAACCACATTCACTCTGATTTGGCCTTGTTAACATTGGTCCTACATTCAATACATAAATTCTTGCTTTTGATATACTAGTACATATATCTCCCTACTTCTGTGATTGCTACTCCATGAATCTGATAGTGTTTTTTACCCATGAAAGACTGTCTAAATAAATCTGTTAGTCTTTATGGTGCCAAAGTGCTCCCCGTTGTTTGTTGTTTTCAGACACTCTATCTGTTTTCATATGAAATGAATGAGAGGACTATGCAGCACTTTAAAGACTGGTATCTATTCTTTAGGCTGTTTACAGTTCCAATTGAGTTAAAAAAACTTTTGTCAGTCACAGGTGCTCAACTCCACCCCCATCCCCCAATAACAAAAGTTTTTCCCTGGTAAGTGAAGTGTGACTGCTGCTTTCTTGGCAAGAGCATTCTCCTGCAGACAAAGCAAAACCCACTTGTTGAGGGATAGCACTTTTGCTGACAAAATTCTTCTGACAAACAGCATTTGCATGTGTGGACTTTTAGCAACAGGGCTTTGTCGATACAGTCTTGTCACTAAAAGCTGTGTAGTACAGACCAGTGGTTCCCAACCTGTGGTCTGCGGTCCCTTGTGGTCTGTGATGGTATTGCGAGGGGATCTGTGGAAAGTTTAAATATAAGGACTGGGCCCACCGTGGTTGAGTTCGATCCTTACTTTTTCTTGTTCTTCTTTCCTTTTTCCTTTTCTTCCCCGGGGATGACTGTCTGTGAAATTGTAATTGATTGAAAAGGGCTCTGTATGCTCAAAAAGGTTGGCAACCATTGGTATAGACAATTCCTAAAAATTGAAACAATTGTCTTATTGTGTCCTCCATGTGGCAAGTAGAATTGTTCCTTAAATTATAGGAATTGCATTGCAAACTTCATGTAATCATTCTGAATGCACTTAATTTCAGCGCAAGTAAAAAAAAAAATCATCACTTTTAGGGGGAATAGGAATAGCTAATCACTGCAGAATGGGGACTTTAATCCCTTTCCTGTATAGTTCGGGATAAATACAAACAATGACATTCTTACTGTAACTGATGTTCAAAAGCTACTATGCCTCTAATAGCCTAGCAAAACCTTTTAGGAATTGGGTTATTGATTTTTATTTATTTATTTATTTTTTATTAATCCAACCAATATTTCTCTGGAGTGACTGAGAGAAAACATGGATAGGTCGTAGATTAGTATACTAAATCCTTCTGAATCTTAGCACTCTGCTAGGGCCTGCTCCAATGGAGTCATTCCCTGGACTTGAATTGAGTTTTTGGATCAGGACCTTGCACCATGTAGAATGACACCACACTTATGCAATGCTTTGGAATTGACTGTTTGATTTCTCTCTCCTTCCTCCCCCCCCCCCCCCCCCCACACTGAGCTATTAAAATAAACTAGAATAAACATATATATTTAGAAATGCTTCACAAAACCTAATATATTTTCATTATTGCAATACTGCAGATACAACTTTGTAGCTCTCCTCTGAGAATACTTTTCAAATAGCTTTACTAGTCCTTACATTGCCCCTAGAAATCCTTTGGAGAATCAGTATGGGATTGTCAGTAATATCTTAGCAGTACTTATCTGTGGTATAGCACACGATAAAAATCCGCAAACACTGTCATAAAGCCTAATTCGTTAAAAAGGGGGGTGGGTGGAGAAGGCTGATTTTTTTCCTAAGGTTTCACTGTAGGTACTGCAATGCAGTAATCTGCGCTCAGCATAAATTATTCTCCAGCTACTGTTTCTCTCCCTTTGCGAGTGGTCACTTCTCCCTGATACATCATGAGAATGCACAGTGCCAGCAAGCGAACATCCGTGCTTGTAAAGCTGTGATTTGGCTAAGAAACCTGGAGGAAGAGCACTCCGCTTCTCTCTCACTTTTTCTGTCTCCACTCGTGTGTTAAGGTCATCAGTTACATGAAAGGCACAGAAATGTCAAGTTATTAACATGGACATCACTGCTCTTGAACGTTAAAGACATTCTGTGTTTCCCATCAGGGGCTGCATTTTTGTTTGTTTGAAAAAAAGGTATTGGACTTTAAAGGCAATATGTGGGGATGTGACTAGTACGCATACAAAAGCACTTCCCAGACTGCCTTGTTACATTATGCTTGGGGAAAGCCCTGGGAGGGGGTTACAATACTTCAAGACTTTCTCATTCACCATGTCCTGTCTTACTTTCTGTAAATGACAGGGGCTAAGGACTAGTTATGAGGCATCCACTCACATAAAATATTCTGGTACAGAAGAGCAAGATATATTCAAGGAGGATAGGTCCATTAATATTTAATAGCCAGGATGGGTAGTAATAGTGTCCCTACCCTCTGTTTCAGAGGCTGGAAATGGATCCTGAGAGGGATCACTTGATGTTTACCTATTCCATTCACTCCCTCTGGGGTATCTGACATTGGCCACCATTGGAAGACAGGATATTGAGCTAGATGGATCTTTGGTCTGACTCAGTATGGCCTTTTATGTTCTTAACTTCTAGTCCATAAACAATTACTCACTTCTACAGAGTTTATAACTAGGAGTCCCAAACTCCTGGCTCTTTCCTTCAATAGAATCCTTGAAATGATAAAATACCTGACTAGGCTATGAGTATATTTATAACCAGAAGAACCACAGCAATCAATAACAGACATTTGTATTTGTCTCCTGTCAATTTTTCTTGGCTATACACTAGACATGAATGATGAGACTTGGATAAGAACCCTGACAATTGATGGCTATGAAGACTTCTGTTTTCTTCCCAAAGGAGCTCTTCTCTGGTCTTTCTCAAAACTCACCATCATCACGAACTCTCCCTGTGTTACGCTTATAAGAAGCACACGGGATCTTAGAGGAAAAGGCAATAGGCCACATTTATTAAGAAAAGAAATAGTAAAGCAGCTAGCATATTCATTCTCTCTCTCTCTCTGGGTACAGCTAGACTACATCTGTTTGTTGGAAAAAGCAATGCAAAATGCACTCTGCAAACAATATAGCTGTTTTCAAACATTCCATGACTTGATAACATGAACTATTATACATTTCAATGATTATCTAAATAAATATAGCAGTACTGAGAGTTAACATAGGGTGTCCACATTGAAATGTAACAACGTTGAGGTGACATGTATTGAATAATGCAAACAGAAGAATATGTACACAACTCGTAGGTAATATGCTTGTTAGATTTGGCATATAGGTACACATTTAACATGTGCATCAGCTGTAGCACAGATTGTCACACCCGATCCTCATTTTTCCCTCCACACATTGTCTGGTTGGTGTGTGAGGCATGCACAGAATACAAGACTTTCCCACCACTTCCTGATAGTCCAGGGAATGGGATGAAAAGCAAGATGTGTCCTGGAGTTCATGGCTGCTGTCCCCCACCTCCCCCCACACACACTCTCCTGAAATTTCTCCCTTGAAGACCGCTCCTGCCCTGGCATTCTGCCTTTGGCTGGGCATGGAGCCCTGGTGGAGTTTAACAAAAAAGGGGGGGGGGGGAGAAAAGTGAATCCGATCCTTGCTTTTAAACTTTCTGGACCCCCTACAGTACCATCGCAGACCACCAGGATATGTGGACCAAAGGTTGGGAACCACTGAGATGTTGTATCAATAACAACTCGTTCTGATGCTGGCTTCTTCTCCATTGTGTCCTGAACAGCCACTTGTTATCATTTTTAAGATCCTTCCGGACTAAGGCTTGCTTGACACTAGAAACTTGTGTTGGAATAACTTCATTGCTTATGGAAGTTTTGCTTATGGAAATTTTTTTAGACTCTTGAGTGATGGACTTAGATCAGCATAACTCCCAGTGTAGAAAATGCTATGTTGATGGGAGGGATTTTCCTGTCAACATAGTTACCACTTTTCACCTGGTTACCTTCTTTAATGGCAATCTGCTGACAGGTTTTGATGTACAGGTCTTGGTTCTTCTGGATCCTGTCACTCACTCAACTTTATTTTTTCCAATGGATTTATTTGGCGGTGCCTCCACCCCCCTCACTCCTTCCTGGCAGGGTCACCAGGGCAGCTTGGGAGGAAAATTCTAACCCAGGGGAATCCCCACGTACTTGCCAGATAGTTGGAGACTCCCAGAAAATAACACAAACACATACACAATTATATTAAACAGGAGACAAATAACAGGGTAAAACACTATTTTTAGGATCACCGGTGTCCAGCAACTGTGAGATTAGTATCCTGTTGGTACGCGTAGTTTGTTGGGGCCCTTGATGACTTATGACCACAAAATTCTTCTCTGCAGTGGTTTAGCAGTGGGGCTGACTGACTCCAGTACAGCCCAAAGGCCTCACAAGTGGGAGAAGGTGGTAAATCCTTCCATAGGTTTAATATGCAGCAGGTTATAAACTTCCCAAACAAATTCCCTGACAGACTAATTTTTAAAAGATGGTGCACTTACACCTCCATGAATGAGCCTCAGGTTGAGAGATGACTCAGTTACTGAAGAGGGGCTGGTCTCTTCTGGCAAGGATCCTCTTCAGGCAGGAATCAGGCTGCTTCGGTTCCAGAATTTCCCCTCACCACAAAGGGGTGCAAGGTTCAAGGTGCAGGCCACACAACTGCACCAAAATTCAAACTAACCTCCTACCCCAGCATTCAGAGAGACACACAGCAGGCAGCAGCTCCGAACCAGCAGGCAGAGCAGAGCTGACTACGTGGTGACTGGATTCACCCAGGTTGCTGGAGAGCCAACTCAGCCTGGCTGGGGAAGCCTCCCAGCAAACTCCACAAACTGGGAATCAGTAGTGGAGAAATAAAACCCAGCCGAGGGATCCTGCCTTCAGGTCCCTAGAGGCTAGTTCTCAGGGGGAAACCCCGCACGCAGGCCTGGGGCTTACTACCTCCCACACAGCCAGTCCTCCCCTTGTCCTGGCTGACTCCAGACCCCTCAAACAATGGCTTCTCCTCCCCCTTCTGAACTCCCTGGGAGGGGCATCTCACTCCTTATGGGTTGCCAGCAGACTCTGTCTCTGGTAGGGAGGGGGAGCCAAGGCAAACTCAGTGCACCTCTCCCTGAGCTGCCAGCAGACAGAGCCCCAGGACTCTAGGTAAATCTCCTTGGGGGTTACACTTATGTATGGGGGAAAAGCTTCCTATAACAATCCAGAAAGCCATCCCGTCATTCTCCTTCTGACAAATCAGGATTTTAATGCCTCCAAACCCCTCAATATGTGGGTGGTTGATGTGCTCTGGTGTTTGTTACACTCTTCTCCATGTCAGCTTGTACTTATCCACATGGATATTATATCAACTGCCAAACACTCACCATACTTGGATTCAAAGCTTTCTGTAGGCGCAAACAGCCTAGGCTTATCTCAGTTACAGGTACAGTGCCTAGAACAATAAGGACCAGTCTCTGAAACCTTCTATCTGCTCATGCTAGTCACGTGCCCAATGCCTCCACAGTTAGTCTCAGAAGCATAGTTTGTATTTTTTTTCCAGAAATGTTTAGTAAGCAAACACATGGATTCTGGCCATGGACAAAGGACAAGCACACTTTGGCAATAATAGTGCACATGACAAACGCTTATGCCAATCTATGTTAACTGAAGAGCCAAGGGCCCCATACAGAATTCATTAGCACAACATGGAAGAGAGTTCTGATGGTGGTGATAATGCCGAGTAACCGAAAGGTGCAGGAATCTATATTTCTACCATGCATCTATTTTAGCACCAGGTGTTAATCTACAGTCATAGCACAGAACAATAAGGGTGGGAGTGAATTTGGAAGTGAAGAATGTGGGTTTTCTTGTGCATGACACTATCCTAGTCTAGAACTCTTTGAGACAATACACAGAATAGGAACAAACCATGTATCCATCCGCCCCCCCCCTCCCCCATGGAAACTGGAGAGGTTTGGGTATGCACAGTGATGTGTATCCATATACGCAGAAGCCCTGGAGTAAAAATAATTCTGTAAACTTGGAAGCAAGACCTAATGGCGTAGATATCCTGGAATTCACATGCACGACGACTTCATTCTACCTTTGTGTACACTCACAACCTACTTTTCCATAAAAACAAGTTATCAAATGACCTTATTCATTTAAAATTGTTCACTGGATTCCAGGTGCTAAGATTGAATCTTCTATTTGAAGGCATAGAGCAGGATTACTCAACTATGGAAGCCCTGGGGGCCACAATTATACTCTCAGCGTATGCCAAGGGTGCAACTTAAGTGTGAGTTGCATATACATGCAAATATTTTATTTCATGCTGATAGGCATGAATACAAAGATTAAGGCAAGACTACACAACACGCAGGCCCCATTTAAGTCCATTCTTCTGATATTCATAAAATGCAATATTTACCCGATTTCCATCCATATGACAGAATTTTTAATGAGCAATGGCAGTCCAGGAATTTAACTAATAAAAAGCATTTCAACAGAAGACCATTATATTGATTCCTCGTTGTGGAGCATGTTAGTGGAGGCAGTGTTCAAAGGATTCCACCTGTGGGCCACATGTTGAGCCATGTGTAAACCCAAACCGTACCGTGGTCTGTGGGCCACGTATTGAGTAGCCCTGGCATAGTTTCATATTTAGACATCATAAGGATGAAACATTACTGAGCTAAACAGTCATTGTCTAAGAAAATAGTTCCAAATTTGTTAAATAGCTTAATATTATTGGCTATTGGAAAGGGGTGAACTGTTGAAAGTGTGTAAATATACTGATAACCAGTGAAAGTCATATGGAATCATTTGTGCAAGGGTTGGAGTGAACGCTCTCCATCGCTCTCCTAGGACACTAGATGGAGTTGTGTGGTAGAATATACTATCTATTCTGATGGCTGTGTGCAGCAATAACTTAGTTTAAAATAAATTGGTCAAAACTAGTGCATACTTTTTTACCTTCCAAAGGTATGCGGGCTCTGTGGATCTTGAGGTTTTTCCAGTCAGCAGCTGAAACATTATAGTACCATCCTCTCAGATCTTTCATTCAGCTTAATTGCTAGACATCTAAATTACTAACGTGCCCTGTTTTAGTGGCTGAACAGTAGATCACATTTAGAAATTCAAATACACAGGAGAAATCTGGAAAGGGGTGAAAAATGCTTACTGCTACACTTGCTCCAGAAAGCTTCAAAATTAAAACTACGTTGAGAAGACTACAGGAAGCTCACATTTCCTGAATTATTGTTTCAAGCTGTCTGCAGACTTGGCAGACCTTGATAGCACAGGCTGGCATTTGAGCTGCATTTCAAATGTTGACTTCATCATTCTAATTCGATGGTGTTTATAAATGAGATTCTGGAATTCAAGATGGCAATCTTTAGGCAAAATCACCTCATTTTACTCTTTGAAATGTACTTTATTTATGAATGTAGGTCACAAGATTCCCAGGTCTCTGACTTGCGCAATCAGGACATCTTAGTGGCCATATCTGCAATTGCATTATTGACCTTGAAACGACTTGAATCTATGAATAGAAAGGCTTAGATAAGATTGGCATTTGGCCTCAAAAGGGATTTCCAATATTTGATTTCTGGTTGACTTAGTTTCAAGGGATATTTTTTAAAGTAGGCATAAGTAATAATTATTGAAACTTCTATTAGTTTCAAGTTAGTTTAAAAAAATGTTTCAGAAGGCTAGCTGATTTAGTCTGTAACAGGCAAAACTTAAAAAACAACAAATAGTCTGATAGCACTTTAAAGACTAACAAAACATATAGCTGGTATTATGAGCTTTCATGGGCACAGTTCTGGACTTCCAACACTCTGGTCACCTGAAGAAGTGGGCTGTGCCCACGAAAGCTCATGATACCATCTACATGTTTTATTAGTCTTTAAAGTGCTACCAAACTATTTGTTGTTTTTTAAGTTTTTAAAAAAGTGTATCTAGTAAAGAATCAAGAGGAGATTCTGAGTTTAAAGGGAACTAAGTTTATCACTATAAATGGTAAATTAGGACTTGATCCTACTCTTTTCTGTGTCAGAGGGAGTGTTAATATTGACTTTTAAAGTGAGATGAAAAGATCCCTTAATGTAACATCTGCTCTAGAAACCCACCATGCTGGACAAGAGTTCCATCTAACAGGAAGGTGCAGTCTTCTCTACTTACATTGTGTGAAGACCATGACTGACTGTGGATACCACATAAGTGGAATTCTTGTAAGACTGGGATGCTGAATTCATGACTAGCACCAAATCCAAACTGACATGAGGGGTATGGACAATTTATTTCACAATCATTCACTACCTAGTTGGGATGCCTCACCACAGCAATGTATTACTGGTCAGCCAGGCAGGTGATATTGTGGAAGATTCTGGAATTATCGGAACCAAATCAGCTGTTAATATTTTTCAGTTATGATTTTTACATATGTATTGAAGGCATGCTTTCAACTGGTTTGGTTTAATTTTTGAATCTATATTAATTAGGGAAATTAGCTTAAAACTGCTTCAATAAAGGGATGCATGCCAGGCTTTCCCAGTTAGGTTATCCTAGTCTCTGTGAAAAGCTGGTGAACACTAATTAGATTCAAATGCATGAGATTTCTGGGCTAAATGGGCTAAAAATTCACCTGAGAACCCAGCAGTACCTGGAGCATATTAAGGGCTTCCAACACTCAGTGGCTTCATTACATTTATATTAGTAATAGTTTACGAAAATTTATATTCTAACTGGTAAACTGGAGAGGGGATTCAAGAAACTGGTAAGGACTGCAGTTACGATAGAACTTGCTTTTATAATATTCCATAATGATGCATGCATGTGTTTGTAGTCTATTTCTATGTTAATGTTTTGGCTTTATGTAGGACATGAAAGGAAGAGTTTTATGATGGCATTTCCACGCTCTTCATTCAGTTCCTGTTGATTCTTATTGATAAATGAAGACTTGTCTTGATCCATGTAACATTACATGTAAATCTACAGAGCCAATGCCCACTATGAACTAACTGGCTATGTGGATACTATTCCTGGGTGCTAAATATTCCCTAGTGCATTTTGCTCTACTTCTGTTTTGAGATTTAGACCTTAGCATACTACAAACTTACTCTCCATCTGGTTAAGCCCTGAGAGGAGTTGTAGATCATATGCCTGTGTTGTATATCATGTATTGATCTGATGATAAATACTTACCTTTGATTTCTTTAACTTTGGCATTTTCCTTCTTTCCTTAAACAATTCCTAACTAATTCTCCTTTCTAGTGTTTTCAAAGCTTACAATATAGTGCCAAAGGAATGAGAAGGAGTTATGTCAACACAGGAAAAGGGGCTCCCTTCTTGATTCTGTTTTGGAGTAAAAATGATCTTGAAAATTAGTATGTTTAGCCACTTTCTTGTAACATGCAGTGGATCCTGTTCTGAATTCAGCACAATACAAACATGACCATCATGTGTGGGAGAAAATAGCATTTGGAAAACTTGAGTATTTAATGCATCCTGGCTAAGATTATTAATCATGTTGTTCTTGTAAATTTATTGGTCTTTGTACATTTTGATGATTGTACTTCTGTACCTTGTCTCAGATCTCTTTATGAATGGTACATCTTGTTTCTATAACTCCCCACCATAGTTAATTTACAGCAAACTACAATGTTCTATATTTGATAGGAGACTACAACATTCGATACCTCACTAAAAACATCTCGCTAAAATTCAGCCCACTATCAATAATAATGATGAGTACTGTGCTGAGCATATAAATCATTTAGAAACTCTTAAAGGCTAAAATCATTCTACCCGGCTAAGAATATTGGTCAAAGTCACTTGTGGGTGTGGTTTAGGCATGCTTTGTGCAGGGTGCTGTACAATTGTAGTCCCTACAAATATGGTGGCTGCTATCTTGACCAACACAGCTGTAGATTGAACCTGGGATCTCCATACATAAAAGCAGAAGTCTTGGTAGAGGGACCTACAGATCCAGACTTTCTAATGAAGAACTTTTAATAGCCTCATGTCCTCTTTCTGAGGCACAAAGGCAGACATCATGCACACTGCAGAATTATATATTTGAGCAGTCCCATTACATTAATGGAATATATGGTCCTTGCCGTGAAGAGTTCACAATCTGAGTATCGTATTAGCAATTCATATGAATTTTCCTTTCCTTTACTATTTACAGTTTAAATGATGAAAAGGAAACTGACAGGTGGTAAGGATTCACTGCATGAAAAGATTTACAAATCTAAAGCTAATACTAGAGGGGTTTTTTAATGTATTAACTCAGAGCCCCTTTTTACTCTGTATCCTAGAGCACATCACAGTAAATATTTGACTTTTATTACCTTTTAGTGAAATTAAACAATGGTGCCCAGTTCTAAGAAACTCTGTGCCTTTGCAAAGATTGAATTTGCAGCTTGAAATTTCAAGCCAATACCTCCAAACTCTCTTTTTTAAAGCCCTTTTATAAAACTCCAGCAATGTAGCAGCTCAGAGTAAAAAAAGGCTTTCGTAGCTCATTGTGTTATGAAGAAAGGAAACCAGTACTGCCTAAGTAATAAGTCTTACTGGTCCATGGAGTAGAATTTCTTTCACGCATGGAGGATTGAATTCATCTGCTCTCCAAAGAACTCCATTGTTCTGAACCAACGATGAGTTTGAATTGTTAAAGGGGAGGCCATTTTTGTTGTTGTTTTGCTTAAACTCCTGTGACCTACCCATGGTTAACTTTACCCTTTGGTGGTGGTATACCTACCACATTTTCACTAGAAACTGTTTTTTTTTTTTCAGAATGACTAGTGAGGGAACGTGATGTGATGTGATATGGCACAAAATACATGGTCGAGGAGATGAGAACCCCCTGATCCATGCACAAGTATAAATGCATGCAATCCCAGAATGATAGAGCTAAAAGTAATCTATTCTACCCCTTGCCAAGATGTGAAATAGAACACTCACTTGAAAAATAACATATCTTAGGACCTATATTGAACCTACATTGAAATCAATATTGGCAAAGACAGATATGAAGATGATGTATAGAAATGGTTATTGTTCCTTTATTCTCAAACCTGAGATACTCTAGACCCATCCACAGTTTGAGCCTAGGGGCTGCTTTAACTCACTCCTGGCTCTAGTTCCTAACTCCGAGTCTACATTTATTTAATTCGATTAAGTTTGAATTAAAATACACAACTTCAGCTATGTTAAATTGTGTAGCTTAGGTTGTGTATCTTAACACGAATTTTGGCACCATCCACACTGCAGGAAATCAAAGGGAGCACACTCTCCCTTCGGCTTCCCTTACTCCTCGTAGAAGCAGGAGTAACGGTGCTGATGGGGATGCCCTCTCATTTCGAATTAGCATGTCTTCACTAGACTCGCTACTTCGAACCCTGGAAGATTGACTGCCGCAGCTTCGATCTTATCTGTAGTGTAGACAAGGCCTAAGGGACTATCTCCACTGGCTGAGAATTAGCCAAGCTGTGGTGGATGGGCTAAGGGAGAAAAACAGGCTAAGCCTTTTGCTCCATCCTCCCAAGCAGCGTATTTGCTGGCCAGCACAGTCTGTTGTCTTTGGAGAAAGTTACTTCCACTCTCCCCAGAGAGAAAAAAACGGTCATTCCTTTTGGAGCTGCAAGTGGAGTGGTGCAATTTGTCCCACCCAGGGCTGGGTTAATGGGGGGGGGCCGCTAGGCAGTTGCCCGGGGTGCCAATCTATGGGGGGCGCCTGATTGAAGTGGTAAGGGGCGCCACGTGCCCGGAGGCAGGGCCACGCAGGCGCTGCATGTCTGGGGGGCGGGGCCACGCATGCCCTGCATGCCCGCTGCCCAGGGCGCACGTATGGCTCGGTCTGGCACTGGTCCCACTCCTTTCTCAAGACTATGCCCAAATGCACAATCTAGCTCTGAACCTGATGTGGCACATTGATACTGCCCCTGTGGTTGTAGTGATGCTTCTCCATCCCCCCCAAAAAGCCTGAATAGTTAACAGAGAGGCCAGGGGATCTTATTTGTGAGCATTAGAACCAGGTATTTAGCATCATCCCTCTTTTAAAACTTGAACAGGACAAACCACTAACATCCATCCCTCTTAGACTGTTCAGGCAGGTGTACACATAACACTTCTGCTAATACAATAATGTTGGTTAGGGTGTGGGGGGGTGTGTGTGTGTTTTGGATGATAATTTCTATCTAGGCAAAAGCCCTAGTATAAGCAATTATTCAAGCCAAAAACCTGTTTTCAGAGGGCTTTGAAATCAAATGGCATTCTGCAGCATTCGCTTGTCTCATGATACCATGAGCCTGGACTTATTGGGTCAGACCAAAGGTCCATCTAGCCCAGTGGCCAATGTCAGGTACCTTGGGGAATAACAGAACAGGAAATCCTCGAGTAATTATTCCCTTGTCTCCCATTTTCTGGCAAGCAGACTCTAGGGATATCATATCTGTCCACCCTGGCAAATAGTCACTGATGGACCTGTTTTCCATGAACTTATCTAGTTCTTTTTTTAAACCATGTTACAGTCTTGGCCTTCACAACATCCTTTGGTAAAGAGTTCCATAGGCTGACTGTATGTTCTGTGGAAAACATACTCCCTTTTTTGTTTCTTTTAAACATGCTGCCTATTAATTTCATTTGATGATCTCTAGTCCTTGTGTTGTAAGAAGGAGTAAATAATGCTTTATTTCTTTTCTTCACAACAGTCATGATTTTATAGACCTCAATCATTTTACTGAAAGTTGCTTAAAAAAAAGGTGACTTCTCCCTTGAGATGTAATTAAAAATAAATAAAAAAGCAAAGCCCTGAGCTATCTGAATTCTCACAACTCTGCACACATCTGCTGTTATCACATAGATGTCCATCAGGGAGAATCTGCATCTATTCCCTCAACAATCCTCTCAAATATTCCTTCGCTTGCCCCTTCTTTATTATATGACAGTTACAGACTTGTATTATTTATTCAGCCATACCTTCTCCCCTCCCCCCCCCAATAGAATTTAATTCATTCTAAACAGTTGGTCTCTTCATCAATTCTCCTTCCCAACAGTGTAATTGTATCTTTGGGTGTTTTAGTTAGCATGGAAAAACTTAAAACAACAAATAGTCTAGCAGCACCTTAAAGACGAACACAGCATGTAGATGGTATCATGAGCTTTTGTGGGTACAACCCACTTCTTCAGATGACTGGAGCATTAGAAGTCCAGATCCAATAATAAATAAGGAAAGGTCAGAGAGGGGGAAAAAGAGGGGAAAGGAAAAAAAGAGAGAAAGAATAGTGAATTGTATTGTTCAAGTTACAAGAGGCTGATAAGAACAATTTTCACCTCTATAAGTACCCATTGTTTGTTTGGTTAAATCATTAGGACTTGGAAAGTAATGGGTAAGCCCTCTGAGATCTTTATTCATTCCTCTTTGATAAGAATCAAACTTGTAAATGAAGTAAAGTTCCAACCCTTGCCTGTGTATTTGTCTTGTGGAATTGGCCTGAAACAACACTGTGACTTTGAGATCCATTAATGAGTACCCCGGGGCAGATTTAAAGTGTTCTCCAACAGGGTTTCTATGTGTTGCCTTTTCAGATATCTGACTTAATTCTTTCCTATAGAGACTGTCCAGTTTGGCCAATATATGTGGCATCGAGGCCTTGCTGGCATTTGACGGCATAGATCACATTCGTGGATGTACAGTTAAATGAGCTCCTGATGTAGTGGCTGATGTGGTTGGGTCTAGTGATGAAATTGCTTGTGTAGATGTGTAGACAGAGTTGGCACCAGGGATGGTTTCAGGGGTGGGTTCCTGGATGATTATGATGTAGGTGTGTTGCTTGGTTACTGGAAAGAATTTGATTGAGGTTAGGGGGTTGTCTGTAGGTGAGGATTGGCCTCCACCCCCTACTCCCCAGAAACCTGTTGGAGAACACTTTAATCTATCTGGCCACTCAATGGATCTCAGTCACAGTGTTGTTTCAGGCCAATTCCACAAGCCAAATACATGGGGAAGGGTTGGAACTTCATTTACAAGTTTCATTCTTATCAGAGAGGAATGAATAAAGATATCAGCTGGCTTACACACTACCTTCCACATCCTAATGACTCAACCAACCAATGGATACTTATAGAAGTGCAGATTGTTCTTATCAGCCTCTTGTAACTTGAACAATCCAATTCACAATTTTTTCTCCTACCCTCCCCCACTCCCCTCCCCTGATCTTCCCTTATTTATTCTTGGATCTGGACTTCTAATACTCCAGTCATCTGAAGAAGTGAGTTGCACCCACAAAAGCTCATGGTACCATCTACATGTTTTGTTAGTCTTTAAGGTGCTGCTAGACTATAAGTTTTTTTTTTTCTAGTTACAGACTAACTCGACTACCCCTCTGAAGCTTTTTAGTTAACGTGGAAAGCCAAATTCAACTTATGATCATGAAACAATTACAATCCAACCCTCTGTAGGTCAAGATAATTCATGCAGTTAGATCATAGCTTAGAGAGAGAGATTTATTCTTCTGGAAGCCAGTGGGCTCAGTTTGGATGGCTTCCAGTTCCATCTGATGTGTATTCTAAGTTAGATTTATTGATGGCAGTCACTTTTTGTCTTTTAAACCATTGCCTTTCTTTATTTTGGGAGTAGGAAGGAAGGAAGTGGGAGACAAATCAGATGATGGTGCCAAAGCTGCTATTCCATTCTGTCTGATATTCTTGCAGTTTTCTGAGCCTCTTAACTTTGGTTGTAGGCATGTGCATGCTCATTAGCCAATAGTACCCTCTGGTAATGACTGTCCCTGGATGAGGAAAGAAGATATCCGAATTCTTTGAATCTACAGCTTCCTTCGTTACTACCAAGAGTAAAGTGATGTTTCATCTGGTTCCCCAGACAGGCATGGAAGTTGTTTTGAGGAGGCTTTATGTTTCACCAAGAGACCTCTGAGAATTGTATCCAATGGTTGCTTCTTTGTCCTAGCTTGTTCTGACACTCACTCAAAGCCTCATCATGGAGGTACTGAGTTACTGCAGGTTGTAAGGTAGCTGCATATGCAGTGCCCTCAATACACGGACACTTTGGATGTAAATCTTCATGGGTACATCTACACTGCAGCATTTTTCTGGGAAAATGGCCATTTTTCGGGGAAAACCAATACTTGTGTACACACTGCCATTGAGTTCTTTCAACAGAAAGTCAAAAGAACAGTATGGTTTTTCTGATGGCAGTAAACCTCATTCTACGAGGAAGAAGCCTATTTCTGAAAAAGCTTTTTCAGAAAAAGGCGTGTGTAGACGCAGAAGAGGGAGTTGTTTTGAAAGAAGAGGCCCCCAGGAAATTACCCTGGTGGCCACTCCTTCAAGACTAATCACATCTTAAATGAGAGATAATATCCAATCGATGTGGACGCTCTCTTTTGAAAAAGTACATCGCTTTTTCATTGCTCTTTTGCTGTGTGGACGCTCTCTGTCGAAATAAACTTTTCCAGAAGATCTCTTCTGGAAAAGCTTCTTCTGAAAGAAGCTTGCAGTCTAGATGTAGCCCATGGCATTGCACACACCTGGTGCCCAGTGATTCTTGCCTGGATGACTTGCATATCTGAGGTTTGGCCTAGATAAGACATTGAGTGGTGATGGGCTGTGTGAAGTAACCTGAGAAGGAAATCAAACCAAGGAAACATGACCTATTTATTTAGGAGGCTTTTTTTGCTTCTGAATTACACAGGGTAAATGACTTCTGCATCTCTAGAAAACTATAGGTTTTGTTATGTCTGGAAACTTCCCTTTGCTTTCCAATGTGAACCAATGTGCCTTCTGTCATCTATAATCTACTCCCATGCAAGAGTGCCTATGAAAAGTCAAAGCTTGTCAAAAGTCAATGCACCACGATATGTAATACCGTTATTATTGCCGCATTTTCCCCATGTATGAAGCAAACTTGCAGCACTTTTCCACCACAATATGGTAACTTTGTTAGCAAATTATTAGTCTTGAAAATTGAGCTTTTCATATCACTCAGAGTTACACAAAAATAGTCATCTATCATGACCCAAGTCACACACTGAATGTCCCTATGGCGGGGTGTATCTACTGTGCACTTGCCCATCTAGGATTAACTGTGGATTGAAGAGGCCAGTCCCCTTCACTCACGCTTGTCATGCTCCAACTGGAGGCAGGGTGAAATAAGGAGCAGATCATCTCAGTCTGGGCTCACTCGGGAAGAGAGTAGATATATGCTATGGACTTGTGCCTTAAACTGCAGACAGAGTCATGGGTTAGAGTCCCACCTCCCCCGGGTTGGGATGGGACGGGTCGGGGGAACGTCTGCAAACTACCTCATATCTGCGAACTACCAGTCCACCACTGAGCCTAGCAGAGAGAAACCACAGAAGACGGGGGAGTGCTGCCATTGGAAAGGAGACTAGAAAGTAGGCCAGGGAGCAGGACTGCATCAGCAAAAGTGAGTCTGAACACAGGACTACCACTTCCTCAAGGCATTTGGTCAGAAGCTGGGAAATCTGGGCAGACCTGGGTCCCCCTAATTCACACTGCACCCACCACCACGTGTCATCAACACCAAAAGGACTAGGTCTTACTGCTGAAGGATAGCTGTGCTGATTCTGGCACAGAGCCCCACTGCCCCGCATCCAGGAGCAGCAGCATGTATTCTAGGACACACAGCCTCAATGTCGGACAGCTACACTGACTTGGGAGCCTAAACCCCCTTTCCATGAGGTCAAGGAACATCTCAGGGGAAGCCTTGCTGCTTCATCCAAACCACTAAATTTTCTCCTCTCAGCCCAACCCCTCTGACGGTGTAGCTAACTTGAAACAGGGCCGAAATGCAGATTCCTACTGCGGTTTGCCACTTGTCTTTTCAGAAACCTCGTAATGTCTCCAAGGGCACACAGGAAGCCTGTAATTGAGCAAGGAATTGAACTTAAATAGAGTCCCAGGTTATGGACGGTCCTTTAATAGACTTCAATGGGATGATCAACTATAGGACCAGCAATACCGAAGCATAAGGAATAACTACCGTAAATTAGCATATCTAACCCATGGGTTATACATGTTTTTACAAACCCTGCCCCCCTCCCACAGGGTATACATGTCCACAGTGTATACACATTTATTTTTACTCACGGGGCCTGAGGGCGCTCTATTCCTCCACCCAGAGGAGAGTGGGTTGTGCCTTCCTGCAGCTGCGTGGGACCTGGGGGTGAGTGTAGCTCCCCTCCCGCAGGTTGGCCAGTGTGCCTGCACTGCACTCTCTGCTCCCCCGCCTGGAGGAGGGTGGGTTGTGCCAGGCTGTGGCTGTGCAGGGCCTGGGCGTGAGTGCGGTGAGTGGATGAATGCAGGACTTGTGGGCTATACACATCCGCAGGTAATCTAAGGGTTCTTGTACACAAAAAAGAGAAACCGCGGGTTATACATGGGTGCGCATTATATTAGATAAACTGTGGGTAATTGTTGTTTCCAAAATGCTGTGAGCTCTAAGCCTCTCAGTGGAGTCCATTGTGTGACGTACTGCCTGCTATGAAACAGAAACTCTTGATTTCCCCATTAAGACCAATCCAAGAGAAAAGAAGCACTGTGCCATTCTGTAGTTCTCTATTGAGCATGCCACAGGAGAGCTTTCTTTACACAGGATCATGGCAGAGAATAAAATATTGCTTTGAGCCTCTCAATTCTCCCAGTAATACACTGCTGTCAGATCAAAAGCTTAACACCTAGCCTGCAACATTTTTTGTTGTTGTTGCCAACAACACATAATAAAGGTAAATGTCTAAAACATCTAGATAGCTTTATAGGCAGTTGCAGCGTTAACATTGCTTTCTTTCTTATCAGGTACCTCTTATACCTTTAATTAAAATAGTCTATCACTGCTTTGACAGTAATGGTCGCTTTTGATATAGCGTTTGCCTTCAAAATACACAACATCTCATTTGTCAATCAGGAATAACTAAAGATATCCTCGATGGAAAATACAATGAACCGCACATCACCCCAATCTGTAGATTCAACGTTCAATCAAATGCTACCTGCCCACTCTTCTGCCCCTCTCTTCTCCTCCCCCCACAAAAAAAGCAGGTGTTCTGTGTCAAAACCTTAGTCTCGATAAAGTCTTAGTGTTTGAGAGTTTAGGATTATGGATTTTTTTTTTAACATACCAGCCTTCTAACGTAATGTGTATGTGGGAACACGTTGGGTGGTGTAAATGACAATGCTTCAGCAGAGGATGATGTGACCCACAATTTGCAGATTAGTTTTAGTGGACTCGCACCATGACAGTGAAACTGCGCTTTTGCATGTATGTTTTAGAATTTTATTGTTAACACCGATTCCTTAAAACCAAATGAGAAATTCCTTGTTGTAAGGTTACAGTATGCACATGACTACAAGCATGTCATAACCTGTGGTCCACCTGCCAAGGAATGCTTTGTAGACAGGAAATATGCTTATAGAAAAACAAACAAACCCCGACTTTACTTTTGTGGCCTCTTTTAACCATAAAACTTACTTTTAACCATATTCCTGTCCATTTACAAGTACTGGAGTTAACAGAAAGAATAACACCGGAGGCCAAGATACTGTATATCCTGTACCATTAACTTGTGCACACAAAGAGTTGAAAGGAAAGAATGAAACTGAATGTGAGGGAAATTGAAAATTAAGGCCATGATTCAGGAAAACATTTAGATATGTGTTCCATGTAAGCAATTATCATCAATGTGGGTCTACTCCTGTTTATGTATTAGCCTGAATTCAAGTCTATGATGGAGTATATAAATATTGTGTCCTGTAGCCCCCTTCAGGGCAGGTTATACTAGTCCTGGGCCTCAGGCCACTCTGTCATACTCTAGGCCCAGGGTCAGGGCGGGGCAGCACACAATTCGTGAATAGTGTATGAGAGTAGGCCCTAGTTCAGGGTTGGGCAACAAACAAACATTTAATAGTGTATAGGTCTAGGCCCTGGTTCAAGGTGGAGCAAACAAACAATGAAAGGCAGTTTAGGGGGCTTGGGCCTATGCTCCAGCCAAGCAACAATCATCAGGCCATTCAGGGCAGGGCTACAAACACACATGCGCACACAGTTCAATTTGGGGCAAACAATCAGGTCTCCTTGTTCTAGCAGAGGTCTGACAAGCACAGGCGGTTGGCCTGGAGCAGTTTGAGGGAGACTGCCACCCATGGATTGTGGTGGCAGGGGTGATACAGGTCCACCCTCTCCGCTGCGTCCCAGCCCAGGGCTCTCATAGCAGCAGATCAGTCTGCTGCTAGGTTACAGGAATCCTGATCTGTAGCCCTCCAAGTTAGTGGGCAGCTACTCTGCCTCATTACATGCTCACTTGGAGAAGATTAAATAGTAGCTCTTGGCTCATTTTAATACTGCCCTGCTATGTCCAACAGTTGAAGGAGAGCAGACAGACTCCGGTTTGGGAAAAGAACCCTGTCTTGGACAAGGACTTAGGAATGTGGCCTGTTGGAGCCTTTGGGAGGAGGGCAGGTCTCTTCTCTCTGATGAGAGAAGAACCACCGAGATGTTCTTAAGCAGTGTGGATTATAAACTTCTGTAGCTGGGGCTCCACCAATGAGGAAGGAAGATGAAGACTGGACTGAGGATTCTTTTGCTTGATTCAGTTCTTGAACATGGAGCAAGTGACTGTTAAAATGGAAGAGGTTGAATGCTGTGGCTTGGCTGGAAAGGCCAGGTCATCCTGTGGCTGGGGTAGGCTGAAGAGTTTTGAAACAAGGTTCCGCGAATCAAGGGGTATCTGCTACAAAGGGGTACTCAGACAACAAAACCTCCACAAAACCTACGTATGTGTGGTGTTGGCATTTATGCACAACTTCTGATGCATCTAGCAATGGCCACTACGAGACAGGACACTCTACTAGTTAGACTGAGAGTCAATGCAGCATGACCAAATTCTTTTTCTGTGAAATTTCTTTAAAACTATAAAGGGAAAATTATGGACCATTACCTATAAAATTTACCAAACGTGTGTGAATTTGCTAATGACAAAGTATTACAAAGATCAGTGCATTCAGAAACACACTTCAGGAGGAAATAAATGTCTTTAAGAAGGAGTATGGGTATATATTTATCATCTGATGAAAGACACTTTTAAAAGGAGGTACAGAATTCTTGGTTTGGGAGGAATTCTAGACCTACAGCTGAACTGGCTGTCTGCATAAATAACCTGCTTTGATTCTGGTGGGCTGCTTCTGCCAAAGTGGAAAACCTTTGTATAGATTTCAAAGGTTTTAACAAGTCCTGGAAACCTCCCAGATCCATCATTTTTGATGGATCTATGATATAGCAAATTACAGGCCCTAGGCCTGGAGAATTACAATTCACTATTGGATCTTGCCAAAAGTTTCCTGTAATTGATTGATTGCTTAGCTATTTTAGTTTCCTATATTAAAAGAACTGTTTTGCTGGATACTCTGAGTTGCAAGGGAAGAAGCACAGTTTTCACTGCCAAAAGTTAAAGATCTCTCAAATATGGTATCATTTTAATGGTCAGATATTTCAAAGTGCATTTCACTCAGGACTGGTGGAAGGCTTTTTCTGTGCTACTTCAGCCCCACATAGTAGCCATTCAGGGAGTTCACTCATTGGCCACACTCATGTCAAGATTGTCCTGTGCAACATTGAGAAAGGTATGTGTGCCAGCTCTGTGTACATAGGCATGGAAGGGTAAATTGGGACTGGTGATGGGGTAAGATGAGCAGTATTGATGTTGAGCTAGTGCTGAGTTTACCCTGTGTATGCCTGGCACAGGCATAGAGGTGTTGGCCTGTTATTTCTGCTCTCAGAATGGCAGCTATAGAAGGCATTATCACAGCAGCCCCCAGCATCGCCCTGCATCAGCAAGTGCATTTCATGGCCCCCAATTCCTCTGCTCTCCATGCAGATAGAACAGGAATACATGCACTCAATCCACACGGAGGATGCAATTCACTCCAGCACAATTCCTCCCTCCCCCATTCCCTTGGAGCTAGCAAGGGATCCTACCAGCTAGTTACAGAACTTCATGATACAAAGAGAGGAAAAAATATCCCTACCCTGACTCTTTCTGCACATATAGATATAAGACTTTCCTAAGGAACAAACCACGCAGCATTATAATGCATGATTTTTAAATTAGAATTTTAAAAGTAAATACAGTATCATTTAAAGAGCTATTGTGACCTAGTTAATTTTGCATTATGTAAAGTACAAAGCTACTTTTTTTTTTTGGCCTGCAATGTTTTCTCTCCTAATCTGGAGCAGGAGAGGTTTTGTACTCATTTCTATTGTCCAACTAGAATTCCACCATCAAATGTGTTTACGTAAACTGAAGCGTGTTTGCTAATACTGATGCTTTGGGTATGATCCAGATGCCACCAAACTCCATGGGAATCTTTCCATGGACATCAGTGGCCATTAGAGGAGGCACCTTCAGCCTCATTTGCCACACAACTGAAATCCCCAAACCAGTAATGCTTCTAGCATGTGGCTCTCAGGGCATAGATTCTATTGCATATACACATGAGCCATATTTTGTGTGTGTGTGTGTGCGCGCGCGCGAGCGCACGCGCAGTATTCGTGACATTGTGCCTCAGAGTCTCACAGTCTAAATCAGACGCAAGTACAGATGTTGAAGGTCCATTATCAGACTGATGGGGGTACGTATGACACTGTGCCTGGATGAGCCAAACTGAGGATGCTATACTCAGGGCAGACTTCAAAGAATAGGGCTGATGTTCCCCCATACTGCTGCTCCTATTTTTCCTTAAATTTACCAAGTAACAAAACCATTTCAGTAATATCACTCTGGTTGCTAAAAAGGTGAATAGAATTCCCGTTAAGCATCCCAGCCCTTGATAGATGACTAGATGGCAAAGTCTAACATAATGAGTAGATACTGAAAACCAGGTTGGCACAGAAGGACAGGGAAGGAATCCAAAGGAGGAGGTGTATCAAAGCATTACCAAAAATGGGAAGAGAAGGCCTGGCAGCCAGCAGTTTGCAGCCCAGCACCGGTCCACGGATTGGTGGTTGGGAACCACTGTACTACCGTACCTCTTTAAAAATCACTGTGGCAGAATGCAATGCCTCCATTGCTGCATCAATCTTCCTTCTGTGTAGAACGTGAAAGATGGCATCTGTATGTCCATAAAACTACATGTCGCAGTCTGAATATAAGTGTACAGGGAATGTTGGCTTAGGCCCTCTTTGATAGATTGGCCATTACTCTCTCTCACGTTGCCTCACTTACTACTCCCTCCTCTTCAGGACAAAGGGGAGATTTTTCCCATTTAATGCCAGAGTTGAGCGTCTGATGTTCTGTTTTTTCAATTAGCTACCCAGCCCAGTGAAACTTCCTTTCTTGTGTGTTCAAGAGATGTTTTACCACAAAACCATAGAAAGAGTTCTGTGTCAATGCACGGGCCATTGCTCATTTGAATGAAGTGGATGAGAGAGACCTATTAAGGGCCACCAGTGTAAATCAATGAAAGCACAAAAAGAAGATGAGGAGCTATCATTTGGCATATGTAACTGGATGCAAACATAAATACCCTCACCTATAAGCGATTTATTTCCAGTTGGTTCATTACTTTGGGGAAATACATAACTGTATGTTATGGGTGTACTTGAAAGACGAAACAAAAATGTTGACCCACCCCCAGGAGATATAATACGGGAAGAAAATGTTAAAGAGGGGTTTTTTTTTTAAGTATTTGCCCCTTTTTTTAATCATAATAATGAAATAGAAGACACATACTAATGCAGTGTTTTTTAAACTTGGGTTGTGGGGCTGCCAGAGTAAGCCGCTGGCAGGCCAACACACTTAACGTGTCCATAGTCATAGAGCCTCACAGCTCCCATTGGCTGCAGTTTGCCGTTTCCAGGAAAGGGGAGCTGTGAGGCTCGATGGCTATGGACATGTTAAGTAAACAAAGTGGCATGGTCCTGCCAGTAGCTTATCCTGGCGGCCCTGTGGCCCAAGTTTAAAAATCACTGTGCTAATGTATCCATAGCCCTATCTATTAAGGACCCTTCTGCACTTACTGACTGGACTTACAGTGTTATGTGAGAAGTCTCTGAAGGGTAGCCGTGTTAGTTTCTAACTTTAAAACAATGAGCAATCTTGTGGCACCGTAGAGATTAACAAATATATTGTATCATGAGCTTTTGTGGGTAAAGCCCACTTCATCAGATGAGTTTCTATGCCATCTCATCTGATGAAGTGGGTTTTGCCCATAAAAGCTGCTGATATATTATATTTGTTAGTCTCTAAGTTGTTTTTAGTGTTATGTGAAGGCAAAGTAATGTAGACTTAGTAATTATTAGGTTAATGAACTTAACTGTATCACATATATTAAACTCATAATAGCTCTGCTTTATGTTGCTATTGCTAAGTTAACACATGGAAAACTACTGCCATATGTTTTACACTGACCATTGGTCATGTATGGTTAAAAACTGAAAGTTGTTTCAAAGTGTTGTTCCAAGTTTGAATTGGATCTAATTCTCAGTTGACAGGTGCTAAATGACAAACAAGAGCACAACTGGTAAAACTTAAAGAATGAATAGTCTTGCAGCACCTTAGGGTATGTCTACACTACCCTCCTAGTTCGAATTAGGAGGGTAATGTAGGCATACCGCTCTTGCAAATGAAGCCCGGGATTTGAATTTCTCGGGCTTCATTTGCATAAGCGGGGAGCCACCATTTTTAAAACCCCGCTGGTTCGAACCCCGTGCAGCACGGCTACACGGGGCTCGAACTAGGTAGTTCGGACGTGGAACGAGGTGTATCGGTAGTTTGGAATAGGAAGCCTAGACCGAACTACCTAGTTCGAGCCCCGTGTAGCCGCGCTGCACGGGGTTCGAACCAGCGGGGTTTTAAAAACGGTGGCTCCCCGCTTATGCAAATGAAGCCCGGGAAATTCAAATCCCTGGCTCCATTTGCAAGTGCGGTATGCCTACATTACCCCGCTAGTTCGAACTAGCGGGGTAGTGTAGACATACCCTTAGAGACTAACAAAACATGTAGATGGTATCGTGAGCTTTCATGGGCACAACCCACTTTGGATAAATGGAGTTATTAAAGGTCCCATTTCTAAATAAATAGGGTAGGGGTGAGCAGGAGAAGGAATAAAGTGTGTGTGTGTGTGGGGGGGGAATAGTCAATTAGAGTGTCCATGCTACATGAAACTGATAGAGAAGGTACTAATTGTTCTTAAGTACCCATTGTTTTTTATATGATTAGGATGTGGAATGTAGCAGGCCATTCAGCCAATGTCTTTATTCATACCTCCATGATCAAAATCAATGAAATTAAGTTCTAAGACTTCCCTGTGGAGTTGGCTTGTGGAATTGGCCTGAAATAATACTGTGACTTTTAGATCCATTAACGAGTGCCTGGGTAAGTTAAAATGTTTCCCAACGGGTTTCTGTGCGTTGCCTTTTCGGATATCTGATTTGTGTCCATTAATTCTTTCTCATAGAGACTGTCCAGTTTGGCCAATATACATAGCAGTGGGACATTGCTGGCATTTGATGATATAGATCACATTAGTGGATGTGCAGTTAAATGAGCCTCTTATATGGTGGTTTATGTGGTTAGGTCCTGTGATTATATCGCAGGGGTGGGTTCCTGGATGAGTGTGATGGAGTGCTGTGTGGTTTCTTTAAACAATTTTTGTTTGAGGTTAGGGGGCTGTCTGTAGGTGAGTAGCAGTTATCTGTAGGTTGTCTTTTTCCCCCAAGCACTGTGAGAGTGAGGGGTCATTTTCCAGTATAGGTTGTAAATAGTTGATAATGCATTGTAGGGGTTTAAGTTGAGGGCTGCAGGTTATAAATGGTGTCCTGTTTTCTTTTCTGGGCCTGTCTTGAAGTAGCTAATGTCTGGGTACTCTTCTGGCTCTGGTGATCAGTTTTTTCATTTTTCTGGGTAGGTATTTCAGTTTTAAGAATGCCCTATGTAGATCCTGTAGATGTTAATCTCTGTGGGATTGAAGCAAATCCAGTTGTATCTTAGGGTTTGGCTGTAAACAATAGACTGAGAAATGTGTCCTGGATGGTAGCTAGAGGCATGAAGGTAAGTGCAACGGTGTAGCCAGACATGAACCACCCCTGTAACATCCATCTTTGCTTGCCTGGAAGCATACAGGGAACAAAGAGCAGTAAAACAGCACAGTCTTTGAAAGCCTTGAACAGGAAGCCCAGATATGCTAGCTCACCCGGTGACCCTGGACAACTGTAAGCAGAGATAAGAGGGTGGTCGAACTAATCGCTGACCAAGAGGCTGCCGAGGAGTGCCCTTGACTGAAACCCATATTGATACGATCACACACTCGTCCGGGGGAAAGGGGGGAGGGAAGGAATCTCCCGCCCAGCAAAGAATGTCCAGTACTCCTAATTTAGTTATCTCTCCCTTACAAGTGTAAATTATTTGAAACTCCCTTGTAAGAACTGGCACCACAAAAACGGACCAGTACAATTTGGCATCTTAGATAAGAAAGAGGATACGAGCCCCCAGGGGTATAAAGGTGGTTCCAGCAGCACACTCACTCTGAGCGTCACTCTGCCATCTACCTGCTGGCCAGGTTAGGTGTTTGATCTCCCGAGGTTCCATGGGGACACCCACCTCGTATTCGTCTTTCCGAGGAATTGAGGGACCGACCCTAGCCTGACCTGCTGGAGTCGAGATGCACAGAAGGGGGTAAAAATTGTACCTGTATGTGTCCTTTGTTTAAGTATATACATAATGTTAGAGCTCTTTAAAGATTAAGCTGTCATTTGGAACCATTATTTTCTATCCTGCTCTTTCCTTTATAACCGTTTTAAGATCTATATTTGCTAGCAGTTAATAAGTAGAGCAATAGCCATTGTAACCACATGCTTTATAAGCCTTCTTAATAAACCTGTAACTGGTTAAATTTTAACCTGACTCCTTCAGTTGCTGTAACAGAACCACACACAATTTAAAAGAACTCCAGCCGGTCATAAGGGACAGGTATAGGGAGAGCTTAGGCATTTGGATTGTGTCGCTTCCAGAGGACAGATCCATGGGTCATTTCTCAGTCTTCTCTAGGCTGCCCGCTGCGAAGGGATCATGTATCCTAGCAGTCAAAATGTAATGAGATGTAATAAGCTCTTCCTGTAAACTTTGGGGCATCTGTCAGCCTGTTGGCTGCCCGCTGCGATGGGACCCCGGTCCTAGCGGTCAAAGACACAGACATTAAACTTCTTGGGGCGCCCGTCAGCCTCCCCGGCTGCGACGGGACCTTGCGTCCCAGCAGTTGAAGACTCGGGTGTAACACACACACGTGCGCATACACTGCCCTGACCATCGGCTGACAAACGGTCAGTAGGTTTCCGGTATAAGATGGTGGAAATGTGTCCGTTATGTAATTGTACTGTAGTATCAAGGAAGTGGATCTCTTGTGTGGACTGGTTCAGGCTGAGGCTGACAGTGGGGTGGAAGTTGTTGAAATCTCTGTAAAATTCTTCAAGTGTCTCTTTCCTGAGAGTCCACATGATGATGTGATCAATGTAGCATAAGTAGAGTAAGGGAGCTAGAGGGTGAGAGCTGAGGAAACGTTGTTCAAGGTCAGCCGTAAAGATGTTGGCATATTATGGGGCCATGCAGCTGCCCATGTCTGTGCTGCTGACTTGAAGATCTAAATTGTTTCCAAATCAGAAATAGTTGTGGGTGAGGACAAAGTGGCAGAGTTCTGTAACAAGGCGTGCAGTGGTGTCATCCAGGGATCTGAAGAACTAGTCGCTCCCACCCTCCCCCTCTTGCTGGCTCTATCAGCTGGCCCCTAAGTTAGCTGCTGTCCCTGGGCTCCATGCAGCACTGGCCCTTTGAAATGCTGCAGGGAACCTGGTGCCAGGCTCCGTGCAGCATTTCAAAGTGGCAGTGCCACATGGAGCCCAGGATCAGTGGGGGACTGATGCTCTTTGGCCCCATGCTCCTTGTAGCGCTTTTGCATTTGAAGTGTAGCAACAGCCCTGGGGCTGCTGCTACACTTCAAAGGTGGAGATGCCTTTATCGACTAATCAAATAGTTGATGCAAATTGCATCGACTATTTGATTAGCCAATTAATCTAAATTTAACATTCCTAGTGTCATCAGGGATGGTATTCCTGCTCACTTAATGAGCACAACTGACAGTCCTGTGCTGGCCTTACTGTGACTACATATATAAGCTTAGATGATAAAGGATAATTCAGGATCTATACAGGCCCATATACAAGGGAGGTGTAAAGGGTGCAAATGCACCCCCCCCCCCGAAGTCCTGTACTGTAGATCCATGATCCCCCTCCTCAAGTGTGAAGGTGGGGTCAGCCGCTCCCCTATGCTGCTGTAGCGACAGAAACAACAACGCGTCAGAATTCGTTATTAGGGTGTACTGAGTCTGGGGCTCTATTTCCTACAGTGTAAAAGTTTTGAGAAATACTTTTCAAGTCATCTGAAATACTGTTTTGTTCTTAAAATGTGTTTTATAAAAGAATCTTTTAAAACAAAGTCAAACCATTCCAACTCGAAACTGAGGTTTTGATCTTACCAATATACTTTTCAAGTTGGATGCAATTTCCTTTTAAAATGGGCATTCCTGCAGAAAGTTTTGGCTACAGCAAAATGAACCCAAGAGTCCTTACTTTCACTATTCTTCTGCGGTCAGGAAATCTGTGATGCCCACTAGAAAAATGTCCCAATGTCCCCTCCCACCCCTGTGCTGCTCCACATAGGAGATGACAACCTACTTTTGCTACCAATTGCTCCCTTGGAGTGGCAGAGTCCTGTTCAGTGGGTCTAAAGGCTTCAGTCTAGCTGATGTGTGTGTTGTGAATATGCTGCCACATGATGGAATTTCCAATGGTTTAAAATTGAGCACTTCTAAATTAGGAAATTCCAGAAATAAGGCTGCTAGTTCATGCTGTGGGGTGTATTCATTAGGACACTGTCTTTTGTTGTGCAATCACATCATCTTCCTTCCAGGACCCTGGCTTCATTTGGTGCAAAGAAAGGATGGTTCTCGCTTAAGGAGCAAGCTGTTCAATGTTTTGTTTTCTGGGACCACATGCTGAACAAGGAGGCCTTTTTTAGTGTATATATTCAAGACCTGCTGTGTAGACAGAATTGGTGATTGTTCTACGTGGGCTTGTAGCATCAGAGCTTCAGCAGGGTGAAGTACATAACAACCCTGTGAGGTAGGAAGGTGCTATTTACAAGATCAGAACGGAGGCTCAGAGATTAAGCTGAAAAATTACCACCAATTTTATTTGTTGTCCAGGACCTGAATTTTCCAAGTACTCTGCATTATAGATGTTCATATGATCCAAGCACAGCTCCTAGTGACATCAGTTGCCACTGTGAGTGTTCAACAGTTCTGAAAGTTAAGCTTGAAGAAGAGATCTGTGTAAACTAGTCTTTCACCAACAGAAGTTGGCCCAATAGAAGGTATTACCTTAATTGCCTTATGTCTCTCAATTCCTCTTAGCGCCTCTTCCCTTTGTTTTGGATTTATTAATGTGGATTTTTTGTTTGTTTTTGTGTTAAACAGTTTCACAGAATGCTGATTTATTTGTATCATCTTTGTTTCTTTGAGAGTTAATTGTCTCATCAGAGCCCTCAAAGGAGATGATAAAGTAAATGAAAGCACCTTTTTTTCCACTGGGGATGGGGTGGGAGGGGAGCGGCATTGCATCAGACTTCAAAGGTGTGAGCGAGTTGTGGACTCTTTGTAAATTGCTTACTTCCTCACTGTGTGAGTCTCTGTCTCTCTCTCTCTCTCTCCCTCCATAATTGCAATATCAATATGTAGTGTAGCATCCTGTTTTAAAGCCTCTGTCACTCACAATAGCATTTATGGCTTGTTTTATTTTCCTCCCAAATTAACAATTTGCTTGACCCAAATATAGCTCAGCTAACAAGCAGCATTTGAATTTTTTTCTTCTTAGTAAGACCTTCTTCTCTTTGCATAATTTGTACAAGCGGACTAACACAGAGATGAAGTCATGCAGTCATGTCAGTAGCTAACAAAGGGTCATTAATGCTACCATAGTTCTCATGATGACCTCATAGTTTTGTCATCGAAACTGCCACATTTGTAAAATGGTATTATTTTTTAAAATAGGAAATCAGATCAAGTGTGCAAAAAGAATTACTTTGCACCAGGGGGACTGAAAAACTTGCCGGACCTTTGGGCAATATGGTCTCCATGGAAACTGCTCAGCCAAGAAGGGCAACGTACTCCCAGAAGGGGTGGAGACTGAGGGAGAGAGATGTGGGTGGTGGCAGCCAGTCCTCAGCTGTGCTCGGCACAGGCCAGGCCCTCCCTAGGCAGTCCTCAGAGCTGTCTGGAGCATACCATGCGGCGTTCCAGTAACAATCCAACAGCCCGGGGTATTGGTTGCCACCACTGTCACAGTAACATTGGTGGTGGACTGAAGCCCTGCACTCTTTTCAATTGTCAGGCCCCAGAGCACCTCCTCCTTTGTCTCTCCTATGGGCGTGCTTTACACTTTCTTTATCAAGTAGTGCAGCTGCCTCAGGTGTCTAGTTTTCATTTAGACTACTGGTCCCTCAATGGAACTTCAAATTTATTTTATATAGTGGTATGTGGCTATGATGTACAAATCACTCTTCAATAGAATTAGCTTATTGCAGCGAACTTGGATCCAGGGGATTTCAGTGTAGAGTTTCAAACACTCAAGCAACCATTTAATATAACCCTTTACTACAAATGGAAGTCATATAAGGTTCTCCATTCTTTAATATCAGAGCATGTGCAAGATTGAATTTGGTTACAAGGAAAGATGAGTTATTTGGCAATTTTTATTCCTTAGGAATTCAGCTAGCTGTCATACCTTGACAATAAACAGAGGCATTTTTATATATTTAATGTATAATCTGCATTAATAATCACAGAATACTGATCCAAACAAGCAATATTTAATGTAAAGTTCTATTGATAAACAAGCATCACATGAGTAAGATTAGTTTAAAACAGTCAAAATTCAATAGGCTTATACAATGGAATATGTATTTTTTACGATGAGCTAACTGACTAATAATTGGTGCATTTTATAGTGAAATTAGTGATTTTTTTTTTTTTTTTTTTTTTTTTTTTTTAGAATTGTTCTCAGGAGTCACATTGAAGTTCTTTTTTAAGGACAGCAGTGTCAACAATGATGGGCTACAATGAGTTTCAATTTAATGCATTCCTTTGCTTAATTCCCATGGTACTTTCCACTTGAACAGATATGACAGATCTTCTGGCAACATTTATGTGAATATAAGATATATTAAATAATATGTAACACTTCAAACCTTCTTTGCTGAGTAGTTTCCATGGAGACCAAAAGCATCCACTGGAAAAAATTTTAAAAAATAAATAAACCAGAGGATCTCTTCTTATGGGATGGAAATATGTGAAACTGGAATTTGAAATGTAGTTTCAGGACTCGAAAATCCCTCTGCTTTGTTAATTACAATAATATTTTCTGTATGAATTTGCCAAGGGTTCAAAAGCTAGAATAAGTAATTTTTTTTATGAAGCTGTTCTTTAAAGCAAAGTGTTGGAAACTTCAAATTCATCCCTCACTGTGCAAGGACCAAGTATGCAGGGATCTTCATGGGAAATTGTGGGGGATAAAATCTATTCTTCCCACCAGTACACAAGCAAGCTACTACTACTTTGGTGTGGTTACTCCTTCCTGTAGGGTAGAATAATGGCTACAACTACTGCT
This sequence comes from Pelodiscus sinensis, assembly GCF_052426305.1. NCBI lineage: Eukaryota > Metazoa > Chordata > Testudines > Trionychidae > Pelodiscus > Pelodiscus sinensis. The sequence goes on along the minus strand of NC_143064.1, from coordinate 10,290,185 downwards.
GATGCCTTCCTGCTGGTTCTGCATCAAACTTGTGCACATGAGACCTGGGATCCTGGTGTTTCAGGTTGGGAATAGCAGGCAGCAAAGTATTTCAGCAATAAATGCCTCTTTATCCAGTCGTCATCCCTCTTCCCACCACACTGGCCTTATGACACCTGACACAGAGAACCTTTTGGCAACATAGCAAATTGCATCTGATCCACCTACACCTAGCCCTAATTTAGGTTTGACTTATGGCATGGGCCATGCCTCCATGCTTGGGTGAATTTCACTTAAAATAAACCAGGCTTAACAAAAGGAAACTATAGCATTTGTACTGCTTCATTCACATAAAAGAGCACTCTGAGTAAGGGATGTACGAGACTAATCGACTAGCCGATAAGCAAAAGCTTATTGGATAGTCGACACACTAGTCGACTAGCCGCTTCTCCTCCTCCCCGCTGCCTCTATCAGAAAGAGGCAGCAAGGGGAGGGGAGAAGAAGAGGAGGTGCTGTAGGGAGCTGGCTTAAAAACTGGCTCCCCCCAGCTCCATCTCTGAGGGAGGGGCGCAGGGGTGGCGTTCCACCTTTGAAATATACAAGAGGTCACCTCTGGGGCTTGTGTACATTTCAAAGGCAGAATGCCTCGGGGCTTTTGCTACATTTCAAAGTGGAAGCACCCTGATCGACTAATTGAATAGTCGATGGAAAATCCATCAACTAATCAATTAGTTGATTAATCTAATTTTAACATCCCTACTCTGAGTCTCTGGCCTCTGAGTCTAACTTCATTCCTTAGCCTTGGATATGAACTTGCATGATTATATGGCTATGCACAGAGTTGCCTTAAAGTGGACACATCTCATCTCCTTTCAGGAGCATGCTTTTCATTGGGCTTTTGAAAAATGTGAATTCCTCAATCCAATCCCTGATATTAAATCCTTGTTTCTGTTTGTTGGGTAAGTTGCAGTTAGCACAGTTACTATGCCAGCATTATTAGATGTGTGCATACAGGCTTTTAAAATGCCAGTGAATCCCTTTCAATTTAGCATTTAAACATATCAGAAGAGCCAAGCTATCATGTAAAAGGAGAAAAGAGACATTGGAAGAGACTGTTCTGCTTTGTTTAGGTGCTGCTTTTGGAGGGTGAAGGCAAGTGAGAGGGGAATAGTGTCTAGCCACTAATGATTGGTCCCTGACAACATGCAGTAAAATCAACAGTTTCCTAGTAACATTAGGAAGACAAATGAGGACATACTGATAGAAGTGATATTGATGTAGGTGATCTGATTACCTTTCAGACAACTGTGCAAAGAAAAATGAAATATATAAACAGATGGCCAAGCCTTTCGTAAGTCCCGGGTTCTCACAATGTTGCTCTTTATTCCACTGGAACATACCCTTTTAATTTATTTGTAAGCATTTTTTCCTAAACTATACATGCCTTTATATTCAGAACAAAATGAACTACAGTTTTGGTGGGTTTGGTTTTAATGAAACTAATCAAGCATCCATAGCATTATATGGAAGATCAGATTGTCTCATCTAACTTCCAGCTACTGTAGAAAGACCGCCATAAGTCAGTAAGCCATCATAAAGCAACAAACCATCGCTAAGGCTGACAGTTGGGTGGGCAAATATTTCAGTTTGCAGGTTCTTCTTTACGAACAATATTTGCCAGTGTATGGCCTAAATGCTTGTTCTGTTCCTATCAGCCAAAGTTCAGTTCTTGTCTGGATCCAAAGGCCTTTTATTTCAGGCCATTCCCACATGTCTGCTTCTAGCCTCCTTCCCTGTGAGATGCTGAGAGCTAGGCTGGGAAGCAAGCATTTGGGAGCCAGAATTAAAAGTTGAGGTGCTCAGCCTCTGGTTGTGCTTTCTTTTCTTGTACTCTGGCACTAATGGGGGTTGGAAGGAGGTTGCTCTCATTGAATGGTTCGTTAATTAGTCCCCATATCACAACCAGCTGTCACCCGTGGTGTCAGCAGCTGCTTCCCAGGACACAGCTCCAACTGGCAGGCTAAATTTTTGTCAGAAGATTTGGGGGTGGGAGGAGCCTGTCCCCAACATACGAAGGGTGCTTAGGTGGGGGAGGCAGAGGAGAACTCTTGGTCAGTGGCTGAGAGTAGAAATGCCAGGCTCCTGGAAAAGGTTGGGGGGATACCCACAGGCCCTCCCAGAAGGGGCCTTGGGCAGAAGAGGTGAGCTGGGGGCTAGCTTCCCACTGCCAGCCCTTTGTGCTGCCAGGGGCTCTGGAAATCATGTAAAAGGGCCCAAAACTCCAACTGCTGCAGTGGTTGCGGTAACAGTGACAGCAAACCAGGGCTCACGGACCCTCATAAATGGCCAGGCTCCAGGGCAGTGGCCTGCTTTATCCCCTCAGGATGGTGGCCCTGCACTGCTGTAACATGATGGAATACATCAGGCCTGACAAGGCACAAAAGATGGCAGTGGCTGTCCGTGGCAGCTAACCAAGGTCCTAGTCTTTGTGACCACGCATGCCTCCCATCTTCAAATTCAGCAGCTCCAAGACTTCAACTGCCCCCATCCAATGGTCCTCACTTAAAAGGAAAAAAAACAAACAAACCTCAGACGCAGGTATTCACTTTTATCACTAAGTCCTGCAGTGACAGGCAAGTGATATTGTGACCGTTACTGATCAACACAGACACGCAGCACATGAAGCTTGGGATCCTGGTGTTTTGGGGTTCGAATGGTGGACAGCAGCAATGCTCAGCAACACCTAGATGACTTCTTTGAGGCAGTCCTTCCTAAAATTTTCACTTCTCACCCTGGTGAGGGAAGGGGGGTAGAAATGGTGCCCTAAATGTTGCCTGCATAACTTTAACCTGTTGGTAGTGTTGTAACCATGCTCATCCCAGCCTATGGGAACAAAAGGCTCCTGAACTCGATGAGGCAAACTGGCTTATTAAACTGCAAGCTGCTCAAGAAAGACCACCATGTGGTCTTCAGCTACCCCAGACTAACACAGCTACATTTCTATCACTATTCACCATGTGGAGGCAGGCATGTGGAAAAGCGGGCAAATTTGTCATACGTGTAACTGCTCATGTTGATGAACGTTCAACCACCTTCTGGTTTTGAGTTGCACGGAGAATGTTTTCATGAGTAGGGAAGGGAGTAGAATGTCTGAGCTAAATAACTAACAGTGATCGCTCATTTTTCTCAGTTCATTTCTATGTCAACCTAGGACATACAGATGCTAAAAGAAAAGACCAATCATCGTAGCAAATCTTCAATGGGTACCTCACAGACAACTGCCCCATTCGTACTTACTGTGGTTGTATAAGGGGAGGAGGTCCACCTAGCTATCCCAGAAATATTAGAATAGCATTTGAATGTCAACATTAAGTAATAACCCCAGCCTGTTGTTTTTCAAACAATCATACAAACAAAAAGTGGGAGCCTCTATATTCTTATGAGACATTTAATCACGATGCAGCTCCTTGAAGATCAGATTGTACAGCCACAAGAGAATTGTCATGATGTCATCAGCTGAGATGGATGGTTCTACTGTGAAGGGATCATGACATCCTCCACTTTGCTGGATGTTGATTATGAGTGGTAAGATGGTCTCACAGTGAGTCAGTAGGTTTTTTTTGGATAATGTTTTCTTCAGGCCTCAAATTTTCTTTTTCTGTCCATAACAGATTAGCTTTTCCATGAACAGTTGTACTAATATATGGAGCCACATGCTTATCATCAATCCTAGGTATTAAAATAAAACATAAGTCAGACATGCAAAATCATGTGATGTCCTGTCCCTTTAAATATTATGGGGCCTCTGTTCTCTTCCCCTTCCTCCGTCCAAAGCCTCACTTTCCTGTTAGTTTGAGTTTTGCAGACAGAATAATGCTACTGCAGCAGACAGCTGTTTCCATCAGCTCCCTCTGCATCTGTTTCTCTTCTCTGCTAGCCCCAGAAATAGAACAGTGAGATCAGCTTAAATCTTGAGGGACTTTTACAATGAAGTTCTCTTCATGTCTTCTGGTTCCTGAGCCTTTGATTGGCATTCAAATCTCATTTTGAAGCTCTTTTTTCATAACCATGAGAGAGAGGGCTAGGGAAGGACTTGCTTTGTTTTTTATTTGTCGTCTTTAAAAGCTCAGATTCGGATGCAATTTCTTTCCTTTGCAGAATTTGGGCTCTTAGGAAAAAAAACTACTATTGTGAATCACAATAAAATATGAGCTGGCCACACTGAAACACTGCTTTAAAAATGTATATTAAATTTGAATATACTCAACTTGCAATCTTGTAGCTTTTAGGTTACATGTAAATTTAATTTACAAGTTTTTCTCCACAAATTCAGGGGCTAAGAATTTACTTTTTAAAATTTTATTTTAAAACGAAAGTCGAAAAACCTCGGGGTCATCTGCAAGAGCTGGGGCCTTAAACAAAAACATGTAATATCTTAAGACTTGTGATAAAATTGCTACAGTATCATCACTGCGATTGCGTTTCGGGTGGGGGGGCAGGGTTGGGGATTTGTTAGAGATTACAAGATGGTTACCATCTTTCTCTTTCTAAGACCACTCCCTTTTCTGCTTAATGCAGATATCTACTGGTAGCATAGCATAACTGCAGCTATATAACATGACAAGGAGGATTTTCATTTTGGTGGATGACTGGATATCAAGCCCTATGAAAGTCATAAGATATCAAGCCTTCTCTATCCCAGCAGTGGCTCCTAATACCAATCATCTTCTGCATTTGTAACTTCCTAAAACTTTCATGTGTCCTGCCATATGTTGTGCTATGATGGAGGGATTTTTTGTTTGTTTTTCCTGACAAGAATTTGTCTGCTTTTATTTGACATATATGAAATTTTATAATAAGCATGAAAAACCAATAAAAATAAAGGATTAAGCTTTTATCTTTAGACATCATTTTATGAAGCATGTGTGCTGAGTAATGTACAATCTGAGACAAAGGTGTGGGTGTCTTACTCCTGTCACCGCAGTGGGCTAAATGTGAGTCTAATGGATAAGAACAGAGGTGACAATGTCGTTCTAAAGTTAGTTTGTTTAGAAGCAATATATGAAATTGCAGCACTGATGGAATATTCCCTTTCATATAAAATGAGAGTGGATCTATATGAGACTTACTTTAATTTACTTAGTCCAGGTCCACACTATGGGGGAAGGTTGGCTTACGGTACGCAATTATATCTACATAAAAAACATTGCTGGATTCAATGTACTGCAAGTGGAGCTTTGGCACAACCCTCACAGCAGGAGGTTGATGGGAGAAATGCTCCCGTCAATGGCCCTTGCTCCTCAGGAGGAGTAGGAGTTCCAGCATCGATGGATGCGCCCTCCGCTTTCAATTTAGCAGGTCTGTAGTAGACCCTCTAAATCGAACTCCAGAAGATTGACTGCTGCAGTGTTGATCTTCAGGGAAGTGAAGACATCACTTTAGAAATGCCTTTAAAAGGAGAAATTGCCTGTGTACTCATAAGCCTAAATCACATAAAATGTTACACGAGGGCAAACCTCTGGACCTTCTTGGAACACCTGAACAGAAGCTGGCTGAGATCGAATAAATTACCCAAAGTAGTTTCTCCATGTCCACAAGAAATATATTACATCCTTTTATTTTAAATTCCTAACCATAACTGTATTGGCTATGTCTACACTGGCAGCTTCTTGTGCAAGAACAGGCATTCTTGCACAAAAACTTGCCTGTTGTCTACACTGCACGAGTGTTCTTGCGCAAGTAAATTTACAGTACAGCGTTGTAAAACAGGGCTTCTTTCAGAAGAGTTTTTCCTCTCCCCATGAGGGAATAAGCCCTCTTGCGCAAGAGCTCTTCCAAAAGAGGGCAGTGTAGACAGGCAACATTCATTTCTTGCGCAAGAAGCCCCTATGGTTAAAATGGCCATCAGAGCTTTCTTGCGCAAGACAGCGTCCACACAGCCATGGATGCTCTTGCGCAAAAGCACATTCCAGTGTAGACGCACTTCTGTGGAAGACTTTTTGCGCAAGAACTCTTCCGCAAAACAGTTCTTGTGCAAGAAGCTGCCAATGTAGACGTAGCCTTTGTGTAATGCTGCTCTGGACAACACAGATTTACCATGTAATGTGTAACAGATCATAAGAACTACGAATTAAATTCCAACTTACACCAAGTTAGAGCAGCAGGAAAAGATACATGAAATCCAATTTGGTCCTGTATTTCATTCTAAGACCTATAAAGGAGCATCCTGTTGTCTCACAAAATGATTGGAGATTCCAACAGATACATTGGTGAGTCTAGACTGCTCTACTTCCATTGAGAGCTGAGTGGCCACCCGTGATTTGTTAGAGCTGGTGGAAAACTTTTTTAGCTGAAAAGTTTTTCACCAAAAAATACTTGCGTTGATGACCGTATTTCCCATGAACGTGCTGACTCTGCTAGAAGTCTTTTTAGCGTATTTTATTTTTTGTTTATGCTTTTGCTTTCAAAATTGAGTAATTTTGATGGATCTAACCTTTTTATTAAAAAGGCATTTCTAAACCACAAGAAAAAACTTTGTTCCAATTCAAGAGAAGGTTTCGAAATGTCAAATACCCTATTGGACAAATTGTTTCCCAACCAGTTCTAATCCATTCAAAATACAGGTCAGTTCTGCTTTTACTTTAAAGGGGAACTGTAGCTCTTCACTTTTAAATTAAAAATGAAGGACCCTAGTTTCAAGCTACTTCAATAAGGCCATGTCCTCCTCTTGATGATGAAATTAAATCTGATGATGTTTGGATGAGTTCAGTGTAGGTTTATCACATCTTCTCCACAAAAGAAACTGAGGGAAGAATGACACTAAACAATCTATTCTTATCCAAAGTGCCTGCCCTCTCAATCACAGGGAAGTGAAGCAGTGATTTTTGGCTGTTGTCTCCTTTCCTCCTTCCCCCTCTGCAATTAGGTCTGTAAATCTCTTTTTTGACAGTTGCCTTAGAGACAGACATGAACTCTGGCAAATATTACTCCTCTTAAACATCTGTATGCATCACTTGTCTGTTGTTTAACTTGCACTGCAGCGGGGCCTGAATTCCTCATGCAGGTCAGGCCCCGTGGTGCTAGGCACTGTATGAACACACAGTTAATTATAGCTCCTGCCACAAAAGACAAAAGGTGGCTGAAGCAAACCAGGGGATGTTAAAGAGGCAGACTGTAGCATGTTTTATTACTGGTGAACTGTGTGCAGAGTTTCTAGCCAGGCCTGCCTGGCGGGGGAGAGTTGGTGGGAAGGGAACATCTGCCCCAGGGCCCAGCAATTCAAAAGGGCCCAGCGTTCCTGGCCGCTGCCATCGCTATTCTGGCAGCAGCCACAGTTCTGGGGCCTTTAAATCTCTAGAATTCTCGGAGCTGCTGAAGGGCTGGTGGGGGTGGGAAGAGGCTAGCTACAGCCCTGTCCCTTCCACCTGAGACTCCACCCCTTCCACTTGAGGCTCCACCCCTTCTAGGTGTGTGGAGCCCTCCCCTCCCCCACCCCCCATCTGGCTCAGGGGCCTGTCAGTTCTACCCACACCTTGCTCTTAGCCAATTGTTAGCCACAGTTGCAACTAGCTACGGTAGCAGAGGTCAGTTTTCTGTATGCAGTAGACAGAAGTCAGTTTTGAGGGGTGACTTCACAAATCCATAAGGAGTGCCTTAATGGATTTCAGATGGATATTCCTCATAAGGGATGGCATGAGAGGATGCATGAAGGTAGAAGTGGAAGATGTGGACCAATTGGATGTTGAAGGCTGGCCTTGTTGGCAGGCTGAAGATGAGAAATGACCTTGTGTTACCAAGAGCACAACAAAACTGTGAAGGGCTTTGAAAGTTAGAGAATTTTGTGTTTTGGGACAGCTAGGAGAAACTGTCAGGGTTTAAGATGGAGGTGGTCTAGTAAGTGAGACAAGTCAGGAAGATACTCTTAGTGGCAGTATTTTGAATGGACTTGAAGGGGGAAAGTTTGAGGGTAACAAAGCTAGAGGGAAAGAGATGGTGGAAGCTTGGACAAAAGCTTTTTTGGAGGATTTTAGAGTTTGCAGTACAGGAGAAATGAGCATTAATTTAATAAAGACAAACAGAATATGATAGTAAGTAACCCAAAAAGTGAGACACCACATCCCAGCACATGCTTTGCTAATGAACACGTGCCTTCTCCTTCACTTGTTTTCTTTCAATCTCATGTCAGATTTCCTTCTTTGAAAAACAGTTTCCATAGTAACTGGTGTCAATGGTTTAGGCAACAATGGGTTAGTGGAACAACATGTACAGTAACATTCAGCTCAGTAAATGAATCTTTTAAAAAAAACAAGAAGCTTTGGAACTTGAAGAGCCTAGTGTGACCATGCCCATAAAGGGTAAGAAATACAATAATAGAAATACACTCTGCATGTACAATGGTGTATATATGTCACTTTATATTGTTCTAAGATATCCTAGCTGGTGTTTTTGGTACATTCCAAGGTTTTGCTATAAATGGAGCATCAAAACAAGACTGTGTGAGTAATTCTTACTGCAAACTGTGGAAAATGTCTCTTTATTGTTCAGCGGAAACTCTTGTTAGCACAAATGTTGAGACTGTCCTGTTGGGGTGGGAAGGGCTGTTTGTAACTTGTGTCATGGAGAGCTCAACTCTAAGTCTTTCGCTCTGAACATGACACAAATATTGACTAGGAAAATTTCCAGGAAAATGAACAGCTTTGCCCCTTGCATATTTGCATCAAAGTTGCATAAAAAAAAAAAGAAATTTTAAAAAAAAAAGAAAACCCTTGTTCACAGGCAAAAGTCCTTCTGATAGGGGTAACCACCCAACTGGAGGAAAGGATTCAAAAGTCGTTAATGTGGCCACAGGCCACACCTGGAGGAGGAGTTATGATATGTCTACACTATATTCCTCTTTTGAGAGAGGAATGCAAATGCAGCTGAGCGAAATTGCAAATGACGCGTGGATTTGAATTTCCCATGCTTCATTTGCATAATCGAGTCTGGCTGCTATTTCGAAATACCATAATTCGGGATAAAAAAACACCATGTTGATGCGGTTATTTTGAAAGAAACCTCTTCTTTCGAAATAACTCTTACTCCAATGGTTAAGGGTTATTTTGAAAGAAGGGGTTTCTTTCAAAATAACCACATCTACACGGCGTTTTTTATCTCAAATTAGGGTAGTTCGAAATAGCAGCCGGAAGCGATTATGCAAATGAAGCACGGGAAATTCAAATCCGCGCTTCATTTGCAATTTTGCTCGGCTGCATTTGCATTCCTCTCTCGAAAGAGGACTGCAGTGTAGACATACCATTAGGGAACTAGTTCAGTGTGTCGGAACAGGAGAGGTCTTTATAAAGTACAGGGGTTATAAGCAGTAAAACGAGGGGTTCTGAGAGAGGCTTTAGGTAGTGTTCATGATTGGGAAAGAGGGTTTTAGAGCTGGTGCATCCAGTGAGAGAAAGGGTATTAGGAGGGGTAGGAGGTAATCTAGAGAAGGAGCGGTGGGAATGAGAAAAGGAAAACTCGGAACTGTTGAGCTGGCACCGAGAGTAGAGGGCATGACTGGGTTCCCCTGAGGGACTGGCACTGAGGCGATGGAAGGGATAAACTTCCTAGGACTGCTTGGGAAAGTGGACTTTGCTATCCTGGAAGGGGGGGGACACAAAGTGACCTGGCCGAAGTTCACGAAGAAGATGCTGTGGTACCTGGAGCTAGAGAGGGGATGCAAACCACCGGAGGAAAGGGGAGATGACACACAAACCACTTAAGGGTATGTTGCCCTCTAGTCCTAATCCTCAGAACATCTAGGAAGAGGAGCCAGCACAGTGGTGAGTGATGTGCCTGTGACAGTAATATTTCCCCCATGTCAGAGTATCGCAATCCCCAGAAATTGTCCTGTACATGAAAATACCTCCATTTGCATGGAATTGGATGAGAACATATAAGAGTTTTTGATGTTTTTCACCTATGATATAATTAAAAATCCCAGAATATCTCAAATGTTGCAACTAAAATAATTAGGTTTACAATTTTTTTTGTGCTTCCTTGATCTCTAGTGAATTGTGGAAATGTATGAGGTCTGAATTTGGCAGACTTAATAACTACAGGTAGTCTTACTTTCTTCGTTATGGGTGAAATTCACCTCTGCCCAAAAGGCCTACACAATAATTATACACCACTTAAGTTGCTCCAGGAGACCAACTATAGAAGTTCTGATGGGGATGAAATGGAACTTTGACAGGTCCTATGATGCATGCTTTAGATGTACAAAACCAAAATTACCTCTGTTCCCTGGCTTTTAAAAGATGGAATATTTTTGCATATGTAAAACAGAGAGAGATCCATCTATTTGAATGAATTGAAAACAAGAAAAGTACAAATTCTACCTGGATGTTGGGTTTGGTTTTTGTTTGCTTTATAATTAGGATTTTGTTGTCAGTAAAGATGCAGAAGTCACCGGCTGGAATAATTAAAAATCAATTTTGAATGAGCTCAAGTTACCTGCCTACTTGTTTGCTGATTTTAAATAACTGGGAAAATGAAATCTCTCACCATTTGCAAGTTTCTTCCTATCACTAATCCTTTTTCAAAAACAGGTTTGTTTTATGTGAGGTTTTATACACAATGTACCTATAAATTGCAATAACTTTTTGGAATTATGATAAAGTTATTTGATATCATGTTTTACAGTAGCAGAAACTGTTTTTCCCACTTCTATTTCTGAAACTGAAATGAATACAATCTTTTAAAAACTTTCCTGATTCTGCCCATAACAATGAACAGAGTGGGCCCAATATCACTTCAGCCATTTGAAATAGATGTGAGCTGCTTGTGTGTGACTAGGACTAGAGTTTTGCCCAGTGTTTACTGCTAACAAGCTGGCAGAAAACAGCAATAAAGATCAAAATATTCTGGTCTCAGCTGAGAACAGCTATTTTTGTTTTGTTTTAAACATTGTGAAATAAAAAATGTGTTGAAAACCCAGAGCCTTTCCAGTGATTTTTCCTGATTTAAAATGTCATAGCAAGTCTGTTGCTACCAGATCTCTTCAACACCCTCAGCACGTTCTCTTCTTCTCTTTCAGCTAGTAAGAATAGAATCTAATTTTGGCCATTCCAAGTTTTGTGGCTTAAGATACTAAACCCAGAAGAGAATGAAATTTGCCTCCCTGTAATTAAAATTCACTAGGACACTGCTGCAATCCAATAAGAACATGAGAATGGCCATATTGAGTCAGACCAAAGGTCCATCTAGGCCAGTATCCTGTCTGACTGTGACCTATACTAGATGCCCCAGAGGGAGGGAACATAACAGATAATCACCATGTGATCCCTCTCCTGCCATCCATTTCCAAACAGAGGCTAGGGACAAAATTCCTACCCATCCTGGCTAATAGCCATTGATGGACCTAACCATCATGAATCTAACTAGCTCTTTTTTGAACCCTGTTAAAGTCCTAGTCTTCACAACATCCTCTGGCAAGGAGTTCCAGAGGTTGACTGTTCTGAGTGAAGAAAAACTTCCTTTTGTTTGTTTTTAAACCTGCTGACTATTAATTTCATTTGGTGACCCCTAGTTCTTATATTGTGGGAATAAGTAAATAAGTTTTCCTTATTCACTTTTTTCACACCAGTCATGATTTTATAGACTTCTATCATATCCTCCCCTTAGTCTCCACTTTTCTAAACTGAAAAGTCCAAGTCTTTTTAATCTCTCTTCATATGGGACCCGTTCCAAACCCCTAATCATTTTTGTTGCCGTTTTCTGAACCTTTTCCAATACCAATATCTTTTTTTTTTTTTTTAAGATGAGGCAACCACATCTGTACATGGTTTTCAAGACGTGGGCATATCATGGCTTTATATAGAGGCAATAAAATATCTTATGTCTTATTCATTTTTTTTTAATGACTCCTAACGTTCTATTTGCTTTTTTGACAGCCGCCGCACACTAAATGGATGTTTTCAGAGAATTAGCCACAATCACTCCAAGATCTCTCTCTTGAGTAGTTGTAGCCAAATTATACAATATGATGGGGACTATATAGTCAGGATTATTTTTTTCAATATGCATTAGTTTACATTTATCAACATTACATTTCATTTTGTTACCCAATCATTTAGTTTGGGGAGATCTTTTTGAAGCTCTTCACAGTCTGCTTTGGTCTTAACTAGCTTGAGGGGTTTGGTATCTTCTGCAAGTTTTGCCACCTCACTGTTTATCCCTTTCTCTATATCATTTATAAAAAGTTGAATAGGATGGGTCCCAGGACAGACCCATTCCACTCAGAAAACTTGCCATTTATTCCTACCCTTCATTTCCTGTCTTTTAACCAGTTATCAACACATGAAAGGACCTTCCCTCTTATCCCATGACAACTTACTTTACTTAAGAGCCTTTGAGTGAGGAACCTTGACAAAGGCTTTCTGGAAATCTAAGTATACTATATCCACTGGATCCCCCATGTCCACGTGTCTATTGACCTCCCTCAAAGAACTTTAGCAGATTAGTAAGGCATGATTTCTTTTTATATAAACTATGTTGACTTTCTGCAAACAAATTATTCATCCATGTGTCTGACACTTGAATTTTTTTTTTTTTAATATTTTCAACTAGTTTGCCCAGTACTGACGTTAGACTTACCGGTCTGTAATTGCTAGGGCACACCTCTAGAGCCCTTTTTAAATATTGGCATCACATTAACTATCGTCCAATCATTAGGTACGGAAGCTGATTTAAAGGATAGGTTACAGACCACAGTTCATAGTTCCGCAATTTCCCATTTGAGAATTTTGAAAATTTTCCAATTTTATTTGCTTCTCAGCCATGGGTTATTATCCTACATGGTCACCATCTTATGGAAATCTTTTTTTTTTTTTTCCTTAGTCACAGGCAGACTGTCACTTACTTGCTCCTATCTTTTTTTTTTTTTTTTTTTTTAAGAAGTAGCATAATGCCAAAAAACATCCCCCCCCCCCTTTTTTTTTTTGTGACTACCAACTAGCTGGAAGTAAACATGTCCAGCTCAATGCTCAGCACCTATACTCCCACTGATTTAACTGAGGCCAGAATTTCATTCCCTAGGATTGTTGGGTCACCTCAAAGCTTTGTTGTGTCTGAGGGTGACACATATACTTATTCGGAGGACTTGTGGAAGCAATAGATATCACCAAAGGGATGAATTTACCCTGTGAAAACCAAGTCCCGGAGAAGTGAACACATTGACCAGGTAGAGATGTTTATTAATTTTTACATGCTTATGAGAAAGATAGGTTGAGGATAACTTTAGGACAGTGGTCACCAGCCAGTAGATCGCAATCTACTGGTAGATCTTGGAGCCTCTGACAGATGATCCTGACTGGTTTGGCCACATGGCTATCAAGTGACACCACTTCAGCTCCTCCTCCCACTGCTGCACATCTCTGGCCCTTTGCCTTGAGCTGTTTCCCCAGGAGCCTCCTGTTTGCTATGCAGGGCAGGGAAAAGAGAGGATGGGTGCTGATGTCAAGGTGCTCCCTTATGTAGTCCCCTTAATAAAGGGGCCTCTGTTTTATTCTAAAAAGACCCTGGGTGATACAATCCAGACTACAATTCCCATGAGCCCTTGGAACAAAAGAGGTAGGAGGGACTCTTGTGAGAGAGAGGACTGCTCTCTCCATGTGCTTGAAGAAGAGGCCTAGCAGTCTGGGACTCTGCCTTGCAGTTTGGAGCCAAAGGGGGAGCCAGGTGGCTGCCAAGGACATTGACCCAGTGCAGGGGCTGTTGGATGCAGCTACTAGATGCCTGTTGGAACTGGGAGTTAGCAGGCTGCTTCCTATAGGCACAGCATGAGGCAGTAAGTTTGGGCCTTGCTGGAAGAGTGCTGCCTGGGACAGAGCTGCTGTTTAGCCTGGACCAAACCCTCACTACAGCTGCAACATCAGCGCGCCAACACAAGCAAGTGTCTGGGACTGAGTCTAAGGGTGTGCACACTCTGGGGTGGAGTAACTGTTGTCTAGCTATATAAGCTTCAGTTATTTTTATGTGTTTTGTTAATGCTATTCCTTGCTAATCTGTTAATCCCTGTGTAGTTAAGTAAAGATGGTTTATTTTAAAGTATTCTATTAGATGTATATGATTTGTAGTTGTTCTGGAATTAGATCCAGCTTTATGTTGGAATGAGTATATTCCTGGAGGCTCTCAAGGCACCAGTGTGTGTACAAGGCCAGCCAGGTGGAGGTACCGCCACTTTACATTCATTGCCAGCAAGGGACTGCAGCAAGGGAGTGGATAGGGCTTTCCCCAGCTAAACACCATCACCACTGGGGTACTCAGGATCTCTTTTTTGGGTTAAAACACCAGGCGCCCAGGCACACCTGTGAGTGTGACCTGCTCCCCAGTAACTCGGGGAGGAAAAAGGGGGTTACATTTTGGAGGCACCGCTGGGATCCCCTTTACCACCTCTTAATTTTGCTGCAAGAAAAATTGTCCCTGCTTTCTTCAATAGTGTTGGAGTTATGATTGTTTTCTGAGATCTGCTGGTATTTAAAACCTTGATTTGTGCTCCTAAATCTGTTATCGGGTACATCATGGAACCCCTTAAGTTACTGTCCTGGTGTAGAGGTGTAGGAGTGCCACCCAGCCGAGCGCTTATGCTGGGTAAAGTGCCCATAGATACTGAGGATGCTATTCTCTACCAGGCATTAGAAACTAAAAATCTTTGGGAAAACCACAATCTGTGGTCACCGAGGTGACTCAACACCCAGACTGTGTCAGTACTGGTGAGAGCAGCTGCTGATCTTGACCCACAGTGTGTACCCCCGGAAATTGGTATTGTGGGTGAAGATCAGATGAGTTCAAAAACTAGATAGTGGCAGGGAAAGGAAAGTCCATTATCTGAGTCTGGCAGAAATTTTTCATAGAGGAGCTACTGAGCTTGTTTGTAAATAGAAAACATTCCCCTCAGCCATACTAGGAAGTCAGAGCCAGCCTTAAGGACAGGGGAGCAGGGAGGGGGTACCAACTTCTGGGGACACTAAATCAAGGGGCGGGGATTGCACATAATTCAGGAGTGTGTATGTGTTTGTGGTATAATGGTTTTTTTTGTTGTTGTTCTGCCAGTGTGATTGGAGAGCAAACATTTTTCCACCCTGGACAGCAAAACACTTATGGCCAGCTCCTGCTGACAGTGAAAGCATATTAGCTGAGCTCAACAGCTGCAAGAGGCATAAGAAGGAGAAACTTTCTCAAGGGCCTGGGAACCGATCCATGTAGGTCTTTGAAGATCAATATCAATAAAGTAGAAGTAAATAGAACCAGCATCTACTCTGTGTAGCTGTGGTATAATAGGCTGTCGGGGACTAACATCATCGAGCAAACAAATGTCTGAAGTGAGCTGTGCACTGTTGCAGTTACAAGTAGATTTCGGGAGGCATCATAAAAAGACGAGATACCAAAATACAAAAATCACATAAAGCAGAGAAGGCAGTTAGGAGCACAGAGCCAAATGGTATTGCACCTTTTTACCCAAAAGTCTGGTTTGTGGTTCAAAGTAAAAAGTTAGGTGGTAAGGAGAGGGAAGTATAGATAACCCACTGCCTTCCATTATCCATTAGCTTGAGATCTATTTTATTTTTAGGAGCAGACTAGAAAACTGTAACTGACGAGGTAGGCTGGGGTAGGTAACAGAGTTGCTTCCAGGTACATGTGGGTACATCAATTACATTTATAAAAAGAGCATATGTAGGAAATCCTGGATAATAGAGAGGTTGCAAGGCAGAGCACGCCTATGTCCTTTCTGGGTTTATAAGAAATTTGACCTGGATCCCAATGAACATGAGCATCAGGAGCATCTTGCCCAATTAACAGAATATAGCCCAGATATCATATTACATGTGTTACAGAAAAGACAACAGCTCACGATACTTTGTTTGTAACTGGCTCTAAGTGAATCCCTTGGCAAATAAACCATCATCCTATTGACAAGACATGTTTTGGGAGCCAACCGTGTGCAGTTTCTCTTCCTGCAAAGAGGCTAATAGGTTTCTTTGTGTGGTGTCACGCAGCTGGTTCTGATCGGCAGGCCTAGGATGGCCAGCTCTAAATGCCAGTTCCTCTTCTTGTGAGACTTGTCACATTTCTACAATGCTGGGCAGAAAGAAATGGAAGTCTGAAAGGCAGAAACTGCTCTGGGTAATGGTTAATGGTGTGTGCTCCCATTCCAGTGACAACCTCCATGTCTGTATAGGAATGGTATGGCTCTGGCAGCGACAACTTGTGGCCTAGTCCTACATGGCCACACCAGGACACAAGATCTTCACACTATTCTGTTCTCAGCGCAAGCGGACAGCAGGCTACAGCTCATGGGATTGCCTTCCCGCCCTCTTCTACAGAGAGGTGGGAGCAGATGAGTGAAAGCTTGACTGTTCCTACAGCAACTGAGCAGAGAGGAGGGCAGAAATGATGCTACTCAGAACAAGTAGTGGATCCTTCCCATGTTTCCTGCTCACTTCTAGAGGATAATCATTGTGCTCCTCTGGTTCTAATGCTTCCTCCTGCCATAAATGTGGATGGATTAATGTACCTGGCAAGGCGTTAATCCCTGCGTCTCCCTTGGAGCACTGCAATTGCATGAAAACCTACGACTCCACAGTGCAAGGCACAGGAAAGAGACAATTACAAACACTCCACTCCTTTTTCTGCAAGGACATATCGCTGTTGTCAGAAGCCATCCCTCTGAGCAGCTAGATTTGTTTTTCATTTGCCATTTAAGTATTTCCCAAAGTGCTGTGAAGGTGTGTTTCTTGGCATGAGTCCTTGAGCATAACTTGCTACCTTGCATCATGAAGCTGGAAAATATAATCCCAACTATTCATACAAAATGATGGGGATTAAATTGGTTATTACCACTCGAGAGATCTTGGAGTCACTGTGGATAGTTCTCTGGAAGCAACAACTCAACGTGTAGCAGCAGTTTAAAAAAAACCCAAACAAACAAACAACCCCCCCCCCAAAAAACCAAAACACCCACAATGTTAGGCATGATTATAAAAGGGATATAGAATAAAACACAATATCTTATTGTTTCTATATAAATTCATGGTACACCCACATCTTGAATACTTCATGCAGATGTGGTCATCTCATCTCAAAAGAGATATCTTGGCATTGGAAAAAGTTCAGGAAAAGGCATAAAAAATTATTAGGGGTTGAGAGTGGCCGTGATTTGAGGAAAAATTAATATGATTGGGACTTTTTAGGTTAGAAAAGAGGAGACTAAAGGAGGATATGATATAGGTCTATAAAATCATGACTGGTGTGCAGGAAGTAAAAAAGGAAACATTATTTACTTGATCCTAAATCACAAGGACTAGGAGTCACCAAATGAAATTAATATGCAGCAGGTTTAAAACAAAAGGAAGTATTTCTTCACAGAATTCACAGTCAAGCTGTGGAACTCCTTGCCAGAGGATGTTGTGAAGACCAGGAGTTTAACAGGATTCAAAAAAGAACCTAAATTAGGGCTACTCAACATGAGGCCCACAGGCTGCTTGTTGTGGCCCATGGTGTGGTTTGGGTTTACACGGAGCTCAAAACGCGGCCTGTGGGTGGGAGCCAAACCAAAAAAGTAGTCAATATAATGGTCTTCTGTTATGTTTTAGTAGTTAAATTTCTGGACTGTCATTGCTCATGAAAAGTGCCATCATATGGATGGAAATCGGGTAACTATTGCATTTTATTCATCTCAGCAGAATTGACTTAAATGGGGCCTGTGTGTTGTGTAGTCTTGCCTTAAACTTTGTATTCATGCCCATCAGTATGAAAAGATATTTGCGTATATGGTTGGTAAGTCCATCAATGGCTATTAGGCAGGATAGATAGGAATGGTCTTCCTAACCTCTGGGAAAGGGTGACAGGGAAGGATCACTTGATGGACTAGATGGACTTTTGTGCTGACCCAATATGGCTGTTCTTATGTAAAGTTGATGTGGGAAAGGAGCATGAATTTAGGAAATACCCTTATTGAGAGAGAGAACCCAAATAAAGAAGTAATACTGTAGCAAGACATCCATAAATGGGTTTTCATTCACAAGTTTAATTCTTATGAAAATGGTATGAACTGGGATTGCACATTATCTTCCGCATCTTACTGACTTAACCAACCAACCAAAGAAGGTGCTAATGGTTCTTATCAGCCTAATGGTTCTTATCAGTTCTTGTAACTATTTGATCTATCTACTCAGTCTCTTTTTTTTCCTATTCTCTTTTTTTCCTACCCTACCCCTTCCCTTATTTATTCTTGGATCTGGACTTCTAACACTCATGTCATCTGAAGAAGTGGGTTGTGCCCACAAAAGCTCATTATACCATCTACCTGTTTTGTTAGTCTTTAAGGTGCAACTAGACTATTAGTCTATAACAGGAAAAAACAAACTCTTATAAAATGGGTTGTTAGAAAAGTGAGAGTAAAGTCTGACAATTGACAAAATTTGAAGTATAAGGCATAGAAATAATTTTGCCAATTGTTTGAAATTCTGCCCGAATTTATCAAGGGAAACTACTAATGCCCAAGCTGGTGACTGATGAACTTGAAACCAAGGAATTTCAACTGGTAGAGTTCATTACTAAAGACTTGATAGGTAAAGAGGAAAACAAGTCAGACTTTGAAAGGTGTAGAAACTCGTGTTGCCAGATGGTTTCAACAAAAATACTGGACACACTTGATATTACATTACATCTTATTTAGAAAATACCAGACATTTATATTTTCTCATTTATATTTTCTCAATTTGTTTCCCAAACAGAAAGTTCAAATACTGGACTGTCCGGTTCAAAACTGGACACCTGGCAACCCTAGTAGAAACCATGAATGATAAAGGATTTCAAGATGGTAGACTCTAGTAAACTCACGAGTGGTTAGGTACAATCCCACGGGAAGCAAGTCAAAGTGTAAAAATAGTTTGAGAGAGTTGGCAGTTTTTCAAAGACTCATTATTAAGGACAAGAATGAACTTTCTCTCTGTGTTAGAAAGACAGTATGACTTTATCAGGAGATCTTCAATGATCTAATACTGTAAAAGAGTCCTACAAAAAGTGGAAACTAGGTCAAATTAGAAAGGATGTATATAAATAGAAAGAAACAGGCAAGGCATAAAATAACATTAAATTAGCCAGGGACATAGCTAATAGATACAATTAAAAAAAAAATCTACGAACACATTAGAAGTAAGAGGAAGATGAAGGGCAGGGTAGGCCAGTTACCTAAGGCTGGGAGGTGGTATAGGAACAATACAAAAAAAAGTGGTAATAGCAGAAGTGCTAAATGAACTTTTTTTTTTCAATTTTCACCAAAATGTTTACTAGCAATTGGACATCTGAAGAGTGACTATCACTGAAAATCAATTAACATTTGTAATTAAAGCAGGAAAAAAGAACTTTAGACAAGTTAGATATTTTCAAGCTACTGGGGCTTTATGGAATACATCTTAGAATACATACAGAGCTGACTGGGGAGATTTCTCAAACATTAGTGATTATCTTTAAAAAGTGAGGGAATATGGGGGAGATTCCAGAGGACTAGAAAAAGGCATTGTATTTGCTCATCTATAACAAGGAAAATAAGGATAACCTGGGGGATTAGAAACTAGTCATCTTAACTTTAAAATAATGGAGCAAATATTTCAGCAACCAGTTTCCAAAAACTTAAAAGAAAAGATAAGTAACAATCAGCATAGATTTGTCAAGAAAAAAATTGTCAGTCCAACCTAACTGCTTCCTTTGCCCAGTAACAAGCTTTGTGGATAGAGGAACAGCGGTAGATGTGGTATATGTTGACTTTGACTTTAAATACTGTCTTCTCATACACAAATTAGGGAAATAGAGCCTAATGGAGCTTCTATTGGGTGCATAAACTATTATCTAGAATGGTTTTCCAGTCAGTTATCAGTAGCTCACATTCACACTGGAAGGGCATAACAAGTTGGGTTTTGCAGGGACAAATTGTTGGTCCATCTCTATTCAGTAACATCATCAGTGATTTAGATTATTGCATAGAGGGTACACTTAAGTCTATGGGTGATACCAAGCTGGCTAGGGGGCAGTTGCAAGTACATTGGAAAAAACAAATAAAAATTACAATTATCTGGACAAACTGGAAAATTTGTGAAGTAAATAAAATTAAATTCTATTTGAGCAACAAAAATGATTAAAAGTCTAGAAAACTTGAGTTATGAGGGAAGACTGAGCGATTTGAGCTTGTTTGGCTTAGAAAAGAGCAAACTGAAAGGGGACATGATAGCAGTTTTCAAGCATCTAAAAGGATATTTCAAGGAGGAGGGAGAAAAATTGTTCTACTTGGCCACTGATGATAGGACAAGAAACAATGGGCTCAAATTTCAGCAAGGGAGGTTTAGGTTGAACATTAGGAAAAGCTTCCTGTCAGAGTGGTTAAAACCTGGAATAAATTGCCTAGGGAGGTTGTGGAATCTCCATCAGTGGAGATATTCAAAAGCAGTTTGGATAGACATCTATCAGAGATGATCCAACAGCGCTTGGTCCTGCCATGAGGGCAGAGACTAGACTCGATGACCGTTCAAGGTCTCTTCCAGTTCTTGTATTCTATAATTCTATGAAATTCAATAAAGAAAAATGCAAAGTACTTCAGAAACAAACAATTGTACATAATCCAAATGAGGTACTGTGGGATCTAGGGGTCATAGTGGATCACAAGCAAAATATGAATGAACAGCATAACACTGCAAAACAAAGTAGCAACCTGGATACATAAGCATGTCTATTCTTTGAAAGACACAAGAAATAATTGTTGAGCTGTGATCGTGCACTGATATGTCCTCATTTTAACACTGTCTACACTGCAGGCTTCTTGTGCAAGAACTCTATGCGCAAGAGTTCTTGTGCAAAAGTTCTTGAACAAGAGTGCGTCCACACTGCCATGTGCTTTTGCTCAAGAATGTCCTTGGCAGTGTGGACGCTCTCTTGCCCAAGAAAGCTCTGATGGCCATTTGTTGGAGGTTTGTAAGGGTAGGTCAGACCATCAACTGTCATGGATAATCTAGAGAAGTGTTTAGAAGACCTGATTCTTAGACCTCTCCACGTCCTTTCCTGGTATAGAATTCTATGACCATGACAGATATTTTGAGCCATCTTCAAGCAATTAAATGAATCATTGCTGTATTGGAATCATTTTGGTTGGCAACTGAGGCCTCTATTTCAGTATTTATTTGCTCGATGACATCTTTGGTAGTGTTAAACCAGTGTAAACATTGTCTGGCATAGTTTGGACAATCAGTTTGGCTAGAAAGTTAACAAACACACAAATTAGATCCATTCCCTTGTATGTCTTTCTACCTACTCTTTAAAACATTAACTATATTCTCATGCCATGTTTCCCTGATGCTCTCT
Source organism: Pelodiscus sinensis (assembly GCF_052426305.1). NCBI lineage: Eukaryota > Metazoa > Chordata > Testudines > Trionychidae > Pelodiscus > Pelodiscus sinensis. Next base: position 10,268,822 of record NC_143064.1, on the reverse strand, counting down.
AGAGCAATTACAATTAACTTATATTTTGTTTCCTAAAAGACTTACCTAACCCAGCATTGCTCCAGTCCTTCAGGGCAGAGGCCTAGTAGTGTGGGTGGTGCTGGCACCAGGGTAGGGGATGAGGAGCTCAGGTCAGGGGGCTAGCAGGTCAGTCTCTCTTTCTCTCACACACACTCCCTCACCCTCACTCTGACTCTCACTTTCACGCTCTCAGACTCACAGACAGAGGCACAAACTCTCTAAAATATATATCTAGATTACACTTATTTAATACACTCAAGCTTTAATAACATATTTTATCAGAGATAAGGATATCTCACTATTTCCCAAGTAAGCGTACTTGAAACTTTATTTACTCTTCTCAAAATGACAGCTAATATTTGTCTTAGGGCTTTGCTTGGAACTCTCATTGCTGGAGAACTTAAAATTAAAAATACTGCTAACATAATGTTAATGTCCAGTGTTGATACATATAATTATAATGTTAATATATACAAATATTATAGTTATACCTGTTATTTAGCTATATGGATATGTGCCTCCCTCTCCTTCTCATCTGTACATCCCTCACTTCTTCCCTTTGCTTTCAGTTTCTCTAATCACGCTGAACTATCACTCCCTTGTCCTCCACACCCTACCCTGACTCCCTCAACAACAACAAAAGCTGGAACTAACATGATTTTTGCTACCATCACATTGTTCTGTTTGTACATTCTATCCCTTTCCCCTTACTTTTTGTCCATCTCATCTACTTTACTTTTAAATTATTAGGGTCAGAGACTGTCTACTCTGTTTCTACCATGCCTAGTCTGGGAAGCCTGACTTTGGTTTATCTGTGGGTTTTATTGGTAATAACTGAAGAGACTCTGTAATTGTCTATACATTTAGAGCAAGAAACTTGAAGGATTATTTAGGCTGGATAACTTAAATATAGTTAGCATTATTTTGTCTGTTCATGGAATCTCCTTAAAAGAAGCCAAAGGTCTCACAAGTAGGGAAATCATCCTTTTGTATGTACAGTAATCCAAGGATAATGAATTTGAAGTAGTCTGCCAAATTAAAATGTAACTACTGCACATTTGCAAATTCATTTGTCATTATCTATCTATCCCCTCAATATAAGCATGAAATTAGAAATATTTGGTTACTATCTATAATAGTGTATTTGAAATAATTTGGAAGGGTCTGTCTGTCTCCCAGTGCACAGTCATCCACATTTTAAAAAATCCCCATTGACTGGATCTAATTGGCATGACTAATAGTTTTAGTAGAGGCAAAGTACTAATAAGGATGTTGAAAAATCAACTCATTCCTAACACTTTCATAAGTGTAGTTTGAGACTTAATACACTTATATAAAACATTTTTAGACCCTCAGAACTTTCCTGGGAGTGAAGGAATGATTGCTATTCCCATTTTAGAGATAAAACAAAAATATGATGCCCAAGATAGAAATTGGGATATATATGAAGGCTATGGCTGTGTCTACACTGGCATGAATTTCCGGAAATGCTTAAAACAGAATAGTTTTCGTTATAAGTATTTCCGGAAAAAGAGTGTCCACATTGGCAGGCTGCTTTTCCGGAAAAGCCCTTTTTCTGGAAAAGCATCTGTGGCCAATGTAGACGCGCTTTTCTGGAAAAGAGCCCCGATCGTCATTTTCACGATTGGGGCTTTTTTCCGGAAAAGACTACTGGGCTGTCTACACTGGCCCTTTTCCGGAACAGTGTTCCGAAATAAGGACTTATGCCCGAGCGGGAGCAGAATAGTTTTTCCGGAATAGTGGCTGATTTTGTACAGTAGAGCATCATTGCTTTTCCGGAAATTCAAGGGCCAGTGTAGACAGCTTGCAGCTTATTCCGGGAAATTGGCTGATTTTCCGGAATAAGTGGCCCAGTGTAGACATAGCCTATGTGTTTGCTGTGGCCATGCTTCCAAGACAAGTGGAATTTTACATGGAAAAAGTAGGGTAAAATGTTCAAATGACCTATAAAATCCCATTTTTAAAAATGATGTAGACGCTATCAGAGCCTGTTTGATTTCTCTTAGTTGTCTAAATCGCTTCTGAAAATGGAATGTAGCAGTATATATTACTTCACTCTTGAAACTGAGTGCCTCAGAACATTTTTTTTAAATCTGGGCCTAAGTCATTTCTGAAAATAAAACTGAAATAGTTAATGAGATTTCCTCCCTTCCCTCCCCCTGGTCTTTTGAGAACATTTTGATAGGTTCAGTATCATGTGCGGTTAAGTACATTTTAATTGAGCATTTATCCATGCCATTTTTCTCAAGAATTAGCTAAATTTTAGGTTGTGAAGCTAAATTAAAGACTTGAGACTTTTTACTAAAGTGTAAATTAATTATAATCAAAATATAATTTATATGAATAAGAAATTTAAAAAGTAAAATGGAGGTGGCTGTATGGTAGTAATTTAAAAAATATCGAAATTATTTTACCTTTGATTGTTGATTTAAGACCCACTTAACTTCTTTATTTAGAGATTAAAAGGGGCATAAATCCTGTATTAGCTCTTAAAATAAGGATAAATTTCTCTTTTAGGGCCAAATATTGCAGTAAATTATTTTTTTTTACTTGGTTTCAATAAAGCCCTAGTTTATCCCTGTTTAAATAGGGTATTAAAATGTTTTGAGAAATAATGTCTAATTAAATTCATGTGGAATAGGAATTGAATTCCCTGAAAAATCACTTTGTTTTTTCCTTTAATCCTATCAAACCACAAATAAACCAAGATAGCAATGCTATGTCATTTTAATTACATGAGAAATTGCTTATGTCTTGACGCTGGCTAAGACATTTTGATGAAATCATGACTCTTTTTTCACATGTGCAGGTCAGTCTGGCCTGATCTACGCTAAGACATTAGTCTGAAATAAGGCCCTAAGGTCAAATTTCTAAGCAATGTGTCCATACCACAAAGGGGTCACAGAATTCGAACTCTGTAGCTCTGCTTTTCATGAGGAATGATGCTATTCCCGAACTTGTAAGTCCAAAATAACGCTAATGTGGACATTCCAGTGCTGCTAATTCAAACTTATTGATGCGCTACCTCAGACTCAGAGCCCTAGGATGCACTCTGGGGAACTGAGGGGGACTTACCAGAGGCCAATAAGTTCAAATTAGTGGCCACACTAACGCTATTTCGGACTCACAAATTTGGGAATAGCATTATTCTTCATGAAAAGTAGGACTACAGAGTTTGAATTCCACGGCCTCGTATTCTGGAATAACAGGCTTGGTAGAATGGACGCATTGTTTACAAATTCGACCTTGGGGGGCTAATTTGGGACAAAGATACGTATGTAGACCAGGCCTAGAGAATTGGGATGACATCAAGCGTTCATGCTTTATTGGATACTATTTAATCATAATGCCAGGCATTTCTTTCTCGTAGTGGCAAATAATATCCATCTCTTCTAACCTGCTCCTGACCTTCATATCTCCACTCTGATACTGTCCTGTCACTGTAGTGTTGATGGAGCACCAGCACTTACATTAACAAGTACCCAGCTACCATTAACCATCTGTTTGCCCTCCTTCAAAAGGAGAGGTGGTCCTCCCTCTTTTATTTTCCTCAGCTGCAACCTGTTGCAACTAGAGGGCCCTTCTCCTAGGTCTGGGAATGGATTAATAGATTTTTGTGTGTAGCCTGGTCTTCTGTAAAACATAGGCCATCGTGCCTCCATCCACCCAGGAACTTCTGCAACAAACTCATTACTTCTGTCTCCACAGTGCCCAACTTTTGAGAGAGACATCCAGTCTTGCAGTCCTAGCATGCAAGTGCTGGCAAATCCACTCTGTCTCTTATTTGTGATGCAATTATAATCACAGCTTAAACAATCATACAATATTTCTATTCTAATGTAGATTTATTCAGCTTACAATCATTGGATCTCATTATGCCTTTTCTGCTCGCCCTCTATCAGAATTTTTTTCCCATATAGGTACTTCTAGATTGTGATCAAATGACTTCCTTCCAATTTCCAGATAAGCTAAATGGACTGAATGTCTTTACTTTTTTACTACACAGTATATTTTAGCTTCCATGACAATAAATCAATTTATTCAGCACTTATTTCTCAGACATTGTATGGGAAACAGGATTTACTTAATGTAAGGTACAAGACTATAGAACAAACTCCTACTAGGTCTAAAAACTTCCCTACATCTTTCTTGGCTCTCTTCAACCTGCCTGTATTTATAAATAAGCAAATATACAAAACATAGTTACCCCCACAAGGAAAGAAAGGAAGAAAAAGACGGGTGACAGATGCTAGACACAAAACTTAAATCAGTAGCCACAACGCTCAATTAAGTTCTAGCAGGTGCTCAAATACCATTTTGATTACTGCAGTATGAGGACCTCTATAGAATGGGATTCTCTGCTTGGTTTTTGCAGTGTTTCTCCAACAGATGCTCAAGAAAAGGCAAAGGGAGTGAGAAACATGTAAGTATGATGAAGTGGGTCTTTGTCCACAAAAACTTATTCCCAAATAAATCAGCTAGTCTTGAAGGCTGTGTCTACGCTACCAGGTTATTTTGAAATACATTATTTCAAAATAATAACTCCCAGTACTTGGAAATAAGCTTATTCCTCTTCACAAGCAGGAGTTGTTATTTCAAAATAACAAGTCCATTATTTTGAAATAACAAGCTTGGTAGTGTGGAAACTCGGCTTGTTATTTTGAAATAAGTTATTTTGAAATAAGTTATTTCAACATAACTCCCCAGTGTAGACCTGCTCTAAAATGCCACAGGACAACTTTTTGGTTTTTTGCAGATTCACGCTAACAGAGTTACCCCTTTGATATCTGTCTGAAATAGATAATTTCTCTTAAAATGCTACAAAATACCAATGTTTAGGTTGTATTTTTATCCAGAGAATGTGTGCCCAATGAAAGAGTGAAGAGGGATTTGATAGCAGCCTTCAACTACCTGAAGGTGGGTCCCAAAGATGATGGAGTGACGCTGTTCTCAGTGGTGACAGTACAAGGAGCAATGGTCTCAAGTTGTAGTGGGGAAGGTCTAGGTTGGATATTAGGAAAAAGTATTTCACTAGGAGGGTGGTGAAGCATTGGAATGGGTGGTAGAATCTCCAACCCTGGGGGTTCTTAAGTCCTGGCTTGACAAAGCCCTGGCTGGGATGATTTAGTTGGGATTGGTCCTGCTTCAGCAGGTGATAAGACATGATGATACCCTGAGGACTAGAGAAAAGGAAAGGAGTGAGCGTCAATGAGGGAGAGTGGCAGGGTCAGTTTACATCATATCAAAATGAACCCCAAACTGTTCCATGTGTAATTTACAGTGGATGCAGATGTTTACCAGTAGTTCATATTTTTTATCTTTCTCCAGTAACAAGTGAATGGATGAAATAACTATGGGTACGTCTAGACTACAGGCTTTTGTCAACAGAAGTTTTGTCGACAGATACTGTTGACAAAGCTTCTGTCGACAAAGAGCGTCTAGACTACATCCAGTTCTGTCAACAAAGCAAGCCGCTTTGTCGACATGACAGTGTAGACACAAAGGACAGTGTAGATGCAATAATGCCTTCTGTCAACAGAACTCTGTTGACAGAAGGCGTTATTCCTCATAGAATGAGGTTTACAGCCGTCGACAAAACTGCTGAGTTCTGTCGACATTGTCAACAGAACTCAGCAGCAGTGTAGATGCAGGTATAGTTTTGTCGACAAAAATCCACTTTTGTTGACAAAACCCTGTAATCTAGACACACGCCAAGAGACTAATTGGTTGATCTAATACTGTGAATGTGATGTAGCAACATTCAAATCAGCAGCCTCCCACCAGAAACCTAGAGATCTGTATTGCTTGAGAAAAAACATGCATGTCATATTTATCAATATTTATGCCACAGCAGTAAAAACATGAATTAACATAAATGACAGTGAATATAAACACTCACCCTTTGTAATAGGCCAAACCTCATAAACCACTAAGTCCTACTAGTACTTTTAAAATAGTTAATATTGTGCCTGGGCATTCTGATGGCTCCCCGAAGAACTTTAATAAAACAGTTGCAGGTTACGAGTAGTTAACGTTAAACACACTTATAAGTAAAAAAAAAAAAAAAAAAAAAAAAAGTCAAAGCACATTTCCCATTGATGGCTATAATGAACTCCTCAAACTTCTGTGTATATCAGGAGTTGGAAAGTTTACAAAGATTTACTCTAAGATTGTGGTCTGACTGGACTGAGTTTTCACATGCACTGGCACTGTTGTGCCAACTGGGCCATCCCAAGACCAAAGATCAACTACACAATGACCTTTGTTCCCACACAATGGCATAGGCTTTTAGCAAATAATTTTACTTTTGTATGTGCAGTCAGTGCATGTGAGTGGTTGACTAACAAAGCTGTGAAACTCGCTTCAGATGGTATATAAACTATCTGTTCTGAATTCCACTGGGCAGGAATATGGGTCATAATCCCGTTCCCCTTGAAATTGGCAGGAATGGCCAGTTGTCCCCAGCTGACTACAACGGGCTTCTTTGGGAGCTTTAATCAGTCCCTAGATTCCTCTGAGAACCAAGGATACACTTGTAAAGCACTGTTAGGCTTCAATCACATGACTCCACTTGATAACAATGAATCACGCTAATCGGCCACAATGCAGTATTTTGAAGATTCCTCTTTAATCATCCTCCATGTGACCACTTTTTCCTCTTGTCTATTTAAGGGCCAATTTCATAATCACAAATGTGAGCATTTGGGAGGAAGGTTTTTTTCTCCCTTATTCATAAAATAATATTTTGGGTTACTTAGGAACAAACACCATTGTATTTGTGCTAAAACTGTGAAGTGCTCTTTATGTGAAGAGCCTATTTTCCTTTGGAATAAAGGTGCATCTTACAGTTATGCAAATGAAGAAGCAGCTTCAAAACAAATGAGTCGTGCGGTGCGAAAAGAGGACTTTTGATATATCTAAGGCATAAAGCTACATTATGAATAACTGTGCTGAAAACGTCTTATTCATGCTCCTTAAAGATCCAAGTAGCATGAGCTACTTTGTTTTTCCCACACAATCGTGCCTGCTTAGATGTCACTTGTTCAAAAAATGAAATTAAATATTTGTTCTAATTAATCTTTTTTCCAAATGTCATCCTTTTCTATCTTGAATTGGAGGTCCATAGCTTTCTAGCTGAGTAACCCTAAAGTTTTTGGAGAAGAAATGTAAGTTCCCTCTTTCTTCTATTTTAAGGTAAGGTCCACATTACTAAAGGGTTTAATTAAATGACTCTACATGGGGAATGTGTACTTACATATGCAAATCCGATCATTAGGCAAGGAAATGCCACTTGAATGCATACTTGAAGGCGTTTTCAAACATTAATAATTTTGTCTGCCAATAGTGTGAGTAATCTCTCAGATTGTACTAGAAAATGTAGCCTAAAACACTTACAGATGTGAAACCAGTAAAAGCAAGGTTCAGCAGTGGTGACAGTTCAACAACTGTAGGATGACCCATCCAGAAACAAAACAAAAACCAAAACACTCCTGAGACTCGCAAATACAAGGGAAAGAAGAAAGCAAATACAAGGCAACTGTCACAGGGCCAAGAGAAATTGTAAACATAGTACAGTAGACTTCCAATAATCCGGAACCTTTGGGACCTAGGTGGTGCTGGATTATTGGATATGCCAGACTATCAGGAGGTACTATAAACTATATATATATATATACACACACTCATACACACACACACACAAACACACAGTATAAAGTGTGTTTAACCTCTTTTATTATAGCACAAGCACTGTCCAGTGTCACACAATACCAGTGGCAGACTGACTCGGTCCCGTCCGGTTTTACTCAGTTCAGCTGCTGCCCCTACTGCCTTGTGACTCATTTTTGCCAAAGCTCACCCACCAGGCTCTTGCCATTTTGATGCCAGACTGTCGGGAGTGCCGTACAATTGTATGCCGGACTATTAGAGTTTTACTGTATCTTGGTAATAATCAGTCACTGTTATCCTGAAATAAATGGTATGCCTTGTCATTAATTATGTGGTAACTGAACAGTTCTAGTGCTCATCACTGTGTTTGACTGTACTGAAAAACAAAGTGTGTGAAGTGTATGTTTGCTGATGAAAGAGAAATATAGTCATTGCCTTAGCCCTAGGACTATTTAAGGATTATTAAACACATTTGCATTAAAACAGCATCTCCTCTGCCCTGTCTTTATTCTGATAAAATCCTGCCATTCTAGGAACCAGTGAAAACAGCCCTCTGGTGGCCAGTGAATCATCGTGTTTCATTACTCCTTACTAAACGAAAGCTGGTTGGAAGTATGTTACAGGCATCAGTGAAAGTGTTTTGAGAATCTGGAAGAGAATAAGACAATGAATGTAATGAACATAGTCCAAGCAGGCCCCACCTTAGAGCAAGACAGCTGCCTTGGGCCCCGTGCTGTCAGGGTCCCGCGCTTCCTGGTGGCTGCCTGCCCAGCTGCTCACTCACTACCGTGGCTGGGAACAGCCCGGCCACATGTTGCAGCCAACCACAACATGCCGCGTTGGGCCCCGCAAACTCCTTGGCTGGGCCTGAGTCCAAGAATAGCATCTGGAATAGACACCTGTGTGCAGCCCCTTAGAATGTAACCTTATATCCTCTGAAGCGATACCCTTGCTCAAGTGGACTAGATCTTACTCTGCAAGCAGCCTTGCTTATTTGCTAAAAGGTGCTGTTCAGAGAGAGCAAGAGTACAGAATTTGGCTTATGTTGAAGGCTGTGACAGGGTGGCTCTCACCATTGTGGCAACCTCTACAGCGTGACCCCATGGTTCAGCTCTGCTACCTAGTGTGTCCCTTCTTGTTGCCTCTCAGCACAGTTACTTCTGTTCCGGGGACCCATGTCACTTCCAGGACCATGGCATTCTCTTCATGACAAGAACTCCATCTGTACCACACCCTGTGCTGTCTCCTTTCTGAGGGAAAGTCGCAGTCACTCAGTCCAGCCAATTCCTCAGTGGGAAGTGGAGTCGGGGCGGAGACCCGGCCCACCCCTACTCCAGGTCCCATCCCAGGAATCCTGTAGATAGCCAAGGGCTCTATTAACTCCTTAAAGTCCAGTGGAGAGCAGGCACCCCATGATGAAGGATACTTTTGTCCTTTACCTAGTGGCTGAAACTGATGAATCATAGAAAGTCTGCAGAATTCTGACCTTTCTTGTTTAAATATGCCAGGATGTGGCTATTTCAAGTGAACCATATTTCCACCCAATGATTCCAAATGCTGCAAAAATCCACCGGTCAGTGCCTTCATACAAGCCTTCTTTACTGTGACCATTTATTCCTATACTTTGTTTCTTATCTTTAACTAGTTCCTGGTCCTTGAGAGGATCATCTCTCCTATCTCTCAACTGCCTGCTTTGCTCAAAAGTCTCTAGGGAGGGACTTTATTGAAGGCTTTCTGGAAGTCACTGGATCACCTTTGTTTTCTTTTGCAGACCCCTTTCAAAAAATCTGATAAATTTGTGAAATATGATTTCTCTCCATAAATGTCTCATTGACTCTTCCACAATGTATGTTCATCTATGTTTCTGATAATTCTGTTCTTAATTATAGTTTTGATCAATTTGTCTGGGACTGATGTTAACCTTATCAATCTGTCATTGCCAGGATCACCTCTGAAGTCTCTTTTACAAATCATTTTTACATGCAGATCATTAATGTTATTTGGCACAAACACTTCTTGAAGTGATAGGTTACACAGCACAGTTAGCAGTTCTGCAATTTCATATTGGAGTTCCTTCAGAACTTTTGGGTGAATAACAGCTTTTCACTTTATTTCTCTTAATTTATCAATTTGTGCTAAAAGTTTTTCTATCAACACCTCAGTTTGGAACAGTGCCTCAGTTTTTTGTCACCTAAAAATAATGGCTTCGCTGTGGAAATATCCCTTACGTTCTCTTCAGTGAAGACTATGCCAAAGAATTCACTTAGTTCTCCACTGTGGAGAAACTTGCTTTTTCCTGAGTTCTCCTTAAGTACTTTGGTCATCCAATGACCTCACTCACTGTTTGGCAGACTTCCTGCATTTGATGTACTTGAAAATTGCTGTTAAGTTTTATTTTTTGCTAGTAGCTCTTTAAATCATTTTGGCCTGCCTAATTATACCTTTACACTTAATTTATCAGACTCTGTTCCTTTCTAATTTCCACAGTGACATTTGACTTCAAGTTTTTAAAAGATGCCTTTTTGTCTGTAACCACTTATTTTACTCTTTGTACTCTGGATCACTTTTTTGAGGGGGTCTCGTAAAGGAGACTGAGATTATATATCATTGGAGTGTCTATCATAATGCCTTTAAAAGTTTTTGATGCAGATGATAGGCATTTCACTCTTGCAACTGTTCATTTTAACTTCTGTGTAACTAGCATTCTCATTTTTGTGTAGTTGGGCATTTTTAAGTTTAATGATGATTTCTTTGGTTTTCCCATATGCTTCACAAAGATGTTAAATTTAATTTGATTATGATTACTGTTCCCATGAAGCTTAATTTTATTTACGTCTTAGATCCTGTGTGAAATTTAATGCTAAATCAAGAACTGCCTCTTCCCTTTGGGTTCCAGAACTAGCTGCTCCAAGAAGCAAACATTAATGATATCTAGACATTTTCTCTCTGCATCCTTTCCTGAGGTGACATATTACCAGTCAGTAGGGGGACAGCTAAAATCCTCCCCTATTATGTTTCTCAGTTGAATTTCCCAGTACTATTACTTGCTTTTTTCCAAACAAATGGTACCGTTCCCTGGAGACAACTCTTCACCATGAGCGGACACTATGACATCATTTGGAAGGAGGGTCCCAACAATAGGATTGTTTCCCTCCATTCTGGCTTTGTTTTCCTTCCCCAAGATTTTTTCCCCCTCAGTGGTGGAGACTGTCAAACTGGGTTTGAAACGACTTAATTCTGTCTTGCAAAGTCTCCTCTATGTACCTCTCATAGGCTACGTCTAAACTGCAAGCCTCTTTTGAAAGAGGCTTTTTCAAAGATACTTTAGAGAGAGCCTCTTTTGAAAAAGAGAGTCTAGACTACAACCAGTACTTTCGAAAAAGCAAGCCGCTTTTTCTAAAGAGAGCACCCAAGCAGTCTGGATGCTCTCTTTTGAAAAAGCACAGTTTGCATTACATAGCGCCTTTTTCGAAAGAGGACTTTTGAAAAAAGGCGTTCTTCCTCATAAAATGAAGTTTTCTGCGGATGAAAAAACTGCTGCATTCTTTCGATTTACTTTTGAAATAATGCGGCAGCAGTCTAGATGCAGAAGAAGTTTTTTCGAAAAAAGGCCATTTTTTTTTGATAAACCCTGTAGTCTAGACACATCCTTAATGCCGCCAGTTTAGCCACTCTGGTCTCAAGACTCCTTTCTCTGTTTCTGAGGGCCGTGACCTTTTTGCACTGAATGTGTGCATATGCTACCTACTCACGAGTCAGGTAATCCCACATGTATGCATTCAATACAATGAACTCAATAGCCTGCAGTCTATTGTTGGACTTCTGCCTGTACTATTTTTATTCTTGCAGTGGCTTTTGTTTGATTTGGTTTTCTTTTCAGGGGGATTAGAAGATATTTGTTAGGTGTACAGAGTGGAGCTACTCTAATTTATATCAGCTAAAGAGTAGCTGGCTCTGTATTGCTAAAGGAACAAAAGTCAACCTGCTTCTGTTTGTCAAGATATTTAAGTATGGTGTAGCATTCGTGATATTAGAATGAATAAATACACCTCGTGAATAGCATTTTTTAGTTAATTATTGTTTCACCGCCATCAGGGAAAGCTCACAATTTGTTTTTAGTGTACTTCCTAAAAGTTTTTTATATGCATAGTGTCAAACTACACATTCTGTAGCATGGAGAAATATATGTAATGATAAATGTACACATGTAAAGCAAGATGCAAAAAATGGTATTAACACCAGAATACGAGAGCAAATATAGCAGAAACGCAACACAAATGAACCTTAAAATGTTAAAATATAATGAAATCATTAAGACTCATATTTTCATAGAATCAAGTGGATAATACATATAGCACATATTGGATCAGAACTTGAAATAGCTAGGAATTGTTAAACAAAAGCTTAGTTGGTCAAAAATACCCATTTGTCAAAACTGAAGTGGTATATGAAAGAGTGTTGGCTTCTTCTAATTTCCCAGCTCCGAAATACATTGGGAAAAACTTTCAAAACTTTCCAAATGTTGTTCTGCAGATTACCAAATAAAAATCCAGTTTCCAGTTAGAAATGATATTTTTGTTTAAAAAATGTAAGCTAATTAGATTTAAAAAAAATCAGCATAAAAATGAAACTTTGATTGAGCCAACCCATTCCCAAATTTTGGTTATCCAGTTTGCATAGGTCTTTGAGAGTTTACCTTTCCATTCCAATTGAGGCCTTCAACCATTTTTCAAATGTTCGTTTTTTTTTTCCAGGAAATGAAAACACTTGCCTTAGCAGCTCTAGCCCTAGATTCAGCAGATGTCAATGGGTGTCAATGCCATTGATTTAAATCCTATTAAGTCAATTATATATATGTGAGAACCTCTCCCATTACTGTAAACACTGCTTAGCATTAGAATACAGTTTTTGTAGGCACTGCCACCAGACTTTCTCTTTTGAAAAATTCATCTGAAATCATTGGTGTTTTCCTGTGAAAAAGGCATTTCAGGGAAATGGGTCTATTATATAGTGATAAGAAATCTGTAGACTTTATAGTAGAGCTAATGTTTGTACAGTATTTAGCACAATCTGAACCTGACCAGACCTGTGGGCACTGGTGTATATTATAAATATTAATCTCCAGATAGAACCAGCATTTCCCCCCATTACTGTCACCACCTCAAATGACCTTTGCTTTTCAGCCAAACAACATTACAATTTTTTGCACATGCGAATGGAGGGGGTGCTGCTGCTTCTAAGTAATTTGAATTGATTTGTGTTGCTTTAATGTATAATGTTTAATATTTAATGTGCCTTATCTACAATGTCATATTTAAGTTAATTTAAAATGTTTGTGTTCTCAGGTATCTAAGATAATTCTTGCAGCTTTACATTATTTATTATATAAATGGTGTAGGATTTTTATTGTGGAATAAATCCTTTAAATTGGCTTTCTGGAAGTAAGGGGAAAATACAGCTCTTAGATAAGAGCACAAAGTCACGAGTGGTTCATTTTTTGCCAGAGACCTAATATTTTCTCTATTTAAAAACTCACTTTTCTGCTCCCACTAATTTTCATCAAAATCTTTTATTTTTATTTTATGTTCTCTTTCCATCTAGACCCTCAAAAAGTCTGACACTAGCAGCTTGCCACAATTGGATTAAGGAGGATGCAGCTATTATTATATATGACTTCTACCTTTTATACATCTCCTACCAAATTTCATGAAGTGCTTTCAGGGCCACATTTGATGAAATTCAGAGGCAATATTCCATATTCACGTCAAGAATCATGATATCTTTGCTTATAAAGAAGTAAGCAAGGTGAATATAGAGCAGACGTAGCTCTACCCATGCCATACTGTAATTGTTTTCAGACTTCCCAATTTTAACATGAGCTTAATTCACAACAATATCATATAAATGACATCGGTTTGTTTGTGCATTTTCAGAGCCACTGAACTATATGACTTCTGAATGATTTTGAATACAGTCAGTTGAGATACTGATGCCTTGGGTGAGTGACCATTCTTGATGAGTCAGATTCTCATCAGGAATAAATTAGCACAGTTCCACTAAAGACACATGGAGCTACGTAAATGTACCGTAGATAAAAATCCAGCTCGGAGTACTTCTTTTACTCTGATAGAGGGGCAGGGTTATTTTAGCTTAAAAAACGTATGAATGAATAAGATTCATTTCTGAGGTGGCAGGCGAGAAATAACTTCTGTGAATTTCTAACGATGATCTGCAAAGTCAATTTAAGATAACCCAGCTGTCCGTTTTACAACCATATCTCTGAGTGTATTAACCTGTGCCAAAAAGGAAAAGGATGATTCAGAACTCATAAATGCTGGAAAGTTGTATATCTCCTTTCTGCTTTAAAAGGCTAAAACACAACTTTACAGAAAGGAATTAATATATCTGACTGGCAACAGTCACACGACTGAGTGTTTGGGGCTGCATCACACATTAAGTACTGTAGCAACCATGCTGATTCAATTAATATGGGCTATAGAATAACATTTATTAGGAAATGGCACAATCTGCTATGACTGGAGAATTCCATGAGCAAATAATTTCAGTAGAGACACATTCTGGATGGTTAAATAGGTCACAATTTCTCTATGGTTTCCATCTTCACAGGAAGCTCTGGGAATCTGCCTCCTATTGCAATTGTATCCATCTCTTGGGCTACGTTTACATTGGCCCCTTCTCCGGAAGAGGCATGTTAATTTCCAACTTCAGAATAGGGAAATCTGCGGGGGATTTAAATAAACATGGCCGCCGCTTTTTTTCCAGCTTGGGGAAAAGCCGGAAAAAAGCGTCTAGACTGGCGCAATCCTCCAGAATAAAGCCCTTTTCCGGAGGATCTCTTATTCCTACTTTGAAGTAGGATTGACTTTGAAGTGACAATATGTGATTGACTTTGAAGTAGGAATAAGAGATCCTCTGGAAAAGGGCTTTATTCTGGAGGATCGCAACAGTCTAGACGCTTTTTTCCGGCTTTTCCCCAAGCCGGGAAAAAAGCGGCGGCCATGTTTATTTAAATCCCGTGGGGGATATTTAAATCCCCCGCGGATTTCCCTATTCTGAAGTTGGAAATTAACATGCCTCTTCCGGAGAAGGGGCCAATGTAGACGTAGCCTTGCAGTATTGTTAGTGGTAGAGCCTACTTGCTCCCTGTCACAGGGATTGGACCCTTTAAAGGGGAATTGGTGTATTAACAGCCATTGGATGGGCCTGACAGAATGGATCTGACCTGATCCAACAGCCAGAGTGGAACAGGAAACTGGGAGATAAATCTATGGGTGAGGCAGTGGCGAAAAGTTAGATGGATCCTGTGGAGAAAGGTGGCTGTTTGAGAGCCTGAAATAATTCTACCAGGGAGGGCTATGGAGTGGCCTGCCAAAAACAAATAAAGATTCTTTGTGCAAGTCAGGGAATGGCCAAGGGGAGAGGTGCATTCTCTCATGATAGAAGCCTCTGGACTGAGAGTTTTTTCTAACTGTGTATAAAAAAATACTAGCCCTAGAAGGAAAACATTTTAGGGACTCTGCCCTGCTGGAGTTCAATGAGAGTTGAAGAGGGGACATTGAAGCAGGAGACCGTAGAGACAATGCAGGCAACAAAAGGATACCTAGGGTGATGATAACTCTGATACACAACCTCTCTCCTCAGTGATTGACAGACGAGTCCTAATATTTAGGCTCTTGGGGTAGTTTGTAAGTGTAAGCCCTGAACTTATTGGTCATCTTGAAGTATATTAGATAAATCATATGTGTTCACCCTGGGTTGCAGCCACCATGGCATTTTGATATTGCTTAATGAGACTAGGATCTTAAGTAGACCCCAGAGACACTGGGATTCCCTTTTCTATGTAACCTAGAGTCACTGAGAACACTGACAAGACAGTGAAGTGTATCCTGTAGCCTTAGCTGAGAAGCAGTCAGCTTTTAGCTTATGTGTAGAAGCACATGGGTTTAGCTCCTACGGTCAGGGGTTCAATCACTCCTGAAGATGGTCAAGGTCAGTTGGCTTCACAGTAGTCTGGAAAAGATGAAGAACCATTAATATAAAGTGTGCTGCCTTCATCTCCTTATTGGATGAACAAATGCATTAACTCACTGACATCAGTAAAAGGAATCTAAGGCCAACTGGTGGTAAGAAGAATAAATGCTTAGCAACCTTTTCTTAATCATAGGACTGGAAAGAACCTCAAGAGGTCAGGTAGTCAAATCCCCTGCACTGAAGGCAGAACCAGGCACCATCTAGATTGTCTCTGATAGATGTCTGTCTAACCTGCTCTTAAAAATATCCATTGATGGAGATTCCACAACCTCTGGAGACATTATGTTGCTTTGCTAACCACTCTGACAAGTTTTTCCTAATGTCCAACCCTTGCTGCAATTTAACCCCATTGTTCCTTGTTTTATCCTAAGGAGAAAATATTGTTAAGGAGAACAATTTTTCTCCATCAACCTTGTAGCACCCTTTTCATGTACTTCAAAACTCAGTCTTCTCTTTTCCAGACTAAACAATCCCCTTTTTTTTCAGTCTTCACTCATATGTCATGTTTCTAGACCCTTAAACATTTTTGTTGCTCTTCTTTGGATTTTCTCCAATTTGTCCCCATCTTTCCTGAAATATTGTGCCCAGAATTGAACATGGTATGCCGTTTGAGGCCTAATCAGCAGGGTTAGACAATCTATGTAATCGACTTGCCCGTGGCGAGTAGATTGCAACCTGAAAGAGCCGGGTTTGTGCGATCTGCGCATGCACAGGACGCCGGACAGCACGGCTGATGAGCGGGGCTCGCCACAGCTCGGCGAGCCCTGCTAATCTGTATGGTGTAAAGTAGATTATTTGTAATGATTTGCTTACAACGCTATTATATCCAAGAATGGTATTTGCCTTTTTTTTCCCCACAGTCACTCATATTTAGCTTGTGACCTACTATGAACCTAATTAGTGGAGGTTTTTGAACAAATTGATAAACCAAACAGTAATAAGTCACCAGAACCAGATGGAATTCACCCAAGATTTCTGAAAGAACTCAAAAGTGAAATTGCAGAACTTCCTACTATGGTTTATTAGAGGGCTGCACCCCTGTTCACTACTCACACCAACCCCCCTCTCTCTGGGGGTGGGTGTCTGGCTGGTGAGAGAGTGCAGCAGTAGACTGGGGATGCGGGGTCTCAGTGGAAGAAGTGAGTAAGTGGCCGGGGGGTGCAAAGTCTCAGTGGAGGGGGCTTGTGAGAGGGATGGGGATCCTGTATCTTGGTGGAGGAGGTGACTGAGGGGCTGTGGTGTTGTGTCTCAGCAGGGTGGAGAGTGAGGGGCTGTGGGGTCTTGGCTTGGGGGATGTGGAGGCCAATTACTTGCTTTTACGCTGCTCCCAAAACTATTGCTCAGGTACTACCTATCGTTGCTTTTTAAAATCTAGCAAATTTGTTTTGCATTAATCTCTTGAGTTAACTATGATTAATTAAGAATCTTAATTTTCATGCCACTCGATAAGCTGAGAGTTTGCTCTCACCTTCAGGGCTGGCTGTGTTCACTTTTGGTCACCCTACCTCTAAAAAGATGTAGCAGCCATGGACAGATTTGCAAGCCAGGCAGTAAAAACAATGAGAGATCCAGAAAGGTTGTGTGTGAAGAGAGACTGAACAGATTGGGACTGCATCGTGCTGCCAGCAGACAGCCCCCGGGGGCCAATGCAACACACACTAATGAATAAGCCAGCATATATTGGATGGGGGGCTGTTTCTTATAGCTTGAGCCCACCCTGCTGCATACACATTTAAAACTCCCCCCAGGCGCCTAAGGCAGGCACAGATTTGTTGCTGACCCAGGGTTTGGGTGAGGGGTGTCAGGGTGCAGGAAGCACCAACTACAGTAGGGCAGGTTCGCCTGTGCTGGGGCTGTAGCAACTCTGCCCCAGACTCTCATCTTTTCTGGGCAGCCAGACTCCAAGTACCCTCCACCCTGCATGTGACGACCCTGAGCCAGTGCCTGAGTAGCTCAGCAGGTGGGGACCCTTTTGCCCATGTGCAGCTGTGGTGGCAGCTCCTCTAGGCAATGCGGCACCTCCAGGGTGAGGGGAGGGGGTCAAGCTCGCCTGGCAGAGAGGACCTGGCATAGCCCAGAGAGGGAGGTGAGAGGTGTCAGCCTCAGATGGAGGAAGGGGCCCAGCTCTAGCAGCTCCTCCCTGCATCACAGACCCTGGGCTGAAAAGCGGTAGCCGGAGCTAGAACAGCCCATGCCTGGAGAGGGCAGCACTGAGGCTGTCCACAGCAAGCAATTGAGGGTGGAGGTGAGCAGCGTCATGAGGTTGCAGATAACGTGATGATTTCATTCTGTCGGCCCACAGGAAAAATGTTTTTATGTATATGAGAGAGAGAGAGAGAGAGAGCTTATCCTGTAAATCATCTTCTGCACCAAATGACAGGAGGATAGCTAATGTGATTCCACAGAATTGTTAGACACATAGATTAATATAATTTTTTGAGGGAAATCTTACCTCACTAACCTACTAGAATTCTTTGAGGGGGTCAACAAGCACGTGGACAAGGGGGATCCAGTAGATAGTGTACTTAGATTTCTAGAAAGCCTTTGACAAGGTCCCTCACCAAAGGCTCTTACATAAATTAAGTTGTCATGGGATAAGAGGGAAGATCCTTTCATGGATTGATCACTGGCTAAAAGATAGGAAAGAAACGGTAGAAATAAATCGTCAGTTTTTAGAACAGAGATAGTTAACTCGTAGTGTCCTGAAGGGGTCTGTATTGGGACCAATCCTATTCAACATATTCATAGAAAAGGATAAACAGTGCTGTGGCAAAATTTGAAGATGATACAAAACTGCTCAAGATACTTAAGTTCAAATTAGACTGTGAAGGATCTCACCACACAAGACAACTGGGCAACAAAATGGAAGATGGCTTTTAATGTTGATAAATGCAAAGTAATGCGTATCGGTATTGGTAAACGTAATGCCTACTGTATGTATGAAATGATGGAGACTATATTATCACTGAAGAGAGAGATCTTGGAGTCATTGTGGCTAATTCTCTCAAAATATCCACTCGATGTACGGCATCAGTTTAAAAAGCAAAGAGAATGTTAGGAATCATTAAGAAAGGGATAGAGACTATATAAATCCATGGTATGCCCACATCTTGAACACTGCGCAGAGGGTGGTTGCCTCATCTCAAAAATAAATCTCGGCATTAGAAAAAGTTCAGAAATGGGCAACAAAAATTATCAGTATGGAATGACTATATGAGGAGAGATTAATAAGACTTGGACTTTTCAGCTTGGAAAAGAGACGACGAAGGGTGTGTATGATAGAGGTCTATAAAATCATGACAGGTGTGGAAAAAGTGAATAAAGAAGAGTTAGTTACTCCTTCCCATAACACAAGAATGAGGGGTCACCAAATGAAATTAATAGGTAGTAGGTTTTAAAGAAACAAAAGGAAGTACTTCTTCACACAACGCATTGTAAACCAGTGGTCCATAGGCCAAGTGATCCATGGGCCAAAAAGTGTGAGAACCACTGAGCAAGAGGCTGAGTCCTCCTACCCTAAAGCCTCATTGGCCCTTTGGCGCGTGGGTCCCTGTCGGGACTGGACCTCCATGGGACCCCATCCCCACCAAGGCTGGACATCTCAGACCCCTTCTCCCCGGCCCTGCCCATTTCCCTGAACCACCCTCTCAGAGCCACCCTGACCCCAGCCCATACTGGCAATCCAACATCGCACCCCTCTCCCCAAGATTGGAGCTAGTGCAGGGGAGGGAACCCTGAGGCTCCGCGCTGCATTCAGCTTCTGGGTAAGCTCACGTGTGCTGCTCCTCCCCTCCTTGCAGGAAAAGCTGGAGCAGTGCCTAGGATAGGAGACCAAGCAGGGCACGTGGTGGAGAGAGCCCTTCCCTCACTCCCAGGAGAGCAGAACATCCCAGGGCCAGAGGGTTAAATCTTGGCATACCACTTGGGAAATGTTGCCGACCCCTGATCTAAACTATTGAAGAAATTGAACACAAATGAACTCTGCACTCAACCATGTGGATCTCAAGTGATATGCCCTTCCATCTTCACTGTGACCCACTGATATCTACTTTCTGGGAATGGTTTTCCAGTCAGTTATGCACCCACTATCTGAAACCAGAGCCGCCCTTAGCCATAGGCAGAACAGGCAGTTGCCTAGGGCACCAGTATTTCTGAAACTCACAAAAATGGAATCCTACAAAAAATGGAAACTAAGTCGTCTAGTTCAGTCTAATTTGTTTCTGAGAAAATCATGCAAGACCGTATAAATACCTTAGTAAAGTCCAGCTATACTGCATCCGCCTCTCCACACCACCGGGCTAGTTACCCTGTCAAAGAAAACTTTTGGATTGACATGATTTGTTCTGGACAAATCCATGTTGACTGTTACTTATCTTATTATCTTCTAGGTGTTTGAAACTTGCTTATTTGTTCCATTATCTTTCTGAGAACTGAAGTTAAGTCGACTGATCTGTAATTCCCTGGGTTTTCCTTATTTTTGTTTGCGTGGATTGTCACTATATTTGCCCTTTTCTTGTCCTCTTGAATCAATCCACTACACAATTTGGGGTCGGAAAGGAATTTTCCTTCAGGGGAGATTGGCTGAGGTCCTGGAGGTTTTTCGCCTTCCTCTGTAGCATGGGGCACGGATCACTTGCTGGAGGATTTTCTGTGTCTTGGGGTCTTTAAACCATCATTTGAAGAGGATTATTCCAGGATTGGGTGGGTGAAATTCAGTGGCCTGCACTGTGCAGGGGGTCAGACTAGGTGATCATAATAGTCCCTTCTGACCTTAAAGTCTATGAGGACCCACCCCACCTCACCTACCTTCCTTCCTTCAGGGCATTTCTTATCCTGCTTTCCTCAGGTGGGAACCAGCTCAATCCATGGGGACTGATTTTTTTCAATGATAATGACTAATGATTAAAAGATCTCTGAGCAGTCCAGGATTTATTTCATCATGTCGTCATGTGTTGAAGACATCTGACTTGTCTAAGTAATTTTTAACTTGTTTGTTCCCTCTTTTAGCCTGTAATCCTATTTCATTTTCACTGGCATTCACTATGATCAACATCCAATTGCTACTAAGCTTTTTTGGTGAAAACTGAAACACAAGTCATTTAGCACACTTGCCATTTCCACATTTTCTGCTATTGTTCCTGTCTCCCTCTCTCTCACTAAGTAACAGGCCTGCCCTGTCCTTGGTCTTCCTCTTGCTTCTAATGTATTTGTTGAATGATTTCTGGTTACTTGTTATGCCTCTAACTAGTTTAATCTCATTTTGTGTGTTGGATTTTCTAATGTTGTCCCTTAATTATCAACCTTGGTAATTTGACTTAGTTTCCATTTTTGTAGGACTCTTTTTTTTTTTTTTTTTTAATGTCACACAAATCAAATATGCCCCGGTTAAACCAGGGTGGACTCTTACCATACTACCTTTCTTTTCTGTGCAATGGAATCAGTGGGTGCAACTGCCTGGCTGGCTCCTGGGCCTCAGGAGGAAGGAACGGGGATGGGGCTAGGTAGCCCTCCATACTGTCTGGAGACCCTGGACCATGGCAGTGATTTAAAGGTCCCAGAGCTCTGGCCACCATAGCTACCTCAGTAGCAGCTGTGGTAGCCTGGAGCTCAGTGCCCTCCACAATCATTGGGCCCCTGGGAAGTTGCCCCTTTGCCCCCCGTTTGGTGGGCCTGCGTGGGATAATTTACTCTTGGGCCCTTAGTAATGTCTCATGGAAAAAACTGGCAATTCTCTTGAACTGTTTTTTTTTCCTTTACACTTGCTTCCCAGAGGATCTTACCTACCAACTCCCTGAGTTTGCTAACATCTGTCTTCTTGAAGTCCTTGGCCTTTATTATGCTGTTTTCCCAGCTACCATTACTTAAAATGTTGAACTCTACCATTTCATAATCACTTTCTCCTGACCTAAGCTGCCTTCCCCTTTCAAATACTCAACCAGTCCCTCCTTATTTGTCAACATCAAATCTAGAGCAGCCTCTCCCCAGTAGCTTTCTCCACCTTCTGAAGTAAATGGCCTTGAATACATTCCAAGAACATGTTAGATAATCTGTGCCCTGCTGTATTATTTTCCCAATAGATGTCTGGGTAGTGGAAGACTGCCATCGCCACCAAATCCTGTGCTAATTTGTGACAGAATTTTCTTAAAGAATTCAAACTCTCCATGAGTTAGTACAGTTAAAACAAAAAATGAGGATTTTGTGGTCAAGTTCTTTCAAATAGCTAGATCAGTGTTTCCCAACCAGGGTTCCATGGAACCCTGGGGTTCTGCAGACCATCGTCAGGGGTTCCGCGAGAAATCGTGGAAGAAATAAATAATTTTTGTTTGTTACAATGTAAGCTGTTATATATATATATATATATATATTTATATATATATATAAACAGCTCTTTACAAATAAATTTTCTTCACAATAATTTAGCAGTAATTGAATTGCGTTCCCTGCTGCCAACTTTTTCTGGGATATGAAAAATTATTTTTGGGGTTCCTCCATGGGAAAGAGGTTGGGAATCACTGAGTTAGATGTATATTAGTAGGAGTTCTCTAAAGTCCTGGAACATTCAGAATTACAGTAACGTCTTAGACACAGTAAAGGTCGTGAGTCCTGGGGAGTCTAAATTGTGTTCCTCTCACACCAAGTACAAAGTTAGATAATCAACTGAACTTCTCAGTCAAAACTTGTATACATTATAGTTTTTCAACAAGAGTTATATTGTGTCTTTACAACAATTACTGTATTTTACGGTAACTGTTCTTGATATAATTCAGTAGTTCCTTGATGAATATATGTTTCGTGATTGCTTGTAGTGGAGGTCAGGAATACAATCTAGGAAGAGTTCTGAGTTGGCAATCTGCTATATGCAGGCAAACCTTTATGCTTTTGCAGAATCGTGACTTTAGACACCCTAAGGGCTCGTCTAGCCTTCGGGGAAGATTCAAAAGAGGATATGCAAATTCCACAGGAATTTACTGTCGTCTTCTGATCTCACTTTCAAAAGTGGAGCTTTTGAAAGTGAAAGTAGTTTAGATGCAGCTTTTCGGCAACCCCTCTCTTTGTTGAAAAGCCACTTTTCCTTAAAAAATTAGGTTTACTCGGCTTTTCGACAAAAGGGTGGGCTTTGCCGAAAAAGCTGAATTTAAACTACTTTCACTTTCGAAAGTGAGATCAGAAGATATGCCAATTCCTGCGGTATTGGCATATCCTCTTTCGAATCTTCCCTGCAGTCTAGACATAGCCTAAGAGATCAGATTGCTGGACCAGGGACATAGCGTATGAGAGTAATAAAGGACTTAGCTTTGTGGGTTTTTTTTTTACAGTACAAATACAGAGGTGATATCTCAGGTTGAGAGAGGTGTAGTCACCCCCTCCCTGGCAATGAAAAGGTTAAGGGCAGTCTGAGGGCTCAGCCCACTTGGTACACGGAGGGTGTGTTTAGCTTATTAGCAGACCAAGGTGGGGAGGAGTTGGGTGGTTTTCATAAAGAGTTGCTCAGAAGAATGAGGAAGAGATCCAGGAGGGGAGGGAGTATATGTTTTGGAATTCCTCCTGGGAAGAGACCGCCTGGCAGATGAACTGGACTAAGATTTATGCTGAAAATCTCCCGGAATTGTATTGGGCTTTGTTATGAGGTTGCACGCCCAGCGCCTCTTTAGGAGGGGAAAATATGGCCTAGTGGCCTAGTCTGTACTGCCCCCTTGCTGGGAGGTGGGTAGTCTGTATTGCCCCTTGTCTGGGCTAAATGCGACCTAGTGGCCAAGTCTGTACTGCCCCCTTTCTGGGGGTCAATATGGACCAGTGGCCTAGTCTATCCTTCCCCCATGCTGGAGGTTAAGGTGGCCTAGGGGCCGAGTCTGTATTGCTCCCAAATGGCTCCCCTCTCTGGGGTGTGGGCATAGGGGACCCGGGCCCTCTCTTTCCACCCGGCCTCAGCCCAGGGCCCTATCAGTGGCAGGTGGCTCCCACCACTGGCTCAGCAGGGAGTTGTTCCTGAAGCATGCTGAGCTCACCGGGTTATCTCCTGCCCCCTGCCCTGGGCTGCTTCCTACCTCCACCTGCTGGCTGGCCCCAACCCCACCTGGACTGATGAATGCACCAGTGGCTGCGCTTGGCATGGCGTCGGTGACCAGAACGGCTGTGGCTGGTGCTATAACGGTTGGCGCTGCAGCTGTGGTGGTAGCTCGTGGCAGGCGCGGTGGCTGCAGGGGTGGCTGCAGCGGCTGTGGCTCCAGGTCTCATGGGGGCTCTGCCGGTGGCTGCATCTCTGGTTGATTCTGCGGGGGTGGTTGCTCCTCAGCTCTGGCATGAGCTCCTTCCCCTTCAGTGGTCAGCCCCAACTGAGCTGTTCCACTGGCCTTTATACGGACCCTGCAGCTGGAGCATGCCCAGCAGGTCTGCGGGGGAGTGGCCTTCCCAGCCCAGCAAGCCTGGTTAACTCTTTAACTACCAGTGCAGGGTTGGCACACCCCATCACAGGCTTCTATGGTGGGTTTTGACACAGAGGCAAGACTTCAGGGAAGTAGCCCTGTAAGATGGTTTTCCAGAAAAGCAGCAGGAGCTACCAAAAGCTGAAACCTGAAACTTAAGTGGTGTTTGAGTCCATCTAGAGCTTTTTGAGAAGCCCTCACCAACCCCCAAACAGAAGTCTGGGAACCTCCTTCCTGTGAAAGAAGCATAAGGTTTAAAAGGAGCCAAGGAGTGGTGGAAGACATTATATCGACAGCTACAGTTGTGCGGTATTGAGAAGGAGTAGCCTATTGTGTGAGTTGGCCCTCCGGCCAAAGTACCATACACAACTGCAGGAGTATGGAGGATGAAAGAAGGCAGAAGTTCCAAAACACAAGTTTTGCTATGAAGGGGGAATCTGTTGTTTTAGTCTTTTGGGATGATTACAAAATGTAATAATAAATTTCAAGACTTTTTATTTGCTTGTGACAAAGCCCAGAAAACACGCTGATCCTTCCAAGACCCATTTCATGTGCATCTACCTCTAAGACAATGCCGGAACTTTAAAGATACCCTATTTTATTACCTTTGAAAAAGTGATGAGTGTCACAATGTGAAAAGTCAAATTTGAGTTCGAATCAAAACTTTTCCTCCGGTTCACTGGGTTTCAGATAACATGTGCGACATTAAGTATTGTAAACTACAGCATTGGAACATTTTTCTGATGACAATGCAAAACAATGTCATGGACTGTTAACTTTCCTCTGGAGCTTTTTTTAACTATA
The DNA here is from genome assembly GCF_052426305.1 of Pelodiscus sinensis. Taxonomy (NCBI): domain Eukaryota; kingdom Metazoa; phylum Chordata; order Testudines; family Trionychidae; genus Pelodiscus; species Pelodiscus sinensis. Next base: position 10,243,833 of record NC_143064.1, on the reverse strand, counting down.
AGTAAAATCAAAGCTTTGGTTATGTAAAAAAAAAATAATAGAGATGCATATGTCTTCACACATCTCGTTCAGGTAAGGCATTGGCAGTATGAATAATTAAAGTTTTTGTCTACCTTAAAAGCTCTATACGTTTAAATTGCTGAGTACTCTTTTTCTATGCTCATCACATTTCATCTTCGGTGATGTGATTTGTCACTTTTAAAAATGCACAAACAGGAGTCCTGACAGTAAGCTTCTGTTAGTCTGGGTAGTTCAAGGTTTTGTTCCTTTATGTAATCAGGAATTACTCTTTTTCTCTTATCCCTAAGAACAGAAGAATGGCCAGACTGGATCAGACCAAAGGTCTATCCAGTCCAATACCCTGTCTGCCAACAGTGGCCAAAGCCAGGTGGCCCAAAGGGAGTGAATCGAACAGGTAACGATCAAGCAGTCTCTCTCCTGCCATCCATCTCCACTCTCTGACAAACAGGCTAGGGACACCATTCCTTACCCATACTGGCTAATAGCCATTTATGGCATTAACCTCCATGAATTTATCTAGTTCTCATTTAAGCCCTGTTCTAGTCCTAGCCTTCACAACCTCTTCAGACAAGGAGTTCCACAGATTGACTATGCGCTGTGTGAAGAACTTCCTTTTATTTATTTTAAACCTGCTGCCCATTAATTTCATTTGGTGGCCCCTAGTTCTTACATTATGGGAACAAGTAAATAACTTTTCCTTATTCACTTTCTCCATACCACTCATGATTTTATAGACCTCTATCATATCTCCCCTTAGTCTCCTCTTTTCCAAGCTGAAAAGTCCCAGTCTCTTTAATCTCTCCTCATATGGGACCTGTTCCAAACCCCTAATCATTTCAGTTGCCCTTCTCTGAACCTTTTCTAACCCCTGGTGTACACTAAGGGATAAGTTCAAATTAAGATACTCAACTTCAGCTACGTTAATTGCGTAGCTTAAGGCTAAGTAACTTAAGTTGAATTTTGGCGCCATCCACACAGCGGGAGGACAATGGGAGCACACTCTCTCTTCAGCATCCCTTACTCCTCATAGAAGCAGGACCAACCACATCAACAGGAGTACCCTCTGAGTACAAATTAGCATGTCTTCACTAGACCTAGTAATTCAAACCCTGGAAGACTGACTACAGCTAATTCGATCATATCTGTTTTGTAGACATGGCCGTAGAGTGTAGTTGGATAAAAGTGTTGTGCTTTTAAAGAAAAGTTGCTTTATTCTACTTACGTATATGATGCAATAAGTGTTACAAGTGCACAAGAAGAATTAAAAGAAAACATTTTACAGGTGGTTCAATATTAATATATGTAGACACAAAGACAATTAAAATAATAAACATTCTTTAAATTTCAATCGCATGGCAAATAAAGGCATCTTCTATTACACAATGTTACAGTAAAACTCCAATAGTCCGGCATCCAATAGTCCGGCACTCCTGATAGTCCAGCATCAAAATGGCAAGAGCCTAGGGAATGAGCTTCGGCAAAAATGAGTCACAAGGTAACAAAAAGGGTAAAAAAGGCTTAAAAAAACTAAAACATTACAGTATACTGTATACAGTATATACAATAAAAAGGGTTAAGAACACTTTATATACAGTATATAATGTATACAGTGTGTGTATGTATGTATGTGTGTGTGTGTGTGTGTATATATATATATATAACTAGTTTATAGTACCTCCTGATAGTCCGGCATATTTGATAATCCGGCACCACCTATGTCCCATAGGTTCCGGATCATCGGAAGTCTACTGTATATTGTTTGTGCCTAAGTAGCTCTGTTGGCCCCATTATATTAGAGACAAGGTGAGTGAAGAAATATTTTTTTTTTTTTGGTTGATGAGAGAGACAAGCTTTAAACTTACCGGGGTCCTGAAGAAAATCTCTGTGTAAGCTCAAAAGCTTCTCTCCCACAAACAGAAGTTGGGACAATGAAAGGTACTACTTTTTCTCTAAAATATATGGGGACCTGTTGTTTGAAAGACCAGATTCTGCATCTACTGAAGTTAGTTGCAAAACTCCAGTGACATCAGTGGTATGGGATTTAATTTTATGGGAATTATATAATACTTTACAATTACAGATACTCAAATGTTTCTGTTGCAACTTTTTTTCAATGAAAAACAGCTTTTTTGATAAAGTGGACTTTTTTTTACAACTTCAAAAATAAAATGTTTTTGTCGGTTGATGAAAACCTATACACATCATCCCAAAAGTGTGTATGTGTGTGCATGTGTTTGTGTAGAGGGGGGGAAACAATTTCTCAACGAGCAGTTTCTCAACGAGCAGTGTATGATTCATGGGGATTGTGGCTTTTGTCCCTGCTTCAAGGAATATCAGCTATTCCATGTAGGCTAGGTTGAAGGTCATTATGTCAATCTTAAATTGATGTGATTTTGTTGTCTCCATGAAGTCTCACCAATCCAAAAAGGGGTATAAATGGAAGTTGAACTCCAAAATATTTTATCCTAGCTCATCCAAAATGTAGAATACTTTGTTTTACAATGTGAAGAAGCCCTTAAACTACTTTATGGAGTCTCTGATTCATACTGTTTCCCATGAAGGTAGGAAGTAACAGGTATTACTTTATATCATATTTACAGACTTAGTCTCTTTTAAAATGTACATGAAATTTCTCAACTCATTTGAAAGAACAATTTTTATAATTTACCCTTATTGTAAAAAAGCGCTCCTGCCGTAATCTGTGTTTCTTATTTTTGCCAAAAAGCATAGTACTGTACAGACCTGTCATAAAGGCTGGAGATCCCTCTAAACAAAATTGTGCTGTGAAAATCTTTTAGGAAGAATCATTTTTTTTCAGCTCTTTTACAGACAGGTTGGCATTGTGTCTTTGTGGTACTAGGAAAAAATGTTGTCAATAATATGAGTGTTTTAAAAGTATATATTACAATTATTGAAGAAGGGAGGAGGAGGAAGCAAGGGCTAATCTACCTGGAAACATTCAAATTTCACTTTCCCATCCAAATTTTAAATTTCCCAAGGGCATAAAATGATTCATGGTCAAATTCTGCATTCTGTTACAGTGGTGTAAATCTAGTGGAACTCAATGATTTCACTGATTTCTCAACTTGAGGAAAACTGCTCTGGAATTACATCAGATAACTGATAGTTAAATTTGTCTCCAAATATAAATGTATACTTTACATGAATTTGTGATAAGTTTGCAGCCATCTTTTGTGTTGGGGCATTCATGTCCATTCTGTGTATTTGGAAAGGCATTTTCTGAGGCTGAGTTTGCCACATAGTTGAATATTAATTTACTGACATATTGCCGCACACCTTGCAATCTGTAAATGTCCTTTATCTTCAAGAATCTGCATTTTAAGTATTGTTTGAATCGCATGAGTTATTTCCCCAAGGTGGAGGATGTTACAGTAATAGGATGTTCATTAGAACCCAGGTTGTTTTGTGGTTATTTTCTGAGGGTTAGTTGTTCAAAAGCTGATACTTTTGGTTGTTCTGTTTTAAGATTGATAGTTTCTTGTTGCAAATTACTGAATACTGGAGTGTTGCTGCCCTAGATGAGTGGGTCATCAAGGTATGGTTTCGCTTAGGCCTTTCTAGCATCTGAGACACTGTATGGTGAAATATTTCTGGTATGAAACATAATCTCAGAGGAAAACTCAAGAAATATGATCTGCCTAAGGATGCATTTGAAATGCAAATCTCGCAGTCCATTATGCTTATGGGAATCAGCCAAAATCCTGCTGATGCATCCAATTTGATGAAGAATTTAGCACCTGCATTCTGAGCAAGTAAAAACGTTCTGAGCTGGTGGTCAGCTCTTTGGTGTCAATCTTCCCTCTTTTTTTCTGCAACAGTTACTAAAGAGTGAGCTTAGTCTTTACTCTTTCAGTGACTGAGTTGCTGGCCTTTATTTACTAAACAAGAAAGAACTCATAGGGAAAAAATACATGCAGCATTAATTCTGCACAATTAGAGCTGATGGAACATTTCTCAATGGAGCTTTTTCCCCTGTTGGAGTTGCCTATTTCTCAAAATGCAGCCATTCTACAGGAATACATCAATTTTGTATTGAGAAAAATTGCAATAGGACACACTTATTTGTAATTTGGAATTGCTATGCATTTTGAAATTGATTCTGTGTAATATAAATAAAATATTAAACAAATCTAAATGAATTTGCGGGGGGCTGCACTTGACGACCTTCTGGGGTCTCTTCCAGTTCTATGATAAGGGGTTGGTTGGATGAAATAACATGATCTTGGTAACTAATTGACCATTATCAGTTGGAAATAGGTCAATGGAGGGATGATAGGAGTTGCTATAGGGAACTTTCTGGGTGTCTGGCTGGTGAGACTTGCCCACATGCTCAGGGTTTAGCTGATCGCCATATTTGGGGTCAGGAAGGAATTTTCCTCCAGGGTAGATAGGCAGAGGCCCTGGAGGTTTTTCGCCTTCCTCTGTAGCATGGGGCACAGATCACAGCTGAAGGACTCTCTGCATGTTGGGTCCTTCAAAGTATTTGAATGCTTCAATATCTTTGATATAGGTGAGAGGATTATTCTAAGAGGGGTGGTTGAGATTCTGTGGCCTGCACTGTGCAGGGGGTCAGACTAGATGATCATAATGGTCCCTTCTGACCTTAAAGTCTATGAGTCTATGAGAAATATTTTTACTATAGCCAAACAAAATATTCTGATTGACCACAAACAAGGGATTGTTTCCTGAAAAACCTCATTTTACAGAAAATGTCAACATTTCAACTTTTTGTTCCCATTTGGAACATTTTTTTTTATGACTGATTTTTCTTTAGAACAGAAATTCCAGTTTCCAGCCACTTATGAACTAGCTTTGCTCGAATCTGTCTCAGTCTCCACAAATGGATCTTTTTTTCAGTACCGGAGTACTAGTAGGAACAGTGTGGTACTACATAATATCCTGCTGGAGGTTGTGGCAACTTTGGACATCTGCTGTGATGCTTACACCACAATACAGCTGTGGCTCTTAACTACTTCACTGCTCATCTGTGGATGGAGACTGCACTCTCATAATACAATCCTGCATTCTAATAATAGGTAAAAATAAACTCTTTAATAACATATGTGTCCTCTAGAATCTTGGAGATGGTCAATAATGCATTAGTAGGATGGGGTCAAACATGCCTTTCAAGTTGATGGAATGGTCTCTAAGTGAAATAAAAACTGACCTGTTTTGTCGTCTGATAGAAAAAGGTTTATGGATGGGCAGGAAGGGGGGTAGAAGTAAATTGATTCCACCCAGTTTGAAACAATGTGATTCATTCATTACCAGAGGAATCTGCATTTCTTTAATAAACCAGCATGGCTTGATTAAAGTTTCTCTACTCAGTTAATTGGGCTTACATTAATGGTCAGAACCATAAACAAGATGTAAAATCATATTTAGCTGGTTTACTTTGGAGTGTCTCTAAGTTTTATCACTACCAAAATCTCTTAGCACGTTTATGGCTAAAATGTGGAAAGTAAAATACAGGAACATAGAATATTAAATATGACTAGCATCTGAAACAGGGTGACATGGTTCTCACATCTAATGCAGAAAATGCATCAAAGTTGTTCATTTATGTGAGATTCAAAGGCTGTATATTTCTGTAAAGCTATCTCTGTTCTGACTTGGTCTTTAAAGGCCAGCCCAGCTCCTCAGTTAATGTGATTTGGTGTGGCTAAATCAAGGTAATATGACATCCTGAAGAACAGCTATTGGACATACAAAGGACTGATGAAATAACAGGATCTTACTTTTGGCACTTAGAACAGGATAGTCTAGCTATAAAAACGAAATGATCTAAGAGTAGCTACCTCCTCAGCATGGTGACCAATTAAATATACAATTAGAGAGAGTGTTCAGCCACTCCATTTACTTGATTGGCTGAACACTGCTAAATACTTTGTTATAGGATGATATTGAGATGCACATTTTCAGATCAGTGGGAGGGAGGAATTAATCCTATAACTTGCATTTTTGTTTGAGTGATGTGTGTTCAATTCCCGAAGCCTCCCATTTAATTATATGTCATATTCCCCAGGGGATGTTTTAGCCATCCGTGTGGAACTCCTCAGAAATTGCAATACAGTTGCATTAACAATAATTTGTCACTGCTGTAGAACGTTGGGTACTAGTGGACAAGAAACACAGTGGAATTGTTCATATTCTGATACCCTGTGCTCAGAAGCAGTATTAAAAAAAGGGGTGACATTTTTGCTGCTTTGAAGCCAATGGCAAAATGTTCATTGACTTCAATGGTGCCAAGATTTCATATGAGATTTTTTGCAAAAAAGCCGAGAGCCAGATTTTAAATAATTCAATCTACCAGCAGGACCAGATTTTAAAAAGTGCTCAGATCCTATTTAGGCTCCTAAAGGAAAGATCAGATTTTTAAGAATACTTAGTATCCAGAAGCTTCCATTGTGGCGACTTGGTCAGATTTTTCATAGAGCTGAATACTCAACATCCTGAACTCTTTGAAAAACTGCACTTCTGTGGTGGCTTGCTGTGGACTTCTGAAAATGGGTGCAGAGCGCTTCTGAAAATCTGATCCCTATTTTGCCTGTATGTCATCTAACGCAGTAGTTTAAAACCTTTCCAGATTTCTGTATTCCTTTCAGAATTCTAATTTATCTCATATACCCGCAAGTGTCATCTCACTTACAAAGTCACTCTTTAAATATGGTTCACAGCACACTGTTACTGAAAATGGATTACTTTTTCATTTTTACCATGTAAAATGCATCAATTAGAATATAAACATTATACTTACATTTCTGTGTCCAAAGGACAGAGCAGTATTAACATGTCTCTATCTGTTTGAAATTTTAGTTTGTTGTCTTTGCTAGTGCTTTTTATGTAGCTTGTTGTAAAATCAGGCAAATATCTAAATGAGTTGATGTACCCCAGGTGTACCCTGTAGGTGAGAATCACCACTCCAATGTGTAAGATTGCTTCCCTTGCCAATATCCTGTATGTAAATATTATCATTAGCAAGTACTACTTCAGAATCTGCAGCAAAAATACAGTTGTATATTGGTTGTCATCAAAGGGAAATTGACTACCATTTTTTTCCCATGGTGAGTAATGTTCGTTACCGCTTATCTGTCTATATTTTCTGCGACGTGTATTCTCATTAAGGGCTTTGTAATTGTATGTTTGTTTGTAATACATGGTCTAGCCACTAGATTTCTTTGTATGTCAGAATTCCAGGGTGGATGTGGTCCCTGTTAAACAATGAGACAGCTGGAATTCAAGCTGCGTGGAAGATTGTTTTACTTGTTTTAGTTAATAAATACCTCCTGTTTTAAGATGGACTGTGACCCTGTATGTTGTGACGGGTCCAATGCAAATCTAACTGAACTGAATGGAAATGTAGTGAGGTCAGGCCCAAAAAGGCCTAATAATGAGATGCTAAGCTCCCTTAACACCTGTGAAATTCAGAATTAGTCCCTAATTAAGGGCCCATTTGAAATGTCCCTCAGTGTTTTCCTATAGCTGTCTGGTTGTCCCGTGATTTTCCCATCCTTAAAGTCATGACGTTGTTGGCTCTGTTGTTTCCTCCTGGCACATGCTCCTCACAGTCAGAGAACTGTGGGATATAGCTCTGTGTGCATCCCTCCTCAGGAAGACAGAAGCGCTGTGCTGTTAATTTAACTGCTGTGTCTTGGGCATAATTTGAGGTAAATGTCAATTTATTTTCATCCTATTTTCTCATTCATTTTCAGCATGGCCATACCCCAGTTACTCCACAGGCAAAATTGCTCCTGCTGGTGATTTTGGATGGTAACCAAAAAACCCATTGGAGCGCAATAATAGTTTGCATGTATATGGAGACTTTCATCTGAAAACTCAGTGATGAATATGCATTAAGGAATTAAGCCTCACGACATCCCTGTGAGACCAATGAACATTAATATTCCTATTTTTATATCTCTCGGAAGCTGAATTCACGAGAGATAATGTGACTGACCAAGGTCATGCAAAAATGGCAGCTCCGAAAGAGAGGAAAAGAACGAACAAACAATAGAACTCCAGACTCTGTGTCTTCTCTGTTCAATATACTTATTTCTTTTCTCTGAACTGTAACTGTGAGAAGTTGCGTGGCCTTTTGCAAGTTATCCATGCTGAAAGGGTATATATGTGAACTTCTTCCCCTGGGGAAAAGGAAAACACACAGTCTCATGAGCGAATCACAAGACAGCATGGGTTACCTGAAGCGAGAGATTATTTTATTTCAACTGAGACAGCTGAGCTACAATGTCCATTAGCTTCGAAATGGCTTGTTTTAGTAGATTTTTCTCCGTGTTTAGCCATAAAGAGCACGAAGCAGTGACACACTTCATAAACTTCTGCTGTATTTTTGTTTGAGCCACAGAAGATTGTTGTCGTGCCGCCACATCCAACAAAGGAATAAGATGATCTGGTAACAGTATTTATCATTTGTATGGCAGTAATTGTAACCAGGATTGGCCTCTGTTCTGTAAGCACAGGGGAAGATGACCCCTGACCAAAAGATCTTGCAAGACAAGACACAGAAAGTCACAATAAACTAGAGGAAGGGTGGGAAGGCAATACGGGAGGATGAGGAAAACAATAATAGGAACCTAGGCCCAGTTAGTGCAACCCAAGGTGGCTTTGTGTCTCTCTTACAATGATATATTTTAAATGATCAATGAAACGAAGCATTCTATTGAGGAGAAGGATGTTCCTGGAGCTAAAGCACTGGATTAGGAGTTAGGCCAGGTCTACACTAGACCTGGATGGTTGGGTTAAGGTGTGCAACTCCAGCTACGTAAAACACATAGCTTGACTTGTCGTACCATAGAATACTAGGACTGGAAGGGACCTCGAGAGGTCATCGAGTCCAGTCCCCTGCCCCCATGGCAGGACCAAATACTGTCTAGAGCAGTGGTCTCCAACCTTTTTACACCCAAGATCACTTTTTAAATGACAGACCAAGTCAAGATCTACCACCCCGCCCCTTCCTTGAAGTCCCGCCCCTTCCTTGAAGCCCCACCCTCTCTATTCTCCTCTCCATCACTTGCTATCCCCAATCCTTATACTGCTGCTTTTAAAAAAAAATTTCTGTAGGAAGAGGTTTTTCCAACATTTTGCCTGTCTAGACTGGACAAAAGGTAAGAAAAAAACCCTTCTTTTGGAAGCCCCCTTATTCCTCGTGGAAAGAGGAATATAGGGGTGACCAAAAGAACATGTTTGCTCTTCCACTAAAAAAAAGCAGAAGAACAAATGCAACCCTGAAGGCAGAAGTTTTTTCTGGGATATCTCCAGAATCCAGAAAAACTCCTACAGTCTAGCCAGACCCTCGCTGGGTTGAGACAGGATGTGTAGTCTCTAGGGTGGGAATGAGGGATTTGGGCGTGGGAAGGGGTGAGAGGTGCAAGCTCTGGGAGGAAATCTGGATGCAGGAGGAGGTGGAGAAGGGGACACTGGCTCGGGGAGGGGGCTCCAGTGTTGGGATACTAAGCAAGCCACAGGCTTGTGGATGTGAGGGTGCAGGAATTTGGGTTGGGGTATGTGAGGGGCTCTGGGCAGGGGTTTCCAGTGCATGATAGGCTCAAATCTAGGGTCTGGGGAAGGGGGAGTGCAGGAGTGGTTGTGGCCAGATGGGGATTTGGCCCAAATTGGGGGTTTGTTGGCAAAGGCTTCATTTTTAAATAAAATACTATGTCAAACACAAAAAGTTTCTGCATTGTCTTTATTTATGAGAATGGCAGGGAACCTGCCTTGAGTCAGGGGTCACTAACCCATAGAAAAGTCAGTTGGGAGCAGGGGACACAGTACTGGGGAGAGGTGCTAGGGGGTTCTGGGGCAGGGAACAGGGTGCCAGTGGGGGCAGGGGAGAGGGGGCAGGGTGCCAGAAGGACAGGTTTCTGCAGCAAGGGCCAGGGTGCCAGTGGGGGACAGGTTTCCACAGAGGGGGGCAGGAAGGCAGGGGACAGATTTGGGACAGGGGAGAGGGAACAAGGTTCGGGGGCAGAGAGTCCTCTACACCAGCCATGGAGGGAAGCCTCCATCATGAGCTTTCTCCAGGACCGACCCTCCTCCCCTGTGAAGGAAGGAAGCCCCGTTGCATGCCTGTGCCAGCCCCAACCCCTCCCGCCGAGTGGGGAAGCCCACTCAGATGAGCCCTTGGGGGCGACCCTACCCCCTCACATGTGCCTGCACCGGGGCCGAAGCCTGCCCACCCGTGGCGCAGGAAAATGCCTGCGTGGGCCTGTCCCAGGGCTGAAACATCCCCCCTTCCTCCCCTGCATGGCACAGAAAAACCTCGTGTGCGCCTGCCCTGGGGCCAGCACCCCTCCCAACGGTGCAGGGAAACCCCGCATGCACCTGACCCGGGATTGACTCACCCCTCCTGTGCAGTACAGGGAGCTGAAGCTCCCTCCCGCAGTGCCCAGCAGAGCAGAAAGCCCACTTCCAGAATCACCGGAAGTGACGCTAAGCTGCGGGACTTCTGTCCATCCTTGGGAAGCTGACACTACCTCCATTTTCACTTGAGGTAGATAGTGGGGCTTCTCGGGGGGTGGGTGGACAGGACACCTCGCGATCGACTGGTCAAGGCCTCGTGATCGACCTGTTGGTGACCACGGGTCTAGACCATCTCTGATAGACATTTATCTAACCTACTCGTAAATATCGCCAGAGATGGGGATTCCACAACCTCCCTGGGCAATTTATTCCAGTGTTTGACTACCCTGACACTTAGGAACTTTTTCCTAATGTCCAACCTAAACCTCCCTTGCTGCAGTTTAAGCCCATTGCTTCTTGTTCTAGCCTCAGAGACCAAGATGAACAAGTTTTCTCCCTCCTCCTTATGACACCCTTTTAGATACCTGAAAATGGCTATCATGTCCCCCCTCAGTTTTCTCTTTTCTATACTAAATAAACCCAATTCTTTTACCCTTCCTTCATAGGTCATGTTCTCTAGGCCTTTAATCATTCTTGTTGCTCTTCCCTGGACCCTCTCCAATTTCTCCATATCTTTCTTGAAATGCAGTGCCCAGAACTGGACACAATATTCCAACTGAGGCCTAACCAGCGCAGAGTAGAGTAGAAGAATGACTTCTCGTGTCTTGCTCACAACACACCTGTTAATGCATCCCAGAATCATTTTTGCAACGATAATCCGAGTGTGGTGCCATCTTCACAGATTGAGGCTGATTGGAATAAATGCTCGTGACTGCCAGGAGTACTGGTGCCAAAGCTGCCTCAGTGTTCAATTTCTAGGTCTTAACTAGACCTGCTAAATCAAATGCCAGAAGAGCAATCTCCAGCGTAGCAAGTGAAGACCTGCCTTTAGAAGAGTAGACTGCAGTTCCTGTCTCTGCCCCACACTCTATTGTGAGATCTTGTACGGGTCATTTAATCCTTTTGTGCCCTTTGTTCCCCTCTGTAAAATGGGGATATTAATACTTTCTTCTCCCTTTAGTCTTACCTACTAAGATTATAGGCCAGAGGTGAGCAATAAGCGGCTTGAGGGCCAGACATGGTTTGCCAGTGTTAGCTGCTTGCAGGCGTCCAGATGCTTTATTTAACCATGTGTCCACAGGTATGGCCACTCGCAGCTTTCAGTGGCTACGGTTTAAGCTGTGGGAAGGGGTGAGAGCCAGGAACAGCTGTGGAAAACAGTGGCCTAGCCCGAACCACTTCTGCAACTCCCATTGGCTGAGAATTGTGAACTGTGGCCAACGGAAGCTACGAGTGACCTAAGCTGCAGACCCCTAGGTAAATAAAGTGTCTGGTGGCCTGCCAGGGGCTAACCTGGTGAACTTGATCCAGCCCGTGAGATCCTTATTGACCATCCCTGTTCTAAGCACTTTTTACGTGTCTGTGTCCTTGGACGTGTCTACAATTGCACCTTCATATAGAGTACAGGTACGAGCCATAGTGAAAGGCTCTTGCAGTGGGGAGGCAGCAGGATGCTACCTTGCTACACACAGCAGTGTGGATGTGGAAGGAGCTGCTTCCACAGGATATATACCCTGGGCAGTCAGGTATATAGGGTTCCAGTTATTTACCTACCTTCTGCATCACCATTCACACCACCATTTTTACCTATGCTCGCTGAATGTTCAGTATCTATATTCTACAAGGTATAGGTACAGAACCTGGCACACTGAGACCTTGATCTGAGTTAGGGCCCCTAGATTTGATTCATATACACCTAATAAATCATCTCAGTTTCCTATTTTTTACTGTTGGGGATAATGATACCAACCTCCTTTGTAAAGGACTTTGAGATCTACTGGTGGAAAGTGTTATAGAAACGGAGCATGTATTTGTCTGCTCTATTAGTCTATTGTAAAAGAAATCAGAAACTCGTATGACAGGTACACAGCAAAGATGCTTCACACACGTCTCCCATAAGAGATGAAAACAACTTTCCGAATACTATTCTTGCAGAGTTTGGGTGATCAACATGACGGAACTGTGGTAGAGAAAACATCGGTGCAGCTAATTAACATAAAATAAAGCAATTATTGATTGGTCTTACCTGAATACATCAAAATCCACAGTATAGAAAGGGATTAGGAAAGCTGGATTTGAAAATGAAATGAGAGAGGACTTTCAGCCAAGGAAATAATGAAAAATAGCAGCCGCTAACACAGAAACTGATAGTATCCAACTAATTATAAGTGGGTGGAAAATCACTGCATTAAATCTGAACTTTGTGAATTTGTTGTTGCCAGAGATACAGCATGTTTGCTTCTTAATAGAAATTGTCTCAACATGCACACTCAAAGATGGGAAGTTACCAATGTTTCTCTCTGATTATAACTCATATCAGGATAAGATGGTAAAGAACTGGTACAGGACCTGTAAAGGAAGATCAAACAAGAAGGAAAAACATCATTCAAAGGTATGAGAGGATACAGGAGTCAATGAAAAAACATCAGAGTCACTGAGACTCCTTCACTTCAGTGTGTTTGTGTGAATATGTAGGCAAAATTTAAAAAAAGTATCACCAAACCTGATAAAACAACTATTGGGAATATCAGCCAAGAGTAAAATGTATTTTCTGCAATTTTCTATATCTATAGGGATATATGAAAAGCCCATAGAGCAAAACAGAAAATAAATCAGCACTCTGTCTTCATGAAAATGTTCTCATTACAAGGAAACCTTAACAGTCCAAATCTACTATATATTTTAGAGATTTTGTCTGATTGTCTTTTTTCATCAAGAACTCCTCCTAAACAGTAAGACCCAGAATCACCGAATTCAGTATACAGCTTCCTCTTATTGCAAGTGAAAGGAAAGTAAGGGCTTGGTTATTGTAGGAAAATGGGATGTGTCTGGAATAGGATTGCTTCTCATAAAACCAAACAGAGAAGAGATTAAAATGGAGAAATTAGGAGTAGCACTCTGTTTTTGCACAGCTAAAACAATGCTTAAGGTTTGAAACTGGAAGAGAAATATTACTGCAATCCAGATAGAGCATATAGCCCTTTTTTCTTAAAACGCAGTGAAAGATAAGAGTTTATAGGGATGAAGAAATAAATACACTTGATGGAATTACAATGTATTTTTTTTAAAATATTAAAATTAACTTAATAGAAATTAGGCTATTTTTGCAAAATTCAATCATTTCAATAAAGCATGCACATTTTCCTTTTAAAAAAATATAATTGAGTTACTGATCCAAGTACTGCTGGTTAAATGTTAGTAGAACTATAATGTTGGGAACCCCTACAGTATGTTAGTGAATATAAATGTAACCTTCACTTTGGAGAACACACTATAACAGTGCCATAACTGACATAGGGCTACGTCTACATTGGCATGATCTTGCGCAAATACTCTTTAACGCAAGAGTTCTTGAGTTAAAGTATTTGCACAAGAGAGCGTCTATGCTGGCATGTGCCTTTGTGCAAGAGATGTGCTTTTACACAAGAGCATCCGTGCAAGTGTAGATGCTCTCTTGCACAAGAAAGCGCCGATGGCCATTTTAGCCATCGGGCTTTCTTGTGCAAGAAATTCATGTTGCCTGTCTACTCTGGCCTCTTGCTCAAGAACAGTTGCACAAGAGGGCTTATTCCTGAGTGGGAGCATCATAGTTCTTGTGCAAGAAGTACTGATTTCACACATTAGAATGTCAGTGTTCTTGTGCAAGAACTCCCCACCAGTGTAGACAGGCAGCATGTTTTTGCGCAAAAGCGGCTGCTTTGATCGCGCCAATGTAGACACACCTTAGATGTTGTGTGGTGTAATCAATCCATTTCCAATAGGCTTTGGGAGAATAATGCAGGTGACTTCTGCTGTCACTCTGGTTAGACAAAGACTTCAGGTGCTTTTGAAAATTCTGCTAGCCATCTAAGTACATTTTTTAAAACCTGACTTTTGGTGACTTCATATCTCAGTTTCCATTTTCAGAAGTCACATGTGCTTTTGAAAATTGGGGTAGCTTTGAGCAAGAGGTTACAGCACCCTATCCTGAAGGCCCTGTGCCTCAGATACACACCTTCAAATCACTGTTCTCCATGCCTTGAAGGAGTGTGGACTATCTATTAAACTGTGTCCGGTCACGTAGAATAGAATGTTGGTACTGGGTTAAAAGGAAGAGAGATTCATTTCCCCTATCTCAAGCCCCCTGTCCTATCAAGAGGGTAGTAATGGCTGCAACTAGTTGGGTTGATATAATCTGTAAAATATATATATAAAAAAGTAAAACCCTTTACAGTTTTGCCACCGAAGTTGTAAATTAGCAAGTCCTATTGCTGCTGACTTGAGACCACATGCAGGTTTCAGAGGTAGCCATGTTAGACTGTTTTAACAAAATAGCAAGGATCTCAGGCTATGTCTAGACTACATTTCTCTGTTGAAAAAGGGATGTAAATTAGGCAAGTGGAAAGTGCAAATGAAGTGGGGATTTACATAATGGCGTCGGAGCGCTTTTTCGAAAAAGGGTTTTTCGAAAGTGAAAGCACCGTCTAGATGCGGTTATTTAAAAAAAAAAACTTTTTTGAAAGATCCCGAATTCCTCATTTTGTACATCCCTCTTTTGACAGAGGGATATAGTTTAGACATACCCTCAGGGAGCACCTTAAAGACTAACAAGTTTATTTTGGCATAAGCTTCTAAGCATAATAAGCTTATGTCAAAAGTGTTAGTCTTTAAGCCATCGGATTCTTTGTGTATGCAGTTAATGTCTCTTCAGGTGGCAGCACAGTATCTGCAGAGCTACTGGAACCGGCTGATTTCAATGTCTCCAGTCATTTCACCATGCTTTGTTGTCCAATATCACTAATAACAGAGAGAAAAGGAAAGGTGATTTAATTTTCATAGTTTGGTAGATTTTGAAATCTATTAAGAATCAAAAGTGTTCTGGCAATGTTGGTCCGCTACTAAATGGGAAATGGTAGACTTATCAAGTAACAATGTGGAAAAGGCAGAAAGGTTCTGTGAATATTTCTGTTCTGTATTTGCGGAAACAAACGGATATCGACATAGGTTGATAAGAACACTCTTTTCATTCCACTAGTATCTCTGGAGGGTATTCACAGAATTATAGAACACTAGAACTGGAAGGGAATTCGAGAGGTCCAGTCCCCTCCCCTCATGGCTTGACCCAGCGCCATCTAGTATTAAACAGAAACTACTAATGTTAGACATTTTAATATCAACAAGTTCTGATTGCTTGCATCCAAGGGTTTTAAAAGATCTGTCTGAGGAACTCAATGACCTGTTAATGTTGATTTACAGGCTATTTTAGGATCAACAATCTGATGCCAATATTGGGCAAAACAACAGATACTTGCTAGGAGACTAAGTTTAATAAAGAATGAAAGGAGGGTAATGAAAATAATGAAAATCACATGCAATAGATCCTTGCTTTTGTTTTTGGATGAGATCCCAAACTTGGTTTCTCAATAGTGTTGGTGTCGTGTACTTAGAATTCTGTAAGGAATTTGACTTGCTACTGCATAACATTTTGATAAAGCAGCTAGAATACTACAAAATTAACATGACCCACATTGAATGGATTAAAAACTAGGTTTCAAAATGTAGTTGTAAACAGGGAATTGACATGAGGTAGATGTGCTTCCAGTTTCATCTTTCAGGGATCATCATGCATATGATACTAAACTGCTCAAGGTAGCTTCCTCAGGTGATGCAGGTGGGAACCAGGCAGCAGAGCAGGCTGGGGCCAGGCCATTCCACTTCCTGATGCTGGTAGTGAGTGCAGAGATGGGTCTGACTCTTACTGCCACTGCCAGGGTCCCCACTAATTTCTCAGGATACCCTGGCCCCCGCAGGGCTCCCCAAAGTGTGGAGTGTAGGGTGGTTGCCTTGAACCATCAAATGGATAGGACGTCTCAGCCGGGTGGTCTCTGACTCCTTGCTCCTCCACCCCATGGCTTAGGGGGGATGACACATACAACCCTTCCTGCCCATCTTTCTTGCTGGGCACAAGCAAACAAAATGTGTTAGTTCAGCTAAATGAAAATCTATACATGTGGAACAGAGGGGGACATGAGGGACTCTGTCCTGAGAAGCAGCAACTGTGAAAAAGATTCAAGGATCATGGTGGCTGCCCAGCTGCATGTGAGCTGCCAATGTAACACCATGACCAAATGGGATTCTGGGATATCTAAATAATGGATCTCGAGTAGTTGTAGAGCAGTTATTTTACTTCCTGTGTTTGGCAGTGGGGTGTGACTTCTGCTAGAATACTGTGTACAAGTCTTATGCCCATAATTCAAGAAGAATGGTTTTAAATTAGATTCAGAGAAGACCCAGGAGAATAATTAAAGGTTTTTGAAAACATGCTTACTTTGAGAGACTCAAAGAACTAAGTCTATTTAGCTTCATAAAGAAAAGGTTGAGGGGTGACTTGATTACACTCTATAAATATTGACATAGGGAATAAATGTTTAATTTAGCAGAGAAAGGTATAACATGATCCAGTGTCTGAAAGTTGAATCTAGATAAAGTTAGAGGGGAAATAAGGTGTAAATTTTTCACAGTGAGGGCAATTAGTTATTGGAATAATTTCCCAAGGTTCATGGTAGATTTTCTATCCTGTCAATTTTGCGATCAAGGATTGGATGTTTTTCTAAAAGATATGGTCTAGGAAATACGTTAGGGAAATTGTTTGGCCTATGCAACACAGGAGGTCAGATTAGCTTGGGGTGGGCAATAAGCAGCCCGCATTTGGCCAGGGTTAACCCTTAGCAGTCACACCAGTAAATAAACACTTGGGGTACATCTAGACTACAGGCTTTTGTCGACAGAAGTTTTGTCGACAGATACTGTCGACAAAGCTTCTGTCGACAAAGAGCGTCTAGACTACATTCAGTTCTGTTGACAAAGCAAGCTGCTTTGTCGACATGGCAGTGTAGATGCAAAGGACAGTTTAGATGCAATAACGCTTTCTGTCGACAGAAGGCGTTATTCCTTGTAAAATGAGGTTTACCAGCATCGACAAAACTGCTGAGTTCTGTCCATGTTATGTCGACAGAACTCAGCGGTAGTGTAGACACAGGTTTAGTTTTGTCGACAAAACCCTGTAGTCTAGACACACCCTTGGAGGCCTACCAGAGGTTACCATTTATCGCATCTGGCCAACAGACCAACTAGCTCCAGTCTATACTAGGGAGTTATTTTGAAATAACTCCCCTTATTTTGAAATAACAAGTGGCGTGTCCACACTACCAAACCCATTATTTCAAAATAATGGGCTGCGTATCATGAAATAATAACTCCTGCTTTCCATGAGAAACAATGCTTATTATGAAATAGTTATTTTGAAATAGGTATAGTGTGGAGTCAGTCAAAGTAATTACTCCCCAGTGCTTCCTGGGGCTCCGAGTAGAGGCAGCGCATCCACATTAAGGAAGCCTACCTCGGACTAATTTCAAGGCTTCCCTATAATGTAAAGATTATATTTCAAAATAGTTGTTTTGGGAGTTATTTCAAAATAAGCTATTTTGAAATAATTTCCTAGTGTAGACATGCCCTTATGGCCCAACACTGGACGGCATGGAATGTGTGAAGGCATGTGTGTAATAGAATTTAGGACCTTCAGCTCAAACCAGAGGCCTTTGCAACTCGAGTTAAAAAATAAATCATGTAAAGTTCTGTCTTGTTTGGGTTTGTCCAATGTTGCTCAACATTTGAATACTGTGTACAGATGTGGTCCCGTCATTTCAAAAAAGATATATTGCATTGGAAAAGATTCTGAAAAGAGCAACAAAAGTGATTAGGGGTTTGGAACGGGTCCCATATGAAGAGAGATTAAAAAGACAGACTTTTCAGCTTAGAAAAGAGACTAATGGGGGATATGATAGATATCTATAAAATCATGACTGGTGTGGAAAAAGTGAATAAGGAAAAGTGATTTACTTGTTCCCATTACATAAGAACTACCAGTCACCAAATGAAATTAATAGGTAGCAGGTTTAAAACAAATCAATGGAAGTTTTTCTTCTCACAGCGCACAGTTGACCCGTGGAACTCCCTGCCGGAGGATGTTGTGAAGACCAGGATTTTAATAGGGTTCAAGAAATAACTAGATAAATTCATAGATCCATCAATATTTATTTGCCAGGATGGGTAGGAATGGTGTCCCTAGTCTCTGTCAGAGGCTGAGAATAGGTGACAAGAGAGGGATCACTTGATGATTCCCTGTTCTATTCACTCCTTCTGGGGCATCTGTCATTGGCCACTATTGGAAGACAGGATATTGGGCTAGATAGACCGTTGGTCTGACCCAGTATGATCATTCTTATGTTTGTATGTTGCCATTTCATTGCAAGACCACCAACAAATCTGTTTAAAAGGCTTTTGCTCTACATAAATATTAAAAAGAACATTACAGAATTTTGTAAAATTTATAAAACTTGCATCTATAATGTCTTCCTGCCACAAGGATTTCACACATTTTCAAATTCGGTAGGAGAGCCTTACAAAGTAGAATGACCTCTGGGGTTATCTAGTTTTCCTCTTTGCTGATGGAGGGGGTGTGTGTGTGTGTGTGTGTGTGTGTGTGTGTGTGTGTGTGTTCCTTTACTCACCACTGAACTGCAGTCCTCTGTTGGATGGCATGCAGCAGTGTGCCACACATCTGCGTATCATAACAATAGCTCTTTGAAGAAGTTAAAGTAAAGAAGAACTGACATCTCCTTGGAAATTGACATTTTTTTAATAGTCAGATATTTTTCTTCAGAAACCAGCTTGTGAATGCTCTCAGAAGCTTCACATTAGCTGAGAACCTGGACCATTGTATGAATAGGGTGTAGGAAGATCACTTGTACCATCAATAAACACAACGAAAAGAGGGAAAATCCCATCTTCTTGAAAGAAAATGGATCGGTCACTAAACCCTGGTTTACATGAAGGAGTTATTTCGAAATAAATCCCCTTGTATCAAATTAACAAAGGAAGCATCCACACTATCAAACTCGTAAGTTTGTAATAATGGGCTGGTTATTTTGAAATCTCACCTGCTTTCCTTGTGGAATAATGCTAATTTCATAATAGTTAAAAATAGTGTTAGCGTGGATGATTCTGTGCTGCTAATTCAAAATAATTGGCCTCTAGAGGCCTCTCACAGCTGCAGTTCTGACCGCTCTTGCAATGTCGGTATGTCTAATTTACATCCCTCTGGCGACAGAGGGATGTAGTCTAGACATACTCTGGCATCTCCACTGCTCTTCTTCTCCTGCAGAGCTTAAAACTCCAGGCAGCAGGAGAAGAGCTTGTCTCACATGGCAAGCTGTGAAAGCCCCATGTGACACAGCAGCATCTCAGGAAGACATGAGTGACTCCAACGCTGCCTCAGAGCCTCCCACTGCTGCTAGCACTCCTGCTGCTCTGTCAGCTGCCACTGACCAGGGTTGCAGCAGAACTCCAGCCTGGACTGGTGCAGTGATCCTGGACTTCATTGAGGTCTGGGGGGAGGAGACCAAGCACCAGGATCTTCTCACCAGTAAGTGAAATGTGGCTGTCTACAGCTGAATCGCAACCAGCCTGGCTGAAAGAGGCCACAACCGGACCGTTGACCCGGTCTGGATGATGGTCAGGGACTTCTGGCAGGCTTACCACAAGGCCACGGAGCAGAGCAGACGCTCTGATGCAGCATCGCACACCTGCTGCTAATTCAAGCAGCTGAATGGTGTCCTGGGAGGGTCGCCGGTCCCCTCCCTGCTGTCGGTATTGAGTCCAGGTAGGACACACCCGGCATTAGCCTGCAGGAGGGAGGGGTTGTAGATGAGGGGGAGGAGAAAGAGGCCAGCCAGGAGACCATGCCCCCCAGACAGGACCCGCTCCTCACCCTGGAGCCGCTCCTCCCTCCTCCTCCCCCCCCCCCCCCCGATGGCACTTCAGGAGAGTTTTATAACTTTCTCTCTATACACACGGAGGCGAGGGAGTGGGCATTCCTTGCTTAGCCCACTTGTCCTGGGGCTTGCACAACTTCCTATGTACATGGGTGCACATGGAGTGCCACTCCAGAGCACTCAGTCCCATGATGGTTTCACATAGGAACCCCTTGGTCCTTCTCACAAGGTTACTAGAGAGGCCTGCCTTACTCTGGCCTATGTGGTGGGACAACTTCCCACAAGGAGTCTTAGGTCATAGAACCACACAGTAGTGCTGCACATGGCACAGGCTCATGCCCAAACTCAGTATTCGCTTCCAGTCAAGCACGGCAATGCAGCGGAGACTGCTCTTGTGCATGGGAATCTGTCAGGTACAGGAAGAGAAGGGCAATCCATTAGCGCTCTTTCTGGCAAGTAGCGTCGGCTGCTCTCTCACACCTCTCTCAGAGTATGTCTAGACTACATCCCTCTGTCGCCAGAGGGATGTAAATTAGACATACCGACATTGCAATTGAAGCGGGGATTTAAATCTCCCGTGCTTCATTTGAATAAAAATGGCTGCCACATTTTGATGACTCGGCAGTTTGTCAGCAAAAAGCAGCTGCCAAGACGGGGTTCGGGTGACAAAGAAAGCCTTTGTCGGCCAATCCTGTAAACCTCGTTTTACAAAGGATAAGGGATCGGCCGACAACGGCTTTCTTTTTCACCCGAACCCCGTCTTGGCAGCTGCTTTTTGCCGACAAACTGCTGACTCATCAAAATGCAGCAGCCATTTTTATTCAAATGAAGCATGGGAGATTTAAATCCCCACTTCATTTGCAATATCGGTATGTCTAACTTACATCCCTCTGCTGACAGAGGGATGTAGTCTAGACCTACCCTCAAACTCCCTCACCAACTGCAGATGACAGAGATAGAAGTACTCACTCTGCAGATGCTGCCAGCACTGGACCCTGCATGTGCGGGACACAGTTGGAAGCCACGCTGCCCCTTGCCTGGCCCGTAGGCTCTTGGCCTGGCCAGCACCTTCTGATGTCTGCTTGTCCCCAAGCTGTGAGTGCAATGATGCTCCCCTGGGACATCTGTACCCCTGCAGGAAATTGGCTACGTTCTAGGCAACATAAGGTCTTGCTTGAAGCACATTATCTCAACTGAAACCTTCAGTGTCAACTCAGAGATTAGGGCTCGGCTTCATACAGTGTCTCTTGGGACAACTGTCTTTGTAACTTTTCTTCACAGCTGGGCCCTCTGTGAGCTTTACACGTCCCTCACCTCCCACTCCATCTCCACCACTCCATCGGTTCCCTAGGAAGAAAAGAAGCTGTGAGGACCTGATGCCTGAGCAGACGGCCTGCCCACGGTCCCTTGTCTGGAGGCTCAAGGAGGAGTGCCAGGAGTGGGCCGCTGACTGGGAGCAGAGGAAGACCACATGGGGCCAGCACTTCATGTGCTCCTCCCTCACCTCAGTGATGGAACTTGTGGCTTTGTGCGTGGAGTGGCCACCATGCACCTCTTCACCCCCAACCTCCATGCTTTCCCCTTCTACCCCTCCAGGGGCCACCGGGGCCCTGAGAACACATGGCAGTGGGACCCCTTGAGAAGCCAAAGCCTAACCAACTGGAGGTAGTTGCCAGTCTCTGCCCCATCCTTCTCAGCCTCCTTCTCCTTTCCTCCCCCATTCCAGATTCTTTCCATATATAATAAAAAAAATGCAGCAGCATTTCAAAGGGGCAGCACCACACAGCTGATCCTGAGCTCCCTGAGGCACTGTCCCTTTGAAATGCCACCACAGTGTTCCAAAGGGGCGGCACTGCATAGAGCTGGGGTTCAGCTGGGTACAATAGCTGACCTGAGCTCCATGTTGTGCTGCCCGTTTGAAATGCCAAGGAGGCGTTTCAAAGGGGAAGTACTGCACAGACATGTCTGCGATTAATGTGCATTAATTTTTTTAACACATTAATTCTTCCCTGAGTTAATCACAGGCATTAATGCTCATTAATTGATAGCCCTCGTTATTACAGGAATGAGATGAATGAAAACAGTATCAGTAGCATTCCACTAGTTTTCATTAAGTTTGCATTTCTGAATACACGCTTACACATTTAACACTTTCCTCCATACTAGCACTCAAATGAATCGGTCTGTGAATCTGGTTTGACCCGTTCTGTCAGTGCTGCGGTAATTTATTGGGCAATGTTATTGTCCTGGTAGAAAATCTTTGGCACCTATGTGCCACCTGGAGCAGTCAGGAAATTTATTTTAAACATAAGCAAAGATGGAAAAAGTGAAACCAGTTGTCATGATTTCCCCACTCACCCTTCCTGGTTTATGGAAAAAATTCCATGTGTGCCAATTAAAACTTTGACTCTGGTGTCATGTTAAATAGGGTTGATGGAAATGAGAATCCATATGCCTCCATACAAGACCATCAAAGGCTTGGAAACTAATCACCACAAGGCGCAAATAGAGAGTTTCTCTAAGATTGAAAATGAAAATTTTGCTGTGGATTTTCTCTGACATGACAGGTTTCTTTTGGATACGCAGGTTAGTCCCTGTGCTGCTTTGCAATAGAACAAGGTCTCAGAATGCCTATGGTTAGTGCATCTTCATTTTCCATCTTGCTCACACTTCAGGAAGCTGCTAGAAAGGTTCTCCTGGAGCTGCATGTGTCATATACTGGATCACCTCATTTCTAGGTTAAACTATTTGTACATCTCTAGACCCCTGACAATACAAGTGTTGCACGGAGAAGTACAGGCTGACACAGTTAATCTAGACACAATGTAATCCTTTGATTTCATAAAGCTTGAACACTATTACAAGCAAATAGTACATGATGCCTCACAGCATTACGGTCAAGAGGGGAAACTGAGAAAACAAACTGTGGGCAGCCTGGGCCCTTGACTCAGCATGGTACAGCATGTGAAATGTGCCAGTTTTCTTAACAATACATCACTAGATTTTTGTTTTCTATTTTATCAGGGCTAAGATACAGAATAAATATTTTGTTAGCACATACAGAGAAAAAAAGGAAGAGTTTTTTTTAACTCATTAGAAACTAGTACATATTTATTTAAAAAATATCACTGAAGAAAATATTCCGAGACTGGAACAAGAGCAATTTAAATATGGCTAGTTAAAATAGTCTGAATAGAAAGACCAAGTTTGAATTTTATCCTTATGATTCCCCTTCACCCTCCCTCTCTTGAACATCTGGTCTTTTACTTTATCCCTACTCCCATATCTGACTACTGGCTTTTCAGAGTGTTATCTTAAAATAAGATGAATGACTCTTACTATAGGCCGTTAGAACTACATTTCTTACTACGTCCTTGCTTGGGAGTATACCTGGGCATCTATCATTCTTTATAGGTATGTATAGTCCTGGATCTGATCACACCTGAAATTTTAAAAAACAGAGACCCTTGAAAAATTAGGGTATGTCTACACTACCACCCTAGTTTGAACTAGGGTGGTAATGTAGGCAACCGGAGTTGCAAATGAAGCCTAGGATTTGAATTTCCCGGGCTTCATTTGCATAAAGGTGGGCGCTGCCATTTTTAAATTTCCGCTAGTGCGGACTCCATGCCGCGCGGCTACACGCGGCATGGACTAGATAGTTCGGACTAGGCTTCCTAGTCCTAACCACCATTACTCCTCGTTTCACGTGAAACGAGTAACGGTAGTTTGGACTAGGAAGCCTAGTGGACATTTAAAAATGGCAGTGCCCGGCTTTATGCAAATGAAGCCTGGGAAATTCAAATCCCGGGCTTCATTTGCAACTCCGGTTGCCTGCATTACCACCCTAGTTCGAACTAGCGTGGTAGTGTAAACATACCCTTAGGGACTAACAGATTTATTAGGGCATAAGCTTTTGTGTTTCTGTGGTGCATTGTATCACTGCTGGTGAGGGGCTGTCTATGGGCAAGGACTCTTTTATTTCCCAAGGTTTGTGAGAGTGAGGGATCGTTTTCCAGGACTGGTTGTAGATTGTCAGTGACGTGCAGACAGGTTTTTAGCTGGGGGGAGGGGGGCTGTAGGTGATAACCAGTGATGGTCTGTTATTTACCTTGTGGGCCTGTCCTGTAGTAGGTGGCTTCTGGGTAGTCATCTGGCTCTGTCAATCTGTATCTTCACTTCCAAAAATCAGTGTTTACATTTTAAGAATGCTTTATAAAGATACTGTATGTCTTTCCCTGTGTCTGAGGGATCGGGGCAGATATGGTTGTATTTTAGATCTTGACTGTAGAGAAAGGATCATGTGATGTGACCTGAATGGAAATTAAAGGGATGAAGGTAAGAATAGCAGTCAGTAGGTTTCCAATATAGAGTGGTGTTTATGTGACTTTTGTTTATTTGTACTGTACAGTCCAAGAAGTGGATTTCTTGTGTGTGTGTGTGTGTGTAGTTCCAGGTTGAGTGGGATGGAAATTGTTCAAAGGCCTCCTTCCCATGGGTCTCTATGATGATGTCATCAATGTCTCATAAGTAGAGGGGGACGGGAGGCAAGGAAACATTTTTCTGTGTCAGCTATAAAACCGTTGCCATATTGTGGGGCCATCGGTTACCCATACTAATGCTACTGACTGTAAGGTATAAATTGTCCCCAAATTGGAAATGGTTGTAAAGACATTTGATTACAGATTCATATTTTGCGGCTACATTTTCCTTTGTAATTAACCAACGTGAAATCCCAAATACTAAAACCTCTGAACTTTAGATTGCCAATACATGAGGGTTCAAATGTCTCAACTCTTCTGCAGTTGGTGGTACTCAGTAGTTCTTTTCTTACTGTCCTTTCTTTCTTCCTTCAATGTAGCAGTCCTTGTACTGTCTGCTTATTGATCTCCATTCCTCAGGATTTATTTTTCCCAAGACTCTAGTGCATTATCAAATTAGGAATGAGTTGGTTTTTCTAAGAAATTGATATTGCACAGCCCAAACCTAAACTAATGAAAACATTCTGTTCATCTGATATCTTAACAATCCATGTGGTGGGTCCAAATGAACACACTGAGTCCCGTTGCTTTGTTAGCGTATGACAAATCATATCCATATTTGATTAGCTAATATTTAATTGTTTTCCTATGTGGTTTATTTATGTGTGTTTCACGTATTTTTTTTATTCTTTCATGAAAAGAAGCTAGATTGGAATCTCCATATTTTAATGCTTCCAACACTTTTGGTTGGCATTGTAACCTTATTCCTGGACTAGCAAGAAAGGAAAAACAGAGAGTCAAGGTTAGTTGACAGTATAGGAAGCCACGAGGTAATGAATTCAAGTTAATGAATAACTTGAAGTTCCTCAAACATTCTGCATATAGAAGTATAGGCTCTGATGCAGTATATAGGCACCTGCTTAACTTTAAGCATGGGAATAGTCCCACGGAGACCAACTTGTTAAGTACTTTGCTGGATTAAGGCTGCCAATTGCATCTGTAGGCTCTGTTGTGATTTAGTCTCAGTGCTATTCCTTCACCAGGACAACTGCCTAAAACAGGTGAATGGAAGATTGGATTGATGATAGAAAATTACTGTCTTGCTGATTGCAAGTGTCTTCAGATCTACCCCTCTGAATATTCAGAGGAACCAGGATCAGCTGTCAGCAGCTATACCACCTAATGCTGTCACTCCCCTCATGTTTTAAAAGGGCAGCAGTTAGCCCTGTTCAGATGGGATTCTTCCAGGGAACATCACTTCTCACATGTTTTAGTGTGAGAAGTGATGTTGCTGATTCGGTAGGTGGAGTTTCATCTTTGGTATAAGGAATGAATCAGTATCCTAACTTAGAATCATAATCATAGAGCAATTGGCCTGGAAGAGACCTCAGGAGGTCATCGAGTCCAACCCCCTGCTCAAAGCAGGACCAGTCCCAACTAAATCATCTCAGCCAGGGCTTTGTCAAACTGGGACTTACAAACCTCTAGGGATGGAGATTCTACCACCTCCCTGGGACAACCCATTCCAGGGCTTCACCACCCTCTTAATAAGAGTTTTCCCTAATATCCAATCTAAATCTCCCCCATCATATAATTTAATGTGATGCCAAAGACAAGTGTACTGCAGTAAGTGACATCTGTCATGTCATTGGCTTATCTGTGATCATCTAGGATTGCCTGACACATTTGGAAGTGAGGAAATAAATATACATGATTCCAAATAACTAAATTCTGCCTTCCTAAATTTAAATGAATCCTTACCATTTACATTGCATACAGTACACGTCATCTTCCTGTTCTAAACTATTTTGATGTGTTCCTGCATGTTGCAAAACAGCTGCCATGTGCCTCCAGAAAGTCATTGTTCTTTAGTGGTGGCAAAATGACATTCATAGATATAGATAACTCTGAGCTATATCCCACAAGATATGAGGGTCTTATTTAATTATAGATAGTAAAGATTTGTCAGTCTCTATCTGATAAATATTAATGTTTAATTTATAGAATCCTAGGACTGAAAGGGACTTCAAGAGGTCCCTCACAGCAGGACCAAGCACCGTCTAGGCTGTCCCTGACAGGTCTTTGCCTAAATGACTCTTTAAAACCTCCATCTATTCCAGTGCCTCATCATCCTAAAAATCAAAGTTTCTCCTAATGTCCAACCTAAATCTCCCTTGCTATAATTAAACCCATTTCTTCTTTTCCTATCCTTCCTCTCCCTTCTTCTTGTAACAGTCTTTTATGTACTTGAAAGCTGTTACAATGTCTCTTTTCAATACTAAACAAACCCATTTTCTAAATCTTCACTCATAAGCCATGTTTTCTAGAACTTCAATCATTTTTGTTGCTCTTCTCTGGACCTTTTCCAGTCTGATTTAGACTCTCTACATCTTTCCTAAATTGTAGTGTCCAAAAAAAGACACAGTGCTCCAGTTGAGGCCTAATCAGTGTGGAGCGGAGCAGAAGAATTACTTCTTGAGTCTTGCTCACAACACTCTTGCTACAACATTCCCAGAGTGATGTTTGTTTTTTTCCCAATAATGTTACACTGTTGACTCACATTTAACTTGTGGTCAGCCATGAACCTCAGATCCCTTTCCTCAATACTCCTTCCTAGGCAGTCATTTCCTATTTTGAACAAGTGTATATAACAGGTTCAGTCCTGTGTGTGAGCACCCCTTAGTGGCTGAAGGGGGGGGTCTCACATTAATTACCTTGCCTGTTTGTGGACCAGTCAAAGTCCAGTCTTTGGCAGAGGTTCAGGCCTCCTCTTTACCCTCCCGCTCAGGTGTTGTTTGCAGGGAGATGGGGGGGGGGGGGGACCCAGGCCCGCCCACTGCTCTGAGTCTCGGCCAATGGACCCTATACATAGCAATTACCTGCCAAGTTTCAAAATCCGTAATTATGGTCATGTCCTTGGGCCACTTCCTTGAATTTTGCAATTGTCTATATTAAATTTCATCCAATTTACTTCAGGCCATTTCTTCAGTTTGTCCAGATCATTTTGAATTTTACTTCCTATCCTTCAAAGCACTTGCAAAATCAGTGATGAAGAAGTTGAACACAACTAGATCTAGAACTCATCCCTGTGGGACTTCACTCATCCTGTCCTCCTCTCTGAGAGTGCTTTTCCAACCACTTATGCACACATCTTATAGTAGCTCCATCTGGGTTGCATTTCCCTAGGGTGTTTTTATGAAATGATCATGCAAGACAGTATGAGAAGCTTTATTAAAATCAATATACCCTACATTTACCACTTTTGCCTATCAAGTTGGTTTGACAGGATTGTTTTGACAAATCCATGATGACTGTTCCTTATTTTATTATATTTCAGATGTTTGCTAATTGATTGCTTTCCCAATATAGAAATTATACTGACAGGTTTGTAATTCCCCCAGTTGTCCTTATTTCCCCTTTGTATAGATTGGCATTGTATTTGCCCTTTTCAAGTCTTCGGGTATCTCTCCTGTAGTCCATAACTTTTAAAAGCTAATCTCCAGTGGCTTCAATACCTCCTGAGTCAGCTCCTTGAGTATTCTAGGATTCATTCATCAGGTCCTGGTACCTTGAAGATATCTGATTTGTCTAAGTAATTTTTAATGTGTTGTTGTTTTAGCCTACCTCATTTTCACTGGAATTCACTATTTTAGATGTCCAATCATCACCAACCTTCTTGGTGAAAACCAAAACAAAGAAGTCATTAAGCACGTCCACCATTTCCACGTTTTCTGTTATCCCACCTCCCTCATTAAAAACGGTCCTACTTTCTCCTTTGTCTTTCTCTTGCTTCTCATGTATTTGTAGAATGTTTTCTTGTTACCATTTATGTCTCTAGCTAATTTGATCTTCTTTTCTGCCTTAGCCTTCTAATTTTTTCTCTATATACTTGTGTTCTTTGTTTACGTTCAGCCTTTGTAATTTCCAGGGTTTTTAGGACTCTTTTTGATTTTTAGATTATTGATGGTCACTGTGCAGTGTAGTTGTAGCTGTGTCTGTTTCAGAATGTTAGAGACACAAGGTAGGTGAGGTAATATCTACTGCGGTTTAAAGCATGTGAGACAAAATTCCTATTTCCCCACAAGGGATCCTGTACTACTGGATAGCAGTAGTCTGAATACTTTTGCTTCCTAACTGGGAAAACTGGCAACTCCCCCATCTAATTGATCACCTCAGTGGCAGCCATGGTCTGATTTAGACTCTCTCCTCAGTGGTTTCTGTTTCACACATGTGAGAAGATAACCAATTTTCAAATACAACCCCAAATAGTGTGCTAATTGATATGACTTTATTGTATGAAAGAAATGGTATTTTTTCTTGACCTGGTGATTTTTCATTTAGTTTTCAATCCTTTTAGGTACTGACATGACTGTTATCGCCCTACCATCTGAGCACCTCCACCTCTTTAACAGGTTTTATTCCCATAGCACTCTGTGAGAGAGACTTATGATCCCAATTTTCCAGACGGGGGGAAAGTAGTAATTAGATGACTGGCTCACAGCCACACAGGAAGTATGTGGCAGAGCCAGGAAATGAAGCCAGGTCTCCTATTTACCACTCTGGTCATAACCATTAGATGATTTTTCCTCCATTTCATGTAATCTGTGTAAGAGTCTTTCTGAAATATGCCACAAAATAGTGGGTTTTTTTTCAAATAACAATATATTTAAAAAAAATAACACCATGAGAAGAGTGAACTGCTGTGACTCAAGATAAACTAGAACCAGAATGAAAACATAAAAAGGGACTTAATGATTTTTTTAAAAAAGCTGTTGTTTAAAAAGTGTCTTTATTTTAAAGCTCAAAATGTAGCATTTTGAAAATATTGGGCAATCGGGTAGATTTTGGGGCACCTTGTTCATGGATGTAGAATTTTTAAACTCATCATATCAAGCACAACTGGGGCATAGAGATTTATGGTTATACACATGCAGTGATTGCTATGACTACTTAAGAATATATTTTTATTCTCCTGAGGAAAGAGCAGCTTCCTGACAAAGGCAGATACTAAATTTAGGGAGAGACAAGAAATTATGTAAATGATTTTCAGAGGCACATCCTGGCATTAGAAACTCTAGTGAGAAATGTTGCCACCCATGTTACTCAGTGGAGTCTGATCCTATATGACACAGTAGCCTTTGAGGAATAATACAATCTAAATCAAAATATATTCTTGACAACTATGCACAGTCCTGTGCATTTAGCAACACACTCTGCTTCTGCTAGAAGACACCATTCTGCTTGACATGGAATTGAAGTCACTTCTGCTGTTTCAATGCATCGGCCTACCAGTTATCTTTTCCCTACTACAGTTCAGTAATAGACTTTTAACTTGCTGTTGTTTATAATGGTTACATATTTGCATTTTGTATTTTCAAATGGGATAATCAAAGCCAATAAAGAAAACGTGCTGAATTTCATTTTCTCTTCTTACTTATTAATATTGATACATTTGCTGGGCACAAACATTAAAGAGAAAATCTTCCTGGATAGATGAAGTAGGACTAGGACAATTTATATTTTGAGGTTCTGCCTGGGTTATGCTGAAGAGCAAAGTTAGGAATGTAATAGCTCATCTTTTTATAGGAAATTTGTTGTAAAATGTGTCAAATGATATTTCAATACAAAATGCTTCTATGCCACACTATATTCTATTTAATATAATGCTCTTCTCAGATGACA
The DNA here is from genome assembly GCF_052426305.1 of Pelodiscus sinensis. Taxonomy (NCBI): domain Eukaryota; kingdom Metazoa; phylum Chordata; order Testudines; family Trionychidae; genus Pelodiscus; species Pelodiscus sinensis. The sequence continues at coordinate 10,213,340 of NC_143064.1, read as the reverse complement.
TTGTACATGGGTTTTAGTCAGATGTGTGAATAGCTGTAAGTCTGTGTGCTTTCTTAGTAATCTACTATATATTTGAAAGTGTGTCTGTCTGTCTCTGAGTCTGTTTGTTCAAGAATTGCTCCAAAATGGTACGATATGGACCTCTAAATGTAGTTTGCAGATTCCTTTTATCATAACTAAAGCAAGGTCAGGGTGTGGTTGAGCCAGGACAATGGGATGTGCCTGGAATGTGATTGTTTCCCTTAATATGAAAAGAGAAACTGACCAAATGCCTATGGAATGACCATGGTATTAAACTCCATACCAAGATAACGGTTTATCAGGCAGTTGTCCTGAATGTCCTGCTATAGGGCTTTGAGTCATGGACATGTTTTGAAGCTCGATCAGTTCCATATGCATTGTCTGAGGAAGATTGCCCACGTGAACTGGTGGGACAGAATTCCTAATATGGAGGTTCTTAAGCTGTGTGGTGTCCTAGGCATGGAAGCAATGCTTATGAACAATCAGTTTTGCTAGATTGGTTATTTTGAGAGGTTGGATGATACATGGATACTATGGCCAGCTTGCTCATGGAAAGCGCTCTATCGGTGGTCAATATAAGCACTATAAACAACTTGAAGGTCAATATGAAGTCATATGGTAAACCTCCCAAGGATCTGGAAAGTCTAGTTTAGGACAGATTGTCCTGGTGACAAAAAGAAAGCTGTATAATGTCCATGGTGGGGCAGCAAGGGGCCAGAGATGAGACCCAGGATAGCTATAATCCCATTGTGGCAGCAGGGAGCAAGGAGTAGAGAAAGAGACAGCTGTCTACTATATAGTTGAGAGAGTTTGTGTGTTTCTGTCTGTCTGTCTAACTGTGTGTCTGTCCCCCAGCCAGGGGACATGCACTTCTTTCCTGGTTGTGCCCTCTGCAGCTGTAGTGGCCATGGAGAGGTGCTTCTCATCTGGCCCAAAGCTGCTGTGGTGAGAAAGGGCTGGGGTTGTCCTCTCTTCATGGGACGCTTCCATACTAAATCCCTCATCCCCAACCCCCATCCCAGAGCAATGATTTAAATGAAGGAAAACAATTTTTTTGTTAGTTAAGGATCTGAGCAATGCTGGGTAAATCATCTAGTATATATGTATGCATGCCTTTAACAAAGATTAATGTGCTTGGTTTTCAGGATGCCTAGCACTTACAGTTTCAGTTGAAATCAATGGGAGCATTCAGGAAATTATATATCTGTTTAATAAAAGTCTGATTATAAGTTATCACACATGCGAGAGAACATACGTGTGTAGAGGCCTGCAATACTCCTGAGTGGTACAATTGTCAGTGGCAAATTGTAAATGTCAGTTAACTCTGTGCCACTCCATTACGGATTTTGCAGATACAACGTATCTTTCAGGAGGAACTGAAAATAAAAAAACAACCATTATTTTAGAAACATTTATCATTTTAAACCATTTGTATAAGGTAGGAAGTTAGGGTATGTCTACACTGCATTCCTCTTTCGAGAGAGGAATGCAAATGAAGACAAAAAATAGCCAATGAAGCGCGGATTTGAATTTCCCGTGCTTCATTTACATAATCGCATCTGGCCACTTTTTTGAAATACCCTATTTCAAGATTAAAAAACCGCTGACTAGATGCGGTTATTTCAAGAAAAAAACCTTTCTTTCGAAATAACCCTTAAACCTCATTTTATAAGGAGTAAGGGTTATTTCGAAAGAAGGGGATTTTTCTCGAAATAACTGCGTCTAAACAGCATTTTTTATCTCGAAATAAAGTATTTCAAAAAAGCGGCTGGCCGAAATTATGCAAATGAGGTGCAGGAAATTCAAATCTGTGCTTCATTTGCAATTTAGTTTGTCTGCGTTTGCATTCCTCTCTCAAAAGAGGAATGCAGTGTAGACATACCCTAGCCATGCTTCTTTTAGTACCCAAGTTCTCATGATAGAGGAAAAGATATTGCTAATATATGCCCAAAAAATGACCTAAGTGATATTTTTCTACGGAGGTGGCCCTTCCAGTGCCCACTCTGTGAAGGGACTCTATTTAGGTTTTGTTGCACTGTGTTGTTTTGGTAAGATGGAGGGAAGAATGTTCCCCCTTGGGAGCATGTTGACCAAATTGGCTCAAGGCAGGTTCATACGGTCATTCTGCCTTACATATGGCAATACTTTCTTCGTGTTTCTTGTCACTATTTAGCTGGGGATATAAGGGGCAAGGCTCTAAATTCTGGCAAATACCTGAGTCTAAGTGACTGAGGAACACATCAAGGACCCTGGAGATGACACATCCTGTGTAAGATGGGCTTCCAACTCATACACAGAGAGATTTGTAAATAAACAGGAAGTTGACTTGTGGTAGAATATGGCTAAGGGAAACTTGCTAGAACCCAATGCAGCTTTTTAAAAAGAGAGCTGTGAAGATCTTTGCCCTAAAAGGTAACAGAAATTTGATCTCCAGACTGGGTGATATTAGGAACAGGCCCTGGAAGGATGGATGCAAAACAGCGTAATACTAACTATAATGTGGTATAATGAAAACTATCATTTAAAATTCTCGGGAGTTTTGTCTAATCCTGTTAGGTTACTGGACTGTGTAGAGCAGCATTTCCCAAACTATGGGCCACGGCCCGATACCGGGCCATGGAAAAAAATACCGGGCTTCAGCGTGGCTGCCGGGAGGGGAGCGGGGCTGGGAGAAGGTGTGTGTGTGAGGGGGAACTGGCCACCTGGAAGCAGGGTTGGGGGCAGCGGGGCTGACCGGCAGAGATTGGGGGAAGGGGGAGTGGGCAGCCAGTGGAAGGAGAGTTGGGGGCAATGGGGCTGTCCAGTGGAAATCGGGACAAACGGGCGGCAGAAGCAGGGCCAGCCGGAGGATTGGGGGGTCTGCCCGGGGGAGATCAGGAGGAGGAGGATTGGAGAAGCGGTCTCTGGAAGCAGGGCTGGATGGGGGCAGCGGGCTAGCCAGGGGACAGGGCAGAGGGGGCTGGCCAGGGGAGATCGTGAGGAGGACAATGGGATAACCAGATGCCGGAAGCAGGGCTGGACAGGGGCAGCGAGGAGATCGGGATGAAAAGCAGCGGGAGGGGAGGAGCGAATTGGCCGGCAGGAAGCAGGACTGACCCGGGCACATGCAGACCCGGGCACACGAGTGAGTCTGGCCCCGGGGATTCCATTTTGCCCTCCCCCCCATGCCCTCCCTCGAGTAGTTGGGAACTGCCTGGCTGGTAGACACACTCACATAGCATGAGCACATCTACCAGCCAGGCAGTTTGCAGCTATGGACTGATATACCTAATAATAATAAAACTTACCTAATTAGAAAATACTGGACATTTTATATGTCCAGTATTTTCTCAATTAGTTTCCCAGACAGAAAACCCTCAAATACCGGACTGTCCAGTTCAAAACTGGACACCTGGCAACCCTACCCCTCCTTGCACCCTCCCTCCTAGCCAGATATCCTACCCCCAATCTGCTCCTGCTCCCACCTCCTGGAGTGCCCATGCAGCACCAGGTCCCCTAAGCCTTGGCCAAGGCTGGGCGGAGGATGCAGTCAGGTGAAACACTGAAAATTTATTCATTTTTAATTCTTTTTTTATATGTGTTTATATTTCTGGGCTGCAAAAAACAGTACTGAAAAAGAAACGGGTTCTAGCTAAAGTAAAAAGTTTGGAAAACCCTGGTCTAGCCAGCTTTCTATCCATCTTACAGTCCATTTATCCAATCTATAGTCCCTTAACTTGCTGGCAAGAATATTGTGTGTGACTGTGTCAAAAGCTTTGCTGAATCTGGCACTGGGGGCTTTGAGAAGACCAGAAACAACTTATTTGAACATTCATCATTTGCTTCATGAATCTGCAAATGAATGTTACCAGTCCTCGAAAAGCTTGTGAATGGATTTACTGGTCCGTGTGTCAAAAAGTTTGGGAACCCCTGGTGTAGAGAGTGAGCAACATGGGTGTATTAACAGTAACTCAGGGGAGAGCTAGCTCAGAGTAAGGAGGGGGATGTTGTTTTCTTTGCTTTAAGGAGCACCCCGGTTTCTCTGTCTCTGTGTTCTGGATTCTTGTGAGTTGGGGTTCTCAACTCTAAGTGGTGTTATATGGCAACATTCCAGAAAGAGGAGTCTGTTTTCATCTCACATCTCTGTGTGTGGTGAGCATAACACAGAGGAGAAATGGGATAAGCCTGGACAATTTGAGGTAGTTCTTCAAGTAGTCATCCCTACTGACTAGAAAAGGAACGTTTGCTACCTAGAAGGCAAGTGAACTACTCATTATGGGACCAGAATGTCTTCATACTGCAGCCCCTACCCAACCCAGGAAGGGGAATGTTAATTAAAATGGTTTTGTATAGATGTGAATTGACTGAAAAGCAAAGAGGAGAAAATGAATTCCTGGGTAAGGGGATTGCCATACACCTTGCAACTGTATCCACTGAGAAATAATCATGGTGAATGGGCAGCTCAGATTTATTTTATTCTTACTATTTTCTTTTTTTGTCAAGAAGGGACATGGTAAGATCGAGCTTCACAAATCTATCATGTAGTGTCAGCCATCTGGTACCAAGGGACCCACCATCTTCTGTAAAATAAAAAATGAGGGTTCAAGCCATGAGATTTTCATTATGGTTGCAATGCACATGATTGGCCACGGTGTACATTGCAACCATAATGAAATCATCTTACCTTCTCTGGTGCCAGAGCTTACCGTTTTGTTCATGTGGGTATCCAAACTCTGATACATGTATCACTGCTGGTTAGAGGACGTGAGTTATTTTCCCACTAATTTATATTTCACTGGAAAATACCAATTAATCTGAACAGCAACATTTGTAGGAATGTACTAGGTTTAGCAAAATTTTAATTTGCGAAAGAGTTCTCAGGTTTGGAATGGACTTTCTGTTTAAAACAAGATAAATCCCAGAATACCTTGATGTTTAGGATGTTCATACAGCAAGGTTCATATCCCTGCTCCAAATAGTGTACACACAATAAAACACTTCTAACAGGAGAGATTGAGACGTGCACTCTAGCATTAAAACGATAAGAGTCATATAGCACCTTAAAGACAAACAAATTTAGTTGAACATAAGTTTATGGACTGGAACCCATTTTGTCAGATGCATGCCTCCTTGTTATTTTTGCTGAAACAGACTAGCACAGCTGTCCATCTGAAACACCAAAGTTAGGATACTCAGGTAGGATGTAGAAGTCCCCGGTCTGAATGAGGAAGCACCTGGATCTTTAGTCTCTCTCGTTTTGAAATATTTCACAGACGGAGAGGGACTTAGGTTATTTTTTCCCTACATCAGAACAAACCTGCATTTTAAAATCTCTTTTTTTTTCATGAAACAAACTTCTTATTTTCCAAACAATGTTCTATATCACTTTGGGTTTTGTCTTGAAATTCTTAAAATAATGTCTACTCCTCTTGCCTAGGCATTCTTCCTATTCATCTTGCTCCCTTTCAGTCTGCCTGCAGCTCCCACCACTTTAACCACAGCTAAACTCGATGGAATATCTCCGTTTTTCTTGACCTGCCTGCTGCCTTCATCACACTTGATCGATCAATCGATCTCTCTGCCTCCCGTTTCCCTTCCTTCCTTGACTTTGTTCTTTCCAATTAATGGCATTGTGTTACATCTGCAAAGAGAAGTAAACTTTTGTGAGTCATCATGAAAGACTTAACCTAACCAATGGATATGCACAAACTTTTCAATCTGAGGACCTGATTTACAGTTACATATTCACTCGCTTGTGCAGGATTTTCTAACAGTTAATGTGCAATGCATGTATTATGCAATCTTCATTACGTGCAAATAATACTATCTTATACATATTTGCATGTGTGTATGTGTGTGTGTGTAGTATACACATATGCACAGTGTCCATAATTACATATTTAGATAAAAGGGTAAAACACGAACATTCGCAGAGGGATATCTGGAGCATGTGGTGAAATCAGGGAAATATATTTAGTTGTTTTGTTTGTTTTAGATTAAGAAAAGAGGTACCACCTTGGTTCACATACAAAGATCCATAATTGATGGCATATCTCACATCCTGGGCTAGTTGACATTGTAAAATCTGTCATTGCATTCAGCTTTTATGTTAGTGTTAGGGAGAAATAAGAGAGACTAAACATTTCTTATTATGCACTGCCCTCTGCAGTTGAAAGGTGAATATAACAAAGGATTGTATGCTAGTTAGACAAATGTGAATAAGCCGTAGTCCTGCCATGAGGGCAGGGAACTGGTCTTGATGACCTCTTGAGGTCCCTTCCAGTTCTAGTATTCTATGAATCTATGACTCTATAATCAAAACACAGCCATATAGTAGCACAAAGCTTCAGATTACCTTGCCAAAAGGTTTCTTTCAATGCTGGAAATGTTGTATATGCTAGCAGGTTGTTTTCTGAGAATTGTTTTTGCACGATGATCACAGCGTATGGGTGGCGGGTGGGGGAAACAAAACCAAATTCCAGAAGACACCCAGTACGGCAACATGCATGCAATCTTGATTGCTGTCATTTTTCTTCATGCCCTTTTCTGCACAGAATGAAAAAGTAATCCATCATGTCCAACTTTTATGAAAGCTGTGTAAAGCAATATACACTAGCACTCAGGAACAGATTTTTTTCACTAACTTTTCCTGAGGTTCTTGCGATTTTGGTTTTGGTCTCCTTCCATGGACAAATCATCAGAGAGAGGCTGGAGATAGGACCCTGATCCGGGCCGGACCATGTTGTGAGGTAGCACTCAAGTGTGTGGAATTCTGGTTCTTATTCAAGTGTTGTGGATCGAACTGATCACCATATGCGGGATCAGGAGGGAGTTTCCCCCCAGGTCAGGTTGACAGTGATTTGGGATGATTTTTCACCTCTCTCTGTAGTCTGGGCTCAGGTCACTCATCAGGATTCGCTGGGTGCCTCTCACTCAATCATTTCCCTGACTTGGGGTGGCCCTTGAGCCCTGATACACCTGTCCCCTCCTGTTCTCTCTCTCTCTGGCATATAATAGTCTAGTCTCCTGTAGGCTGTGGTACCTAGATCTAATTTAGATTGTTGGGCTTAGTGTGCAGGAGCCGGTTGCTGACCTATACAGGAAGTCAGAATTGATGCGCTGACTCTGACTTTAGAAGAAAGTAAAAGTAAGTTAAAATAAATAAAACTTGTTTTACAACGGAAAGCAAGTAACAAATTCAGAGACAAACTTGTTTATCAGGGAGGGACCCCTCCCCTGCAGCCACATTTTATATGCAGAGTTTTAATTCTGCAACGTGAATAAGCAATGAAGAAACAACAAAGACACCATTTTGACCTACCATCATGGATGCTAGTGGCACAAGGGGAAGTCGGGGCAGAGAGCAGTATGTGGTGACGTTAGAATGAATTAAACAGCACTGCTTCCATAGTTTTAGATGAATACTTGAGTATGAGCTATCCTTTATGGACAATGATGTCTATATGATTCTGCAGTTAAGTAGCTAGTCCTGCAAATACCTTCCATTAATCACAACCGAGGGCGAAGATCATTCACTCTATGGAATATGAACCTAGCAACAAAGACTGAAGTTTGTGCTGTCTTTCTTGGGGTTGCATCATGGCACTCTATCTGCCCTGATCCTTTAGGAAAATGGACTTATTTTCACTGTAGTAGTCTTCCCAGTGATTGAAGGTTGAATTCTACCTCCATGTGCCCCACTGAAATCCAAGCTTCTCCCTGGAAACAAATTTAAATAAAGCAATTGAGATCAATTCATATCAGTTGCTTTTGTTGCATGGAGTTTGGACATTCATAGCTGTTGGTCCCACAACTGTGGAACCTATTCCCTCTCCTGCTCTGTCACGGATTGAGGAACTTTGGAATAAAATGTAATGAAAACTGTATCACTTTAGGCAGCTATTAACCAGTCGGTTGGTGCTACAAACTGGGAGAATCCATTTGCTGGTCCTGTCTTCAGGACTTCAGTGCAACAGCTTCTAAAGACCTCCTATCTCTGCAGAAGTTTATTAATGATGTCAATAAAAGGTGTTCATTTGCTAGGGTTGGACTCTTTTCTAGTTCTTCTACTGCCAGGTCAGAGATAAAAGGGAAACTTTACTACCTCAGTCATACTAGGAGCCCACCAAAGGGATAAAAGAGATTAATGGGAGGTAGGATGTGATGATATTCAGGCATGTTAGGGGATTAAAGGATGTTAAGGGATTGATTGTTTCCCAAGTCCACTGAGAGAATGACAAGGAGTAATGGACTTATTCAGTAGCAAGAGAGACTTACGTTAGATATTAGAAAAAACTTTAAGGCAAGTGAAAAACAGGGTTATCTATACCTAAACAGGCTATGGAATGCCCCTCATCAGAGGTTTTTAAGAATAGATTAGACAACCATCTATCAGAGATGGTCCAGGTATAGTTGGTCCTTCCTCAGTTCAAGGGGCTAGACTAGATGGCCTCGTGATGTCTCTTCTAACCTTCTGAGTCCCCTCGTGGTGCTGATTGTCCATGCAGGGTAACACACTCATCCACTGGAAATGATTTTTCTCAGATTGAAGGGAATCTCAGCCAAGACATGGACTTTCTGGACACTTAGTCAACGGAGACATACAAGCAGTCCCTGAGTTATGCGGATCCGACTTATGTCGGATCTGCACTTACGAACGGGGCTTTCTCGCCCCAGAGCTCGCAGGCAGTGGGACCACCCAGAGCGCAACGGTCCCGCCATCTCGACCTCCGGGGCGAGAAAAGCTGCTCCGGGTGCCCCTAGTCTGCTGGGGACCGTCTCCAGCAGACCAGGGACACCTGGAGCAAAGCCGGGGAGGTGGAGGGGTCCCGCGCCTCTGATGCTTTGCTCTGGCAAAGCTGGGGAGGTGCGGGACTCCGCCGCTGCTGCGGCTTTGCTCCCGGTGTCCCTGGTCTGTTGGAGATGGTCCCCAGCAGACCAGAGGAACCGGGAGCAAAGCCGCAGCGGCGGCGGGGTCCCGCGCCTCCCTGGCTTTGCCACAGCAAAGCCTCAGAGGCGTGGGACCCCTCCGCCTCCCCGGCTTTGCTCCGGGTGTCCCTGGTCTGCTGGGGACCTTCTCCAGCAGACCAGGGACACCGGGATCAAAGCTGCAGGGACGGCGGGGTCCCGCGCCTCTGAGGCTTTTCCGTGTCCCTGGTCTGCTGTGGCGGGGGGCGCAGCTAGTGCGCCCCCCCCAGCAGACCAGGCTTTTGTTGTGGACCCTGGGATAGAGCAGCTGGGGTGCTGCCGGGTTGGTCCTGCAGGGACCTACCTAGCAGCCCAGCTGTTCTGTCCCAGGCTCGAGATTCAGCCGCTGTTGAAACTGATCAGTGGCTGATTCCAGGAAGCTGGGGGCAGAGCAATTCTGCCTCCAGCTTCCTGTAGTCAGCCCCTGGTCAGTTTCAGCAGCGGCTGAATCTGGAGCGAGTTCCGACTTACATACAAATTCAGCTTAAGAACAAACCTACAGTCCCTATCTTGTACGTAACCCGGGGACTGCCTGTATATGAAATCAGGCACAGGTGTTGACCAATATATAGAAAGCTGTGATATTATCTGTGTTCATTTTGCTATCTCAGTATGAAAAACTAATTCACATTTTATTCTCTTCTGCATCATCATTGAAGAATATCCTGGCAAAATCAGGTTTAAAAAAAACAATCCTTATTCCTTCCCTCCTCCACATAGGCAGATGTCAGAGTTCAAGTATCCAGATCCCATCCACCACTGTGGTGTGAAGGAAAGGCTAGGTGTTGTAAATCACTCTCCATATGGGGTGTTTGGCAACTCTTCTGCCAGATGAGTTATTGTGTATAAAGCTGCTGCACAGTTGCAGCGTGGGGAGGAAACCAAACTATGCTGGTGCATAGTTGTGGCAACTCTACTGCAAGCCAGAGATAGTAACTTGTGGAATCTGGTCCAGGAACTATAATGAAGTGAACAAAGAGGCAAGTATAGCAATCGATTCCTGAATTTACTTAGTGTGTGGCACTGTTTCCTTCTTACTCCTATAAGAAAGCAGTTCTCAGTTCCCTGGTGGTGTTGATTGTCCAAGGAGGATAAAGCACCAATAACAAGCACTCTCATCCACTGGAAATGATTTCTCTCGGATTGAAGGGAATGTCAGCCAAGACATGGTCTTTCTGGACACTCAGTCAAGTAGAGACTAGTTTTCTTCTCTGATCCTAGTCAATTTCCCATTTCAGCATTTTCTGATATATTAAAAAAAACATGACCAATAACTAACACACAGACAAGTCACAACAACTGCATAGACTGAAACGTGTTCCTAGAAACTACTTAGCAAATACATTTTCAGGTAATGGAATGGGTGCACGTCTGACAGTTTGAATAATGAAGCCAATTTGACTCTTCACTCTACCGGAACAAGGCACTCTACTGCACACGCTTCTCCCTCATGGGGATAGGATGAGAGAACAAACAACATGTGACCTATGATAGTCACATCACTTAATGCACTACTAGAAAGCACTTAGATATTACGGTGATAAGCACAATATAAAATGTCTATAGAATAGAATTCACAACAAATAATTTCATTGGGATGTGAAGCGACCAAGCAATCTGTTTTATGAACCTGACCCTCAGATGAGGTCCTGACATGAATGCAATAGAAAATGATTGGCATTGGCCACAGTGGTCATCATTTCTCTAAGTTCCAGTTTCCTTAACAAAGGGAGACAACATCTGGCCTGGAATTTAGAAGCTAGAATCCAGAGGCATTTCCAAGGGACAGAGGCAAGATTGCTGCACCCAATTTTCAAAACCCCCTATAAAATAGAAGCCCCCAAGGAAAACAAGAGAAACTACTCTAGTTTGCATAGTATTAAAATCCTTAAAGTGGCTACCTTTCCCAAACTCCTGTTCCTATGTTCACGGGGCTCAGAGTAAGACCCGGATTTACACAAATATCTCTCCTTCCATTGATCCAACAGCTTGGTCAGGCATCTGCTTTAGGTGCTGCCAAGGCTGTTCCCCCTTCTGGCACTTCAAGTGTAGAAGGTGGGGGCCCACAAGAGACTTTATACTACCCTGCAAATGCAGGTTTCTGTTTAAAAAGCTCCTCAAGGTCACGGAGTCCCTGACCTTGGATGGTGCATTGCCATCACCCAAATGCAAAACCCCTTGAGAGCCAGCACTTGGGAATTTCTTCATCTGGAGTAGCCCTAAGCTCTTCAACCTTTCCTCAGGAAGGATCTTGAAAACAAACTGTAATTTTTAAAATATTTTATCTTCGGTCTCAGGCACGTGCACACACAGAAATTCCTGCCTTTTAGGGCACAGGATCATAGTGTTAAAAAGTGTGATTTTATTAACAAAACAAAGAAGATATATTTAATAAAGCATACTTGGTTGCTAGGTACTACAGAGACATTGAAAAATGGCAAATTAAAAGCACCGAGAATTGCTTTGCTGGATTTCAGTTTTAGTGAGTGCATGGCGGGGGGGGGGGGGGGGAGGGGATTGCTAGGGTTCAGTGGCGTTTACAAACCAGAAAATAAATGTAAGCGGGGGAATGGTCCCGCTCTTGTGGGGAACTTTCCTGGCTTCTATACACCCCGGTGAAATGAACCAGCGAAAGGATCTAAGTCCCCGCTCCCACTTCCTTTACCCCACGGCTCCCTGATCCTGAGGGCTCCCCCTCCACTCTCCTGAGTAGCAGAGCCCTTGAAACCCCAACAAGGCTGGGCCCAGGTTTCCTGGAGCTTAATCCCTGACCTTGTAGTCACTAGGGGCAGGAGTTAGGGTGTCCCCACTCCGAGGTGCTCTCTTTACACTGCAGGCCTTCTTGGCCCAGTGATCACTTCATAAGGTTCAAAGCAAATACAATTTATTAAACATCAACTGATTAAAGAGAATAGAATAAGAAACAATGAGAATGGTTAAATGAGAACACACAGCCCTGCTCTGTAGCACAGGGACATCAAAACAGCAGTCTGCAGAGTATAAGGACAGTCCACAGTCTCTTCCTTAGAAGCCCTGGAAGTGCTGCAAGGGGCTGCAGGCTGGACACACTGCACTGGCAGTGACCACACAGCCTCAGTCTCTAAGTGGCCAGACCCCTCTCCCAGTCCAGAGCCTTTCCCCACACTTTGCTGGTCCCAGTAGCTCACCACATCCAGCTGCAGGCTGTGCTGCTTGGCCAGTTCCAGCTCCTTGTGTTGTTTCTCTGTTCCTTTTGGCTTTCTGAGCACTGCCAGTCTGCTGCTCAACACAGGGTCTGCACTGCTTGGCCTGTCTGTGTCTGGTTCTGTCGCTGCAGGACTTCTTCTTGTACTCCTCTTTCAGCTCTCTGTCTTTGCAGGACCTCTTCTGCACACAGCTTGTTTGTTCAGAGACAGAGCCAGAACAATCCCCACTTACAACCTGTCAGTCAGGCTGAGCTGGAGTGTTGACTGCTTTCCATTGTCTCTGGGGTCTGTCAGTCTCATGAACCCTTCCCCTTCTGAAGCTGGTAAACCAAAAAACTCCCACAGAGTTTTAGTAAGGGGTAACAGTCCCCTTACATAAAGAATAACCTCACTGTATCTAACAAACCATTTCCTGTTAACTCACATATCTGTTGGTACAAGGTTCAGTCCTTTCTCTACATGGATATTGCTGCAGTTGCCATGCTTTATTCCTGGCTCAGTCCGTCTCTTCCCTCCACTCTTGTTCTGAACTCACACAAAAGCCTGAAGCAGGCAGAACTTGCTTCAGTTCAAATCTCACACTATCTTGCCTTTGGCCCTCCAATCTATCACATATGCTCTGTCAGTGTAGTGTGCTATCTTCACAGCATGCCTATTCTCAAATCAGTTGTCGTCTTTCCCTTATATTAGGGTTCATTTTAAAATCTTGATAATAGCAGCAGAGTATGTCGCAATAATGTTAATAGGACTGTGCATCTATTAACTTGAAATACAGGAAGGCTAAGTTGTTCCAATTTTTAGTACAATTATTAGACATCAATACTATCTATCAGTGCTTGATATCAAAATGTTGTTTTCAACTAACATGCAGTATATTCAAAAGAAGTATGTGTTGATTTCTATTTAGCTAATAATCTCAAATGGACTTTCATTGTCCATAATATAGAAATAGATAGTTTTGGCTTACTGGGATTCAGAAGAATAAAAGTGGGATCAGAAATGCTAGCTAAAAGCATCTATATTGGATTACTGGAAAATAACTGATTGTAAACTACTGCTTTAAAAAGCAGTAATTTTAATCTCTTTTTTAAATTGAGATTATCCTTTTACCTTTTATGATTTTATCATCTTTGTTCAGTCTTCATTTAAACACAATTTAAAAATTATTTGATGCTCATGACATGATTACTTAACTTGAGATAATATTAGCTAGCAGACTTATGGCAATTTATTATAATTATCCATAGAATCACTTCAGCATTTAGAATCAGCACGAAGGAAAATAATTCTCACATTTTGCCTTCATATAAAAATGATTCAGTCTCAAGCTATATCATTGAATAATGTCATGTCTTCTGGATGCCACATTACCTTTAAATCATAAGTTACATAATTTTAAAATAGGTGAACCCCAGGTTTGCATTGTTATTATTCAAGTTATTGAGACTGAATTTAACACATTTTTGTGCATAGAGACAAGATTTTGCAAAGATTGGGGTTTTTTTAGTCTGTCAAAAGAAGAAACCACAAGACTTAAATTGTTTTAATGTGTCATCTTGATATTCTTTGATGAATGAAATTCTGGTCATCTAGTCAAGTTTGTAGTGGACAGCTTTCCATCTGATAACTTTCCATAATAATTAGCACCAGAAGCCACCTAAGTAGTAATTTGAGATTAATACATTTAAGTATGGAGACAACCTAATCTTTTCCTAGATGTGGCCCTTCCTAGACTACGTTGACATATAATGATAGGCTATGATGTTATCAATACAGGATTTCAATTTCTTAGTCTATCTATCCTTTCATTAGACTTGTGGGTCATATCTTATTTTCTACCAAGCTTTGGGGTGCAGAGTTGGCAAGAGCTGCATAACACTCTCATTTTCTGCATCTGTGGAGCTGATTTGTATTATTAAGGAGAATCTAGTTAGTTGTGTGGCCATTAAACCTCTCCCCATATATGGCAGCTTGTTGCTGAGCATAGTGGTGTAGGAAGCAGTGATTAATCCTAAATCCCAGCAAGGGATCGAGTAAGGGAGGAATGAGTGTTCCAGGAGCACAGCTGAAATAGATCTGGGATTCTCAACCTGGGAGTTTGAACCCCTCAGGGGGCTATCATGAGGTTGCTATGGATACATTTAGACTGCAGCGCTGTCGGTATCCCAGAAAAGCAATGCCGTATCCAAAGAACAAGTCCACTTTTCCCCCCAAAAAAATCAGAAAAGCAGATACGCTCTTTCACCATCCCTGTAAACCTCATTCTATGAGGTAGAAGGGATGTGTCGATAGAGCCTCTTTCGACAAAAGCGGAAAAAGATATGCAAGTTGTGGTTTGAAATTTTCATATCTTTTTCCAACTTACGTTGTAGTCTAGATAAGAACATAAGAACATAAGAACGGCCGTACTGGATCAGACCAAAGGTCCATCTAGCCCAGTATCCTGTCTACCGACGGTGGCCAGCACCAAGTGCCCCAGAGAGGGTGGACCGAAGACAATGATCAAGCGATTTGTCTCCTGCCATCTCTCTCCAGCCTCTGACAAACAGAGGCCAAGGACACCATTTTATCCCTTGGCTAATAGCCTTTTATGGACCTAACCTCCATGAAATTATCTAGCTTCTCTTTAAACTCTATTATAGTCCTAGCCTTCACAGCCTCCTCTGGCAAGGAGTTCCACAGGTTGACTACACGCTGTGTGAAGAAGAACTTTCTTTTATTCATTTTAAACCTGCTACCCATTAATTTCATTTGGTGACCTCTAGTTCTTCTATTTAGGGAACTAATAAATAGCTTTTCTTTATCGGCCTTCTCCACACCACTCATGATTTTATAGACCTATATCATATCCCCCCTCAGTCTCCTTTTTTCTAAACTGAAAAGTCCCAGTCGCTTTAACCTCTCCTCATATGGGACCCGTTCCAAACCCCTAATCATTTTAGTTGCCCTTTTCTGAACCCTTTCCAAGGCAAAATATCTTTTTTGAGGTGAGGAGACCACATCTGTACACAGTATTCAAGATGTGGGCGTACCATAGTTTTATACAGGGGCACTAAGATATTCTGGGCCTTATTTTCTGTCCCTTTCCTAATAATTCCTAGCATCCTATTTGCCTTTTTGACCACCGCTGCATACTGCGTGGAAGTGTGATGTAGACTCTGTGTGGAGTCACAAGCTGTCAACCTCCAGTCCAAACCGCTTTTTCCTCCAGCATGTATAATGATGTTAAAATATATAAAAAGTGTTTTAAATTTTTAATGGGCGGGGGAGAGGATTGCACTCAGAGGGTGGCTTTGTGGAAGGGTCACCAGAACAAAAGTTTGAGAACTAGTATAATAGACCCTTGCGTTGTTTGAAAATTTCAGAGGGGTAGCCGTGCTAGTCTGTAAGGGTATGTTTACACTGCATCCCTCTTTTGAGAGAAGAATGCAAATGCAGGTGAACGAAATTGCAAATGAAGCACAGATTTGAATTTCCGAGGCTTCATTTGCATAATCGCGTCTGAGCACTATTTCAAAATACCCTATTTCGAAAAAAGAAATGCTGTCTAGACGTGGTTATTTTGAAAGAAAGCCCTTCTTTTGAAATTACCCTTAAACCTCATTTTAAAAAGAGTAAGGGTAATTTTGAAAGAAGGGTTATCTTTCTAAATAACTGTGTGGAAATAAATGCGTCTAGACAGCATTTCTTTTTTCAAAATAGGGTATTTAGAAATAGCGCCCGGACGTGATTATGCAACTGAAGCACGGGAAATTCAAATCCGTGCTTCATTTGCAATTTCATTTGTCTGCATTTGCATACCTCTCTCGAAAGAGGAATGCAGTGTAGACATACCCTAACTTTAAAAACAATGAGTAGTCATGAGTTTTCATGAGCAAAACCCACTTCTTCAGATGAGATCATCTTGAGTTATGTCATCATTGGAACTGAGCAGGTCACATAGCTCCACAAAGGGAGCTCTTAGCTGATGTTTCTAAAATGGGAAGTGAGGGCACCCAGCACCTCTGCAGTTAACACGTGTAGTAATAAGAGGGCTTGACAGTGGAGGTTTGGTGTGAGGCCTGAGCAACAGTCAATGCTTTGCTACCATAAAGCAAAGCTAAGCTGTGAGCAAAAGGCAGGTCCTACTCACAAAAACGTGGCAAGGACAGAGCTGCTGATATCACAGAAACACACAGAACTAGGAGGTACTAGGCACAGGCCATGCAGGTAAACATTCCAGGAGGATGAAAACAGAACATCTAGCTGCAGAATCAGCTCAGTACCAGTACACTCCCCATAGTTAACAGGGACATACCGACCCAGGTTCAGTAGAGAGTTAGGATGACCACATGATGGATAGTGATGTTTTGATCCAACCACCATAAACAAGGAATTGGGAGGCATCTAGGTACGTCAGGGGGTGTCAACCTGTGACGGGGCAGAAGCGCCCCGCACTCCGACCCGCCCGGGGCCGTATGCCTGGTGGCTCTCCGGACAGAGACGGGAGCCACCGAGTCGGGCAGCCCGTGGCCAGCCGCCCGAGTGGCCCTGACGCAAACCGCGCGGCGGTGCGCCGTGTGTTCCCAGGTGGCCACGGCTGCAAGACGCCTGGGCAAGCCGAGGAAGCCCGGTGACATCATGGTGCACGTGGCGTCACCCCGTAGCCGCAACGCCGGGTCGGAAGAGGACCCATGCCGGGCTGGGCGGGGCCCCGCCGTCGAACAGCGGTGCGGGGATTTAAACCCCAGCTGGTGACGTGGCAAGGGGGGAGTGCTGAGAGCGTCCTCCCCCGAGAGAGGACGACGGATGGGCCCAAAGCTGAGGAGGTAAGCCCTGACTCGGCGGGTCAGACCCAGGTGGGGAGAGGAAGCAGTCCAGGGCGGGTAAAGGGAGCCTGCGGGCTGGCTAGTTAAGGCAGATGCCCTGCCAGCCGGACCGGACAACCTTGCTGTCTGAGTCCTTAGGGCCCTGGGCTGGGGTCCGTGAGAGGGGGTGGGGGTGGGCCCGGGCCCGGACCCCCCTCTCTCCATCGCGGGAGGCGAGCTGACCTCCGATGTGAAAGAGGCTGGCGAGCCGAACGTACAGTTGGCTAAGATGCTGAGAGGCGATCTGTGGGGTTACAGGAGCACGGGATTAGGGGTGGAGGTGGCAAGGATGGCCGCACCCACAAACAGGGATGTTTACACAACCTAATACGTTTAAGGGTGGCACCTTCATATATAAAAAATAATGTATAACTTGTTTCTGTCTGTATATAAAAACGCATCTCCAAGAGGCTGTCTTGTCCAGCCTAGAGGATAAAGGAAACTCCTGGCCGCTAACTGAGCTGAGTCCATTACCAGAGCTTGGATATGTACTAATGTAAACTGTTGACACCTGGTCTAGATGCCCAGGGTGTTAAAAACTGTAAGTTGTTTGACAGTAAACCTGATTCCAGTGCCTTCGCACTTTGTCCGATTTGTGGTCATTGGGGGCTCTTAGAATCTGTGGTGTTGGCCACCTGTGCAGAGCCTGCACAGCATTTGGAAAGAGCACAAGTATTCGGTGAGAGCACACGCACTGCATGCAGCCGAACGGTTCTCAACACTAAAGGGAGCAGAAGAGATGCCAGAGCACCACACTACTGGTGGCGTCTGACAACAACAAGGAGCACCTCTTAGCAGTTTTGGGCAACCTGCAGCCTGTGGGTTACACGTGACTCTTCAGGGTAAGCCACTGGTGGACCGCCAGACAACAGATTGTTTACCTTGCATCTGCATACATGGCTGCCTGCAGCTCTCATTGGCCATTGTGTGCCCTTCCTGGCCAATAAGATCAGTGAGATCTGTTTTCCCTTCTTGACAATCCCAGATTAATAACCAATAGCAAAGGATCTGATTATGAAGTTTTAATTAAAGAACAACACAATATCGTATAATTTCAGTATATATTTCCATTGGAGTTTATGGGAGGAATTGTATCGAAAGAATGGGAGAAAAATATTTAACCTTTAAAGTATTCATTCTCTACACATCTCTGAAATACATAATCACGCAAATGACTATTCAGAATTTCACCCACTCTGGGCTCTATGAAAGGGGATTATAATTAATTCCAGCAGGGTCTGTTCCTCTCTGGAAGAATGCACGTTACTACTATTAACACTGGGTAATAAAGTCTCAAAGTGGAGCAGAAAAGCCCTCACGCAGGTGGAGCTAGATCGATCTAAGTTTCAGATGTAGAACATGCCTTAGTCTGACTCTGGAGGCTTAGATAGAAAAAAAAAAAACATCTGATGTTCCGTAGTTATAAATAAACATATGTGTCCTAGGAATGCTGATAAGAGCTTGGCTTTATTCCCTGAATACGGATTACAAGATGATGTGCTGGTTACATGGCTGGCTCAGTATACACTGATTCAAATGGCTACTGTTACCATTGTTGTCACTGTAAAAATAAACAAGCATCAGTTATCTACCAGCCAGGAGAGCATTAGCCTTGAGAGGCAATGAGTTGCTTTGTATACAGCACTTTCAGAGGAGTCAGAAAACCTGGGTTCTATTTCTGGTTCTTTAACAAATTATTTTCCCCCTCACTTTTTTCTGGCTTGTTTGTTTAAATTGACTGTTTTTTTTTCTCCCACTACCTCAATGGGACTCTTTTTTTGGTTGGGATCTCCAGATGGTACTGTAATGGTAATTATTATTATACAGAAACAGTAGAAAAATATAGCTAATTGCTTAACAACATACAAGATTTCATTTAGATTATAAAAATATTGAAATAGGGACTTGTATTCCTTTCAGGTTAAAGTAATTTGAATAGGCCAATATCTTCACCTGGTGTAATGTTCTCATTTCTGGGTTGTCTTGTGTTTTATATTCCCCGTGACTGCTCAACTCTATTTAGTAGTCATTTACTGCAGCAGTAGGTTTATAAGTTTAATAACTATTACTAGCTCATAATTTCCTTCAAGGTTGATTCTTGCTTAGATTTAGCAGAAAGTCTGTTGACAAAAATGATAAATTGGTTTCACATTAGCAGGGATATAAGCAAACAGCCAACACCAAAACTGGAGTATTAACTTTAGTATGCAGTTTAATTTGAAGCATATGAATTAGAGCTAAAATGTGCTGGAGTACTCATGGAAACTAAGTTGTGTTTTGTGATAAGATGATGAATATCTCAGGTAGACCACAATGTGTGATAAATACTTTAGAAAGAACAAAATAATGGCACGTTATGTGCATATCATTCATGAGAAACACTCCGGAGTTAAGATAGACGGAACTAACATTCTAAAGTGAAAAGTGAAAGAAATTCTAAATTGGATGTTGTACCATTCAGCTACTTAGTGGCGGTGGCTGATACTGCTAAACCATGTATATTATGGCTACGTCTACACTGGCAGCTTCTTGCGCAAGAACTCTTTTGCGGAAGAGTTCTTGTGCAAAAACTCTTCCAGAAGAGAGCATCTACACTGGCATGTGCATTTGCGCAAGAGCATCCATGCCAGTGTAGACGCTCTTTTGCGCACGAAAGCTCTGATGGCCATTTTAACCATAGGGCTTTCTTGCGCAAGAAATTCATGTTGCCTGTCTACACTGGCCTCTTGCGCAAGAACAGTTGCGCAAGAGGGCTTATTCCTGAGTGGGAGCATCATAGTTCTTGCCCAAGAAGCACTGATTTCATATATTAGAATGTCAGTGTTCTTGCGCAAGAACTCATGGCTGGTGTAGACAGGCAGCAAGTTTTGGCGCAAAAGCAGCTGCTTTTGCGCAAGATCATGCCATTGTAGACACAGCCTATATGTAAAAGTGAACTCCTAGCTCACTAGTAATGCTTGTCAGCAATCACTTTAAACCATGAGGCCATGCCTCAAATCATCACAGGAGTGTGAGAGCAGATGACAGGATGGTCATCCCTGGCTCCTTTAAATCTTCTGGAAAAATTAATACTTTGATATGATTCTCACCCCTGTATTTATTTTTACAGGGCAGAGCAGTAAAATTCAGTCATTTCTTAGTGACAAAGCTCCTCCCCTTCACCCCACACATACTTTCTCCTTTCCTCTGTCTTTGCCTTCCTTTCTATTATTTATTTTTTCCTCCTACTTCCATTACAGAGTTTTTCTTTTCCCCTGCCTCTCTCTTTTCCCCCTCCTTTTACTTTAGTTTCCTTTCCCAGTTTCCTTTGCTCACTCTCCTTCCCTCATCCCTAGTATTTGAAATTCATATTAAGGAAACATGTATGGGCCAGAGATGTCAGAGTGAAGTATTGTGGATTCCATGTTTTCCATTCAGTAGAATTTGTCAGAAAATAGATTGGAGGCAGTGGCTGTGTTGTCAGGGGGATTAGAATAATGGGAAGTACATTTCACGTATAGAAATAGTATGGCACTTTCTCTTTCTGCTTGTCTCTGCTTTAGAATTAAACATAATAATCTGCCATCAAGACAATGAACCATTCCTCTGTTTTCCACACTCAACACATAAGCACATACATTATACCTTATAATGGAATACAACTGTCAAAAATGTGTTCCACTATGGCACTTCAAGTGCAGAATGTGGAGGCTTGTGGAAGACTTTAAAAATACTCTGCTTATAAAGGTTTCTGCTTAAAACTCCCCAACGTTACAGATTCCCTAACCTTGGGTAGTACACTGCCACCACCCACATGCAAAAACCCTTCTAAGATCCCAGGAAGATGCACTTGGGAATTTCTTCCTGTGGGAAACTCTTTAACCCTCCCTCAGGAGAGAGCATAACAACAAACAGCAATTCCTAATAGCTGACTTCAGTCTCAAGCATGTGCGCACACATCCTCCTGCTTTTTAGGACACATGAATTAGATGATAATCTTAAAAAGGTGATTTTATTAACAAAACAAAGATGACATATTTGATAAAGTATGTTTGGTTGCCAGGGGTTATACAGCAAATGGAAAAAAGCAGATTAGAAGCACAAAATTTCTTCTCTGGGATTCAGTTTAAAAGTTACAGTGTATAGGATGGTATATAAATCAGCTCAGAGAAGGCCCACAGACCAAGAAAAAGGAAAGTAACCTGATTGCATGTAACTAAACATTTGGGCTGTGTCTACACTGGCACCCTTTTCCGTAAAAGGGATGCTAATGAGACACTTCGGAATTGCAAATCTGCGGGGGATTTAAATATACCCCGCGGCATTTGCATTTACATGGCTGCCGCTTTTTTCCGGCTCGGGGTTTTTGCAGGAGAAAAGCGCTAGTCTAGACGGGATCTTGCGGAAAATAAACCCTTTTCTGGAAGATCCCTTATTCCTACATGAAATTAGGAATAAGGGATCTTCCAGAAAAGGGCTTATTTTCCAGAAAATCGCGTCTACACTGGCGCTTTTTTCCGGCAAAAACCCCGAGCCAGAAAAAAGCGGCAGCCATGTAAATGCAAATGCCGCGGGGTATATTTAAATCCCCCACGGATTTGCAATTCCGAAGTGTCTCATTAGCATCCCTTTTCCGGAAAGGGATGCCAATGTAGACACAGCCTTGCTGCTCACTTACATATTTGTTGTTACAATATTCAAAAGTCCTTTCTTAATATGGATGTTGTTGAAAATTTCTTGCCTGGTTTCTGGCATACTTCATCTCTTTCTCTCCTCAGGTCACACAAAGAATGCCGCAGGGAAATCACTGTTTTTCATTTCAGAACTCACACTCTCTTCCCATTGGCTCTCCTGGCTTCTTGCCAATACTTCCTGGACACCATTGTCTTGAGGTTTTACACTTTACAGGTAATTTAGTTAACTGAATGGCTGGGATGTCTAAAAAAGAGCAGTACTCCTCCCATTCATATCAAAGAGGTACATGAAATGTGTGCATCTCCAGATGGCTTGCAAATGGTTAGTATAATATGGAACTATACCTGTAAACTCAAAGAGATAATTTGAGAGACTATTTACCTCATTCCAGGTACCTGGACTAACCAAAACATCCACCCACTTTGCAAGGCTACTGGTCACAAATTTTCAAACAGCAACAGCTGGGTTTTTCCTATATCAGGTCTGGGCAAAATACAGCCTGGGGATCCAGCCTGCAGACACAGTGGGGAGCCTCAGACAGACTCCCTGCTTGCCTCAGCTGTTTCTCTTTCTCAGCTGTGTGCGTGGGGGAGGGAGTGGAACTTTATGGGCTGCTCCCACCCCCCTCATAATCCCATTGGCCAATTTCTGCTGCTGCTCCCCACCCCTGAGTGTCTTAGTCACCAATGAACATGGCTCTTCAGGAAGATACCTGAGAACCCTTCTGGACTGTTGGCTGGGAGTTTCCCAGGCAAGTCTGTCCATCAGAGCCTGCCTCTCACACACCAGTCCCTCTTTCCCTCCAACCCTCTGCCTCCACCCACATCTGCCCCCAACCCCACATAAGCCAAACCCTCTGTCCCCCTCCTGAACCCATACTCCCTCCCAAACCCTGCACACCAATCCTCTGCCCAAAGTCACAAACCAAACCCCTATACCCCAGTCTCATGCCCCAGGTCACAACCCACTCCTGCCGTAGGTCACAAGCCAAACCCCTGCACTCCAATCCCCCTCCCTAGGTCACAACCCAAACACCTGCACCTCATCCAGTGCCCCAGGTCACAACTGCCTCCTTCACCCAAACTCCCTCCCAGACCGCCACCCTCTCCCACACCCCAATCCCTTACCCCAAGCTTCCTTTTGCACCCAACCTCCATCCCAGATCCTGCACCTCCTCCATTAATATCATGGAAGAGTGCAGCCCTCGACCACTTTCCAAAATCTTAGAGTGGCCCCCTCATCAAAAATTATTGCCCATCCCGTCCTATACCTTTCTGGAGAATGACAGTTCCCAGGGCCATCTGCCTCTTACCCAGTGTCTGTGATGGTTAGTCAAGACACCAGAAATGTCCTGAATAACCAAAAGACACTGGGTGAGAAAAAGATGGCCCTGGGGTAAACAGACTCCCAACCTTCCTCTTCTGACCTTCAAGTCAAACTCCTCACTACACTCAGTAGCACATGATGTAAAATCAGACTTGATTTACTTCATGGGTTTTGACTTTACCAACAAAAGAAGACACAGCTTTCTCCTCAAGCATGGCTGTTTTTAGGGATGTTCTCTTGTGACTGCTCAGCCCCAGACTCTAAATTCTGCTGCATGAAATATTTGCAGTGGATAATTTAACCAGCTCTTATCACTTTTATAAAATCTACCATATGCTGCACATACGCATCTTACACTGGAGCAGCCTGGATGGCAACTTCTGTTATACAGTCTGTTTCTCCATTGCAAATAGCCTGTTTATCATAATATCATTTTAATTACAGTCTCCATGAAGATAAAATGTGACTTTAAAAATTATTATACATGGTGCAAATAATACAATTTAGATTATATATTCCATCCTAGCAAGGTCAGAGTATCTGTACTAATGTTATTTTAAAGCA
Organism: Pelodiscus sinensis; assembly: GCF_052426305.1. Lineage (NCBI taxonomy): Eukaryota > Metazoa > Chordata > Testudines > Trionychidae > Pelodiscus > Pelodiscus sinensis. The sequence goes on along the minus strand of NC_143064.1, from coordinate 10,189,777 downwards.
ATTAGCTTCATCTAGTCATTCTTTTTCATAAATTAATAACTGTTTTCAATACATGAGTAGCCATCAACAGGTCATCGCATTAACAAAATAGTAGATAAACGATCATGACATCTCCTTACGATGATATGCCTTGATTAGTGGTTGAAGTGTTTTTTTAATCTAAATTCCTGTATTGTACTTCATGACCTGTGTCTCTGAACATTCACAAGGACATAACGTCCCCCTCATTTGAGGAAAACATGTTGATGAAATAACATTGCCTCAAGTGTCCTATTACTGTGATTTTTTTTCCATTATACTAGTCACTGGAGTAGATTTATACATTCTATTGGACAGAAATCGATGTCATAAAGTGAGAGTTGGTCAGTGTCATAATAACTAGTGCTTTCTAACTGATATAAAGAAAAGATCTACAGCAATAATGACTAATCAGAGAGCAAGGACCATAAAAAGTTCATTTTTCTTTAACAATATTTTACTTCCATGAGCTTGTGCCGTTTCTTGTGATTTGGTTAAACTTCTAAGTTTTAAACTTGAGCACCCAAAATCAGGAATTGAATCCCATATTTGTGTCCCTGAAAATATCAACCCAACTTTATTTATGAGATGAGAATGCTCAATGCCTCTGAAAATCAAGCAAATATTCTAGGACATTGATTTCGATGCCTAGCATTAAGCATTCCATGTTGGATCTCATTCCCATTAAAAAAAATACTCACATACAATAATGGTCAATATTCAGGTCATACGAGTTTGAGTATGCAAATAAGAGGAGAAAAAAAGATTTCTATTAAACCCAAGCCATAAAAGTGCGCTGTGATTAACTTGGAGATTCAGACAATAGAAAATAAGAGAGATTAATATGTATTTTAGAAATTCAGCTACAGGAATCCACATTTTGCTATGACTTCGCATTTGAAAGTGAAGATAGGCAACGATTTTATATTTCCTACGTAATAAAGTATTATATTAATATTAATATTGATTTATCATTTAAACAAAATACGCTACACTTTATTTACTAGTTTGCTGTATAGCATTATCAACTAGTTGGAACTAAACTACAGTTGTCAGAGCTAAATTAGGCATATGGTTGCTTTTTTATTCACTATGTATTCTCTTTGGGTATGGTCTACACAGCAGAGTTTTTCCCAAAAAACAGCCATTTTTCCTGAAAAACTATACTTACGTCCACGCTGCTATTGCATTCTTTTGACAGAAAGTTGAAAGAACGGAGGGGTTTTTCTGATAGCAGTAAACCTCATTCTGCGAGGAAGACACCTTTTTCCAAAAAAGGTTTTTTCGGAAAAAGGCATGTGTGGATGCAGAAGAAAGTGGTTTTTTGAAAGAAGAGGTCTCCAGGAAAAAGCACAGGTGCCCTGGTAGCCACTCTGTCCACAGGAATCACAACTTAAATGAGAGATAGCATCCAATCAATGTGGACTCTATCTTTCAAAAAAGCAGATCGCTTTTTCATTGCACTTTTGCTGCGTGGACGTTGCCATTCGAAAGATTCTTTTCCAGAAGATCTCTTCTGGAAAAGCTTCTTCCGAAAGAAGCCTGCAGTCTAGACGTAGCCTTTCCTAGTATATCACAAAACTTAATCATTCACAATGGGTATCTCAGGAGGTTGTGTGAATTCGTGAATTTCCACTGTATTTGTTGTGGAACTTTATCAGCTGTATGAAGTGAACTAGAAATTCCACAAGAGGGCATGATAATGATACAGAAAAACGCAGAGCGGTGTAAACCTTACAATAGGGGATTCAGCCTTTCCCAATTGTGGTTTGCTGCTTTTCAAAGACCACAAGCATCAAACTTCATTCAGACATGTAAGTCACTTCTGAATAGTTTGGATACAGATGTCTCTTCCGTATTTTCACATATGAGTCTAGTCTCCTAAGTCATTGGTTTTTTGCTATTCAGATGGTTTACCCTGTGAATAAGTGGTTTTTGATATGGCTATGTTAGAAAGGTATCTTCTGAGGGTTTTTGCCATGTTTTAATGCTGTTATGAAAAAGGGATTTTTAAAGGAGTAAATTACAATAGTCTACATTGGGGAGTTACTTCAAAAAACTCCCCTTATTTTGAGAAAACAAGGCAAGCATCCACCTACCAAGCCTGTAATTTTGAAACAATGGGCTTATTATTTTGAAATAATAACTCCTACTTGTGAAGAGGAATAAGCTTATTTCAAAATAGTTATTTCAGGAGTTATTATTTTGAAATAACGTATTTCAAAATAACCTGGCAGTGTAAATATAGCCAGAAAAAAACCCAGGCTATTTAGGACTTAAGATGTACCCAATTATATGTACTCTTTGTGGAGATGAACAGCAGGGTCTTAATAGCAAACTCTGATCCTAGAGTTGAGCAGGTCAAGGAAAGTGAACCCTGGCTCCCTTGCTTTGATTTCTCCCTCAACAGTGGCTTGGAGCTTCACAAGCTCTAGTTTTGTGTGCTGGCTGTTGTTCTAAGACATATGCTGGGGGGGAGGAGGGGGCTATATGGGTGTGCATGCATGTGTGATGATCGCCCTCATCTATATTTGAGAGTGCTTGTGTGTGTCTCTGTCTGTCCATCTGTCTGTGTGTCTGTTTGCACCTTCCTCTTATCATATCTTAAAGCATGACATGGGTTTGGTTGCGCCAGGACAAGGGTGTGTGTCTGGAATGTGTTTGTTTCCATAAAAAAACAAGGGAGGGGTTTGCTGGCAGGGAAAGTTATACTGTATAATGACCACAAGGGGGACCAAAGGTCCAGAGATGGGGACCAGGACAGCTATAACCCCATTAGGGCAGCAGAGGGCAGAGGTGGAGAAAGGGACAACTATCTATTATATATTTGAGGGAGCTTGTCGGTTTGTGTCTGTCTGTGTGTCTGTCCCCACTGGGGGACATGCCCCTCTCCCTGCTTTGCCAGCTGCAGCAGCCATGGACAGGCACTTCTCACCAGGCCTCAAACTGCTGCAGTGAGAAAGGGCCAGGGCTGTCCTCTCTCTCTGGGCCAGACTGCATCCTGAACCCCTCACCCTCAGTCCCACCCTCCAACAATGTTTTAAATGAAGAAAAGCAAAAATGATTTCAATTAAGGACCCGAGCAACACCAGATGTATCATTAAGTAACCTATAAAGTGACTTTACAGAAATAAATATTTTAGTCAGATGTGATGGGGGCAGTCAACTATATTTCACAATAAAAATGACTTAACGTTGTATGGGATTACTGGAAACCTCATTTTGGGTTGGTTTGTTTTGGTCAGTCATGATCTAGGTATTATATAACTATAACTTTTAAAAAAGCTATACAACCTTGCTGTGTTCTGTTAATCATCCTATAGAACTTAATAGCAACAATTCAGTTGGATTGGTTAAAAACACATTACCATTTTCTCTTGTATTAGGATTTTAGAGAACCCAATAACATTTCTATGGCACCCCATTGCAGTCATTGCTATTTAGTTCCCCATGATTTTTTTTTCTACAAGGGTGGTATTCGAATATAGCTTGAAACACACACAAACAGTATTAACGCAGAAAAGTGTCAACATAACATTTAGGCTATGTCTACACTGCAAGGTTTTTGCACAAAAACCTGCAGAGCGTCCACACCTCAAATGAGCTCTTGGGCAATTAAATGGGCAGTTAAATGGCAGAAGAGAGGGCTTTTGCTAGTGTAGGTAAACCTCCTTTTCTGAGGCATAACTGCTTTTAGCGCTACAGCTATTACGCAAAACAGCACAGGGAAAAAGCATAGGTGCTCTGATGGCCATTCTGTGAATGGCCATCAGAGCTTTCTTGTGCAAAAGTACATCACTTTTTCGATGTGCTTTGAGGTGTGGACGTGCTTTTGCGCAATAAGTTTTTGTGCAAAATCTCTTGAGCAAAAGGCTTCTTGCGCAAGAAGACTGTAGCGTAGATGTAGCCTTAGTGTGACTTTGTAGCTGTAAAATAGGGATGTAACATCCTGTTTAATTGATTAACTGGTTTAACATGTATGTTGTAGTGGTCAATTGTGGAAGAACTTTGTACGTGTTAGTTTAGGGGTGGTGAGGCCTGCGTTCTTTCCCTTTTCCCTATATCTGATGAGCCAGAAGCAAGTCTTTGGGAACATACTCCACTTAAGATAAGCATTGTTGCCAGTATAGCAAGAACAAGTATGAGATAAGGGTAAAGGGCAAGAACGCATAAACAATTCTGTTTACCCTAAAGTACTGATCACGTAAGCAGGGCCAAAGAACAAGAAGATCCAGATCAGAACCAGATCGATAACTGACAGCTAAGTCCTACATCAGCATGTAATGAGTAAGCCCTGGAAATTTCCAAACTGCCAAACAAGGCAGGAAAACTGTATTTAAGGCTGCCGCAGAGCCTAACAAATCGGACTTCACTGATGGGCTTTGGGTCCCGGCACCTTGGAAGCTGAGACAACCTCCCACTTCGTCTGCAGCCTATCTGGTGTCCCAGGCTTGCAGGAAGGGACGTAAGATATGTCGCTTCTTTGTTATGTTGTTGTTCCAGTTATGGGGCACAGCTGTTAGCTGTCAGGAAATAAACTACTTGTGTTTGACAGATACCTGTGTGGCATATGTTGTACCTTGAGAGCCCAGTGTCAGACCTTAAATTTACTCTGGCTGGCTACATATGTTGAACCAGTTAACCAATTAAAGAGGAGTGAGTGAGGAAGCCATGGCTGAGCTGGAACGCCCCCTCCGCCCGCCAGCTGCAGACAAGGGCTGCTCCGGTGGGCCCTGCAGGACCAGAGTAGCTCCCTTCCCACAGCGGATAGGGAGCTGCTCCAGCCCTAACTGGTTAACCATTCACATCCCTATTGTAAGAGAGAGAAAATTCAAGAATAAAAGTTTCAGATTGATTCTCCCAAATAAACTTTGGCCGTGAAGTGAATCATTGACCGAAAAAGGCACAATCAATTACAAGGAACAAGAAAAGTCAATCCAAGCTGTCAATTTCTCTGCTTGAGGGGATATCAGCTGAAGGCTGTCAAACTCAATTGTCAGTTTCTCCATGTTTTTATGGGACTCTCTAGATCAGGGAAGGGGAACCTCTTTTGGGACAGGGACTGCCGACCCACAGAAAAATCAGTTGGGGCATAAGTGAGAAACAAACAAACAAAAAACCTGCACTGACCTCCGACTGAGAAGCAAAAAGACACTCCCCACATTTCCCTCACACACCAGAGCCTAGGGGGACCAGGCTAGTTGAATTTGTGTGCTCCAGCCCTGTGGTGGGGCAGTGGGGAGCTTGGGGCACAAGCACAGGCTCCCCGATATTGGGGGGAGTCCTGAGCCTCGGTTCAGATCCAGGCAAGCCAAGGGCCTCACCCAGACCCCGGGGCTTTAGGTTTCCCACCTCTGGTCTAGATCCTATGTGAAGAAAGCAAATAAAGCATTTCATCCCCATTTCTTGAGGCTGCAATCTTCAAAATATGTTGAGAAAATTAAGAGCCCAATTCCCATTGAAATTCAGTGGAAACTGAGCACTAAACTTTGATTCCTTTGGAAATCCTTATTCTGATATTACTCAAATTCCCAAGACTTTGTGCTAAATTCTGCCTTACTTACTCACATGGACTAGGTAGAACCTTAATCTCCTTCTGGTCATACTGATATCACTAAAATTATTTGTGCAGAATGGTACTTCCTAGTGTGGAGGAAGAGTGGCTATTAGCTTTATTTCATCTGTACCATTGCTGGATATTTCCCAATGGCTTCTTATATTATTAAACTACACAGCAGATTGTCTTTGCCGTATGTGCACACTTTCCTTTTTCACCTCCCAAAGTTATCTGCTTTGAAGGCTGTCATTTTCATAGCCAGTGCTTGAGCTCCATAAAACACATTCAAACATTTTTATTGCAGCAATAAAAATAACTGCAGAATATTTAAAAGAATTTGAGATAAACTCATATTATGATCTTCATGACCATAGAGCTTGGGAGTGTTTTACTTGCATCTGAGTGCTGGAGTATTGGAAGGTAAAAGACAGTCAAAAGTTAGCATCTTCCGATCAACCACCCTTAAACTACTCAAGTCTGCTGGGAAACTACTAATTTGTTTTTCTTCTGTATTTAAAACACTAACAGGCATAATGAGAATAGAAACGCTTATAATATTACTGACTTCCAGGATGATGAATTTGCTCTCTCCAAGTAATATGTAGCTACACTTCAGGTTTGATGTCAGTTTTATGCTGTTTTGCTTATTATACTGCTGCTAAAGCAGCTGTGTGAAACTTTTTTTAATATAACAGCACTGTCCCTGCTGCTGCACTTCAGGGTCTGTTGAGGTTTTCATTATAGTCCTCTATTTTCTGGGGTTTATGACTTGTCTGCAAAATTTGCTCCTAGCTAAAATGTGGCTGGCAAGTTTGCAGCCTAGGGTCTTGTTCCCTACTCTTTCTCTCACACACATTTTTCTTTTTAATTTTTACTACACTTTTTAATAAAGTTCAGTTCAGCTGATGGTTTTTAAAAATTATTTTTACCCATTAAGGAGAGCTACTTTAAACTGCTTTTTTCTGTGCTCCTCATGGGTTTCATTCTGTAACACCTACTTTTGGAAGATGTTTTTAGGGCTTCTCTCATGAGTAGACATGCACCAATTTACAAAAGAGCTGTGCAGTTGGGCTGATAACTAAGAAATGTCTTTTAAAAAGGGCATTTCCAGGTAGCCATTCTCATGTGTGAGAGCTGGATATTGTATTTTTTTAAACAGAATGTACTGTGTATGGTACCAAAGCTCAGCATCCTCTTTGGCGATTTCATGGCTAAGGAAGCCGCAATGGAATTAGGACCAGATTACAGAATGTGGCACTTGTCCCAGTATCTCGCAGATTGATGGTAACCTTCTTCTTCCACTCTCAGTTTGGGGAGTAGGCGGATGTTTCACAGCCCTAGGAGGGAAGATCAAGGAAACAGTACCAACTTTGGGAGAGGAAGAACAGCTTGAGGCAGAGAGGAAGGACAGTCTGAGAAAACTTGGTTCCATGCTCTGTTCCCATGAACTCCCTGTGTGGCAAATTATTTAATCTCTCTGTGGCTCAGTTCCTGCTCTGTAAAATGGGGCTAAGAGCACTTCCCTACCTCATGTGGATACTGAGAGTAAACACATTAAAGATGGCGACTTACAAAGGTACTCTGATGATGGGAGCCATAAAAGGGCTGAAAATGGGAACTGCAATTTGGTGGGCCTGAAAGTTGCTGCAGTGGACTAGGAGAGGTCAGGAGGTAACTTGTTTCCAGAGTGTATGATAAGTGATTCAGAATAACAATGTGTATTTCTAATAATACTTTAGACTCATTTGCCTGAAGGACACTGTGGACACTTATCAAGGGTCTCTCTCTCTCTCTCTCTCTTTCTGTGCTTGTGTGTATATGTATATATAGAGAGAGAGAAAGACAGACAGACAGACCGACCAACCAATGCCTGAAATGCTCTTTATGGACCTTCATGGGACCCATGACAGTGTACTCCAGGCAAATGAATCTAAAGTATTATATATGTAAAACAGCACTTCCCTACCCCACTATTGTGGGACAAGATAATATGAAATAGTGCCCCTTGCACTAACAGTGCCCTTTGCTTTTAGCATTACACCATTTCTAACGCCTTTGTATAAATTAAATATTAACAGCTCGTCTTGTGGCTAAATTCTGTTCTTTTACATAGACATGTTGCTCCCATTGATTTCAATGGGATTTACATGCTTCTAGCCCAGGGTAAAATTTGGCTGACTTTCATTCAGTCTTACTCAATGGGATATCATATAATGTCTGGAAAAATGCTGACGATTTCCAGATGCCTTCCAGTATAGCTCAAGAGAGGTTTAGGTTGGACATTACGAAAATCTTCCTAACTATCAGGGTGGTTAAACACTGGAATAAATTGCCTAGGGAGGTTGTGGAAACTCCATCACTGGAGATATTTGAGAGAAGGTTAGACAAAGACCTATGAGGGATGATCTAGATAGTGCTCATCATGCTGTGAAGGCAGGAGACTGGACTTGATGATCTCTCAAGATCCCATCCAGTTCTAGTGGTCTATGATTCTATTCCAGTTGGAGGCTGACCAGTAAAATTACACTATGGGCTTAGCTTCTTGTGGTCATTCATCGAAAGGGACTTCATGAAGTATTTTGGGTACCAGAACTTGATAACTGATTTGTCTGCAGTCACGCAGCACTACGGCACAGACCTCATATCTCAGATAGTGTGACATGTTGTCTGAGACAGTATAAAAGCTTAATCCCCATATGCAACCACTAGATGACACTTCTACTCTGTCTCACTAGATGCACTGATCTGAAACGTCAGGCAATCTGTACAAAGGCAACATAGTATGCCAGTTTGGTAAACTGGTTCTGAATTTCCGTGATGAAAGCTGTAGCTTTTTCATATGCCTAGGTGGGCTATAATAAAGATGGATAATGCAGGATGGTGGGAGAGGAGGCAGGTTGGAACGGGCAGTATTTTGAGGATTCGCTCGAGTTCATGGCTTGTATAATTTTTTTCTGAAAAATCCAGTTCCTGATATCCAGGGGATAGACAGCGTTCATCTGGATCATTTGCAAGCCAAGATTTGGCTAAGCATATTGACACTAGTGAAGGGGATGGGGATTCAGAACAATGATTAGAGTGCATAAGAAATAATCTGGAGACTTTGGGTGCACTTGTAGCAACAAACAATTAAAATGTAACTTTAGAATATAAGTTTCAATGTATATGGTGCCTGAGCGGAATTGAAATGTAGCCTTCCTGGGTGCTTTGTAGGCAAAGGGATAATTAAATAATTAAATATGTATTACAGCATCACAGGTCACTCACCGTATATTTCACTTATATTACAAAATTACTGGTGGGGCACAATCGTCATCAAGATTGACAATGTTTTCTAATGAGACTGCAACAATAAACTGTAGCCCACTTATGCCCCTTTGTATTAAGGGGCGTTAATGGACCATTTCACCTTAAATAGTTTCTGAGGATGCTCATGCTAAACAATCTTTCATCATGAATTTAATTGTGACTTTCTAGATACCTTTCCCAGGCTTGAAGAAAAAGCTTGTGTCTCTCACCAGCAAAAGTTAGTCCAATCAAACAGGGGTTTTCAAACTTTTTTTTCTGATGACCCAGGAGAAGATGTTCAAAATGTTGATGCCTGCGACTAACATAAAACAGGACTATGTAGCACTTTAAAGACTAACAAAATGGTTTATTAGGTGATGAGCTTATTGTTAGTCTTTAACGTGCTACATAGTCCTGTATTTTGTTTCAGCTACACCAGACTAACACGGCTACATTTCTATCACTATGCAACTAACATAGTTTGACTAAAGTGTGACTTCTGGGGCAGTGCTCAGGATGAGAGCTTTGGAGTGTAGGATGGGGCTCTAGTCTTGGGAGTGTCAGGGCTATGGCATGAGGGGCTTACCTTGAGCAAAACCCTGTAGTCTAGACACACCCTTGCTCACAACACACCTGTTAATGCATCCCAGAATCATGTTTGCTTTATTTTGCAATAGCATCATGCTGTTGGCTCATATTTAGCTTTAGTAAGGATGGAAAAGTTAGGGGCAAAATGCTTTGAGATTCTTGGATGGGGAGCAGTATTCAAATGTTCAGATAATATCTTGGCTTTCTAAGTACATACTATCTCTAATGGGCTTAGCACACTTCCCTCTAGCTGCTGTCTCCCCCTGGTGCTAGTTTTGGTCTATTGCAATCTAAGGTACCTGTCTCTCCTCATGCATTGCACAGCGAGCTAGGCAGCTCACTCAGGCTTTGTGAATCACTGTGTCATGCCCAGGTGAGCTGACAGACTTGCCAGGCCCCTGGGCAAGGGATGGGGAGGGGCTGTCTCTGCACTCCTGAAAGGGACGGGGTCTTGGGCTGAAGGGCGTGAGTTGAGGGTACCTGGCCCTCAGTGCTGCCCGTGGCCCCTCTCCCAAGCCATCCGGAGTGTGCCGCCTGGAGCTCCAGCAGCGATTCAAAGGACCCAGAGCTCCGGCCACCACTGCTACAATAGTAGCAGCAGCAGGGAACCCCAGACCCCTTTGAATCACCAGGCTCCAGGGCAGCTGCCCTCTTTGTCCCTCCACCCCCACCGTAGTGACAGGCTTGATTTACTTGTCACCTAAAGCACCTAAGTACCTTTGCAAATCTAGTCCCAAGCGACTTACCCAGGGCCACTAAGGACGTCTGTGGCAAAGCAGGGATTCCAGGGTTAACGCCCCGATCACTAGGTGATTCTTCTTCTATAAGAATTCATAAATATCCGTTGTGAATCAGCTTGCACTTCACATTCCTCTACGGGCAGCCACCTGCCTGTCTGAAGCCTTCCTGCCCTCCTTTACCTTGGGGCAGGAAATAGAGACCCTCTCAGAGCTTATGTCCTTTTCTAGTAGACCTTTGTGAGGCAATACAATCATTCCGCGCTCTAGCCATATTCCTCAAAGGCTCATTGATGCACAGTGCTGGTCCTCTCGTCCCCTCGATTTCATCCAATTTCATTATTTAAGGCAGCTGCCTTGTGAAGATATTTTGGGTGACCGTTCACACAGCCTTCCATCTTCTGGGCACCAGTGTCAGAATGTGACACCTCCGTAGCATGGTACAGGAAGCTACAGGCTGCCTGACAGAGAACATGCATTTTTGATTGAAAAGAACTAGTAGCTGGGACGCCCAGAGAGGTAGCCGAGAGAGGATTAATATGCCAGCCCTATTGTGACAGGAGGACATCTGGGGCACTGACAATTCTTCCTGAAATAATTAGTCACGGAGAATTTTTTTATTTCGGATTCGTCTCTGCAGTGAGGTGAAGAGTGCCAAGAATTAGCTACAGCCTCACAGCCTATCCCAGTCTGGCAATGGGACCAGCACATCTGGCCCTATTAGGGGCAGTGACCCCACCAGAGAGTGCAGAGCCATGTGCTGCAGGGGTAAAGGAGCGTTGTTACACCCTGGGGATAGAAGCTGGTTTCAGATCCTGCCGCATTTTGAACATTCCAGCTGTTGCCAGAAGGGTAGGCTAGAATATGAGGGTGATTCATCCCCAGTCTCAGCCAAGGGGAGGGATTCGGAGAGTGGGTGGAACAAGGAAATGTCCGTAAAGATCCCCTTACAGAGTTCCACTTAGAAGCAACCGTAGCAACACACACAAACACACACACACACCCCTATGTATGCATTGAAAGGGGTGTGTGTCATGGACCGCAAGACCGCCTCATGGATACAGAGTAGCACCCATGGAAGGCAAGAGTGTTTAACAGTAGCTATTTACCTCCACATCAGCTCTGGCTCCTGGCAATGTAGTATCAGTCGAGCTCCAGGACCCACCTTGGAGGGGATCAGGAGAAAAGATCATACAAACTCAGGGTCTGTTTCCTTGGCTCAGGAGTCCTTGCAGGGCGAGAGAGAATGAGTGATAGGAGGAAGGGTGGGGGATGTCCCCCTTTCCTCCATGCCCCTGCGTGGTTCAGATCCCTGCACTAGCCAAGTTACGTTCACAGGCCCTGAAGGAAAAAGCATGCATAATGTACCATTCAGGCAGTTTAATCCCTTTCCTACATGGGAGTAGATCCCTGAGCAGTTCAGGGGAAGGTTTATTGTCTTGCACTAACGGGTGAGTGGAGGTATCCGTGATATGTAGTTTATTAAAAATGAAAATTGGCTTCAGAAGTACAATAGAAACCATCCATCTACTCTAGTGTTTACCTCCATATTTATACCCCCCTATCATGCCCAGAATGAGAAAAGATATTCTCTAGTTTCAGCAAAGCATGAGAAAACTACAGATTGTACCTCCCTAGACCTGGACTCTCTGGTCCAGTAACATCTGTGCTCTAGCAGGACCACGGATGTTCCTGGACCGCAGAGCCCAGGAATAGGGAGCTTTGGTGGTAGGGCAGGAGCACAGCAGGGAGTCCCAGTGACTCAGCTGGGAGCACCGTGGCAATGGGGGTCAGTGGTGTGTCAGGGAGCTCTGGCCTGGGCAGCTGGGAGGTCTAGCCCTGCGGGAGCAGGGCCGGCAGTTGCCATGGAGCTCCAGCCCCAGTGGCAGCCAGGAAACTCTGGCCCTGGCCCAGACCATGGGGCAGCAGGCCCTGCTGTGTCTAGGGAGCTCTGGCCTGAGGGGATGGGGCTGTAGCCCAGAAGCAGTGGAGCCAGACTAGAACCCGAGTCCAAGGGCAGTGGAGCTGGGCACAGGCCACAAGGGGCGGTGGGCTGAAAGGACAATGGCAGGGGACCTCCTATTGTCCAGCAAATCCCCTTGTGCAGGACTGGTCAAGTCCTGAGGGTGCCAGACTAGAGAGGTCCAGCCTGAGGAGATAGTTTTACCTATAAATAGAAGAAGGGCACCGAGCAGTAGTGTTGTTATTTAATTAACCTCCAGTGCTTCAGCAAATTGGGATATTCCGTAAGTCTGTCTAAGTATAACTCTGTAACATTACTCTCACGGACCTGACCTCTGCCCTGAGATACATGCACAGGTTTTTACTGGCTTTACTGGGCCTTCTTGGATGGAATATAGTTCATAGTTGTGGCATTTAGTGTGTGCCAGAACTGCTATCGGAGCACAGACAGACTTCCCCACATTACTTTTGCCCATTCTTACATGGCTAAAAGAGCAGTGTAGATGCAACATCAGAGGAGTCAGCCAAGATTAACCTCACGAATATGTACCCAGGAACCCCCATGGTGCTTTCACAGGCTGCGTTGAAGCCTGTATGGCCACAACTACATTGCTATATTTAGCTGGGAGAGTGGGCAAAGGTATGCCTACTGGTTGCAATCACACCCAAGATTGCAATGCAGCCATAACCTTCGTGAAGATCAAATTCCCTGCCCAGGTAGACAAATATGCACTAACTTGCATATGTTAGTGTGATAAAAAGATGAGTACAGGCAGAGCAGTGTGAGTGACAGCACGGACTTGCAGCAGAGAGCCTAGGCCCTGAGCATGATTGTACTCAGGGCAGTCCCTATGCTACCACCCACTACATCTCAGCTACGCTGCTATTTTTAGCATGCTTGCTCCTTCAAAGCTAATTAGTGCCTATCTGTCTAAAATGGAAATGACAGCACTAACTGCAGACATTCCCTGTGGCTCCGATATTTTACTATCCTGCTTATTTTATGTATATGTTTCTTCTATTCTATTTCTTAGGATTAAGCCACCACCCATGATCACTTCCTTCCCTTGGTTTCTTGGCTCTCTTTGGCTTGAAATCTTGGGAATATATTAAAAAAAAAACAGATTTTTTTCTCAGGAGTAGCCAATAGTGAAAATGTTCTAATCCTGGTTATGGGGCAGTCTGCTCAGCCTCAGGAAAGATATCAGCCTATCTGGAGTCCATTTCCAGTCAAAAACTTTATGGAACAAAATATTGAACCCAAAAATTTTTTCAAGAAAATTCTTTTTAAAAAAAGAACATTTAAGGTATTTATTTTTAACACCGTTGCATTTCTTTCTCATCACATTAGTGATTCAATACATTGGACAGTATAAGACACGCATTATAACATTAACTTGAAGGAGTCAACACATTTTTGTACGGAAATAAAAATCCCATCGTTTCCAAGTGCTTCTAAAAAGCCCTGCTAATGTTTCATCAATTTTTTATTAATCTTTAGACTTCCATTTAAATGTTGAGTTAGATTACAGATGTTTACTAGTCTTTCTTTAACTTACCTGTCAGCTCAAAGCACTCCATTTATCTCCTGAGGGTTAGTGTTTCAGTATAATTTAAAAGGGAAAAAAATGGCTCAGGGATAAGCATGTGCAGCCTACTTGATCTTGGCAAGATGAATATTTTTAATGAGTTCAGAGTCTTTATTCTCTATTGTTTGTTTTGTAATTTCAGTAAGTGCCGTACAGGGAGCTCTCCCAGGTGTTAGAATGGCTCTTCTGCTTGATCTTGTAAGCTTCCATGTCTGCTCCCCCAGTAAAAAAATGATGCTCTCATATGAATTAGTTTTCAAGGAAGCTAGTGATATCTTCTGGAACCATGTGAATGTTTCAGGTCTGTATTAAAATCTACAAGGATTATGTGAGTTGGAGCAATCCAGATCATGCCTACGCATTACATATTTGGTTCAGAAAACTGAATGTGCGACAAAACTGCCAGCCGTCTAGCTTAGAGAGGAAGGCCTCAGTGTATTTCCATTGCTGTATGAGGATACTGAGACCTTGCAAAACTTCCAGAGCAAGATTTGTTGGGGGAGTGAATCCTCTGGCTGCATTTGAAAGTCTGATCTTTGCCCCATGGCTGATTAATATTTAATAGTCAGGATAAGAGGGTGAGATTTTAAAATGGAGCCAAGATTGGAAATTAGTGGAGCACACCCGGACTCAATGCAATGTAGGTTGATGTCCATGGAGATGTATCATGGATGAATTTGTCACAGTCAGTTTCACAACATCACACCAGGCACCAAAGGAGGCGTTCTCTCCCCCCGTATTCGGAATGTTTCAAAATTAAAATAATAGATAAAATAAAATGTATGTTTGCAATGGCCCATTAGTCTATAAGGTGTGAATGGAAACGTGAGAAGGATGTGAGGCACTTAGAGAGCTGATGGGTGTAGGCTTTGCAATACTATGTCTCTAGAAGCCTCCAGCAAACCGTAAGTATTTGAGTTATTGTTGGTAGGAAGAGAAATGATCATTGACCACCTGAGAGTATATGGCTTCCTATATTAGAGAGGGAGAGAGAGAATTAATTTGTGCAGAGAGAGAGAAAAAATAGCTATGATTGAATTCTCAGGTACAATAAGACTCCTTGATTATGTGCTGATACTGTAAATAGCCTTTAAAGTGGAGTTTATTGTAATATAGATCCACTTTAAATGTCCTTTGCACTGCCATAATGTAAAGTCTTTATGTAATTAATTATTAGTCCCTATATCTCTGATATTTATGTACAGGTTGAACATAAGAACGGCCGTACTGGGTCAGACCAAAGGTCCATCTAGCTCAGTAGCCGGTTTGCCGACAGCGGACAGCGCCAGGTGCCCCAGAGAGGGTGGACCGAAGACAATGATCAAGCGATTTGTCTCCTGCCATCCCTCTCCAGCCTCTGACAAACAGAGGCCAAGGACACCATTTCTATCCCCTGGCTAATAGCCTTTTATGGACCTAACCTCCATGAAATTATCTAGCTTCTCTTTAAACTCTGTTATAGTCCTAGCCTTCACAGCCTCCTCTGGCAAGGAGTTCCACAGATTGACTAAACGCTGTGAAGAAGAACTTTATTTTATTAGTTTTAAACCTGCTACCCATTAATTTCATTTGGTGTCCTCTAGTTCTTCTATTATGGGAACTAATAAATAACTTTTCTTTATCCGCCCTCTCCACACCGCTCATGATTTTATATACCTCTAGCATATCCCCCCTCAGTCTCCTCTTTTCTAAACTGAAAAGTCCCAGTCGCTTTAACCTCTCTTCATATGGGACCCGTTCCAAACCCCTAATCATTTTAGTTGCCCTTTTCTGAACCCTTTCCAAGGCCAAAATATCTTTTTTGAGGTGAGGAGACCACATCTGTACACAGATTCAAGCTGTGGGCGTACCATAGTTTTATATGAACCCCTCTAGTCCGGCACCCTTGGGACCTGACCGGTTCTGAAACAGAGAATTTTCCAGACCCTGGGAGGTCAGTATTGTCCAGCAGCATCAGCAACACTTTCACTGCTTACTGGGCTTTTAGAAGACATTTCGGGGTAATTCAGAGCTAAAGAACAGCACAGACTACCAAGAGCCAGGACTGGTGGCTGTAAACAAACTTTATGGGACCATGGGAAATATGGCCACACGCATTAAAAGTGGATATTCAGCTGACTAAAATCATGCTGGACCTCGGAGGTTTCTGGACCAGTGAGTTCTGGATAAGAGAGGTTCAATCTATGCCTATGTTTTATATTTAAGTTAAATACTGAGGAGGGGGTTGAGTGCTATAGAGTCTATGCTACAGAACCTGTAGAAGGAACTGAGCATTCTGTATGCAAATATTTGGCTGACACAAGAGAGACTTTCAGATGTCATTAGATCATGCAATATTTTCCTCTTAAATCTGGGATGAGGGGAAACACATTGAATCAATGCACAGCTATTAACCTTTATCAAGAACATGTGTTTAGCATAGATACAGAGTGACAGTGTGGGTTGTGATTATGGAAAAAAACCTTTTTATATGATGTAGGCATAGGTAAATCGAACACTATAGAAAGCTCTGAAAAGGCAGGGTCTTAAACAAGGGATTTCTTTTGACATCTGTCTGTTTATCTTCCACTTACTTGCAATTATACATATCTCTTCCAACATTGGATCAAATCTGACAATCATTCATACCTGCGGAATCTATTGATCTTAAGAGGGATTCTATGGAGATGGGCAAGTTTAACTGAAAACCAACTGTTGTCCTACCTTTGAGTAATGTTATTTAATGGATATAAAAATGCTTACTCCACGAGACCCTATGTTACATATAGATTGGTCAAATCCTGCATTACTGAACTCAGTGGGCCTGCTTGGGTGTAAACAAGAAGGAATTTGACATACTTGCAGCTTCTTACATGTGAAAAGGGTAAAATATCTCTTGGGGTATCTCCTGCTCTATGTTAAATCAAGAGACACTAATTGTAGCATGTGTGTTAAAAATGAACAGAGTTCTCTGAAAAGTAGAATTTCATAGCTTAGTACGAAGATTTGGAAAATGCTAAAAAGCAGATTGAATTATTGAGGCGTATAATAAGGGAAAATCCTATGATAGAAGACAATTACTTTCCATCTAGGGAACAGATAAAAGCACACAGAGTTATTTTTCCTAATAATTTTTCAATTGATCCTAATGTAATTGCTGATATATAAAGAATGGTTCCTGTTAAATAGCAGTCCTAATATTTTTGGGTATTAATAACATGGCATTGTTACAGTAGATGAAATAGCATTCTGAAAACAATCTTCATGCTGCTCAAAGAGCGCACTTTCGCGTTTCCGCACTATTGAAACCATTTAGCAGAGTCACTGTGCTTGCATGCCATCTTGACTGCTAAACAAAAGGCTTTTGATAGCCTTATTCCTCAAAATATTTTTTCTGGTTCTTTTTCACATTTGTTCTGTCACACAAGCACTTGTGGCTTAAATGGGCCAGTGTACAAGAAAGTGTTGGTTAATCTGTTAAGGGAATTTTCACAATGCCTAAGAGAACATAGTCACAGTTTAAAAGGAAACGATATTTATAACTCTCTTAAGATTCACTCTATCTGTATTTTAGCGTGATGCATTTTTATAGTGGTGCTGCTTGGTTACTTACATGGCATTTTTCGTTTGTGCCAACAGTCTGCTTGTTTTAGGGTAGTACTTTAGAATCCCAACCAAAGATCATTGGCCCATTGTGGTGGGCAGTATAATGCAAAGGTAATAAAAAGCTTGGTGTAGTGGATTGGACAGTAGCTTGTCAGTCAAGAAACTTTGGGAGTCAAGGTCCTCCCTGACCTTCTCTTTACTGGTCTTGGGCAATTTGCTTCCCTTAGTTCCTCTTTTGTCTAGATGTCATGTAAGCTCTTTAGGGCAGTAACAGTCTCTACAGTGTTTGAAAGTGTCTAGCATGATGTATCCTGAACAGGTACCTCCAGATACTATTATAATGCAAATAATAAATGATAAAGCAACAAGGAAGTCAGTCCCTGCCTTGGAGACTTAAAATGGAAGTCTTGTAGATCAGTGTTTCTTAAACTTTTTGAGACCATGTGTGACGGGCTGCCGCTGGCCTGCACTCCCGGGGGTCCGGCCGCCCGGGGGGCTCGCGCAGTGGCAAGCGGAGCACACCAGCGCCTCGGCCATGGCCATGGCGGTGGCAGCAGCAGCCGGAATCTGCCTCCGCGGCTGCGCCGACGCGAGACAGACAGCCCCCACTCTGGGGCGTCAGGGGGAGGGGCTGCGAGCGCTGCTCGGGATGCCACCGACACGCCGGCCGCGTCAGCAGGGGGGCGAGGCTGGTGGCCAACGTCAGGGCCGGTGGGACAGTTTAAAATGCCCCGCCGGCACAGGGAAAGATGCTCTCCTCCGGGGGAGCGGGAGGTAGACCGCGTCTCAGGACGGACTGGGGATGCACCCGACCGCGGCTGGTGGCGCAGCCCCGCACTCGGGGATCCCAAGCCAGCCCCCATCACAGACGGGCTGCTAGCCCGGGCTCCAGCAGTGACCTGGATAGTACGCGATGCCCACGGAGGGAGCGGCCCGACCGGGCGAGAAGACGGGGTGGACGGCTGGCCCCCGGGCTTGGTACGGACCAATCCCCGACCCCCCCAACTGAGGCACGGTAAGCCGGGCGAAGGGACGGATCGTCCGAGGATGTGGGGTGAAGGGAGGAAGCAGCCCGGGGCGGAAGCCTTCTGGCGCCCGTGGGTAGACGGGCTACGGGCGGAGTGACCCCCATCTACCGCGTCGGGGCGCGAGCAAGCCCCGACGCTTAGGGCCACGGGCTGGGACCCGGAGAGAGGGCGGGACCGGGTCCCCCTCCCTCCACCAGAGGAGCATCCAGCTCCGAGCAACGCCAGCGTAGGCGTGCGACAGAACCAAGCCCCGCACCCCCAGGAAGTGGGGTCGGGCTAAGGGGCGCAAGCCCCCCACCACAGGGACGGGTAATGACTTCCAGGGAGGGGGGTGATCACACCCGATCACCCGGGCTTCCGGGTAGGAGCCCGGCCGCGAGACGAACCAAAGGAGGCGAAGGGGTCCGCCGAACCCCCCTCTCTACCTGGGAGGGGGTGATCGCACCCCAAACCCCTCACACCATGGAACACCAAACAAATTTTTTTTTATACAGAACACCTATGAAAATTTTCTTCAAAAAAAATTGTTGTCAGACAAAAAAAAGTCAAAAATAAAGAAGTAACAAAAACAAAGAAGAGGTCTCAGAATACCTGTGAGTTGTTCACGGAACACCAATGTTCCATGGAACATAGTGTAAGAAACACTGTTGTAGATGATACTCCAGCTGTATGAAATATAAGATAATTATTGTTGACATTTGATTTGAAGACCCATGGTCACTCTGTCCCTCCATTCTAAAAGTTTCTGGTCTGGAGGACATCACTGCTTGCCTACACTCACTACAGCTCATTGCCGTGAGCTCTTTAGCCCTCTCACTCAAGATATGTCTGGTTTCATTGTCAATGCAGCTTCTGAGGAAGAATGAAATGAAGTAAGTACTTGTACATGCATGGAAATATCTTTATTTTCTGCAAAGCATATACCACTTTGCCAGTTTAACTGGTGATATTATAATGAGCTGCCATGGAAGTGTGTACTATTCTGAGGAATGGCTAAGGTTTACAGCATGACTGAACTTTTTAAACCCTATTAGTTACTTTACTTTCTGCAGCAATGTTCCCAATAATTTAGATGTGAAAGTTTTGTTAGGGATGTTGTTATAGTTCACTTACCCCACCACACAAGAGTTGTTATTGGTGATGGTGATGGGTTTTTTTTTTCCTTTCTCACAAATAACTAAAAATATGAAAGGGAAAGAGAAGAACCTTTTTATCCAACTTGGAATACAGATGCCCAAGTGTGCAGTTATGTATCACTTGCGGCTATCAGTTATGTCTTGATTTATAGCCCGGTATACTGAAAGTAGTCCACCACTACAGTTGTCCTGCTCCCCTGAGTAGTACCTTCCGAATTCAATGATGCTTGTGTGAGTAAAGTGTGCACAATCAAACCTATTGCTGCTTTTCTTGTGCTACAAAATATTATTGGAAATTTTGGACAATTTTGAACATGATGCAGGTTTTAACTTACACTTAGTCTATGTTGGTATGGGATTAAGATAAATTGACCCATAAATAGACATTCATTTAAATGTTGGGATATGAAAGTAAGTGGGCACCTTTACTAATCCCAGTGGGCACCCTTAAGTAGACAATTTTCCAGAGCACGCTTGCTCAGTCTCTAATTTTACTGCTCTTTTTGTTGCTCTTGGTGAAATTTATATATCAGTCAAATCTTATATTTACCAAAAATCGATCAAGCATCATTAAGTCAAAGAGAAACCAGAAGGCATGTCTTGAATGTCAGTGTAGAAACATATTGGTAGAACTCTCATGGTTTAGAATCAGATAGAACTGAATATAATCTGTTGATCTTTATTCAATGGCCACTATAAATATACTGGTATAACATATTGCAAAATGATAGATTTGTAGTCCCTTGGAATGTTTATTGTTTCATTCTTTTAACTTACTCTTTTGGGTAAAAAGTGTTCTCGTGAGCTGTCTGAAACAAATTAAATTGAATGTTTTAAAAATTCAAATAGATGCAATTTATGTGTGTATTTTGAAACAACTGCATTTCTTGAAAATGAAATATTCATATTCATATTGGTTTGGTTGTTTTTATTCACCTCTGTCTTACCAATGACAAAAAGTTCTTCAAAGGGCTAAGTTTACAAGAATAATTCAGCAAGAATTTCAGAACAGTGCTTACTCAAATTATAAACAAGTCATTGAACAGAAACTTTTATTCAATTTTTGATGAGTCACATCTTGTGATTTAATGTCGCAATGCATCAAACATAAAACAGGCTTGCTGAGAAAAGGGAAAAATATAGTGAATGCAACAAACTAGAGACAGACCCTCAGTAGTACAATAATTGATGTAAATTTCTGTAGGTCTTAGTGCAATAGTGCTACACCAGTTTACACAAGCTGTGAATTTGTCCCCCATGTTTCACTTTCTCGAGATTTATCACCTCCATCTGCATTCCTTTTTGCTTCCAGTTTGTTTGTGCCTGACTTAGCTTTGGACTTCCTACATCTCTGTAAATCTGTCATCTACATAAATTATGTAGCGTTTTTCTGTGGTTCAGTGACTCCAACTTGTATAGCAGCATTAGCTTTTGAATGGTGTTGTATGCGCCTCTTAGTTGTTTGTGGGGAATTAGCATCTGTGTGTAGCGCTTGAACGATTCCATGTTTTTCTTTTTTAGGCTGTGTTCTGATTTCTACAGGGATAGCTTGTGGTGGCAAAAATACGCTGATTTTCAATGCGCCATAGCTTTACTAAATGCTGCACTAATTTCACTGGCAGCACATCATGCCTGTTTTCACAGAGAGGAAAAGTATTCAAAACAGGGATAGGAAAACTCCTTTGGCTTAGCTTCAAGTCTACTCAACAATGTGGGTAACAGCTTAGATCTATCACTGCCCTGCTTGGGGAATCACACATTTGAGCAAGGCACAACCCATTGCTATTGGGGGAGGAGCGGATCTAAAGTGAGGAGCCATGTAGTGTACCCCCCACCTTTCTCTCTGGTTGACCAGTGGAAAGAAGGCAGCAAAGGAAGGTCACAGGTTCACAGAAGATACAAGTGGGAAGAAAAATGGTAGGAGCAAGGAAAGCTGCCAAATATTTGCTCTTCCATCTCATTGCCTGCCTCACTCACCAGCTTTTGTGTTGGCCTCTGCTTACAGAAAGTTATAGAAGCACTCCTGTTTAGCAAATAACAAGATTAGTGACTGGGATAAGGTTAAATAAAGACAGGGCTTGGGGTGGAAAGGGAAGGATGAGGCAGAAGTCGACCTGCTCCATGCTGTAGGGGAAGGTCTACCTAAGATACGCAACTCTAGCTACATTAGTTGCGTAGCTGGAGTTGATGTATCTTAAAACATTGTCCACACAGTGAGAGGTTGACATGAGCAAATGTTCCCACAGGCTTCCCTTACTCCTCACAAGGAGCAGGCGTACTGGCGACGACGGGGGCACCCTCTGTGTTCAATTTAGTGCGTTTTCACTAGACTTGCGAAATCACACCCTGGAAGATCCATCAATCAGGTCCATCCATGGCTATTAGCCAGGGTGGGTAGGGATGGAATCCCTAGCCTCTGTTTCTCTGGAAGTGGGTGATGGGAGGGATCACATGAGAGTTACCTGTTGTGATCCCTCCCTCTGAGTCATCTGACATTGGCTTCTATTGGAAGACAGGACACTGGGCTAGATGGACCTTTGGTCTGACCCAGTATGGCTGTGCTTATGTAAGATCAACCACAGCAGTGTCAATCTTCCCCGTAGTGTAGCAGTGCCCTGGGAAGGGATATTGTAACTAACATTGGAATAGGAATTAAGAGAGATTTTGACAGCACAGCCACAGCCACAGCCACAATACTGGAATATATATTATGCTTACTGCCCAGGGCCTTTGTAGCAATATTAGCATAATTAGGCAAGTCAAGAGGGGTGGGAGAGTAACCGCAAGAATTGAGCATAATCCTGCACCGTCCTGTCTGGCTTCCTTCATACTGCTGAAATATGTGGTTTTGAACAGGCAGGGAGTCTGCCTATATTTGACTTCTCGAGTGTGTGTGTGTATGTTAGGACCTATCCCATGAGACTGCAGACTTTGCAAAAACACATCTGTATAATGAATGCTTTGAAAGTTCTTGCTGAAAAAACTTCTTGATCAGAAATTATTGGTGATTGACAAGCTATGTGACATTTTGAACATACAAAAGGAAAGAAGTCTGAGTGATTTGGATTTGACCCTTTGGATATGTCTTAAAATCCCCAGCAACAGGCAGCAGTTTGGCCATCTAAACCTTGTCTTTCCACCACTTTAGACCCCTTCAGGTTTCAGGTCAGAGTATGGTGGATATTGAGGTTTGGAAGATGTACACTGAAGGGATTAGATTGTCAGAAAAGTGGGACATCTATGCATATTTGACCTGGGTAGTCTTCTGCTCCAACTCATGACTTGCTATATAGAAATCAGCGTTATTTTGAAATACCTTAGTCAGTGTCTACACAGCAGGCAGTTATTTCGAAATAATGTCAAAATACTGCCAAGCCGGAGGACTTCTTACTCTGACTCCTGTAATCCTCATTGTACGAGGAGTAAGGGAAGTTGGAGGAGGAGTGCTCTATTTTGAAATAAGTGCTGTGTAGACGCTCCCAATTTCGAAATAAGCTATTTCAAAATAAACTAAGCAATTGGCGTAGCTCAATTTGCGTAGTTTATTTTGAGTTAAGCCCTGCTGTGTAGACGCACCCAAAGGTACAAATGAAATCACTGGAGACCCAAGTCAGAGTAAACAACCATCTTTGACTTGAAGACTGGCCTGAAATAAGAATAAGGGTATGTCTACACTACAAAGTTAATTTGAAGTAACAGACGTTAGTTTGAATTAACTTTGATAGGCGCTACACATACATACCGTTAGTTCGAACTTAATTCGAACTAGCAGAACGCTTAATTTGAACTACGTAAACCTCATTCTACGAGGACTAACGCCTAGTTCGAATTAAGCAGTTCGAATTAAGGGCTGTGTGGCCACTTAATTTGAACTAGTGGGAGGCTAGCCCTCCCCAGCTTTCCCTGGTGGCCACTCTGGGCACCACCAGGGAAACGCGTCTGCCCCCCCTCCCGGCCCCAGAGCCCTTAAAGGGGCACGGGCTGGCTACTGTGCCCGTGCCAGGTGCAAGTCTGCCAGCACCCAGCCAGCAGACCCTGCACCTGGCACGGCACGAACCAGCCACCCGCTGCCACCCAGCCCCCGCCTCTTCCCGGGACCAGGCTGGTGGCTCCCGGGAGCCTGCCCGGGTCCGCAAGAGGCGGGCGCCCGCCTAGTCTAGTGCGGAGATCGTGGACCTCATCCACGACGTCTGTACTAGGCACAGGAAAGTGGCCGTCTGGGGCAGGATAGCTGCCAGCCTGGCCACCCAGGAGCAGGTATGCATGAAAATCAAGGTGGTCCAGTGAGACCCCCGACCCTGAGCTTAGAATGGCCGTACTGGGTCAGACCAAAGGTCCATCTAGCCCAGTAGCCTGTCTGCCGACAGTGATCAACACTAGGGACCCTGGAGGGGATGGACTGAAGACAATGACCAAGCCATTTGTCTCGTGCCATCCATCTCCAGCCTTCCACAAACAGAGGCCAGGGACACCATTTCTACCCCCTGGCTAATACCACTCCATGGACCCAACCTCCATGACTTTATCTAACTTCTCTTTAAACTCTGTTCTAGTTCTAGCCTTCACAGCCTCCTGCAGCAAGGAGTTCCGCAGGTTGATTATTTGCATTGTGAAGAAGAACTTTCTGTTATTAGTTTGAAGCCTGCTACCCATTCATTTCATTTGGTGTCCTCTAGTCCTTCTATTATGGAAACTAATGAAGAACTGTTCTTTATGCACCCTCTCCACACCAGTCATGCTTTTATAGACCTCTATCATATCCCCCCTCAGTGTCCTCTTTTCTGAGCTGAGAAGTCCCAGTCTCTTTAGCCTCTCTTCATATGGGACCTGTTCCAAACCTCTGATCATTTTCGTTGCCTTCCCCTCTCCCACCCTCTCTTCCCCTCTCCCACCTCCTTTTCCCAGTCTCCCCGAGTTTTGTTCAATAAAGAGAGTTTCTATTTTTGAACACATGTGTCCTTTATTTTGTACATCAGGTAGGGGGGCTAGGAAGGGGTAAGTGGAAGGAGGTGAGGGAGGAATGGGGTACGAGCCCCTGATGGGGAGGACTGGGGTGGCTCTGCGGGCTCCTCGGGGTGGAAGCTCTCCTGCAGCCCCCCGATTGACCCCCGCTCTGGATGGCAGCCTGCGGCAAGTGCAGCTGGGCTGATGGCCGAGTGCTGTGATGTGCCGAGTGTGGGCACTCAGGGCACTCCAAGCCAGAACTGCTTTGCAGGTGGGGAACCCCTGAGAACTGTCTGTCCGGGGTGGGGGTCAGGACCCTTTAAGCACAGCCCTTCGGCTAGCCTGAGACAGCAGCTCCACGCTCTAAGTCCTAATCTGATGCCCTGCCGGCACTGCTTCCAGCCATCTTTAACATTGGTTCAGGGTCCACTCAATGTTGACATGCTAGTTCGAATTAGCAAAATGCTAATTTGAACTAGTTTTTAGGTCTAGATGCACTAATTCGAATTAGCTTAGTTCGAATTAACTAATTCGAATTAAGTTAGTTCGAATTAGTGCTGTAGTGTAGACATACCCTAAGATCTTTAGGATAAGGAACTACTGGTAATGAAGGTTTTTTTTTTTTAATGATTACAACTCGCTATGCATTTTCTTTTCATTTTAATTTTTTTCATTTACTTTGCTCTGTTTGTTTTCACTTGCAACCACTTGAATCCTACTTCATCTCTGGAGATATTTAAGTGTAGGTTAGATACATGTCTATCAGGGATGGTCTAGACAGTATTTGGTCCTGCCATGGGGGTAGGGGACTGGACTTGATGACCTCTCGAGATCCCTTCCAGTCCTAGTATTCTATGATTCTGTGATTCTACTGTCTGTACTTAATAAAATCACTTTTGCTTACTATCAAGCCCAGTGTAAATTATTGTTACCTTGGAGGAGCAATCAGTGTGCATATTGATCAAAATGGCAAACATCCTTATGAACGTACTTTGTATAAAACTTTTACTCAGAGAAAGATGGATTTATTTGGGGTTCCTGGTTGCCGTGCCTCAAAACTGCTTTCTCTCAGAGTTGAAGTGGTTCAGTGTCTGTATTGCTCTTCAGGAGAGTTGGTTACCTCAACTCTTCAGGAGGATCAGTTGTCTTGTCCGGAGGAGATCAGAGAATCTGGCCCAGCATGACAGGGTGGTGGGGAGTCACAGAGAGCACGGAGGTGACTGTCAGTGCCATAATCAGCACACCAAGGAACAGCCTTAAGGGATCATCTGAGAGGGTATGTCTACACTACCCTGCTAATTTGAACTAGGAGGGTAATGTAGGCATACCGCACTTGCAAATGAAGCCCGGGATTTGAATTTCCTGGGCTTCATTTGCGTAAGCCGGGCGCCGCCATTTTTAAATCCCGGCTAGTTCGAACCCCGTGCCGCGCGGCTACATGCGGCACGGAGTAGCTAGTTCGGATTAGGCTTCTAATCAGAACTAGCTGTACTCCTCGTGGAATGCCTAATCCGAACTAGCTACTCCGTGCCGCGTGTAGCCGCGCGGCACGGGGTTCGAACTAGCCGGGACTTAAAAATGGCGGCGCCCGGCTTATGCAAATGAAGCCCGGGAAATTCAAATCCCGGGCTTCATTTGCAAGTGCGGTATGCCTGCAATACCCCGCTAGTTCGAATTAGCGGGGTAGTGTAGACATACCCTGAGTGTTAATCCAGGTGAAACGGGTGCAAACATTGGGTTTTTAGTGGAGATGATCTTCTACTGAAGTGGGTAGGATAGTTTAAAGGTACTTTGAGTGGCCTCTTTTATAGATTTCACAATGTTCTGTTTCCTGTCTCTCAAACCTTTGCTCTAGTGTTGAATGATTCAGAAGATCAAGGATTGACTCAAATATCATTAGTTTTGGTTCACTGTCCCCTTAATGTTCTACTTTGGAAGACAGATAGCTAGAGAACGTGCAGTAGCATCACCTTCCTCAGCCTCCACCATAGGCAATTAGCTCATTTCTACCTTCCCTTCTTTTGAGCTATGTGAAAGAAGTACTATTCAGAGAAACAGTATAATCCATTGGTTAAGATGCTCTCCTTGGACTCAAAAGACATAACTTCAACTCCCTCCTTGGAAGTTGTAGAATAAAATAAGCTCTTCATCTAGTTTGGTATTAGAGACTTCTCCCACAGAAAGTCCAAGTAGTGGCCGGAAAAAAAATCGTTGTGAAGAACTTAGAGCCGTGTTTCTCAAAGTGGACCACAGGCCCATTTTCAGAAAGCTGCTAATGGGCTGCTCTGTTTTTTTTATCTAAAGGCTCCATAGCCATAAGAACATAAGAAAGACCATACTGAGTCAGACCAATGGTCCATCTAGCCCAGTATCATGTCTGCAGACAATGGCCAATAACAGATGCCCCAGAGGGAGGAGACACAACTATAATCCTCATGTGATCCTTTGTAGCTTCCATTGACTCCAGTTTTCCGTTTCCAACCAAGGGCAGCTGTGGAAAGTGTCTTCTCTTCCTCATAACCATCACCTTCCCCATCATCACCAATAGCCATCATTCTGGGTACAACTACATTTCACGCTTATTTAAAAATAAGATATTCCGGAATAGTTATTCCGAAATAGCTTATTTTGAAATAACACGACTACACTGCAGGGAAGCCTCAAAATTAGTCTGAGGCAGGTTACCCTAATGTAGATGTGCTATCTCAATTTAGAGCCCCAGGAGGCACTGGAGAGGAATAACTTAGAATAGCCCTGGTGAAGGGCTATTTCGAAATAGCAGAAGTGGAGCATCTACACATGCCTTATTTCAAAATAGCCCTTTCAGAATAGACATTATTCCTCGTAGAATGAGGTTTAAAGATTTCAGAATAAGCCGACTGTTATTTTGAAATTATTTTGAAATAATGGAATGGTTGTGTAGATGCTTGCATTGTTATTTTGAAATAACGCTAGTTATCACAAAAGAGCAGTGTAATGTAGACGTACCCTCTGGTACCTCCCAAGGACTAGATCACCTTCTCTGACTGCCCCTAGGCTGGGATGCCACTTGTATAAGGGTATGTCTACACTACAATGTTAATTCGAACTAACTTAGGAGGGCGGGGAAGTAGGGGCAGGTGTCATCCCCTGCAGCGGCACCATCCCTTGTGGCCCTGGCGTACCCCTGCCACAGCTGTTTCAGCTTAATTCGCACCTACTCTTGGGTGCGCCTGTGTCCCTTGTGGGCCATGGTGGCTGCTATGCGGCCGTAGACGGCCGCGTTCCTCCTCCTAGTGTGGAGATCTTGGAGATTGGGGGCCTGCCCCCAAATCTCAATGAGGTCCATGACCTCCGCACTAGTCCAGGGGGCTGCGCGCCGTCTATGGCCCCTGGCTGGCCCCTGGGTTCTCGGGGACTGGGCAGGGGACGGCTCACTGCCACTGGCTGCCTGGCTCATGGTGGGGCCACTGGCTCAGGGGTAGACACTGCTGGCAGGGCTGTCTGACTCCAGTGCCGTCTGGCCAGAGTCTACCCCTTTAAGGGCCCGGGGCTGGGGGAGAGGAGAAGAGTTTTCCTGGTTGTGCCCAGAGGGGCCACCAGGGGGAACCTGGGAAGGGCTAGCCTCCCACTAGTTCGAATTAAGGGTCTACACAGCCCTTAATTCGAACTAGTAAATTCGAACTAGGCTTAATCCTCGTAAAATGAGGTTTACCTAGTTCAAACTAAGCGCTCCGTTAGTTCGAATTAAGTTCGAACTAACGGAGCGCTAATGTAGCGCCTATGAAAGTCCGTTAGTTCGAACTAACTTTGTAGTGTAGACATACACTAATATATTACAGTGTTATAGTTATGTTTGATGCATATTCAGTAGGGGTTTCCCTTTTTCCTTATTTGTATTTCCTCACTTTACTAATGGTGAAGTATCTTTTTCCTATAGGTCAGTATATCATAGACCTTAATTTATTATCTTACACGTTAATTCATTACCATGGCATCATTTGTGGTTAGATATCACATTTATTATTTCTGTCCTAACTGGTTATTTCAGTCTGGTCTTAATCAGTTATTTGAGGTTTTTCCAAATTGTGGTGTACCTGTTAAGTTTGAGGTTATATTTTGAAACCCCTGTGCCATTAAAGACTGCTTAATCATATCACTATCTTAGTGAAAATTCCAAAATATATGCATGTTGACTTTGCTATCTCGGTGAAAGGTCCCAGACATAGATATGCTAACTTTGCATTAGCTCAACATACAGGATGAGGCTTATAAATCCTTTGCATTAAGCTAAACTATAACCTATTATGTAGACAGTTAATCAAACCAAAAGGGAATAAGACATCTGTAAGAAAATACATATCATAGGCAAGGAAGCAGATTAGTTCTATAAGGGTGTGTCTACACTGCACCATAACTCGAAATAAGATACGCAATTTGAGCTATGCAAATTGTGTATCTTATTTTCATGCTATTTTGATATAGCTTATATTGGTGCTGTCTACACAGTGCCAAATTTCGAAATAAAGCACTATTCCAAAATGTCCCTTACTCCTCATAGAATGAGGTTTACGGGGATGTCAGAATAGTGTGCCCGAAATAATGGGCTTGCTGTGAAGACATGGGATTGCTGTTTCGGGATACTCCAGTATCCCGAAATAGCATTGCAGTGTAGACAGAGCCTAAGCTACAATGCTATGTACAATGCATCAGGTTTATCATCAAAAGAAGGCAGTTTCTGTAGCCATGTAGAAACCTTGGCAAATTCAGCAAGAGGAGAGATTCCAGACACATGGTCAAACATACCCAGAGTTTGAGAGAGAATAAATCAGAACTTTATGTTCTCCCCTCAGTTTAAGGACATTCTCCTGAGCTAACTGTGTGTATATTTTATGGGATTTCTGTCTGGAGAATCAGTTTAACTACCCCTTGGTGGGTGATGTAATGACTATGGTGTATATCTTAACCAGGGTTGTACTTCTAGGATGTATCAACAAGTAATAAAAGTTAAATTAAATTCTGACTAGAATTTAGGACAGAAGATGATATGGCTGGCGTGGCAATAAAATCCCCTACTTGGAAAGTGGCAATAAATCCGAGGCTTTGATTTACCTGTGACTGTCACAGGTGAAGAGTGGAAACTTATGAATTATTCCAAAGGTGTAAACAAGCTGGGGAATTGCTTAACCTGCTCTCCTACGGTACCATTTTTTTAGCTAAGAACTTCATTTCTGTGACGGTCAAAGAGCGAGTTCCTTGGCTATAGTGTTCATGTGCTCATAGGACCTGGGAGAATTCTGCAATTTTTCCATGGCTCCAAATACAACAATTGCAGAATTCTAGGACTAACTCATAGCTGTCCTGATACAGCTATCTTGCAGGTAAGCCAATGCAAAAGCCTGCAAAACAGCCATATCATCCACACCCCTGGGCAATATCTACCCAAAATACATCTACAAAAATGTTCAGCAAAGAGAGCTTCCTAGGACATCTTGGAGGGAAAGTAGGGGGCATTTCTAATGTGAGAGAAGTTATTACTGGGGTGATCCTATACCTTATTCTCCAGCATTGCTATAGCAACCTTACACATATGGGTCCATGCTAGAGTAACCCTCAAGTGTACCTGAAACAAAATACAGGACTATGTAGCACTTTAAAGACTAACAAGATGGGTACCTCAAGTGTACCCTAACTAGTAGTTCCAAACAGCCCCCATTGGCCATAGGATGAAGTTGGTGTTGTGGTAAGTTTTCCCATTCCCCAGTATCCCTGCAGCAGATACTTCACCAACACTGGGAGACATTTCACTGGTGTTCCTAGCTAACATGAGGTTTGAGAAGTATCTCTTGTGGTATGTTTTATTTTAGGAAGATTGTAATTTCCAGTTTTCTATGAAGATTCCTCTGCACTCACCCTGTCTGTGAAGGAGAATGATGGGTGTATGGAGGATAGTGGTCTGATTAGTAGATAATATGGTGTCCCATAAAAAGTGCTCTTCTCCATATCTGAAGAGCCAGGAGTCCCAAAATCTGGGATTGGAAATTCATATTTTTAAATGGCATGAAAAAAAATCAAAGTGCTGGTCATTGGATCACAGACAACTGCTGTGTTGCAAATAGGTTGCGTTACATGCAGCTCCAGTCGCTACCATCCCCTCCTTACCTTAAGGGGCTTAAAAATGAATATGAATGGATGGAAGCAGTTTAAACCACTCAGAGGAATTAATCGCCTGAATCTATGTGGACCAGAAAGTCCCATCAACTTGTTTCTAGCTCCTGAGATGAGCAGTAGTTCAAGAAAAAAAGACCCAAAGGAATTAAAATAGAAGTAAGAAAGTGCCAGAATTTTATGTGATAGTATTTAACTTTCAGTGGAGGTTTTATTTTTCAGCGGGCAGAGATTTATCAATCTGTATGATTTAAATTGGACGACATTTTGCACAAATGTCAGAGACTTAAAGCTGCATGCAGAATAATGAAACAAAATGTAATTTATTTCTCTTGTATTCAGACTGCAGGTGTTTAGTACTGGACTGGGCAATTTGGCAGAAGTGGATAATATCTTAATTCCTGTTGTTAGGAACAGAAACTGGAGTGGGTATTTCATCTACAACTCCACATGACAGACAATCGCTAGAAAAGTCCATTTTCAGTTGTTGATGGGATCCTCCTTCTCTAAGATGCAGTTTATAAATATGAGTCCTGGGCTGACATCAGTCCAGTGGTATCTTTGTTGTTTCTCTTGTTCTGTTATTTCCACTCCAGCTCATCTGATGAAGTGGGTTTTACCCACAAAAGCTCATGATACTATATATTTTTGTTAGTCTCTAAGCCATGGTCTACAATAGGGAATTATTTCAAAATAACTCCACTTATTTCGAAATAACAAGTGGAGCGTTCACACTACCAAGCCCGTTATTTTGAAATAATAACTCCTGCTGTCAACGAGAAGTAACGCTTATTTCAAAATAGCTTATTTCGAAATAGCGGTGGGCGGACACTCCACAGCTGCTATTTTTGAAAGAAGTACTCACCAGAGCCATTCCAAGTAATTACTCCGCAGTGGTTCCTGGGGCTCTAAGCCTAGTGTAGACATGCTCTAAGGTATGACAGGAGTGCTCATTGGTTTTGGTGTCTTTGTTTGATAGTCTGGTGAAAGAAGTGCAACTGTTTCTACACACTGGTTTAATTTGCCTGCCCACCTGGCTCTTACTATATTTAAAATGCAGAACTGCAGCTGGGTTAGCTCCTGGACCTGGCATGAGCCAGGAATGAGCCAGGCTTGCTCAGTCCTGGCTCGCACAGGGTCCAGCAGCCTCTACCGGAGGCAGGCCCAGGCTTGCTGCTGATAGAGGCTGCTTTGCGGCAGCCTCCTCTTCTTCTCTTCCCCCCCCCCCGCCCCATATTGCTGTCTCTATTAGCAGTGGGGGCAG
This sequence comes from Pelodiscus sinensis, assembly GCF_052426305.1. Taxonomy (NCBI): domain Eukaryota; kingdom Metazoa; phylum Chordata; order Testudines; family Trionychidae; genus Pelodiscus; species Pelodiscus sinensis. Next base: position 10,157,934 of record NC_143064.1, on the reverse strand, counting down.
CAGTGGGGGTGGGGGAGCAGGTGGCACCGTGGAGTCGATGCTGGGGGTGCTTTAATCCGGTTCCCCCCAGCACCCGCTCCTGCTCCCGCTCTCCTCCTTGATGCCTCTCATACAGAGTACCTAATTCGTTTAGACATTTATTTTTCAAGGGGAAAATAACTGTCAGATTTATTGCAAATGCCACCAGTGACGACAATTCACTCTGTTTCAGCCTTTAAGGTGAGCTAAAGATGTTCTCTGCAGCATATCATTTTTGTGTTTGTAAAAATCAGGTACACTCATTCATTAATATTTAAGAAATGGGTCCAAACCAGAGCCAATATATCACACTTGTTTGCAGAACTGGTATAAGAACTAAAGTACAAATATACATACGAGCAGGGGCCTAAAAGGAACATAGTGGGTGTTTCTACACTGCAGGGCTTAACTCGAAATAAGCGATGAAAATTGAGCTATGCCAATTGCGTAGCTTATTTCAAAATAGGGAGCGTCTCCGCAGCACTTACTTTGAAATAGAGCACTCTTCCTCCAATTTCCCTTACTCTTCATACAGTCAGGGTTACAGGAGTTGGAGCAAGAAGTCCTCCAGCTGTAAAATAATTTGACATTATTTCAAAATAACTGCCTGCTGTGTAGACGTGGACTAAATTATTTCGGAATAGTGTTTCAGTGTGGATGTACCCAGACACACCAACTGGTATTTCTCTTTCTTTTTCTTTGGTACACTGTATAATCTAATATAGATCTTCCTCATATAAAAGCATATTCTACTGAGTAATGAGTAGCACAGTGATTGATTATTGTGGTATATTGCAGTTTCCAGGTGATTTCTCTTTTCACTCAGATAGCTTCATGTTTTTCTTGTGCAAGCAACCCATTAACTTTCCACACTAAGTGATGACATTGGTTTTTCATAATGTAAAAGTGATCACTCCAAGTCTGCCTACTTGAACACTAAAATGGTTATATTTTCATATCAATTTTTCTACCCCCAGTGTAAAAAAGACAGGATTATCGCTGGAAATTAGTGGAGTTTATCTTTTCTACACAATACACCACTTGCAATTTTGGACCACATCTACTAAGATAATAAAAGCAACCAAAAAAAGTTATTAAACCTGTGTTTGGTAATAGCTTCAAAATACGGGTTGTAATGTTTCTCCTATATCATCTAATTCTTCCTTAATTTATTTCATAAAAGGTGCTTATCTATCATCACACTCAGACCACATTATACTGTAATAGCTCCACATACTGTGAACTGGGGGGAATCTTACTATGTGGGATAGAATAAATCTTGCATCTTTTCCGATAATCATCCCCCAATTTTTATTCAACTTTCACCCAAAGACTTTTTAGGTGATGTCCTAATTTCAGCAGCATGCTAGGAACAGAATAAGAATTTGAAGTTGAAATCCTCAGTCGTTTAACGTCAATAGCAAAACTTCCATTGACTTTACTCAGGCCAGGATTTCACCCTCATAGATCAGTTTTGCCCATGTTTGAAAGCTGAATTCTCTTAGGTTGATACAGGGCAAACAATAGGAAGTAGTTGCATTGTGTAGCATTGCTACAAATTCTATTGCCTTAATAAAATGGCATGCTGGATAAAAATATTTTTACTTCCTGCCCCAGCTGAAGTCTTGTCATTTCTTTGCATGTTTGGGGGTTACCAATATTTTCTCATTAAAGGTCATCTCTACATTACTTCTATCACTTCCTTCGTTGTCTACAAATTATTTCCTTTGTTGACCTGCACGACGCTAATATCAGTCTTTCAGACAGCCAAATGTAATCAGCTGAACAAAATTACTTATACTGGAGCTGCCACAATGTTAAAGAATCACAAAATATTACCTTTGCTGAAGATGGACAAAGAATGTTATTCAAATAAGAAAAAAAATGTGCTAACATGCCTCCCTCTCTGATCCTCCTGATTTCTTGCTACAAATATGGAGAAAGAGAACGTGCATTGTCATGGGCCACTACAGTAATGCATGTATCAGAAATACTCCAAATAAGCATTGGAAAGAGCTGTTTTAAACTCAGTGGGAGCTTTAAAACACCAATTTCAAAAGCACTTAACTTCCTTAGGATTCTAAATTCCATTGACATGGACTTTTAAGTCAAGCACCTAAGTCACTAACGATACAGCTACACTGTGATTTAAAAACCAACTATCTTTGGCACCATCATGGCTGGCCCAAGTAAGCTCTCTCAGGGTATGTCTACACTACCCTCCTATTTCGAAATCGGAGGGTAATGTAGGCATACTGCAATTGCAAATGAAGCCCGGGATTTGAATTTCCCGGGCTTCATTTGTATAAGCGGGGTGCCGCCATTTTTAAATCCCCGCTCGTTCGAACCCCGTGCCGCGCGGCTACACGCGGCACGAACTAGGTAGTTCGAACTAGGCTTCCTAGTTCGAACTACCGTTACTCGTGGAATGAGGAGTAACGGTAGTTCGAACTAGGAAGCCTAGTTCGAACTACCTAGTTCGTGCCGCGTGTAGCCGCGCGGCACGGGGTTCGAACGAGCGGGGATTTAAAAATGGCGGTGCCCCGCTTATGCAAATGAAGCCCGGGAAATTCAAATCCCGGGCTTCATTTGCAATTGTGGTATGCCTACATTACCCTCCTATTTCGAAATAGGAGGGTAGTGTAGACATACCCTCAGTTTGAGACTGTGGGGCTTTGAAGTTATGGTGTAGATGGTCGAACCTGGGGATCTGCAAAGGAGGATGGTTCCAGTGCCCAAGCACCAGCCTGACCCCAACAATATATACTGCAGTTTTATATCTGGACAGCTTTGAGCTATAAGCCTCAATCAATAGAACTTGGGCAGTCTTGAGTCTTGTATTCCAAAGTAGAGGTACCCTACTTGATTTTGACAAGGGTCCCAGTGTTTTTAGGATAGATCTTGAGCAGCTCTCAA